>NC_065574.1:4417500-5890000 GCF_937616625.2 Mercurialis annua | reverse complement strand
AAAATAAACAATTATTTTAAGACGGAATTAATTGTTTGATCCACTAATTTTTAAGGCGCAGAGTGAAGTCACGAAGAGCAACAAGAATTACTTTTAAATTCTCCTCGGCCTCAACGTCAATCAAGTTACAATGGCTATCAAACTTTGGCGGAGGCTGGAATGCATTCAAGAAGAATTCAGGTTTGTTGATGAAATGCAGGTCCAGATATACGCCGATTTGACGGAGATGGTACTGCGATCTTCCACCGCCAAAACCTCCTCCGACACTGACCACGGCAGCTGCCTTATCAGCCCAACAGTTAGGTGCCATGGAGGCCCAGTCCATTGCATTCTTCAAAGGTGCTGTCATGTCGATAAACAAAATTAATATTCTCTTTTTTTTTCATATTTTGTTTATTCTAAAATAAAATTAATATTACAAAATTGATGTTTTGTTACTGTAGGTAATGCATTAACTTGTTTATTAGCTATGATTAAGGAATAATGTTATATTTAACATTTTCAATGTTATTTATTTGATTCGAGTTTTTTAATAGTATTAGACTATTAGTTCATTCATTTAATAAAACAATATATAATTCATATATTTTTTGAATTATTATCAAAAACATTATGGTCTATGCAATAAAAAAAACAGTCATATCATTTGGTCCTTTCATGCGGAATCGATGCTAGATTTTCTTAATTTCGAGTTATTTTTTGCTTGTATCTTGGGTTGTTTGTTAGTATTTTAGATCAAGTTGAAAGATCATATATTAACTTTGTTATATGACTTTCCAATGTAATTTACTCTTTATCAATAAATTCTATCTTTAGGGGAAAAAAATTCACTTATTTTTAGATTTTTCATTTCTGATCAAAATTAAATTTTTTGCCAATAGTAAGACACTTATCAAAGTTAGGCTAAAATTGATAAAACTAAAAAAATTGGTTTTATATGAACAAAGTTAAAATAATTTAACCTTTTTTGAATAAATAAGTATTTAAATTGGATACTTAGCTATAACTAAAATATATTTATCAAAATTAAGCTATAATTAATAAAATTAAAAGATTTAATCGGTATTTTAAAAATCTAAAAAATGTGCTCTTTTTGGATGAAAATACCTAAATATATGTATGCATGTATAAATATGGTAGAAGGTACAAATCTTTCAGATTATTAAAAAAAGCACATAATATTTTTTGATTTTTTCGGACCATTTAAGCTCCTAATGTTTTTAAATGGTGCAAACTTAAAACCCCCCACATAAATAACTAAAAATATGAGAGACTAAGTGTCTAAAAAATAAATAAAAGGGTTTAAATGTTCTTTTAAAAAAATTGAGCACTATATAAAAATATTAAGGGCTTAAGAAGCAAAAATAACTAAAATAACTTTTTTGCTCTTTCTAAATAATTTGATGGGTTTTTTGGTGCTTTAGCCTATTTATATTAAAGAAGATATGAAGGCTGCCAGTTACAACTTACCAGTAATGGAGTAATTATGCTCAGGAGAAGCAAAAAGGAAACTATCAGCTTTCACAATAGTTCGGCGAAAAGATTCGACAGCCGGCGGATATGCTCCGTCGACAATAAGATCGGTGTTTAGCATTGGTAGCTGGGAGATGTCCACGTGTTCAATTTGGATACCATTCACAGACTCCTTGCTAAGCTTAATTGCTAAATCCAAACAATAAATTAGATGTAAATAATCAAAGATACATTATAGAATAAAAAGATACTATTAGATTGTACCAGAACGAATGAGGCCTGTGTTGAGGGAAGATTTGCTGAGTGACCCGCTAAGAGCTGCAACTTCGACCGCCGGCGCCGCTGGACTAGCGGCTGCTGCCATGTTTACAACCGATAACATGCTCGAATGCTGCGTACGATAATATGTAAGAAAGTTTTCTCAATGTATTTTTTCTTTGTTGTTGTTCGAATAAATGAATGGTGGTCTCTTCCTTTATTGATTCTTTCGTTTTCTTTTGGATATGATTTATAATTTTATAGGAATAAGAATAATGAATCAAAACAATTGGAATAAAAATAAGTACTTTTCTCTTCTTTTGATTATTTAGAAAATTGTTAGACACCGTTTGAATTGGATGATTTTAAAATCTATAAATTTAATAAAATTTATAGAATGTAAAATTCACAAATTGACATTTTATACACTCGGATAGAACCTGAAATCAACGGATTTATAGAGATAATATTGAATAATAAAATATTCTACAATCTATAAGTATAAAAAATGGTGAATTTATCAACGAGCTGCAGCTCAAATGGTAGCAATTGGCATAAATATACTAGGTCGTCTATTCAATTCCTCCCACAAGCGCTCCTCCTTTTTAATTATAAAAAAATGGCGAATTTCAATTTTTCTACCTTTTAATAGGTAAATACATGAATTTTTTAAAAAATGATGGATTTTGACAATTTATAGATTCTCGTCACTTTTTATTATGCTATACAACAAATTTTGTTGAAATCTATAAAATTGTGTAAAGTGTATGAATTTTGACCATTCAAATTTCTTCAATTCAAATGGTGCTTTAAAGTATTTCACTATTACCCTATAGTGTCAACGACTCAAAAGAATATTCTTACTATTTGAGTTAACTATTTGGTCGTGAATAATTATTTAAATCTCTTGTTGACGTGGATGCACCGTTGGATCTATTTTATGCAAATATAGATTTATTTGGGTTTTTATCTTATATAATAGAAAATGTATAGAGCAAAAAATAACTTAAATAATACTAATAATATATTAATTTTTGTTTAAATTCTTCAAATCATAAACTGCGATTTATTTATTTATTTTTAATGACAACCATATAACATGATATCCACGTAAATATAACTAGAACATAATTCTTCAATTAAATTTAAAACTGATAAAATCATTTCTTTTATTATGATTGATAAATTAAAGTTACGAAAAAATTAAAGTTTTATTATATCATTGCGCTATTTCCATAAGAAAAACTGCACAAAACATTTTAACTAAAATGTCACAACACTCTTCAAAAACTAATACTATTAACTGTTGATTCGCTAGTTTTTAAGCCGCAAGGTGAAGTCACGAAGAGCAACGAGTATTGTTTTCAATTTCTCTTCGGCCTCAGCATCAATCAAGTTACCATCACTGTCAAACTTTGCCGGAGATTGGAATGCATTCAAGAAAAATTCAGGTCTGTTGATGAAATGTAGGTCCACAAAAACTCCGACTTGGCGAAGATGGTACTGCGATCTTCCACCGCCAAATCCTCCTCCAGCACTGATGATGGCAGCTGCCTTATCACCCCAACAATTAGGTGCCAAAGAGGCCCAGTCGATTGCATTCTTCAAAGGAACTGTCATCAAACGAAAAGCAAATCTTAAAAAATATCTATTCGGTTCAGCTGTTTCTCATAGTCAGTGGCTGTTAACTGTTTAAGGATCTAATTAAACAAAATTGAAGTTGGAGGACCCTATTAAACAAAAGTTAAAATTTCAAATGCAGTAGGAGTATATTGCGAAAAGAAAGAAAAAAATTACCTGCAATGGAGTAATTATTCTCAGGAGAAGCAAAAAGGAAACAATCAGCCATCAGAACTGCTCGGCGAAAAGATTCAACAGCCGGCGGATAAGCTCCGTCGACAATAAGATCGGTGTTTAGCATCGGTAGCTCAGAGATGTCTGCGTGTTCAATTTGGATACCATTCACAGACTCCTTACAAAGCTTAATTGCTAAATCCAAACAATAAACGTAAAAATCAAATCATTGCATTAAACCAAGATTAATTATTATAAGAATAAATTAAAGAGATTAAGTGTACCGGAACGAATGAGGCCTGTGTTGAAGGAAGATTTTCGGAGTGAGCCGCTAAGAGCTACAACTTTAATCGCTTGTGCCATTTTTGTTCTGATTTTTTATTTGTATGTGGAGAAGAATGTATCAGTATTCTATATATAAGTAAATTCAGGAATTAAAGAAAGATGAAGGACTGATTCTGAAAAAATCAACTGGTAAGATGGTCAAGAAAGTTCAAACAGCCGTCATACTTGGTTGTTATTTTCTAATAGCAGCAGAGCTAAAGCTGCCCTGTAAAATTTCGTCTTCTTAAACCCTTTTTTATTGTTTTGGTCTATCAAAAGTTTGAATAAATGAAGACTACTTAGTTTTTATTTAACTTGATCCCTAACAAATATTTTGTATTTTAGTAGTCTATCAACTATTTATTTTATACATTAAAAAAAACATAATTGTTTTAATTGGCATAAAACGACGACGTTTTTTGTATAAGGGGACCATATGAGTGCAGAATGAATCGTTAAGAGACTACTAAAATATAAAAATTTTTGGGGATTAATTGAAATAAAAGATAATAGTATAAGGAGTTTAGAATGAGTTGAGCCATAAATGAATCAACCAACTATCAATCTCATTTATTGATTTTTTTAGGTGTATTGATCTAAAATATTTTAAATTCTTGACATTTTATTTTAATTATAACCTACTTATAAAATTTTGAACAAAAAGGGTGCGTCTTTTCTAACGTTAACGGTTACGGATTTTTTTTAATGAAAATATAGCATACATTTAAATTTTTATCCTATGTAGAAATGTTTTTTAAAAGAAAAAAGTTTTAAGAAATAAATCCTTTTTTATTTTATTTAATTACATATTTAACTACGAATTACTATATAATTTGGTGTTTCAAATTACCATGAAATTTTAAATGAATTTTTAACTTTAGCATTTTAAATATAAATTATTAATTCTTTTTATAATATTAAAACACCAAACATGTTTTCAATAAAAATAATACTTATATGGATGGATGCAGGTAGAATATATATTTTAATGTCCATGTCATTCTTATAAAAAAAATATCTGGTGTTCCAAATTGAATAAGAATACCGTAATGTGCCAAAATTGAAAGTTCGTATCAGAATTGCAAAATATTTGTGGACTTCCTCTTTTATTAAAAAAGTGTAATTCTATAGAAAATTTAGACTACTGCCGACTTTTAACAACTCTAGTAAAAAATATTATTTTTATCAATTTTAACTTGAATTGAAAGTATTTAATTCTAATGATAGTCTAATTGCATTAAGTGAGACAAAGTATGTGCTTTTCTTATTGGGTTAATTGCATTAATCTAGCTTCATAAGACGTCACTAAAAGATATTGGCTACGTACTAAAAATATTTGTCATTGGAATAAAATATGACGTTGGACTGACAATTAGGTAGATTTTTGCGATTTATTCGAAGTTGTTAAGTAAATTTGTTTACTAAGATTAATAAAAAAATTACAAACAGAAACCATATTAGCCTCGTTGAAGTTTCAATGACGGGCATCTTGTCTTGAATTATGGTTCATCGCACCTTCAGCCATGGTGTCTTTGACTGAATATCGCCGTTGCTAAAGATGATCAATTAGTAAGACATATTTATTTACTTATAGTGTTATTATTTAAATTCGTATTAATTACAAAACACGTACTCATTTTAGAAAATAAATCTGAACATTCTCATTCACCATAAAAGTGACAAATTCTCATCTAATTATATGAATTATTAGTCATATGAAACTCGAATTTAGAACTTCAACAAATTAAAACTATCACAAGTGAAGATACCAACCAAATAACTGCTTGATTGGCATAAATGGATGAGCCTATATTACAGCATAACTTAACATTTTTCTTTGAGTCGCAAAGTAAAGGCATATAAGCTCAGGAGAACTTGTTTTAGTCTCTCCTTTGAAGCTGGATCAATCAAGTTGCCATCACTGTCGAATTTTGTAGGAGGCGCAAATGCATTCACGTAAAGCTCAGGTTTGTTGATAAAATGGAGGTCCAGGAACACTCCAATTTGGCGAAGATGGTATTGGGATCGACCACCACCGAAACTTCCTCCAGCACTCACAACTGCAGCGGCTTTATCAGCCCAACAGTTTGGCGATCTAGATGCCCAATCAATTGCATTTTTCAATGGAGCTATACCAAAATAAATGAGAAAAAGAAATTTTAAAAAATAATATAAGTAATCTATAGAAGCAATGCAGAAAATAATCCTACTGTGTCGTGAACTTTCTCAATCTTCGAGTTCAAGGCTGCACTCTCTCTCTTTTTGACAATTCAAAACATTAATGCTTAGCAGTGGAGGGGATTATAATAGAGTAGTATAGTCTGAAATGAAAAACACCGGCACCATAACAACTTATAGCATGATGGTCAAAAGACTCAAAACCTATGTTTCATGGAAATAGAACATTAAAATGGAAAAACTGACACTCGAAAACAGTAAAACGATATCTTTTAAAAGTATAAGTTATTTCAGAAACATTTTTAAAAACAAAACGCTAAAACATGCGACTTGATAAATTTCCATGCAACATAGATCAGATACACTCGTGAGGAATTAGGCCAATTTGCAATGAGAAAGATGTTAACATAAAACATAAATGAGGCATCCCATTGTCTACTCCAACTGTTGTGATAAATCAAACTAGATAATAACAAACTTGCAGAAAAATTTCTGCAGCTACTGTGAAACTTTGTTAGGAACGGACCAGGGGAGAAGTTAAAGCAATGCTGAAAACAGCCAGTATTTTTGAATAAACTAGTAATCCAAAGATTAGCAGCAAATTTACGCTCCGCCTATTTAACTACTGTCCGAACGACAAGGCACTTCTTGCTTAAGTACTCTTCTTAATGATAATAGTTTGAACAAAGGGTCAACGCGGCTCTCAAACTTATCTCGAAATCGAATAAGTCTATTTTAACTTTTTGGGTCAATTAGACCCAAAACTTGTGTTTTCGGATCAATTTGATCCCGAGGCAACAGTTTGTGAACATACATATTACTAACAAGTTATATTGTAAACTTATCAAGTACTACATTTCAGTAATTAGCTTCCATCTTCGAAAACTAATCGAGTTCCATTTCCGTATTCTAACATTTCAATTTCCTTTTCTATGCACGATTAATCATCACATAGTAAAAAATTGTAAATTCTGAACAATAATTATTGGCATAGGAGCATATAAATTATGAAAAGAAGGGAAAAAATGTACCAGTGATAGAATAATTATATTCAGGGGAAGCAAAAATGAAGCTATCAGCTTCACGAATTCTTTGCCGGAAAGCTTCAACAACCGGCGGGAAAGAACCGGCGGGACCTTCAAGATCAGTATTAAGCATAGGCAGTGGCGAAATGTCTATGTAATCGATTTGAATTCCCTTCACTGACTCCTTGGTTAGCTCAATCGCTTCAAATTCAAACAAAAATCAACCAAATCAACATAAAATCAAAAACAACACTTCAAATATTATTTGAAATGGGTTTTTATTTTACCATAACGAATGAGACCGCGATTATAGGAGGCTTTGCGGAGAGAACCACAGAGAGCGGCGACTTTAATCACCGGGTCGGTTCCGATTGTTGTCTCCATAGTTCTCTCCGGTTGCTGCCGTTGAAGAGTGCTGGGCGAGTATGTCCGATTGGTTCATTTTTATTTATAGAAACAAAAATTATTATTATAGATTTATTGGGATAAGGTATAAAAACGACCCTAATGTTTACCCAAAATTTCACATGACCCTTTATGTTTTTTGAATCTCAATTAGGATCCACATATTGCCACTAAAGAGCAAAAATGACCCTAATGTGTTGAGAATTAAAATTTAAACTCATATGATTAAATTTTAATGTTAAACTGAGGGGAATTTTTGCACCTTTTAAGTCATTTTTCATCTCAATGGCAACATTAAAATAATTTATGTATTTTTCTGCTGATGTATATAAAAAAAGTTTTTTATATCTTTCTTATAAATTTTTCATTTAAATATTTTACCAATCAAATAACTTTCTTTAGATTCTCCGTCTTTATTATTTTTACTCCATTTAATATCCATTTAAGTTTAATTTTTATGAATTTAATGTATTACATCATTTGTTATATGACTCTTTGTAGCCAAAAGCATAGCAGCATTCAATTAAGATTTATTGTAATTTTTGTCCAAATATTAAGATAGAATTGAAATTTTTTCTAGTTGTTTTTCTCAACAATAAAATTATGCATTTTGACAAAAAAATATCGTTTGAGTTTGATATTATAGTTTTGAATTGAATAAAAGACCATTTTGTTCGTGAATTTGACATAAAATATCAAATAAGATAAATTAATGACCTTAAAACAATAATACTCTAAAATTTAATAAAATGTCTCGTCTTATCTCTTCTCCTCTAACTTTTTCAATAATTTTATGTTAATTCATTTTCTATCATCTCTTTTAAGGAGTAAAATGAGCTAAAATGACAAATTTTAGGGTGTTTGTTTCAAAATCGCGAATTTAGGTCTTATTTGATCTTTTGTATTAAGTTCAAGAGGCGAAATAAATATTTGTTGGTTTCTAATTCCAACAACGTAAATAACTAAATATTTCTTATTTCTATTATAAAAAAATATAAAAGAAAAAAATTTATAAGAAAATACTTCTATAATTCATTTCTAAAGAATGAAGAATCTAATAATATCACAATCAATCCATTTTAATTAAATTTTCGAAAAAAGACCAATTTTTCAATTTAATTTTAATATTTAATACCGGCCGGTTAAAAACGAGTCCGGAATTCAGTGAATGAAATAATAGATGCTCACTGTTAGTTTGTCGAACTAAGTCCGGATTCGATGTTTGATTAAATATTAATATTAAACATTACACTTTCGGAGTAATATTAATCGGAACCATTTCAAAAATTAATATGAATAAAAAAATTAACAAAATTATGTTCTTTTAATCTGATTTTATTTGTTTTAATCAATAAAAATTGATAATTTTATAAAAATAAAAATAGATACTCCCTCTCTATCAATTATTTTTCTTAAAATAGCTCCACTCTTTATAAAAAAGTAGGCCAAATGTTGTAAAAAGGTCAAAACTTTCACAAAAATTTCACAAAAGTCCTGACCTTTCAATTTTGTCGATTTTGGCCAAAAACCGATTATTTGGTTTCACAAAAGTCCTGACCTTTCAATTTTGTCGATTTTGGCCAAAAATAAATTATTTGGTTTCACAAAAGTCTTGACCTTTCAATATTTGATATGCCACATAGGCGCCACATAGGCGCCACATAGGCGTTACATAGGCAAATTGAAATCAAATTGAGAATTGGCTACAACTGAAACCAAATAATTTGTTTTTGGCCAAAATCGACAAAATTGAAAGGTCAGGACTTTTATGAAACTTTTATAAAAAGTTTGGCCTTTTTACAACATTTGACCTAAAAAGTATCATAATAATGAAATCTCTGTAAACCTATTCAACATTCACATGTAGTAGTCCGCAATTAGAGATTAATTTAAGTAACGAGTTACATAAACAAAGACTATATATTTGAAAGAAAAAAATGTCTATTGATTGAGGGAGGCGGCTTTGTTCAATTTCAATTATGGCTGTTCAGATTTGTTCTATATTTGAAGGTTTTATTTTTATATGTTTGAATGTATACGATGAAAAAGAAAAGCTGTCTTAATACACAACTTGATTTATATTTAATTTTGCTTACTTTTCCTTGTTTTAATACCATCCATGGTAAAAAAAAGATGCAACTACTCCCTTTGTTGTTTTCTAAATACCATTTTCGAACAAACCACACATATAAAAAAAATTAATAATTGAAATTAAAAATTTATTTGTAATTTTAAAATTTAGATTTAATTATAAAATTAATCGGATCATAATATCTAAATTATTTAAAAAAAACATATTTATCAAAACGATTAAAATTATACAATATTATTTTGCTAAAAAACATTTAAAGTATAATAGAGGAACTCTAAGTGGAAATGAACTCTTTAATTATGTGAGGTCGCACTATATTCACGTATTCAACTATTTAAAATTTAAGTTTAAAATTTTATTTTACGTAAAAGACTTATCCTATTAAAATAATTTGGATATTAAAAATCTAAAAATGTCTTCAGAACTCTCATATATACCATAATACAAAAAAATAATAGGTCCTATGAAATATTTTATATTGTTAATATTTTTCATAGTGGCTCTAACAAAAACACATATTGTGTGTATATAATCGATTTTGCCTTGATTTGCTTTCTTTTTTGTTTGCTTCCTCTTCTTAATAGTTAATCAGAATTTGTTTTTTTATTTATACATTTTCCCCTTTGTAGGTTCTTTATTTCCTTTTTCTTTATCTAATCTTCCATTTTCAACAACAATTACAGAAATAACACTTCTTTTACTAATACTAAGCATTTTCAATTTCTATAAGACCAAAGTTCATTAACTTGATTAAGAAACATGAATGCACCTTCACAAAATTGGAAAATGTGCCAAGACAACTAAAAATGCAGTCATATAGTAATAAAAAAATGGAAGATTATAATATTTATAAGTTTATAAAATTCAGATTTTAGTTGACTTTTTTTATAATTATTTTATTTTATTTTATATTTTATAATAAAAATATAATTTGAGCTAATTTTTTAAAATGAAATACATAAATTTCTTCTAATGAAAGCTAAACATAATCCAGAAAAATCATTTCAAAATTAATTTAAAAATACGCATGAACTATACATTAATTTGTATAATTTATTTACTATTTAACAGTTTTTTTGTTAAAGTCGAGTGTTCAGTTATTTTCACAAACGTCTTTTTTTATCCAAAAAGAGAAAAAAGCGGAGTCTTTTAAATTATAAAAAAAGAAAAAAATTAATTCGGAAAAAATATATATAAAAAAACTGTTATATTCACACATCGGAAAAGAAAAAGAAAAGAATTGCTACTGAGTTTGTTTGTACTTTGTATTAGAAAAAGACAGATTTTCTTTTTAAAAGAAGAGAAAAGAAACCGACTTGTTAGAATCTGTATTTTAATTTGTTGATCAAAACAAAGCTTATACGAATCCGAAATTTTGATGGTACGTTTTCTATTTCCTTCTAAACTCACACTCATCATATTTATTTTTGAAATCATCAAAGCATGGGAGTTTTGATAGATTGTTCGGCTTGTTTTTCTTTTGTGCATGTCAATTTGTTGCATTCATCTGAATCATCAGCATTGACTTTTTAATCACTGTTACTCAAACTTGAGAGCTTGAGATTTGATGGGTTGGCTTAAATAGTATTTAAAACTCGTGTGTTTATGGCTGTGCTGTATTATATATTGAACTGTTCATTGGATGATTTAAGAGATTTTATGGAATGAATTTGATGTGATTTTTTGTTTTCTTTTCTCTGTTTGGGTACAGAACAACTCATTCAATTGATGTTTCCCGAATCGAAAACGTGTCAGAAACTTGCTTTTCGGACATGAAACTTCATTTTTATCATAAATTATTTTGAAATAACACTGTTTCGCTGTGGCCATGTTCGAGTTCTGTTCTCTGTATCTGTGCTACCAGTTAGATTTTTAAAAAGTTGGAAACTTTGTCAATGATTGTTTATGGTGGCATTGTTTTTGTGTGCTTCTAGTCACTGTGTAACGGTCTATATCTTTTGATGGTCTAATCCTTGATAATTATGTTCTTGATGTAGGTTCTAATTGATTTGCAGGTTACTTATTGGGGAGTTTATCCATTGTTATCTCCTCAATTGACTACGAGTTTGTATCAGATAAATGTAGTGTCTTGAACTTTTAGTTTATTACGGTGTCTGGTTAATTTTAGAAGATCCTAGGTGGTAATAAGGTTGCTGGATTTTGATTTTGATTTGGTACTAGTTGTAAAGGATATTGGATTTTTATTTGACAGTCATTGATGATCGAGAGAAAGGCAATGGGGCGTGCTTCACCATTGCTTTTTGTTTTATTGGTTCTCGGCTTTTTCTTTGCCACGTATAATCTAGTTACCATGATGATGCAAAATAGATATGTTGGAAAATGGACGGATGTTGGTTCAGATCGTGAAGTGTTTATTGATCCTGTTATTGAAAGGCCTGAAGATGCCAAGAAATCAACAAATGTCAAAATGCCATTTCATGTTGCCTTAACAGCTACTGATGCTCCTTACAGCAAATGGCAATGCCGCATCATGTATTACTGGTATAAGCAGAAAAAGGAACTTCCTGGTTCGGACATGGGGGGATTCACACGGATTTTGCACTCGGGAAAACCTGACAATTTGATGGATGAGATTCCTACTTTTGTAGTTGATCCTCTTCCAGCCGGCCTTGATAGGGTAAGACCCTACTTCCTTCCTTGTTGGCTGAGAGTTCCTAACCAGACTTACTTGTTTTTCTAAATGCTATAGTTTTATTAGGATAGCTAATTGCTCGTGATTTTCTTGTTTGAGCCCTGTCGTAATCCTATTCTTTAGAATGGACAGTCAGGTATTACCTCGGAGATTTATATAATCATTTTTGTTAGGAAGCTAGTTAGAAACAAGTTGAAGAAACTTGGGAAGTACTTTGATTCATCTTTAATGAAATTGTTCATTTTCATTTCATTATGATACAAATTATTCACCATTTGCGTGTTGTAATTAGCTACTGAGTGGAGGAACAAGAAACTAACTATTTACATTGCTTGCTTAAGTTATCTTTAGTTTTTTTTGTGGGAACTTAATTTTAGCTTTCAATTTCTTCGTATATGCTTTGAAACTCAAGTATGGTTAAATGGCTTGCTTGTTTAGTGACTCCATTATCACCAATCACGAGTAACTTCTCTACAGTGCTCTCTTCTGTTTCAATTCTCCTGCATTTTCTATATGAACTTCAGTTTATTCGTCATATGAATCCGTCTTAATGATACTTCTTGTGATGTGGGTTTGAAATCTGTATCCAGGGTTATGTAGTCTTAAACAGACCTTGGGCTTTTGTGCAATGGCTGGAAAAGGCTACAATTAAGGAAGAGTGAGCTTTTTTCACATCTAAGTTAGTTGATTCAATTATCACCTCCTCCTCTCTACTTGAATGTTGTCATGCAATTGATGCAGATATATACTGATGGCAGAACCTGATCACGTATTTGTAAATCCTCTTCCGAATTTAGCACATGGAGAGTATCCAGCCGCTTTCCCATTTTTTTACATTAAACCTGCTGAGAATGAAGAGACGGTGAGGAAGTATTACCCGGCAGAGAAAGGCCCTGTTACAAATGTTGATCCCATTGGCAATTCTCCTGTCATTATCAAGAAGGTAAATCTCCTGTTTTGACCCTGTAATGGGTTCTAATTAGTGAATACATTATTTACATATGTATAAGTGCTTTTTGGGTATTAGTTTAAGTTTTGCTATTTTTTCCCGTGTTTCTATTGGGAGAAAAGAAAATGAATCACAGTTGGCATTTAACTATTCAGGAAATGCTCGAGAAAATTGCGCCTACATGGATGAATGTTTCTCTGCAAATGAAAAATGACCAAGAGACTGATAAAACATTTGGCTGGGTGCTGGAAATGTAAGAATATGAGGAAATGACTTTCAATCAACTACATGCTAAATTTTGATTATAAATTGAAAATTAGAAAACAGTTGTTGTATTAATATACTTATGTTGTTTTTTTGTTTTTCTTCCATCTTGGTGAATTAAGGTATGCATATGCTGTAGCGTCAGCTTTGCATGGCGTTCAGCACATTCTCCGGAAAGACTTTATGCTGCAGGTTTGATTTTCAGGCTGAATTTAGTATGTACTTTCGGCTGTTCTGTTGAAATTTTAGGTGCGGCATGAGTTTTATTTCGTAAAGCAGATTATAAGATTTTCAATGGTTTAAATGCAGCCCCCTTGGGATTTGGAAATTGGAAAAAAGTTTATCATTCATTATACTTATGGATGTGACTACAATTTAAAGGTAAATGAAGTGAAGAGATGCCAAAAAATTATAAAATTATTGAGCTTCTGATTCCTTTATATTAAACTCATTGTTTTTTTCTGTAATTTTTTTTTTTAAAAACCTACATCTATAACATAGTTTATCTTTGTTGGTATTATAACATGTTGAGGTATACTTAATGTCCAGGGTGAGCTAACATATGGTAAAATCGGAGAGTGGCGATTTGACAAGAGATCCCATCTACGCGGACCTCCCCCGAAGAATATCCCGTTGCCCCCTCCAGGGGTTCCTGAAAGTGTGGTATGAATCAAGTTGACTAGATATTACTTTTCCCTTTGTTTCCTGCTTGTTTAAAAGATACAGTATGTCAACTGGAAAATGGTTGTGAAATTTATGTGTTATTTTCTAGTGTACAAAATTTAAGCTTTCTTATCAGTCATATACAGTGGCAGAGCCAGGGTTCTTACTTAGGGGGGCAAAAAATTTGCTTTCCTTGCTTGGCCGAAAGACATAGGCTATTTTTTCTAGTTCTTTACAAAAAATACCTAAAAAGTTAAAAATATTAGTAAAAACACAGTTTAGTGCACGACTTGTCACCTCTTCTTATGCTGATTGTATTTTAGTTGTTGGAATATAGAGTGCAAATGAAATATTCAAGTTAATTCTATGTGAAATTGTGATGTTAATTTGTTTTGTTTTGGTGGTCATACATATGTATAGGTGACTCTTGTAAAGATGGTGAATGAAGCTACTGCCAACATTCCCAATTGGGACACATAGTTGATGCCACTTATCACTGCCCCAGGTGAATGTAACTTTCATTTTTTAGATGCTCAAATTTTGATCTTTAGTTCTTGAGAAACCTCAGGTTAATCATTTTCATTAAGGAATAGAGAAATATAGATGTAAAATATGAAAGTTGTTTCATTTCTCAATCTAGAATTAGTTCCCTTACTAAGAATTCTATGGTCTCCCTTTACTTATTCCTGACAGATGATTTAGTTAGGCGTTTGCAATTCGTAAGTAGAATTATTTTTATTTTTGAGGTAAATACGTAAACTTCCCTTGTTTTTATAAAATCGGTTAAGATCGGATTTAAATAAAATAATTTTTTTAGTTTTATTGGATTGGAATAATGGGCATCTCTGAAAATAAGATGGGAGGTCATGTGATGTTCTGAAGTGCATTGGTTATGGACCCATTGAGTAGAGTCTGGTTTTGATGATTAGGCCCAAATTGGACAAAAACAGAGCATGAGTAAATTGAAAGGAGTGGCTCAGCCTCAAATTTTTAGCATAATTGTGTTGTGGTCCCTTGATTTATAGAAAAGATGATGGGTTGATGTGAGTGGTAGACATGGCCATGTTTCAAAGCTATTTGCTGCACAGGACCATCTCCATATCTTATACTTTTGAATTGGCCCATAACATTTCTTTCCTTGTAATTCAAGCAAGGCCTCGTGACTCATGTGTAGTGAGGACTACACTACTTAACATGCGTCTTCATTTCTGCACTATGAGCAAGTTCTAGAAAAATTCATAAACTATCCAAAAATGCTCATTGATTTTGAAAATATACTTTAAGCTAGAATTTTATCTTTATCTAAAATATCACTTATTGCATGGAGGAATTGAATACAGAATCTCCATAGAATGCTACTAAACACTTATTCTATTTGTGTTATAATTCGTCGATATCACAATTATATATTTGATACTTCAAAATTATATTGTTATATTTTCGATACTCTTATATGAAGCGACATGGAGGTCAAAGAATTAGAAGAACATATTTTAAAAAAAAAAACAAATTCTAGATTTCTTTTTCTAGTTCTTCCATAATTCTTTACAAGTTGAAATCTCGTCGTTCGTAATTTGAGAAACGCGACTTTTCGCTATGTTCTTGATAAAAAAAGTTGAAAGATTCGTAATTTACTATTGTGAATAGTAATATAAGGTGATGTGTTTTTTTTTTTGATAAATGATCGGTGTATTAGCTCAACCACAAAGCAGTGGAAGGCAAAAGAGACAGAAAAAACGTCTAATAGAAATTACAGAAAAAATCTATAGAGCGATAAACGTATGGATATCCAAAATAAGGGAAATCATGCTTCTGATCTCGATGGTATTTAACCGCTTTGCAAATGCTTTTGAAAACCAAAGTATGGATATCCGTTGTTTCATCCCGAAAAACCCGACCATTTCTTGCTTTTCATAAGGTGATGTGTTATTAATAACTTAAACTTTATGTTAAATTTTCATTTGAATTAGTTGTTATTATTATTATTATTTATATTGCTGGAATTAATCAAAAGTAAATTAAGTCACAAAGTTAGCTTGTTTCATAATTAGGCTTAATCACAAAAAAAAACCCACCTTTTAATCCCTTTTCAAATGCACCCTGACGTTGCAATTTTGTTAGTTGCACCCTAATTCGCACATTTGGTTTTCAATTCGACCCTCAAGTGTTAAATTGATTTCTTCTCCATTTGGAAAAAGTTAAAATAAGTTATCCATTTTTAACTTTTTGTGTGGAAAAGAGATCAAACGAGTACTCTATAAGGGTTTATAAATTTTTGCCAAGTGAAAAAAAATCCAATTTGATTTTGAGGGTGGAATTGAAACCCAAAGGTGCGAATTAGGGGGCAGTTGATAAAATTGTAACGTCAGGATGCACTTGAAAAGGAGCTAAAAGGTGGGGGGATTTTTGGTGATTAAGCTTATAATTACAACATAAAATTTAAATATTAGTAATGTCAAATACGAACTATTAATTTTCTACAATTCAAAACACTTAATAATTTTTCGATAAAAGAATGCAAATATGGACACTAGAAAATGCACAGTTACAACGGCCGTATCATTGTTTTTTTGTCAAAATATTATTTGATGTATTTGATAGTCGAATTTTAAAGTTCATATTATAATTGCAAATGATGCTAAATTTGAAATTATTTTTGAAATTAATCCTAAATTTTATTAACAAATTTAGTAGTACACCAAATACTCTTTAAATATAGTGATTAATTATTTATCATACTTTTTATAATCATAAGTAAACCTCTTTTTAGAAGTTTATGGAAATGATGAGTTTATTAGATTTGGTAATTTAGTACAAATTGTGAATAAACATAGAAAGATTATGGTAATGTGATGAGGAATGACGTCAAAACGCACAAACAAAGGGCGTGAAGAGTTGTCGGCAAAGAAGCGGAAGCTCCATTATCATCCATGAACATGCAACCACCTCATCACGTGACTCCATTATTTTATTATATTACATTAAAATATTTTCTAGTACTATTATTTACTGAAAAGTCAGAAATGGATGCAGTTTTTATTTATCTTTATTTTGCATGTACAATACATATTTTTACTTTTAACAGCCTCATTTACTTTCCCCAATTTACTTGGAGCTTTATTCTGCAACTTTTTAGTATACTCTTCGTCTCTATTATCTCGCCTGACAATTCAAAGTTACATCATTAACGTACTTTGTCACTCAATTCAACCAAATTATTTTTTTAATTTTTAATAGTACAATTTTATGCATGATCTTTTCCTTTTCATACATCTGATCTTAATGTTTCTAATTAGAAGAAATTTTGTGTGCATTATTTGATTTAGATGACCGGATTAGCTTCAGATAACCAGATTAGATAAAATTATGAAAAATAAATACATAACACATTATAAAAATAAAAAAATATTTTTTTTTGATAATTGGAAAGGGGGGAGCGCTTGTAGGAGAAATCGAACCCACGACCTAGCAGTTTGCTGCCAGCGCTTATACCATTTGAGGTATAATTAAATTGTAAAGTTTGTTAAAAAGTCGTATATTTTTTAATAATAAATGAATAAAGTGGAATTATGTGATTAGATATTTATATGTAGAATGATAAAACATTGCATCAAATAACGAAAAAGAAAAAGAAAGCATTATTGCATCATGCTTTAGGTGATGATTTTATTGGGAGTGTGACAATTAGTTCACGAGATTGCAAATATGATTGATCATATTCACATGCCTAAATAACTATTCCTAACGTCTTTTTCTTTCTCATCAACTCAATGAATATGCTTCTTTTTTTTTGCAGGGTAATTTTTATGCATTGTCCTTCAAATTTTGTCCTTCTCTTACCATTATTCATTAATTTTAATTTATAAGTATTTTTATTATTATTCAATTTTTATTTTATACCAAGAATATCCTAACACAACTCCAGCCTGTTTTTGTCAAAATTTAATAATACAATGGTGCTCTTTTTATAATGAGTGTTAAGCAAGCATTTTACCACAATATTAAATTTATATCAATTCAAATGAAATTCAAACTTTCTATCACTTTACTAAATTATAATGAAAATGAAGTTGGAGTGACAATAGCTAAAATAAATTATAATAGAGAAATGAAAATTGAGAAAATGTAAAAAAATTGCTCACTTTTATATCATCACTACTCCTTATTTATTTTTATTTCGGTCAAGAATCTAAATATATTTTCTATTAATGCAACTATCGATTTATTTTTTACATTAGTATGAAATAGATAATTATTATCATTATCAAAACAATTTTTGAATTAGTTCTTGTAAACATCTAGTATATTTTTATCTATTAGATTAAATGTATTAATTTTTTAAAATAGTTATAAGGGATTAATTAATCAAAAACTAGATTTATAGATTATAAATCGAATTAACTAAAAAATTAATAAATTTAAATAATAGTTAATATAGAAATAAATTTAATGTTATAAATTATTAACTACAAATTCCTATACAATCTCCACTCATTCATTCTAAATTTTATACTTCTCCCTCCTTTTCTTCTTAGTCGGCTTCACTTATAGGGTTTGAAATCTAAATATAATTCTATTATCTATTTAATTATTTTACTGTATTTCCTAGGAGCTTCTAAAAGAAACTTAACCTTCTTGAATCTATTACATTTTGCTACATCCTTATATTTTTGAAGTTTTTCCTTTATGAGATTAAGCAAAAAAAAAAAAAAATTGTGACCGACAAGGAGAGGTGCAAAAGAAACAAAAGTATGGAATTTTTAGTAGATTTCTGGTTGTTCCACTCACATTATATAGTTCCCACTAACCAATGGAGTCACATGCAATTCCATATTATTAGTATTCGACAACAAAAAAGAAGTTAAAAACTAACACCTGTAAGTGTTGACTCTAACAGAGCTCACCTTAATTTGCTACTATTTATTTATCCATAAAGTTTTATATACATCCTATTTGTGATCTTATTTGTGCACATAGTCAATAATATTATAAGATATTACTAAAATATATTATAATATTATTAGTTTTATTCAGAAATATTGAGATTGATGAACATCTATTACTAAAATATATTATAATATTATTAGTTTTATTCAGAAATATTGAGATTGATGAGCATTGTTGTTTATAATTTTTTAACAGTAGAAAAGTTGTTAGTAATGATAAATTGACTGTAAAAATGTCAATTTCAGCAACTTCTAAATTAAAAAAGTATATATTAAAGCATAACATTTTTTGGCTATCTAGTGTGCCACTTAAAAACGATCTATTAAATAAAATTTAAAAATTAATTTAGTTAAATAGGCACAATAATTACTAATTTAAATAATTACAATAATTAAATATAGTATAGACCTATAGCAAATTTAAAGAACAAAAATCAAGTTGTATAGGGTTTAAATTTATAAATTGATATTCCAAACAAATGCGAGAAAATCTCATATTGTAAATGATTTCCAAATAATGTACTGCCAAAGTACAATCTAGAATATAAAATTTTAAGATCTTAAGTAAAAATCAAGAAGAAATAATTCACTAATACACATACAGAAGAAAAAAAGACCCATGTAGAGGAAAAAACATTAAAATTCAAAAAGAAAAATGAAGATACAACTAATTATTAATGGCTTAATTCTTTAAAAAACTCTCACCTAACACTTTTTTTTCGTTTATACTCTGACCCTGTAGAAACGCCATTTGTACCCAATTTTGGGTTTTTAAGTTTCATCCTTGTCCAAAAACATTAAATTGTACTCTTTTCATTTGAAAAAGAGTTCAAAACAATCCTTCATTTTAACCTATATATCAATTAGATATTAATATTATTAATAGTACAAAAATACTATTTAATTTAAAAAATTAAAAATAATAATAACTTTTTAATTTTTTTAAAAAAATTCCGCCGCCGCCGCCGCTCTTTTTCATCGGAGAAGGAGCCGCTACTCCTTCTCCACTTTTGGAAAAGGAGCGGCCGTCGCTCTTTCTCCGACGCCAGCGATCGTTCCGGATTTTTTGTTTTTAAAATATTTTCATTTTATTTTATTATTTTATAAAATTAAAAAAATTAATTAATTATTAGGATGTATTTGAATATTTTAAGTTGAAGGACTTGTTTGTATTTTTTAAAATAGAGAAAAATATAATATAAATTATTTTTCAAATAAAAAGAGTACAATTTAATGCTTTTTAGTTTTAGGTAGAGATGAAATTTAAAAACTCAAAATTGGATATTAATTGTGTTTTTATAAGATTATGGTACAAATAAACAAAAAGTGCAAGGTAAGAGTTTTTTTAAGAAATTAAGCCAATAATAATATATCATAAAAAAACATTTTTTTGATCGCATCATAAAAATCATTTTTGGTGTAAAAGTTAAGAGATTTGGGGGTGGAGAGCTGAATTTTAATCAAAATTAATGGTCAAAATCAACTTCCCACGAGAAGTGCGCGACTAGGGTTTAGAAGAGGAGAGCTACATGCACGGTCCATTTAAATATTTATTTTATTTTATCATATAGTATGAAGATATTTGAATGTGAATAGGAATAGGAATAGGAATAAAAGGAAGAAATAAAATGTAGAGAAAAACAAATAGATGACAGGACATAAAGCCGATCTTCTTTCCCTTTCAGAATTAGTTTATTAATGTATCAGATCACCATATTTACTTTTAATTATTAATCATTTGTTGGAATCATATTACATTTCTTCGTATTTGTGCATCGTACGTGTCTGTCTTTGAGGGAGAATTATTATAATTCCTTAATGCTTCACTGACACTCCATCTAACCTAATTTTATGATACCAAGTGACTGAGTTCTTAAACAAATCAAGATTGGCTTAATATATCATTTGACCCCTAAACTATACACTTCTATTCTCTGAGACTCTTAAACTAATTTGATATTCTATTGGACCTCTTAACTTTATTTTTTGTTCTATTTAACCCGTCAACTGTAACTTTTTTGCCGATCTGACCTTTTTCATCTAACGTGGCAAAAACGCGTTTTGAAGCGCGTGAAGGATAATTAAAATGCATAAATTATTCTATTAAACCCCCGAACTACACTATTTTGTTCTATTTGACCCCTGAACTTATTTTATTTTTCTATTGCACCTTCAAACTTTTAATTTTTACCCATTTAACCTTTTCAAAAATATAATTATTTAACTTTCATCCATTTAATCTTCTAGAAAAATAAAAAAATATTAAAATTTAGTCAAATAATTACATAATATAACTTCTTGTACATGTAAATATTTATTTACATTTCAATAATGATAAAAGAAGTTTTGTCTGTTTTTAACGATATTATAAAATATATAAATTTAGTATACTGTGATAATCTTAAAAAAAGACTAGTTTTTTAAAAAATTGTAATTTTTAATGTGTTTCACGAATTTCCAATTATAAAATTTTAGTGTGTTTCACGAATTTGCAATTTCAAACTTTTCAAATCAATTCTAAATTTTTAAAATTTGTATAAAATTGAAAAACACACTAAATTTCATGATTTTTAATGTCTTAAATAATTTTTTCAAATAATATGTAAAGTACATCATTTTTATTTTAAATTAAAAAAAATATTTAAACTTAATATATTTTTTGACTCCTAACCTTACCCTTTTATTTCCTATGACCTCTAAACTATTTTAGTATTCCATTGGACCTCTTAATTATTATTTTTATTCTATTTAACCCTATGTCAGCAAAGCCATGTCAGCAATTTTATCCACGTCATCGCGCGTGGTGTGCACATTCCGAATGAGGGGTTAAATAGAATAAAAAAAATAGTTAAGAGATCCAAAAGAATATGAAATTAGTTTAGAGGTTGCAGAGAATAAAATGGTATAGTTTAGGGGTCAAATGATGTATTAAGCCAATCAAGATTTGGGTTTCATTTCAAACTAATTTATTCTATATTCATTCTATCTTAGATAAATAATACCGTCACCTTTGTTTTTTGTTATAGAATCTTAATAATTGACATATTTCATTGTAATTAAATTTCCTTCCACACTTTGTTTTAGTTTTTTTATTATTATTTAAGGTCTATATAATGTCGTAACATATTAAATCTGTATTTTTAAAGACAATTTTAATCATATCTTTTAAAATCTCATTTAGCCCGTTTTGACAGTATTTGAGTCAATTATAGCTCATTTTAAAATAAATAGATATATGCGTCAAATTTAGATTCTTCAAATGACTCCACGTTAACAAAAATCTGATTTCTTTATATTAAATCTCAATCGAAAAATATCATATTTTTTTATCAAAGTCGAACCGGTCGGTATTTTTGCTCCCCCTCTCTAATGCACGCTAGAGCAATGAAAATGACACTTGTTTCATCATTACTTGGAGTGACATTGCAAATCGATGCATTTACATAAACCTAAAACGGCCATGGAAAATTGAAAGCTGACAATTATGTGCAAAATCTATGACAAAATTAGAACAAATTAAAGCATTTATCAATGGCAAGCCTCGACTTAGTAGTACTGCCCTCTTTTGTGTGCTATTTATTTGACTTCTTTTAATCCATACAATTCCATACCTATCATTGCACCTGCTTTTGTATTTTATGCCTACCTCTACTTATTGGTTCACTATTCTAGGTCTCAAATCCCATTGCACCTAAACGGTGACGTTTGTTGTGCCTGTTAATTTTTTTTTAAAAAAAATTTACATACCAATTTTGTTCCTCAACAACATACATGCTTTAAGAAATTAGTAAAAAAATAATTTTATCATCAAATTAATCAAAAATTGTTTATTTTTATCAAATTAGTAAAAATATAAATTCAACGAGAATACATGCCCGGAATTTAGGAGGCAAATTGCTAATAATTAACAATATTCTGACTAATTTGATACTAATATTGATTGTTATGCTAATTGATAAAAGTATTTTTAATTGAGAGGACGAATTAATATTTAAGTCACTTTTTTAATGAAAACAAGTCCTTTATTAAGATTGGATGTCTGACAAGGTTGAGATTATTTTATGTTAATGGTATTCTCCTCAAGATGCAACTCAAATTTGTAAAAGAATCCAATGTCGTTAACATCTCTAATTTGCATTAGAATCTGATTGCCTTTAACATATTACGTTTTTTCAATTAGAGTACTGGTGGAGAAGTAAATTTGAATCCAGTTCAGAAGATTAAGGTACATTTTTATCACTAGTTTAAAATAACGTGAGATTTTAGAATTCAGAAGGACTATAATAATAGTTTTTATTTATTTATCAAAAATAAATAAATAATAGTTTTTATTTTTATTTTTTATCAGAACATCAGAGAATACTGTAGCTCACTTGTTAGCTCGAGCAATTGATTTTTAATTTGGTGTAATTATTTAGAGTTTGTTTGTTCCGGCATTTCTAAGTCCTATTTTATTATTGGATGTTTTAATTAATATAGTTGAGTTTTCTTTTTTAAAATAAAAAATCAAAGAGACCGATATTAATTTTTGAACAGATAAATACAGTAGCTAAAGAAAATAATGATACTATTTCTAGTTTTTATAGTACAAGGTGTACGAGGTATCATGACTGAACTTGCATGATACAACAACATTTAAGCCTTTTATGTCTAGATTAATTTTTATTTGAGTCGGGTACGTAAGTGCCTTACGGGAGATAAGTTCTGACTCTAAATTTTAAACGGCTGCATATATGAGTATGACTTGAACTCACTATTTTATTTAAATCATTGGAGCGTTTTATCAATTTACCAACGCCTCAAAATAATATCTCCAAGTGATCACTAAGAATTATTGGTAAACGAGTAAGTATATTTTACTTAATAAAATTATTATTCTTTTATTTTGTAGTAAAAGATAAATAATCTTGTGAAACAAAAATAACCTTTTATCTCGATAATCTTTGCGCCACCCATTTATTTCTCCAGCATTTCTGGCTTTTTTGCTGCAAAGAATCCTTAAATTTAGCTCACATAATCCTTACAATAAATGTGCTTTTACCCTACCTCATTTTTTTATTTTATTCATTGACGTTATGTGTATGAAGTAATTCATTACTTTACTCTCGCCATTTTAGTGATAAACTCTCGTATAATTAACATATGAATGCTGTAGTATATAAATTCGAGTTAGAAACAAGTAATAATTAAGTACTATCTTATGAGTTTAAGTCCGAACTAGTCTTCTTTATAAATTTTAAAAATTATTATTTTTCCCTTTATGTTTAGTTCTTTTTTAAGTAAAACCCTCATTTATAAGGGGATTTCAGTTATATAAATTACCAATGTTAGGGTGAAATAATAAATTATTAAAATTTATAGAGAAAGTAATATTTTGGAACTAGACTCATGCAGGCAATAATTATTTCTTTTTATAATTCATACTATATAAGAGAATCATTGAGAAGATTTCTTGATTAGACCCTACATCATTATTTAAGCAAATTATTATATCATGAAACAAATATACAAATTAGGTCAAATGATCAAAAAAAGACTAATTTTTTTATAATTTTTATAAAGGTTTAAATCTTTTAATTTTATCCAATTTGTCATGAAACATATGATTTCTTTTCAATAATGTATAACTATGTAATTTTATTCATGTTGCGCCTATGTGGTGTTGATGTGGCAGTGCCACACATCAGTACTACTACATAAGTAAAATTGTGTAGTTGGATATAATTGAAACAAAATCATACGTTTCAGGATAAATTGGATAAAATTGAAAAATTTAAACTTTTATAAAAAATTTGACATTTTTTAATCATATGCCCTACAAATTATTAAGACCTCACAGTGGAAAATGAAAAAAATAGAAGAAAATAGCAACCCTTTACCTTTTTTTTTGACTGTGTTGATTAAATTAAAAGAAGCTTTTGATGAATTAGCAAACAAACATGAGAAGGTGAATCCATATGATTATTTGCGGTGATAGCCTAAAAGAGTATTTATTGAAACAAGTGTTCAACCCCTTGGAATATTATATAACCCACTACCTATTTGATTACTATTAATTAGATCTCCTAATTTAACCTAAATCATTCCAAATTGAAATACAATTAAAGTACATAGGAATTAGAAATAGCAAGATTAGGATACCACTTCTAGTCAATAATGGACAAGTAGGGTAACATTGGATTCAAATCAAAATAATTTTATACTATAAAATAATGTATTTTAAATTAAATCGAATCAGTGAACTAAAATTGTTCTAAACTTAGTTGGTTCGATTAACTTTTTTCAAAACAATATGTATGAAAAGCCAACTAAACTTATTTTACTTTTAAAATCAAATTAAATCAAAAATTAATTTATTAATAATTTCAAATAAAAACAAACTGGATTTATTGAGTTGGTTAATTATGTTATTCAATTTAATTTGGTTTTCTATTCCATACTTACAAGTAAGAATTGGCAAATAGTCGGTTCAATTAAAACTGCATAATTTAATTTAACCAAAATTAAATTAGTTGAAATATTAATCTCTTTAACTGACGAATTTAATTATTATTTCTAAGTGAAATTAATCAAATTAACCATAATTTCAAAAACTATAAAATTAAATCAATTAAATTAATCTGGTTAAACCGATAAAAACACAAATAATAACAACTAAAAACAAAAAAAATATTTGGTTAACTAATTTATTTTTTAAACAAAAAAAAAATCAGAAAAATTATTTACTAGATAGAAATCATTGAACTAACCGAATTAATTAAAACTTATAAATAAACTAATTAAACCGATTAATTCAGTTGAACCGACCGTTTGCTCGCCCACCACCAAAGCCCACAGGCCCAGCCCAGAAAAGAAAATGGAATACAGTCTGGTATAGCAAAATACCCACTCACAGTCTACATAATTTCACTCCACTACTCACCTCTCTATAAATATCCACTCTCAACCATTAAAACCTTCAAATCTTCATTATTTTTCTTCTGCTTACAAACAGCCATGAAAACCCATCTTTTTTCTCTAGCTTTCTTCTTCTTTGCCCTAGTCCATGGCATGCACTTAGACCCAAAATGTAGCATCCAAGACCAAAGCTCAAACCTTAAAGTTTACCATATTTACAGTCCCTGCTCTCCTTTTAGGCCTGCAAAGCCACTCTCGTGGGAAGAGAGTGTGCTACAAATGCAGGCCAAGGACCAAGCTAGGCTTCAGTTTCTGTCGAGTTTGGTGGCCGGGAAATCTTTTGTGCCGATTGCTTCCGGCAGACAGATTATTCAGAGCCCTACTTATATTGTTAGAGCTAAGATTGGAACTCCGGCGCAGACTATGCTGATGGCGGTGGATACTAGTAATGACGCTGCTTGGATTCCGTGCACCGCCTGTGTGGGGTGTTCTTCGACTGTTTTTAATAATGTTAAATCTACTACTTTTAAATCTGTTGGCTGTGGCGCTCCTCAGTGCAAGCAGGTAATTATTTGAGTTTTGTTTATTTTTTTATTATTATTAGTGCTCTGTTTTTTATAGTATTGAGATATATTTGAACTTGATAGACTGTAGTACGGATAGTAGAATGGAAAAAATTGAACCAAACCAAATAATCAAACCGAATTCACTAATTCGGTTTGATTTGATATGATAAAGAATTTGATTTTTTAGTTGGGTTCAATGTTAAATAAGAAAGATTAGTTAAATTTTTGCGCAAATTAAACCGAAATAATCACATAAACTAAAATATCATCCGAACTAACTAGTTTATTTCGGTTTAAAATGATTTGATTACATGTAATTTTAATTCGGTTTGATTATGAAAATAAAAAATATAAATTTTAATTTGATGGATTTTACAAGAATCTACACCCCTAGCTAAACTAATGAAAGCTTATCCGTTAAATCTTTTTTTCTCTTCAAATTAAAAAGGCAATATTTTTATATCCATAACTATGATTTGTTAGTCGAATATACCATAATTTTAAAATTGTACCAGTTTAATCCATCATTTATTTAATATATGTCAAATATACTTACAACTCTTTTGGAGTATCATAAAGACACCATTTTGGATGATATATATTGCAATTTGAAAAACTAAATCATACTTTAAAAAGGCGTGGATATATTCAGTACATCTCGAATTAATGATGCATCAAATCGGTACCATTTCAAATCGTGGTATATTTGTGAAATTGAAGATTTTGCCTATTAATTTTAAGCAAAATGCATTTTGATTCAAACAAAAAACTGACAATTTGGTCAATTTTTTTGGTTCAATTTGATTATAGATTCGATTTGTATTAAAATTTTCTTTACGTTTACTAATATCGACCCGTATTAAAAAATGATTTTTTTATAATTTTAAATCTAGTCAAACCAAATTTAAAACCAAATTTATAAATTGTGTTATATTATTCGGTTTATTTCAAATTTTACTATGTGTATGACTCAAATTGTCAGAAACTATAGAAGGCTAAATTCCAAAATATGGGAATCATCCTTATCACAGATTCACAAGATTACAATATGACATAACACTAAATTACATGTGAAATTATTTCAGGTACCCAACCCCACATGCGGTGGAAGCGCGTGCGCATTCAATTTAACCTACGGCGGCTCCTCCATAGCAGCCAACCTTTCACAGGACACAGTGACTCTAGCCACTGACCCAATCCCAAACTACACATTCGGCTGCATAACCAAGACCACAGGCAGTTCAGCTCCACCACAAGGGCTGCTTGGTCTAGGCAGAGGACCCTTGTCTCTATTATCCCAAACCCAAAATTTATACCAATCTACATTTTCTTACTGTTTGCCTAGTTTTAAGTCCCTCAACTTTTCTGGGACATTAAGGCTCGGACCTACTGGTCAGCCTAAGAGGATTAAGACTACACCATTGCTTAAGAACCCTAGAAGATCTTCACTTTATTATGTTAATTTGGTTGCTATTAGAGTTGGACGAAGGGTTGTTGATATTCCTCCTGCTGCTCTCGCATTTAATCCGGCTACTGGTGCTGGCACCATCTTTGATTCTGGTAAATTTTTTGCATCGATTTCTTGTCATTAATACGGTTTTAAGTGCATTTCGAATCTTACATTTCGGCGTTAAAAAAGGTTTTGAAACTCTATTTTTATAAAATACCATGGGGGTTTGTTTCTTGTTTCAACATTTTTTCTGTTCAGCGTTTTTTATTTATATCATTTTGTTCCTATAGTACATAGATTACAATTTAAGTGCATTTGCTACTACTTTTCCTATCATACATTTCAGGGTTTTTTTCTTTCCAAAAATGGTTATGAAACTTCTAAACTCTATTTTTATGAATGCAAAAAGATAAAATACCATTTGGTTTTCTCATTTCGACATTTTTAATGTTTCCCGTTTCAACGTCTTTCTATTTTAGCATTTCCATTTCTATGATATATAGATATATGAGTGTGTAAAAGGCGAACTAAAATGAAGACAAATTCGGTTTTGGACATATTAAAATTTCAAATAAGTTTTAATGCAAGTTGAAATAAAACAACCAAACCGAGTCAAAATATCAACCAAAATTGCTAGTTCGTTTCTGTTTGAAACTTTTATATTTCTTAAAAAATCAGTTTGCTTCTTTTTTGAAAAATAAAATTTCAGTTTGATTCAATTTGGTTCAAACCAAATGGACCCCCTATATAGGTACATGTCAATGTGGACAACATAAAAAGCAAAATACAATAGGACATAATATTATTGTTTAGATAGGCATGGGCTAATAATTCTAGTGGGTCAAGAATGTCCAAACATTATTGCTTCATACTGTGTTTGATCTTTATATGTTTATGGAAAAAAGAAAAAACTCTAATAATTTCATGTCCTACATTACAGGAACTGTATTCACCAGACTGGCGATTCCGGCCTACACGGCGGTCCGTGACGCATTCCGTAAAAGAGTTGGCAATTTTACAGTGACAACCCTCGGCGGATTCGACACTTGTTACACAGTACCAATTGTTTCCCCCACCATAACATTCATGTTTTCCGGCATGAACGTGACATTACCGCCGGACAACTTACTGATCCACAGCACTGCCGGCGGCATCACATGTTTGGCCATGGCTGCTGCTCCGGACAATGTGAATTCGGTGCTGAATGTGATAGCAAATATGCAACAACAAAACCATAGGATACTGTTTGATGTGCCGAACTCAAGAATTGGTGTGGCCCGTGAGCCATGCACATGATTTTTGTTGATTTATGGCAAGTATTTGTTGAATTTGGTCATGCTAGCTTGTGACTGAGTGTACCTTATTTTTATATTATTAGATGTGTCTTGTGATGTTATGGTTTTGTCGGATTTGTGATTTATGGCATAATTTGGCTCTATTAGAGAGCTTACTAAATGTTAAAAAAGAAAAATTGTATCATTACTGCTTGAATTTTTCTAAATCTACTTTCTATGCTCTAATGTTTATTTCTTTTTAATTAATATCATTACTGCTTTAATTTTTTAACAAGTGCGTTTTTTTTTATAATTGGGGGAGGGGGGCGCTTGTGGGAAGAATTAAACTCACGGCCTAGCAGTTTGCTGCTCAACGCTTTTACCATTTGAGCTACAATTCATTTGTAGTGCATTTCGTTATTTTACCAGTCAATGGTCTACTAACAAAGAAAATATAAAATTATTGATAGGATTAGTTATTTTCATTCCACAAAAGACAAATGTATTATTTATGCATACTATCATCATCATTTTAACTAATGTTACAATAAAATTTATATATATGAGATTTATTTTTAATTTTTTTAGCATGTTGTATTTATCTAGTTTTTGAAAATGGAAATGTTAATTTAAAAGATATAAAAAAATAAAATAGCAAAATAGCAAATCTTAAAAAGTTTAGGCATTAATAATATAACCTTTTCAAAAATAAATAGGCAAAAGGTATAAATATTTATCGTAATTTTTATAATATTTTCAAATAGAACAAATAATTCTTTTGATCCAGCATCATCATAATCATATAGGAAAAAAGTTTAAAAATAATTTTAATATTTAAAATATTTACTGAAAATTGGGCATAAGTGTCCCAAAAATAAACTAAAAATGTTTATTTGTTCGATTTTAAAATAATAAGGATTTATTTGTTTAATATTAAAAATACGAGAGTTTAATTGTACCCAGAGAAAAATAAAAGAATTGATCTATACTTTTAAAAAAAAGTCGAGGATTTTTTTCCTGCCAAATAAAAAAGAGTGAAAGTGAAAGGGTACAATCAGTTAGAATTAAAAAAAATATCAAAGGCTTTCCTAATGACTATTTATGTTTTTTTAACCAAATATAGAATTCATTGATGAAGAGTAAATTACAATTGGAAAGTCATTTAATAAAGCTAATATATGATCTTTCAATTTTGATCTAAAATACTAACAAATAACCCAAAATACAAGTATAATATAAATCGAAATAAGGCAAATCTAAACATCGATTCCGCATGAAGAATCGAACGAGAACTTAAGAGCGAAGTTCTGTTGGAGCGGGTTTTCGATTTGTCCTTCTGATTTGACCAGCAATCCGCTTGATCCATTGAAGTTAAGTATTTCCGATCCTCATCTTCAATGAAATTCTAAAAAATTAGAACAACACCCAATGAAATTCTAAAAAATTAGAACAACACCCATCCAAAAAATCTTAAATCTACAAAAAATTGACTATGAAGTTTGAACAATCACTAGAGATTCTTGAGAGATCTAAGAAAACACACCACACAATCATAAAAATATAAATTATCAAGCCCAAAAACACTAAAAATCACATCGAAAAAACTATCAAATGGTTAAATTTATTGAAATAAAATATAAGCTTATAAAAAAACTAAATTGTATGGGCGGAGAGGGGATGATTTCCGATTGAAATTGGAAAATCACCTCCTCCCACCCTTTAAGAGAATAATTTAGAGAGGAAGTTGTTTAGAGAGAAGGGAGAGAAAATTTTTTGATGACTATTTATGTTTATTGGTTTGAAATTTATAATGGTACCCAACATTTCTATTCTCCTATCAAATATATTAGGGGTATTTGTAAAATAAATTAGTAACTTTTAATTTTATAGCAATTGGTTTAATCATAAAAAATTCCGATTTTTTAGCCCTTTTTATTTGCATTCTGACGTTGTAATTTTGTCTATATCACCCTAATTCGCACATTTCGTTTCCAATTAATTGACCTTTTTTACTAGAAAAAAAGCTAATTTGATCCTTTACTTTTTGTATAAAATGTCAATTTGATCCTTTATTTTTAGTATACTAGTTTCGCATTACGTGCTATGCACGTGGCTCATAACGTAACTCGTCAATGTATATATTAGTAAATTTATTATAATTGTATCAATTTTTTATTTATAATTAATATTAAATTAGTTAAGAATTTTTGTAAAAATAAATATAATATATTCGGTTATTAAATTTTTTTCCATACTGAATTTATTCTTCTTTTGGTTTTATAATAACCATAATCAAATAATAAACTTAATTTTATTAATAATATCTTTAAAAATAATAAGATAATAAATTTAAATATCGACCAAATACACTATTTTAATTTTGTAGTTAAATCAAACTAAAAAATAGGTATTCCTACTAATTTGGAGACAATTTAGTTATTTTTTACATACTAAAAACTAAATTAGAGATAATTTAGCTACCTATTCTAATTAGGACTTTAATTATAATAATGATTAATTAAATAACTAATTAGGAGTAGTCTATCTTATTTATATAGAATATAAATAAAAAATATTGAATAATAATTAAATTATTAATTTATTAGAAGTAATTTTTCTTAATTAGAATTATAGATGATTAAATAATAAATAAAATAACAATTATTAAATATTAAAATAGTCAATTTTAGCTAGTATTTTAAAATATTTTTAATAGAAAGAAAAAATACAATATTGTCCATTTTAATGTCCTCATAATTTATTGTTTTGATGAATATGTCCTTTTAAAATTTAATAGTGATATATTAAATAAAAGAAATAGACAATGTGATTAATATTAATTTGGTTTGTATGATACCTTTATCCTTTTTTGAATTATGTTCTATTTCATGTAAAACGTATAAAATTTTGATTAATAATTTATCATGTACACTTTTTAGTATATAGCAATCAATTTATAGGTCTAATTCGTTTATTCTCAACAAAAACAAATGGTCCAATTCGTTTTTATATGTTTATTAGTTGTATTAGTACCTGCTTGCAGGAGCATCTTTAAAATTATTTCGTAGGTTTAATATGCATAAAAGACTCTCACGGAGTTGTGGCCATGTTTCTAATGGTTATATTTTTAGTATCCAAATTGAACTCTAATTGTACATTATCTATATTAATTTATTAGAAAATTAGATAAAGACCATAAAACTTTCAATTAACTAATCAATTAGTAATAATTTATAAAGGGCTATTTAGTAAATGTGCCTGTCCCCCCATCCGTGCTTTTATATATAGTACTAGCGTTTCGCCACGTGCTACGCACGTGAGCGGCCTTTATATGACCCGTTATTTATATTGAATATTATTAAATTATTGTAACTTTTTATTCAAATTAAAACTACGATATAAGTGATATTTATATGACCCGTTATATAAATTTAACATTTATTATATTATTAAATATAATAATTTATTTTTAAATAATATCGTCACATAGCATAATTTTAATTCATATATACCTGAACAGCCTCTAATTTGTTCAATGCTAGTTTTAACAGCTCTGTCATTATACCGCCTCTATACTTCCTTCTATCAAAAAATAAAAATTAGAAATAAAATTAGAATTAAAATTAAAATATAATATAAAAAATTAAATAACAAAAATTAAAGTATATAATAAACTCTTTATTATTTATAAAGTATCTAACTTCAACACAAACATTAAAACTTAGAGTAATATTGAACTAAAGAAATTCTAGACTATCAAATTTAAATGTTACTCCAATTTAAGTTTAAATATAAGTTTAGTTACAATAGGATTAGATTACCGAAAGTAAGGAAACTCCACACTATCGAACTTAAGCTAGGATAACAATGACCTGAAGTTTTCAATAGATATATATCCTATAATTATGGAGTAATAGTTATGAAAATATTATGGAGTAATAGTTATGAAAATATTATGGAGTATAAAGGCCTATTGAAGCATTGCCCATATTTAAAATATTGTATAATAATATATTTTTGTTTAATTTCTTAACCAAATAATTGTGTTGTAATTAAACTACCTTTCCATAATAAAGTTGAACTCTTAATTAATTACTATTTTTAAAAGTAATTTTTTTTTCATTTGCTGTCTCATGTAGACTTTAATTTCTTACTAAAGTTAAACTCTTAAATAATTTACTCTTAGTTAATTTATTCTTTATGAAATTATTAATATATAACGTGAGCGATATTTAAATGACCCGTTATATAATTATAGAATATAAATAATATTTATGTGACCCGTTATATAATTAAAATTAATTAAATTATTAATTATGGCACGTTAACTATTTATTTAATTATAATTAGTTTTTTGGAGATGTAAAATTAGATTTTATGACCATAACATAAGAACTTGATTTTTCCAGGAAGATTCTTTGTTAGGCTACATGAGCCAAATTCATTATTTTCATATTTCCTAACTAAAGGTTTTTTTTTTTACCCACAACGTAGATGGTTTTATAGTTGTTGGTATAATTATTTACTAAGGAAACTAATCAAGAAAGAAAAGGAAATAACTTTTCACTTTTTTAATTTGATGAGATATTACTCCTCTATTACAGAAGTCAATTTACATTATAATATATATAACATGCATTGTAAAATATAATAAAAACATAAAATTAAAAATTAATCATTAAAAAAAATCATAAAAGTTGTATAATTTTATCATAAATTTAAAATAATAATTACTATAAGTTATAAAAAAATAAAACTAAACATACCACTTTAGCCGGGTCAACTTGTTTAGCAGAGGGAACAAATTCACCAAACAAATGATGTCTAATGTGCTCGTCTTCTACTTGATGAATAACAGTACTCCGTTTTTTCTTTTTCCTTTAGCTTTATTTATAGGGGTTTTTTTCCGTAATTATACAAGATAATATTACTATAGTCTATAGTCAATATTTAAAGTTTAACTCCTGTACTAATTCTCAGATTACCATAGTCTAGTTTTTGAAGTTTAACTAAATACTAATCCCTTTTATATTGTATTACTAATTCTCAGATTACCGAAGTCTAGTATTTGAAGTTTAACTAAACACTAATCCCTACTATATTGTATTATCATTTAAAATTAATCTTTTATTAACTTTATATTTTTAATATCAATTATACCCTTAATGAGATCTATTACCGTAATTTTGCTTGTCCCCCCCCCTTCGCTCTTATAGTATTGTCCCGAACGGGTACCAACTATGAGAAAAAAAAATTGATACAGGGTACATGACGTGTCCCAAACGGGTCCTAACTAAGAGAAAAAAATAATTTAATAACGAAGAAATAAGAAACTCTACATATTGTCGTTATATATAAAAATTATTCAAAAATACAATATATTTATAATTTTTTAAAATTATATTTGATATTTATGAATTAAATAAAAAAGACTTTAGTTATAAAAAATTTCGATTAAATTGTTAAATATAATATTTTACTATTTCCTTAATTAATTTATTTTTTCAATAAATAAAGCACTATGTAATATTATTCCCAACCATGCGACCTTTATGTGCATAAGTTGGCAGTGAACTCTACACTAATAATAAGCTTTTTATTTTTATGAACTCTAATAGTAGACTATTGGAGAATTGTCCATTACTCTACTGCTTCTCAAAGTCCGATTAGTTTAAACACATTAATTAATTTTCTAATTTCAAAAGTTTGCAAATTCAACACAGAAACGGAGAAAGAAAAGCATTTTCTAATTACAACACAGAAAAGGAAAATCATGAAGATTTAAAAGATGTGTATTTGGACCAAAAATCCAATTTCTAATTTTAAAAAAATATCAATAGCAAAAATTACGGCTGGTTACAATTTACGAACATTACCTTTGATAATTTTGACTATGATAAATTTTCTTCATTTGTCATTTGATATACTCTATTCATAACAACCATCATCATCAATATATATAAATTAATAACTGATAATGAGAAAAAAAATTACCTTGAAAAGAGATTCGTGGATTTGAACTTTAATAGCCATTAAAAGCGACTTAGAACCATCATAAACTCTTGATCATTGCTTTGTAACATAACCTTCCAACTAAAGTGGTTTCTAGATTTTAGATTGTTTGATTATGATTGTTAACATCTTATGGCCTTTGAAGTTTTAGCGCCCTTCAAACATCTTGTTAAAGAAAATAATTATACGTAGGAAGATTAATTATTCACTTGGAATTTACTCAATTATATAAGTAAATTGTACTATATAAAAGTAGTAGTTTACTTCCATTGAAACTAAAATTACATTATTTAATTATATCTTGTATTTATTTATCCTATTATCGTGATAAAAGTAGTAGTTTACTTTAACTGAAATTAAACTCTTATTGTTTAATTATAGGCTTAAATGCGTAAAAGTCACAAACTTTAACATGTTTTGCAAATTTAACATAAACTTTCAATTTTGGCAAATTAATACACAAACTTTTGATTTTTGGCAATTTTCGCACCGATCAATTTTTCGTGAAAAAAATGCTGATGTGTACACCGGAATAACCACTATTCCGGCGTCCACATCAGCATTTTTCTCTATTTTTTTGAAGAAAAATTGATCGGTGCTAAAATTGCAAAAAATCAAAAGTTTGTGTATTTGCCAAAATTGAAAGTTTATGTTAAATTTGCAAAACACGCTAAAATTTATGATTTTTATGCCATTAAACCTTAATTATATCTTGTATTTAACTATTATTTATTCTAATATTGTAATTTTATCTATGACCTGTTGTTTATTTTTAATATTATTTTATTTTAATATTATTTAAATTATTAAATATAATATTTCAGTTTTAAATAAATTATTATAAAATTATTTTTTATTAAAATTCTAGCATGTGAGTGATATTTATATGACTCGTTATATAAATTAAATATTAATAAAATTGTTAATTATACTATTTTAATTTAATAATTTTATTAAATTATCTTAGTATTTTATATTTGTTCCATATTACTGCAAACAATGTTATTGTTAGAGATTAGCACAAGTGAATTTAGAGAATTGCAATTGCACATAACCTCTTACTTTTTACGTTTATCACTTTAGAATTATAATATTGTTTTTAATTAAGAGTTATATTGCAAACAATGTTACTGTTAGATAGTGAATTACAATTTCACTTAACCTCTTACTGTTTACGTATATTACTTTAGAATTACAATTAAAATCAAATTTATATTTAACTTGTAATTTTTTTTAATTATTAAAGGCTAATGTTGTAATTTTGCCTGTCCCCCCCTTCGCTCTTATAGTATAGTTATAGATAGATAGATTAAATACTTTTCAGAAAATAAATTAAATATAAAAAATTAAATTGACATTTTTTTAGTAAAAAAGATTAATTTAATATTTTAGGGTGTAATTGGAAACGAAAGGTGCGAATTAGGGTGATATAGACAAAATTACAAAGGTCAAAATGTTACAAACAAATCCAATTAATATAATTAAACTTCATTACCTACATGTTTGCTTATCCATAATTAAACGGGAGTATGTCACTCAGAGAGCAGTACCAGGTGGTTGCCGGGTACTTCCGTACTTGCTTATTTTCGGCCGGTAATGAACTTTTTTGGTCAATTGTTGATCTAATCTTTTATTAAACAAAATTTTGATCGCTATAAAGTTAGAAATTGATTCAAATCTCAAATGTGATGCTGCATTAAAATAGGAGAATGCTTTATGAAGAACATTTATGGCTATTGGATTCTAATTTTGATTAGTAATTTGTTAATTCTGGCTTTGAATGTGAATCAGAACCCGCCCATCATTGTTTAATTGTTTAAAAACCATGTGATCAACCCTAATTGTTTATTAATTCACATTATTTTACAGTCTCTACTCACTTCCAAAACTTGTCCTTACTGTCACCAATACTATAAATTATCTCCCATTTCTCCTTTCCCTAAGTGAAGAAATTTATAATAAATATAGCTAAGTTCATATGCATTTCTACTAAGTGTAGATAATGAGTAGCAGTTGTAGAATCATTATCATTCTTTTCTTGATTAATTTTGTTTTTTGTAATGTGAGCTTTATCAGCTGTGGGATCTGCATTCCTGGTGAAAGAGAAGCTCTTTTGCAGTTCAAGAATGAGCTTACTGATCCTTCTAACCGGCTGGCGTCTTGGATTGACGATACTGATTGCTGCAGATGGAGCGGTGTTGTCTGCCATAACGTGACCGGCCATGTCGTTGAGCTGCATGTCACAAGTCTTTCTGAAGATGAGTATTATACCACTTATGATGATGCTGCCGCTGCTCCTCCTCCTTACAGGGAGTTTGCAGAGAAATCAGTGTTTGGAGGTAAGATCAATCCATCTTTGCTTTACTTGAAGCACCTGAAATATTTAGATCTCAGCTACAATAATTTTGGAGGAATTCCAATTCCAAAATTTCTGGGCTCTATGACAAGTCTAAGATACCTTAATCTTAGTGGAGCAGGATTTGGAGGAATGGTTCCTCATCAACTTGGAAACCTCTCAAATTTGCAATACCTAAATCTCAAAGGAGATGATTACTTTTATCATCCCAAATATGTTGAGAGCTTATATTGGCTTTCTAGTCTTAGATCACTAGAATTCATTGACCTGAGTAGCGTGAACCTTAGTAAAGCTTATGATTGGCTGCGCGTGTTAAATACGCTTCCTTCACTTGTGGAATTACACTTGTCAGGCTGTGATCTTTATCCGATTGATCATCATCTTCCCTTGGTTAACTTTTCATCCCTTGCAAAACTTGATTTAAGAACTGCTTTTCAACCTCGTGAGGGCGTAGTGCCCCGTTGGATTTTTGGCATTAAAACTTTGACTTTTCTTGATCTTGCAAGGAATTATTTCCTTGGACCTATACCTCTTCATATTCAAAACTTAACCTCGCTGATACAACTTGATTTATCACATAATCAGTTCAATTCTTCCCTACCAGATTGGTTGGATGGTGTTTCCCAACTCGAGTTTCTTTACCTTCAATTCAATATGTTAGAAGGTAGAATTCCAAGCAGCCTTGGGAATTTGACTTCCCTCGATACCATTTACTTGTCCTATAATAATGGACTCAAAGGAGGAATTCCAGCATCATTCAAAAATCTTTGCAATTTGAGGTCACTTGATCTATCTTTTTTGCAAATGTTCCAAGACATTAATGAGGTATTAGAAATTCTGTCAGAGTGTCCCTTCCTCAGACTGGAGTCGTTATTTTTGTTTTCCTGTCGCTTATCAGGTCATCTCACCAATCATCTTGTGGAATTGAAGAATCTAGTCAGCTTGGATCTTAACGGTAATTCAATTTTTGGTCACATTCCTGAGAGTTTAGGGGAGCTGAATTCCTTACATTACCTCAACCTGGGGAACAACTACCTGAATGGAACACTCCCAGACAGTTTTGGAATGCTTGAAAATTTAGAAAGGATAGATTTATCTCGAAATGCATTAGAAGGAAAAGTTTATGAAACTCATTTCACAAAGCTCAAAAATCTAAAGAGCTTTAGGGCATCTGGGAACCATCTAGTTTTTAGAGTTACCCCTGATTGGGTTCCTCCTTTTCAACACATTGAAGAATTATATTTAGTGTCCTGCCATGTTGGCCCTTTGTTTCCCGCATGGCTTCGTCCGCTTAATCATTTAAACAGTCTCGACTTGTCCAACTCCAAAATTTCAAGCACCCTTCCTATTTGGTTCCTTAACATGTCTCTCTCAGCTGTTGTTATCAATCTCTCTCATAATCAGATGCATGGAAATATTCCATACATCAACCTGAGCTCTAGCAGTGCCATTGAATCTCAAGGTTCATACATTGACTTGAGCTCAAATCATTTTGAAGGTCCTCTGCCTCAAGTGTCTTCCAATCTCACACAATTGAATCTTTCCAACAATTCATTCACAGGGTCAATATCTAACTTTTTATGTGGTAACATGCACGAGGTAAATGCTATGGCTTTCCTTAACCTTGGGAAAAATCATTTATCCGGTGAGTTGCCCAATTGTTGGGAGAACTGGAAGAATTTAAGATTTCTGAAACTAAGCGACAACAATTTCAGTGGGAAATTTCCTCCATCGTTTGGAATGTTAACAGAAATCGAGTTTTTGGACATCCACAACAACAATATGTCTGGTGAAATACCATTGTCACTTCAAAGTTGGAACTACTTATATGTACTTGACTTGCGTGGAAATGGATTACGAGGAGATATCTCAACATGGACGACAGGAGAACAACTTCCTCAGTTAGTAATTCTCAATCTTCGTGAAAATAAATTTCACGGCAAGATATCCGAAAAATTATGCCACATGACGTCTTTACAAATTTTGGATCTTGCTGATAACAATCTCAGTGGAGCTATACCGGAATGTATCAGTAATTTGACTGCGATGGAAACAGGAGAGGGCAGTGGACAGTGGACCACTGGCTGGATTACAGGTTCAGTTAGCGTTATAACGAGTTCTGCCATTACGAGCAAGGGAAGAAGGTTGGAATATGACAGCATTCTTATTTATGTAAGGAGTTTAGACCTTTCAAACAATAAGCTGACCGGTGAGATTCCTGAAGAAATAACAAGCCTTGTACAGCTACAATCTTTGAACTTGTCAAATAATCTTTTAAGTGGGAGAATTCCAAAGGATATGGGTGCTATGCAATCATTGCAATCTCTTGATTTTTCTCAAAACCTACTTATTGGTGAAATCCCACAAAGCATGGCAAGCTTGTCTAAGTTGAGCCGCTTAAACTTATCCTATAACAAATTGTCAGGAAGAATTCCTGTAAGCACTCAGTTAGGAAGTTTGGAGGCCTCAAGTTTCATCGGCAACAACCTTTCCGGACCTCCGCTTACTAAGGACCCGAGAGACGCTCATACAGTTCAGATCGATAAAGAAAGCAGAACAGCAGACGAAGAAGCTGGAGTGGTGGATTGGTTCTACGTGTATGTGAGCATTGCTCCGGGATTTGTGGTAGGCTTTTGGGTTGTAGTGGGTCCTTTAGCTTTTAATAGGCAATGGAGGGATTTATATTTTGCTCACTTAAATCGGTTATGGAACAAAATTTTGGAATGCTGTAATTGTATGTTATGATAAATTAAAATTGCAGAGCCATATGCTGATAAGAATGTACTTGAACTTGTGTTTTCTCTTTTATATTCTGTCTCTTTAGTTTGTAATTTTCTATATTTATTTAAAATGTATGTGTTTGGTGTTTTAAGCTTAAAAATCTAAATTCATGGGGAAATGGTAAACTCATCTCAATCAAAGTGGATAATTATTCATGCCAATACATCCTCGGTCTCGGATTAGTCTTAGAGTTCTTCAATATCTTTCTTGCTTTGTATTTCCTGTTTAATATTTGCTTTTAATTAGACATGCAATTGGTTTCTAGCTAATCCCAGTTTTTAAAAATGTGTTCTAATTTAATATAAAAATAATACTCTTGTACAAAATTTAGAAAGTTGTTCATCATAAATCTTTTTTTTTTAAATTATTAAGTTATTGACATCTATAAGTTACAGAATATGATTTTAATTTTTTACTAATAGTTAATTAAATTTTATTAAAGTTTAAACTTGTAAAAATTAATTCTTTTGGTTTTTTAAATTTGAAGAATATGTAGTGCTATTTATAAGTAATGGAATGTGAAGAATTTTGCTATAATTAAGTGGCATAGTTATAAAATTTGAAAAGTTTTAATTTATTATTAATGTCTATTAGTAATTGAATATAGATAATTATTTTAAATTAAATCAATAAATTAAATTAGATTATAATTTATTTATTTTATATTGTGCAAAGTATTTTCTTTCTATATATTCAACATCTCTGTTTTATTTGAATTTATATTATTTTATATACTCAATTTCAATAAATTTGTTAAAATATCATATTTATATATTGTGATAAATTTCTATTTATGTCAATTAACTTCCAAAACTAGGTCAGTAATATTCCTAACACTTGCATTGGTTTATGAGGCTAGGAATACAAAGATAAATTTAAAATTTAAAATGAAAGAATGCAAAATTATTCAATTTCATCCGTAAAACGCGCACACAGACATCAATCTAATTGACTAGTAATTTGTTAACTCTAGATTTAAATGTGAATAGGAATCCTCCCATCGCTGTTTCTTTTTTGAAAAAATTGTGATCAAAACTAAAAATGTGTTAATTCACAGTGTAGTTATGGTTTCTTTGAAAGTTCCTTTTATCAAATACATTAATTATCTTACAATCGCCAAGTAATTTTCAAAAGTTGGTCAATTAATATTCCTTACACTTGCATTAGTTTATGAGGCTGGGCATACAAATCAGAGTCTTTCGGTTTCAATTGCACTCTCATGTTGTAAAACCACCAATTTTACCCAAATTATGACCTTTCGGTTTCAATTGCACCCTTAAATATTAAAATCCACACCTTTTGGTTTCAATGACACACTCAAGCATCAAATTAACTTTTTTCCAAATACTTTCAATTTTAATTAATATTCTAAATAATCCTCAAGGTTATAATTAAAACAAAAATCTCATCTTCTCTAAAATTTCACAATTTTTTTATTAAATATAAATCAATTAAATTTATTATCCTCATAAGCCCCTTTAAACTCAACAATATTAGGTTGTCCACTCAAATGCTGCATAATATGAGGGTAGTTGATAAGAGGATTAAACAGGAGATTTAGATTGGTAAGTGATAAATCATCAAACTGAATCCGAGCTTTAACGACCTGCACACCACAAGCAAACAGAGGTCAGAAGGAACTCCGGTGGGGGTCACCGGACGTTCGCTCCGACGCTCAAGTAAGGGTTTGAGGTAGAGAAAGAAGAAGAAGAGAAAAAGAGTATTCTTAGAGTGGAAAAGAGAAATTACCTAGGGTTTGTCCTTAAACCCTCTATTTATAGTTAGGGTTTAAGGACAAACCTGCCTTGCTGGCAGGCTGTGAGCCCAGTGGTCCCAGAAATCAGTTATGCTGACGTGGCAGAATATCCCTGCGGGAGGCACGGGTTGTTAGGTGTGTCAGAGGGAACATTCCTCGCATACATGTCAGAAGATCTTTTGTGGTCCCAGGATCTGGTACACGAGCGTGTGCTTCTGGGCAAGACCTCGGAGCCCGGTTAAACCTTGAAGCCCGGATAACTTGGGGACCAAGTTATCATGGTTCTGGTTAATGAGGGTATCTCGAAGCTCGGGCCATGCGACCCGATCTTCAGGGTTTATGAACTCGGAGCTCGGCCTGGATCCGAGTTGACTATAACTCAGAGCCCGGATAGAATCCTGGGTCCGACCTTATCAGACATGAATGTCTCGGATGATGCTTGAATTCCCATCGATCCGGTGACCCCCCCAAGTCATGTGATCTATGATTTCAAGAAGGTCGGACATTGTTACCAGGTCGGTGAAATGCTTGATTTAGCGATGTTCGTTCCTGGCGAGGTTGCTTCGCCCCTATTAGATGTGCTACGTTATCACTAGTCCCCCCCAGTGTGTCGGATATTTATGTCCGAGATGGTATTGTTATCCGAGTTATCAAGTCACGTGATCCTTGGCGTGCTTGGTTCGTTTATGGATGGTCTCTGACACCGAGCTGCTTGTCAGAGAGATAGGTGAGCTGATATGGCTGTGTGAAAAGACGTGACTGTCGAGATGTCCTGTCTGACAGCTGTTGCAGCCGCTGTCCTATGTGGCGGTTGCTTGTTGTCTACGCTGGGTCCACGTGTCTAGTAGTTATGGCGTGAGCGCTTTCCCAGGAGACGTTTTGAGTGGGGAGAGAGAGAAAAATTAAAGGCGTGTCCTTTCAATTTCCCTCTCTTTTCAGGTATAAATTTCATTTTTCAAAATCAGTTTAAACTTTTCATCTTCGTTTCTCTTGTTTTCTCTCTGCGCTAAAAAAAAGAACAGATTTGTGTGCTTTGATTTTTCTCTGTCTTCCTCACATTTTTGAGTTTGAAGATTTCCTGTACTCTCTTTGGCAAAGGATCATCCTGTGTTTTTGAGGCTTCCGGTTCCTGTTGCTGTCTGCGCCGAAGGGATTTCCATTGTTCTTTGGAGGTTTTCTGCTTCATATACCAGTAAGTTTTCTGGTTTATCTAATAGATTTCTGGTTCTTTGTGCCTGTGATGACTTGAATGCTGTGTTTGTGGTGACTGGTTTCTGTGTTGTTTGCTTCAAACGTTTTTCCAGAAACTGATGCTCTTTTCTCCTTGCCATGATTTTTGATTTTAATGCGATTTCTGAGAGTTGTTTTAATGTCCAGAATTTTATTGCCTTTCATGTTTCATGCCTTTGTTTTTCTGTGATTTTGCTGTGAGTTTGCTGTGGCTTTGTTTGGGAAGCGTTTCTCCAGAAATCTGGAGATTTCGTTTGATGTTCTTCATGTTCTGATGAATTCACCCCCTAGGAAACCCTCATTGATCCATAGTTTTAGTTTTTCTTTCGTTTTACTGTGTTTATCTAGTGAGACTTGCCTCATCCGAGCTTGTTTCCTTGTCTTTAGGCATGTCGGGTGAGTCATCAGAACGTGAAGAGGGAATGGGGTACGATGATAACGATATGGGTATGGATGAGCCGTCGACTGAGTTTTATGTGGTTCGCCCCCGACATGATGAGGCTCCCGAGGTGGAAGAGGTGGGGACCTCAATACCTGCTGGCCCTTCCCGAAAAGGGAAAGAAAAGAAAAAGGCTGCCGGTGACAAGCCTGATGATCGGGATATCAAGACGTCGCGATGCACATTGGGTTTTTTGAGGGCCGTGCGAGCAACTTTCGACATCCCGAAGGAGTACGAGCTGTCTATAATTCTTGCGGGGAAGAGATTGAATGACGCTCCTCCCGAGAACACAATTATGCTCACCCTGGAGCACCTCCAATCCGGCGTCCGGTTTCCCATATCCGAGCAGTACAAGAGGTTAAGCAACTACTTCGAAGTGCCATTATCCCAGATTCATCCCAACGGAGTTCGGCACTACTACTGTTTCTTGGAGCTGTGTCGGCAGAATGGGGTGACCGACAGTATGCGACTTTTCTGTTGCATGTACCTGATGTCGCTGAAGGATCAGAGCCATTTCGCCTATCTACGATTTCGGGGTGAGAGGAAATATTTGGCCAGGGGGCTGGTGTCAGGGATAACCGACTCCTTGAGGGATTTCAAGGAGGACTATTTTCAAGTTTCTCACCCCACTGCCTTCCAGGGGATGGTGACCACCTGGGTTGCTAAATGTTATAAGCCCGACAGGTGGTTTCACGTCCCTGGTCCTTTAGAGCTAGCCGATATGCTGAAGCTCCGAGACGCTGCTCCTGCCGGAGAGAAAGCACAGGCCGACGATCTGTGTCCTAAGCTCCTTTTTGATTATTGGAAAAGCCCGGCTTCAGCTAGTGCTGGTTTGTTTGTTTGTTTGTTTGTTTTTTTTTTTGCTCCTTGCTTCTGGCTGTTCCTCTGTCTGCTATGTGAAATTGTTGCTACTGTTGTGTTATGTTTAACTCTGGTATGCTTTGGTGTGATTGCAGTGAACAGTCTGGACCCTGCCAAGTTGGTTGGGAAGAAAAGGAAGAGGCCAGCCGTCCGAGCTGCTACCCCTACTGTCTCGCAGCCTGCGCCTGCTACGGGTTCGACTGTCCCACGGCCTTCTCCCGCTGCTGAGACTGCGGCTGCTCCCAAGTCTCCAGTGGTTCCGGAAGGTGTTCAAGTCACGGGGTTGGATGCCATTCCTCTCCGAGTTCAGAGGTCTGACGGGGTGGAGCTTTCCCCTACTGCCGAGCCAATGGGGAACATTCCCTTCGTTGATCTGGGTTCGGCGAAAACCGTGATGGGGCCTCGACAATCCGAGGAGGTTCCTCAACGGGCTGCCCCCGAGGTCGGGGGTCCAAGCGCCCGTGCTGCTGGATCTCGAATGCCGGATCTGCCGGACATTTCCTCGGATTCCAGTACTACCGCCTCTGGTCAGCAGGGCATAACTCGGGCAAGATTTGCCGAGTGGGTTGGGCAGCACAACCCGGGCGTCCGGGTATCGATTCATGAGCTGCCCATCGCTGGGGATATAGCTCGGGTGACTACGCTACCCGAGGACGAGGCCTATTATAAGACCTACAAGCCGGAGAACTTGCTAGCGACGGTCTCTGCCCTCTGTATCCAGGTAATCTCTTCGACTTTTTCTTTTTGTTTTACTTGATTTATTTTCCTTGTTGTTTTAAGCAACTTTGTGTTTGTTTTCAGGCGGCTCAAATGTCTTACCGGGCTGACCGGCATGCTAGCCAGACTGAGGACGACCTTCTGCTGGCCAAGAGGCTTATGTTGTCTGAGGCGGCCAAGGTTCGTGACGCGGAGAAGAGGGCAGGAGAAGCCGAGAAAAGGGCCTCGGAGGCCGAGAAGAGAGCGTCGGACGGAGCTTCTCTGGTGGCTCAGCTGAAAGATAAACTGAAGAATTCCGAGGATCGAAGGTCGGAAGACCTGGAGATGCTGGGAAAGCTGAGAAGTGACGTCAGTCGTCTGGAGACTGAGAAGGCTGCTGAGAAAGAGGATTTCTCGAAGCAACTCGCTGATGTTACTCGTCGGAATGAGCTGGCTTCCAAGGGGCTCCGGGATTCGGTGGAGGACCTAAAGAAAAAGCTGGCCGAGGCCGTGGGGCGAGCCGAGAAAGCTGAGGCCCAAGTCGCGGAGGGCGCAACCCGAGAGGAGAATTTGTACGAGGACTTCCGGAAGATGCTGTATGTCGGCGAGGTCCAAGTTGGCGAGTTCGTGAGGGGCCGGTTTGGGGCTGACGTCGATGTCTCAGATTTGTACGAGGACTCCTATATTTAAGGTCTATTTTACTCGGTTTTCATCATGCGTAGTATTATTTTTATACATTATTTGGCGTTTTTATGTTTAATAGTGTTTGTTAGTGTTTCAGTGGAAATTAGGTGAAAAACGACTATTTGGGGAAAATTTATGGTGGATTGCGTGTACGAGTAAAAGCGTAGCTTGCGGACGAAGAAATTGAAGTTTCACGAACGAGATTGAGCAAAAATAGGTTGTTCCCGTTCGAAACAAAGGTTTTTCGAACAGGAACCATGCAGAATGAGCATGAGTCTCGAACGAGAAGGCCTTGTCTCGTTCGGGACTCAAGAGGAAATCAACATCTCACGAACGTGACACAAAGGACCAAACGAGAGCAATGCTCTCGGTTCACGTTTTTTCGAACGTGAACGAGGCTCCCGTTTGGGAACCATGTTAAAACTGGGCATGTCTCGAACGGGACTATGGCTTCCCGAACGGGAAAGAAGAAAATTACGCGTGCAACAGACTTTGAATTGGACTGAAATTCTTTCTCAAATCACAATTACAAATTGATTTGTAATACGAATTAGAAGACTCCAGAACTTCTCCTACTATATAAAGACCTTGTACTAGACTCAATTTAATATGTAGAATAATTTAGAATACATTAGTTTTAATTATTTTCTCTTAGATTAGCGTTTTAGTTTTCTGTTTCTCAGCAGTTTATAAGTAGTTTATAATTAGTTTCTGCAAGACGATTGTTGAAGATTTCAAGTTTAATCAAGACGATTCTTTCCGAAATTGACAACTCCGGTATTTATTGTTCTAATTATGTTTAATTCTTCATCATCCTTCTTGTTTTGTTTCAGTTTTAATATGAATAACTAAAACCCTTGTTCGAGGGTTGATATGAACTTATAAATTGATAATTACTTGTATTGGATGGATTAGTATTAATTCGTGTCTTAATTATTAATCTTATTGCTTGGATTAAATTAGCTACTTAATTCATGAGTTTGTGTTTAGTTAACTAATTGAGATATTGTTAATTAAATAGACATAGATAATTAAGAACTTAGAGGAAAACGCCGTGAGAGCGGGTTGGAATTTAGGTAGTCATTGAGTTTGCTTAATAATTATAATTTGATTATTTAATTCAGTTTTAATATCGTGAGAGCGAGTTAATAATTGGTTAGTTAATTAGGTTGTGATTTTATTCGGATCTTTGAGGCTTGAGAGGGCGGGATTCGATGCTTTAGAATAGCTCGATTCGCGATAAAATCACTAAGTAAATCTTAAATCCATTCCTTTACTTATTTATTTGGGATTATCAATCCTTGAACTTTTTAATCTTATTGTTTTAAACCCTATTTTATTATTTGTTTTCAGTTTATATTAGTTTAATTAAATTACAAAACCCTATTGATTTTTCTAGCTAGCCGATTAAAGAATATTTGAAATTAGTGATTAAGTCCATTGTCTCTGTGGGATCGATACTTGGTCTTCCAAGTTATATTACTTGAGCGATATCGTACACTTGCGATTATTTGCCAACAACGCGGAGAAGAGGGCAGGAGAAGCCGAGAAAAGGGCCTCGGAGGCCGAGAAGAGAGCGTCGGACGGAGCTTCTCTGGTGGCTCAGCTGGAAGATAAACTGAAGAATTCCGAGGATCGAAGGTCGGAAGACCTGGAGATGCTGGGAAAGCTGAGAAGTGACGTCACTCGTCTGGAGACTGAGAAGGCTGCTGAGAAAGAGGATTTCTCGAAGCAACTCGCTGATGTTACTCGTCGGAATGAGCTGGCTTCCAAGGGGCTCCGGGATTCGGTGGAGGACCTAAATAAAAAGCTGGCCGAGGCCGTGGGGCGAGCCGAGAAAGCTGAGGCCCAAGTCGCGGAGGGCGCAACCCGAGAGGAGAATTTGTACGAGGACTTCCGGAAGATGCTGTATGTCGGCGAGGTCCAAGTTGGCGAGTTCGTTAGGGGCCGGTTTGGGGCTGACGTCGATGTCTCGGATTTCAAGCTGGATGTGCTTGAGTTGCATCGCCGTGCCAAGGAGCTGCCCGAGGATTGTGATATGCCGGCAGATATTGAAGATTATCTGGCTGATGATCAGGGCGAGGGCCCGAACTGAGGCAGTTGTTTTTTTGTAATTTTTGAACAATTTTTTGCTTTCATTCTCTAAGTTTGTAATTTTTTGAACGCTGAGCTCTGGGCTCTCTTTTTATATCGAGGCTTGAACAATTTTTTGTGTATATATTTTGATTTTTACTTGTCTGAATGCCTATGTTTTCTTGTTATATCCGTGTTGTTTTCTTTGAATGAACTTTTTGCCCTGTTTTGTTTTTTTTGGAGATTTTGACTAAGTACGTGACAACATGTTTTCATGACTAACTTAGTTCAGTTTCCGATCTGGTTTCAGCAGTGTGAATTTCCTAGCTTTTTTCATGGGCTCTTGACTCAGACTTGGGATAAAAAATGCTAGAATAGGTTCTTTGTTATTCTGAGATCAAGTTTAAACAAGTTGCTCGGCGTGGATAACCTGTCGTCTCTGGATAACCCGGGGTTGTCATTGCTCAGGGTCAAAATTGCTCGTAGAACGCAGGTGGCACATAGCCCGCTAGTGGCGCATAGCCTGTAGATGGCACATAGCTCGTGGATGGCATAAAACCCGCTGGTGGCACATAGCCCGTAGATGGCACATAGCCCGTGGATGGCACATAGCCCGCTGGTTGGCACATAGCCCGTAGATGGCACATAGCCCGTGGATGGCACATAGCCCGCTGGTGGCACATAGCCCGTAGATGGCACATAGCCCGCTGGTGGCACATAGCCCGCTGGTGGCACATAGCCCGTAGATGACACATAGCCCGTGGATGGCACATAGCCCGTGGATGGCACATAACCCGTGGATGGCACATAGCCCGCTGGTGGCACATAGCCCGGATGGCACATAGCCCGTGGATGGCACATAGCCCGTGGATGGCACATAGCCCGCTGGTGGCACATAGCCCGTAGATGGCACATAGCCCGTGATTTTCTACCGAGTAGATTGCTCGGGTTTTGAAAAAGACATGAATTCTTTTTAATCTTTTTTATTCATTGAGGGGAAAAACTTATATTTGAGTTTTACAAAAGCCTAACTCAAACATAAGTGAAAAAACCCCTAGGTACCTCGAAAATGAAAACAAGTGACTACTGATAGTATTTCCGAAGAACCTGGGAGTTCCAAGTTCTCGGGAGCACCCTGCCCGACATGCGTGCTATCTTGTAAGCTCCTGCTCGTCCGATCTCAGTGACTCGATATGGGCCTTCCCAGTTGGGTTCGAGCTTTCCCACTCCAGCATTTCCCTTAGCAATGTCTGCCCGTCTCAGGACCAGATCGTCGACCTGGAAACTCAGGGGTTTAACTCTTTTGTTATGATACTTAGCCATTCTTTGCTTGTATGCTTCGATTCTCAGCGCTGCCTGCTCTCTTCGCTCTTCCAACAGGTCTAGGCATAACTTCTGTTCTTCCTCGTTCTTAGCCTCGTCAAAGAACTGGACCCTTAGAGTTGGCATCCCGATTTCCACTGGTATCGTTGCCTCACACCCATATGTCAGAGAAAACGGGGTGTCTCCTGTGCCTGCCCTTGGGGTGGTTCGGTAAGCCCATATGACCTTCGGTAGCTCTTCCAGCCACTGTTTATCGAACTATAATAGCTTCCCGGTGCTCGTTTGGCCAATCTACCCCCAGCTTTACACACATCTCGGATCCCTCTGTAAGTTCAATCGTTTCTAAGTTTTCTCGGGGTTTCTGAGCTTTCTTCTCTCTGAGGAGCAGCTCCGGTGTGTCGATGTTCATCGTTTCCACCGTGCTGCCCATAGTTGCCATGTAGCATTGCCTAGATAGGGTTTGATTTCCCCTAATAGTTATAACCTCGTTTTCCACTGGGATTTTCATCATCAAGTAACGAATACTAGTCACTGCACCTGTGATATACAACATAGGTCTACCGAGGATACCATTATATGCTAGAGGCATGTCAACTATCATGAACAGTGAACGTACCTTCCGTGTTAGTTCCGCCAGGATTCCCTCTGTTCCGTCCTCCTGAGGTATTTCGATACCGAGCTCCAAGTCTAGCTCGACCATGCCTTCTGGGGTGACCGGGGCTCCTCCCAGCCCCAGGAGGGGAATGTTCACAGGTTTAAGATCAGTTTTGGATCCTCCCATCGACAAAAAGACTGACAGAGTCAACAAGTTAACCGAGCTACCATCGTCCATCAGCAATCGTTTCACCCATTTCGATCCAATGATGTCGGATACAATCAAAGCGTCTTCATGAGGAAAATCAACTCCTTTCGCATCCTCTGGCCCGAAAACAATGTTAGGCCATGGCGACCCCGTAGACACCGACATGACCATCTTTTGTTTTTTCTTTCTGCGTTTGCGACCGTACTCGGATTCTAAAGTTCCTCCTGAGATAGTGTTGATCACTCCCGTGACTTGTGTTTTCTTTGATGGGGATTGGGCTTCCCTGCTCCCCCCTGACCGAGTTGACCCTCGTATTTCCTCGATCTTGGCCCTCCTTGGCTACAACAAAATGTTGTAATCGCCCCTGGCAGACCAACTTGTCTATCTCACTTCGCAAACGTCCACATTCCTCTGTTTCGTGGCCATAACCATCATGAAAATCACAGAACTTGGATCGGTCTCCGTCTTTTACTAGCCTCGGTGGATAACGAATTTCTTCATTGTTCTGCTTGATCCAGGATAGAATCTGCTCCCTTGGAGTGTTAAGTGGTACATATTGTCTCGGCACTCCTGCTCGGTCCACGTATCCTTCAGTTCCTCCCCCAATACTGAAACTTGGCTTAGTACCAGGCCCCGTGCTTGGCGGACTGGTTTGAGCATTGAACGGCTTGTTACCCCTGTACCCCGAAGTCTCATTCAGAGGCCGGTACCGATCTTGGCTACGGTTGGATCCCTGAGTATTCTGCGTTTTACTAGGAACCGGGCTAGCCATCCCGTAAGACTTCCTCTGCCTTTCCTCATCAAGATTGATATAATTCCAAGCCCTGTCCATCAACTCGGTGTAAGTGTCAACCGGGTTGGTGATCAGGCTGTCTCGAAAAACTTGCATGCTGGTGTTATCTTTCATAGCATCGATGGCAGTATCATCGTTCAAGTCTTCTATCATGATCGCCTCGGCATTGAACCGAGCAATGTAAGCTTTCAAACTTTCTCCCTGCTTTTGAAAGCATTTCTTTAAATCACTGGATCTTTTCTTTCGCTCGATGCTCGGAGCAAAGTGAGTTTTGAAGGCCATGGCGAGCTCCCTGAAACTAGTAATAGAGCCCTCCTTGAGGTTCTGGTACCACTTTTGCGCTGCATCGCTCAACGTTGAAGGGAACACTTTGCACACCGTGGCGTCTGAGACACTTTGGACTCCCATGGCAACCTGAAAGCAACTTAAATGAGTCATCGGGTCGGATTTACCGTTATATCTGTCGATGAGCGGATATTTAAACTTATCTGGAAATGGGTCATCCCATATAGCCTTTGACAAGAGACTTGCAATGCCACAGGTAGTGAAAGGTCGAGATTCTGCCTTATGCCCTTTATGCTTATCCAGCTCGGCCTGGACAAGACGAGTAACTTCGTCACACAAAGTTTTCTGATGCTGTGACGCTGCACCCGAGCTGGGAACACTTTCTGCCCCGTTTCTTCTGACCGGTGGAACTCCTGCTCTCGCGGTCCGCAGAGGATCTGCCTCCGGGTCTGGGTCTCCCCTCCCTAAGCCAGCGTCACCGCGCTGTGTCCCCGGTGGTAGATTCTCATCTTGCACCCCCTCTCTTCGAGGAGGAGGAGGATCATTCCGACCTTCGTCTCTCGGAAAAGGGCGATCATGCCGACCTTCGTCTCTCGGCAGAGGGCGATCATGCCGACCTTCGTCTCTCGGCAGAGGACGATCGTGCCGACCTTCGTCTCTCGGCAGAGGGCGATCATGCCGACCTTCGTCTCTCGGCAGAGGATGATTGTGCCGACCTTCGTCTCTCGGCATATTAGTGTCACGATGATCTTCGCCTCTCGGCGCTTGATATTCTGTTGGACCTCTAGGTCTTGGTCGTGGGTGATCGTTCCGACCTTCTTCTCTCGGAGGACGACCATCCTGAAACTCAGCAGCTCGGGGGGTAGGAGCCACGGGGGTGGCCGAGGGATTGTAACTTGGATAATATTGAGACATGACTGCAAAATGCATCTGCCGGGCCTGGTGCAGTTGGCGAGCCATGTATTCTAAATATTCTTGAGCTTGTAAGACCGCCGGAGGTATATCTTGCCCAGAAGTTGTTCCTGTTCCCGTAGCCACCAGTGTGGCGTCTACCGGGAAGTTGAGTTGAGTGGGAGACAAGGTATTGTGGAGGAAACTCTGAGGCACGGTGGTTCCTGGGGTGGATAAGTTTGTGTGGCTTGCATCTGAAGCAAAAGGGTTTGCCCTAGGATAGTTTTCCAATCCATACAAAGGCACAAATCCAGCTCCACTGCCGGAGGCCCTGGATCCTCCCACATGAGCATTAGCCGGAGGAGTTAAGCCAGTGATCACAGAGGTCCGACCACTAGCTGACACTCCACCAACCACGTTAGTGTCGGTAACCGTAGTTCCCAGAGGGTCTACCCTGTTCAAAACAGGATCATCAGCCATTGTTTCTTGTCAAGATCTGATCAGTAACGTCAAAAGAACCAGAGCAGAACAGGGGAATACAAAACGATTCCCACAGACGGCGCCAAGTGATAAATCACCAAACTGAATCCGAGCTTTAACGACCTGCACACCACAAGCAAACAGAGGTCAGAAGGAACTTCGGTGGGGGTCACCGGACGTTCGCTCCGACGCTCAAGTAAGGGTTTGAGGTAGAGAAAGAAGAAGAAGAGAAAAAGAGTATTCTTAGAGTGGAAAAGAGAAATTACCTAGGGTTTGTCCTTAAACCCTATATTTATAGTTAGAGTTTAAGGACAAACCTGCCTTGCTGGCAGGCTGTGAGCCCAGTGGTCCCAGAAATCAGTTATGCTGACGTGGCAGAATATCCCTGCGGGAGGCACGGGTTGTTAGGTGTGTCAGAGGGAACATTCCTCGCGTACCTGTCAGAAGATCTTTTGTGGTCCCAGGATCTGGTACACGAGCGTGTGCTTCTGGGCAAGACCTCGGAGCCCGGTTAAACCCTGAACCCCGGATAACTTGGGGACCAAGTTATCATGGTTCTGGTTAATGAGGGTATCTCGAAGCTCGGGCCATGCGACCCGATCTTCAGGGTTTATGAACTCGGAGCTCGGCCTGGATCCGAGTTGACTATAACTCAGAGCCCGGATAGAATCCTGGGTCCGACCTTATCAGACATGAATGTCTCGGATGATGCTTGAATTCCCATCGATCCGGTGACCCCCCAAGTCATGTGATCTATGATTTCAAGAAGGTCGGACATTGTTACCAGGTCGGTGAAATGCTTGATTTAGCGATGTTCGTTCCTGGCGAGGTTGCTTCGCCCCTATTAGATGTGCTACGTTATCAGTAAGCCCCACGGGTTCTTTTTGATGATGATGATGGTGATCTTATAACCCACGAGCAGCACCATTATATTGGTATTGCTGAAACCTTTTTACTTTGCTTAAACAGAAACCCATGCCTTAAACTTTCCACTTTGGCACCAAAAATTTTGAAACTCAAATCAGAATTAGTATAAAGGAAGAATCTTTATTGGAATTTAAAAGGACCCAAATTAGAAACTCATCACATCATCGGAAAATTCCGATTTTTTTCTCGTTTTGTTCTTCGAAGGAAGAACATGTCCGTTCTGATCGGACCTGTTCTTCAAGAAACAACAGATGATCTGTTCTTCCTTTAAGAACTGATCTGTACTGCTCTTCAAAGAACAGATCCGCGATCTGTTCTTCATGAAGAACAGATTGCCCGACCTGTTCTTCAAGAAAAACAGGTACTGTTCTTTTTGAAGAAGAACAGGACGTTCTTCGGACCGACCTGTTTTCCGACATGTTTCTCGGAAAAAAAAGCGTATATTTTTTTTATTGGACGGTGGGCCGACGAAGAGGAGCGGGGAAAAAATTTAGAAAAAAATTGCCCGAAAAAATGACATATTAAAAAATTTGAAAATTTAATTTTATTAAGAATGTTTATTTATATTAAATAAAAAATTATTATTAAGTTTTCATTTTTTTGAAGAAATATTTTTTGTTTTAAATACAACATTAAGCACTATTTTAAATATATATTAAAATATAAAATATTGATTAGAATATTTTTCATGTGAAAAAAAGTTAATTTAATACTTGAAGGTGCAATTAAGACCGAAAGGTCGTAATTTGGGTAAAATTAGTGGGTTTGCAACATGAGAGTGCAATTGAATTGAAATTAAAAGGTGGGGTTTTTTTTTAAGGGGATTAGCCTTTTTTTTTTTTTCAGATTTACACTTTATTTTGTGTGCGTTTATACTATACATATATACAGCAACGCATAATATGACTTTTTAGGCTTTTATTATTATTCTTTATGTATGCAAAGTAGTATTAAAATATGGCTGTCATTACTGTCCAATAATTTATATTATTCCTAGTTCTCCTTTCCTAATGTTAAAATATAAAATACAGTCTAGTTGTATTATCATAATTCTGCTCAGCTTCTAAGCGTGCTAATTTTGCGTTTTATAGGCCTAATTTGATAGAAAACGAGCCAACAAACGAAACACACCGCTAACTCAGTGCTAATGCATTATTAAAATTTCAAATAATTATTTTTATTTCCCAATTTTTTGAACCCGGTATGCAGTCTGTTCTAAGTAAATAAAAAATGTTATTATCCAAAACCTGAAATGCATTCAGTTGCAAAATATATTTTTTCTTTTTTCGTTGCCATCAATTTTGAATGTCAATTCAACAGCACATATCTATTTGTTATTTAGTAAATGGTCAAAGTTAAATGCATATCAAAACTATAAGCTAAATCCAACAGCTATAGATTACTTTTAATATTTGTTCCATTGACTATTCCATGCATCACATTACATACAATTATTGATATTTATATCTATAGTTTAGAAAAGTTCATTTCATATTTTTCAAATGAAGGCTGTTTCTGTTATACTTCCTTTGCTTTGGTTTCTCTTCGCATCCGCCGTATTGGGATGCAATCACATCGAAAGGGAAGCTCTTTTGAATTTCAAAGACGGACTTATAGATCCTTCGGACCGACTAGCTTCTTGGGCTGCTAATGACGCGGAGTGCTGCAGATGGTTCGGAGTCGTTTGTGATAACTCGACTGCCCATGTCACGGAGCTCCATCTCAGAATTCTTTCTTCGGAAGAGTTTAGTTCCTCCGCTGCTGGCGTGGGCTACTATTTCTATGATGTGTATTTCGACATGACTTCTTTTGGAGGTAAGCTTAGCGAGTCTTTGCTCGACTTGAAGCATTTGAATTATCTCGATTTAAGCAACAACAATTTCGAAGGAGTTGAGATTCCGAAGTTCCTTGGCTCCATGGAGAGTTTAAGATATCTTAACCTCTCCAATGCAGGATTTGGAGGAACAATTCCTCATCAATTGGGAAATCTTACAACTTTGCAATATCTTAATCTAAAACAAGAAGTTTCTTTGAATGTTGACAGTTTGCATTGGCTTTCTAGTCTTAGATCCCTAGAATTCCTCGACTTGAGTGGCACGAATCTTAGTCGAGCAGTTAATTGGTTAGATGAGTTAAACACAATGCCTTCACTAGTTGAATTGCATTTATCAGCATGTGTGTTTGATGATTCCATACCTCTGCTTCCTAATGTCAACTTTTCATCCCTTGCCATTCTTGATTTGTCAAACAATTACTACCCTCAAGTTCCGAGTTGGGTTTTTCGTCTTCCGACTCTGTCTTCTCTTGATCTTTCGGGGAATAGTTTTGATGGGTCACTTCCTATTCGTTTTCAGAACATAACCACTCTAACAGAACTTTACTTATCCAGATGCAACCTTAATTCTTCCATATTCAACTTGCTACATGGTTTTACACATCTTCAGGTTCTACACCTTGACTCCAATTATCAATTACAAGGTTTAATTCCAAGTGCCATCGGAAATTTGACTTCCCTCGGTAGTCTTGATTTGTCGGGTTGTTCTCTTGAAGGAGAAATTCCAAGCGACATCGGAAATTTGACTTCCCTCAAATTCCTTGACTTATCACAGAACAGATTTTCAGGAGGAATACCAAGTGCCATTTCAGATTTGGATTCTCTCACCAGCCTTGACATGTCGGATAACGATCTTGAAGGAGAAATTCCAACCGAATTCAGAAATCTTTGCAATTTGAGGTCCCTTAAACTGTCAAAAACCAAACTGAGCCAAGATATAAACGAGGTCTTCGAAATTCTATCGGAATGTGGTTCTGACAAACTTGAGTCATTGATTCTGCCATCTACTCAACTATCAGGTCAGTTATCGGACGATCTACTGAAATTTAAGAATCTAGCTTACTTAGATCTTAATGATAATTTGATCGCTGGTACAATTCCAGAGAACTTAGGAGAGTTGAATTCCTTGATAAAATTAGACCTTGGGAAGAACAAACTGAATGGGACTGTCTCGGTAGGTTTCGGGATGCTGGCTAAGTTAGCAGATGTAGATATTTCTGATAATTCATTGGCAGGTGAAATTTCTGAACTTCACTTTGCAAACCTCACAAATTTGGTAAGTTTTGTGGCATCCGGTAATCGGCTGATCCTGAGAGTTAGTCCTGATTGGTTTCCTCCTTTTCAACTTATTTCAACCATAAAAATGGGATCCTGGCAAGTTGGTCCTGACTTCCCCACTTGGATTCAATCCCTGAAATATCTAGCATATCTCGACTTTTCTAACTCGAAAATTTCTAGTACCCTTCCCGTCTGGTTCAATGACTTTTCTTCCAGACTTTATCAATATACTTTATCTCATAACCAAATGCATGGAAGCATTCCCTATTTAACCATAGATGATTCTGATTACTCATTGATTGACTTGAGTTCAAATTTTTTTGAGGGTCCTATGCCATCAATCTTTTCCAATCCATTTGGGCTAGATCTTTCAAACAACTCGTTTTCTGGATCAATAACTACCTTTTTATGCAACAAATCGAGGACTATAGACGTTCTTAACCTGGGAGAAAATATGTTTTCAGGAGATATATCAGATTGTTGGATGAACTGGGGTTATGTAAGTGTGATAAGATTAAGCAACAATAAATTCAGGGGAAACATTCCAGAGTCCATCGGAACTTTAAGTTCCCTCCAGATATTGAATCTTCGGAACAACAATCTTTCTGGAGCAATACCAGTTTCACTCGAGAATTGCACACGAATAAATGTATTTGACTTGAGTGAAAATGAAATGAGTGGTGAGATTCCTACTTGGATAGGGCAACAACTTCAACATACTAGTATTCTCAATCTTCGAGGAAATAAGTTTCACGGACTCATACCTAAAGAGATCTGCAATATGGCTAATTTACAGATCTTGGACTTTGCAGAAAACAAACTCAATGGTACCATACCGAAATGTATTAATAATTTGACAGCAATGATCAGTGGAACAAGTGGTCTGGATGACGGGACTATCTCTTCGGCTTATGGTCCTACATTGACATATAAGGAGAGTTCCTCAATTGTCAGAAATGGAAGAATATTCGAATACAGCACCATTCTCAATTTCGTCAGGAGTCTAGACCTTTCAAATAACAAACTATCGGGAGAGATTCCTGATGAAATTACAACACTTGTATCATTACAAGCTCTAAATTTGTCACACAATTTTTTGAAAGGGAGAATTCCTAAGGATATAGGTGCTATGAAGGGCATAGAATCTCTCGATTTCTCTCAAAACCAGCTATCTGGTGAAATTCCACCAAGCATGTCAAGTTTGACATTTCTGAGTAATTTGAACTTGTCCTACAACAAATTATCAGGAAGAATTCCTTCAAGCACCCAATTGCGAGGTTTGGATTCATCTAGTTTCAGGGGCAACGAGAACCTCTGTGGGCCTCCTCTCACTCAGAACTGCAGCGGTGATGATCATGCAAAGCCTGACAATATTGAGAAAGAAGCAACAGAAGATGATTGGAATGAACCTGAAGGAGCAGTGGACTGGTCTTACTTCTATATAAGCGTTGCGCCTGGATTTGTGATAGGGTTCTGGGGAGTAATAGGTCCTCTGCTGTTTAAGAAAAGATGGAGACATTCGTACTTCATCTTTCTGAATGAATTGGGGAACAGAATTTCTAGATCAGTCAGATGACGAATAAGCTGCTTGGAAGTTTTAACTGTTGTAAATCTATTGCAAGAGTGTTTTTTGATGGTCTCGCAATTGTTGTATGGCAATGAAGTGCATTCAAATTTGCATAAAGCTGTAAAGAAAAGAAATGCAAACATTCAGTATAAAGTAATTAAAACTAACATGGAAATCTGATTAGTACATGCACAGAAATATCAATTGGAGGAATAAAATTGTACGATCCACGGCCTAGGCGAAGCTATTACAACCTATAGTGACAGCATAATCAAGTCCAAGACAGTTCCAACTTAAACAGATATTCAGCATTTGCTAACATTTCTTTGAAATCAGGATGAGACAACTATTTCAGTTATAATGTAACTCCGAAAACCGCTAGCATTGATCAATAAGGTTTTAACATGCAACTATTAGCAAATATTGAGTTTCTATTATACCTTACACATGAGACTCTTTACAAATATTGAGTTTCTGCAAAATAGAAGATAAAATTAATACTTAAAACATACCTCCAACTGCTTGAACAAATAAGCAAGTTTAAACATGCATAAGCATCCATGGAAACTTTAACCAGCTCCAGTCGACCAATTTCCCATGTTATTGCTACTGAACCCACAAGAACTGAAACCCTTCCCGAGATTATCTTCTATTTTGATAATTGGCCTAATGTCTTAAAAAACCCCGATCTTTTAGCCCCTTTTCAATCATACCCCGACGTTAAAAATTTGTCAATTTTACCCTATTTTGCATTTTTTTGTTTCAATTGTACCCTGAAAAATTAAATTAACGTCTTTTGCGTTTGAAAATTTGTTTAAAACATTCTCCATGTCTCGCATATATTAATTGTATATTTTTAAAATTTATTTAAATTTAGTTAAATTAATTAAGAATTTAAATTAGTGTTAATTTGATTATGGTTTTTAGTTAGTTTTTAAAAATAAAGGACTTATTTGTACTTTTTTGAATAAAAAAGAATTTAATTTCATGTTTAAACTTAATTAATTGAATGATCTCATCATTTGAGTAAAAAAATTCACAAAAAATAAAATATTGGGGTACAATTGAAAACGGAAAATTCAAAAGTGGGTAAAATTGACAAATTTTCAATGTCGGGGTGGAATTGAAAAAAAGTTTAAAGGTGAGCGGTTTTTGAGTGATTAGGCCTTGATAATTCACAAGATCATGTTTTAAATCGACCCATTTCCCATGTCAATTATATTCTAAGCCATGAAACTATCAAAGGGCCATTCCATTTATTGAATTTGTGGGACAAACTTATATAAATCAAATTAGACCTACTTAATAATAATTTTTCAAAATATATTGAATCACCCCCACATCCGCACTTGTATATTTTCATAGCATATACAAAGCAACTATGGAAATGTTAAACACAAACATACAAAAATTGATATAAGTATATAATACAAAATCATATAAATTATTAAATAAATATGTTTTCACAATTTGTTTCTATACAGTTATACACTTTGAAAATACACAAGGGACAAAATTGACAAAATTGATCACATATACAAACACACATTGAAACCAGTTTTTTCACAGTTTATTGGATATATACAAGCTCCAGATTCCACATACTGCAGAAAAACAAAATAAACAGAGTTCCCGCAAGAAATTAAACCATCAATATTTAGAAGAAATTATAATAATAATCAAAAAGCATCAGTAGAAGAAAATATTAACATGATTAACCTGGAAATCAGATTTTATGCTCTGAAATTTTAATTTATTATAACATACAATTAAAGAATTCCAAAATTTTGTTCCATAACTGATTTAAGTAGGCAAAATATAAATCCCTCCAGCGTCTGTTAAAAGCTAAAGGACCCACTACAACCCAAAACCCTACCACAAATCCTGGAGCAATGCTCACATACAAGTAGAACCAATCCACCACTTCAGCTTCTTCGCCTGTTGTTCTGCTTTCTTTCTCAGTCTGAACAGTACGAGTGTTTCTCGTTTCCTCAGTAAGCGGTGGCCCGAAAAGGTTGTTGCCGATGAAACTTGATGCCTCCAAACTTCCTAACTGAGTGCTTTCAGGAATTCTTCCTGACAATTTGTTGTAGGATAAGTTTAGGTGGCTCAAACTTGATAAGCTTGACATGCTTTGTGGGATTTCACCAATAAGCAGGTTCTGAGAAAAATCAAGAGATTGCAGTGATTTCATAGCCCCCACGTCGTCAGGAATTCTCCCATTTAAAAGATTATGCGACAAGTTCAAAGATTGTAGTTGTACAAGGCTTGTTATTTCTTCGGGAATCTCTCCAGATAGCTTATTATTTGAAAGGTCAAAACTTCTTACATAAGTAAGAATACTGTCATATTCCATTGTTCTTCCCTTACTCATAACGGCAGAACTCGTTATAACTCTCAATGCACCCATGTCCCAGCTATGGATCCATTTTTGACTACCCTGTCCTGTTTCCATTGCAGTCAAGTTACTGATACATTTCGGTATAGTTCCACTGAGATTGTTATAGGCAAGATCCAAAATTTGTAAAGAGGTCATGTGGCATAGTTTTTTGGATATCTGACCGTGGAATTTATTTTGACGAAGATTGAGAATTACTAACTGATGAAGCTGTTCACCTGTCATCCATGTTGAGATATCTCCTGTAAATTGGTTGTCACGCAAGTCAAGTATATGTAAGTAGCTCCACTTTTGAATTGACAGTGGTATTTCACCTGACATACTATTGTTGTGGATGTCCAAAAACTCGACTATGCTTAATGTTCCAATTGATGCAGGGAATTTTCCTCTGAAATTGTTGTCGCTTAGTGTAAGGACTCTTAAATTCTTCCAGCTCTCCCAGCAATCGGGTATCTCACCAGATAAATGATTTTTCCCAAGGTTAAGGAAAGCCATAGCATTTATCTCATGCATGCTACCACATAAGAAGTTAGATATTGACCCTGAAAATGAGTTGTTGGAAAGATCCAAAACTGTGAGATTGGAAGACACTTGAGGTAGTGGACCTTCAAACCGGTTTGAGCTCAAGTCAATGTATGAACCTTCAGAATCAATGGGACCGCTAGAGCTCAAATTGATGTATGGAATATTTCCATGCATTTGATTATGAGAAAGATTGATAACAAAGGATGAGAGAGACATGTTAAGGAACCAAATAGGAAGGGGACTTGAAATTTTGGAGTTGGCCAAGTCGACAGTGTTTAAATGTTGAAGCGGACGAAGCCATGCGGGAAACAAAGGGCCAACATGCCAGGACTCTAACTCTAATTCTTCAATGTGTTGAAAAGGAGAAACCCAATCAGGGCTAACTCTTAGAACTAGACGGTTCCCAGATGCCTTGAAGCTCTTTAGATTTCTGAGCTTTGTGAAATGAGTTTCAGTAACTTGACCCTCTAATGCATTTTGTGATAAATCTATCTTTTGTAAATTTTCAAGCATTCCAAAACTGCTTGGGAGTGTCCCATTCAAGTTGTTGCTCCCTAGGTCGAGGTAACTCAAAGAATTCAGCTCCCCTAAACTCTCTGGAATTTGACCATAAATTGAATTATTCTTAAGATCCAATTTGACTAGATTCTTCAATTCCACAAGATGATTAGTGAGATGACCTGATAAGCTACATGAATCCAAAACCAATGACTCTAGCTTGCGGAAGAGACACGCTGACAGAATTTCAAGGACCTCATTAATCTCTTGGAACATGGGCAAAGATGATAGTTTAAGTGACCTCAAATTGCATAGATTTTTGAATGATGCTGGAATTCCTCCTTTGAGTCCATAATTATTCGACAAGTCAATGGTACTGAGGGAAGTCAAATTTCCAATGCTACTTGGTATTCTACCATCTAACAGATTAGAATGAAGGCGAAGAAACTGAAGTTGGAAAAAAGCAACAGACCAATCTGGTATGGAAGAATTGAACTCATTATATGATAAATCTAGTTGTATCAGCGAGGTCAAGTTTTGAATATGAAAAGGTATAGGTCCAAGAAAATCATTCGCTGCAAGATCAAGAAAAGTCAAAGTTTTAATGCCAGAAATCCAATGGGGAACTAAGACCTCCTGGGGTTGAAAAGCACCTCTTAAATCAAGAATCACAAGGGATGAAAAGTTAACCAAGAGAAGATGATGATCGATTGGATAAAGATCACAGCCTGATAAGTGTAATTCCGCAAGTGAAGGAAGCGTATTTAACACGTATAGCCAATCATAAGCTTTACTAAGGTCCACATAACTCAGGTCAAAGAATTCTAGTGATCTAAGACTAGAGAGCCAACGTAAGCTCTCAACATATCTAGGATGATAAAAGTAATCATCTCCATTGAGATTTAGGTACTGTAAATTTGAGAGGTTACCAAATTGATGAGGTACAGTTCCTCCAAATCCCGCTGCACCAAGATTAAGGTATCTTAGACTTGTCATAGAGCCCAGAAATTTTGGGATTGGAATTCCTCCAAAATTATTGTAGCTGAGATCTAAATATTTCAAGTGCTTCAAGTTTAGCAAAGATGGATTGATCTTACCTCCAAATACTGATTTCTTTGCATACTCCCTATAATGAGGAGCATCATCATCATCATCATAACTGGCATAATATTCATCTTCAGAAAAACTTGTGACGCGGAGCTCAAGGACGTGACCAGTCACGTTATGGCAGACGACACCGCTCCATTTACAGCAATCACTATCGTTAAACCAGGATTCCAGCCGGTTTAAAGGACCGGTAAGATCATTCTTGAACTGCAAAAGAGCTTCTCTTTCACCAGGGATGCAGCTTCCGTCGCAGAAAACAAAATGAATAAAGATTCCTTGGAACTGAAACCAAAAGAAAAGAATGATAAAGATTCTACTAATCGTCATCTGCCGTTCTCAACAAGCAACTGGAGTAGCTTCTTTTAACATTAGGAAATGAGAAATGGGAATAATGTAGATTATTTGTGAAGGAAGGACAACCAAAATACTTTGGTTACAGAAAGAATAGTAATATATAATCAAAGTATGAAAAGTCATGCATTGCTATATAAACAATGCATCTTTTACAAAAACCACACACACAATAGAAAGTGTGAAAAGTCATACATTGGCCGACTTTTGGAAATGAGTTGAGGTCATAAATGATAGAAAATGACAGAACTGCTGTCATTGTATATTTTGCTTTTGGTATATGGGCTAATTTGCTTTGGTTATCTATAAGACTAATGATGTGAGTTCTAGATTAGTATAGATGACATATGTAAGACTAAATTACTCACACCTTCCACATATAAATAATTATACAATGTAACGATCGTGTAACGTCATTTGTGCAACAAATCAATGAGATGTTTGTAACGGTAGGATATTTAATTGAAAAAAATGAACAATGATTAAATACTCCACCATCGCAAATGATTATTGACTTGTTGTAAAAATAACGTGACATAATCGTTATGTTGAATAAACACTCTCCATATAATTCACACTTTCGTTTTTGTTTTTCTTGTATGAAAATCAAATAATATGATCTTTCACTTTTGATTTCGATAATTCTTTAGTCTTCTGTTTATTTTTGATATTAGTCAACTAAGTCAAAAGACTTAATTAAAAAAGATTAAATTTCAATTTAGTCCATAAACTTATTTTTGACACAAGTATAAATAAAAATTATATTTTTATAAGATTCAATAACTTAATAATGCCTATTTAATTTGTTTTACTTTTTTATATTCAAATTTTAAATAATTTAAATGTTCTTAATTATTTAATATTCTTATTTTATTTACTTTTTAAAACTAAAAACTAAAAAATTAATTTTTTTTACAATTAAAATGTCAATAAATATTAAAAAATTAAATTAATACCATTAAATTTACAATAATATAATTTTTATAGATACATATTAGTTTAAGAATTCAATTGAATTTTAATTTTTTTAATTAAGTTTTTCAACTAAGTTGACTAATACCTTAACTGAATGGAAATACCAAAGCATTAACTGAAATAAAAATAAAGGATCACATTGTTTGATATTTAAATAAAAAGGACAAAGGCATTAATAATTATGACATATATGAGAAATCTGAAAGTAAATTGCTCTATTAATAATCTAGGTGTAAAGTAATGTTTTGTTTAATGGGTATTAGCCGTAAAGTAAAACCGGCGCCGGCCGATGACTAATAGCATTGTGAATACAACATACGAAGCTTTTTCCGTCCACCACGTAAACTCTCGTTTTCATTTTTGTTCTCAAATATCCTATAATAAAATAATGGAAAAATTACATTAGCACTTCTATACTTTTCTATAAAGATTTGACCTTCAGAACTAGAGAAATTCTTAATATTATTTGTCCATCAGTAGTTCTAAAATGATTGGCTCAGCTCAGTGGTAGACTGAGTTTACCTAAAAAATTCTTTAAAAAATACGGTTCCCATTGCGCTTTAAAAAAGTTGATTTTAAAAACAGTTAGTAATTTTTAGATCCAAATTATTCTTTAAAATAAATAATCTAAATCAATTTAATAAGATAGCAGTTAATATTGGCATCTAGAGTTTCCGCAATAGTGAAGATAAAATTAAGAATTGAAACATACCTTCATCTCCATCCGAATAAGCCAGTTTCACAGGTATAAGGCAGCTCTAATTGATCGATTTCCCATGTTATTGCTGCTAATCTCCACAAAAACTGAAACCCTTTCCGAGATTATTCTTTAATTTTTCGACTTCACAAGATTTCTGAATTGTGTGAGGTCTCTTGTCATTTTAATTTTCATAAAGAGTGCAGTAAGTTGAAAATGAATCATTTGATTACTTTTGCAGAAAATCTCTTTTCATTGTGCCATTGCAATCTTCTCAAATTACCCAAACACTCATGATATTTACCATAATTTACAGTTTCATCCTTTATGTTTAAAAATCAAAATCTAATACTAATTAATTTTAATTAACCCGCCTCCATTCTTACCGCCGCCGACCCTAATCCACCGTCAGCCATCCTAATTTAATACAAATTAATTTTAATATATCTGCCGCCGCACACCCACCGTACATCGCCACCTTCATATCTGCTGACACCCGAGAAGAAGCAGTTGCTCTTCCTCAGATAGAGGTGGCGGCAGATTTCGGTGGATGTGTGGCGGCGGTGAGGTGGAGAGATGGAAAAGTATAATAAAGTCTTCATAAGTTTTTTAAAAATTATTTAATCTATGAATGTTTAAAATTGTAGAAATTATTTTTTATTTGAAAATCTTTAAGTACTAAATTGAATAATTAAAAACAATTTAAGGATTATTCTAGATTTTTTACCATTTTTTTTAATGGAGAGTGTGTTTTAAACGCAGGTAAGAGTGGACGAGGGGGAGGAGGGAAACCAATTCGGTTTGCTAAGTACAGAGAAAAAGTGATCCGGTTTTATGATCTTGAACCTTTTTTATATTTCATACGAAGTTAAATTTCAATTTAATTTTGAACTTATTTTTAATGTAAATTTAAATGAAAATTATATTTTTATGAAATTTAATGGTTTAATTTATTTATTTATTAAATAATAGTTTTATATAAATTAAAACTACTAAGATATTAAATCTCATAATTTTTTTTTTACATAATTTGAGAGGGAGAGCGTTTGTGGAAATAATTGAGCCAACAACCTTGCAGATTGTTTCCAAATACTCCCTCCGTCCCATTCTAATTGAGAAAATTTCAATTGCACATTATTTAAGAAATTTTAGTAACATTACTTTTATATCCTTACATTACATTAAATGCATCACAACTTTTCAAAAATATGCTTTCTAAATGCATTAATTGAAGAGGGTATAAAGAGAAAAATAGTGTAAAAACTACTCTATAAATGGAAAGTGTCAATTAGAATGGGACACCCAAAAAAGAAATAGTGTTCAATTAGAATGGGACGGAGGGAGTACTTATATCATTTAAGTTATAACTCATTGGTTAAATCTCTTAAATATATAATTAATATCTATACTTATTAGTTTTTTTGATTTAGTTGAATAACACTAAAACGGAACAAAATAATTAAAATATTAATGAAAATATAAATCCAAAATCACATCTTTATTTTCAAATATAATGAAAGAAATTATAAGTTATATCATATAAGAAAGAATGTGTTGTGTATTTTTTAGAGGTGGTTCCAGAAGATACTGCTGTCAGTTTTATTGAAGGCTTAATATATCTGCGTGTCCCTGCACTTTTCTCTTTTTGTATATAAGGTCCCTGCACTAAAATACCCCATCATTAAATCCCCGCACTTCAACTTCCCTCATCCTGAGGTCCCTCTGTTAACCTTCTGTTAGCGCGTGTAGCACACGCGCCGTTAATGAGACTAGAATTCATTTTTGTAGTTTGATATATACAAATAAGGTCCCTGCACTTTTAATTTTAGGTCCCTGCATTTTTAATTTATACAAATAACGTCCCTGCACTTTGATTTTATATAAACGAAGTCCCTACAACTGTTTTCATAAAATAAAAAAGAAAAATTTATTTTTATTTTATTTATTAGATTATATTAACGACCACTTTATAAAAATAAATATGATTTAGATATTAGAGTATATATCGTAAATGAGATCCTTATTCGAAATATATTCAAAATTAATTTTAAATTTTTTTAAAGGCAACTTAGATAAAATTAATAAAAAAATCAGAATTTCATTAAGACTTTTATCTTATATGTCTCCTCTAAAATATGAAGTAGCCAGTTTTGTCTTTTAAGTTTATATAACACATTCAAATTCGAAATTGACATATATGAGGATCGACGTCTGTTTACACCTGTAAGTACAATGTTGTTATATTATTTTTAAAAAATAAAAAAACATTGGTATAGAATATCATTTTAATATTTTAATAAAAAATATTAAAATTAGTTTTATTTATGTGACTTAATATTTACTTTTAAAAAATAAAAAGTCTAGTTCAGTTTTATTTTTTAACATGATAAAAAAATTAATTAATTTTATTTTTTATTTAAAGATAAGTAATAATAATTTAAAAATTTAATAAAATTATATTAACGATCATTTTAACAAAATAAATATGATTTAAATATTAGAGTACGTTTCATGAATGACGCCCTTACTCAAAAAATATTCAAAATTAGTTTAAAAAAAATTAAAGGTGACATAAAAAAGTATTAAGAGATTAGAAATCCATTTAGATTTCCGCTTGATATGTCTCCTCTATAAATGGAAGTAGACAGCTCATACTTGTAAACTTATATAACATACTTAACTTCGAAGTTGACATCTATCAAGATGAACGTCCGTTTACACCTTGAAGTGCAATGTTGTTATATTATTTAAAAAAAATAAAAAATTATCGGGATAGAATATTATTTTAATTATTTAATAATAAATATTAAAATTAGTTTTATTTCTCTAAGTTAATGTTTAATTGTTAAAATAAAAATTAAATTCACTTTTATTTTTCAACATAATGAAAAAATTCATATATTATATTTTTTTATTTATAGACGAATAACAATAAATTAAACATTTAGTAAGAATAATTTAAATATTCAATAAAATAATAGTTAAAAGATAGAAATTTTGACATTATTATTATTATTTAATTATGTTAAATTCATACCCATTAAAAAATATAAGTTTTAATATTTTATACTTAATTTTAGTTTTATTAAACTAAAAATTAATGTATATTTATACACAATCTCTACATTTAAAAGTGCAGGGATGTAACATTAAAAAACTAAAAGTGCAGGGACGTAACATTAAAAAACTAAAAGTGCAGGGATCTAAAGTTAAAAAAATTGAAAGTGCATTAACGGCGTCAACACTCGCCTTAACAGAGGGACCTTGGGATGATGAAAATTAAAGTGTAGGGATTTAATGATGGAATATTTTAGTGCAGGGACCTTATGTGCAAAAAATGAAAAGTGCAGGGACACGCAAATGTATTAAGCCTTTATTGAATAAAGGATCACTTTCACCTCCGAACTTGCGTCAAAGTATCAAAAAAGTCCAAAATTAAAAAAAGGGATCGCTTATATCCTGAACTTGTGTAAAACGGGTCAAAAACCCCCCTCCCCACTCTCACCTAAGAGAGAGTATTACACTCTCCGGTTTTTCATAGTGGTTTTGTTGCCGAGGGTGGTTTTTGATTAAAAAAAGCTTAAAATGGTCCTAATTTTTTTTAAACATTACAAATTAAGACCTAATAATTAAAAAAGTATAATTTAATCCCTATTATTTTAAAATTTAAAACAACAAATTAACCCTCTAATTTATAGTATATAACAAATTAATCCCCAAATATTAAAATCTGAATTAACTAATTAACCCACAAAATTAAAATATTAACAAATTAACCCTAATTTTTTAATATACATAAAAAATTAAACTTTTTTTAAAATACAAACCCGCGAGTCTGTTCTTCCAGACCCACGGGTCACAGAGTCTCAGGTGAGGATCTGTTCTTGATAGATCCTTACGGATCTGTCAAGAACAGCTCCGGCGAGGAGGCTCCTCCTCCTCCTCGCCGGAACAAAAAAAATAAAAAAATTGATAAAAAGGCTAAAAAGACCCTTAATTTAATTAGGGATTAATTGTGATTTATTAGGTTTTAATTGCAATTAATTAGGATTTAATTGAGATTAATTAGGATAAAAAATAGAGAAAATTACACCATATCACTCAATTTTTAAAATCTTTACGTTAGCGACTCAAGATTTTTTTTTAGCAACAATCTCTCTTTTTTTAAAAGTTATTTGCAAGACTACCTCAATATAATTTTAATCCCTATTTACCCTCAATATTCATTAAACTCAGTCCGGCATCACAAAACCAAAGACCCAGCCTTGATATCAATTAATTTCATTCCTTGTAAACTCATCTATTGTTGCCACTCATAGTCGCCGCTCTGACGACGGTCAAATACGGCTGTTTATACTCTAATGACCGGCAACAGGATCAGAGATGGTGTCACCGCGCTAAATCTTTGGTGGTTCTGTTGATAAAAAGAGGCGATTTGTCGGCGATTTGTAATTTTCGTATCGGTTTACCGGCGAATTTTGAAATGATACGAATTGTGATTCATTACTGGTGTTCTTGCTTTGATTTTAGAGGATGCCATTTTTTGATGTTTTTTTACTGTTGTCTTTTCACAAAAGAAAATTATTCTGGTATTGTTGTATTTTTTAGATAGAGAAATTGGTAATTTAATTGGTTTTTGGAAATTCATTTATGAGGATATTGAATCTATTTTCAATTTAGATTGTTAGAGTTTTGTTGTTATTTCGTACATTGAATTGGATATGGTATCTAAAGATATGATAAAAATGTTTCTTTATGCTGCTATCTCAAAGTAACAGTTACTTACAAATTCATGATAAAAATTGGTATAAAGTAAGATTGGTATTTAATGAAAATGGTGAGATTGGTATTTGGTGTGTCATGTTGTTGTTGTTGTTGGTTCTTTTGGTAGGTGGAGGTTGAAAATTAAATCAATGGAGAAGATGAAGAAGATTATAAAAGTGAGCACAAGAACTTAATACCCTGCATAAAGAAAAGTAGCAGTGGAGCAATGTTTCAATATTTTTTATTGTTGAAGTAATTAAAAAGAATGACGTAGAGAGATAATTATCTTTGATTAACTAATTTGTACATGTCTACCTACTGTACATGGGATGGTATGTTGGAGGTTATAATAATTAATTGAGTATTTTTATTTGAAAATTACCAACAATCATTGAAATGTTTGGACTTCAATTTGTGATAATGACTATTTGCTTTGTTACTGATATTAGATGCGTAATATACTATAATGACATTAAATTTTCTAATTTTTTTTACTGTGGTCAGGTCTCCGATTGTGTTGAACGATGTAAATTTAAAATAAAATAATTTAAAGTAAATTGTTATTAAATTGATAAATAATACAATTGTCAATTAAAAATAAATTATTTATGATGTCTATTTTATTTATTGACTATATGTTTCTATTTGTGATTCTATTTTGAGATTTAGCGTAATGTACGATTTAAGATATCTTTTAAGTGAAATGTACTTGACAGTTTAGAAAACCGAAAATCAACCTAATGTGAACTTGTTGTGAACCTATAAAAACTAAACTATCTTAATTCAGTTTTTAATAAAAAATTATTTTGCTGCTCTTTATAATTTTAAATGACATTTAATATAGAAAAATGTGAGATTTAGCGTAATTGAATATTGTTTTAAGTGAAATGTATTTAGCAGTTAATCAACCTGATGTGAACCTGATGTGAACCTATATCAACTGAACTACTTTAATTAATTTTTTAATTAAACTTATCTTATTGCTTTTTACAATTTTAAATGATATTTTATATAAAGAGAATTTTAGTATTTAATGTAATATACTAATTGAATATCTTTTTTAAGTAAGTGTATTTAACAGACTATAAAACCGAAAATCAACCTAATGTGAACCTATATTAATTGAACTATTTTAATTTAATTTTTAATTAAATTTGCCTTACTGCTTTTTACAATCTTAAATGACATGTTATATAGAGAGAATTTTAATATTTAATATAATATACTAATTTTCTTTTAAGTGAAATGTATTTGACAGACTATAAAACCAAAAATCAACCTTATGTGAACCTATATTAACCGAACTATCGTAATTTAATTTTTAATAAAATTTGTCTCATTTCTCTTTACAATTTTAACTGACATTTTATATTAAGAGAATTTTGAGATTTAGTGTAATTTACAAATTGAATATCTCTTTTAAGTGAAATGTATTTGACAGATTATAAAGCCGAAAATCAACCTGATGTGAACCTTATGTGAACCTGATGTGAACATATATCAACTGAACTATCTTAATTCAACTTTTAATAAAATTTGTCTTACTGCTCTTTACAATCTTAACTGACATTTTGTATTGAGAGAATTTTGAGATTTAATGTAATATGCAAATTGAATATATCTTCTAAGTAAACTATATTTGATAGTATATAAAACTAAAAATCAACCCGATGTGAACCTGATATGAACCTATATCAACTGAACAATCTTAATTTAATTTTTAATAAGTTTTGTTTTATTGCTTTTTACAATCACATCTGAAATTTTATATAGAAAGAACTTGGAGACTATTATAAGAATTGAATAACTGCATTTAAGTGAAAAATGTAATTGACAATCTATAAAATTAAAAAGTATGAATCGTATGTGAACCTGAAATAATACCACATACTGAACTATTTTTTCTTACTTCACATTACAAAACATATGTAAAAAATCAATTTTAAAGAACAATATAACAATAAACAAAAATAATTTTTAAATTTAGTGTAATATATATATTTTCTACTTTAAGGGTGAGAGATGAAGCAACAAGATAGGTGCAATAGATAAAAAAATTATATCCCATTAAAGCTATTAGTAAGGAATATGTTGATCGGGTACAAATATTTTTATAATTTATTTTTTTCTTAGGTTAAATAAGTTAATTTATTAACTTGAAATTAGAATATAAAAAAATTTCATTTTATTTCCATTTAAAAAAAATTAGAGAATATTTACATAAACTTGAATATACCAAACTAATTGAGGTATCCTTCTGCAATATTTCAGAAGACTTAGCAAAAGAAGCGAGTTGAGTCTCCAAATAAGATATTTTATAAGAAAAATTCATCTTTTTCATCTGTAATTTTTTATTCAACCAATAACGTCCATTTCTAAATTCTCCATCAAACCATTATAACTACCCTCTCCACCATTCTTTTTCCTTGAACTCAAACACATTTCTGCCACTTGCTCACACATAACACCTTTTTCAAACTCCAAAATCCCAATTCTTTCATATAACTCATTAACTTTTTTTTTTGTTTCAAGCTCCAACAATCTTCCATTCTTTTTCACTTGTGATAACTCTGCTTGCAACTCAAATTTTCTCTTCTGAGATTCTTGAAACAAACTTCACCCTGCCAAATTAACAAAGAGAATATAGTAAATAAACATTGTTAAACCGAGTCAATTGTATTCGACATATTATCAATCATCACATACCAATGGAACAAATACACAATGTGTAATATATAGAAAATTAAGCTAGTAAGGAGCTATAAAATTAAAACTATCGGTATAATTAGCAATATATTCAAATTGATCATCATCATTATCAAAATCAACACAATCATACAATAGCAACAGATCCAACAAGTCTCTATTGATCAAAATTCTAAAACGCAGAGAATAAGGGAAGTAGAGCAAGGGAAGAGGAGGAGAATCAGTGAACATATGAGGAGGAATATACAGCGACGCCGATGCATGACGTAGCCAAGTAGCAGCACCCATGATGATCTGGAGGAGAGAATCGGTGGAATTCTAAGGATAATGGTAGTTATGAGAAATGGAGAAGAAGAAGTAGCAGGTGGAGGGTTATAAGTGTCATATTTTTTCTTAATTTGAGTTAATTTTGGGTTATAAGGGATTTGTGGAAAGTTTTTTATTTTTTTGAGAGATTATTGCTAAAACCAATATTGTGAGGTAAAAACATAACACCATGCCATTTTTAGGGGATTTGTGAAAAAAACCCTAAAAAATATTAATTAAAAGCCCATTCTCTAAATAAGATGCCACATCAGTATAAGGGGCTTTTTGAGCCGGTTTACACAAGTTCAGGGTATAAGTGATCCGGTTTTCCAGTTTTGGACTTTTTTGATACTTTTGACGCGAAAGTGATCCTTTATTCCAATTTTATTCCTAGAGGGTATTCCACTTTTTGAATTTGTGGGAAACTAATATAAATGCAATTTGAACATATTTAAATAATATTATTCATAATTTTTCAAAATAGAGAGAATCACCCCCACTTACAAACTAATATTATCTTATCATTAGCTATGACTTGGAGACTTTTCTAAAGTTTAGCCTTCACAAAAGAATTCAGTACTAATTGACTTAGGTGAGTTTTAATATATACAGGTTTTGAACTTTGCTGAGTTTGTTCATAAAATCCGAAATGGTACAGAAGAACATTGTAATCTCTAAATTATTTTAGATCAGATTCCACATGCTGCACAAAAACAAAATAAAAAGAGTTGCCGCAAGAAATTAAACCATCAGTATTGCAGAAGAATTTATCGAAAAAATAGATGATGATGATCATAAGGCATCAGCAGAAGATAATATTAATATCATTAACATGAAACCTTCAATTAAGTCTGTTTTTTTTTTTTTTATGAATTATGGATTTTATTAAAAGCCACAAGGAGCGGTAAGGAAAAAAATCCAAAAGATACAACCCGAGAAAACTAGACTACTTTAAAAAAAACAAAGAGTCTAGATTACGGTTAACATCGATCCCCGAATATGGAAATTGACTATGAACACACTTGTAAAAACCAACCGCCTTTGTAATGCTTGTATTGACTTAGAACATAATATCCGTGCTTTCATTTCTGAAAATCCTTCTATTCCTCGCTTTCCAAATTTTCCAACACGAGAAAAGTCAAATTGCTAACCAAAGATCATTGTAAAGACCAGTGGCGGAACTACGTGAAGGCTCGGGTAGGCTAAAGCCCGAGCTGCCGCCGGAGAATCGCTGGACGTCCGGTGGAATTTCAATGGAAGCGGTTCTGTTTTAGACTATTAGCCCGGGCTGCAGTAGCTTAATCAGAGGAAGAAGATGAAGTCGTCTTTTCTTTTTAGGTTTAGTTTGGTCCTTTTTGAAATTGTGAAAAGTCTAATGTACCCTTGTTTAACTTAATAATTGATTTGGCCTACAAAAACTTAAATAGTTTGGCCCAGCAGTTTGCTTCGTGGAAGCCTTCTAAACTCTCAAATCAATTATTTCATTAGTTATAATATTTCTGATTATCATTCATCAATCAAATTTATCTTGTGGTCTTTAATTAAAATTCTTTCTTAAAAATTTAACCTAATTTTACAAATTTCTGAACCTTCTCTTGAAATTTTTTTCACTTTCAGAATCAAATTAAACTTTTCAATAAAAATATTACTAATTCTAACAATTCTCTAATATTTTCTCTTAAAAATCAAACCACTTTTACTCGTCGTTCTTTAGTCTATAATTTGATATATACATTTATCCAAAAATAATACTCCCTCCGTTTTTTTAGTTGTTCATTTAGATAAACTGTACATATCAAAATAACGATGTTTTGTCTTAAATTATATATATAAAAAAAACTAGTATAACTCTATTAGTTAATAAATGCTTTCTAATATATAACATATAGTCATTTATTAGGCATGGGTATATTTGGAAAATAAAAATTAAAATCACTTTAAATATATAAATGGACAAGTATTTATAGATAAATAAAATTGGCTAAATGGACTACTAAAAGAACGAAAAAAATACTAAACACATATTTTTGAGTTATTTAAATTGATTTTTTTACTTAAAAATTAAAAAACTTGATTAGACTACAACTAACTTTTTAAATTATTGTAATTTTATTTAATCACGATGATAGTTGTTTTTATGTTAATAATTGCTTTTATGTTGTTGATTATTAATTTTATTTTATCCATAAATAATTTTGCTTTGTTTATATCTTATGAAATATTATTTTACAAATTTATATGTAAATTTTAGATAAATAAATTAACTAAAAGTATAATGAGTCAATTTTAAGGTATGAGTAAATTTATTTTTAGAACATAAAAAAAAGTTCACTTTTATGATATAGACGACAATTCGACCACAGTTTTAAAATAGAAAGAACGTGTGAATTTTAGCCCGGGCTGGAAAAAAATCCTGGTTCCGCCACTGGTAAAGACTTCTGCTTAAACTTTTCCAAATAAAAATGAAATCGTTAACTGAATTTGGAGCTACCCGCAACAAACCACAGCTGCTGAACAAAAGAAAAGTAAATAGAGCATATTAATTTATCATAACACACAACTAAAAGCATTCACAAATTTTGTTCCACGGCTGATTTAAGTAAGCAAAATATAAATGCCTCCAGCGTCTGTTGAAAGCTAAAGGAGCCACTACAGCCCAAAACCCCACCACAAATCCTGGAGCAATGCTCACATACAAGTAGAACAAATCCACCACTTCAGCTTCTTCGTCTGCTGTTCCGCTTTTCTTCTCGATCTGAACTGTATGAGTGTCTCTCGGGTCCTTAGTAAGCGGAGGCCCAGAAAGGTTGTTGCCGATGAAACTTGAGGCCTCCAAACTTCCTAACTGAGTGCTTACAGGAATTTTTCCTGACAATTTGTTGTAGGATAAGTTTAAGTGGCTCAAACTTGACAAGCTTGCCATGCTTTGTGGGATTTCACCAATAAGCTGGTTTTCAGAAAAATCGAGAGATTCCAGTGATTGCATAGCACCTATATCCTCTGGAATTCTCCCATCTAAAAGATTTTTAGACAAGTTCAATGATTGTAGCTGTACAAGGCTTGCTATTTCTTCAGGAATCTCTCCACATAGCTTATTATTTGAAAGGTCAAAACTCCTTACAAGAGTAAGAATACTGTCATATTCCATCGTTCTTCCCTTGCTCGTAACGGCAGAACTCTCTGTAACGCTCACTGCACCAATATTCCAGTCAGGCCTCCACTCTCCAGTGCCCCATTCTGTTTTCATTGCAGTCAAATTACTGATACATTTTGGGATAGTTCCACTGAGATTGTTATCGGCAAGATCCAAAATTTGTAAAGAAGTCATGTGGCATAGTTTCTCCGATATCTGGCCATGAAATTTGTTTCGACGAAGATTGAGAATTACTAACTGAGGAAGTTGTTCTCCTGTCGTCCATGTCGAAATGTCTCCTCCCAATTCATTGTCACGCAAGTCAAGTACATATAAGTTGTTCCAATTTTGAAGTGACAATGGTATTTCACCTGACATGCATATTGTTGTTGTGGATGTCCAAAAACTCGATTTCACTTAGTGTTCCCATTGATGGAGGGAATTTCCCACTGAAATTGTTGTCGCTTAGTGTCAGGACCATTAAGCGCTTCCAGTTCTCCCAGCAATTGGGTAACTCACCAGATAAACGATTTTTCCCAAGGTTAAGAAAAACTATATCATTTATCTTATGCATGTTACCACATAAGAAGTTAGATATCGACCCTGAAAATGAATTGTTGGAAAGATCCAAAAGTCTGAGATTGGAAGACACTTGAGGTAGTGAACCTTCAAAATGATTTGAGCTCAAGTCAATGTATGAATCTAAGAGATCGCCAGCACTGAAGTTGATGTATGGAATATTTCCATGCATTTGATTATGAGAAAGATTGATATCAACTACTGTGAGAGACATGTTAAGGAACCAAGTGGGAAGGGTGCTTGAAATTTTTGAGTAGGACAAGTCGAGACTGATTACGTGCTTAAGCGGACGAAGCCATGCCGGAAACAAAGGGCCGACATGCCACGACCCTAAGGCTAATTCTTGTATCTGTTGAAAAGGAGGAACCCATTCAGGGTTAACTCTTAGAACTAGACCGTTCCCAGATGCCTTGAAGCTCTTTAGATTTTTGAGTTTTGTGAAATGGGTTTCAGAAACTTCACCCTCTAATGCATTTTGTGATAAATCTATGTATTGTAAATTTTCAAGCATTCCAAAACTGTATGGGAGTGTTCCATTCAGGTTGTTGTTCCCTAGGTAGAGGTGACTCAAAGATTTCAGCTCCCCTAAACTCTCTGGAATCTGACCATAAATTGAATTATTGTTAAGATCCAATTCGACTAGATTCTTCAATTCCACAAGATGATCAGTGGGAAGATGGCCTGATAAGCTACAGGAATTCAAAACCAGTGACTCTAGCTTGCGGAAGAGACATGCTGACAGAATTTCAAGAACCTCATTAATCTCTTGGAACATGGGCAAAGATGATAGTTTAAGTGACCTCAAATTGCAAAGATTTTTGAATGATGCTGGAATTCCTCCTTTGAGTTTATCATTATAGGATAAGTCAATGGTATCGAGGGAAGTCAAATTTCCAATGCTACTTGGAATTCTACCTTCTAACAAATAATTAGATTGAAGGAGAAGAGACTCAATTTGGGAAAAAGCATCCAACCAATCTGGTATGGAAGAACTGAACCCATTATTTGATAAATCGAGTTGTATCAGGGAGGTTAAGTTTTGAATATGAAAAGGTATAGGTCCAACAAAATAATTCCATGCAAGATCAAGGGAAGTCAAAGTTTTAATGCCAAAAATCCAATGGGGCACTAAGACCTCCTGAGGTTGAAAAGCAGTAGTTAAATCAAGTATTGCAAGGGATGAAAAGTTAACCAAGGGAAGATGGACGGGATAAAGCTCACAGCCTGACAAGTGTAATTCCGCAAGTGAAGGAAGCGTATTTAAGACGTGCAGCCAATCATAAGCTTTACTAAGGTTCACATTACTCAGATCAATGAATTCTAGTGATCGAAGCCTAGAAATCCAATGTAAGCTCTCAACATATCTAGGATGATAAAGGTAATCATCTCCATTGAGATGTTGGTAAAAGTAATCATTTCTGAGATTTAGGTACTGCAAATTTGAGAGATTTCCAAGTTGATGAGGAACCATTCCTCCGAACCTTGCTCCCTGAAGATTAAGGTATCTTAGACTTGTCATAGAGCCCAGAAATTTTGGAATTGGAATTCCTCCAAAATTATTGTTGCTAAGATCTAAATATTTCAAGTGCTTCAAGTAAAGCAAAGATGGATTGATCTTACCTCCAAACACTGGTTTCATATAATGAGGAGCAGCAGCATCATCATCATCATTATAATCATCTTCAGAAAAACTTGTGACGCGGAGCTCAAGGACGTGACCAGTCACGTTATGGCAGACCACACCGCTCCATCTACAGCAATCACTGTCGCCAGACCAAGATGCCAGCCGGTTTGAAGGATCAGTAAGCTCATTCTTGAACTGCAAAAGAGCTTCTCTCTCACCAGGGACGCAGCAGAAAACAAAATGAATAAAGATTCCTTGGAATTGAAACCAAAAGAAAAGAATGATAAAGATTCTACTAATCATCATCTTCCCTACTCTCAACAAGCTGCTGGAGTAACCTGTTTTAACATGGGAATAATATAGATTATATTGTGACAGCCAAAATACTATGGTTACAGAAACAATAGTACTACACCCACACAATACACGCATTGCTATATAGACACTGCATCTTTTTCAAAAACGCTTTAGCTGAGATCATAATTAATTTGTTTTGCTCTTTGATTAGCTCAATGATGTGGCCGGGATCTATATTAGTATGGATAATAATAAAACAGTATGATTTTCACTTTTCTTTCCGTTAATATTTTGCCTTTTTGTTTATTTTCGAGGACATACGCTCAACATCCGGATCCATCATTTGTCGCCGTCTGTGGGAACTCAATTTCCAGAATAAAAATAAAACGGCCAATGAAAGATTGTGCCTATATTTGCACGTTTGAAAATTCATGTTATTCTGGTGGTAAAAAGTGTAAAATGATTTTTGTTGTAATTAATACAAGAAACAAAATATGGGCGGGGTTTGTATTCACATTCAAAGGCAGGATTCACATTACTAATAACAATCAATATTGGAATCAAATGCCCACAACATTCTTTCAAAACATTCTTTTGTCTTAATGCACATGTCAAATTTGTCAATCTTATTCCACTTAATTTTTTTATTTAATTCTTACCCTTTATTTTTTTTAATATAAAAATTTATGATTTTGCTAATTGTTTTGGGTAAAAATCAGGATTCCCTCAAAATTAGGATTCCATTATATTTATACCTCAAGATATTTTTTTTGGCAATAATCTCCCAAAGTGATTTTAGATTTTTGCAAAAATCACCCAAAATCCCTCAAAAATCACTGCCCATTTTAAAAACCATGAAACAAGTGCAGTGTGTGGATGTCGTGAATTAAATTAATCAACCGAATTACCTTGTCTTGTCGAGACCAACAGGACCAAGTGAAGATTTAACAATGTTGGCCGCAGCTTGACACGCCATCACTAACACCAGGGGCGGATGCATGTATACAAGGACCCCACCTTTTTTAAAATAATTTTTCTTACCTATATATATATATTATAAAATTAAAATTAAAAACAAAAAACCTCTAATTTTAAAGTCTTTAAGTCCTAACTAATTGCAGTAGTACTAACCAAAATCTGAGATTACCACAGTGTTTACTAGCTAATTGGACCACGTGTTAGTATGTAACTAAAAATACAAACTTAATATTAAAATTAATGACAACTATTGTATATTACAAACTTCAAATTAATATTAAAGTTATTAAACATATTGTAACTTGAATTTTGAAGTGAATAATATAAACAATTAAATTGATAAATTCATTAAGATATACATATTTATATTTGTTATATTATTAAAGTTTAAAAATACATATTTATTCAATTAAATATTACGGCATATTTAATGATTTATAATTAATTTTTATATATATAGTAAACCAAATTAATTAAGATAAAAAGGTAAATTTTATCTACACTTTCTTTTTGATAGTTTTTATCTACACTTGAATCTAATGATTTATTAATATCTGAATTCTTTATCTCTATATATAAAAAAATAAAAAAAAATACTATTCAAAAAATAAACTTTAATACAGCACAAACTTTTCAACAAAATATAGTAAAAAAGTTGATTTTAATGTTTTTACACGTTATCCTAAAGAAAATTAATAAATTGTTTAATAGCATAAATACCGATGTAAATATTTCATAGTTTCATAATATAAAAATTCATCGATAATAATTGTAACAAAAATATTTTATTTTGTTATTATTATTAATTAAAGTAGACTTATTTTTATAATTTAATTTTTCAATACGTATTTGGACCCCACCATATGAAAATCCTAGATCCGCCACTGACTAACACATCATGTCAAAACAGTACAAAGAAAAGAAAATACTTCAATTAAGTAGCTCAGCACACAAAAATAAAAATATGGAGAATGTGGTGGTTTACGTATTGTTGGGAAGATGGAGAATGTGGTGGACATGATGTGGGGGAATCCGGGGATCGGCAAATCTTCGGAACCAAACTAAAAACTAGGGATATCAAAAATGGGAGCTCCGGATCCGTACCAATAATTGGTTCGGTTCGGTCTGGTGATTTTATTTTTTGGTATGATTAGGTACGGGGATTCGGTTCTAACGGTTCGGTGCGGTTCGGTACGGATATCGTTAGGACCACGGATATTAATTTATCTATAATATTATTTTTTCTATTCTTTTTTACAATTTCAACACCAATTTTTATGATCTAAACTTGAATTAAGATTATTAATTTTTTTAATTAATTATATTAATAATTTAAAACAAATTGAATGTATTAACGTAAAAGTATGTCTCTTCCTCCATATTTTTATATATAATATAGATATAAATTTAATGAAATTAAAAACTTATTAACCGTTGTAAGAAAATATAGTGATGAAATTAAATCAATAACCATAAATTTTGTACACAATTGTATAAGCAGTAAGTTTTATTCACAACTTTATAATATAGGTGGAGTATTTTAATAACACTAGTCGTATATCCGCGCCATTGTGCGGAATTAGGTTAATATTAATTTTTAAATTTTTCATTATAGAAGTATGTTATACTTATTTTATCTTAAAATAAAAATATTATATTAGACATGATTTTTATTGATTATGGTTTAAATTAATTATAATAATTAATTGATCTATTAATACGGTTTTTATTTTTGTCATTAGTACATTCATTAGCTTATAGTAATATGTATTTTTAGATAAATTAATTTATAAACATTGGATAATTCAATTTAGAAGTTATAAAAATGCTCTTTTAGTATAAGTATTTTATTCAAATTAGGATATTAATAAGAATTATATATTAATAATAATTTTAAAAAGTAAATAAGTGTTTTATCTAAATTGGAAACTCATGAGAATATTGTTTTAGTCCTTTCAATTATATAAGTATAGATATATAAATTAGAAGTAGAGTAACTTAATTTTTAGGTATTTAATAGTCAATTAATTAATATATTAGTTTATTTTAATTATGTTATATATAGTTCAGTTTAATTAGAATTCTAAATCAATTAGATTAATATGTAATTTTTAGTAGATAATTAGAGATTATAATATTAATTAAATTTATTAGATTTATTATAATTATTATAATTATATGATTGTGTTTTATTTAATCATTATTAAATTAGTTATAATTTTTACTATATTTTTTAAGGTTACAAAACAATTTTAATAATCAGTAATTCAAATGTAATATAAATAATTAAATTAAAAATAAAATATCATATATATATAATTTCGGTTCTTCGGTTATAAGTTCGGTTCTTCGGTTTGGTACGGTTCTCGGTACGGTCAAAGATCCAGAATCGTACCAATAAAATTTTCAGTTCGGTTCGGAGAAAGTCAATGGTCAACGGATATTTTTCGGTCTTGTATATTTTCGGTTCGGTTTTCGGTTCGGTTTTGGAGATATCCAGGATCCGTGCTCACCCTTAGTATCCGACCACGACTACCTCGGGTCCGACCACCAAACTACTATATTTTTCAATTTTAACAAGTGAAATATTTTATTAGTCTTATTTATGTATTAATAAAGAGTGCAAAATATAGATATATGTATATTTTTTTATTTTATTTTACAAATTGATATATTTAATAATTTTATATTTTTAAAATCCAAAATTAGAATTCATCATTAAAACTCTTAATTAAATTTAAGTGTGATGTGATGATAACATTAGAAATTTAAGAATCAAATTAATTTTAAAACAACACTTGACAACCTTTTTATACCATTTTGATATATCTTGTTCTTTTGGCAGGTACATGTGTGCAAGTGCAGAAATGAACAACAGAACCAGTAGAGAAAAAACTGAGCAATCCCGTGAAAGCCACAAATCAAATTAAATAACTCAAATGTTTACTCCATGGGAATCTCCAATGACGGCATGAATAAGAGCAGTTGTAACAAGTATCGATGCAACGAGTTGCACTGGCAGTCCGGTGTTGCGGCTATCGGAAACTATAGATATGATGTTCCAGCAACCAACCATTGGAGGTCCGACCACCAGTAGTTAACCCGCAATGGTCCGATCACCGGACAAATCAGACCCGACCTAGACCAAATCACTATACAGAAAATGGAGAAAATCATTGTGAAAAAATTGAAGTTAATGGAGGAAGAACATTACGGAGAAGAGCCCGCACGGGTTTGGTCTAGTGGTTTAAGTTACAGCCATCTGGGCGCCAAAAGGTCGCGGGTTCGAATCCAGGCTACGTCCTTTCTTAATATGGAGCGGTTGAGGTTGAACTGCTGGCCATATAGCGCGGAATTACCAGGTATGTAGGATTGCGGGCGGTCCACATCCCGGGATTTGACAATTATATTGAGTTTCGGCTCAGTAGAGTGAGTTCTCGTCACAAAAAAAAAACATTACGGAGAAGAAGAGTAGGAAAAATAATTCAGTATAATAGATGGAGAAAAATTATTAGATATAATAGGAAACACAATAGGTAATATACACCTAGGGACAAAGTAGGAAAGGTAATCATAAAAGGGGAAGCATAGAAACTTGTTTACAATAATATAATTTTTATTTATACATATTACTTTAAAAATTAAATTGAATTTTAATTTTTTGTAATCAAGTTTTTTAATTAAGTTGATTAATACCTTTACTGAATGGGAATACCAAAGCATTAACTGAAATAAAAATAAAGAATCACATCGTTTGATTTTACTCAAACTTCCTCGCTATCTCTCTCCTTTCTCTAAAACCCTTGCTCTTCCTTCTCTCTAAAAAAACTTCTTCTCATCTTCATCCTTTAAAGGGTGGGAGGAGGTGATTATTCGGTTTCGATCGAAAATCACCTCCTCTCCACCCATAAATACTAAATAATTTATAGATCTACTTTTTATTTCAATAAAAATTCTCCGCTAAGTAGTTTTCTGAGATGGATCTTATCGTTTTTTGGTTGAAATTTTATGGTTTTTTATTTATTTATGGTTTGTCTTCGTAGATCTATCAAGAATCTATAGCGGTTGTTCGGGATTTATAGTCAACTTTTTGTAGATCTAAAATCTTGAAGGGCTATCTATCTAATTTCGTAGAATCTCATTGACAAGATGATCGAAAATACTAAACTTCAACGGATCTAGCGATTTGAAGGTGTAATCGGAAGTGTTTCATAATCAAGACCCTCGCACACAACGGGACTTTGTTCATCGTTTGTGGCCGAAGTTGGCAACCTTAGCGAGATCCACGGCTTGAGTCTTCTCATTTTCGATTAATTTTGCTTGATTCCTTTGTTGTTTATTAAATCTTTGATAAAGTAGAGTGGAAAGATTTAAAACTTGTCATATGACTTTTTTGATTGTACTTTAATCTTGTTTTAATGGATTTTAACTTTTGGAAGAAAAAAAACATCATTTGATTTTTTAAAAAAAGGACAAAGCATTAATAATTATGACATATATGAGAAATCTGAAAGTAAATTGCTCTATTAATAATCTAGGTGTAAAGTAATGTTTTGTCTAATGGGTATTAGCCGTAAAGTAAAACCGGCGCCGGCCGATGACTAATAGCATTGTGAATACAACATACGAAGCTTTTTCCGTCCACCACGTAAACTCTAGTTTTCATTTTTGTTCTCAAATATCCTATAATAAAATAATGGAAAAATTACATTGAGTAGTTCTAAACTTTTCTATAAAGATTTGACCTTCAAAACTAGAGAAATTCTTAATATTATTTGTCCATCAGTAGTTCTAAAATGATTGGCTCAGTGGTAGACTGAGTTGCCTAAAGATTTCTTTAAAAAATATGATTTCCATTGCGCTTTAAAAACAGTTAAATTTTAGATCCAAATTATTCTTTATAATATAAGTATAATCTAAATCAATTATAGCATTAAATATTGGCATCTAGAGTTTCTGCAATAGAGAAGATAAAATTAAGAATTAAAACATACCTCCATCTCCATCTCCATCCGAATAAGCCAGTTTCACAGATATAAGGCAGCTCTAATTGATCGATTTCCCATGTTATTGCTGTTAATCTCCACAGAAACTGAAACCCTTTGCGAAATTATTCCTTAATTTTTCGATTTCACAAGATCAAGTTTAAAGGCTTTAGCTGTTATAGATTGTGTGAGGTCTCTTGTCATTTTATTTTTTATAGAGACTGCAATAAGTTGAAAATGAATCGACATTTGATTTTTTTTTTGCAGAGAATCTCTTTTCATTGTGCTATTGCAATCTTAATTATGTTGCTCAAAAATCAAATTACCCAAACACTCATGATATGTACCATAATTTACAGTTTCAGCCTTTTTGTTTAAAAATCAAAATCTATTACTAATTAATCTTAATTAACCCGTCTCCATTCTGACCGCCGTCGGCCATCCTAACCCACCGTCAGCCATCCTAATTTAATACAAATTAATTTTAATTAATCCGCTGCCGCACACCCACCGAATATCGCCACCATCACATCTGCCATCGCCCGAGAAGAAGCAGTTCCTCCTTCTCGGACAGAGGTGGCGGCAAATGTCGGCGGATGTGCGGCGGCAGTGAGGTGGAGAGATGGAAAAGTATAATAAAGTCTTTATAATTTTTTTAATTGTTTATTAATATACTAGTTTCGCATTACGTGCTATGCACGTGGCTCGTAACGTAACACGTCAATAAACATATTAGTAAATTTATTATAATTATATCAATTTTTTATTTATAATAAATATTAAATTAGTTAAGAATTTTTGTAAAAGTAAATATAATATATTCGATTATTAAATTTGTTCCATACTGAATTTATTCTTATTTTGATTTTATAATAACCATAATTAAATAATTAATTTAATTTTATTAATAATATCTTTAAAAATAATAATAAGATAGAAATTTAAATAATAATATATTGACCAAATACAGTATTTTAATTTTGTAGTTCAATCAAACTAAAAGATAGGTATTCCTACTAATTTGGAGACAATTTAGTTATTTTTTACATATTAAAACTAAATTGGAGATAAGTTAGCTACCTATTCTAATTAGGACTTTAATTACAATAGTGATTAATTAAATAACTAATTAGGTAATGACTATAAAACCTTTATTTAATACTAAACTGAAAAGGATTATTCGGTAAATTTTCATGTCCCCCCCCCCCCCCACCATCCGTGCTTTTATATATAGTATAGATGAATGTTTAAAATTGTAGAAATTGTTTTTTATTTTGAAAATCTTCAAGTACTAAATTGAAGAATTAAAAACAATTTAAAGACTATTTTAGATTTTTTACCTTTTTTTATGGAAAGTGTGTTTCAAACGCGGGCGAGAGTGGACGAGGGTGGAGGAGGGAAACTGATCCGGTTTTATAAACTTGAACTTTTTTTACGTGCCAAGTTGAAATGATCTCTTGTTCAAAAACCAAATGATATAATTTTTTATTTTTATTTGGCTCTTTACGTAAAAATACCAAACGTTTGCGACTTGTGTCAGTTATAGTTAAACTTTTTCAACTAACGAGATTTAGCTATTTTGGGGCACTCTGTTTCTTCTGTAAATAAAAACGAACCAAACCGGATTTATTGGCAGTTTGGCATTCTCGTCGGCTATTTCTAGCCAAAATGTCGTCGAATTTAGGATGACATGGCACTATTTGGGGAGTTGAAAAAGTCTGATACATAAGTAGCAAACGTTTGGTGATAGGAGAATTTCTGCTCCTATCATATTTCTTGGTGAATATACTTGATTTTAAAATCAAACTAATTTTTAAATTCAATAGCTGTTAAGTTAATTATATTATTTATAAAATTCACATACATTTAAAAATAATTATTATTTTCTATTTGTTACTAATTAAAATTTACTAGAGTTAATTAGGTTTAGTTAATTTTAAATAATGTTAATTAGAATATATTAATTATTTCAAATACATATGAATTTTATAAAACAATATAATTAATTAACTAGCTATTGGTTTTAAAAATAGTCTATTCACCTGAAAATGTCAAACATTTGCGACTTGTGTCAGTTATAGCCAAACTTTTTCAACTCATCAAATTGTACCATGTCATTCTCAATTCGACGACGTTTTGACAAGTAAAGGCTGCGAGGATGCCAAAATCCGGTTTATTTTGTTTTTTGCTACAAAAAAAATTGAGTATGTCCAAAATGACTAAATCTGATAAGTTGAAAATGTTTCATTATAACTGACACAAATCGCAAACATTAGGTTTCTAAGTGAATAGGCTTTTTTATTTCTGTTCATTTTTTATGTAAATATACTAAGATAAAGGATTTAATTTATAAAATTAAATTTTAGTTTAGTCCTTAAATTTATTATTAATATAAGTATAAATGAAAATAATATTTTATTCAAATTTAACTATTAATTAATTAATTTATATATTTATTTATGTTTTATTTTAGAAAAAACAAATTAGTGTGTAACTTTTTAAAAGTAAGAAAATTAAAAAAACTTAAGAAAAATATAAATTAGATTTATTAATCTATTAAATCTCCTGAAATCTAATTTTTATTTTTATTTATATCAAAAATAGGTTTAAGGTAAATTTAAATTTAATTTGTTTTAGTTAAATCTTATGACTTAGTTGAATAACACTAAAAATTGACGAAAGGAATACGATATTGATAGAAATATAAATGATGAACCATATCGTTTGATTTTTAAATAAAATAGATGAAATTGTAAATTACATCATATATAAAAGCCAAAGGTATCAGAATAATTTGCTAAAATTACGTTAGGTTTACGGTTTTCAATTTAATGAAACAAAGAGGTGTATATTCTTCAAAAGCAGTTGCAGGAGATACTATATATTGTCAATTTTATTATAAGCCATGAAACTATCAAGGGTCATTAAAGTTTTCTAAATTTGTTGGAGGAATTCATATAAATCATATTTGACCTATTTTAATAATATAATTCATAATTTTTTATAATATATTAAATCACCACCTCTTATATATTTCCATAGCAAGTACAAAGCAACCATGAAAATATTACACACAAACATATTAAAATTTACAAAAAAAAATATTAAATCAAAAACAAATATATCAAAATCAATAAAAATCATTGAATAAAAATATATTCACAATTTATTTTTCTACACTTAAAAAATACACGAGTAAATATATTTGGTATAATTTCTGGAGATTTACGGGCTAAATTGACAAATTAGATCACATATATACAAACATACATTTCACATGCTGCAGAAAAACAAAATAGAAAGAGTTCCAGCAAGAAATTAAACAATCATTGCAGAAATAGAAATAAAAATCATAAGACATAAGTAGAAGAAAGATTAACATCATTAACCTGGAACCTTTAATTAAGTATGTTACTAACAAAACAAAATTAAGTAAAGCATATTAATTTATTGCTCTGCAATATTAATTTATCATAACCCACAACTAAAAGCATTCACAAATTTTGTTCCACAGCTGGTTTAAGTAAGCAAAATATAAATGCCTCCAGCGTCTGTTGAAAGCTAAAGGAGCCACTACAGCCCAAAACCCCACCACAAATCCTGGAGCAATGCTCACATACAAGTAGAACAAATCCACCACTTCAGCTTCTTCGTCTGCTGTTCCGCTTTTCTTCTCGATCTGAACTGTATGAGTGTCTCTCGGGTCCTTAGTAAGCGGAGGCCCAGAAAGGTTGTTGCCGATGAAACTTGAGGCCTCCAAATTTCCTAACTGAGTGCTTACAGGAATTTTTCCTGACAATTTGTTGTAGGATAAGTTTAAGTAGTTCAAATATGACAAGCTTGCCATGCTTTGTGGGATTTCACCAATAAGCTGGTTTTCAGAAAAATCGAGAGATTCCAGTGATTGCATAGCACCTATATTCTCTGGAATTCTCCCATCTAAAAGATTGTTTGACAAGTTCAAAGATTGTAGCTGTACTAGGCTTGTTATCTCTTCAGGAATCTCTCCAGATAGCTTGTTATTTGAAAGGTCAAAGCTCCTCACATAACGAAGAATTCTGTCGTATTCCATTGTTCTTCCCTTGCTCATAATGGTAGCACTCACTATATAGATCATCACTGCGCGCGTATATGGACGGAGCCATTGTCCACTGGCCCCTTCTGTTTTCATTGCAGTCAAATTACTGATACATTTCGGTATAGATCCACTGAGATTGTTATCGGCAAGATCCAAAATTTGTAAAGGCGCCATGTGACATAGTTTCTCGGATATCTGACCATGAAATTTATTTCGACGAAGATTGAGAATTGCTAAATGATGAGCTTCTCCTGTCGTCCATGTTGAAATGTCTCCTCCCAATTCATTGTCGCGCAAGTCAAGTGCAATTAAGTTTTTCCAATTTTGAAGTGACAATGGTATTTCACCAGACATATTGTTGTTGTGGATGTCCAAAAACTCGATTTCACTTAGTGTTCCGATTGATGGAGGGAATTTTCCACTGAAATTGTTGTCGCTTAGTGTGAGGGATCTTAAATTCTTCCAGTTCTCCCAGCAATTGGGTAACTCACCATATAAACGATTTTTCCCAAGGTTAAGGACTGACATATCATTTATCGTACGCATGTTACCACATAAGAAGTTAGATATCGACCCTGAAAATGAATTGTTGGAAAGATCCAAAAGTCTGAGATTGGAAGACACTTGAGGCAGTGGACCTTCGAAATGATTTGAGCTCAAGTCAATGTCTGAATTGATGTATGGAATATTTCCATGCATTTGATTATGAGAAAGATTGATATTAACTCCTGAGAGAGACATGTTAAGGAACCAAATAGGAAGGGTGCTTGAAATTTTTGAGTTGGACAAGTCGAGACTGTATAAGTGCTTAAGCGGACGAAGCCATGCCGGAAATAAAGGGCCGACATGCCACGACCCTAACTCTAATTCTTCAATGTGTTGAAAAGGAGAAACCCATTCAGGGTTAACTCTTAGAACTAGACGGTTCCCAGATGCCTTGAAGCTCTTTAGATTTTTGAGCTTTGTGAAATGAGTTTCAGAAACTTTACCCTCTAATGCATTTTGTGATAAATCTATGTTTTGTAAATTTTCAAGCATTCCAAAACTGTCAGGAAGTGTTCCATTCAGGTTGTTGTTCCCTAGATTAAGTGACCTCAAATTGCAAAGATTTTTGAATGATGCTGGAATTCCTCCTTCAAGTTCTTTGTTATAGGACAAGTCAATTGTATTGAGGGAAGTCAAATTTCCAAGGCTACTTGGAATTCTACCTTCTAACCCATTGGATTGAAGGTAAAGAAACTCAAGTTGAGAAAAACCATCCCACCAATCTGGTATGGAAGAATTGAACCCATTATATGATAAATCGAGTTGTATCAGCGAGGTCAAGTTTTGAATATGAGAAGGTATAGGTCCAAGGAAATAATTATCGGACAAGTCAATGGAATCGAGGGAAGTGCAATTTCCGATGCTACTTGGAATTCTACCTTCTAACCGATTCGATTGAAGGTAAAGAAACTCAAGTTGAGAAAAACCATCCAACCAATCTGGTATGGAAGAATTGAACTCATTAGATGCTAAACCGAGTTGTATCAGCGAGGTCAAGTTTTGAATATGAGATGGTATAGGTCCAAGGAAATGATTCCCTGAAAGATCAAGGGAAGTCAAAGTTTTAATGCCAAAAATCCAATGGGGCACTAAGACCTCCTGAGGTTGAAAAGCAGTAGTTAAATCAAGTATTGCAAGGGATGAAAAGTTAACCAAGGGAAGATGGACGGGATAAAGCTCACAGCCTGACAAGTGTAATTCCGCAAGTGAAGGAAGCGTATTTAAGACGTGTAGCCAATCATAAGCTTTCCTAAGGTTCACATGACTCAGGTCAAAGAATTCTAGTGATCTAAGACTAGAAATCCAATGTAAGCTCTCAACATAAAAGTAATCATTTAGATTTAGGTACTGCAAATTTGAGAGATTTCCAAGTTGATGGGGAATCATTCCTCCAAATCCTGCTGCACCAAGATTAAGGTATCTTAGACTTGTCATAGAGCCCAGAAATTTTGGGATTGGAATTCCTCCAAAATTATTGTAGCTGAGATCTAAATATTTCAAGTGCTTCAAGTTCAGCAAAGATGGATTGATCTTACCTCCAAACACTGATATCGTTCCATACAGCAAGTCTTCATCAAGTGAGAAATTACTTGTGACGTGGAGCTCAAGGACATTGCCAGTCACGTTATGGCAGACGACACCGCTCCATCTGCAGCAATCGCTATCGTGAATCCAAGATGCCAGCCGGTTTGAAGGATCGGTGAGCTCATTCTTGAACTGCAAAAGAGCTTCTCTTTCACCAGGGATGCAGCAGAAAACGAAATGAATAAAGATTCCTTGGAACTGAAACCAAATGAAAAGAATGATAAAGATTCTACTAATCATCATCTTCCTAGTACTCTCAACAAGCTACTGGAGTAACTTCTTTTAACATTAGGAAAGGAGAAATGGGAAATAATTAATTAGCAAGAGAAGATTTGTGTTTGATTGAATGAGTTTATTTCATCAAGTATAAAGCTATTTATATACAAATTTTGGAAGAATGCTCAAGACTTGGAATAATGGCAAGTCTTTTGAGTTTGGAGTATTCATTAATTGTTCAAGACCTATTCTTAACAATTACTCCCTCCATTTTCTTCCTCATTTTCATTTAAGACGGGGCATATTTTATTTTTATGTACCCCGTCTAACAAGGTCGTATTGTGTTTTTTGTGCCATTTTATTTTGAACTTCTATTTTTATCTCTTTAGTTATTTCAATGTGTTTTAATTGTAATTCAATTTACAATACATTTATTCTATTATTAGGCGAGATTGCACTAATTAATATGGACACACATAATAAAATTAAATATAATATTTTATGACTTTTTGAAAAATTTCAAGGTGTAACATAATTTTTTATTTAAAATAGTCTCATTTAATTTTATCTATTTATTTATGATATAATTAATTTTATGAAGATTTTCTATGTTTTTTCTTTTATTTTTTTCATTTTCTCAATAAATCTTTTTTTTTTGAAATGTACAAAACAAGTAATCAATAAACAATAATGGCTTATCCCCTTAAAATCCCCCCACCTTTTACCCCCAATTCGTTTGCACCCTCACGTTGTAAAACCACCAAATATACCCAAATTACGACCTTTCACTTTCAATTGTACCCTCAAGCATTAAATTGACCTCTTTTTACTTGAAAAATGTTCAAATCAATACTTTAAATTTTAGCATATATTTTAAAATAGGACTTAATATTTTATTTAAAACAAAAATAAACCTATTTTTTGAAGTGAAAAGATATCAATTTAATGCTTGAGGGTGCAATTGAAAGTGAAAGGTCGTAATTTGGGTATATTTGGTGGTTTTGCAACGTGAGGGTGCAAACGAATTGGGGGTAAAAGGTGATGGGTTTTTAAGGGGATAAGCCAACAATAATTGATAAGTATAATCTAGTAATTTTAGTTTGTATTAACTCATCTATTTAATTTGCGTCTTATTTCAAAACGACGTCATATAATTAGAAATGGATAGAATATAATTTATATTAAACATACAAATTAATTAAATATTATATATATATATATGTATATATGTATTGTTGATAATAATCTAGATTTTGGTTACCGAACGAATGGTTGTGCCATATCATATTTACAACAAGTAAATCATTTATTTGTGAGAGAAAATTTTTTAATTATTTTTTTTAATCATTAAAACTTTTATATAGCTAATGTATAATTAGTTTGTTATACGAATGACACGATACGATGGTTACATTGAATTATTTTTCCGAAGAATAGTAATATTTAACCAAAGTATGAAAGATATGCATTGCTATATAAACATTGCATCTTTTCCAAAAGCCACAAAATAGAGAGACGGATAATCCTTGCTTATCCTCAGGTTTGTACGGTGTTCTTTAGAGATAGGTATATTTCATCAAGTATAAAGCTAATTCTATACAAATTTTGGAAGAATAATAAGACTTGGAATAATGGCAAGTCTTTGGAGTTTGGAGTATTCTTTAATTGTTCAAGTCTTGGAGTATTTCCAAATAAAGACCTATCATTAACAATCACACCCTTCATTTCTTAATATACTCCCTCTTTTCCGTTTAATACGAGACATATTTTATTTTTATGTGTTCCATCTAAAAAGATCATATCGTGTTTTTAATGTCACTTTATATTTAACTTTTATTTTTATTTTTTTAATTATTTCAATGTGCATTACTTGTAATTTAATTTACAATACATTTATTCTATTATCAAATGAGATTGCACTAATTAATAAGGGCAGACAAAATAAAATAAAATATTGTCTTATTTTATTAATCTTAGTACAAAACTCATTAATCCCTTCTTAAACGGGACGAAGGGAGTATATATCTTTTTAGAGTTTTAAAAATATAATATTTTATGACTTTTTAAGAATTTCAAGGTGCAACATTATTTTTTATTTAAAATAGTATCATTTAATTTAGGGTTAATTTCATATTAAATCACCACCTTTACACATTTTAATCACGTCCTTTAAAAAGTGTCAAATAAAATCACCACCTTTTATTTTTTTCCAAATCTATCATCGATGAGTAAAATTCGATGTCTTTTTCCTCCCAAAAAAATATTTTAATCTGACTAATACCCTATTAACACACAAAATACATTCCTTACTCTTTTATTGTTGATTCCGGTTGTCGAGTCAACAAAAATACACCGAATTTTCACATTCGTGATAGATTTGCAAAAAAATAAAAGGTGATAATTTTATTTGACACTTTTTAAAAGACGTGATTAAAATGAAAATACGTATAAAAATGGTGATTTTATATGAAATTAACCCTTTAATTTATCCATTTATTTATGATATAATTAATTTTATGAAGACATTCAATGTTTTAGACTTTTTATGTTTTTTCTTTAATTTTTTTTATCTTCTCAATAAATCTTTTTTTTTTGAAATGTACAAAACAAGTAATCAATAAACAATAATTGATAAGCATAATCTAGTAATTTTAGTATGTATTAAGTCACCCTTTTAATATGTCTGTCTTATTTTAAAACGACATATAATTAGAAATGAAAAGAGTATAATTTATATTATAAACATACAAATTAAATAAATATTACTATATATACCTTTGATAATAATCTAGATTTTAGTTACCGAAAGAATGAATGTTTATCTCATGCAATGGTTGTGCCATATCATATTTACAACAAACCAATCATTATTTGTGATATGAAACTTTTTAATTATTTTATTTTTTTAATTATAAATTTTTTTACATGTTAATACACAATTAGTTAATTGTACGAATGACATGACGTAATAGTTGTATTGAATGATTTTTTCAAAAGAATATCTATATTTAACCAAAGTAAGAAAAATATGCATTGGTATATGAGAAATGCTATTCAACACGAATATACACTACACGATATACACTATTTCTAGTAAGGTGGACAATTAATGCTATATGGTTAAAAGTCTCTTAATTACTTAGGGCTTACCTGTATCTATTAGTTTTGTATTCACTTTCAAAATAAATTCTTAATTCATTTTTTATCTTCTTTTTTTATTTTTATTTACATCAGATAAAGCTCTTCAGTTTCTTTTCTCTATTCATCTTTTATTTTATTTAACATATTTTCATTAGAAGTGCCCAGATTCTACTCTTCCATTATATTTTAGAAGAGCAATTCATCATTTTGCATTGCAGTTCTTTTTATTATTCTATCAGACTTTAATTTCTTGTTTTTGATAATTACTATTTTAAAATAAATGTGGAATTTTATTTAAGAAAATATTCACTTAGTCGTCTAATTATTTAATTTTATAAATTATTAATTATAAAATAAATAAAATTAATATTTTTAATTAAATTTTAATAAATAAAAATGACATCACTTTTTTAAGGTAAAAAAATCTGCAAAGCTCCTTATAAACATTTTAAAATAAACTTTTAAAAAATCTGCAATAAAAATATAAAAGAAAAAAAAATTGATATAAATAACAATAAGAAAAGAAGATAAAAAAGATTAATTAAGAGTTTGTTTTGAAAGTGAATGCAAGATCAATATCTATCTACTGGATAAAAAAATGCAAGACATATGTACAGGTAAGCACTAACCTTGTAGCATTAATTGTCCACTTTATTAGAAATAGTGTATTTCGTGTACTATATATTCGTGTTGAATAGCATTTTTTCCAAAGCCACACAAAATAGAAAGTGTGAAAAGTCTTACATTGACCGACTTTTGAAAAATGGTTTGAGGATAGTAATACACTCTTGGTGTTGAGTTATGGCTCATATTGTTCCTATTTGGATTAGGATATATTGTTCCTATTTAGATTAGGATACTTAATCCTTTGTTTAGCATTGTTTTCCTTTTAGGATTTATAGTCTAGTTCCTTATTGGATTAGGACTTAAATTGTGTCTTAAGGGTTCACTATAAATAGAGGTGATGACCCTATTGTAAACTCACAACAAACATATAAAATAAATTCTCTCTCTGCCCGTGGAGTAGATCGCATTGATCGAACCACGTAAAAAATCTTGTGTGATTCTTTTCTCTTTTCTTATTTATTTTCTGCTGCGCTAACAAGTGGTATCGGAGCCTAGATTTCAAATCTGAGATTCTAGGTATTTTGTTGATTAAAGATGTCGCTTCATAAATTTGATATTGAGAAATTCAATGGTTCGAATGACTTTACTTTGTGGAAAGTCAAGATGAAGGCTGTTTTGGTTCAACAAGGATGCGTAGCGGCGTTAGGAGGAGAAAGCAATTTACCGGAAGATTTGTCTGTGGGAGAGAAGGTAGATATTATGTCAAAGGCACATAGTACGATTCTATTAAGTCTTTCTGATGAGGTGTTGAGAGAGGTTATCGGTGAAGGAACTGCTGATGCTTTATGGGAGCGTTGGAGAGCAAGTTTCAGAAGAAATCTCTTACAAACCGGTTGTATCAGAAACAACGTTTGTATACATTGAGGATGACGGAAAATACTCAGGTAAGAGATCATGTTAATAACTTCAATCGAATTGTTATAGATTTACAAGGTGTTGGTGTTTCGATTGAAGAAGAGGATCAAGCCCTCATTCTTTTATGTTCTTTGCCCAGTTCATATGAAAACTTTGTTGATACAATGTTATATGGTAGAGATTCGATTTCTGTTAGTGATGTAAAGGATGCTTTGCAATCCAAAGAACTAAAGAAAAAGGTCTCTAACTCTAATGAGGAGGAATCGGTTTCTGGTCTTGTGGTGAGTCGGGGCAGGAGTCATGAGAGAGATGGTGGGAAAGGAAACAGGTCGCGTTCCAAATCGAAGTCTAATGGACGACGATGCTATCACTGCAAGGAGAAGGGGCACTTTAGAAGAGATTGTCCGAAGCTGAAAAAGGGTGACGAAAACAAGGAATCAAGCGGTAATGCAAATTCAGCTGTGGTACAGGAGAGTTCCGACGAGGAAGAAAGCGGTGATGTTTTGACTGTGAGTACATCAAGTTCTGATAGTACCTGGGTCCTAGATACTGGTGCATCTTATCATATGTCTTCTAGAAAGGAATTGTTTAATTCTTTCAAGGAGTGGAATGGCACTGTAAAGGTGGCGAATGATAAGGAGCTTGCTGTCAAGGGTAGTGGTTCTGTTCAGATCAAGATGTATGATGGTATGGTTAGAACATTTGATGCTTGGTTTATTCCTGAACTGCGGAAGAACTTGATTTCTGTGGGTACACTTGACAAGCAAGGGTACAACCACTCAGGTGGAGATGGACAGATCAGAATTTCTAAAGGTGCATTGACTGTGATGAAGGGTGTACTACAACACGGCATTTATATTCTCACAGGGAGTGCAGTAGTGGGAACTGTGGCGGTTGCTCGGTCCTTGGAGGTACATGATGGTAAAACCGAGTTGTGGCATCAGAGGTTAGGTCATATGAGTGAGAGGGGGCTATCCATATTGAGTAAACAAGGGTTGTTAGAAGGAGCGGAAACGGGGAAGCTGAAGTTCTGTGAAACTTGTATTCTTGGCAAGCAACGCAGGGTGAAATTCACTTCTGGAAGGCACACTTCTAAAGGCATCCTGGATTATATTCACTCGGATTTATGGGGTCCTGCTCGGGTTGAATCCCACAGGGGACTCAAATATTTTGTGACCTTTATCGATGACTACTCGAGAAAGGTGTGGTTGTATTTTCTGAAATCGAAGGATGAAGTGTTTGGGCGGTTCAAGGAGTGGAAGACCATGGTTGAAAAACATACTGGAAGACAGGTCAAGACACTCAGGACGGACAACGGGTTAGAGTTTTGCAATGCACCATTCGATGACTTCTGTAGAAAGGAAGGTATAGTGAGGCATCACACTGTACGGTACACACCACAGCAGAATGGGGTTGCAGAGCGGATGAACCAAACACTACTACAGCGTGCTCGGTGCATGCGGTTAAACGCGGGTCTTCCAAAGCGTTTCTGGGCTGAAGCAGTTAACACTGCTTGTTATCTGGTGAATAGATCGCCATCTACTGCAATTGATTTGAAAACACCTCAAGAGGTATGGTATGGTAAACCCTCTGATTATTCTGGCTTGCGTGTTTTCGGTTGTGTTGCCTATGCTCATGTTAATGATGGTAAACTTGAGGCGAGGGCAATGAAATGCATATTTCTAGGGTATGCGACTGGAGTTAAAGGGTACAGACTGTGGTGTACAGAGATGGATAGAACTCCAAAACTGATTATTAGTAGAGACGTAACCTTTGATGAATCTACTATGTTTGGCCAGAAAGAGGAACTTGGTGATCTTGCAGGAAAAACTGATCTGGGTGCTAGCCAGAAGGTGGAGTTTGTAGCTCCAAATAGGATTACTACTGATCCTATAAACGAGCCTAATGAAGAAGTGGTAGAAGAGAGTATAGCAACAAGGAGAGGAAGAAGGCAAATCAGAACACCAATGAGATATGTGGATTGTGTTGATACAGTTGATACTAATCCTATGGCTTATGCTTTGGCAATAAGTGAGATCATTGATTTTGATGAGCCACATTCGTATAAAGAGGCAGTGCAGAGTAGAGAAGCATCTGAATGGTTAATTGCCATGAATGAGGAGATGCAGTCTCTTGAGAAGAACAGTACATGGGAGTTGGTACCTCGACCAAAAGGAGTGAAACCGGTAGGATGCAAATGGGTCTTCAAGAAGAAAGAGGGTATTCCTGGAGTTGAATCAGCTAGATTCAAGGCGAGACTTGTAGCGAAGGGTTTTTCACAAAAGGAGGGAATTGACTACAATGAAGTATTCTCACCTGTTGTGAAGCACAAAACCATTCGGGTTCTTCTATCTATGGTGAGTGCGTTGGATCTTGAGTTAGAACAACTTGATGTGAAAACAGCATTCTTGCATGGGACTTTAGAGGAGCAGATTTATATGTCACAGCCGGAGGGATTTCTTGATTCTGATCACAAGGACTATGTGTGTTTGCTGAAAAAGTCCTTGTATGGTTTGAAGCAGTCTCCTAGACAGTGGTACAAGAGGTTTGATGCTTTCATGCTTTCTCATGGGTATGTTCGAAATCAGTTTGACAACTGTGTTTACTCTAGGAAGCTGTCTGATGATTCCTTGATCTATCTGTTGCTATATGTGGATGATATGTTAATTGCAGCTAAGTCTAAAGCTGAAATTAATGACTTGAAAGCCTTGTTGAGTAGTGAGTTTGAGATGAAGGATTTGGGTGCAGCCAAGAAGATTTTGGGCATGGAGATTTGGAGAGATAGGAAAGAAGGCCTGTTGTATGTTTCTCAACAGAAATATATTGAGAAGGTGCTGCAATCTTTTCAAATGGAGAATTCTAAGCCAGTAAGTACTCCTTTGGCATCGCATTTTAAATTTGATGCTAATGCACTACCTAGTACTGATGCTGAGAAGGAATACATGAGCGATGTTCCGTATTCGAGTGCGGTCGGGAGCTTGATGTATGCAATGGTCTGTACAAGACCTGATTTAGCACATGCTGTTAGTGTGGTTAGCAGATTTATGAGTAATCCGGGAAAGACTCATTGGGAGGCGGTCAAGTGGATTATGCGGTACTTGAAGGAAACGAGTGGCATATGTCTGGTTTATGGTTCTAGTGGTGGTTCTGATGGAATTGTGGGTTACACAGATTCCGACTATGGAGGAGATCTTATTCGAAGGAGGTCCTTAACATGTTATATCTTCACCCTATATGGATGTGCTATTAGTTGGAAAGCAACTTTACAATCTACAGTTGCTTTGTCCACAACTGAAGCGGAATACATGTCATTGACGGAAGGGGTCAAGGAAGGTATGTGGTTGCAAGGTCTAATTGATAGCTTGGGTTTAGAAGTTCAGAAGCCTGTGATTTATTGCGATAGTCAAAGTGCTTTGTGCTTGGCGAAGAATCCGGTGTATCATGAGAGATCAAAGCACATTGATGTGAGGATGAACTTCATTCGGGATGTCGTGGAAGACAAGAGATTTCTTATAGAGAAGATAGCCACTGCAGTTAATCCAGCGGATATGTTGATAAAGCCGTTGCCTACTGAAAAGTTCAAGCTCAGCTTGGACTTGGTCAATGTACGCAGTGCATGAGGCCCTTAAGGGGCATGGATGGCAGAGAGAGAGTTGGTCTTGGTTAACTTTGACTTTGGAGTAATTTTAAGTCAAGGTGGAGAGTTTATTCTGTGATGCAATTTGGTGGCCTTTGTGATTTGCTGAAGAAGGTTTCAAGATTAATCTTGTTGGATGTATTCGCCAAGGTGGAGATTGTTGAGTTATGGCTCATATTGTTCCTATTTGGATTAGGATATATTGTTCCTATTTAGATTAGGATACTTAATCCTTTGTTTAGCATTGTTTTCCTTTTAGGATTTATAGTCTAGTTCCTTATTGGATTAGGACTTAAATTGTGTCTTAAGGGTTCACTATAAATAGAGGTGATGACCCTATTGTAAACTCACAACAAACATATAGAATAAATTCTCTCTCTGCCCGTGGAGTAGATCGCATTGATCGAACCACGTAAAAAATCTTGTGTGATTCTTTTCTCTTTTCTTATTTATTTTCTGCTGCGCTAACACTTGGCTTGTGAATTGTTCGAAATTATGATAGAAATTAAGTTCCCGTTGTGCTTTAAAAAGTTGAACGTCAAAAAAGTCTAAATTATTTGATCTTTTAAGATTATAAATTGGGTAATTGATTCTGAAGATCACTGAAGTTTTAAATTTTATAATTTTTTTTTAATCATTAAAACTTTTATATAACTAGCGTGTAATTAGTTTGTTACACGAATGACACGATACGATAGTTACATTGAATAATTTTTCCGAAAAAATAGCAATATTTAACCAAAGTATGAAAGATATGCATTGCTATATAAACAGTGCATCTTTTCCAAAAGCCACACAAAATAGAAAGACGGATAATCCTTGTTTATCCTCAGGTTTGTGGTATTCTTTAGAGATAGGTATATTTCATCAAGTATAAAGCTATTTATATACAAATTTTGAAAGAATGCTGAAGACTTGGAATAATGGCAAGTCTTTGGAATTTGGAGTATTCATTAATTGTTCAAGTCTTGGAGTATTCCCAAATAAAGACCTATTATTAACGACCACTCCCTCCAATTCTTGATATACTACCTCCTTTTCGTTCAAGATGAGACATATTTTATTTTTATGTGTCCCGTCTAAAAAGACCATATTGTGTTTTTTATGCTATTTTATATTGAATTTTCATTTTTATCTCTTTAGTTATTTTAATGTGTTTTAATTGTAATTCAATTTACAATACATTTATTCTATTAGGCGATATTGCACTAGTTAATAGGGACACACATAATAAAATTAAATGTTGTCTTATTTTATTAATGTTAGTGCAAAAAACTCATTTGTCTCTTCTTAAACGGGACGAAGTGAGTATATCATTTTAGAATTTTACAGATATAATATTTTATAACTTTTTGAAAAATTTCAAGGTGCAACATTATTTTTTATTTAAAATAGTCTCATTTAATTTTATCTATTTAATTATTTATGATATAATTAATTTTATGAAGATTTTCTATATTTTTTCTTTTATTTTTTTCATCTTCTCAATAAATCATTTTTTAAAAATGTACAAAACAAGTAATCAATAAACAATAATTGATAAAAATAATCTAGTAATTTTATTATGTATTAACTCATCTTTTTAATTTGCGTTTTATTTTAAAACGACATTTAATTAGAAATGCAAAGAATATAATTTATATTAAACATACAAATTAATTAAATATTATATATATATATATATATATATATATATATATATATATATATATATATATATATATATATATATATATATATATATATATATATATATATATATATATATATATATATATATCCTTGATAATAATCTAGATTTTGGTTACCAAAAGAATGGTTGTGCCATATCATATTTACAGCAAGTAAATTATTATTTATGATAGAGAATTTTTTAATTATTATTTATTTTTTTAATCATTAAATTTTTTATATAACTAACATATAATTAGTTTGTTATACAAATAATATGATATAATGGTTACATTGAATAAATTTTCCGAAAGAATAGCAATATTTATCCAAATTATGAAAGATATGCATTGCTATATAAACAATGCATCTTTTCCAAAAGCCACACAAAATTGAAAGTATGGAAAGTCTTGCATTGACCGACTTTTGGAAAATGGTTTGTGGATAGTAATATACTCTTGCCTTGTGAATTGGTCGAAACTTATGATAGAAAGTGGGTTCCGTTGTGCTTTAAGAAGTTGAATTTTAAAAAAAAATCTACATTATTTGATTGTTTAAGGCTATAAATCGGATAATCGATTTTGAAGGTAAATTTTAACTTTTTTCATTCCAGTCATTGAATTTTTTTTATCACTGAATTTTCAATTTATTTTTATTTTGATATTTTCCGGCTAAAAATACTTAGATTGCAGCCGGAATTTATTTTTTTTCCACCTAAAAACTTATCATGTTTGCATAATTTGACCTAAAATTTTCTTTTAAAAATAAAATTATATACGTCTGATAAATATTTAAAGTATAATAACTAGCAAAATTCAAAAGTCGTTTAAGATTATAAATAGGATAATTAATTATTTAAGATTATAAATAGGGTAATTGATTCTGAAGGTCACTGAAGTTTTAAATTTTGTCATTTCAGTCACTGAACTATTTAAAATAGTTCAGTGACTGAAATGAAAGAATTTAAAACTTCAATGATGGTCAAGCCCTTATAAATCATTCAACTTACTTCATATCTATCATTATCAACTCAAGATTCTCGTTCATTGCTAAAATTCATCGCTGATTTTCCAATTTCTAGCAATGTTTAGTATAAATGTATAATTATGTCTACTTTCTATATATATATATATATATATATATATATATTCTTCTACGGTTCACTGGAATTTTTGAAAAAGAAAATTTAACTATCAAAATAAATTACATAAATTTTGGATAAATGAGATTAAATTTAAATACTATATATTTTAATCAAACTCTACAATGCCAGGACTGATCTCAGATTCAAATTGCACCAGATATCAAATCTTAATTAATTAATGATAGCATTATAAATTACTTAAATTTGTTTACATTAACCAACAAGTTATGTTGATATGGTATAAGCGTCAGGCAGTAGAATGTCACAAGATGATGAGTATCCTAAAATTTTAATTTCTTAATGCTTTCATAAATCTGGTTATTATGAGATGTGTGAGTTCTCTTATGCCACCTGTCATTCTGTGTTAGCCATGGAACTTTTGAGCAGCAGTCTTGCTTCTATCTCCGAACAAAAGTTTAACTTTCATAAAGGCTGCAGAAATTTGAAAATGAATCATTTTATATTTTGCAGAGATTCTCTTTTCATTCTGCTATGGAGTTGTTATTTCGATTCAGTTTAAAAAAATTCTTCAATACATCTTGTTTATTAGAAAGACGGATACTCCTTGCTTATCTTCAGGTTCGTAATTTTCAATTTAATGATGGAAAGAGTTGGGGTTTTCTTTAAAGATAGGTATGCTTCCAAGCCATGAAACATTGAATGGTGGGTTTAAGAATGAGCAAAGAATTATTACGGTCATTGAATTTATGAAATGGATTTAAATAAATCAAACTTGACCTATTTTAATAATTTAATTTATAACTCTTAAAAATAAATCCAATCACGTCTATTCTTCATAGCGTGTGAAAAGCCACGGTTAGGATATTAAAAACAAACATATTAAAATTAACAAAAAATATATTAAATAAGGAACACAAAAAATATTAAATATATTAAATAAACTGGATTAATTTAACTTATTGTTATTACATTTTTTCTTCATTACAGTGTCATATAAGAAGGTACTGTTATACCTTACACATACAAACTATTTACAAATAATGCTAAACATTACCAGCTTAGCATCTTGAGCTTCTGCAAAAGAGAAGACAAAAGGAGGCTGTTAAGAATCAAAAACATACTTCCATCCGTGCGATCCAAATCCACTCCCAAGAAAATTCAGTATGCAAACATCCATTGAAACCGGTCATGCTATTGCCGGTAATCTCTATAATTTCAACCTTTTCGGAGATTACTTTTTTCTACTTCACATGATTGAGTTTTAAACTGCGCTTAGAGACAACAGAGCATAAGGCTTTTTTTGTTATGTCTGAAACAGTATAAGTCTACCACGGGTCAGAAATATTTCCGAGAAAATTTCTAACTTGTGAAGGCTTGCTCCAACCTTCCTCCATTGATATCAAGGTAAGGCGTATCATCAATTTGTCCACAGCATCCTCCTCGAGAATGCTAGACTCATTAGATGGTAGCTTTTGTAATGAAGAACTCTGCAATTAATCAACAAAATTAATCCAGTTTATTTTCCGTATACAAGTTCGGAAGTAACCTCAGGAAAACATATACAAGTTCTTAGCTTTGCTGTGCAGAAAGTACCTTTTTTTCTTTATATAACTTGAGATATTGCAGAGATTGTTCATAAAATCCACAATGGTAGAGAAGAACACTGTAATCTCTTAATTCTTTTGGATCAGATTCTATGGCTATTAGTCGTTCACATGCTGCAGCAAAAAAAAGTATGAAGAGTTCCCTTAAGAAATCAATTGCAGGTAATCTCCTCTAATCAAGTCTGTTACCAACAAAAGACGAAAGGCAAGCGAAACAAATAAAGCATAATGTCATTTTGTAGATACCAGATAAAGCACGTCTCATATCACCGAAGCGTACACTGGTCCAAACACCGCGATCTAGCCTGTGCTGGGCCGCCTTTGCAGAAGCCAGCTGAAACCCACTGCAAGAGGGAAAATGTTTGCATGATTTACATGTTAGCTCAACTACATCAAGAATGTTGATCTTCTGTCTTCACAATCAATAGCACAAACTACATACCTTTGTTCAGCAGTGATTGATCTGTCAATACAATTGGCAGCATCTGCTGCCCTTAAAAATGGACTCTTAGAGTGATTGTGCTGAAATGGCCAGAAAGTCTCCTTCAGAGTACCCAAAATCTGTACAAAAAAGACCATCGTCAGGGGAAAAAAAGCTAGGAGGAACCGCGAACATACTATTTGATGGGAAACCTGAGGCAGAAAAATACAGCACAACAAAAATCACAAATGCTAACAACATGCAATGAAACCTACCATTATACCTCAAATAAAAGCTAAACTAAAATGCATTTACTTAAGATCTAATATCAGTAAATAAGTACGGCGAATCGTTGATGTAAACATTAATGTTCTAATATCAGTAAAGAAGTATATTGCTGAAAAGGTACTACTTAAAGTTACAAAGAGGATTACTTTAAACTTGTGCAACAAGACAAATTCCGAGTTCTATGCTTTCTCATAAATGTCCAAGGATAACTATTACCAAGGTAGCAAATTTATGAATAATCCTTGTATTACTCTGTATCTACATTGCTCTCCTTTTCCTTTTTGCATCATTATCACATACAGCATCAACTACCATCTTTGATAGATTTTAAAATGAACATATAAATAGAGAATGGAACATAACACATATTCAATCCGTAATTGATTCTCAAACCCAATTGATTAAGCCGCTTCTAATTTCAGAATATCATAAAACTCAGTAATGAACACCTCATAGTCGCATATAACCTGAATGACCACTGCACAGAAACTGTTGAGTAAAACTAAAACAGACTCAAAGATAGACAATAGAAACTATCAAGGTAATTAACACAAAAACCACTCCAACATACCTCCTCCAACAAAGTTTGCGTAGTCATTATATGAGGGTGATCAGACTCTGCACTTTTCAGCTTATGGTATCCTTTAGGTAGACCAAGATGATCACGAGGAAAGAAAAGTTCACAGTCGAATTCTATTAGAGACCACATTCTGAGCAGCTTCAAGATTTCACAGTATATAATCGAAAGCATAGCAGCTGAACCCGTTCTATGAGTCAGAACCTACTCCATATATCAATTTAAACAAACAAAAAGTCAGTTCAAGATAACATATTCCACATCAACCAAGTTAAAAGCTTAATAACTATAAAAAAAACGTATCTTACAGAATGAAGATATAAAGCCTGCTGGTCTAACTGAAACTTTCCACTGTTTCTTCTAAAACCCTGATCAAGAAACAAGCAGATCAAGGAAAAATAAGTCATCAACTAGTAAAACTCAATAAATTAAAAAAGATCAAAAAAAGTCCTTTGACGGGTAACACGGACACGACACAGGGTAACGGGACCCTCGGACATAGACAACGGTGTTATTTTAATGTTTCTTATGTAATAAATTAAGTTTCGTGTCCGAAACATTTTAGAAACGGGAAACGTTGATCGAACGAAGTGCCCGTGCTACCTAGCTTTGACCTTAAAAAGTTGGAAAAGATACCTTCTTGATGAACAAAAACTTCTCCAAAGAATCAAGAAACTTCTCAGGAGAAGCACTGAGTGAAGTGCCAGAGTCGGAACAAAAAGACATTGAAAGATCATACAATCTGTCAACAAAAGCATCAACAGGCAGTGGAACTGAAGAATGTGAAATCAATGAATCATCTTCAGCTCCAATACAAAGTGCAGTTTTAGCCAAATCCACACGTCTATTAATACAAATACTTGTCTCCCTCTCTATAGCAGTTAATTTCTGAATTTGTGCCATGAATCCTTTTCTTGCATCCTGTCATAAACCCAAAAAAAAAAAACAAGTACCCATTAAACCATCTAATCAAAGAATCTCAAAAGTCAACGAATTTATTCAGTTTAATTAAATTACTCTAGCACTTGTGGTGTTAATCCCTGATGAATCTAATGCATCATGGAGAATAAAATTCAGGTCATTCGATTCGGGTTGCGATTCGAATTGAGATCCTGCACGGCAGATCACACGAGGGGAAGGGCAGGATTGGAATCTTGAAGATTTGGAGGGAGAAATTCTGAGAATCCATGGGGAAGATGAAGCAGCAGCTAATGCAGTCATGGTGTTTGATTTAATGCCTGAGAGAAAAATAAAAGGTGTCAAGGAAAATAATGAGGGGGGAAGATAAATAGAGGCGTGATGTTGTGTTGTTCATGTGGAAAGAGCATAATATTAATCAGCAAAAATTAAGCATTTGGGTGTTAACATATGATCCACACATCCACTCATTTGTGTAATTTTCAGTGAATGTTTGTTTTTATCTTTGGGGTCAAATCAATACTACCCTAAATTTAGCATATTTTTTATATTATATTTAAATCTTGTCATGTTTATATTAACTCATAGTAGTAATATTTAGAATCTTCTAAAAGAAAAGGTAACAAACTAAATTATGAAATGACAGTATAATAAGTTACATTTTAAAAAACTTTATAGTAATAAATGTTTTTTTAATTTTTATGTTAAATTAAAATGACGCTTTTAAAATGAAATAGATCGAGAATATTTTATGATGTTTAACATAATTTTTACAATTTAAAGCATGAATTTTCAATATGTTATAGTTAAAATTGGATTAATCAGTAAATATCAGTGCTCTCTCAGTTATGTCCTAAAATGTTATGGTAATAGATATGATGATTGATCTTATAAAATAAATGGCTTTATAGATTAAATAATTAATAACATGTCGTTTTGTTAGTGTAGGGAATGGAGGACCAAGCACTAAACATATTGCAAGTGGACGGCATTATATTACATTTCAATATTCATAATACGTAATTAAAAAAATAAAATAAAGCCTTCATATGATTTGAGAGTGTCTTAAACTAAAGAATAATATTAGATCAGAAACTTATAACAAAGGGGTTGTAAGTTCGCTTTTGCTATCTATTAAATTAATTACGAGCTCGTCAAGGAAAAATTACATATCCACACATAAGAAAAGTAAATAAAAATAGAAATAATAATAATCTGAATCATAGTAAAAAAAATGCAACCAAATGATACAGAAAGAGTAGGACCTTCCGGGATTTGTTTCCTCGTTCATAGTGTATGTATGAATATAGGATCAGGGGCGGAACCAGGTGTATAATTTGAGGGGGCATCTGTCCCTAATTTTCTTTTTAATATAAATATTTTTTATTTTTTAAAAAAATATAGTTATTTAATCCCTTTAGAAGAAATTACATGATTACGTCTCTTCATTTTACAATTGAGTTCCATCTTCTATAAAAAGTCGGTCCTCACATATTTGCCACACATGAGGTCCACATGAGGTCTATATTTATAATTAAAAAAGGAAAAGGTCAAAGAATTATCCTAATGTATAATTTGTGTCTTTTACAAGCAACTCATTTTTTAGATTTCAAAAATGACCATAACGTCTTGAAAACATATCAAAATGATATTTTTTAACATTTTCGTTTAACATTGTTTGTTTTTTGTGTTTTTTATATGTTTTCACAATGTTAGAGTTATTTTTGAGATTTGAAATTATTTGCGTGAAAATAATTCCAAGCTCGAATCTTTGAATTTGTAGGTAGGTTCCGTTTAAATTTGATGCTTTAATCGGTTGTGCTTAATTTCGATTTAAAAGTCACAAGTTATAATTCACGAGTCACCAGGGGTAACCCAAGAATCACGTCCAGGTACAAGTCAATTCGGGAACCTAAGGTCCAAGCGGGATTTACTCGCAAGTAGGTACTAATCTGAAAACCTAGGTTCAAATAGGATCAATGTCAAGATACAAGTATTAATTCGGAGGTTAAGAAACTCAAGCAGAATTAATGTCAAATCTACTCCTAATTTAAATTTAATCCGGATATTAAGATAAAAAGCCTGCGCTTTGGTTTTTGGTTTGTTTGATAATTGATGTGTCACCTTTATTAAATGAAAAATTAATTATTTATAGAGACAGCCCCCTAAAATAGGAAAACCTATTCTAATATGACTAAAACTCTAAATAAATAAGAACTAAATAATAGAAATTCTAATCTACTTTGCTGAACAGGCCGCATGCCCAAATACGCCCAACTCAGCTCATGATCCACGCACTCATAATTCAGCAATATTTTGGATCAGTGTAAGCAATGCCCCCAACAAGCTTGATATTCAAAATATTGAGCTTGCTTAATCTTGATCCAAAATTCTAATATTAACCTCAGTCGAATGCAAAACTTGCCGAACTAACCCCGCTAAAAACTCCAATAGCGCCGAAGCAATTTAAGCTTTGCCGAACTAACTTGAGGTTGTCCTTGCCGAACTTCATCATCCGAACCACCCTGCTGAATTTTGTCGCTGAACAAACTCCACCTCCGGGCTGCCGCACCTATCACTGACCCTGCTATCAGACGAACCTCAGAGCCAAACTCACTAATTCGCTGTCGAACCAAGTCGAAGACAGAATTCATATAAAAAAAATGCCAAACTTGGTGCTAAACTTACCATTAAAACTTTTTAATCTTTGAAATCGTTGAATCCAAGTTAGCTTTTATTGTGCTGAAACTTGTCAGAACCAGAGGTACCGCAAAAACGAGCTCAAGCCTACCTATATAAAACTCGCTGATCTGACTCGCCGAGTTGACTCACCGAGTTAACGAGCTAACTCGCCGAATTAACGAACTAACTCGTCGAGTTAACAAGCTGACCCACTGAGTTGCCAAATTGACCCACCGAGTTGCCGAACTGATTTTACCCAATTGCTGAACTCAGATGAGGCTAAATGGTCGAACCCACAGAACCAATCAACTCACCAACCTCAGTAACCTCACCAAACTTGAACCATCTCGCCGAATTACTTAGGTTGTAAGGAATACCCTTAAACTATCAAATTTTACCAAAGTACCAATTCCAACTAAGCACCAAATTTCATCTAGGTGTCAAACTTTTAATGTTAGCTACGAATTTCACCTAAGTGAAAAATTACCAGCCTTAGGTATGATCTTTAAATCTTGAACCTTAGGTATAAATTTCACCTGAATTTCAACCTTCACCCAAATGTCAAATTTCACCTAAGTGTTGAACTCTCAACCTTAGGTACGAATTCACCTAAGTGTTGAACTTTTAACCTTAAGTACAAATTTCACCTAAGTTCCAAATTTCACCCAAAATCCGAATTTTACCTAAGTGTCGAAATTTTAACCTTAGGTACAAATTTCACCTAATTGACAAACTTCACCCCAGTGTCAAATTTCACCAAAGTTTCAAACTTCACCTAAGTGTCGAATTTCTCACAAATGTCGAACTTTTAACCTCAGGTACGAATTTCACCTAAGTGACAAACTTCACCTAAATATCAAATTTCACCTAGGTTCCAAACTTCACTTAAGCGTCGAATTTTTCACAAGTGTCGAACTTCATGATGTTGGTTGAACCTCTCATGGCCAAACCTCCATTTGGTCGAACCTCTAATGGCCAAACCACCCCTAGGTCGAGCCTTTTTTCTTGCGAAATTTTACCTATGTGCTAATTCTTAGGTTGCAAAATTACACCCTTAGGCTGTGGAATTTCTCATCAGCATCAAACTTCACCTAATTGCCAAACTTCACCAAAACGCCAAATTTCACTTAGGCGTCAAAATTTTAAGGTACAAATTTCACCTAAAAGCCAAACTTCACCCAAGTGCCATATTTCACCAAGTGTCGAACTTTTAACCTTAGCGTCGAATTTCTCCTAAGTATCAAAATTTTAATCTTAGGAATGAATTTCACCTAAGTGCCAAACATTTAACCTTAGGTACGCAAAAACATGCCGACCTACTCTAGGTAAAAAACTTTGTTGTTTCGGCAAGTCATATTTGGCGCAAGTATGAAGACAAGAAGCTTGAAGAGACCCACCCTCCTAGATGAGCAAGTCCAAAATTTGAGTAATGAAGGGAAGGACCTTGCCCCCAAGATTGGTATTTCACCTAAGTGTCAAACTTCACCCAAGTGTCGAATTTCACCTTGCCCCCAAGATTGATATTTGTAAGGGTGAAATTGCTGAACCCTCTCCAAGAAAGGTTTGGAGTTGGCTTGGCTAAAGGTGTACCTCCGAAAAAACGGTGATCCATCCTCAAGAACGAACTCACTACCAAACAACCTCAGTATGATGAAGCTTGCAAGGAGTACGCCGAAAAGTGGAAGCTGATCAACGATCTTTTTAGCATAGTCTAGTTTGACATTATCTTGTGGGCTTTGATACTTAACTTTTCTTTTCTGGAACTTTCGAAACAAGGGTATTTAAGTTCAAAAACTTTAGAAATTCGGCCAACTTATCCGAACTAGAGTTGTTTCTTGGTCTTAGGTGGTTCAATATTTATTATTGCTTTCGCCTTCTTCTTATCCATTTCCTCCCCCCGATGGTGAACCAAGAAACCTAAGAAATTACCCGTCGATCGGCCAGATGTTCGCTTAAGTCTGAATGGTATCACTACGTACTTATAAGCGCCAATCGGTCCAGAACAAACGGAAAGCCATCTTGAAGACGTCCTCTTTTGCAATCGGTACTTGATTTGTACCATGAGTGCATCCAAAGACGTTAAGGATGTATGTCCAGCCACACCTTCTACTCGCATGTCGGCGATCGGCATATGGTACTCATCCCTGGGCGAAGTTAAGTTCAAATTTTGAAAATGCACACTTAAGTGCCGATCTAGACCACCAGGTTCCCAAATTACATATCGTGATCTGAGCTCATCTTGCACCCGAGCAAAGCCATCCTCCAATTTTCCTGAGGTTACTCGCAAGTCAGTTACTTTCAACAAGTTGGTTGGATCTTGTTCTTGATCCTCATATATGCACTCAGCTGAAAGCACCATGCTATTACCCTCTAGGTCCCTAACCTTACTCCTAATCTCTTGATGTTTACTGATCATCAGACTTTTAAAGTATAGTGGATCGGCCTTTGCCCCCAAGGGTTACTGCTATTGGCCGATCTGCGGTGACTACGAGTCGCGAAGTATTGCGGTTCTATGAGCTAAGTGACTGAATATCTTTGATTTGCCCATCGTACAGCAGAGCTTCAAGCATGTTACTATCCTCCCCAAAAGGGTTTGGATCACCTTGTACTACCTCTGCCACACCATCGTCATGCCATATTATTAACATTTGATGCATAGTGGATGGTATGCACATGTTTGAATGTATCCAGTCACGGCCGAGTAAGATGTTGTAGCCACTTCTTGCATTAACAACAAAGAAATCTTCTTCAGTATCTACTCGGCCTACTTTCACCTTTAGGGTGATGTACCCTTCAGCTGGAATCTCTCCGCCAGCAAAGTCAGTCATGTAGACATCAGTAGGTTCCAAATGATCTCGTTCAACTCCGAGCTTCTTCAACATACGGGCAGGTATAATGTTTACCCTTGCTCTATTATCGATCAAGATCCGATTGACCGGTACTTTGTTAATATCAGCCTTAATATATAATGGTCGAATATGTCTTGTCATTCGAGTTGGCGGTTTACTAAGTGACACCACATCTGAGCTTCCTGATTCTTCATCATCAGGCATCACTACATCACCATCTAGCATGCATTTCTGGCCAGGCTTATTGCGAAAAGAATCGGGCAGTGTAACCACATTAACCTCACTCGTAACTTTTAGCCTTTAATTGCCCATTGTTATTAGAGACCACTACATCTTTATATTAAATTTTATCTATCACTTCAACATTAGGGAGCGGTGCCTCCTTTTCAACCTGGTTTTGTTTCACCTGATCATCCTCAACTTTTGTCACCTCTCTCTTCTTCTCAACCCAGATCTTGCGTACCTTCTTAGGTGGTGATCGCGACCTATCAGCTTTTACTGATACCAGTCGGTTTGGTTGCTTGATAGGTTCGCCTGGGAACACCAAACGCCTTCGAACTGATGTGACTTCCACCACCGGTTTCTTACTCTCTGCTTTTGGTGTATCGACCAGCTACCGAGATTCTTTGTCTCAGCCTTTGCATTCTACTCTTTTGAGTTTTACTCATTCGAGGCTGATCTTCTGTTGGCCGAAAAATTCTCCTAAAACAGTAGTTCCAACCTCTCGCCTAGGTTAATGTTTTTGCCATTCTCTGGTAGGTGACCTAGGCTTAAATGTTTTTGCATCTTCTCGAGGGTGACCTACTGTAAAATAGGTTTTACACGCAGGGCAAGTTACTTCAGGTGTTTGATTTCGACCCCTTTCCACTGGGTCATTACTCCTCCCATGAGCTTCATTCTCTACCTGGTGCCTTGGTCTTTTTGGATTCCATATTTCCATCACCTGACCTCTTCCTAACATTCCATCCAAGTTTGGCCGAACCATGCCTATGGTAATGCATTTAGCTTCGGCCTCCTTCTTGCTTGGAAACAACAATTTTCCTTCGGTTATAGCCTTCTGTATCACGTTTCTGAAATTGACACAATTGTTCATACTACGCCTCCATGAATTGTGATATTTGCAGTAATCTCGACTGCTCTCTAGTCAGCATGTGAAATCACATGCCCCTCACCTAAGACAATTTGACCATCTTTTAGCAAAGCATCAAAAATGTCATCTGCCTTGGTGAGATCAAAAGTATAATCTTTCTGTATAGCCGAATTCTTACTTTTCTTCGAAAAGCCAGGCTTCCTCAATGCTACACACTCTTGAGGCTTTTTGCCCAAAAATTTGGCCAGATTAATTTCTTCATCAGACTCCTCGTTACTATCACTTTCGTCACTTACCACAGCTATATCTAGTTGGTCTCGATAATAAGTTCCCTTTGAGGCACCTCTCATTTGTTCTTTTTCTTTTAGCAACCTCTCGTAGCTCATTACACTATTTGTAACCTCGAACAAATCTCTGAATCGGTGTCCCTCAAAGTGCTCTCTCATAGCAAAATTCATTCCCTTTACTACCATAAGTACACAGTCTGACTCGGCAATAGATGTCATGCAACGAGTTCTCAGGTTTCTTAACCTTGCTATGTACTTTTCAGCAGTCTCACTAGGTAACTGTGAATTTCGAACTAAGTTGGCTAAAGTAACATCAGGCGGTGCTCTATAAAATTCCTCATGAAATTTATTCACCAAGTCTTTCCAAGAGCCGACTGAGTTCGGTGTTAAATGGGAGTACCATGTGAAAGTCATTTTTGTTAGTGAACTCGCAAATAACCTCAGCTTCCAAAAATCATGTGTCCCAGCTTATTGGCATTGAGCTGAGAACCTTGCCACATGCTCTACAATTGACTGGCTCTTCTCCTCGCCAGAAAACAAGCTGAACTCAGGTACCTTATATCCTCTTGGAAAAGGGTACAACTTGTCAATCCAATCCACATATGGCTTCACATATGACGGCCTTTGTATAGGTCGTACATCAACTCCCAACTTCTCTAGCTCATCAGCTAACCTAGAACGATCATAGTCCCCAACTTCATCTCGGTTCGACATTTCTTCCACTCCCGTGAAAGATTCTTGAGTTGGATTTTGTTGTGGATTTTGTTGTAAGTTGATAAGAGGCTCGGTTACTACTTCCTTTCCTGGCCTATGGGCTGGAAATTCTCCTACAGCACTTGACTTCGGCTCGTACCTGTTTAAAATCCTGACCGTCCCATACTGCAAGCTGGTTCGGTTATGTTGTGGAGCTTGATCGGCTCCTACCCGATGGCCGATCCGAGCTGGGGTTCCGCCGATATCAACCCTTTTGTTGGCTGTCTCGGCGATGTGTTGCCCGGTCAGTAATTTGGCTAAGGTATCAATGGAGTTATCCATTTTAGCCACGCTCTCCCTGATCTCTTTTTGAACAATGGAGTGGTCAGTCATCAAGTTTTTTAAGGTCACCCCTACTTGATTCATGACTCCATCGAACATTAGCCGATTTTCTGAGGCAATCTCATTCCTCAACTGAGTAAAATCGACAAGAGAGAGAGATGGCCGAGTTGGAGGTAGGTCCCTCACATAATCGGCCGAATCGTCCTCAAACCCGTGAGACGAGTCCTTGCTTAGAGGATTAGAGGAACTTAACCCCCCGATATTTTTGTTTGATGGTGGTACGTTCTTATCCTTAGCCATAATCTCTTCAATGTTCGGGTCAATGCCGTCAAAAAGTATTTTCTTCCTTTCGGCTAATGAACGGCTTATTGATCAGGTATACCTTTGATCGTCTTTTAAGTCACCGATTTTTGTGCTAACTATAAACTGATGTCCCAGTGGAGTCGCCAAAAGATGTTTGCGTGAAAATAATTCCAAGCTCGAATCTTTGAATTTGTAGGTAGGTTCCGTTTAGGTTTGATACTTTAATTGGTTGTGCTTAAGTTCGATTGAAAAGTCACAAGTTATAATTCACGAGTCACCAGGGGTAACCCAAGAATCACGTCCAGGTATAAGTCAATCCGGAACCTAAAGTTCAGACTGGATTTACTCGCAAGTAGGTATTAATCCGAGAATCTAGGTTCAAATAGGATCAGTGTCAAGTTACAAGTATTAATTCGGAGGCTAAAAAACTCAAGCAAAATTAATGTCAAATCTACTCCTAAGATAAATTTAATTCGGAGATTAAGATAAAAAGTCTGAACTTGGTTTGTTTGATAATTGACGTGTCACCTTTATTAAATGAAAAATTAACTATTTATAGGGACAACCTCCTAAAATAGGAAGACCTATAATATGACTAAAACTCTAAATAAATAAGAACTAAATAATAGAAATTGTAATCTACTTTGGTGAACGGGCCTCATGCCCAAATAAGCTCAACTCAGCTCATGATCCACGCACACAGTAATATTTTGGACCAGTGTAAATAGAAATATATGAAGTGTTTATAATTTACAAGCATGTTATATATTAGGATTTTTTTGCATCCTTTCCTATTAATAAGAATGATAAAATGAAAGAAAGAGTGTTTGTAATTATTTTTAAAAAGAAAACAAAATAGATAGGTCAGCCTTGTCACTAGCATATAGTACATACATATCTAAATCTTTCCTCTAAGAGTAAATAAAAAAGTAAGTAAAAACAGATATTGATTTATCTACCTTGGGTCCTATAAATTTCTCTAGAGGTAACAAAAAGGCAAAATGAGACTAGAAATGCAAAGAAAATGAAGGAACAATTTTTTTTTTTTATCAAAAAGGAACAAATTTTTTAAATAAATCAAAACATCAAAAATGCATAAATGGCAGTAAAGATGGAACAAAAAAAAGAAGATTTGGCTTGGATTTTTTTTGATTATCCCTTACACAAATAGATTTTGCATTTTTTTTTTTTTTTTTTGAAAACTTTTGCATTTATTTATATGTCCATACAAAACACTAAAAAAATTAAGGTTTTAAAGGCTAAAGAGAAAGAATGGACGGAGAATCCAAGAATCATATTGAAAAACGTTATAAGATAAATCACAAAAACAATCATCACGGGATGTATTATCATTTAGTACAACTGTCGTTTCAATTTAGAGAGTTGTTAACCATAAAAGATACTTCACTCACTCCTAAATATACGACGTTATAAAATGAAGCACGTGTATTAAGAATGCAGTTAATATATTAAAAAAAAAATCAAAAGTGCCATTAATAAGAATATTGAACATTAAGTGTTATTATTGACTCTAGGGGGACTCTTTTCCTAATTAGATTATCAAATATTCCTTATCACCATTGTATTGCCATCTTACGGTGCAAAATAAAAAGACTTGTCATCTATGTCCTGAATAAAGTTTGATTTTTCAATTACTTTGTTTATGTTATCAACTAATGGAGTCGGCCTTCTCGATGAGTTAATTTACAAAACAGAAATTAAAACGCTGATCGAACGATTGTTGTTTGACAAGCACACTAAAACTTAGGTCAGTTTTTAGCTTAAAATCTTGTAATGATTGTGTTGTTAAAACATACCTCATTTTATAGTAGTAGGGTGAAGATGCACCTAGTAATGTTCAAGTAATATTAAAATTCTCATATTCAAGTAGGATTAAGACTCTTATATTACAGTTGATGTAGTTTAAATTTGAGTAAGGAAATGGTTCAAGATCCTTCTCAATGATGCTATAACCTTTTAAATATATGCAGAGTTGCATACGGATAAATAGTCCGCATTCGGAAAAGATAAGATTTTATATGATTTATGTTGTTTATTCGGAGTGTATTCTGGCCAAGTCCTATGAGGGCCTTTTCGAGCCCTATTGGACCCTTGCCGAGCCCAGTGGGGCCCGGTTTTTACTTGGCGAGTACTAGAAAATCCTTTTCAATGGGCAGATCCCTTGGGACTCTACTTCTTATCTCTTCTTATCTCTGATGGAGTCGGTTTTATATTATTTTTATTTGTTTTTCAATTGATTTATGTTGTATTTTAATAAAATATGTCTCTGTTTAAAAAAAAACTCAATATGCCTAATTCTTTGTTATTTTTTCTTTAGATTAATAAACCAACTCTCTCTTTAAAAAAAATAAAAAAATTAAGCAAGTATCTAATTACTTTATGCAAATATATAGATAAGAATGTCAATAATTTGATAAGAAATTTCCAAAGCAGATTTGAAATCGAAGTTTAGAAGAATTTTCACCTTTGATATTTAAAATTTCTTCTCTGCTGGCATAGTAATAATAAACTTCAATTTTATTTTTCTTTTCTAAAAGAACTTAAATTCTCTAATTATAATAAATAAAAATTACTTCTCCCGTCCTAAATTGATAAGCTATTTTATTTTTTTCGACGTCTCAAATTATAAGTCACATTCTATTTTAGATTAACAAATTTAAAATTTAAAATCTAATAACCTATCTATTTATATTTATTTTCAAATAAATTAATTACTTTATATTTCAACACAAAATAAATGTCATTTTTATTAGGCTAATTTCATATAGAATTATACATTTTTTTATTTCAATCACGTTTTTTAAAAAGTGTAATATAAAATCACCATTTTTTATTTTTTTTTAAATCACCACCTTTCATATAAAATCTCCATCTGTTCATCCTAAAAACTTGTTGAAAGAACAACACGTGCTATATGTGTTTTTGTCCGCCAGAGCTGTTGCAGTAGCAATGTGACAGTGACGACGTGGAGAAGATGGGGAAGATGGTGCACTGGTGGAGAAGCAGAGAAGAGCAGCAACTGAAGAATGAGATTTAATGATTTTAGGGTTTAATGGTTAAAATACAAAAAGGTTCCTATATTTTATTTTAACCTTTCGTTTGAAAAATAATATAAATACATTAAGGATATTTTTGAATATTTTTTTAATAAATCTAACTTTGTTAACTTCCATATTTAAAGGATGGATTTATTTGTGTGAATTTTAAAATTTTAGAGGGTTCAATTGTTCTCTTTTAAAAATAAAGTGGCTTAATTATTTTCAAAAACAGTTAAATATAAACTATTATATTTTTTTTACCTTTTGCCTAAATTACTCTTATGAATAACAAATGGTCACATAAGCTTTTTAAGTCTTTTTTGGACCATTTAAACTCTCCATGTTATGCAAAAAAAGTCCTCTATTTTTTTTGAAAAGAGCATTTAAACCCTATTAAGTTATTTTTCGGACATTTAAGGGTTTGTTTGGTTCAAATGAATTTTCACAATTTAAATTTATATTTATACTCTATTTAATTTATTTTATTTTATTTAAAATTAAATTCATATTTAAAATTTGGAAAAGCAAACACAAAAAATCCATTTCAAATAAAATTCATCTAGAAATAAAACGAAACGAAATGAATTTATTAACATTGATCCAACTAGACCCTTAGTATCTCAAATTTTTGATAAAAAATTTAAAATTAAAATTATTTTTGAATTTTTTTTATATAGTTATGAGAGACATGTCAGCAATTAAGTAATGTTTCTAACCGTGTTGGAATAAAAGAATTATTTATTCTATTTTAAAATTAAAAAAAGTTAATTGTGCCTAAAATTAATTTAAAAACTTTTATATATTTTTGAAGAAACTATAAAAGGATATTTTTTTGCCCTTTAATTTACGAAAACAGTCAGTGTGAAAGCCACAGTTACCACTTTGATTCCATTTTGGTGAAGAAAATAATAATAAAACCGAAGCTTTCAAAGTCAAATCTGTGTTAATTAAAAAACCCAGATTTTTCCACCATTTCTGCTCTTCTTTCCCTTTCAAATCTTATCTAAAACTACTCAACCAAACCCTAATTTGCAGAATTCACAAACAGATTTCAAAATCGCACCAATTGAATTCAATGGATGTAAAACAGAGAACAGCGCGCTCTTTAGTATCCAAGCTAAGCTCCGTTTCCGAACAAACCCGATCCGAAGCCTTATCGGAGCTCCGTTTAACAACCAAACAAGATCCGGACAGCCGTCCGATAATCGCCGAAGCCGGTGCAATCCCATACTTAGCCGAAACACTCTACTCCTCCTCACACTCCTCCCAAGAAAACGCCGCCGCCACTCTCCTCAACCTCACGCTCTCCTCACGCGAAGCTCTCATGTCCACGCGCGGCCTTCTCGACGCTCTAGCACACTCGCTCTCACACCATTCCTCCACCACGTCTCCTCTCGCCGTCCAATCAGCCGCCGCCACGTTGCATTCGCTTCTAGTCGTTGATTCCTACCGCCCGATCATCGGATCGAAACGTGAGATTGTGTATTCCTTAATTGACATAATAAAATCTCCTAATTCGCCGCCGCGATCGGTTAAAGACGCGTTGAAAGCGATGTTCGGAATCGCCTTATATCCGTTGAACAGATCAACGTTGATCGATCTCGGAGCGGTAGCGCCGCTTTTTTCTCTGGTGTTGAAAGACGGTAGGGTTGGGATAGTGGAGGACGCGACGGCGGTTATAGCGCAAATTGCGGGGTGTGAGGAGAGTGAGGCGGAGTTTGCGAGATTCTCCGGGATCGGAATTTTGATTGATTTATTAGATTTGGCGACGGGTTGTAGTCCGAGAATTAAGGAGAATGCAGTGTCGGCTTTGTTGAATTTGGTTAGATGTGGAGGGGAGCATGTTGCGGCGGATGTTCGGGATATGGCGGCGGTTGTTGTGGAAGGGATTAAGGATGTGGCGGAGAATGGCGGCAGTAAAGGTAAAATTAAGGGTGTTGCTTTGCTGAAAGTTATTGAAGGTGAATTTAGTAATGAAAGTTTTCATAATAGTTATTATAATGATGCTCAGTTTGAAAATTCTACATAAGTTTATTTGTTAGTTAAATATTTGATTTTGTTGTTGTTGTTAGGGTTTTGTTTTTGTACATTTGTTTTGTGTAAATTGTATGATTATAGAGAAATAGGGATTCATAATGTGTTACTAATAAGTAATAACAATTCTTGAAATATATTGCAAACATTAGGATAATATGATTATTGATGAATCATTCTAATGGTGTGATCATCTTGTTGTCTCTTGCTCTTAGGTCTTATTATGTGAGAAATCATTTGACTTTTTAATAAGAATTACCTTATTTCGTTATGTGTTTATTTTCGACCTATGCTTATTAGATAATAGATAAAGAAATTCAAGCGCTTGGGGTCCTAGGATCAGAACTTAATGCATTGTGATATTCAGTTCTCATTTGTATCGATCCAGGTCTTGACCTGTTTCAGCTCTTCTTGCATCCGAGTTTTGATAATGTTGGGATTTTTTGTGCTATTCTTAACATGCCTGATTCTACTGATCCATTACAACTTTCAGGGTGGTAAACCATTTGACCGGTTGAGTCCTGTATGTATGGTGAAATCATTTGACTGCAATTTGGGTGATGTTTTTGTGGTTTTTTCAAATGTCCATAATTGTTTTTGTCGACAATCACTACCTGTTAAAGATTGTCGAATTTGGTCTTAGGGAAATTTCTTGCATAGAATGATGCACTTCTTTATGCTGGATTTGTACGAGCAGTAGAAAATTTTCTGACCAATTCCTAGAATGATGCACTTCTTTTATGGTGCTAAAAGGCGGTTCATTTTGTATCTAATCTTAAGGAATTAAGGATATGCTGGTGCACTGACCAAGTGGATGATAATCCTACAAGCTTTCTGCTGAAACTTTACTATTTTTTCTATGGCTACTCTGTTTTGTTCCACACGTTGTCTTTTTGGATCTTAGAGCCATTTATACTATTGAACCATAAAACAATTTCAATATGAGATCTGTGAGGGCTAAATCGGGTAAACAATGGATTCAGTAAGCGGGGTATTATGACTTTATGAGCGAGTATAATTTGACATTAACTGTAAGGAATCTTATGGCTTCTATGTCGGATTCTATCCTTCTCTTGTTTTGCTGTGTTCCAAATAATTTGGTTTTATGTGATGATCTTGTCTATAGTAGCTTTAAAACATAAGTGGACTTGAGAACTTTCAGTATAGTCATAGCTGATTAGGTATTCAGGTTTGATAGATTTGCAGCTTGCTCGTTGTTCCACGACGAGTAATTGCATTTAAATGACAAGTAATCGTCAAACTCAAAAGTGTTTTTCTTTTTCAAAATTTCCCCTTTTAATTCCCAATTTGATTCTTCCTGAGTTGGTGCTTTCTGTTTTATTTTGCAAGTCTGTGAAAATACTGAATATTTATCAAAGTGTAGTGTATTGCATTATTCAAATTAAGAAATCAGAATTTTAGGTTATTTTTACTGTCATGGAAATGGTTGAATCTGTGGATTGCAAATTGAATTGTCATCGGAATGTACGGCCACCCTAATCTTGATTCTGTCTTTGATGTTGAATCATTTGACAACTGATGCTAAAGATAAATAGAACAGAGCGAGTCTTGTAGAAGTGATATATTTTGATGTAATCATAATTATCGTCTTTTTTGTGTGCGGTTAATGCATGTAATGTTGTGCAGTTCCAGCTTGGCTTCAGCTACCTGCAAATAGTGAGTTGCTCTCAAAAAGGTACCTTATTTGATGTGGAGAGGAGTGTGCATTCGGTTTGAACCAAATTGAAATTTTGATTTTTTTCTTAAACCAAACTGAATTTATAATAAAATAAAAATAATCACGAACTGATTTGAACCAGTTAATTGGTTTTTTAGTTCGTTTTAGTTTGATTCTTTTTGTTCAATCTGTGTTAAAATCTATTCTAAAAAAAAAATAAAAAAAAAATTCTGTGTTAAAATCTAACTGAAGTTGTTTTATGTTCGAAATCAAGCTGAGTTGAAAATTTGAATTTTGTTATAATGTCAAATGGAATCAAACTGAATTTGGTTCAATTTCTTTGCACTTCTCTATGCAAACTTGATTCTACTATCTTCGGGTAATTGATTTTGGAGGTCACTGTACTTTTAAAAAGTTGCAAAATGGTGACCGAATTTCAAAACGTAACATTTTAGTTACTATACTATTTGGTTATGTTAAGATAGAAGGATTTTTGGTTACCGAAGAAAATTATTTCAAGTCGATTTTTTGTTGATTGAGTGTATATATGAAATATAAGATATTATTTGTTAATCCCTAAAAAAAATATTATTTGTTATAAATAATCAAGATTTGATTACTACGTATGTATAATTTGACCGTAAAACACTAAAAAACCTTCCAAAATCATATATTTGAAAGTTTAGTAACCAATTTGTTACGTTTTGATGTTTGGTCACCATTTTGCAATTCTTGAAAAGTACAGTGACCCCTAGAATCAATTACCCACTATCTTCTATGCTCTCTATTTTGTAAAACAGACCGGTCCGATGTTTCGGTTTTTGTCAGAAAGCGTTCATGGTCTTTAGTCTTGGCTACCTTAAAGCAGGGTTGTGCATTTTATCAGTTTAGCCACTGATCCGCATTGAAATAACCATAACTGAAACCACAATAAATATAATTAAATTATAATTGAATTAAAATAATTATTTGGTTCGATTGGCTATTTCAGTTAACCGAATAATTGAATTTCATTAATATTAATTATTAGATAAATAGAAATAATTGGTGTTAATTTTTAATTATATATATAGATGGTAAATTGATTTTTAAATTCTACAAAAAAAAAACTAAAACAACAATATCATATATATAATTTAGTTAATTCGGTCGGTTCAATTATTTAAATGAATTCTACCAAATTAATCAAAAAGTTTCAAATTATTAATCATAATGAAACTAAATTAACCGAAAGTTAAACTGAATTAAATATTTTGGTTTAGTTCGATTGGTTAGTTCGGCTATTCACGAATAGTGAATACGCTAGTTTTTTTTTTGTCGAAAGATAAGATTTCATTGAGAAAAAGCCGACTATTCTAACCACTCAATATGGGCTAGAAGGTTACAACCAGACTAAATATCACTAAGGGATTGTTTGGCCAAAGAGTGAGCCTCCCAATTACCATTACGTCTAATAAGATTGAACACTACCGAACTAAACGACTGACAGATAACACGACAGTCATACAATACATTTCTGTAAGAAATAGTGGCCACTATGTTGCTTTCGGATGCATAAAGATTATGCTTTGGGTCCAACACATAATTTCATTTCAAACTCTGTGAACCGTAACTGTCTAAATCATTAAGCAGTAGCAATCCTAATTTAGATTTAGTTTATGATTTATTTTAGTGGGACAATTTTGTAGCTGGTAAGCACAATACAAGGCCTTGAAAGAAAAAAAGTTTTTCCTTTTGAGTCCTTATTCTCATTTTTCTGTTTTTATACCTCATTTAGTTTGTTTTTTTGGCGTATTGAGGTAAATATGGAAGCAGCGATTAATGGTAAATTGGTAATATTTTACGAAATTGCTATAAATTTATTTGTCTAATAGGTGGGAAATCATTTTCAGTATTGCCCAAAACAGAATTGTTTTCATCAAAGCATTAAAAAGGTTGCAAGTGCAATAAGAAGATAAGAAACAATTTTACCATATTGACTTGCCCATCAAAATTTAATACACACACTCCACCACATTCTATTTCTAATTTCCCACATAAACTCTGTTTTACATTCTATAATTCATTTCAGTTTGAGAGAAAAATTTCATCACAGTATTTTAACTTTCTTCTTTTCTAATGTGATAAATACACGTCATATAAGATTTTACACGAGATATTTTATATTAATTTTTTTTATTATTATCAAAATGAACAAGTGTTATAGTCATATCAATATATATGATATTTTTCAATTTTACTAAACACACATCACACAAAATTTCACGTGGCGTCATATAAGATCCAGCATGAATGCCATACAATTGCTACATGTCATCATCATTTTCTTCTAAACTATAAAAGGCATATTAAAAAGAATTATATAAGATAGACATTCACGTGATTGTCAGATCAGTATATTTTGGTAAAAATAACTATTCATTCATGTAAACTAATTTGCCACAACGAAATTATAGTTTTTTAATTAATTAATATAATTTAAATACCCCATTATATAGTAGAGAGCAAGTAAAATTCGGGTATCATTAGTGAAAATTTCCTCAATTTGAGGTATCAATGCAACATCTATGTTCATCTATGATCATGTGTTAAACTAGTTGTAGACACATTTGAAATGAATAATTTGCTTTTGTGTGAATTAAAGTCTCAAAAGTGTGAAATTCATATTCGAAATGTCCATTCGAGAATTAGATAAGTTATTACATTATATAAGGTAGTGGAAACGGTGATGAATTATGCTTGCTAGGAATTTATTCGATGAATGCATAGTCAGATCCCACAATTGTCAACCACTAAACCTTCTCCAATACTTGCTAGCTACCGTTATACTTCGTCTGTCAAAAGACTCAAAACCAGTTTAACCAACCTATTTCGGTTCACTTTGGTTAATGAAAGATTTTGATTCAGTTACGGTTAAGAGTTTTTAAAAATTTACTGATCAAATTAACCAAATATTTTTATATCTTATTTATTTTTAACTATTATTCTCTATATTTTTATCAATTTAATCTATTACTTGACTATACAATCAGTTCGGTTTTTCATTTTTTAAATTTGGGTTAAATCTATTTTTAAATAGTTCGCCCGGCTCGACTAAAAAATAAAATAAAATAATTCGATTTTAGTTCTGCGTGGAAGCTTAAACCCTAAGAGGACGTATATCATTATCTTGAAATGTCGTTTAAATCCAATGAATTTCATATTTTGGCTTAATTATCTAAAAAGATATCATTTTTTTTACTCTTTTTGTTTATGATCTAGACTTTCAAAACCATCAATTTTAACCAATTTCTCGATTTGCAGCTTTAATTGTAGACATTTGCTCAAATTAAAGTGAGAAAAAGGTTTAAATTTGTCCTTCATATTGCTTCATTTTGTTTCAATTTGTTATTCTACCATCGAGAATTTTAAACGTTAAGGGAATATTTGTAGCGGTGTGCAAAAACTGCCAGAAATTGAACTGAAATCGAATCGACAAATTTGGTTTGATTCGGTTTGAAATTATAGAATAATTTCGGTTGCTCGGTTCAATTTAGTTTGGAGCTTAAAAAAAATTCAGTTAGTTTTGGACGTAAACTGAACCGAACCAAAAAATCAACCGAACCGACATATTCAGTTTGAAAAATTATTTTCCCTCAAAATATTCGTTCAGTTCGGTTTTCAAAAAGACAAAAAATTCGGTCGGTTCGGTTTAACCAAATGTACACCCTACATATTTGTACTTTCTTCCACTCTAATTTAATCCAATGGCTAGAACTAAAACTGAAAATTAAAAAATTGGTTAAAGTTGACGATTTTAAAAGTTCGAGAGCCTAAATGAAAAAAGTCAAAAAAATAAAGTATTTTTCGATTATTAAGCTTTTTTTTTATCTTTGCCAACTACTTTTCAAACGCTTGCTTATAACATTTTATGCATTTTAGTTTATTTTTTCTCGATTCCTATTATAAAGTTTCTATAACCTTTTGTTATTTCAATACCGATTTATGTCAACTTTCTAGATGGCTGTCATAGATTTTTCAAAGCTTTGTAAACTTTATTAGTTACCCAACTTTTTTACTAATTTCTCTATTGTTGTTTAAATCCATAATAACCAAAGTAAAAATTAAAGAGAGAATTGCTGAAATTTTAAGAAAAGTACAACCAGATGGAATTGCTTAAACAAATTAGTCCTTTTCTTTTTGAAAATAATTAGTTCCAAAGTGTTTTTGCTTTCTGATCTAAAGTAATTTTTTATGTACAAGGTTGTCTTAATTATAAAGATACCCTTCAAAAAAAAATTAAAATAGTAAAATACTTGTTAAAGTTTTATTAGCGAAACAAATGATATATATATATACGCAATGAATATATAAAAAATATTATTGAAAACTGTCAATTAAAATTTCTTTGGGATTTAATAGGTACAGAGAGTCAGTTGGTAATTGGTTATCTGCTTATGACGGATAATATTGTCACAATTTACTTGGTATATTCTATTTTATATTTCAATAAGCAATCAACAAGCTGGAATAGCTCAGTTGGTTAGAGCGTGTGGCTGTTAACCACAAGGTCGGAGGTTCAACCCCTCCTTCTAGCGTTTCAAGGTTTCTAATCATTTTGTTTTTTTTGGTCTTTTTGCATGTATACTTAATTTTAGGACATTTTTTAAATTTTTATGAGATATTATAACATCTTAACAAATCTAATTTTAAAAAAATTACTGTAATGATTTTTTATTTTTTCAACTTCTCTTATTGAAAGTAAAAAGAATAAAAGTAAAAATGTTATTTTCAAAAAAGAAATTTAAAATTTTAAAGTATTAATAACCACTTAACAAATAAATTAAATTCATCAAATCATTGAATTTATAAAAAATTAATGTAAATTTTTGTTTATGTGAAAAATAATTTAAAAATTAAACTGAAATTTAGTTTATTAATTTTTTTTAATATAATTAACTAACAACAAACAATGACTCACTTTAGGCAGTTTACGGTTCAGTCATGGAAATTTGACAATATATGCAAATCTTAATTAAGAAAAAAAAATTGATAACCACTTAATCAATCCCATAATGCTGCCAGTGGAAAAATTAAATATTTTTCCAATTCAAGCTAAATGTTAACTTATCATTATTCTACTGGCAGTTTGAATTTTAATTTTCATCCCATCTTAATTCTATTACAAAATTAACATTTTTTTTAAAAAAATGTAATTTTTAATTACAGTCTGGACTAGAGCCTGATTTCGTCCTGAATGCCACTACTACAATATGATTTGTCACTAATAGAGCTGAGCAATGGTTCGGTTTGATTGGTTGGGTTGGAATCTTTTAGTTTTTTTGGTTTGAAAATTTTTCGAACCGAACCAAACAATTTTTATTTTGAAGACAAAAAGCTGAACCGTACCGAATTGGAAATTTTAGTTTAGTACGGTTCGGTTCGTTTAAAACCGGATTTGATTTTTTTTTATTTTTTATATTAAAATTAATTTAAATATTAAATAATTAGAGTCTAATAAACTTTCACATATATTTAAATAACAATTATTAATTCATATATCAATACTAATTGAAATATAAAGATAAAAAACATATAAATATATATGTATATTATTTTTTTAAAAAATTTATATTTTATATTAAAGTTTGATTTATTCGGTTTTTCGGTTTCTAAACATCTAAACCAAATCGAACACCGAGCACCAAATTTTATCTAAAATAGAAACCGAAACAAATCATTTACCAAAAAACAAAATCAAACAACGAAGTTCGGTTCGGTTTGATTCAGTTTTTTAATCTGGTTCGATTTTTGGTCAGACTAATGACCGATGAAAAAAGCTAATGAAAAAGGCATAATATTTTTATAAAGACCCATATTTATAATATTGTAATGGTGTAATGAATTAGGAAAAGGGAAAAAACAAAGGTGAAAAGGAGAGAAAAAGATGAAATAAAAAGTACTCCATATGAGAGGGTCAAGTGACCGTAGCATATATATTATATAGTGGTGGAGAAATTATGTGAGTGGTGAAGATGGTGCTGCTGCTGCTGCTGCTACGGTGATTGGATATATGTAAAGAGTGGGTGACACGCCCACGTGACTGTCCCACCACCATCCTCCACCCAAACTCTCCGATCCTATGCATTTCTTGGTTCGCTTCTTTTCTACGCTAACTGCCAAATTCTTAACCTAATTTCTATTTCCAAACTACACATTAATTCATATCTATTTATTTCTCTATCAACTCCTATAGACATTCTTATGTACACACCTAACCAACTTTTAAAAAATAATTTGAAATTTTTTATTTTATTTTTTAGTTTTAGCCGAACCGACCAAATTACTGACCTAATCAATCAGTTTGATTTTGAAATTTTTATAAATTCCTAATAACTTTTTCCCTTACTTTCCGCCTATATCCCACTTTAAAGAAAATTGTTATAACTATTTTAAAGAATGTAAATTTGTTTGAACGACCATCCCAATATGAAGTAAGGTGTCATTTATATAAGGATTGATTTTTTTTTTCCGGTCAGGCTTAATATTAATTAAGAATTTATATTCGGACAATTTTATATTTAAACATTCAATCAATTTTACTCGTTTTTAACCGAACGTACCGAATGCTTACCCGTACATTTAAGGGTTAGTATGATTAACACATTTGACAAAAGTGAACCACTTAATTGGATTATTGCTCAAACCATCACCCCTTTTCTCACTTTTCAAATGCTAGTGGTTCACTTCACTCTCTAGCTAGTCTCTTTGATTTGGTTGGCCACTACTTCTATACTATACCCCTTTTTTTTCTCCACTAATGCTAGTGGTCTCTTTTTCTCTCTCCTTTTCTTGAATTCCTTTGTAAAAATGCTGGCAGCTAACAAAAGCTAATCAAAATGTCTAGACATGGATAGAGAAACCAATCAAGAAAACCAACCTCTCCTCCCGCCGGTTGTTCACTCCGTCAAAGAAGAAGGATCAAGAAAACAGCCAGTGGGTGCTAATGGCGGTGGTTTTGGCAGCGGAGATCGGCTTAAAAGAGATGAGTGGAGCGAAGGGGCGGTTTCTTGTTTACTTGAAGCTTACGAAAGTAAATGGGTGCTGAGAAACCGAGCTAAACTTAAGGGTCATGATTGGGAAGACGTTGCTCAGTATGTTTCGTCACGTTCGAGTTGTTCTAAATCGCCTAAGACTCAGACTCAGTGCAAGAACAAGATTGAGTCCATGAAGAAACGGTATAGATCGGAGTCTGCTGCTTCTGATGTCTCTTCTTGGCCGTTATATCCACGTCTTGATCTTTTGTTACGTGGAAGTGGCGGTTCTGGTGCTGCTACCACCGTGGTACCATCAATAAACCACCAGCAAACCCCACCACCACCGCCACTACCAGTAACCAATATGAATAATCTTCCCGTGATGGTGGTGGCAGAGCCGTGTTATATTGTGCCACAGCAACAGCCGGTGGTGTCTTTAGCTCCTCCTCCTCTTCCTCCTCCACCGGCGATCGTTGCTCCTGTGACGGTTGTGACAGCACAGAACTCGTATGGGTCCAATGGTGTTGAGAAGGGGACCATTAAGGTTAGTGATGACTGATGAAGAATAATTGATTAATTAATAGCTTTTGTTTTGATTCTTTTATTGACCAATTGATATTCATTTTTAGAACAGACTTTATTTCTATTTCTTGAAACAAATAATTATTGTTGGTCAGTCTATTGTTTAGTTGGTTACTTGTCTTATATAATTGAGATTTATTGGACTTACATGATTGTCTGATAGCAAGGTCATGAAATAATATGTGATCTTATTAAATTGATAGGTAGCTTTTATATTTTTTTTTATCTCAAATTAAAATAAATTATTTATTAAAATCAAATGGGGCCTTTGTTAATTATAATTAAATTTTTAATGCATACAATTATGTTCCAAATCGAGAGATTTCTTATAATTATGTTCATTTTCAATTGAAGATTTAATTTTGCTTTCGTGGCATGTCACATCTTATTTCAATCTAACAAGTAACAACTTTAAAGACCGCACAGACTGGCTAAATAATAAAATAATAACATTTTTTGCTAATTGAGCAATACATGCATATAAAGAAAAATAAGTTCAAATTCAAAGATGAACACAATTACAACAAACATTTCGATATGAAATGGGATAATTAAAAAGTTTGACCATTATTGATAAAAGAAGCAAAAATTTAGATTTAAAGATTTGTTTGACCTTAAATATTAAACGGATTGATATCTATATAACATGAATTTTATTTTCCACATTGCATTGTATTGTATCATATAATCATAATATCATATGATGTCGAATTTTTTTGAGGATTAATAGCTCCTAGATGTGCACACACGTTCAATTGCTGCAATGAATATGATGATATGATGAACATTGTTTGATGTTATTAGGAAGATGGAGTTGGTACCAACACCAAATTATTGGAGCACGTCTCGGACGACAAGAACGTCGATATGGGGATGGAGACAGACAGTAGCACACCGGCATTGTACAGCGAAAAGGAGAAAGTACTAAAGGGAAAAAAGACGAAGATGAAACCGGAGAATCCGAAAAAGAAAAGAGCGAGAAGAAGAGATCAAGAATGGGAGATTGCGGATAGTATGAGATGGCTAGCAGAAGTTGTTGTAAGATCAGAAGAAGCAAGAATGGAGACTATGAGACAAGTTGAGAAAATGAGAATTGAAGCTGAGGCTAAAAGAGGTGAAATGGATTTGAAAAGAACTGAAATTATTGCTAATACTCAGTTGGAAATTGCTAAGCTTTTTGCTGGAGTTGCTAAACCTAGTGATGTTGATTCTTCCTTAAGAATTGGAAGAAGCTAATTATAATTATGATTATAAATTATGGAAAATGGAAAATGGGGGAGGGAGATTTAATTAACTTGTAATAGGCTGATTAATTAATAATTGCAGATATATAATAATAATAATAATAATAATAATAATAATAATAATAATAATAATAACATCCTTGCCTCATTGTATTGTGTTTCTTTTCATGAACAATACAAGTATTGATTTTGAAGATTTGATATAAAATTTATGAAACCACCTTGTAAGGTTTTGATTGGTTCAAACAAAGTAAATTAGGAAAATAAATTTTCCAGGGAATATTGTTTTTTGTTTGGCTCATTTTGTGCATCTTATTTGGAAACTCGAGGGGTCAATTTTAATTTTATTAGAGAAATAATTGTCGAAAAAAATTAAAATAAACTTGACTTTTTTAGTTATAAAAGGGACAATTAAAAGATAAAAACATTTTCAAATTGAATTACAACTATTATTATTTTTTTGATACAAGGGAGGAGGCAAAATCTAAACAAAGCTAAATAAAAACATTTCTATCATACGAAGAATTTTGGGATAAGTACATAATTTGAAGTAAAAACTAGCCTTTAAATTCAGAATGCTGTCCTTCAAAAAAAAATCAGAATGCTGAAACAGAGTTGATATATATATATGCATGAAATGAGAAAGACTCTGTCTCTCTAGTGGTAAGAGAGACCTGGTCTTCCAATTGAAGGTAGCTAACTACTAATATTAATTTTACTACCTAATCAGTAATCACTGCTAATAACCAGTAAACATTAAATTAATTCAAATTGCCATTAAACTCATTCACCAATTTAATATATTGAGATTTTGGCAGATGTCAAACAAGAAGCTTACGTTGCAGTGGCACCACTACCACCGATGAAGAAACAAGAACATCAAACTGAGTCCAAATATAAGCAGAACCATAGCCATTTGAAAAGATTGAGTTTGTCGGCATTATAATTAATTTTCTTTTATGTTTTTTTTGTCTCTAATTAATAATCATCAATTAATAATATCATTCCCATAATTTTTCTTGTTTTGTCAATTTGCAGTTGTCACTTGAAGTTTGCTTTGCGTTTCTGCAGATCTTCAGTGGCTGACCAGTTCCAATAAGATGTAATTGAGCTCCATTACTGTTCTTGACTTTTTCTAAAAATTGTAATTATTTATCACATAGCCAAATTTAGTTGAGTTCACCCAAATTCTTGTCTAGAGGGTTTATTTATCACATATGCCAAATTTAGTTGAGTTTACCTAAAGGGTTTAATTGTTCAATATAAAAACTACTAGGGGTAACGTTGTGCCTAAAAAAGTTTGAGAGTTAATATGTCCTTTTGAAGAAATTACGAGAACTTTTTTATACCTTTTATTTAAAATGTAACTATGACACAAAAACTGTAATCTGGAAATGAAAATAAAAAACTAATTGGTTATGTGTCGGCATATGAAACCATACAGCAAAATGATGTGAAAATTAGTGTTACCTAGAAAAGGTATTGTATATATTATAGAGTATTGTTTTATTAAACAATAGAACAACTTGAACAATGCTGATTAGATTCTATTTGTAAATATTTGACTATTGTCGAGTTTCCAAGAGAATTTAACTGTTAGTCTGTTATATAATTTGACAGTTGAATTGAATTATGGTTATCCAAAAGTGACTTTAGACTTTTATCATTTCTGAATAAAATAAGAACATGCATCTCTTTCAAATTCCAATACATATTTATTTAATTTTTCTTACCATTGAACTCAATGTTTTGCTTAAGAGAACAATTATTCCAGATTTTAAAATAAGGGAACTGTATTTTTTTTATATAAGTTGGGTTTATTATTGAATATTTATATTTCAAATATTTTATGAAATAGTAAATGCATATTGAATTTTATCAACAAAGTGTGAATCACATATTTCAATCATTAAATAAAAAAATAATTACAAAATAAATCATCACATTTAACGCATTTAACATTTTTAGAATGAATTTTCAATATTAATTAACAATTTAAAAATATGAACTATTAATCTTCACAATTTACAACACCGAATAACTTTTCAAAAAAAATTACTATGGATTTTAAAAAAAGTGACCGACAATATATATTATGGTGTCGTATTTTGATCCTAATTAATTTCTTTAAATTAACGAGTCAAAAATAAGGACGAATATGAATCAGTTTAGTTCAGTTTAATTTAGTAAAATCCAAAATCAACCCATATCCAAATATTTATATCAAAAAAATTTTGTTTGATTAACCAAAAATTATTAATTGTTCATTTAGTTAGGCTTAATTGATGTAATAAATAAAAAATACTCCATACATGATAGTATTAAATTAATATATACTCCCTCCGATCCATAATATTTGTCGCATTTGGCCATTTCACATAAATACGGTTTAGATTAATATTTGAACATAGAAATAATAAAAATCTAGAAGTAAAGAGACCTTCAGTCGTACTTCCCAATTTTGCAAAATTGAAACGCGAAAAGGATGAAATTACAATTAAGACCAGGAAGTTTCTGATTTGGTATATATAAAGAAATATAGATACGTAAACGCGTAATAGAAAATGCATGAAATCAGAAGTAGCAGACATTAAGGAAAGTATTTTCAAACTCTGATTCATTATTATTTATTACAACAACTCTTCACCTGTTTTCATCTGCTCCCATCTATCTCTATATATTTACATATTTTTCCCATTTTAATCACTAAATTCTTAAACCTATCTAAACCTTTCCAATTCTATTACTCCCCAAAGTTTTCTTCTCAATCTTTTCTTCAAGTTTCTACATTATCATTCAATTTTGTCCAGAAAATGAGTCACTACTATAACCAACAACAATCTCCAGGTACTTAACTTTCTGTTTCTCAATTGCAATTTTATTGAAATTACAAAACATGCTATACCTTATGATTTTATTTGCATTTAAGTCCTTTTTACTGATTCATTAAGTTCATGCAATTTAAGTTGTAAATTTATGGTCTGTTCTTGATCAGCTGTAAATCATCCACCGAAAGTTCAATTCGTCGCTCCACCTCCCGTCGGTTACCCGATGAAAAACGGTCCGGAAACCGGGTATAACCCACATAATCAACCCTCTGCTCCATTAGAAACTACACAAAGAGGCGGATGTTGTAAAGGATTGTAAGTTTAACTATTTTTCTTCTTAATTCTCCAAATTTTAATTAATTTATTATATATATATATATATATTAAAGTTTTTATTTATATTCTAAATGGATATTAATTTAATTTTGTTTTGTGTATATGATACAGGTGTGCTGGTATGTGTTGCTGCTGCCTCTTGGATGCTTGCTTTTGAGGACTTAGTGATTGTTCATATTTTTTTATTTTGAGCTTGTGTTATGTTTTTCTTTTTTCTTTTTATTGATATTTTTTTGTAGTTTTATTCTTTTCTAAGCACAATAATACATTTTCTCGTGTTATATGTTGTAATTTTTTTGTTTCTACTGCGTTTTGACAGATTTATACCGTGTCCAACAAAATTAAACTTTTAAATATAAACCGAAGTTCAAGCATAATTGAACTTGACTTTTTTAAATACAACTTCATCAAAAAGTGGCCACAATTCATAAATGGGCGTTTCAGTTTGGAATCGCCGGTTTATGATTTAATAAATTATTAAAACCGACTTGTTTTGATTCACAGTTTTTGTTCAGAAAATTAAAAATAAAGAAAAGATGCAAAAGAGTACATAAATTTTTCTGAAATAAAAAAGAAGTCAGTGGATCCCCTTAATTTTAAAATTTCTTTCATTTTCACAAATCCATTTAAATGGATGACACATAACAAATATAATGAACTCATAAGTTGTTAACAGAACAAAAATAAAAAATCATATAGTTTGATTTTCAAATAGGAGAGGGATGGAAATTTGAATTATTATTTTACAAACTCTTAAACTATCCGTAAAATTTAAATTAATTTTATCATTAGAATGCTCATCGGACAACCAACGTCCAACAAGCATTCTAAACTCTGTTTTATAAATTATCAGTGAAGAAAGCAAACTCCGTTTATGTTCATCAAATTTCTCATCTTCCTAGTTAGATGTGTCCTCACCCTAAAATTGAAGGTAACTATAACATTAGACAATAGAACAACAAGTGCTGCATGGTTAGATTCTATTTGACTGTGGTCGAGTCTCCGCAAGAATTACTATCTTTTACATAATTTGACAATTTAATTAAATTATGGGGCAGAATTAGATTCTATTTGTAAAATTGAAATGCGAAAAGGAAATCAAAGTAAGTAAAATAAGAACATATACATACCTGTTTAAGTTTAATTTTTCTTACAATTATTGAAATCAATGTTTTGCTTAAGAGAACAGTATTAAAAAATGATTTTTTTAATTAAGTTGGATTTATTATATAATATATATAGTTAGACTTTAAATATTGTTTGAAATAGTAATTACATATTAAATATTTATCAAACCAAGTTTTTTTTTTTCAATTATATCATCAATTCATCATTTCAAATTTTAGTGTTTTTCATGACTAACAGAGTATTATTTGGGGCATAGACCAGTTGAGCGACACTCGTGAGTTATCAAAATCGACTAATTTTCTTTTGAGATTGGCTCGAAAATTGTGAACTGAGTTCGAGTATCAATTTTTGAGACTTGTGAGTTTTACAAGCCTAAATGAGCCTCTTATAATAAAAAAATAAAATTGTTTTTATTATATTAACTTTTATACCTTTAAATTTAAGTATGTTCATATAAATTTATTAAATTATATATTTTTAAAATAAAAAAAAATACATCAAATATGTTTTTTCAATGATTATTTTTATTTTCATTAATCTCAAGTTGAGCTTGAACTCGAGTAGCTCGAATATTATTTGAGTTAGAGCTTGAATTTAAGAATTTAAGCCTCATTGAGTTCGAGCCTGTATAATATACTTGAGTTCGAGCTCAAACTTAAGATTAAATTTGATTGAGCTCGAGCCTGTATAATACCCTCGAGCTCGAGCTTGACTTGGCCTGTTTACACCTCTGAGCGTAAAGCATGTCATTTTATTATGTCCAATGACAGATAGCCACCTCAGATGCAAATACCAGATTGAAAAATTGTGATAAAATTATAAAAAAGAATTAGTTGGACTTATAATTTTCAAATGTATTACTAGATTAGAATTATTCGTTCTTACATACAATAAATATAGAATACCACTACCTCGGATCCTTAATATTTGTCATATTTGAGAAAAAAAAAATTGTCCATAATATTTGTCACTTTGGCAAATCAAGAGAGTATTGAATGTTATTTTTCATATTTGTCCCTCATTAATTTATTAAAAAAATATAATAAACAAATAAAAACAATAGTTATAAATGTAAACAAGTTTTAATGTAGGATCAACTTAGTAAAAATATTTACAAATTAATACATATTAATTATTGTTTTAGTTCTGGTGTAAAAACCAAATACGACAAATATTATGAATCGGAGGGAGTACTATTCATCAGAAGAAATATAGAATAATACTAGTTTTTATAGAAAAAAATAAATAAAAGATATTTGAAAATTCTGGAAAAATTTCTTAAATTACTGAGTCGACTATTAAATTTCTTAAATTAATGAGTTTCCATAAATTAATGAGTTTTTATAGGAATTTGTTTTTGCAAAATTAAATTTTTTACGCGTATAGTTTGTGAAAAACATTATCTATACATGCTCAGTGTTATTATTTTCTTAAAATACGTGTATGGTATAATTTTACTCTAAAAAAAAACTAATTGCCGCTGGTTTTCTCTGAAGGTTTGTATTCATACACTTTTTTTAAGTTCTTTGTTTATTGGATAAATTTCATCCCCAATAATTTTAAAATAGAAGAATTTGGGACAAGTTTTTTAGTAGTCCCCATTTTTCGAACATTAACTTTTTAGGGACCATTTAAATATTATGCTCCCCAACTTTAGTCCCCTTAGCTCACCTTTTTTGCAGTGCGTAGAAATGATAAAGCAAAGAGACCTTCTGTTCTCCTACTCTCCATTTTTGCAAAATTGAAATGCGAAAAGGAAATCAAAGTAAGAAAAATAAAGAAGACGAAGTCTTTGATTCGGTATGCATTCATCCAATCAAAAATTTAGACTCGAAAACACGTATGCATGAAATCAAACGCAGTCCTCGTTAAGGAAAGTATTTTCAAATTTTAATTCATTTTTATTTATTACAACAATTTTACACCTGCTTTCATATGCTCCATCTATCTCTATATATTTACATTTTTTTTTTCATTTTAATGACAAACTTTAAAAACTATCTAAATTTAGCTTTCCAATTGTATCACTTCCCAAAGTTTTGTTTTCAAATTTCTACATTTTTAAATTAAAATGAGTCACTATAACCATCAACAATCTCCAGGTACTTAACTTTCTATTTCTCAATTGCAATTTTATTGAAATTACAAAACATGCTATACCTTATGATTTTATTTGCATTTAAGTCCTAAAATAATTCAGTAAATTTATGCAATTTATAATTTAAGATGTAAATTGATGGGCCGTTCTTGATCAGCTGTATCTCCACCTCCGGTTGGTTACCCGATGAAAAATGGTCCAGAAACTGAATGTAACGTACAAAATCAACCCTCTGCTCCAGTCGAAACTAAACAAAGAGGAGGACTTTGCAAAGGATTGTAAGTTTAACAATTTTTCTTTTTGATTCGCTAATTTGGATTAGTTTATTAAATCAAAGTTTTTAAATGATCATTACTTTTAATTTTGTCTTGTGTATATGATACAGGTGTGCTGGGATGTGTTTCTGCTGCCTTCTCTTTTTCTTATTTTTCTTTTTTTTCCTTTTAACTATGATAGAGGAGAAGAACAAAAGAAAGGAGTGATTGTTCATATATTTTTTCGAGCTTTTTTTTATGTCATTAGTTATATGTTTTTTTTTATCTTAATTGATAGTTTTTGTTTTTTTATTAGATGTTTTTTCGTGTTTAGGGGCTGACCCAACTTTATAGGCTGAGGCGACGACCGCTTACCTTATATTTTTTGAATTTTTTCATTTTTAGGTTTTTTTTTTAAATATGGCTATATGGTTTCATTTATGTGAGAAATCTAGACACATAGGTCTAACATACATCTACTGAAAAAATTGATTAAAGATGGGATCGTTTCAGTCATGTATATACGATCAAGCTATAATTTAGCTAATCCATTTACTAAACCGCTGCCCAGAGATTTAGTAAAGACTATCTCAAAAGATATGAAACTGAAATCCCATGAGTAAGGATTCTAAAAACAGTAGTAATCCAATATAACGTTAGGAAAACCTTAACCTTGGACTCAAAGGATAACAACAAACCGTTGATTTGGATAAAATTGAAACATTATATTATTATTTTTTGAAACTAACTGAAACATTATATAATAATGTGGATCGTTGCATTAGAAAGATTGGGTTTTTTCAAACTTTTAGTAAAGTTCAGTTATAATAAGAACATTTATCTGAAGCAATAAAGTTAGTAAAAGAATTTCACCTAGACTTGTTTACTTAATAAAACAGTAGGAAAACAGTAGGGCTAGTTGAATTTTCAAACTACTGTTTTTGTTGCGAAACAGTAGGAAAACTAGTTGAATTTTCCTACAGTTTTCCTACTGTAAGAACATGTATATGACCAAATGGTTGATTGATTTTGCAACTTTTCTACGAGTATCTATTGTTGAATTTTTATTTTGTTTTGTGCAAATTCAACTAGACTTGTCTTATGTGTTCGAAATACTATTAAGAAAACAGATGAGCGATTTAAGCTTTAATACTTTTAACTTATAAGAATTATCTAACACTACGTCCAATGAACGATTTCTCACATATAATTTATTTTATTCTGATAACATAACATTTATTTATTTATTTTGGATAAGAAACGGGGTACACACTTAAGAAATACATCAAACAAGCTCTTGAATACACATCAATCACAGAAAGTTATCATATCATTTATTTTTCAAACAATAGAAAGATATTATATCATTTCATGCTAAATTTTACAAATATGGCAATCAGTCGCTAATGTTCATTTTCTGATACTTACATAACTCTTAACTCACTTGTCTATATATTACAAAGCAAAACTAATGTCATAATCTTACTATATATACCAATCAAATATTTTCTTGATTTCGGCTGGTGCTTCAGGAAAGCTCAACAGTGTGATCAAAATCTCTGCTACTTTGTATTTCTTGATTTGTGTTATCAACTAGATCCACAGGTGGCTGATTATTTGAATTTTGATCTGGATGCTCCCGATTAGAAACCGGATCTACGGGTGATTGGTTATTTGAACTTTGATCAGGGTGCTCCCGAATAGCAACGGGATTTACGAGTGGCCGATTATTTGAATTTTGATCAGGCTGCTCTGGTTCCTCTTTCTCAACAGGAGAATTTGCAGGGGCATGCTCATCTTTCTTTGAAGTATGATGCTCGGATTGGTTAAAAATCTTTAACAAGTGGCAAATCGCATTCCATGTCGAAGTTTTCGAATCAGGAGGCATCACAGCATTTTTATATTGGTAAACAAACATTGTAATGTAAATGAAGAGAGCTAGAAAAGAAACTATTCCTGAAATTAAGAATAAGCCCATGAAATTTGTGATATCAAGTCTATCGGAACCATTTTTCAAGTCACAAGAATTGTCGCCAAACCATTTCTCCTCCAGTTCTTTGAATTCTCCATGATCCATCAATTCTAACATAGCTGTCGACACTAGAGGTGCCAGACGAGAACCTTTGGGGAATACCTGAAAACGTAACAATAACTTATTTGATTCCGAGACACAATCAAGTTTGAAGGCTGCGTTGACCCTTTTTTCAAAACATAACTGTTTTCAAATGTAATTTTATTGAATCTAACTATAAAAATGGTAAAGGGGATGAAAGAAAACTCACAAAGCCAATTCCATCAGTTCTAAATTTGGAAATCATGGTGACATTTCTTCTCCAATATGAAGCTTTTAACAGTGAAGTGTCGATCATGGTGTAGTTGCCGCAGCTCTGTTCCACAATGAGTTTTGCATAGGGCAATTCGTCAAAGGCAACAGCAATTTTACCATTGATAAGAAGTTGGTGACATTCTTCAGCAGAGTCGTACGCAATGATTCCATTAAAACCCAAACCTGTCAACACGTTTTCAACAAACGAGCCGTTCTGATAGCCCACGTTCTGGTTCATGAGTTTAGTCAGATCAAGATTTGGCTGAAATTTTTTGGTGGTCAGATAGCTGGTATAACTCGCCGTGTAAGCTTGGGTTAGAATCAGTCCAACAAAACACCATATGATCACTACTGTTCTAGCCAAGTTGCTCACCACTCTTTCCCCTACAATTAGCGACCAATTCAGAAATCATTTTCAACAAGAGTAAAAATACTTTAAATTATACATTTCAATGATGTCTTAAAGATATATCCATACTTTTCAGGTCAATTCTAATATATACTTTCCATATATTTGTGATTGAAATATACCGACTCAACATTAATATTATTGATATGTGGTAAAACTTTAAAATTTCAAAAAATGACCATAATTGATACAATAAATATGCAATCCGGCACTTTTGAAAGTATTGGTTTGAATTGAACTCACCTACATTAAACTTTTATAACAAGTTCAATGGTTAAAAAGTCAATTTTCTTTTTATTTTCTATAATGGGTTAATTATTTTTTAGGTCACCGAACTATAGTGTTTTTACAAAATGGTAACGAATTATAAAAAGTTACAAAATAGTTACCGAAGTATAGTTTTTTTTTACAAACCGGTTACCGAACTATAAAAAGTTACAAAACGGTTACTGGAGTATTATTTTTTTACAAATGGGTTACCATCTTGATGATGTGGACAAGAAATAAGATAACTTTTTTGTAAAAAAAACAACAGTTCGGTAACCATTTTGTAATAAAATTATAGTTCGATAACCATTTTGTAACTTTTTATAATCCAGTAACCATTTTGTAAAAGTACTATAGCACGGTAATCATTTTATAACTTTTTATTATTTGGTAACCATTTTGTAAAAACACTAGAGTTCGGTGACCTAAAAAATATTTAACCCTTCTATAATTCTATCTAAAGCTTTTAAAAATGTGCAATCTATCTTCTTTTAACAATTTTGGTGTAAATTTATACAATTTTGCACCATTAATTTAGTTATAACAATATTTCACCTTAGTACAATATAAATTTATCTTTTATGTTCATTTTGAAATTTAAAATTGTTTCTTTTCTGGCTTCTACTAAAAATAAAAAAAGCCAAATTTTAAATGACTAAAAGTTTAGTTTGATTTTTGAATTATATGCCAGCATTTGTGATTAAAATGTATTGACTAAGCATTGATATTGCTGACGTAAGCTAATTTTAAAAACAACTACAATTGATAAAATAAATACGAAAGCAGACGTTTTTGAAAGTGTTAGTTTAAAATTTAAATTGAACTCACCATATAGTATTAGTACTTTTAACCATAACCATGAAAAAACACCTGAGAAAAAGAAATGAAGAAGGAAAAGAAAGCCAATATGAGCCTAGTTTAGATAGTTAAGGCAATTTTAAATGCATCAAGAGATTATGAAATCACGCTTCGATAACTAAAAAAACTAACCATTAAAACTCTAAAAAATGGATTGCCATCTTTGAAAAAAAAAAAAAAAAGGAAAAGAAAAACTTACGTTGAGAGAAAACAATGGTGGAGAAGGAAAACCAAAAGCTGGTGCCAATTTGACGTGAAGGAGGACCTTGAAAATCTTCATTGATTCTATGTTCAAGAACCCAAACCACGAACGCAATGAAAATAAAGAAACAAAACGTGGCCAGCCAAAGTCGACCGGTCAAGGGTTTGGTGAACTCCCATGCCGTATCCACCAAATTTTCTCTCACCGGCAGTATCAGATATACGCCGGAGTTCATATATGGCAGAGTGAAGTCTATTAATTTCGACCTGTCGCCCGTAAGCGTTACGTCCCCCACGGCCGCGTCAAATTTCTGCTCAATCAAAATGTCATTGATTAGAATATGAAAGAGTTTTTCTTGATATCATACGCAACATCAGAGTAAAAGTAAAAGGCAATTATTCTAGCAATACCGGAGTAAACAATTTTCCTTATTTATCGACTAAATAGTATAGACACTTCATTTGATTAACGTTCTTCTTTTGAAAACATTTTAGAAACTTAAAAGTTCAGCACAAATCTTTGTTCTAACAAAGAAAAGTATTACTCCAAGTTTCATTTTGTCAAAATGATATAGGAGGTGTAATTTTCTGAGTTGACACTCGTTTTATATATGGTGTAATTGGCGGCCGTGGAAGTTATTTTTTTGACTATCACCTCAGCAAATTACACCGGACTATGACGCATTGATTTCGGAAAAACAAATGATGGTATCCAAATATGACATATTTTGAAAATCGTTAATAAATTGAAAAAAAAAATTATAATATTAGTTCTCAATTTAATGCTTGATATACCCCTTGATGCACTAAATCGACCAACTCATCATAGCTTCCGCTGAACATGCTGTACTCAGGTTCGCCACTGTGAGGAACTGATTGAATCAAAGTTTTGAAAAGACTAATGCAGTATCCTGTTGGGGTGCTGCTGTAATTGTCCGTGTTAGGTATTTTTGTTACATTCACAAATTGTCTGAACCCTTGTTTTTCCGGTACCGCCACTCTCATTCTTGCCACCTTTTGAAGTCCCCAGTTCGTCGGAGCACAACTCGAATTATGCCCTTCTTCGGTCGTCCAACATCCGACTCCTTTTACTACACCGTCGGAATCCACTTTAACTAACTGAAGTTCCGATGTCCGATTAGATATATGAAAATCGCCGGTCAGGCCTTCGAAACTCGTATCACCTAAGGCTCGAATAAGTGCCGGACCATTTTGTGCCGACTCGGACGCATTACAATTTGCGTCCCCGAAACAATAGATTTCCGATTCATCCGCTAATAATTTCTCAAATGCCTTTGCCAAAGCCGTTGCAGCATCGTATGCTAATTGTCCGTATATATTCATCGGTGCATCCACCAAGTCAGAATAAAGCTTCATTTTCCATCGGAGTTCAAAATTTTTAAACATTTTTGTTTCAGGAACATAGGGTTTAACACCAAATACACCTTCCATGACTGAAGATTCCGACGAAACCAAGAAATCAGCCATCAAATCGGTCACTATCCAGACATATTCTTCCTTCATCAATCCTAACTCTCTTGCTACTGCAAAAAACCGAAAGCCAAGATCCGGAAACATGTGCACAACAAAAACCCTAGGCGGCAAATTTTTCAACTTCTCGAGCGATTTAAAAATTTGATCGTTAGTTGCTGATGGAGAAACTGGAATCCAGCACGGAACATGAATATCTTCGGATCGGAAAGCTTCGGTAAAATGAGGAATGACTCCCTGTCCGTATTCGTCGTCAACGTAGATGGGCACAGCTTCTGTGACTCCGAAACCTTTAATTAACTTGGTTATGGCTTTGGCTTGATTAGGGTCGCTGCGTATTGTAGATTTGAAATAATAGGGATTTGGTTTGGAATATTGGTGAAGAGAAAAACTGGTTTCTGAGAAAGAAATTATAGGCACTTGAGCTTTTTGTCCAAGTTCAACGATGAAATTTGTCTGAGCTGGTGTTGCTGGTCCGAGGAACAATGCTTCAACTTTCTTCTCTTTTATCAACTCCGTAGCTGTAGTTTCGAAAGAAAAAAAAGACAGATATCAGCACCTGGTCAAATCCGACCTCGAAGATTATTTCGTGCCGGTTCTAACTTTCTTAGTACCGGAATTGGCGGTTCCGGTTCCAAACTGACGGTTCCGTTTGCAATCCTTTAAAAAGAATTAAAATACGTACTATATATATATATATATGTGTGTGTGTGTGTGACTATTTAATTTTGAATATATCAATACCATATATACTGTATATAATTAATTATTAATATCTATTTATATGTATATATAAATATATCAAATATTTGTTTTCCTTTCCTATTGCCTAATTATTTATAAATTATTAACAATATCTATCAAGATAATTCTATAGCTTCATCATGCATAAAAATGGAACAATATATGTGTGTGTGTCGTATGACTCTTGCCACGATTTAAAATTATACATTATAAAACAAGAGTAGATTTAAATATATATCAAGAAGTCTACTGAACAACACATCTTCCTTATATATATTCTTTTCCAATGTTCATAGATAACAATAGATGCAAAATATCTCAGTTTAATATATGAACTCTCCAATTCGTTGTATATATTAAAAAAAAACTGACAAATAATATTGCACTTGATTATAAAATTCATTATTTATCGACGAGACTAAGATGACGTTTGATAAAACTGAAAACTAAGTGTTGAAAATAATAATTGTTGACTTTTTAATTGCTGAATTGAATAAGTCTGTTTGATAATTGCAAGTCTATAATTACTGAAAATTATTAAAATTATTATATTTATAAATTAAACTTTTGAACATTAATTATTTTAAAAATAAATAATTATATAAATTATATATTATTAAAAAAATTGAAATATAAATAAAAAAAATTTGAAAAATATTTTATATATTGTACATATAAAAAGTCATAAATTTATGTTGCATATGTTGATAATTAGTCCTTAAAGATTAAAATATAAATAAAAAATATTTGAAAAATATTTTATATATTGTATATATAAAAAGTCATAAATTTATGTTGCATATGTTGATAATTAGTCCTTAAAAATTATAATGATGCTCCCCTTAACCTTCAAACTTAGTCCTTAAAATCAAATATCAATTTTTAAAATAATGAAAAACCGCTTAAATCTGATAATCAATATTGTGTGTTATAAAACAGAAGTCCAAATAACATTACAAGAACGAAATTATTAAATAAATGACATATATACTATAAAAAACAAAAAAAATAATATTTTTAATGAAAAATAGAGTAGTTGGCAATTTTAAGTGTTGATTTGTATAATAAAAATATAAAAAATTTAATATATATGAGATAAAATATCATTGATGAGTAATAATTGGAAGTAATAAGAGCATAAAATTTATTTAATGATAAAATTAGTATTTAATAATTTAATAATTTTTAATTTATTATTTTAAGTGGCGCCTATCAACTTAATTCAATAAGTTAAGTTGAACTTCTTAATTTATCAAATTAACTTAAAATAATTAAGTGCTTAATATATTAAATTAAATAATAAATTAGTTTATCAACATAATATAATTTTATTTTTATTTTATTTTTAATAATTGATAAAAAAAAGTATACTTGTGGAAGATTTAAGATCGCGGCCTAATAGTTTGCTGCTCAATATCATTTGAACTATTGTTAATTGGAGTCTTTATATTTAATATTAAAATACAAAAGTACAAATTTAATTTTTTTTATTTTGAATACTAAAGTACAACTTTCACACTTTTAGAAAAAAAAAAAAGCAAACTGCGAAATGCATAAGAAATTTCATTGACTATGATTTTAATAGCATGTCTCATTCTTCATATATAAATATATTAGATTATATTTAACTAGTTATAGACTCATCCAGTAGCGTGAAACTATTTTTAAGATTTTTTTATTTTATTTTATAATCGAAAAGATAAAGTGTTTGTGGAAGGAATTGAATCCACAATTTTGACAAATTGTTGTACAACACTTATATCATTTAAACTATAACTCGTTGGTAAGATTTTTTGTTACTGTTTAAAATCGATTATTTATAATTATATAAAAAAATTATAACTGAAGAGGAAGAACATTTGTGGAAGGATTTAAACCCACAACCTAATAACTTGATTTTGTACGCTTAAACCATAATTTTTATATTATTACTAACATTCCTAATTTAAATTAAAATAAAAAATAAAAAAATAGCAAGTACTACTATATGGTGTATACAAATTTAAGACTCGAGAGCATGCTCAATGACTTAATGATTTAAAAGACTGCTCCAGTGATAATAACTCACATAATAAAAAAAAAGAGGAATTTGCACAAAACACTCCTTTTTTTAACTTATTTGTTCTAAATACCTCAATTTCAAAAATTTACTTTTTTACTCTATTTTTCTATTATTTTTAGTTGTACCTCAATTAGCAAAATAACTTATTTGTATTTTTACTCTCCTTCTTTTAAACACATGCATATCTTATTTTCCTTTTTTTTCTCTCTCCTTTTTCTCTTTCCTCTTTCTTCTTTTTTTTTCGTTTTTTTCTTTTCTCTCTCCTTTTCTCTCTTTCTTCCTTCTCATTTTTTTTTCTCTCACTTTTTTTTTCTCTCTCTTCTTCTTCTTTTTCTTCTTCTTCTTCTTCTTCTTCTTCTTCTTCTTCTTTCCTCTGCAACTTTTTTTTTTCTTCGTTTTTCTTAAATATGCTCTTTCTATTTTCCATATTATACAAATGAACTCCAAGACAAAGAAATTTGAATAAAAAAAGAGTTTAAGAGATAATATGATGGTGATAGATGAGAAAGTTCTTCTTCTTCTTCTTCTTCTACTTTTTTCTTTTTATGTTGTTTTAAATTATTTTAGCATCGTTTTTTGGTATTTTTTACAACTTTTTTTGAAAAAATCGTAATGTTCTTCATTAATGATATTTTGACCTGGTTTTCAAATGTTTTAAATTAATTTTAGAAATCGTTTGAAACTGTTTTCTCGAAACTGTTTTATACTGTTTGAAACCTTTGTAAACGGTTTGAAACTGTTTTATACTGTTTGAAACTGTTATTTTTTAAACTGTTTGAAAATGTTTTTTAGAAACTGTTTTAGACTGCTTGAGATCTTTGGAAACGGTCTGCAACTGTTTTATACTGTTTGAAACCTTTGTAAACGGTTTGAAACTGTTTTTTTGAAACTGTTATTTTTTATGTAAACGGTTTGAAACTGTTTGATACTATTTGAAATTGTTATTTTATAAACTATTGAAAAGTATTTTTTAGAATCTGTTTTATCCAGTTTGAGACCTTTGTAAACGGTTTGAAACTGTTTTATACGGTTCGAAACTGTTTTATACGGTTCGAAACTGTTTTTTGAAACTGTTTGAAACTGTTATTTTTTGGACTGTTTAAAAGTGTTTTTTAGAAACTGTTTTAGACTGTTTGAAACCTTTGTAAACGGTTTGAAACCGTAATTGAAACTGTACTTGAAACCGTTTGAAACCTTTTTTAATAGATTTTTAATAAGAACAAATAAATTAATAATTTACAGTTTTCTTTGTTTTTTAAGAAAGTTATGATCGTTAGATTTGAATTCGAAGTGAAATTTGAAGCTATTTGATTAGGAATTAAAAATTCGAGCGGATCGAAATTAAATTTTAAAGTCACAATAAATTTTTAAAAAGTAATGATAGAATTAGAGAAATCAATTTGTTGAATTGTTATGAGCTGAAGATTTTAAATTGAATTGTTGATTTGTTGTTTTTTTTTCTCTTTAAATGAGCTGAGAAGAGAAGAAGAAGAAGAAGAAGAAGAAGAAAAAGAAGAAACTTTGAATAAAGTGTGTTAGGTATAAATGGAGTATAAAAAATAAAGAGCAGGGTAAAAAAATAAATGGTTGACACGCGTGGGGTATGTAAATCAAGTTAGAATTTTAGGGTTACTAAATGCTAATATTTTTCTAATCTAGGTAATTAGCTAATTCTCTCAAAAAAAAATTAGACTAGAATTCTCTCAAATATGAATTTAAAGGGTCTTTATTAAATTTACACTATTCATTATAAATGGATGGTATAGATTAAAAATATATATTTTTGATTAAATTAATTGACATTATTCATTTTACAATATATGGTATAAATCGTGAATTTAACTCTCTTAAATTTGAATTTTAGGGAACCCTAATCCAAAAACATTATAAAAATTTACAAAAGTAATTTATACAAATTTACAACTTATGAAATCAATAGAAATTCATATAAATTCGAAAATCATGAGAAGACTCAAGTAATAACAACTTTTAGAATAAATAATTATTACAAATTGAAAACTTATGAGAAGGATGGAACTGGTATTGTAAACTCATATATTTGAAACTCCTTGAGAAAACTCCATTAAAATATTGTCTATTCATGTAGTTCAGAAGCCACTTATATATCAGCCCTACGTTTGTAAAATTTATAGCTTGATTGTTGATTGATTTTTTAAGCAAACGATGGTTATATAAATTTTTTTATTTTAATAGCGACTATTATTTTAATTTTTTTGTATTATTTATTTGATCTTTTATTAAAAATTAATCTAAATTATAAATGAATATAGTTGAAGTTTAAGTGATTAAAAATATATATGGTTTTAATAAAATTTAAATTCTTAAAAAGTTAGCTATTTATTATGTGACCTTTTCAACTCTAAATAGGAATAATTAAATCATTTAGACGATTAAGATAAAAAAAATTAATGAAAGCTTAATAATGAGGAAAAAAATAAGCTTTCAAACTTTGAAAATTATTTGGTTATATATCGAATAAACTGAAAAAGAAATACAAAAACAAAAAACGATCATACTTTCTGATAATAATCTAAATTAAAAATATTATAACTCCTACTTTCGCAAACAGCTACAATAAACACTATTTGAACTTCTTCTTTTTCGGATCGGTATCCACAATTGTGATCGGAAAACAAGCACATACGTCTAGGGGCGGAATTACCCTTAGGCCATGTTTGTTTCATGAAATAGGTGCGGAATGGAATAGCTATTCCGTATAAAATGACAATTCTTTGCTTTGATTCATAGAATAGGTATTCCAAAGAATTGTTATTTCATGATTTTGTGGAATAAACACTCCTCTCAAAAACTAAAGAATGACTATTCCATTTCCTTATGGAATAGCTATTCTATTCCATGCTATTGTATTCCATGAACCAAACATGGCTTAGACTAGAATAAACTCTAAACTTGGTTGAAATTGAATCTTTTAAAAATAGAGGTAGTAATAAATTTGAGGATATTAAATTCCTTGAATTACTGTATTATTTGTAAATTATAAAAAGAATATTGAATTAATTTTTGTTAAATAAAAAAGAAAAATTAGCTGTAATTTTACAAGAGCAAATTATTTTGAGGTCTCTGAGGTATATTATAATAAACAGTTTGATACTCATTGTTTCAAAAGTCTACTTAATGGGCACTCAGTTTCAATACCGTTAACAATTAGACCCCTCCGTTAATTTCGACATTTACTTTCAAACGATTTGGTACTCCATCTTTAATATCGTGAACGGTTTGATCCCTGACTTTTAATTTTACTAAATGATTTGTTACCTCACTTTTAATCAATTTGGTACCTAACTCAGTTTTAGTTCCATTAAACAATTTAGTCACTAAAATTAACGGAAGGGTCTTTTAATTAACAGAACTATAAATGAAGGACCAATAAAATAAACTTTTGAAACAAGAAATACCAAACTGTTAATTATATTATACCCCAGAGACGTCCTCAATATAATTTGCTCTTATTACAACTAAAGGTCACTGTCGTAACAAAAGGTCATTGAGTTTATCATGAGTTATAAAAAGGAAACTGAGTTATATTTTTTATTAAAAAAAATACCGATTTATACGTTATTTTGTAATTTTTGACATTGCCACAAACAAAACCGCTGCGTTTTAAGCACTTTTTTGAAAACAGTGACTTCCCATCGTAATAAAACCATAACCGGGTGACTTTTTTCTAACGAAAATTAACTTAGAATTTTTTTTGTGATTTGTGATATCTTAGCAATCAGAGAGTTTAATATCTTAAATTTGAAGTTAGATGAAGATTATGTCTGAACTGCCGAAAAAATATAGATAAATAAAAAATATAGCCGGGACTGAAAAGAAAATCCTGATTCCACGATAAAAAAATTGAGAGCGAGAGCGAGAAGAGAAAAAAGAACCTGCTGTAGCTGCTAAAACAGTACTATTTCTAGGGATGACTGTGGTGTGGAAAACAATATCAGCTGGGAATTGAGGATGAGTGTGAGTAAAGTCTGAGAGGGACATATTAATGCAGCTCAACCCTGATTTGCCAACCCTATCATCCCAGCTTTTTCCTTGAATTGCTTCTAAATCCACAACTGCACCAATATTGATCAATTTAGTCCCTGAACTACTGCCTTCTACAAGCAATATTATCAAAGAAAGAAAGAAAATTAAGTAGAATTCAACTTTGAAGCTGTTCTTCCCCATCTAATCTTAATTTTCTTGGATGGATATTAAGGGTTAGGGTTCTTATGAATAAAAGTTGAACTCTCAATATATTTATATATATAGAAGAATATTAGTATGTGACATTTGCATGGACCTGTTGATAATCTTAAAATTTAAACAATTAAGTTAACCAAGAAGTTTCGTGCTATCTACAATACAATAGATATATAGTGATGATAGCTATATGAACTAAAGTCGAATTTATGAACCCCTATATTTTTTAAATTAAAAATTCTCTAAGTCTAACTACTCATACATTTTGGTATCTCTGTATGGATCATATTATGAACGATCAGATGCAAATAAAAATGACAAGATAAAGTCTTTTCAATTATAATTAGTACTACGTCATATAAAAGTTGACTACACCTTAGGTAAATGAAATACATTCAATGATAATAAAATAATAAGATCAATTTAAGGGGAAAAAAACAATTCATCAAGTCTAGTACTTTTCAAAATCCTAAAGTGGAATATTTATATATTTCATCCTTCAAATAAACATCTTTCTCTCTCACCATTTTGCTTTCTGAAAAATTCTAACCGCCTATAGTTTGTTTATTATTATTTTGATGATTTAATTATGGCGGTAGTCATCTCTTATTATATATTGTTTAATATTTAATAAATAGCCAACTTTTTTTTATTCTGAATGAATTAAATTTACCGACAAAATGCGTATCAAATTTAATTTATCGCAAATGAAAAATTGAAGATAGATTGATGACTTTTCAACAATAAAAATGGAATCGTTTTTGGCTTACATTAATTTTTTTTTGTTGTTTTTTTTTTGTTGTCCTTTTTTAAAAGGGTTTGTCGGGGTGGTTGAATCAAATGTTATGATTGCAGTTTTTGATATCATAAGTCAGTTAACAGGCGTTGAAAAAGTTTGATCGAGAATTGCACTTAATTGGCGAAATACAGTAGATAATTTAATTTTTATTTTCGTAAATAGATCTGTGAATCAGACAACGTATGTTAGTGTAAATACTTTGTTTCATGTCAGAGTATCGGGTTTAATTTTTGAATTTTTTACAAATATAATTGTTTCAGATTCGATTTAATGAAATTTAATAAATTTTAAAAAGGAAAATATTCCAACCTCCAATTTAGTAAATTTAATAATCAAAATACACAAAAAAACTTAATTTTGAATATGAATTTCAAGAATATAGTATAAATATCATATTTTGGAGATACTTATTTGAATGATTTTCATGGTTGACTCATTTTTGATATGTAATTCGATATGTTATCCCATGTCATCTTTTTATTTTCACATATTATATATTTAAAAAAATTAGGTATCTAAATTAACATAATAAAAATATATAAATAGTAAAAAAAAATATTTTTCATCCTTTTTGCTTGCTTGGTGGTCAACGAATTTCTCTCCTCAGAAGTTGCGGTGTACATTGATGGATTGTGTCACAGGTTAACTCGTGAATCCATTCTACCCGCCAAATTTATTTATAAATTATATTATTTATAATAATATAGAAATAAAATAGTTATAATTTCATAAAATAAAAAATAAAATTATTAAATTAATCATATTAATTTATAAATAAAATAAATAATGTTAAATTTTTTATAACTAGATTATTAATTAATGAATAAATCTGAGGTTAAAATTATAGTTATATTGTTTAAATATTTTTAAATGTTAAGTGGGTCGTGTTAGTCGTGCCGTTTTAGTCATATAATCGTGTTATTCGTTTATCTTAATATTTAATCGTGTCGTGTCACTTGTTTAGGGGTTGAGTGGTTTGGTTGGATTTGATTGGGTTGTGTTTGATTTTTTTTTATTTTTTAATTGAATTTTAAGATATTTTGGGTATTTAAGGTTTTTGGTGAGATGTCAGTTGACGTGACGCCGTCATAATTATCTTTGTAATGACAGCTTATCATAAATGACAGAGTTAACATATTTTTTGAACGGAAAGGCCATGGTGAACGCACCGCTACATAACTCAAGGTTCATTATTCATTTTTCAAGTTTAAAAGATTTATTATAAGGTAGGTTAAAGATCAGGGTTCATAAATGATTATAACCCATTAATTTAAGATAGGTTTGTGTGTAAAAGTATCTCAAGACTTTCCTATTTATAAACACAAAAATAAATTTGTGTATTAATATGGGTTGGAGTGTGATTTTTATAGGCTTAATACATAGTTTGACCCCTGAACTTGTACCCTTTTACCCATCTAACCTCTAAACTTAACGTCTCACCTATCGAACCTCTGAACTTGTTAAATAATCCGATTTAACCCCTAAATTTGATAAATACGTAAATATTGAACCCCTCCGTGCCACATGTCACTTGAAACATTCTAGAAGAAATTGTGTACGGAGGGGTTCAATGTTTACGTTTTTATCAAGTTCAGGGGTCAAATCGGATTATTTGACAAGTTCAGAGGTTCGATAGGAGAGACGTTATGTTTAGGGGTTTGATAGGTAAATGGGTACAAGTTCAGGGGTCAAACTATGTATTCAGCCTTTATACTAAGATACTGATGGATAGGATTTGGTCTTATATAGTTTAAAATTATTTTCCCTCTGCAATAGCTGCTGAACCGGTTCAACCCGTTGGACCAGAAACTGATGGCTCTATCGGGTCAGTCATCGGTCTGGTTTTTAAAAGATTAAGCAAAAGACAATCCTGGAATAACGTTTTTAATCTCACGTATCCAAACACACCCAAATTCTCCATATCTGCAAAAACTGTTCTAAAACCCCTCAGAAAACCTCATTTTTTGCTCACTATCAGATTCTGCAAAAATGGCTATTCATCTTCAAGCTCACTTGCCTTCCATAAAGATAACATCTTTCTCATCAATTTTACCTCCCAATTCTCCATTTTCAAATTCCCTTTCGTTTCCTTTATCTTCCTTAAAAACCCACCAACACAACACCTCTCTGTTCTCCAACACTAACCCAAGAAGACAAATTTGCAGACCCCCGAATGGAAAATATATTAGAGAAGACTATCTTGTGGTGCGCGGTTCTTGGTTTTCGCTTATCAAATTTTCTGGGTATTTGAGAAAATGTCTGAAATTTTGTGGGTTTTTGAGAAAATCTAGGAATGTGAGGAATTGGGTTTTAATTTGTGAAATTGGGAAAATGGAGTTGAAATGATTTTTTTTTTTAGTTTTTAGATTTTTGAATTTTGGAATTCTGATTGATTGTTTTGAGTTTGCAGAAAAAGAAATCAGCAGAGGAAATACAGGAATTGGTCAGGGGAGAAAGAAATGTACCCATTATTATTGATTTCTATGCAACTTGGTGTGGACCTTGTATTTTGATGGCTCAAGAACTTGAAATGGTATGCAATTTATTGTCAATTTCATTCTTGCTTAATTTTTTAATATCTTTCTGTTAGGATATTGATAGGGAATTTCAATCATTATTGCAATTGGTTGTCTTCTTTACTTGACATGACAAATTGTAGGCTGTGATAATAGCATTAGAAAACAAATGTGATGATGCTTAATAAACTAGATGTGGCTCGCGGTATATGTGTGCCATATGGTATGTTTGGTTACATTAAAACACTGCATGATTATCGTAGTTGCGGCTGTAGAAATTTTATAGGTTACCCAGATGGCTTAAGTGCATTTGCTTCATTGCTGCTGTTTCACTCTTTTTAAATAAGGAGAATATTTCTTATTGCTTTTTGTGGAGCTCTTCTAAATTTGGTCGATATAGTTTCGCCAGATTGGTAAGTTGGTAATCAAGGTTTTCATTTGTTGCGCAAATAGTTAAAACTTTTTCCTGCTTTTTTTGGCTGAATGAAACATAGCTCTTGGTATTAAGATCATTGCTGCTTATAGGTTAATTACATATATTATTCACAACTGTGAAGTGTTTATGTTACTCGATAAAGTGCACAAAATATTACATCAATGAGGCTGAGACTGTCAGTAAATATACTCTTATGTAATTAGTATCTTTAGTAAACATTTGCAAAGTGCTAACAATTTTTAATTTTATTTTCTGATGTGGACATTGGCTTGATTAAATTTATGGACTTCTCATAACTGGAGTTAAATACACTTTAGCTTGCAGTTGAATATGAGAGCAATGCGGTGATTGTGAAGGTTGATACTGATGATGAATACGAGTTTGCTCGTGACATGCAGGTACTCTTTTAATATGTTATCTTTTTAATTTATTTTCGGCAAGTTAAGTCTTTGCTGCATCTTAAAATTCTTTCTCATGGATTCCCCCTAAAATTACGCGGCTTTCAGTTCAATAATGTGCTGAAGTTATGTTTCAAATTCAATTACTACTGATGAATTAGTCAAGTATTTTAATATATAAAAATTTATGCCTTTCAGGTCCGAGGCTTGCCAACATTGTATTTCATCAGTCCGGATCCAAACAAGGATGCAATTCGAACTGAAGGGCTCATTCCGATACAGATGATGCGCGACATCCTTGATAAAGATATGTGACGGTGAAGTAAGAGATTTTTGTTGCCCCATGATCAGATGTGCTATTTTCCGATCAAATTGAGGCTCTTGGTGATCCATGTAGATTTGTTTTTGCCCAAACCTCTGATTCATATAGTTTGTTGTATAATTGTTGTAGATGGATTCTTTTTAAAAGTTTTCAGTTGTAGTGAGAAAAGTTTATTCGTATCGAATGATTTTCGACAATCAAATTTATTACGATCTAATTAACATCCTAACTCAGAGCGCAAATAAAATTAATAATATGTTGAACATCATGACCAACAAGAAAATTTATTGAAATTAAGGACCAAATGCTAACATAACATATGATTGAAAAATTACCAAGAGACTGTTAAAAATGGCAAGCAAAAGATTGGTAACTCATGTCAGCATTATAGAGCCTACAGACAAAGATTTGGTCCATAAACACTTGCATATCTAAAACAAAACAGTTCATACAATCAGTGAAGAAAGACCATTAGATTTCCAAGTAACACATACAATATATTTCATTTGATAGACTACAAAGAGTCACTTATGAAGTGTACACACAACATCTTCCAAGATATAAATAGATGAAACTTCTCATCTAAGAATTGGTTTTATTAAAATGAAAGAAATTAAGAGCCAAATAAGTACAACGAATTCCTCAATCGCCAAATTCAACGCCGACGAGCTGAAAATCTGGAGATCCAATGTAACTACTGATATCTAAACCGTCCATTTCTAAATGGATATATGTCGAGTCAATAACTACGCTACATGTCAGTGGGTTCTCATTGCCTAAAAAAAGAGAACAGTTCTTATAGAAACCAGTCTTTGGTGGTAGATTCAGGAAACATGACCTGGGAGCCGAAAACCTCTGTTGATTGCTACTGGTAGTCACTACTTTATGGCCTTTTAGCTTCAGCATAAGCCGATGTCTACGTCCTAGAAGTTCTGACACGTACTTCATATCACCTACAGCTAAAACTTGACGAATACGGGTTGATGATACTTGTCCTTTATTCTTTATATCTGTCAAATCCATGTTTCGAAGATCTTGCTTCTTGTCCATAACAGCATTTATAATGTAAGCCTCCAAACCATATTCCTCACACAGCGTCACCAGATCCGAAGCATCACCCGCAGCTTTATAACCAAACCGATAGTTTTCTCCTGATGCAGTTACCAAATGGCTTCAATTGAATAAGGTTCCTTGTAGTCATTTATACTAGAAAAGGAAAACTAAGATGCGTTGCTAGCTTACCTGCAACCACTCCACATACTTTGAGCTCTTTGGACAACTTCTCAACAAATTGCTGTGGGCTGAGATGCCGAACACTAGAAAATTCAACTTGGAACTCCGATGGAGTTACATTACCACAATATTGGGCCCAAGAGGCAAGAACCCTATGCCGATCGCATTTGGCAACTACTGGTGGCCTGCACAGAAAAATCAAAGGCAGTTTGCAGAATGTTGTTTCTAGTTATAATTCATCAGTAGGGTTCTACCAAGGCAACTATCACAATACTACTATTTTCAGTATTTTATAGAAATAGCAGCTATACTCCAAAAGGTATGAAAACAAGAGATAAGCATCTTAAACTCCAACGACATGTTTGATAACACGAGGAATTGGAATCCAAGTGGAAATGAAATTCTAAACTAAGAATATTTCATGTCAACATCATTAAATAAATTTCAGTCATTTTCCTAGGACTAAAATAAATAAAAATGTGGTATTTTCACTAAAAGTCGAAACATTCCCAAAAAAATAAAATGAGGATCCTATTCCATTCCCATCTTTTGTAACAGCAAACCTGCTCTAGAGCAAACCAGCTCTAGAGCAAACCAATGTGAAAAGGAACAAATAGAGAACTAAAGAGAATATCTTTCCATATAAAACCGGAGAACCGCAAAGAATCTAAAATCTAGAAAAGTTTCCATACCTCGACTCCCATCCGAGTACCTCCGCCATGCCCACAAAAGATAAAATATACGGAGTTCCAACTTTCGAAGCCTGGATCGCAAGTTCTCGATGACCTATATGAAGAGCATCAAACTTTCCAAGAGCCACTATTCCTCCTGCAACAATGTCAATCAAACAAACAACACTAAGAATTCAAAAAGCCTCCAACAGAACATAGAACCTCTCAACTCGTAAGTCTCAAAACACCGAAAAGAACAACGAACCGACAAGAAACCAATAATTTAAAACACTAAACTCTAATTCCAAGATCTGAATTGTACATTTTAGGATACTTAAACTCAATTACAGGAACATAATTAAGAAGAAAACCTGCAACAGGGGAGAATTCTTGAGGGGGAAGCTGATGATCATCATCTTCATGTTGGCTTTTGCACAAAGAAAAGTAATCAGCCACTTCATCAAACATGGCAACCATTATTAGCCACGAATTAATCGAATTACACAAACCTACTACCTACCCACATAATAAAAAACAAAGCTAATTGCAAGAAAAAACAGAATTATGACCTGAAACAATCGGATGACATGATGGGTATTTCACCGGCGGATTTGGATTGGATGCTAGTGTAAGACACCATTCTCTGCAGCTGATGACGGTTGTGGGGGGAGGAGATTGCGGTGGTGGAGGGGGCTAAATTGAAGCTGTGGTGGTGGTGGTGCTGGTAGTGGTGGAGGAGGTGGAGGTGGCTACACTCACGCAAGTGCAGTGAAATACGAGAACCACCACCCAACATAATGATTGGATTGGATATTTTGTGTTGCTTTTCTGAGGAAAATAATCAGGAAAATGACTAGCGGAATTTATTCAATATATATACTATGGATATACTGTTACTCAACCCAGTATTTTCAGAACCATAGCGAACCGAACCGGACCGATATTTTTTTTATATATTATACTAGTAGTATAATTATTCAATTAAAGATTAGTGGCATATCGGAATCATTTAATTTAATGTATTAAAACGTGATCTTACATTACAGGAGCCAATTATTGACTTACATTGTTAATTATCCCTAATATTTAATGCAAATGCTTTCATCACCGTCCAACATTATTAGAATTAATTTATGAAAAGTTTAGAACAAAATATACTATGATTAGACAAGTTCTGATGATAATCGATTTGCTGCAGTGATTAAAAATGCGGATCGGACCGACTAGGTAAACTGGTTGAGATTGAGAATCAATTAACAATCTCATCCAACTATTACTAAAATTTAGAAATTCAATTCGCCAAGATTGAATAGACGGTTGAACTGACGGTTCAACTGATTAAACTTTAAATTGCAATTTACTTAACCAGTTGAACTGAAAAACGGTGGCGTCTTCAATTTTTAAAACACTAATTTGTTTTAATGGATTAGTTAGAAGGGATTTTTGTACCGAATAATGAAATGGTTTAATAAATAATTTACTTTATTCATCGTTCATAAAATTATAAAAGATATTATCTTTCTTTGCGATTGTTTTTATTTTAGTCTGTTTTACTATTGGGTAAAATTATTTTAATTTATTCTATATTGATAAGTAAATAATATAGTATTTATTATAAAAATTAAATAATCATTCATATTAAATGGCATGATAATTTTAGTTTATTTTTGGTAGAACTTGCCAATATTAGTAAATAGAAGCATAAAAAATTATATGAGTGATTCCTAAAAAAAATTACATGAACGAAAAAAATAATTACTCACATAATATCATTTTATCTTTAAAAAGGTTATCCTTTCGGTTCATAATATTTATCGCATTTGAATTTTATTTTTGGTCTATAATATTAATATTTGCCACTTTAGAATATCACAAAAATATTAATTGTCATTTTTTCATATTTACTCCTCATTAATTCATTGAAAGAATAATATAAACAAATAAAAATTGTAAACAGAAATGTAAACAAATTTTAATTTAGGGTTAATTTAGTAAAAATGTTTATAAATTAAGACATATTAATTGTTTTTTCAATTCTTGTGTTAAAAAAATGTGACAAATATTATGGACCGGAGAGAGTATTAGATAATAATAGTAGTAATTATTGCTATTCTCTCATGTAGTATCATTTTTTCATTATATACTATTTCATTTGCTTAGCTGTATAATTTATTATATGTTCTATATTTGACAATCCATATTCTAGATCCTTTATTTTATTAATACATATCTGTTTATATTTTATTTTTAATTATTATTATGAGACTACAACTCTAATTTTTTTAGAATTGAAAAATATATGAAATAATAAAAATTAATAATTTATTACTTAAAACTGCACTTAATATTTAGTTTTATATTATAATTAAATAACAAAATAATTAAAAAACAACTAGTATTTGCATAAATATAAAATTAAGATTAAAAAAATTCATCAATATATTGGCACTTTGAAAAAAGAAGAAAAAAAAAGAGCTCAGATGTACTGCTATTTCGCCAATATTAAGACGATAGGTGATAGACCCAACTACCACAAGAAGCACAAACTTCCTCATAGCTCAAACATGCACCAGCCGGGAATCGAACCCGGGTCTGTACCGTGGCAGGGTACTATTCTACCACTAGACCACTGGTGCTGTTTGAATACAAGTTTTATATAATTAACCTTGCCGAAAATCCAATTTTTTTTTCAGTGAAGCATGCATAAATATCCAAAAAGGAACAAAAGTGTGATATGTAAGAAGAAATTAATTTCCTTGTAATACAATCAACCAGTGTTTGTTTCCTCTCACACTCTATATATACTTTTATTAAAAAAAATGTAAATGGAATAGAGAAATTCTATCAAATAACCAATCAGCCGAAAAGGTGAAGCTCCGTAACACAATATTACAACACGCAAATGCTCATTAAGCTTGAAACGCGAACAAACAAGCACGCATGCCCTTTTCACCTCGTGCTCAAATATTTTATTAGCTAAATGGAGATTGCCAATGAGACCTCCACACTATTCATTTAGGTAAGAAATTTACATTAATTGAAAGATTTTCATCTAATGTTGCATGTGGCTTTATATAGCAGCAGCATTATCTATTAAGACCAATCTGCATAAACTGTACAATCAATCAAAATTATGATAATCCTATAGAAGTACTTATGTTCATTATTTACAGATATAAACATACTAAATTTAGAAATCAAGAATTCGCTTGCCTTTTCTCAGTAGATGTTGCGGGTCTTACTTGATTTGGATATTTGATAAACCGCCCTTAATGAGTTTTCACATTCGGTCTTGTATTCGTATATTATGCAGAACCTGATTGCAGCCCTTGTTCTCCACTTTTATCTCCTGGGAACGATTGGCTTGAAGCATTTTGTGATTTCGTCGAATGCTTCTTCAACATCTTTAACACATCAAGAATTCTACTCCGCATTGAGACACTTGGATTCATCAAAAAACGTCTCTCCTCTCATAAGCAATCATCCCTACGTATGTCAGAAGCACTAGAACTAAAGCAATTCCAGCAATCAAGAACAGGCCACTGAAACTATCAAGACCAAGTCTACTGGAAATTGGTTCACTACCAACTGTACAATTGGTTCTTGTTACAAACCATTTATTTTCGAGTTCCTTAATTTTATTGCTCTCCTTCAGTTTTAGAATTGCCATTGATATGTCAGATGACAGAACGGATCCTTTAGGGAAGACCTGAAACTCGCAACGAGAGACCCACACACATGAAAAATCATGAGTCGCCATGGAATTTGAAACTATGCTAGATAAAGAAAAAGAAGATAATATACAAATGAATAAAGGAACTTACAAAACCAAACACGCTGGATATGAACTGTTGAGAATCCAATCTGGGTTCAACCACCGTATATTTTGGACATGTTTGTGTTTGAATGATGTTGATATATGCCGCTTCATCAAAAGCAGCAGCGATACCGCCATACTTACTTCCTTTAGAAAGAAGTTGATCGCATTCTTCGGCAGAACCATACGGTACAAGTTGAGACCCACTAAATCCCAAGCTTTTTAGTAGTCCAAAAATGAAAGAACCTCGCTGGTAGCCCACGTTATCTCTCCTGTAAATGAGTTCATTTAGATTGTTAACGGTAGGCTGAAGCTGCCGAACAGTTAGAAAGCTCGATAAGGCAGCAGCATAACTTTGCGTGAGAACTAGTCCAACAAAACACCATATAATTACTACCATTCTTGCCAAATTGCTCATCACATTCTCCCCTGCAGCATTAGCAGCAAAAATCATACAGAAATGTTCGCTGTGATTTTATCACCAGAAGCGTAAAAACAAAAAAAGCTGAAAAGGATGAAGGAATATTACAGCTTGATAAGACCATGGCTGAGAAAGAAAACCAGAAGCTAATGCTAATTTGATGGGAAGTAGTTCCTTGAAGATCCTCATTTACTCTATGTTCAAGAACCCAGATTACGAATCCGATGAAGATGAAGAAACAAATGCTTGTCACCCAAACCCCCCATGTCAAAGGCTTCAAGAAAACCCATGTTTTCCTACTGTTATGGTCTTCCATTGGAACGATCATTGAAAACCCACCTTCTTCTAGATAAGGCAAAGTATATTCTACGTAATACGACCTGCTGGATAAAATGCTAATGTCTCCGACTGCAGCATCAAATGCCTGCCAAAGAGTAGACAATTTCTAAAATGAATGAGGTAATAATATTCCTGAAAAGGCATAAATTTAGGGAGTGAACATCTCTACTATCAATCAAATTAATCAATAGTGAATAAGAATAACTGGATTTTACCCTTAGGTACACTTGATAAACCAAATCGTCATAAGCCCTACCACTTCCATTATAGATGTTAACCGGGATATATTCAATAGGCAAATTATATGGCAATAGGTTCAACGCAGCTTCAAAAAGCTCTATGCAGAATCCTGTGAATGTGAAGGTGTTGGTATCAGGAATCCTCGCCCAATGCAAAAATTCACGAAAACCTTCCTTTACTGGCACTCCTACTCGCAATTTTTTTCGGTTTGGTGCAACGTCCCAACCCTTGGGAACAGAAATTGAGTCACCCGGCCATATAATATGAGCAAGGTCCGGTTTAGAAACAGGTGCACTGAAATATTTAAAGAATCTAAACTTCTGGCAAGTCCTTTTTGTGCTGTCCAAAATCCAACTCCTCTTGCTCCATCACCATTCACATTAACCACTTGGAAACACAGCAATGACGACTCCAACTGCCCGTCAACAAAGTGGAACTTTCCTGTAAGGCCTTGGAAACTAATATTTGACAAAGCCTGAACAAGTTTTGGACCGTTTCGAAAAAAACCCAAACTTTCAAGATCTCCTGTTGAGTTTCTGGAAACATTTTCCGTTCTATAACCTAAATTTATCGCCCCTGCATTCTCAACTGCCATTGCCAAAGCAGTTACAGCATCATATGCCAACAGTCCGTTTACGCTCAACTCAGCATCAATGGCGTCAGGATTATCCTGAAGAAACTTTTTTTTCCATCGAACTCGAAAATTTTCCATCTCTTCTGATTTCGGAATATAAGGTTTGATACCTAACACCCCTTGCATTGAGCCAATAACAGAAGGATCTGATGAACTCATCGCATCTGTCATACTGTCAGTTAAAATCCAAACATTTCCTGCACTCAACATTCCAATTTCCTTAGCTTTGGTCAGAACCCGAGACCCTAAGGTAGGAAACATGTGCACTATGAAAACTGTAAATTGCTTAGACATTAAATTGTAAAGCTCTTTAAGAATTTGATGGTCATTGGCCGATGGGGAAATAGCACTCCAGTACGGAATGCGAATGCCGGATTCTTGCAAAGAATTAGTTAAATGGGGGATAATTCCCTCTCCAAATACATCGTCGGCATAGATAGGCACTGCTGCCTTCCATCCAAATGCTTGAATTATGTCACTAATGGCTTGAGCTTGGTAGGAGTCTTTTACTGTCGCTCGGAAAAAGTATGGACTGTGAATTGAAGTACTAGACGCAGAAAATGATATAATCGGCACCTGAGCTTTTTCTCCAAGATGAACAACAAAATCTGTCTGCATTGATGTTGTTGGACCTACTATTGCTTGCACTTCCATATTTTTTATCAAATCTATTGCTATGTTCACATAAGATAAACACGATCACAAATTGCTGAAATCATATTTTTTCTATATAAAGTAATTACTCATTAATCCTTCAAGTGGATTGACAACCAGTAAAAATCAACATAAAACCAAGCAAGAGGGACATAATTAAAGTTTTAACATCCAAAGTTTAGATAGGATATCTGACTTATATAAGTAATTTGCTAAGGAAAGAAAATTTGTAATATCAGACTAATATTGACTTATACTAAAATTTAGACTATTTTGGGAGAAATTAGAACAGCAAGATAGTGAAAATCAGGTAAATATCATGTAATTCATAGCTTCTATCCACAACTTAATCATGGTAAATATCATGATAAAAAATAATAAAGAGAGTTATTGACTAGGTAGCACGGACACTTCCCTGTTCCGGTCACGTGTACGACACTTGACATTTCGAACACCAAACTTAATTTATACATAGAAAACCTTAAAATAACACCATTTCGCGTTGTGTCCGTGCTATCTAATTGATTTTTGAGTAATAAATAGCAGTGTAGATAATAAATTACCTGATGCAGCGGCGCCAACAACTTGTGATTTGGAGTTTCTGGGTTGAATGATGAGCCTGGTTTTGTAATAAGCAGAACGAATGGCATACAAATCCGAAAGGGACAAATTGATGCAGCTCAATGCAATTTTGCCAGCCCAATCATCCATGTCAAGAACCAATCCCATGTTCACCGGAATTGTCTGCTCCGTCGCCATTTCTACGAATAATAATGTCGTCCAAAGCAAGAAAATGAAAGAGACGGTTTTTGTTTTCATCTTTCAGCTTAGAAATGTCAGAATTTGCAAATAACCGATGATTCGCCATTATGTCTAATTAAATATGGTTTACTTAAGACATTATCAAGAAATCAGAGAAGCTTCCTTGAATCTACGCAGAATTGAAGAGAATTATCAGATGAATAAGACAGATAATTTGACTTCAAATAAAAACTGAAGCCTTACCTCTTCAAAACAAAAACAAAAACTGAAGTCTTTGACATTTTGATCGAGTCAAACTAAATATAGCGCCTTAAAAATGATGTCTTTTTCAGCAATAAAAAGTTTTTTATATGAATTTTTTTTTTATTCTATTTTTCAAAAGAATTTTATTTTCTATACTGACTTTCATTTTTCAATATTTTTTAATTTTTTTTAATTTTTTTTACTATTATAATTCTACACTTATAATATTTATTACATATTTAAATTTAAATTTTTTTAATTTTTAATTTTTTTAACTGTTGATATTTTACGTCAGTTTTAAAATCAATACACTATCAACAACATTTAATAAAGTGGATAATATTAATTTTTAAATATTTTTTATACTAATTTTTACTTTTTCTATGTTGTTTCAATTTAATTTATTTCACGTACAATGTGATCATTGCTAATATTAAAATTAATCAAATATCGACATAATATCAACACAATATTCAATATCAATATTGTAACATTACAATAATTTAATATCATTATTGTCTTTTTCACCAATACTAAAATCAACAAAATATCAACTAAAAATCAACACAATATTAACAATACAACATTATAATAATTTAATATTATTATTTGTCTTATTCACTAATACTAAAATCAACCAAAAATCAACACAATATCAAATTAAGATTAATAAAAAAATTAACATATTATTATTTAGTTTCAATTTAATTTTAATTGTTTTTAGTTTATATTACGTACAATATCTTCTTCTTTATTGATGATAAAATTAATAAAATATCAACCGTAAATTAATAAAATATAACCACAAGATCAACAAAAAATTGACACTGTAATATTATAACTACTTAAAAATATTAATAATTTATTTGAAATATAGAGAAATGGAAAGTAATTGAAGTTGAATAATTATCCTAAAGAAAGTTGTTTTCATATGCATGGGAGAAATGGAGAGATTTTTAGGTAAACTCAGTCCACCACGTCATCCGTGGACTAAGCCTATAACATAATGACATGTCATTAAAATGATGTCAATCTTGTAAATTCGTTTATTACTTATTTACACAATTGAATAATAATATTACAAAATTGCCATTATTTTAGTGACGTGTCATTATGTGATAGGCTTAGTTCACGGATGACGTGGTGGACTAAGTCTATCTAAGAATTTCTCTAAAGAAATGGTACAAAACTTCCCATTTGACATATGACCAAAATCTTCAATTAGATTAAAATTTAAAACATACCCATTATTAACTTATTAGGATTTGTTGGAAGCATTTATGGAAGAATTGCTAAAAATCCGTATTAAGAAGGAGGAGGACACTACATCAAGACTAGCCTTCCTGAGAATTTACCCAGGTGGTCGGACTCCATCAAGAGTTCCCTCACCAAATTTATCGTTTGTTTTATAATATATTATATTTAAATAACAATATTAATTAAGATGAAACAAATCCATTGGTACATAATGCATTTGCACTTTGAAAATTTAGATTTTTCTTTTGAAACAAAAAAAAAAGAGCTCAGATGTACTGCTATATCGTCGAAATATTAAGACGGTAGGTGATAGACCCAACTATCACAAAGAAGCACAAACTTCCTCATAGCTCTCACCAATGCACCAGCCGGGAATCGAACCCGGGTCTGTACCGTGGCAGGGTACTATTCTACCACTAGACCACTGGTGCTTACTTTGATGATAAAATTATTTTATCAAATGTATAAAGCCAAATTCTTTTTTGTTTTTGTCAAGCTTACAAATATGCAAAAAAAAAAAGAATGAGGATCCTCAATTTTCAGAATTGTAAAGGTAAAGTTCGTTTCTTTTTCAAAAAAGTTAATTAGTATATAAGTTAAGAAAAAGCTGACAAATTTATATTTGGTAGGATGAAGTTGCTGATTTGTGTTTATTGTTTTGCCATATTTAAATCTCCATAAAGCTGAATAGAGTTTCTAAATGAGAAATAACAAAATTTTGCAGCCACATCTTGATCTCACGGAGGTTCTTTACCGAAATTAAAAGCTTGAGCCGTAAAAGAAAAAATTCCAAAAAAAAGGTATTCTTTAGTGGTTAAGCCTACAAAATGTTAGATTTGAATCAATCATATTCAAACGGAAAATAAAAAGATAAAAGGACTAATTGATGCAAATAAAATATACTTTAATGATTTAAATGATTACCATGACTAATTAGTCCATATTTATCAAAATATGTGATAACAATATAATGTCTCTTTTTCAGGTCTTCCTAGAGGTTATCGTCTGGCACCTGGGGCTTATTCTTCATTTCAGGAATGGTTTCATTTTTAGCTCTCTTGATTTACACTGCAATGTTTGTTACCAATACAAGAACACCGCAATACCTCCTGGTTCGAGAACTTCAGGATGGAAAGCGATTTGCCACTTGTTAAAGATCTTCAACCAATCAGAGCATCGCACTTCAAACCAAAATGCTGACCGAAATCTTATTACTTCGGACAACCCTCCATGTGAGAAAGGAGAACCTTCTTCAGAGCACCCGGATCAAAATTCAAATAACCAGCAACCGTAGATCCGGTTCCTAGTATGGAGCATGCCGATGCCTGCTCAGATCAAGAAATACTAAGCCGTGGAGATGAAAATCCAACTATTGAGTTTCCCTGCAGCACCAACCGAAATCAAGAATAGTAGTAAGATTATGACAAAATCTTTGTTTTGTATTATCAGTAGACAGGTGAATTAAGAGTTCCATAGGTATCAAGAAAGCCAACATTGGCCTACGAATTGCTACATTAATTTACCTGAATTAATCGAATAACATCCCGATGTTTGAAAAATGAAGGTTAGGCTATCAATATATAACACAAATTAGTATAGTTGGAAAACTGCAAAACAAAATTAACCTTGTATATTATGCAGAGTCGGAGTGTGGCTCTTGTTCCCCACTGGCATCTCTTGGGAACGATTGGATAGAAGCATGTGATTTCTTCAACATCTTTAGCACATGAAGAATTCTACACCGCCTTGAGACATTTGGATTCATCAGAAAAACCTTCCTCCTTTCATAAGCAATCATCCCTGCATATGTCAGAAGCACTAAAACTAAACCAATTCCGGCAATCAAGAACAGGCCACCGAAACTATCAAGACCGAGTCTACTGGAAATTTGTTCAATATCAACCGTACAATTGGTTTCGGTTACAAGCCATTTCTTTTCCAGTTCCTTAATTTTATTGCTCTCCTTCAGTTTTAGAATTGCCATTGATATGTCTGATGACAGAAGGGATCCTTTAGGGAAGACCTGAAACTCAAAGACCCACAAGAAAAATCATGAGTCATGACCATATACAAGGCTTGTTAATGGAATTTGAAACTATGCCAGATATAGAAAAAAGAAAAAAGGAGATATGCATCTAGAAATGGATGTAGGAACTTACAAAACCAAACCCGCGGGATATGAAATGTTGAAAATCCAATCTGGGTTCAACCACGGTATATTTGGGACAAGTTTGTGATTGAATGATGTTGATATATGCTGCTTCATCAAAAGCAGCAGCGATACCGCCATATTTACTTCCTTTTGAGAGAAGTTGATCACATTCTTTGGCAGAATGATACGGCACCAGTTGAGACCCGCTAAAACCCAAGCTTTTCAGCAGTCCAAGAATGGCAGAACCTCCTTGGTAGCCCACATTATCTCTCCTGTTAATGAGTTCATTTACATTGTTAACGGTAGGCTGAAGCTGCCGAACAGTTAGAAAGCTCGATAAGGCAGCAGCATAACTTTGTGTGAGCACTAGTCCAACAAAACACCATATAATTACTACCATTCTTGCCAAATTGCTCATCACATTCTCCCCTGCAATATTAGCGGAAAAAATCATACAGAAGTGTTTGCTGGGATTCTATCACTGTGCAGAAGTGTTAAAAAAAAGTTGAAAGGGATGAAGGAAAATTACAACTTGATAAGACCATGGCTGAGAAAGAAAACCAGAAGCTAGTGCTAATTTGATGGGAAGTAGTTCCTTGAACATCCTCATTTATTCTATGTTCAAGAACCCAGACTACAAAACCAGTGAAGATGAAAAAACAAATGCTTGTCACCCAAACCCCCCATGTCAAAGGCTTCAAGAAAACCCATGTTTTCCTACTGTTATGGTCTTCTATTGGAACAATCATCGACAGCCCACCTTCTTCTAGATAAGGCAAAGTATATTCTACGTAATATGACCTGCTGGATATAATGCTAATGTCTCCGACTGCACCATCAAATGCTTGTCAAACAGCAGAAATTTAATGAAGAGGCAATAACATTCCAGAAAATGCTCCAATTGAGGATGTGAGCATTAATGAATAAGAATAAATGAACTTTTACCCCTACGTACACTTGAAAGACCAAATCGTCGTAAGCACCATAGCTTCCATTAGAGATGTCAGCCGGGATATATTCAAAAGGCAAATTATATGGCAATAGATTTACTGCAGCTTCAAAAAGCTCTATGCAGAATCCTGAGAATGTGAAGGTGTTGGTATCAGGAATTCTTTCCCAATGTATGAATTCACGGAAACCTTCCTTTACTGGCACTCCTATGCGCAGTTTTTTCCCTTTTGGTGCAACGTCCCAACCCTTAGGAACAGAAACTGAATCTCCGGGCCATATAATATGAGCAAGGTCCTTTTTAGAAGCAGAGCGAGCTGTAGTATTTAAGGAATCTAAACTTCTGGCAAGTCCTTTTTGTGCTGTCCAAAATCCAACTCCTCTTGCTCCATCACCATTCACATTAACCACTTGGTAACACAGCAACGACGAATCCAACTGCCCATTAACAAAGTGGAATTTTCCTGTAAGGCCTTGGAAACTAATATTTGACAAAACCTGAACAAGGTCTGGACCATTTCGAGAAACCCCCAAACTCTCAAGATCTCGTGTACTGGAAACATTTTCTCTCTCGTAGCCTAAATTTGTCATCCCTGCATTCTCAACTGCCATTGCCAAAGCAGTTACAGCATCATATGCCAACAGTCCGTTTATGTTCAGCTCAGCATCAACTTCATCAGGATTATCCTGAAGGAACTTCTTTTTCCATCGAACTCGAAAATTGTCCATCTCTTTTGATTTCGGAATAAAAGGTTTAACACCTAACACCCCTTGCAATAAGCCAATGACAGAAGGATCTGATGAACTCAACGCATCTGTCATACTATCAGTTAATATCCAAACATAGCCTGCACCGAACATTCCAACTTCCTTAGCTTTGGCCAAAACCCGAGACCCTAAGGTGGGAAACATGTGCACAATGAAAACTGTAATTTGCTTAGACATTACATTATAAAGCTCTTCAACAATTTGATGGTCGTTGGCCGATGGGGAAACAGCACTCCAATACGGAATGTGGATACCGTATTCTTGCAAAGAATTAGTTAAATGGGGGATAATTCCCTCTCCAAATACATCATCGGCATAGATTGGCACTGCTGCCTTCCATCCAAATGCTTGAATTATGTCAGTGATGGCTTGAGCTTGATATGAGTCTTTCAGTGTCGCTCTGAAGAAGTATGGACTGTGAATTGAAGTACTAGACGCAGAAAATGATATAATCGGCACCTGAGCTTTTTCTCCAAGATGAACGACAAAATCTACCTGCATTGATGTTGTTGGACCTACTATCGCTTGCACTTCCATAATTTTTATCAAATCTATTGCTATGTTACATAAGAGAAACACAGTCACAAAATGCTGAATTCATATTTTTTTGCTATGTTCACAAAAGATAAACACAGCCACAAATTGCTGAATTCATATTTTTTCTAGATTACGTAATTACTAATTACTGACTAATCCTTTAAGTGGATTGACAGCCAGTATTAATCAAGATTAAAATCAAGCAAGAGGGACGTAATTAAAGTTTCAACACCCAAAGTTTAGAAAGGATATCTGACTTATATAAGTAGATTGCTAAGGAAATAACCGAAATAATTTTGCATCTGAAGAAAAGTTACTTCTTCATTTGAGGCATCAAATTATTGCGATACAGCAACAATCTTTAGGATTTCTTTGCTATTCCAAGCCTAAAAAATAGAAGTCCACAAGAAGACCGCCTCATAACACCATTAATTTATTATATATCCATTGTTTTCTTTTTAATCTCATCAACTTCTCTGTCAAAGGAATATGTATCAGTTACAGTTAGGACTGCAAGTATAAGAAAATTACAATGCTTATCAATCTAACTCTCCAAGTTGCGTTGATAACTGTATCAATAGTAAGAGTACTAATTATAAATGTGATGAACACTTAAAAGAACGATCTTGCTTTTCTCTAAATAGAAGGGTGATTATATATTTTGTTTACTTTGCAAATGGTCCTTAGTTTAAGAAATTTTCAAAGTTATGGGAGCCTCTATCGACATAGGATCCCATTTTATATATTGCTTTCTTATTCAACAATTGATCATTAATCCTATTTGTGAAAATCTAATTTCATCTTATTTTAAAAAAAACAATCAATTTATTTTATTTAAACAGTGCAGAAATACTATATTGTCATCTTATTCAAAATCTTTTTGACTACGATTCAAGGCACGAGATCAAATTCCAATCACATTAAAGGCAATGCAATCTATAAAATATCCAAAATATAAGATTAAATCGCTTAATGATAGAAAATATGAGCAGATAAAATCTATAAAGTACCTAATAAAGAAGATTCAAGAGCTTAATCATAGAAAAAATGAGCTGATAAAACTATTCTATACCAATTGACATTTCACTAAATTAACAATATATCATTATATTTGCATATAAAAATAAATAAATAAACCTACAAGCTTGGCATTACACTAATCAATTCAGCCTATAGTCTAATAGATAAAAAAATCAGGCTAAAATAAATAATAAACTACCTGCAGCAGCGGCGCCGACAACTTGTTTTCCGGAGTTTCTGGGTTGAATGACGAGCCTTGTTTTGTAATTAGCAGAATGATTAGCATAAAAGTCAGAGAGGGACATATTAATGCAGCTCAAAGCAATTTTTCCAGCCCAATCATCCATGTCAAGAACAACTCCAATGTTCACCGGAACTGTTGAGCTCAGCCTCTGCGCCGTCGCCGTTTGTGCGGGCAATAATATCGCCGGAAGCAAGAAATTGAAAAGGAAAACATTTCTCCAAGCTTTTTTACTCATCTTTCAACTCAGACATATCAAAATTTGCAAATAATCGATGAATCTGGTCACTCACTCACTACTAGTAAACTAAATCTGGTCACGCTTGTCACTCACTAGTAAACTAATTATTAACAAAACAGAGCTGCTTCAGTGAATCTAAGCTTAATTGAAGAAAAAAAATTACTATCAAATATCAATAGTTGACTTGAATATAAAATATAAATTGATAAATTACAGAAGTGGTGTTTGAACTTTTAAAAATATACATTTAAGTGTTTAGATTTTTATTTCTTTTAAATTTATATTTCAACTTTTTAAATGTATATCCAATGAGTGTTTTTAAATTTGTATCAAATTAATTATTAAACTTTTCTAAATTTGTATCAACTTTTAAATTTGTCGTTTTCCAATCATCAAACTACTAAGAGTTCGTCTCAAAAAGAACCTCCCATGAACGGATTTTTTTATCTGTTTAATTTTGTTTAATATTTACATTTATTTAATTTTTTAAGATAACTAAAATTTAAATTAGATCGGAGTGGATTGAGGAGGGCGACGAATGGCGCCGGGAAGTCAAAATGGAGTGGCTTTCCGGTGAAAATTAGGGATTAAATTGAATCGGTTTTGTATAATTTAAGGGGGTGATTTCCCATTCTCTTAAGGAGGTTTTTGATACGATTTGCCAAGTTATGGGTCTGTTTGATCCACTTTTACGAATTTGGACTTATTAGATACTTCGTGCCAAATTCGGTAGGGGTTTTGATCCTTTACTCATACTACTAGTTTAACCTATCGCATATATAGACTTTTCTGTACTAGAAATGCTTTTCAGTGAATAAATAATAATTTCTAACGATAATGTGTAGATAAATAATTTTTAATATTCTCTTAAATTGAAATAAACTTGAGGGGTTATATTATCTCATTTGCACCATTCATTATAAAATGAATGATGTAAATTGAAAAGGTTCAAATTTATTTAAATAAAGGCTTAATGCCTTAAAAAAATCTGACATTTCATCTCATTTTCAATCCTACCCTGATGTTGAAAAATTGTCAATTTTACCCCAATTTGTATTTTTTCATTTCAATTGTACCCTAAAACATAAAATTGACCTTTAATTATTTGACAAAAGTTCAATAAGTTTTTTTTTTAAATGGTCAATTTTAATATAAAAAGTTAAATATAAAAATGGTCAATTTAAAGAATTTTTGTCAAATAAAAAAAAGCCAATTTTATGTTTTAGGGTACAATTGAAATGAAAAAAATGTAAAATAGGGTAAAATTGACAGATTTACAACGTCAAAGTAGGATTGAAAAAGAAATGAAAGGTGAGAGTTTTTTAAGACATTAAGCATTAAATAAATTTCCACCATCATTTTTTAATGTATGGTGCAAATCGAACAACATAACCCGACAAGTTCACTCAACTTGAGGAAGTTATAATCTTAGAAACCGTGGTCTTCTTAGACAAGCTTGCGCCGGCTTGGCCATTTTGAAAACAGCTTATTCATATCATCTCTTGCTAACAAACCTTTCTATTCCTCAAGTTCCTATTGTTACCTTCTCCTTGGCATCTTCTTGCCTAGCTCGCTTGGGGATCCCGAACAGATAGGTCGGTAGCGACGGGCAATGTCCGTCGTCAATTGGCGCTATTAGTACAAGACAAATCAGCAGTAACGGCTCAGCAATCATCTCCATCTAAAATACAAGAATCAATCAAGCTTTGTTGCCCATCCCCATACGGATATGGTGCTACTCCCTCCTATATTTTCTAACAATTCAACTTAGCGTCACCCCCATATACATGTTAATTAAAAGCGCTAAATTATGTATGTCAATGGCCTATTATATCATAAAATTGTAATATTTTTCATTTCAGCGTTTCCGTTTCCGTAAACAAAAAAACTAATTAGACATTTTAAATTTCAGTCAAAAATAACGTAATCTTGAGCGTATTGTTTCACAAATAGTAGAAATTAAGTACTCATAGATCTCATTCTTTTTCTCTGTATTCAACATAAATAAAACAGAGAACAAAAACCATATAAATGAACCAACAATAGCAGAGAAAATGTTAGTCCAAATGTACCATTGATCCGCAACCATATTTAAACTTACACAGTCCAAACTAATTACACACTAAAAACAACAACATTTCCGGCGTCGGACGGCGAGAAAGCCAAGAACATAAGAGCAGCCATAATCCCAACCGGAAAGAACAGAAGCAAGAGAGGAGGCGGCGGCAAAGGTGGCAACAACAACGGCAGAACCACCATAGAAGCCGCAAGAACCGTCAAAACAAGAACACTAACTAAGCCGAAACACCGCACCATAGTCTTGTCCGAATAAATTTTCTTGATGTTGGAAATGCTCTGACCATTTCCTGCAGCAGCAGCAGCAAGATTTGTAGAACTGTATTTTCTGGAAAAGGAATGAATTGGTTTCTTGAAATGAAGATAGTCAAAATTCAAGAAAATAGAGACGGAGTAAGTTTGGTAATTTCCTGGAAATAGGATTGGCCAACAAACAAAGAAATCAAAGTTTTATTTATGGGATTTGTATTTGTTTGTGAAGATTACAAAATGCTGTTTTGGGCATTAAACGTGTTCTTATAAAGGAGGAGAATGTGAAAGATTGGACAAAGATGTGGGGACATCGGCGGACCTAATTGTTTATATTATAAAATAAAATTTTTAAATAGTATAGTATCTTTTCATCTTCTTTTAATATTTCATTTTATCTATCATAATAAAATTGTTTATATTATAAAATTAATTTTTTTAATATTATAGTATCTTTTCATCTTCTTTTAATATTTCATTTTATCTATCATAATAAAATTGTAACAATATATTATATATCATTTCATATTTTTATTTATCTAATATATAAATATATCAGAAAAGGAAAATGGCTTTTGTAGTGCTTGTGGGAAATTGATTTCACGATCTGAATAGAATTTTGTTTGATGTTGTACCATTTGAGCCATAAAAAATAGATTGATCGCTCGGATACATAACAAAATGAGAGATATTGACTAGCGGAAATTGAAACATAATGGTAAGAACTCTTTTCTCTTTAATAGTTTAATTAGAGGTTTCAAATTTGAACCCTAAATGTAAATAGAAAGACTAAAAATGTTTGCGGCTTTAATGAATTATATTCGGCTTGGCCTGAATCAATAGAAGAGTGGCTCCGGACATCGTACGGTACAAGTCCCCAAAAAGAAGATGAGATATTGTTTTCTAGGTAAGAAAATCAGGTTTAGGGTGTTGTTCCAAATCAGACAGTATCAAAGCAAAGCAGATCCCAAAATATATACAATTGATACGTATGTGTATAAAAGTTGAAAATTAAATGATTTTTAATTAGCATAATTAAGTTGTTTTTGAGTTTTGGGTCTTGTTGTTTTGCCTATTTTGGATGGTTTCATTTGTGTATGAATCTTTTCATCTGTATTATAATGGAAAAAGATTTAGCTTTTCAAGTTATATTAAATTAATGCCTCTAAAAGAGACAGCTAACCTGTCTATTAATCTGTGTACTTATAAATGTAGACTAGTAGTTGTAAAGTCCCCTTGTGCATATAATAATTTTAAAATAAAGTAAAGAATAATTATGGTTCTTAAATTCATCGAACGAGTTCATATAATTCACTTTGATATATTTAAAAAGATAATATTTTATAATCCATTTTTTTAACCCAACTTTTTTAACCTACCTTACGTGGTAAGGTGAGATTTGTCTAATTATCATGTCAAGTGGTATAAAAAGATGGGTTAAAAGTGTTGGGTTATATAACATTATTCTATTTTTAACCATTAGATTGATAATCCTATAAAATAAGATAAATTTTATCAATTTTATTGTTTTAGAATGAATACAAAATAACCGTAGAGATATTTGTATTCAATATTTTATACATCAACTTTAATTTGTTTGTTTTTAATGTCCTCACTTCTGTTTTAAATTTTGAAAACATACAAATAAATGTAATTGAATTTATTTTAATTAATTATAGTTCAAATTATTAGAATAGATTAAATCATAATTTATTTAAAGACGAATTATAAATCTAAAAATCAAAATGACTCTCTATTCGTTTTAAAAATAATAAGCTTCGATCTGATTGTATATATAAATTGTTCAAAGTTAGACTAATTGATGTTTAAATATAAAGGTTAGGCTATCTTAGGTTAGGTTTCTTTAGATAGTATTTTTAGAAAGAAAAATGATTTTAGTTACAATTTAGGTTATTGATGATAATAGTTGAGATTAATAAGTTTTCACAATTCATCCTTCGATACAAATGTATAAGACACTTGTTTAGAACTAGAAAAGATAATTTGTCAAAGATAAACTTCTCTCCTATTAGTCAATTATGGAACCTAACACGGTTTAGTTTAGCCATAAATTTCCACCACCTTTTTCTTTTTATATGCCTAAGACAATTTAATTGATTGATCTTTTCATAGGGTAATTTTCATACTTTAATTCCTTACTATATTATCGAACTTTCATATTTTACATTAAAATTGTCTTTGCTTCACTCCAACTCCATTTTTGTCAAAATTCAATGATGTGTTGTAGTTCTATTTAAAACTAATCACTCCGTTCTATTTTAAAAATCTTATTTTATTTTATACAAAAATTAGAAATATAATTATAATTATGTTCTTTTTTACTCTTATTAATGATAGTAAATTTTTTTTTTAAAAATAGAATTCCCAATACAATTTTTTTAAAGTTGATTTACAAAAGGATAAAAAAAATTAAATAAAAGTGAGATTTTTAAGATCATATATTTCAAAATGAAATATGGAATTTTAAAATAAAATTGAGTGTAATTTTTTAACCATATGATTTTAATTGATTGACACACCATTAGACTTTGATAAAGATGGAGCTGAAGTAGCGTCGGCACAATTTAAATTAATACAGATATAAACCAAAACAACTAAAAAACTATAATAATTAATTAAAATTTTAAAAATATAACAAGAGAGATAAAAATTGAGAGATTGTCAATAAAAAAATATCCTCTTTTATGCTATATATTGAATGAATTATCAGTTTTTATTGATGATAATCAACTTATTTCTGTTAAAATCAGTGTTTAAAAACTGAACCGATGGCTGAACCGGTAAAGCCACTGATTCTTCTTGGTTCAACTGGTTCAATCTCGGTTGAACCAGTTTAATAAAAAATTAAAAAAAATTAAAATTTTAGCGATGAATTTTAGGTTTTTAGCAATAACTTTTTTGTCGCTAACTCTCTTCGTCTGGTTTGACCGGTTCAATTGCCGCTTTACCCGATTCGATCCGGTCCGATCAAAATTTTGATTTTTTACTGTTTTAGAAACAGACCACTAACCAAATGTCATTTCGACCATCCGATCTGGTTTTTAAAACACTGGTAAAACTATAAGCCTTTCATATACTTTAGGTCTTTGAATAATGGGAAAAGGGTCAATTATGCCCCTAAGGTTTGAAGTTAGGATCAAGTAAGCCCTCAACGTCCAGAAAGGTTCAAATATGCCCCCAACGTCTTGCAAAATAAACAAATAGGCCCTCCATTTTCGACAACCAGGCCCCCAACGTCTCATTTATAAGTCAAAATGGGGGCATGGTTGTTCACTTTTTAAGACGTTGGGGGCATATTTGAACCTTTACGAACGTTGAGGGCTTGCTTGATCTTAGAGTCAAACCTTAAGGGCATAAATGACCCTTTTCCCTTGAATAATTCATGTGTTGATAGATTTTATTTTTCAAATCTAATTTTAATAATTAATTTTTGTTTTCGTAAGTAAGATCTGCGAATCAGACAGCATGTTGTCTGTTCCATGTCAGGTCATCGGGTTTCGTTTTCGAATTATCCCGAATTTCTTACAAATGTAACTGTTTCATATTCGATTTAATGAAATTTGATGAATTCAAAAAAAAAAAAAAAGTTTCAATCATAATTTTATTACTCTTAATATAACTAGTATATATAAAATTTATTGGTCAAACATTTCTCGGATTTTCAAGTGCAATTCTTAAACAAAGAACTCTAAGTCTCCTGTAGATCATTCTTGAAACTAGAATCTCTACAAATAGTTACATCAAAACAATCTCTTAAATTAAACAAAACAAAAAAAGAACAATAAGAATATTATAAAGTGAAATGAATATACAAAGAAAAAAAAAGGTTCAAATCAATCAAAGTTTCCCAAAATCCAAGAATGCTGGCAAACTCAAATCATTTAAGCATGGTCCTCTACCTATAACTGATTAATATATAATATCATCACGAAAAATAATGATTCACATATAGAGAAATTTGTCACTTAAAGTGATACTAAATTAATTTACTTTTAAATAAAGTATAGATTTTTATATTTTGAATCGGACAATAAAACTTGTTATACTCTTGTATAAAATTATTCAGACCAAACGAATCAGATTATAAAATAACTTTCGATATGCTAAAGTAAAAAATAAATATATGCACCAAATCAACCTCAATTCTATCATAAATGTTATGTAAATCTTCAATGATTTGATTTTTATTATTTACAGCAACCCCAAAAGCCCATAACGTCTCAGTTCAATGCATCTTTGTTGAGTAGCTTTGGAAGTCTGATCTGACACACAATTTGCATAAAAAATGATATACAATCTTTTGGCTTCTGAATTTTTATGCATGGCTATAAAATGGAACATTATGTCCAAGTTGGTACCACTTGCACAAACCAATTTCATTTTATCCTATATACTAGAGTAAAATAAAATTAAAAAATTCACTCCTTCCATTTTAATCTCATTAATAAAAAATCTCTTTACATGTTATATTAAAAAATTATTTTTTTATTTTTATATTATATTAAATATGTTATATTTTTGGATTGAGAATACGAGAAATCATGTTCATTAAATCTACATCATTCATTACAAAATAAATAACATGTAGATCAAAAAAGTCCAAAATTTAGTTAAATTGATCTTCACCGTTCATTTTATAATAAATTGTGTAAATTAATGAACATGACTCATCATGTTCATTTGAACATGAGAAAATCTTAATCCTATACTTTTAAATAAAATTAAATATATTAATTGCATAAAATAGGATAACAAATTAATATAAATAATACTTCCTCCATCCCGCCAATACAGATCAAATTGGATTTGCACGAGTTCAATAAATCATTTTTAATTAGCTTCTATTATACTCTTAAATTAATTATATATATATTTTAAATATTTTTATGTATTTTAAATATTTTTAAGTATTTTAAAAATACTATTTTTTTGTTGAGATTATAAATAAATTAAAAAAAATTAATTTGTTATTAAGAATTAAGTCAAAGTAATGACGATTAAGAGAATATTACAATATAAGTAGTTGAAATTATAAAATTGGCCTTTTAACTTAACTAATCAAAATAGAATGAAAATTTAGTCTATATTTTAGAAAGTCTAAAATAAAAATTCAGCTTGTTTTTGTGGGATTGAAGAAGTAACTTTGCAAAAAAAAAAGTCAATTATAACAAAATAAAATAAAATATATTCAATTAAACAGAAAAAAAAATAGTATATATAAAGAAAAAAATGATAATAGTAACGGGGCAAAGGGCTACTACCCCGCCTACCACACTCATATATATATTATAAATAAATTATTATCATTTTAAAATTTAATTTAAAATTATTAGTTTTCTCTAATATTTAAAATTCAAATAACTAAAACCTCTTATCTAAGGAAATATCTTTAAAATGTTTAATAAAGATAACAAAAATTTCAATTTAATATGGAAAGTGATATTATTTAGTTTATTTGGCATTGGGTGCAATGTATGTGAACTTACATATCCCATGCATTTATACACCTACCATACTATTACTAGTGGGTACAAAATCAATTCATGTGTTAGTTTATGTTTACCTTGATTTTGATTTGATCAAGCAACTCAAATCACTTTTCTTTAGAAGGTGCCCTATTTTTTTGAAATTGCAATTTGAAATGTTTATTATATGACATAAATACTTATGTATCATGCATACTTTTTCCCTCAATTTACAAATTTGCTGAATTTGTACTTAGAATAGAGTCCTCCTATCTTTTATTTATGGTGGTGGGTAAGGTAGTTTCATTTTATAGTTTGAAATAAAACTGATTTTACATTAAATATAAGTAACCTTTGTTCACGTAAAATAGCACCCTTTCATAACAAGTTAATGTCATGATCTTTCTGTTAAAAAGAATGTCATAATCTCGAACAGAATGAGTGACGGATACAGACTTTCATTTCAGAGGGTCCAAATTAAAAATATAGATACATTTTTAAATAAAACTTATAAGCTAATAATATTTTATTTATAAAAATTAATAAATTAGTATAAATATATAGGAATATTTATTTTGATCTTTCATTTTTTTTAAATTGTTGTATAATAATTTCATAAAAATCAAATCCTTTTTGGTGTCGTAATTCGGATCAAATATTTTAAAAATATTAATCTTAGTCAATTTAATATTTTTAACTTTTAATTATTGTCATTTATTCAATTTAATGACATACGTCCATTCCATAAAACTTAATAATTTATATATGTTTCTTTCAATTTTAACCAAACCAAATTTTAATTGATATGTTTTTTTTAAATGAATAATTAGTAAAAATTAAAATATATTTATTGAAAATAGATTAAAAAATTAATGATTTTCTAAAGTTTGTGAGGAATCGACCTCACTCACGATGATGAGGCTCTTTTATTTGATTAAGCTACAATATTATTTAATTTAATATAACTTGAATTTTAACAGTCTTGTCAACCACAATTCCACTAAGCATGTAATAACAATCTATATTTCTGAAATCAACTTTCCAACTCTGCTCCATAGCCAAAATTTATTGGCAGAAGATCACTTTTTTTTACCGATAATTTATTTTCTTTAAACTGTCAGGGGGGCCAGTGAACCCCTGGTCTCTATGTAGATCCGTCACTGAACAGAATTATAGATTTTTTCATATATATATATATATATCATATTATCTTTTATGGTAAGTTTAAAGACTGAAATTACTTATTAATATAAAGTTTTTACACATAAATAAATAATATTTTGAAATGATGGAGTAATCGTTATTAATATAAAGTAAAAAAATAATCTTAAAATGCGTTTGGATAGTGGTGAATTTGGCTTTTAACCAAAAAATTTGTTTGGAATATGAAATTTGTGAAATTTAGATTTGGGTCAAATCCAAGCAAATTTTCACACATTTAAAGTTGAGAATATGAAATGAGTTCTATAATCTAAATATTTCAAATACTAACTAATTATCATTATTGTGTTAAAATTAGCCGATTCAACTAGTTTGATCGAAAATCGACATATGATCCAACTCAAAAGGATAAAATATTGAAATTTTTAATAAAATTAATTTTGATTGGTCTTAATAAAATTTGAACCGATTAAACATATAAGATTATTTTCTATTGAATTTTTTTAAAAATTGACTGAAGAATTCAAAATGCAGAATACCATTTTAATAATCGACCAAAACCAGAACCTAAAATTCCAGCTTTTAAACCTTAATCAATCGGTCTGATATTATTAAAAAAATATATTTTTTTGGTTTGGTTCGATTTTAGTTATGTTCTAATGTAAATAAATAATTGATCTAACAGTATGTTGACAATGAAAGAATCAGTGTTACAAGGTTTGTGAAAACAAATACAGAGACTTGGCTTGTAACACTACTAAGCAGTGTGTGCATTGCATTTAAAAATCACTTAGACCATCGAGAACATTGGTATGAAATAATACGAAAAGTTGAACTTTTGATATCAAATTATAGACTTGTAGATATAATTGATCTTAATGAATGAAATCGAACCTAATTGACCGTGTTACACAAGTTTGTGGATCAAAATTACACTTTTCTTTGATTAAAATCTAAAATTTGGATCTATAGGGCCCAATAAACCGTGTTTGCTCTGAAGTTTGCAAGTTTGAATCATCTGGGCCAGGTCTCCAAAATTCAGCTGGATGAATTTGACCTCAGATTTTGTGACCCTTTTCTTAAATTATTTTAAAAAGTTAAAGGTTTATTTTTATTTCAAAAATATAAAATAATCGAAATACACTTTAATTAATTGATATAAAATATCAAAATCAAATTAAACTTGAACAATTAATCTACTAAAAGTGAATAACATAACAGAAATTTAAGAATTATATTTTGACAATGTCAATAAATTGGAATAATTCAAGTGATGAGAATTTTCGTGCACTACTTGCACGGTTAAAACTTCTATCTTCAAACGTTTTCATTCAAAATATACTCTTAACGAATCATCATAGATTTAACATGCATTTGATTTTAAAACTTAAACAAACACTAAAAAATGTTGATTTAACCAATGATTATACACTAACCTTAATCTGCAATATCCAAAATACACCAAAACCACACATAAATCTTCAAAAACGAACCATTTTATTCGAAAATCAAAGAAAACGTAAGAGATGATGATGTCCGACCAAAAGTCGAAGGTAACTATTTTCTTTCTGCCCTCAAAACCGAAATAATAAAACTGACTTTCTCTATAATTTTTTTTCTTTTTAACTTTAATTTTATCTCTTTAATTTCAGAGCACTGTTTAAGTTAATTTTTTTTAAGAGAAGTTTTATTGAAATACGAACAATCAATCTACCCAGTACTTTTCTAGAATTTTTCATTTTTTTTCCAACACGTGACATGAGTTTAGGCATCACGCCACAAAAAATTATAGGGATTAAAAGTTATAAAATTAGATTAATTTTTGCTTGGATAGTCGAAGTTGTGAACGATGCTATGGTTGCAGAGTTGAAAGAAGCAGCCATAATAGTTTAAAGGTTTAGAGGAAGAAGATACTGGTAAATTATAGTTAGAAGTCCTTATATTTTGTGTGTATTTTATGCATAATTTATAAGACATAAAAGATTAAAAAAATTAGAATAATTTTCTAGCACACTTTGCCTAATTATGTCCACTAAAGGGCCTTAAAATAAGAATTATGATAAGTACAGGAATCCGAACGTGACAAACTTTTGAATAGGAGTCTCTCAAACAAACCAATAAAATTTACAAGGGTCTCTATATGGGTTTTGCCAAAATTTTATTGTGATCATCCTTCTTTGATGATGTCTGCGTCTCGATCTAAGAATCAATCCCTTATGTACATCCTTGACTCACAATATTCAAAATAATGTAACAATATGATCTTTTTAGAAATTTTTAATTTTCATACTAAAATATATTAATTCAATATAATAATATTTAAAAGTAATATTTTTGTTAAATTTATTGAATTTAATGAAAATAGTAAGAAAAGTAAAATTCACTTTAGAATGATTCTCTAAAAAATTAAAATTATGTATCTTTTATACTAGGATTAGATTACTGATGGAGTCTGCCTTCTGAACCGGTGAGTAAGACCTGCAAAACAGGGTAGAAGCTAACCGGACGGTGGTTGTCCGATTAACTCTCCGATGCTAAAGTCAGTCTAGAGCTTTGAGCAGCGTTTTGAGTATATGAATGTAATTGTGTTTCTAGGCATAACTCGTGCTCCTTTTATAGTAGTCGAATATACCTAGTAGAGTTGTATTAGGCAGGTGAATCCTACTTTATAGGGATTCGGCAATATCGTAGAGATTCTCCTGATTTGTCGTGATCTACCTTAATCTGATAAGAGTCCTATTTAGGAACGTTTTCCTAAATAGTCTTATCTTCCTAAAGTAGAGCTTATCCTTCCATATGTAGTGTTTGTGTCCGAGTAGGACAATACTTCCATACTTAGTCGATTACCCGAATCCCGGACCTGACGCGCTTTCGGCGGATCATGTGGGATTCGGTCTTTGTAGGCATATCTTCGAATCTTTAAGGATTCGGTCTTTATTAGCATGTCACCGAATCTTAAGAGATTCGGCTTCTCCTTCATATCTTCGGATCTTTAGGGGGAGTCCGGTATCACCTGAGAGTGAATCTCCTGCAACTCGGCTCCATTATACTTACAATAGGATTCGGTATCCATCAATTACTATCGACTCAAATAGCAATTATTATAATTAAAAAATGTATTTTTTATTTTAACTTTTTAATAATAATAATTATATAATCTAACTGATAAAAATTGACAAGATGATTTAATAAAAAAATTAATTTTAATATTAATTGATTACAACGTATAAGTTTAAGGGTAATTATTATTTAGTACTTAACATAATCTACACGCCCATTGGATTTGAAATAAAAATTGGGCAAATTGATAAAGGGGAAAGGCTTTTGTATTAAATTGATTATAAAATTAAAATTTGTACTAATTGATTATGTCATGTAAGTTGAGGGGGCTAATTGACACCTTTGTTGATAGAAATCTTAGTTTTTTCAAATTGAAACGGTGGGCCAGACTTTTGCAACATCCAGAACAGGACCCACAGCCTCCACGTGACTTTGAGCACCCCACACTACCCACCATCCGATCCGATCCGATCCGATTCATCCGCTTTCCTTTTTAAGCCCTTTTATCTCTCTAAACTCCGCTAAACTTTCTCTCACTAAAATCTCTCACACAAAAATTTCCTCTTTATTTTTCTCAATATAATTTATATTTTACAAAATCAGAATAAAGTCTAAGAACCACAGCCATTGGATCAAATGTCACATTACAGAAATCTGAGCCGTAGATTAAACCAAAATCAGCAATGCCGGAGGCGATGATGATGTTATGAAACCGCGCATGCAGAATCATTAGTCAGATTTGATTTGAACCAATGGCGAAGCTGTTTGATTTCAACCAAACTACAACTGGGTTTTGAAGGAGAATAAATAAAAACCAAAATTAAAGGTTTTTTTATTTTGAAAGTGATGTCTGATTTAGTGGCCCGCACTGGCCGACATCAGCAGCGCTACGAGAGCGGTTGTCGTCTTGTCGCCGGGTAATCTTCTTTTTTCTTTCTTTTTTTATTTTTGAATTGAAATTTGATGGTGAAAAGTTACGATCTTTATGTGAGTTTTTGTTTGTTGTCCCCTTTTCACTTGATGGGTTGTAATCTTTTATTGTTGGATTGGTGTATTGTAATATTGGGATTTTTTTTTGACATGGTGTTGTTTAGTTAGTACAATTATTAATTTTTTTTAAGGATCAATGGGCTCTTTAATTTTGTAATGGTAATTGGGATATGTTGAATTGGTCAATTTGGATATAATTTGATGGGGCCTGCTTCAGTTTTTTTAATTGGCTTATTTGTTTAGTTGGAGTTTCTGAATAAATTTGGAGGGATTAGTTGGTTATTTTTCTTTTCGTGTTATTGAAGGAATTTATTGTATGAACTATGAAGTAAACTAGAGGGGTTTCTGAATGAATTTGGAGGGACTAGGTGGTTATATTTTTTGTGTTATTGAAGGAATTTATTGTATGAAGTAAACTAGAGGGGTTTGCAAAAAAGGAGATTATAGATATTTTGTTTATTGGCATGGAGTTTTGTTGAGTCTTTTGGATTATGATTCTGGATGTGAATTTAAAGGGATTCAGTTTCTTGTAATTTTTGGAGCAGTGCATTTAGGGAATCTAAATTTTACTTCTTTGTATTTCTCGAGCTATCAAAGGGAAGCTTTCGATGCATATTGCAAATAGCACACTGTTGTTGGATCTTTGTTTGCTAACTCTACAGGTTTTAATGGCAGGTGCATTCCATTTAGGTATAGAAATTATGATGAAAATGGTGATGCCAATGCTGAAAAGATTGTTGAGGTTCTTATGATTAACTCAACTAGTGGACCGGGTCTCTTGTTCCCGAAGGTAATGTTATTTGCAAGTTGAACAACGTCATGTTCTCATGGCAGTTTATATACATAGGGATAATTTATACTCGGTTGGTTTTCTGTGAGGTACATGAACTTGCTTTAAGTAGTTGTTAAAGATTAGCTTAGGTTGGATGTCCATTTGCCTAAGCAGTCATCGAATACTTTTGCGTTTGGGTTATGCATGTGCATCTACAAATGAGATTCTAATTTTAGCATCAGAAAATAAATATCATTTTGTTATTGGTTCCAGTTTCTTTTCAATGCCATTAATACAAAATGAGAACGTTTTCACGTCCTCACTTGCTTTCCTTGTATCTGGAGCTTAATTTGATTCCAACTTCCAACCCTAAAACTAAAAAAGCAAGGGATGGACACCAGCTGGTTAACTTCGTGTGCTTTGTTGGTTTGTGTTTGTATATGTAGCATTTATTAAACTTTAATAGCTTAGTCTTTGAATGTTAAGGAAGAAATTAAGAAAGTTATATTGTTTCTTGTTTTGTTTTCTTGTTTGTATAATTTATTTACAGGGTGGATGGGAGAATGATGAAACTGTTGAAGAGGCTGCAGTGAGGGAAGCCATTGAAGAAGCTGGAGTTCGAGGTGATCTAATGGTGAGAATTTAATTGTTCGATTTGTTCTCTATTTTTCTGTTTGAGCTAATAATATGCGGATGTTCTGTGATTATCTATCTCATTGATTTTGAATTGCTGGGTTGAGGAGAGAAATAACGTTCGAAATGCCTTATAATTGTAGAAGTTGAATCTAATTTTTGTATGATAGATTACTACGCATGCCTCTGTGGTTTGTACAATATAGTTTCGGAGGAGCTGTTCGCTATAGATTTTGGTATTTAATGTAGGGAAATTCTAATGTAATAGTTCTTGCTTCTATATGATCTGAAAATCCAAGTGTATTAATATTTGTTTTCACTGGTGTTTCAGGATTTCATAGGGGACTATCACTTCAAGAGTAAAACACTTCAAGACGAGTGTTGCCCAGAAGGTTTATGTAAAGCTTCAATGTTCAGTTTGTACGTAAAAGAGGAGCTCGAGTCATGGCCAGAGCAGAGCACCCGAAAGAGAAGTTGGTTACCCATTGCTGAAGCTGTCGACAATTGCCGACATAAATGGATGGAAGAGGCCCTTAAACAGTTTTCTACTCAGCTTCCAAATAAGATGTAAACTATAGATAAGGAACCGCCAGTGAAGATCGAAAAAATTTCATGCTCACACAGATTACTGATATCTGTTGCAGCAATTTTCTTAATGTCTCCTCTTTAGTAAACAATATAGCAGTTTAAACCTTAGGATCACAATTTTTTGGTGTATGTTTTTAGAGACTTGTCAAAGTTAAAAATTTTAATCCTTCACCATTTGTTCCAGAAATTTTTAGATGTTCACTGATGCATCATTTATATAGGCTTTTAAAACGCCTACATTTTCACCAGAGTTGAAATTATTTGAAATATTTACGAACAATGATGGCCAAGTCAGCTTATCAAGGTTATCACTAAGGTAAAGTAAGTTTATCAAAAATCAACCACATGGATGAAAAGGCAAGAACTAAGGAATATTTATGTGTTAAATTTGTATAAAATTACATATATACGCCAAAAAGCTTATCAGCTACCCATAATCTAGGAGATACAAATGGCTACATAACTTGTTTTACCTTGCCTGCTCTGTCATCTATAACTAACAGTTGAGGCAATCAGTGTTCATCAAGGTCCCGCTATCCATGTCTGTAAATCTTGTGTTTATTAACAATAAACATTTCTTTTAGTTTAAGGAGGCCACTGCAGTCAAATGTAGAGTATGAAACACATAACACTGCACTGTAAAACCAGTTGCCTCTCCGTTTGTCTCCACGGGCCAAGGAAAGACCAAATGAAAGATTTTATCTGATACCTTGATTAAAAGCTCAACTCTCATCCAGAACGATATCAGCTGGATCTCCAATCCAAGGTCTCCCTTCTCTCCATTGAAATTTAATTCTTACCTTCCCATTTGCATCTACCCCAATTACTCTGCCCTTGCTAGAGTGTGTCTCCATCCCCCAACCCCACCGAGGTGTTACTAGCCCTTCCCTAATTCTCACTTTGTCGCCCAGTTTGAATGGCCTAACTCGTTCCATTTCCCACGCCTTGCAAAGCCAGAGTCTTTCCATGAAGCAGAATGCAACCCATAATTCCCCATCTTCCATCCGATGCACCACCCCGATGCTTGAATGACTCACCTCTCCCCACTGGTGTGTTGGTGTTGATACTGATGGTCTTACCCTCACCCAGTCTCCAACGCAAAGTTCCTGTTCCTCAACTAACTCCACTTCCGATGGATCAAGCATCCAAGTTTTGGATCCTACCGGAGTATATATTCTCAATTTTCCATCAGCATCAATTGCTGCTATAGTTCCAACACTAGCATGACTGTGACCTGACCACCCAAATCTGGGTTGCTTCACGGAGAGTTTAACTCTAACCTTTTGTCCAATCACGAGCTTTTCAACTCTTTCAAGAAGGGAGGTATGTCCCACCCATCTTTCTTGCTCCCCGCAAAAGCCCACAAAAGTGCTTCCATCCCATGCATCTCCGTCATACCCTATACCCTGTACAATACCGATGCTGCCAGGCACAATAGATTTCCAGTTACCGGCATCTTCATTCAGTCTTACCCATTCTCCAACTAAAAACATTTGTTCAACCTCGAGATCTGCGGGATCTCCTTTCCACAACCCTGGCAAACCAAAGAAAGCAACCCTCACTTCTCCATCAGCATGAACGCAGGTGATAATGCCTCGTGAGCCGGGCCGAGTACCTCTCCATCCCCATCTTGGCTCTGTTAATCCAGTTCGAAACCGAACATGCTGCCCAACCTTGAAGCATGGAACCTTTTCAACATCTGTGTAATGAGCGATTGACCTTCCTTTACGGAAACAACAAGCCAGCTCTAGGTATCCTGTCTCTTGTACACTATGCACAACAGCTAAACTTTCCTTTCCAATGCTATTCCAATCATAACTTGGTCTAGTCCCCAGACTTGGTTTGGAACGTACCCAGTCACCAACTTCAAATCCTGATAGACGTTCTGCATCTCCAGGAGAAACTTTCCAAGGTTTATGCCTGCCTGCAACTCTCACCTGCATACAAATCAAAAACTCGCTTGAAAACCGAAATGCTTCTCTTTTTGTGCTGGGGAAAGATTCCCATTGGCATTCAATATAAAATAACCATACTGTCATCCATGAGTGCGCTGCTATATTTCTAGCAGGTTCCACTTAAAGTCCTACTAATATGCAGTATAAGTTGCTCACTAAGGAGAACTAAGGTGGTGTTCGACAAAACTGAATTAAGTATTGAATTTTAAGTGATAAACATAATAATTATTGAAAAATTTAAGTGCTGAACTATTAATAATCTATTTGATAACTTTAACTATTGAAAAATATTGATGTTCCATTAAACGTGTTATAATGATGAAATTTTTAAACATAATCATTAAAAAATTTAAAATTGAAATTATTAACTACAAATTATGATAATACTTGTATTAAAATGTATATGTATATAAATATATAAGGGTAAACAGTAAATAACATTTAACAAAAGGTATATAGGTAAAAACAGAGTTTACGAATAGTTATTGAAACTTTATATTAAGTTAAAATTATAAAGAAATTAACAATTTAATATCTAAGTGTTTTTTAAAAGTTGAGTAAAAAAAAACTTGACAGAGGTAGCGTTAGTAATTAGTGGTTAGTAGTTGGATTTTAAATCGGCCTTAAACCACTGACCAAGACCTCAAGAATGCACCATAGAGCCTATAAGCCACTTGGGCTTAATATGTGTTATCCAACACTACTTAATGAAACAAGTGCTGAAAAATTTAATTTAAGTAATAAGTTATATTATCAAACACGATCTAAGGCATGTGCAAGTGCAAGTTTGCACCATAAAACACATTAATAGACACTATTTTAATTTGCAACAGGTTACTAAGTTATTGAATGTAAAACGATTTAAGAGGAACAACTTCATAACAGAGATCAAGGCTAGGAATGCAATGCTTACATTTAAAGCCCCATCCATGTCGATTCTAATAACTTTTCCAACAGTTGCAGGGCTTTCATTTGACCATCCAAGTCGAGGCTGGGTCACAGAAGGTATGACATGTATCTCTTGTCCCACTTCAAAAGGGGGCACCTTCTCCATATCTGTCACAGAGCAAGAAAAGGGCTTGCTCCTGAAACAAAAGGCGACACCCATATCACCATCCTCCTCTAAGCTCTGAATTATCCCAATGCTGTTTCGTGTAACATCCTCCCATCCAAATTTTGGAGAGGATACTGAAGTTTTCACTCTGACCCAATCTCCAACCTGCTTATAGAAGAGTTAATTTAATCCAACAAACCTTTTACATGGATGCATTAGAACTTAACATACAGTAACATATAAGCACAGCATCGATTGCCAAATGCAGATGAATCACCAATTATTTATGAATTACAGAAAATATATTACCTTGAAATCCTCAACCTTCTCCATGTCAGAAGGGTCAGCCTGCCAGAGAATAGGACGATTCGGTATTTCTATTACAAGAAGACCATCATTCTCTATTTCACTAATTCTTCCAACACTATGATGGGTCTCACCCCCCCAAGCATATCTAGGTTCTGCAACTGATCGCTTCACACAGACCCGGTCACCAATCTGCAGAATCAAATAATGTCTTAATGCAACTGCCAATAACTTTCCTCAAATCAAATAAAAATTAAATAATTCTACATAGGAAAAGGAGAGTCCTAATGCTATCAACAAAAGGGAAAAGCCAAGGTTACATTCATTCATACCCTGAACGGGGCAACAGGCTCAACCTCCTCTGGTTCACAATGCCATGGATTTGGAAGATAACTCAACTCTAACAGCAGACTACTATCTGGTCTTATACAATAAACTATCCCAATGCTGCCTGGTGTTACCAATCCTAATCCATGCTTTGCTGTTGTCAGTGTGGGGCGGATACGAACCCAGTCGCCGACCTTAAATTCTTCAACTCTTTCCATTTCTGCTGGATCAGCTTTCCATCCCCTGGATGCTCCTGGAAACCCAACACGCAGAATTCCATCATCATCAACACATAAAACTGTCCCAATGCTGTCACGGGATTGATCACGCCAGCCAAACCTGATGGAAAACAAGACTAATCATCCCCTTTTTCAATAGTCAAATTGTGCATGAAACTATAAATACATAGGTTGATATAACACATGTTGCTAAAAGCTGAAAGCTCATGCTTTAAAATAAATTTCATGGTTAAAGCTAGCAATGTTGTATGGACTGGGCATACAATCACAATAGGAACTATATCTTTTTCCTTATTTTTCAAATGTTATTTATAAGGATAATAACTAAGGCTTAATTACTTAAAAACCACCCACCTTGAACTTTTTTTTCGTTTATACCCTGACCTAGGAAAAAATTCATTTATACCCTGACGTATGTGTTTATGCTTCACCTCTACCCCGAAACACTAAATTAACCTCTTTTCATTCAAAAAAAAATTTAAAATAGTCCTTCATTTAGAAAAAATTCATTTCTAATTAAACTCTAATTAGCTTAGGTTAAAAATGAAGAACTATTTTAAATTTTTTTCTTAATGAAAAGAGGTTAATTTAGTGCCTTGGGGTAGAGGTGAAACATAAATGCATACGTCAGGGTATAAATGAATTTTTTCCTAGGTCAGGGTATAAACGAAAAAAAAGTTCAAGGTGAGTGGTTTTTAAGTAATTAAGCCAATAACTAATCCAGAAGTAACACACATGTTCATTCAATAAGAATACCATAAATTTCCCAATGATATTGAGTGGCAGTAAGTGTAATATATTTTTAGAAATACTTATTTGTGCTACACTAACTAGTAGGACTAAAATGTGCTAATACCATACCTTGGCTCTTTCACGTCTGCTTTAAGCTGAACATGCTGCCCTCTGTCCAAGGGAATCACTTTCAACACTTCATTGGCCAATACACGAGCCTCACCAGTACAAAATGATACAATGATGTTGTCCTTGTCCGCTACATTTTGCACAAAACCTACACTCTTATGTTTAGCACCTTGCCAACCAAGTGTAGGGGTCAAAACAGTTCTTTTGAACTTCACCCAATCCCCGACTTCAAATCTGCCTCACATGAAAAGAGAAAGCATTAATAAATTGTAGTTACACTGTAAAATTTCAACACAATTGGAGAAGGCAAAAAAAAAAATTCTTGTCCTTTGTCCTTACATTGTAGGAGAAAGATGAACTCCCCTAGTTACAAGAGCGTCCATCAAGTCTTCTGGGATCCATTCCCGAGGAAGGGCCTCCAGAAAATTACGTAGGGTCTTACCACTGTCACCAAAATATGCACAAATCAAGTGAGAAAAGTCTGAAACTTCACATATACCTTCTCAACACAGTATTTACCCATATGGCAATGATAACAGACAAGTTGAGGAGATAAAATCCTTGAAAATCAATAGTTGGTACTTGCCTGTGATTTCTGACATCGACAGCAGCATCAGGATTTCTAAGCATAATGATGAGCCATTCAAGATTTTCACGTATCATTTTTGCTGCATCTGCTGCTATGTGAAAGGCATTGTCACCTTCATCATCCTAATATTTTCAAGACATAAGTTCTGACTGTTGAGTTTCAATCATTTCTACAATTAGTATTTTCGTAAACATGTATATATAGATAATATGAACCCATGGTATTGCAGTTCACCTCAAATGAGCAATCTGACTAAAGTGAGATAAATTTATAAAGACCCTATAGCGAAGACTTCAGAACAGAAAGGGTATAACACCTGAAAATTGCAATTTGCACCGGAAGATAAAAGCAAGCCGACACATGACTTTGCACCTCTAGCCAATGCCACATGAAGAGGAATGGTATTGTGCATGTTCCGAATGTTCACATCTACTCCAGCTTGAAGTATAATCTGTTCAGCAATTTGCATATATAGTTCAATCAAGAAAGAGAAAGGCGGAACAATTACTCAAAAAAAAACACTATAAGTTTTTAGCATTTGCACTAATATGCATGGGCATAAAATACTTATCATAAACAAAATACTCAGAACTCATAATTTGTATTGAGAAAGCTAATATGGCTTACCTTGACCAAATCAACATCATTAGCCATTGCAGCAGTATGCAAAGCCGTTCGCCCATGCTGAGCATCTTGCGCAGTAGGATCTGCTCCAGCAGCAAGCAATATTCGCACCAGTTCTCTCCCATCTAAAAGAAATAGGAACAATATGCGAATGAGCAAAGTCATCACACCAAAAAGAGAAAAAAACATAACACGAACAGTAAAAGATGACTGAAACAGACAGCAGGATGACAGGGCAATAGACCCGTGACACGATAACTTGGTAGAAATTAGAGACCAAAACATTCAACTTTTTAATGTAAGCTTCCAATGAGTTCATTCATTTATATGCTAGCTAGTCCAAGGCTTTTGTGTTACCAATTTCATGATCTTTCTTTACAGCAGCTGCCAAACACAATGCAGTTCCAACAGGACTTGGTATATCAATTGTCTTAGCAATCTCTTCTGGGGAAGCGATTTCCAACCACCTTTTCACAACAGCCACATTCCATGTCGCTATGCACAAGTGCAAGGGTCTGTGACATTAGGAGAATGAACATGAGCAAAAAGGAGCTGCAAGACTTAGTAGAAATATAGAACATAGCGTATAGCAGGAAAACTCAGTAGAACATGTTGCTTCCGCGATTAATAATAAAATTTAAATTTAGAACTTACAAGCTTTAACAGGAACCTATATTAACTTTGCATATTAACTTGATTAAAATAATGATGAACTGACAAAAACCCTCATATAACAATGTGAGAAGCAAGGAAAAGGGAAAGTTATATCCTATGAGAATGTCATATTTTCCAATCCCAAAATCAAAAAGAAAGTAGAACCAAATGCACTCAGTCTCCAACTCTCACATAGAAACCTCCCCAAATAACTACCCAAGACACGGAGAAGAAGGAATAGAAAGCTTTCACAGTCCACATATTTCTTTTCCCCACTTAAGTCATAATATTAAAACGAAAGAAAATAAAAAATTAAAACTCACGTTAAATTTTTTGAATTCCGGAACGCCATTGACCTACAGCCTCCATTTTCCAAAATAGCAAGAGCACAATCTGTATATTTCTTGGCGACAGCTCTATGCAGGACAGTTTCACCTTCATCATCCACAGCATTGGGATCAGCTCCAGCCAATAGTAGCTCCTGTCAGAGTAAACCAAATTCATAAGGAAATCAAAGAAAATATTCAATTAGTGATATCTAATAGGCTGAAGACTTACGCGCATACAATCGGGCTGTCCATGGTAGGCACAGACGTGAGCAACTGAAGGACCAAAACCATCTCTTAACTTAGACCTAACATTTGCCCCTCTCATAATAAGAGCACGGACACATTCTGCAGATCCAGCAGCTAAAGCAAATACAAGAGGGGGATCGCCATCTTTATCTAAACCACCAACATCTGCCTGTCTGTATTCCAATATAGCCCCAACAAGTTCCGCACTACCACGTCTACAAGCCAGGTGAAGAGCTGTTTGTCCATCGGTGTTCTGAGCTTCTAAAAGCATAGATACTGAACCGCCGCCATTTCCTGATGCAGCCTTTGCAAGCAGATCCCTGCATAAACAATTAAGATGGAAACAGAAAAAGGGGGAACACAGTACAAAAGTAAGATAGGAATCCTTAAAGTTCTTCAAGTAGACAGCAACAAAATTAGGGTGAGCAAACTAACCTAACGCCATTAACATCCCCTTCAGATACTAGCCGATGTAAATGACTAGGGTTATCCTGAAAAACCTCCAGATCAGCTGTGGGGGGTGGTTCTGTCTCATTTGTTCCAGAATGCTTTGCAAAGCTACTATAATCACACAAACATTTGAATAAGAAAATCAAGCTTTCTATCATGAACAAACACCCACACGCATCTCAGTATGCTTAAAAATAGAGATCTTGCTTTGTCAATGAACATGTAATGACAAGCTCATAATCCAGTCCAATAGAGGTGTGGAAAAGCAGAATTTCAATACCAAATTTGCAAAGTGCTTACTTATCAGGGCTTGCAGGAGGGCTGCGTGGCAGCTCTTGTAAATGACGAAGAAATATCGCTAACATTTGATTAAAACTTGGCCTCCTTGATGCCTTGAACTGAAAACACTCGCCAATCATCCTCCACAATTCTCTAGGCATTCCAACTCCTACCACACTTGCATATTGGGGAGGCAATTTTTTAGCCTTGACAACAGCTCGATAAATTTCCTCAGCACTTAAACCAGCCCAGCTGCACAATGACATCAACTCGTATTACTAAACATATATACCAAACAAGAAATTTTAAAAAGACAGCAAATAAACTAGAATAAACAATAAGTTACTACACATACGGAATGGAACCCGTGCACATTTCCACTAATGTACAACCAAAACTCCATGCATCCGATTCTGCAGATATACCAATTGCCTCATCCCAGAATAAATTTAATGACTTCTTCACTGGCTCCCATGCCTCTGGAGCAGTGTAGTGTGGGCTGAGCATAGTACAGTCCATACATGAATGGATTTTTGCAGACTCGCACTCTGAACGAGCTTTTCGGCAGGTAGATTTCTTCAAAATTGCAGCAAGTCCATAGTCAGATACCACTGCACGACCATTTGAATCCAAAAGAAGATTGGATGGTTTAATATTCATACAGACAACACCTGCAGCATGGAGTTCAGCCACCCCTCGCGCTATGTCAGCCCCGTATCTACAGGCAACAAATGCTTGCATCATTAGGACGATAGTCGTTTGGACGAGCGTAAATTAATGAAGTAATTAGAAATTTTAGACTTTAACCATTTGATTAGACTTTCTATAAGAATCAAGTTAGCAACAACTAACATTTGGATACTCAAAAGAACGGCCTAATCTGGCTAATGTACTTAAAATCCAGAAAGGAAAACCCATAGGCCCTAACCAACTTCATTCTCTCTGTTCTCCCGCTTCACTATCACCCATTTTCTGAACTCCTATCAGAGTTATTCTGACTTCCATCTCAAAAATTAAGAAAGAACAAAGTAGTATTGAGACAAAATAAATGATTTCATGCAAAAATTTGTTCCCCGGAAACAAGTAATTTACTGGAGAATCAGGATTGCTCAAAAGCCAGACAGAGAATTCTTTGCATCATTTGCATATCAATCCAGATGTTTATGGTGATTACGCCTACAAAGTATATCCATTTAAACACAGCGCACAGACTTCGCCAGATTTTACCACTTCTGGCAAGGATGCAACAGCACCCATAGGCATTCAACATTCAAGTCACTGACTAGTAGAGGAACATAAATAAAAAATAAAGCAACTATAAAAAGCTCAACATTTAGATTTGTTCCAGTACAATTGAAAAACTTCAATAGTCCTTAAGGTACATGGGCAAAATCCTATCTCGCCTTTCTTTAATTGCATTGCTCGTTGTTTCTCTTTTTTCCCTTACTCTAGCAAATAAGCATACATACATATGAGAACTATTACTACCACATATTTTTCTGAACGCATGATGAAAGTAATGAAAAATTTAAAAGAATTTGGTAAAAGCCACGTAAACCGGCTAAAAGCAATAAACAACTTTTTGTGAGCAATGAGGAACAGGAATAACCTTATCAACTTCGCATTACTTTATATAGCTAACCTTACAAAGTTGATTGTGAATAAGGAGACTGTAAATGTTACTAACAGGTGATATAGATGTGTAACTGATCTTATTGGGCAAACAAACAGTTAATGTTCAAGCTTCTTTTGCCACCAGTTAACCATGAGAAATAAACACTGAATTACTGCCTCCTAGAACTTAACAGCCTGACCACAACAGCCACAGTCACATTGAGAATGATCACAAAGTTCTCATATAAATACAATTTACAAAAATTGTTGGAAATAATCATCTCATCAACCTAGGAAACCTAAAGAAGCAACAAAAGGAAAACCAGATTAAATAATAATATAAACCCAGCCATATCTGTGTTCATGACTCGCATATGATTTTAAGAAAAGGAGAACACTAAAATCTCCATAAACCAAGTGGAATTTCCTAGCTTCAAAGTGTTAAATCAAATAAAAACTGGTTCTGACCCTCGATGCTTCCAGAAAGCATAAAGTTTTCTTGTCTCGTTCTCTCCTTATGATCACAAATGCGACAATATTGATATGCCTGCTTCGTGTTACTTTGATAATTGAAGGGGCATGTTAATATAACTCTACAGTAATCAAGTGGCACAACGTACATCTACATAAATGTAAACACAGTAGTCACTTGACTTACTGAAAAGACCATTGGCTGTCTTAAATCTATAGCCAAACCTATAAAAACCTGCCCTTCTAGATGCATCTGACTAGATAACTTTTGACAGGAAGCAGATTAATTTACTCATCTTCATCAGAATATACATTAAAAAAATCTTTGCTTTGACCGCATACCGACTTTACCATGTTTCACAAAGTAGCATTATCCATATATGACACAACTAAGCTCCAGACAACTCTATATAATTTAAACAACCAATAATACCAATCATAAGTCGAACAACTAGATAGCTGCATAATCAAATAAAGAACAAGAATCCCTATGGAAGACGCTAATTTTTCTGTTCAAATTACGAACTTTACTACTTTAGTTATTGCTTTTCTTTGTCAATACCTTAACCAGTGGAAACCTAACCACAACTAAACAGTCAAAAATTATCGTCTCTGATATGATGCACGCCACATTTCATCTAAATTTCAGATAAAGTAAGAAAACCCGCCAATTAGAATCAACAACAAAATAAACTAAAGCCAAAAAATTAAGAACCTTAGAATTTGTTCAAGAGTAAGCCGGCCTTCATTTCTCAACATCTCAGACTGAACAGAACCACAACATCTGTCCATAACAAGCCCTAAATAGCCATTCATCTTAACAACCCCATGAAATTTACACACATTTCTACACCACATTGAACTTCTCCTCAAACTCTCTAATTGCCCCAACACAAACTCCACTTCCATCTCCTCCCCAATTTCCACTCTCTTCACCGCTACCTTATGTTTACACTTCCCCCCTCCTCCTCCTCCAATCACACCTGTCCACGTGTCCACTCCAGCTCTCCTCCCCTCCCCAATCTTCTTCAACAACTTCACCTCCTGATGTCCTCCAAGCTCAATCACCGGCCCACTCCCACACGCGCCTGAGCTGGACGCGTGGCTCCCACGGCTACACCTCTCCTCATCATCGTTATCATAGTTATTATTATTACTCCGATTATTATTATTATTCTCATCATCCTCGCCGTCGTCCTCGTCATCGTCAGTGTAGTCGCAGTCGAAGCTGTTCGGAGCAGCTGACGTGGCGGCGGACGCCGCCGTGAGGAGAGACAACACGGCGAAATTCTTCCGAAGCGCGTTAACGGAGTTACCGACGACGGAGACGTGGCGGCAGCGGGGACAAGCTAATGTTGTGTCGAGAGACGATGAGAACATGCGTGATAAACACTCTTTGCAAAAACCATGGCCGCATTGAAGTAGTAACGGCACTCGTTCCTCTTCGTTATACCGTGTTTGGCAAACCGAACAACACGGCACTTTCATTTCTCAAAACCGAAATCAAAATCAAAATCTGGATTTCGATTCGGAAACTAAAAGTTCGAATCAATCGGAAAATAATTAGATCTTTAGATTAAATTAATCGAACAGATCCATGATCGAAGAATAAATAAAATGAAGATCATAAATTAAAAAGAATTAAGTGAGAGAATTTTAGAGAGAGAAAGAGTGAGGGTTTTAATAGAAAGAAAGTGTGTGAAATGAGAGAAATTAAAATTAAATTTATTATTTAAATTTCTTCGCTTTTTCTTTCCCTTTTCTCTTCGTTTGGCTAGCTGCACTAATTTCTTTTTAATTATGTTTATTAAGCTGATGTTAATGAGGTTTTAGTTTTAGTGTATGATTACCAATTTCTTTTCATACGAGTATTTTCTTAATTAGCCGAGTCAACTTTATTCCTACCTAAAACTTAATCAAATAAACAAATTAATATGATTATAAATTAGAAGCATTTCTTTGTTGAATTTAAATTTATGTTAAGAATTAAAGTTGGTCAAGTTAAAGCTACAGAAAAACAAATTATCTTTGTTGTACACAGTAACTGAGATTTTTTAGTTTCAAACAGAATAAGGGCGAATTGTAAAAACAGATATGAAATTTAGCATATTTTACAATACAGTACAAACTTTAAGAATTAATAAAATCAGTCATTAATTTTATTTTATTTTTTGATAAATCAAAAGACTTACCTATTTATAAATTAGTTTAAAACTTTGAAGTTAATTTATATTTAATCCAACAGATAGTTACATTATGAGTGTTCTTTTCTTAACTCAAACATTGTGGGAGTTTTTTTGTGTTATTTGTTGAATTAATTATTTAGCCTATACTCGCTTTAATCTAATTTGATTACATAGATCGTCGCCCCACTTAAGCTTAATAGATTTTGAGTTCCAAGTACCATGAATAAGAATGAATTTTTAAACTCTTTTTAAAAGGTAAAATGATAAATAGAATATGGATATAATTATTTATTGTAACAATGTCAATTTTTGTATCATTTTGACTTTTGAAAATGAAACTAAAAGAATTTCCATCAAAACATAAAGTTGTTTCACACTAGACATGGATGGAAAATACTAGTAATATATAAATTAATAACTCCTTAAACCTAACTTATTTCTATTTAGAGGCACTAATACAAATTGCAATACCTAATAAAGCATTTGAATTCTGAAGACTTTTTTAGATGATTTACGGGCTTAGCCCATAATAATTAGAGATTTACGGCCCTAAGTATGAAAATTGAGATTTATTATTTCTTATCCCCAAATTAGAATTCTAACCTATTTCATTATAATTTTTATACTTTCAAAAATTGAAGATTACGGTTCCTAAAATCAGAGATATTGCATGTGAAGATTCTTGTGAGATTCGCGCAATCCGTTTCTCCATTCAGTCATCCGTTTCCATTTATTTCAAACTTCCCATATTCAGTTGTTTTTCATATTTTGAATTCGGAATGGTGTCAACTAGGTCAGCTTCCAAAAATTCACCCCCTCAAAAAATGAAGAAATCAACATCTAGTCCGAGTTCTAGCAAAAGAAAAATTGAGTTTAATGCAATTCCGGCGACAATGAAGAATCGTCGAAAGGCTGTGCGTGAAGATGACGACAGTGACTTCGAGGATTTTGATATCCCTCCGAAGAAGATGGATAGGCCTGTTTCATATGCGGGTTTGCCTAAAAAGGTATTTAAATTTTTTGATAGGTTCGGTTATATAGTTTATAATAGTGTTTCGTTGTATGTGTTTGATTTGTTTCAGTAAGTGTTTGGTTTTCTTTAGTAAAAATTGAAAAGAATCATATGCTAATGTTTTTTTGTTTATGTTAGTCAATCACTTTGATTGTGTGAATTTACTATTTAAGTTTATTCGAATGATTTTTATGTAGGATTGGGATTATTACATACAACCCTCGGACCGTTTTCCTGTTAAAGTTACCCATCATTTGATTTTGTAATTCAAGTAGTTAAAACTGTCATCCCATACGCCGTTGCAGTAAAGAATTATTTTCAATGTCGTCATTCCTACATAAAAACATGTGCAAACGTTTATTATCCTCATTACCTCAATATTTACTACCATTGGTTAACCTCACAATTTGACATTGTTTTGTAATAAAAACAGTTTTAATGAAAAACCCATATAAGCAAAATTAGTATTAATCTTAAACTAATTCTAATCAGTACCTACAATAGACCATTGGATATTCTCAATATTTCATAGTGTTCATCAATAAAAAAATTTATAATTCTGAAAACATATTTCAATACTTTTTCATCGCCGATCATAACTTTTGTTATACTATAAATTTCAATATCAATTATAGACTTACTTGATTTCGGTTTATTACATCCGATTAGCTTCCTTCTTCATGATTTGATTATGAATCTCCGACTAGCTGAAATAATTGATCAAATCTGCTCTCTCTCTTTTTTAATTCAGTTCTCTGTAATCCCTTTTTTTAATAACCGAATATCTTTGATTTCATGGATTCAAAGATCTTGTATATTAGGTAAGATTTTCGTGCATTTAAATTTTCGGAGCAATTTTAGGAGAATCTTAGATAATGAGCTGACTGTTACCTTTTCTTCTTTCACGTCGTATTTATCTATTTTTTGAAAGTTAGTTTTGCAAGAAAAAAGATGAAAATTCTAATTATCAAAATGAAACATGTTGGGCGTAATTCTAAAATTATTTTATCTTAAGTAGTGTAATTATCAATTTTTCTCTTCTGAAGACTCCTTTGATTTTGTAATTCAAGTAGTTAAAACTGTCATCCCATACGCCGTTGCAGTAAAGAATTATTTTCAATGTCGTCATTCCTACATAAAAACATGTGCAAACGTTTATTATCCTCATTACCTCAATATTTACTACCATTGGTTAACCTCACAATTTGACATTGTTCTGTAATAAAAACAGTTTTAATGAAAAACCCATATAAGCAAAATTAGTATTAATCTTAAACTAATTCTAATCAATACCTACAATAGACCATTGGATATTCTCAATATTTCATAGTGTTCATCAATAAAAAAATTTATAATTCTGAAAACATATTTCAATACTTTTTCATCGCCGATCACAACTTTTGTTATACTATAAATTCCAATATCAATTATAGACTTACTTGATTTCGGTTTATTACATCCGATTAGCTTCCTTCTTCATGATTTGATTATGAATCTCCGACTAGCTGAAATAATTGATCAAATCTGCTCTCTCTCTTTTTTGATTCAGTTCTCTGTAATCCCTTTTTTTAATAACCGAATATCTTTGATTTCATGGATTCAAAGATCTTGTATATTAGGTAAGATTTTCGTGCATTTAAATTTTCGGAGCAATTTTAGGAGAATCTTAGATAATGAGCTGACTGTTACCTTTTCTTCTTTCACGTCGTATTTATCTATTTTTTGAAAGTTAGTTTTGCAAGAAAAAAGATGAAAATTCTAATTATTAAAATGAAACATGTTGGGCGTAATTCTAAAATTATTTTGTCTTAAATAGTGTAATTATCAATTTTTCTCAATTCTGAATTAGCTAGGAACATGATCAATATAGCCCAGTTTAGTTATAAAATGTAATTGAACATGTCATGAAGTCTTCATGTTAGAAACATAAAAACTTTTTGGACAATTCACATAATGATAGATGTTTTTCAACAACACTTTGTCTTTGTTCAATCTTCATTTTATGCTTGTTTGTCAAGTGTCCATCATTCATCTACTCTTAATATCTATCATCTTTAAAGGGTAATTTTGTCTTTTAATTTGAGTTTACATGTTTTGTGTTACTTAAATCTAATATTACCCCAAAATTTAGGTCCGAAGGAAAGTTAACACCAAAATTAACTTTTTCATCAATTAATCTTTTCGAAACCATTAATTTCTATTAATCAGATCAATAATGTGTAAATTTTAAAAACAGCTATGGGGAATAATTGATCAAAATTTTAGGTTAGTTGATCAAACTAATAAAGTTAGAGGACTAATTAATAAAAGATAGTTTGGTGTTAATTGTCCATTACATGTAAAATTAGGGGGGTAAAGTAATATTTAAGTACTACAAACTAAGCCCAGCAAATTTGTTTATGGACTTGGACTGCTTATGTCTTTAGATGGGCTCTATGTCTGCATAGCCTTCTGTCTTAATCTCGTTTGTGAGCATATGTTGTTGTCTGCAGATTATGCTGTGTTATTTGACAAACACATGCACATAGATAAAAATACACTAGGAAGTGGTGAAATTGAAAAACAAAATGAACTATATTTAAAAAAAAAATGGCATTAAACAGGAATTAAACATAAACATAAAACTTTTAATATAGCAGGCTAACATTCTTCTATTTTATTTTAAATTTTATACATACTTGAGGTTTTATATCTAAGTTTGAGCACGAATTCGATTCAACTGAATTTACCGACATATCTTGTTAATTGTTGGTTGATTTGGTTTGATTAATAAAAAATTTAGTTTGGTTATTGTAATGTTTTTAATGTTTTTTTTTGTAAATTGAATTAACTAAATAAACTGCATAATTTTTTGTTTTTATTTTTAACAGTTTAACCAAATAAATCAAATTTACCAACTAATTATTTGATAGGTTTTGTAATTTTGATATTTTGGCTCATTTCGTTAATTAAGTCGATTTAGTTAGAGTGATAAAATTGTTTTATTTTTATCAAATCGATTGGTTTTTAACTGAAATGACCATTACCAATACAGTTCATTTATCATATGTATATAATCTTAACCTTTGGCATTTCATTCGTCATATTATACATTATCTTTAAAATTTGGCAGTGAGGTTCTTTCCTTTTTTTATGTTGTATACCTTAGGTATGAAAAGTGGCACAAAAAAAAAATTCAGTTCGGATTAAATGATATGTGAATCAATATTATAGTTCATCTCTGAATTTTCGATAATCGGGGGAAATTTTTATCTAACCCTGGATTCAATAAATCCTATTTTTTTCTTTTAAAATTTATGACAATCGCTTATACTAAAGTTTATCCAATACGGTGACTCACCAAGGATAGTAATTTTTGTACACATATGACTTTGTCTAAATCCGAACTTAAAAATATGTTATTTTATGGATGAATTCAGACTTTTATTTTTATAAAGGCCAAATATTGTAAAAAGGCCAAACCTTTCATAAAAGTTTTACAAAAGTCCTGACCTTTCAATTTCGTCGATATTGGCCAAAAACAAATTATTTGGTTTCAATTGTGGCCAACTCTCAATTTGATTTCAATTTGACTATGTGACGCCTATGTGGCGCCTATGTGGCATGCCAAATATTGAAAGGTCAGGACTTTTGTGAAACCAAATAATCAGTATTTGGCCAAAATCGACAAAATTGAAATATCAGGACTTTTGTAAAATTTTTGTAAAATGTTTGGCCTTTTTACAACATTTGGCCTTTTATAAAAGCTCTCATCATGTAAATCCTAAAAAAATTTGTTTGAGCCCGTATGGTGTAAGTGCCGTATTTAGGTAACAAATATAAAGCCCGGATCAGGCTTGGGGCGGGCTTGGACTTATATAAAAATATTAAAATTCGGGTGGAACCCGGCCCATGAACATATTTACGTTACCATTCGAAAAAATGTTCCACCTCACTGACAATATTTGAAGGTGGCTAAAATTGTATAAAAAATTTATAAGATGAGTAAAATTGACAAAATATAAATTTCTAAGGTGCGCAGTGATTTATATTTTAACACGGAAAAACTACTATATTATAAAATTCTACATCCATATTTTCTCAAAGATTGAATATTATAAAATGAATAATTGTCTATCATATAAGCTCTTTTTAAGTCCGCTCCTGCCTCTAAGTAAGATTTAAAGAATGTAGTTTGTTATATGGAAAGTGATATAATCATGGATAGATAAATTGATTTTGTCTTACAAAAATATGAAAATGGTGGTATTAGATAAGATGCATGAACATGGAAGCAACATGTGAAACCTTAGTAAAAAGTAAAGCCAAACCCTATTATGATTATATAAACATGAAATTAGCCCTCGCATATATAGCCGCCGTAGTACAACTCTTCTTTTTTGCTGGGGTAGCCGCCGGGCATCAACTTGCATTTCATAACCCACCTTCAACTTGCACTATATTAATATACCCACTTTAATATTAACTACCATCACTCCTCCAACAACAAGGACCACTTCAATTAGATTCTTCTTCTTTTTTCTCTCAATTTTGATAGTTCATACTGAATTTGCCTTTCTATTTGAACTTAAAATATGAAGCTAAGTCATTATTTTTCTTTAATAAAATAATTTTAGGAGACCAAAATTGCAGATAATTAGGGTTTAATTAATTTCAAATAACTACTCCATAAACAATCTCCTATCTTGACCAAGTAGACCAGTGCTTTTACAATATTAATTGTTATAAAAAGGATTCCATCAATCGTATCATTAAGTCGGTAATCCACAAAAGAATTTTAAAAAAATAGTCAAAGATTTCAACATATTTTAATACAACTTTTCCACTAATTAATACTTTTGTCCTCAAGAACTTAATTACTATAATTTATAATTAGTTTTAGTGAGCCTCCACATGGACAAGAGTAAGACAGAGAGAAGAAGCAAATAGTATCAATATTGTAATAGAAATTCAAGAAAATCTTCATCTATACTAAGATATATTTACAATATACAATATAAATACATAAAAATAATGAATGGCAAAAACAAAGAGATGAAGCTCAAATAAAACCTGTACTGTACCTGCTAATAAAACTAATTTCTAGTTAAAAAAATCCAACTCAAAAGATTCAATAGGGAAATTTGACTGAAACATACTCATAAAACTTCCATCAACAGGTGACAAAAATCTATCTTCATCAAACGACTCGAAAATGTTAGAATCCGAACCATGAGAAGACGAAGAGTCGTTGCACGAGTTCATAAAAGGAAGAACTACCGGTCCCTGCTCCTCGTCAGAAACCCTAATATTTCTCTCAGCAGATAATTTTTCAGCTGATCCGCTATTAGTATCCATAAATCTCGCAGCATCGGAGTCTTTTCCGGTGAGTTCTTGAACAAGAGCCCTAAATTTCGATGCGCTGGTTTCAACTTTCATAGGGCTTGAAATGTAAACAACTTTGATCCCTTTTTTGCTTCTCTTTGATAGTTTCTTGCTCTTCAAGTTAACGCCCAGTACATCCATATGATCAAGAAAATCCAACGCCCAGATAAGATTTTGTGTTGTTCGTACGGTTAGTTCTGATTTTGTTTACTAAAATTTTGATGATGAGATCATATGAGTAGTACTAGGGTTTATATAAAGGGTACGGAAGTGGAAAGTTTTTGTCAAGTGTGAAAGAAGAAGGTTCACTAGAAAGTGTTTGGATTTGAAGAAAAGGCAAGAAAATGGAGATTTCTAGGAAGGTGATGATGTAGATTAAAGAAATGGGAATTATGGTTGGAGAAAGAAAATAAAAGGGTTAAATAGAAGATTCTGTTGAGAAATACTTGGATGACCCGCAATTAAAGGTGTCTATTTCCTTCAAATCCAATCAACCAAATCGAACCGAATCAAATTAAACTGTATATATATATATATATATATCATTTTTAAAAATTAAATCAAACCAAATCAATAAGGATATGATTTTTTAAAATTTATCTTTTTAGTTTAAAGTTTTTTGCGATTACTGAATTGCATGTTTTTCACGAATAACTATCATCATTTTATTAGTTATGTTCCGATAACTCGACTTTTATTCTTACATCAACGAGATGTTACATGCCAAAAATTGCTTGTTGGGCAGCATATATGTTGAATAATTGCACAGATTTTTGTTGAAACGCAAATAATTTTTAACTTGAGTTATTATTATAACCTGTTGTTGATATAAATGTAAAAGTTTATTTAGCAAAATAAAATGGCAATAACTGTTATATATATAAAATTTCTATAATTCGGTAACCTTAACTAAAATTAATCCTAATTTTTGTAGTTATATGTTATGTTCCGGTTTGTACTAAGTTTTATTTATATTTTTTATTCAAAATCAAACCAAACCAGAAAAAACAAACACTTTTTAAACTATCAAACCAAGTGGGATTTTTGCAAACTTTTGATAGACAATCATATAAAATTGTAAATTACCTAGAATTAGGGGGATAACTAATTTGTAATACGTGGTTTTTAGGATTAGGGCAAAAATACTGAATTTCTAAGTTCATTGTAACAAGAAGAGAAATGGGTAAAAGCACGTGCGCAGTCGCATGTGACTTGGAAATTTGTAGGTTTTTATACATGAAAGCTTTTGACTACAAGTTTGATCAAGTACATGGCTATTAAGGATTGGTTAGCTTGTTGATTAATTAAGTGACATGTTCAATATTTTAAGGTCATATCATATTATTAGATCATCTATATAATTGGTACATTTCATAATCAAAACAAAGAAAAAAAAAACAAAGTTTATCTATGACTATAATCATAGTATTTTTTTTAAAAATATTGCGTTAAATTAGGAAACTATGTGTGATATGACTAATTATAGCTGTCGTGAAAGTGAAATATATATAAAACACATTTTGTAACTTTTTATTGTTTTATAATATTAGTGTGGATATATAGCAGTATGCGTGCACTCATGAAAGAGAGAATCAGATTAATAATTTTCATCTATCTAAGCCATGTAAGTATATTTTTAATGCCACCAAATCAATCAATTCTATGTAACTAAATTCAATAGGTCTAGTTTCAAACAAAATTTAATAGGTCTTGTCAATCTAACTTATAAAATTTAAGTTTTTTAAAATTATTGGGAAGATCAGAAGATTGGTACTTGTCTAAGCAACATAATGCTTAAAATATCAGTTTGTTGTATAATATGTTTAAAGAATTACTTAAAGCATCTCCACTCCTATGCTAAACTAGTCTCACAATGTTAAATTTAATATTTAAAATAAAAAACACATCTCCATTGCTATGCTATATCCTGTGCTAAATTTAGCATATGTTAAATTTAGTGCTAAATTTGACATAAAATTTAGCACATGAGAAATTTTTCTATTTATTTAAATTAATTAAAAAGGTACCATAAATAGTAATTTTATTTGTTATAATAATTTTTTTTAAGAATAAATAAATTATTATTATTAAAAATAATATTTTAAAATAATTAATTAATAGCATATTTTATAAAAAAAGTCAAAATCATTTATATTTTGTAATTGTTTTTGAATTTTTTTACTATATATATTTAAATTTAAAAATAATTGTTTTATTAAATATATATTATAATATTTAATTAGTAATTATTAATGAGATTTAAATATTAAATAAAAATATTAATTAATATTTAATATTCATTATATGTAAAATAAAAATCAATATAAAATTATAAGTTTGTCATTTAATATAGCAGTGTGTATTGGAATAGAAAATTGAAATCCATGCTATATTTAGCATTTTGTTATATTTTATGCTAAAAATAGGACAAATTATAGTATATGCAATAAAAATACTCTTAACCCCAAAACTATACTATATTATACTATTCTATAATACTCGATAACTTTATTTTGTTCATATCGCACATGTAAACTTTTATATTTTGCCAATTTAATCTCTCAGAATAATATAATTATTTAACTTTTGATATTTTTTATGTCCAGTGTGGCTTAACACGTGATATAAACGTTTTGAATCGTTGAAAAAAATACATAATTTAACTCATAAATTAGACTATTTTGATCTATAACATGCCTAATCAACTATTTTTTGTCACACAGCTAACTTTTATTTTGCCTTTGAAACCTCTTAAAAATATGATTACTTAAATTTTAATTATATTATGTCTGGCATAGAAAAATAGAAATTGAATCGGTGCACGCTGATATGGATTTTTTTACCAAACTTGTTTCAAACTTTGATAACATTTTTGGAATTTGTTGACGATAATAGAAATTAGTAAGACAATAGTTTATACATAAATAAATAAAAAATCTAAAACTAATCAAGTAATTTCATGTTATCACTTTTTGTCCATGTAAAAAAAAATCCATTTCAACAATGACAAACAAAATTTGTCTTTTTAGATGTTTATAAAAAAATTACACTATTTTAATGATATTAAATGAATTTTCAAATTAATTACATAAAAGACATTGCTCTTTAGTGTAAATTTGAGGGGCATATTGATTTTTTTTTTCAAATTTTGAATAGATAATATATAAAAAGTTAGATGTTCAATAAAAAATTGTTAGGGATCAAATTCTGACATGTATTTTCAAGTCAGCGTGTATGTCATTCACGCACTCATCGAGCGATCAAATCGAAAAAAAAAAGTGTAGATGTGCATTGATAGAAAGAAAAATATAATTAATAGGTCCTATATATAAGTATATATTATTATAGAATAAGTTTATAAAAGTGACAGTTAAACACATATATAAAATTCTAACTAGCAAATAACTTAAAAATTTAACAAATACATCACACTATAACTAATAAATAAAGAATCAAATAAGTTATATGGTTAATAAATGTAATTTTTACAATGTTATAAGGTTGAACTGAAACAATCGAAAATTAAAAAAATTGAACCGAGCTGAACTTTGACTCATGGTCAAACTGGTAAATCTGTCCCTCCTAATAATTAATTCTTAAATACTAAACAAGAAGGCCAAAAGACTGTTTAGTTTAAATATTTATATTTATTATCAATTATAATTTTTTTTTATAAATTTATCTTACTTGTTTTAGAAAATTCAATTGTATCATAATTTTTGTTTGTGCGACAAAATTATTGACATGGTATAAGGGTAATGAACAGTGAGTTTTTTTTTTTACACATCCGATATGTATTCAGACTTGTTGAGATAGAATTTAAGTGTATCATTATACAACTGGGACATAATTATAATAAAATTGAAAAATTAAAAAAAAATATAAAAAAATTTAGTTGTATTTAAATTTATAGTTAAACAGTTTGAAGTACTTATGCTTTAATTATAATTCAATAATCCGACTCATTAAAATAAAAATTGAATATATATTTATTATTACGTGCTCGTCAAGAACTTAATTAAATGTGAAATAACATGAAATTGTCAAAATCACCTAGAACTTATATGTATCAAAGGATTGGTTTATATTAGCATTTCAAATCCATCTAGAAGATGAAACACAAACATAACATAACAAAATATTAAAGTTATAGTCCCTACAGATAGAGAAAAATGCTAAGAAAATTGACATTTTTTGTCCTTTTATCAAAAGTTTATTAAATTTTTATGTAACAACTTGTCAATGTCTCATTCATTGTTATATTTATAAAAAAATAATTAAATGAGTGAGCGTCAACTGGATCAGTTCAACCCACTGGTTCAACCAATCTATAACGATTATGTATTTTCTAATTTTTAGCAATAAAATTCTTTATTTTACCAATTTAATCGATTTAATTTTTGATTAATATAAATTAAAATAAGTTAAATATAATTCTTGTTTAATCGAAGTTTTTTATTCTTAATTACTTTTAAGCTAGATAAATTATTAATTTTTGGTTGAATCAATTCAACTAACCAATGTCTATTACTTTGTGTTTATTTTTTGGCTTAATTACTTAAAAACCACTTACCTTAATTTTTTTTTCGTTTATACTCTGACCTAGAAAAAAATTCATTTATACCCTGACGTATGTATTTATGTTTCACCTCTACCCGATGCACTAAATTAACCTCTTTTCATTAAGAAAAAAGTTTAAAATAGTTCTTCATTTTTAACCTAAGCTAATTAGAGTTTAGTTAGAAATGAAATTTTCTCTAAATGAATGACTATTTTAATTTTTTTTTTAAATGAAAAAAGGTTAATTTAGTGTTTCGGGTAGAGGTGAAACATAAACACACACGTCAGGGTATAAATGAATTTTTTCCTAAATCAGGATATAAACGAAAAAAAAATTTAAGGTGGGTGGTTTTAAAATAATTAAGTCTTATTTTTTTTGCCACCACTAAGTTTAAAGATTTTTGTGTGGGGTAATAGAGTATACACATTGAAAGTATAATAGCCGTTGGATTATCTTTCCGTACTTGCTGACGTTAAGAACGACGTCGTAGTTTTTTATCCAATTACATCATCAATATTGTTGACCTTCGAGAATATATTGACCATAATATGTACTTAGTCTTTCTGACATATATTTTATTTATTATTCGTTGAAGGATTACTTCTTCAAATTTATATACTCAAAAATAATAGATTTATTCAACCAGGAAAGATTTTTGATATAATTATTCGATATGTTGTTCTAGAAATCTTACTGTGTATAGCTGGATCGAATCGTATGTAAATAAAAAAGTAAAATTCAATTATTATGAGATTCTAATGTATTTAAAAATTGAGTGAAAATTAAGTGAACGAAGAAAAGGTGTATTAAAAAAAAGAGCAAAGGATCAATTCACCCCCTCAATTTAGCATGAAATATAAAAAAAATAGAAGCTTTTAAGTACAACTTGTATTTTCGTATCAAAAAACCCGCAATTTGCGTTTTCGTATCAAAAAGGTCCATCTGACACACAAAAAAAAGAGTGGGACTAACTAAATTATAAATTTTAAACCTAACTAGCCCTAATTTAATTATAATTAAACATAATTAAAATTTTATTTGATATTAATTAAAACGAATTAAACGTAAGAAAAATCTGGCTATCTTTCACCGCCAGACAACCAATCTAGCGTCGAACACTATATCTACCACCAGAAACTGTCCCGCCAACCGGCCATCATAATTTAAGTGTGGCTGAGAATAGATCATTTTCAGTCACACATTAAAAACGATCTGTTTTCAATGACTGAGTCCAAGGTTTTGTTAATGAAACGATGCACCAGCCAGATAAATCCATAAAGGAAGGACAAAAGGGAGAAAATAGAGGATCTGGAAGAAGGAAAAGAAAAAGAAAAAACATCTCTAAAGTTTTATTTAAAAGATAAAATAAAATTATAAAGACATAATTAAATTTTAAAAATTAATTTAAAATATAAATAAAATACTAAAGGTTTTTTTAAAAAAAATTCATTTTTGTATGAAGAGTGTAACTCACTTGCGAGGCTGATAGTGGGGAAGAGTTTTTTTAATGCATTTCGATATAGTTGCGGGTTTGTTTAACTCAAAAATCTCCAAATTGTTTTTTTTTTTTGATATTTTGTGTCAAATTGAGGAGTGATTTGATCATTTATTCTTAAAAAATATATCAAAATGAACAAAAAAAAACTTGAATTGCATCTCAATCGCACAAATATGATCTTAATGAGCCCCTAATTTCTTTGCTAGTAAAAGTATTAAAAATTCATATTTAATTTAACAAAAAAATATTATTTAAAACCAAAAAAATTAAAGTAAAATATTATCCTTTTATTTTCATGAATAATCAAAACTAACCAATTAATCAAATACCGGTTTATGCTCAAAATACTCTAAAAGAACATAAAATTGGACACTAAACACTGAATTTTGAACAATGTTTTTAGATCAACATGTATATTATTGTAATAACTCGGAAACAGAAACAATTACAATACAAGACGAAGGATAAATTTGTAGATATGGTAAAAAGTGGCTTGTGTTATAATCATAAGCGATTTGATTGCAGGTATGCTTTACAAACCTTTTAAAGTGAATTAAATAACTGCGCTGAAGCTGAAACGTCGCAAAACCAATGATAAATTTGCAGTAAAACAAGCAGGAACCAACATAAATTTTTTGAAAAAATTAAGAAATTTTTACAAAACAAGATTCATAAAAAATTGGAGCAGGTGATTGCCCAAAACGATGATCGAATCCGCAAAAAATACATACAAACCAAATTAATAATAATAAAAACATTCGAAAACCACATTAAATATCCATAACTGTTCAATTTATTCGGAAAAATACAAAATATGCACAAAAGAGCGAAACAACGATTTCTGGTTATAAACCGGTACTCAACGCATGTCACCAACAAAAATTAGATGATTAATTTTTTTTATATATTAGAAAGAGAGAGAGTGATATTCTAACATAAACCTTTTACCAAAATACATGTGGCTATTAACATTGTGCTACAAGAGCGAGATAGAGCACCATAATTTTGTTGTTGTTGTTAGTAGTCATTTATCAATTAAATTAAACACTCAGTTTTGAGCATTTAGTTTTCATTTTTATTAAATTCCATTTAAGTCATAAACATATTTAGAGCCAAGTATGCAATCAAACTAGATTATTTTGTATATTACTTTATTTATTACAACAATTTATTTTTATACTAACTGAATAAAATAAATTTTTAATTAATTTAACTTATTTTTTTTAAATAGACCGAGTCTAACATGTCATACGTAAACTAACCAATCATATCGTGACACCTCATCAAATTAAAATGATGGCAAAATTATAGTAAATGTCAACAATTTCGCTATTATTTTAATAAAATGTTATAATATGATTAGTTTAATTTACGTATGACGTGGTAGATTCGGTCTATTTAACAAAACTAACTTGATTAATAGTTTAAAGGCTTAATATCTTAAAAAGTTCCGACCTTTTAGCCCATTTTTATCCTACACCGATGTTGAAAACTGATAAGTTTTATCTTATTTTGCATTTTATCATTTTAACTGTACCCTATTTTTCAATATCTGTCATTCTTTTTTATTTAAATAATGAAACCATTTAATTATGTAAGCCTAAAAATAAAAGTAAATTAATTTTCATTTAAGAAAGTATAAATTAATTTTCATTTTTAAAAATCAACTAAAAACCATAATTAAATTAAAACTAATTTAAATTATTAATTAATTTAACTAAATTTAAATGAATTTTAAACACATACAATTATTATGTGATACATGGAGAATGCTTTTGGATTTTTTCTAAATGAAAAAGACGTCAATTTAATATTTCAGAGTATAATAAAAATACGAAAATATAAAATAGAATAAAATTGACCAGTTTTCATTATCAGGATAGAATCAAAAACGGTTAAAAGTCGGATATTTTAAGGCGTCAGTCTAGTTTACTTTAAATCATAATTCATGTGGTTTAATTTAAAAAATATTTTAATGTGGACGAGATAAACCCAAACTCACACAAAAAAAAAATGCAGGCTCCAAGGCAAACCGTCCCCAAATTTGAACAATTTTTGAGTTTCCCTCCTTTTTGAACTCGAGCTAAAATCATTTTCACCAGCATTTTCTCGAGAAAATCAAAGAAAAAGACACACCTTAGATCCAAACACATCTTAGCAAAAAAATCCTCCAAACATATATGCAACTATTTTCGCATTCCAATTCTTGATTTTTTTCTTCAGAATCCCTAAGCCAAAAAGTAAAAATTAATAAAACTCTCGTCTCTTCTTGTGAAATCGGAGATTGGATCCGTGTGTTTGATTTGTTTATTTAACTTCAGATTTGCACTGCAAATCCCTAACCCTAACACTCTGTAAAGAAAACGACCTGCCGTTTGTTCGTTTGTGGATTTCTCTCAAGCTTGATGAATTAATGGCTAATTACTATGATATTGATGATATTCTTGCTGAGGAAGAGGTGAATTACTGTAATTTTAGTTTTCCAAATTGTACTCGTTTTTGTTTAATTATTTATTTTATCTTGTTTTTGCAGTATGTTCCAGTTGTATTTCACAAGCCGATAAATGGAGTGCGAATAGACGAGAGTACTGAAAGAGGATATGTAAGTTATTAGAGAGATTTTTTGCGAGATTGTAAAGTAGAGTGAATGTTTTGTGCTGATAAATTGTGGTCTTTTAGGTTGAACAAGGCTCAAAATCCGAGCTACCTTTTTGGCTTGCTCGCGAATTACACTTGAGGCAGGCTGTTTCGATGGGTGTTCCTGCTTGTTTCAATCAAACGTAATGGTTTTCGGTTTGTAATTTAGTATTTATGCAGCGAATTGTGTTAAATTTGCGTGTATAAGTTCTTATTAAGTTGTGTTTTGATGCTTGAATGTCTTGTATGTACAAGGACGGAGAATGGCTTGTTTGTGCTGCCATTTGAAGCTCGATTATTGTGTGTTGTATTTTTCTTATATGGGGTTTGTTTTACTACCAGAACAAGACTGGAAATCCAGGCTGATGCTGCTTGTGTGGATCTTAAATCTCGTTGTCCGTACTTCTATGAATTTGGATGCAAGCTAGCACCATTGTAAGTTTCTTCCCCATGCCTTTGTGTTGGACCTGTTGGTTCATTCAAATTAATCTGTACTATGGTCTTTTGGGTCCTTAAACTGGACTGCATGACAAAACACTAATGAGCTACATTTTTAGCATTTTGGTGTACCCAGTATCCCATCTCGAATTTTATTGGAAGATCAATAATTTTGAAAAGTAGTTTTAAGAATTTCTCGTGCACAATAACATTAGGATATTACTTTCTCGCCAACTAGAAATATTTGTAAATCAATCAAAACATTTTGCCTGCCACGAATAGAGAATGTTAGTTTACTAGAAACTTGATTGATTCTTTAGCTGATTAATTGCGGTCACTGTGCAAAGCATTGGCTTCAAACATGGCAATTACTGGCTTAAAATTTCTTCTTTCTGTTCTTTTAAATTACAACTAGGTTTTGAATTCTCTTAAGACCTAAGTATATTGAAGTTCTAAAACAAATACTATAAAGTCACTTGTCTGGGTTCTTTCAGTAGATAGATGCATTGTTGGAGCTACTCAAATAAAATGTGAAACAAACATTTTAACCCTGTGTTTGAATCTTTTATTCATATGGAGATCATATGTTGGAGTGTCACTGTCTTCCTCTTATTTTTTATTTGGAAAACATCACCTAATAGCGCAACTGATATGAAATACATTTTTATTACCAATATTTTGCAGAGTATTTTTGTTGTCATAGACTAAAACCTATGGACTTGTGTATATCTTTTGGCACTCACTTTCAGCAACATTCCTACAACTGAATAGTATGCCAATTTTGCTGTGGCTGTATTAAATGCAGTGATGAATAAATCAATTGCTTCCTTTTTATGGCAAAACCACAGTACTCTATCAATTCTCAACCATGGAGATAATTTGTAATTTTAATTATCCCTTTTGGTTCTTTAGCCAATAAAATTGATTCACAGACTGAGGTTTTTACCCATTTGTTAATCACTATGCACAGGTGTGATAAAACAATTGGTTTGTTGCTCTCATATACATTTAAAATCCGGTACAAGGAGGTCCTATTTAAGGCACACACTACAGCATTTGCAGCAGCTTCCAAGTTCTTCGGAATTTTAACAAAGGAAGAAATCAATTGTAAGATTCATCGTCTTGTTCAACTGTTTATCTTCATTTTTTCTTGTAATGCTGATATAGCGTTTATGTATTTACAGTATACGAGGCAGCTCAATCCTCCATGGCAGCTTTTAAGAAATGGAGAATTGGTGGGCCTAGAATGCAGAGAGCTTCAATTCTTGGTAGAAAAAGAAAACCAGCTGAGTAGTGAGCTATCTGTGACCTGGTAAATTCGAACTCTCATACTGCTGGTAAAGTTGTCCGTCAGGTTGCATAAGATGTTTATGCACATACATATGTAATAATGGGACAATCCACGATTGGTGGCGCTCTCCGCATGATTCTGCATAACCATTTCTTGACTGTTCTCTTCAATAGTTACAGTATCAATATCTAGTTTAATTATGTTGTTTAGAGTTTTAATTTTTAAAACTTGCAGCCAATACTTTATACGTTCTCTATTTAAGAAATCGAAGCACAGGTTATTTATACTTCACACTGTTTAGTTGCTCTTGCCTGAAACTTTATTTATTTTTAATTTTTTTTAGCATGGTCCCAAATTTTGTTCTGTTTGTCTTCTGTTTTAATATATTCAAGTTTCTTGAAGGAATATTACTAAAAAATGTTTGTTGAAGGAAATGTAAGCAGCAGTGGCAGTTAACAGATGCTTAAAGCCATTTTTCAATTTAGTCCTATCATATTCTCTTAATACAATGGGCATGGGTAAGCTCAATTGAACCTTCATGTTGATAATCCTCAAATTTACCCTATTTCGGCATTTGGTAGTAATTCAAGTTTCATGTTTGCTTGAGTAACAGGAATGCAATTTAGTTCTGTAAAAATATTAACACAAATATCGAATAAATTTTATTTTTCTATATAGCAATATATGTATACATTCAGTTTCAAAAACTAATAAAGTTATAATTAATTTTCTAATAATTTAAAACATATAAATATTATAGTTTTTTTTTGGGTTAAAACAATAGATATTCAATTCAAAGAAGTTCAAATTGTGAACTGTATTCGATTAACACGAACCTTATTCGAATAATAAATACAGCTTCAGCCTTCAAGCATCCGCCTTTTTCGCTGCTGCAGATGCATAGCTCACACTGCTGTACCTTGTTGTTTTGCATTGGCTTGACTGCTCGTAGCGAAGGAACTTTATCTTTATGTTAGTCGTGCAATGCCTCAACATATGTAGGAAAACACTAATTGGACGACGTCCACAAATAGTATTGCCATATTCCTGCAAATACTGTTTAAATGCATCTGGTTCCCCTGTTTCAGTTATTGATAGACTTGTGTATAAGTCCATGTTTCCTGTCATGGTCCACGTAATTGAACCGAGAACCCCAGCGACAGAAATCTTATGAGACGGAAAAGATATTAGTTGGATCATCGACAAATTTTGCTAACAACTTTCCATACATAGCCTCAGCATTAACCAATACGATACAACTTTAACCTGATGCCCTCCAAAAACTTTAGCAAGATATGGCAAATGCATTTCCATGCTATGTTCAGCTTCATCCACTCAAATTTTCCTGTAGATTTCAGTTCTTTAATGACTTCCAAATTTTCCTGTAGCATGACCTGAATATGAGTAACCTGCACGGGGAGCAATAACACCTCGAACATCAGGAGATTTCTCCAAGGCAGCAGTGGAAAGCCATCCTTCAAGCTCTTCATTCAATTTACTAGGATTGTCGGTGTACCATGTGAAGCTCTTCTGATTCTCTCCATTTTTGTAAAACTTCTATAAATTGAGATTGAATTAGAAGGAATTTGATTATGAATTTTTAAAGTTTGAACTGAAGACGGGGAATCTTGATTTTGTGATGAATTGAAGGGAATATAATAATAGAGAGAAGTATAATTTTATTATAATTTTAAAAATCAATTAAAGGACTTTTCACTCTCTAACTATTTATTGTTCTTTTATATTCGCATAAAAATATATTATTCAAACTTATAAAAAAGAACAATTATATATAAAATCACCATCTTTTCTATAATTGTAAGTGTATCATGATCTTTAAAAATTATTAATCGTCTTTTCTTTTTCCATATCACTATTCAAAATTCACCACTTTCATTTTGTTAGGCGATTAATTTTTTTTGATATTGTAACAATTACCTGTGATATTTGATTTGCCGTGCTGTGTCTAACCTTCGGTCGCCACATCAGCTACAAATTGATAAATTTTCAAACAATGATATAATTGCAAATAAATTAAAAGATGGTAAATAAAATTGACAATTTTAGACGTCGTGATAATAGTGCAGTTTACTAAAAAAATGGTCATTTTATATATAATTAGTCTTAAAAAGTCAATATATGAAAAATAGTACTTTCAGAAACTATAGTTTAGCATAAATAGTAAATGTAATATTAATAAATTATAGTAAATATATTTAAATTAAAGAATCCTTAATTAGTTTTTTTTATTATAATAAAGAAACACTAACTCGAATTTTTGGCCATTTATTTATGGGGAATAAAAAGATTCAGAATGGAATTTCAATTGATTTTTTACACCTATGATTTGTTAGTTAGTACACTAGCCACCCAGTCGCCATAAGTCGTAATAATTCAGGCTTTTACCAAAAATTATTACAGTGATTCCTCAAACACCACTTGATCTGACACGTGGCAGAACCACAGTAAATATCGGACCTTAATCTTGTCTAGACCTAGACCACAGAGAATCAAACCTCTGTCTTCGGTAATAAACAGTGTCAGCATTTCTGACAAAACAAAATAAAATTAGCAATAACACAATTAATGTCAAAGCACTTAAAAACACTGTTAAATAAAAAAATTAAATTGATTAAAAAATCATTAGTTCTTTGTTTTTAGAGGAAAAAAAAATCATTAGTTCTTGGAAAGTGGAAGATTTCCATAGAAGCAGACGTCTAGAGATTGGAATGAAGTACTAAATCTTTTTAGCTCACTCTTTTTCTAATCCAAAAAAAACTTTTACTTGCTTATAAAGATTAAAGCTTTATATCATCATCTTTTGAACAATCAGTCAACTGAAGAATTTGCCTGGTAAGTTTGGTTTTATGAGTTGGATAATTACTTCATTATAATTAAGTTTGGTGCTTTAGTGGAAATAAGAGAAATTTGATTTGGAATTTGTTGTTTTGAGCTGGTTTTGGTATTTGGGTACTGTTTTTTTTGTGTTTAGATTAAGGTTTTGATGTTTTAAGTGGGGGATTAAAGTTTTGGAATTTAGGGTTTTGGAGTGTTTTATCTTTTAGTTTGAAGTTTTGGGTAGCATAGGGTTGGTGAAGATTCACTGTGAAGTATATGCACTGTTTTACTAAGGGTTTTTAATTGGTTTTAGATATTGTAGAGCTGGTCTGTTTCTTTTCAGTATAGCATTGAATCCCTAATCTTGCTGTTTTTTCTGTGGAATTGGGTAATTCAAAATTCATAGTCCTGCTGAATTGGTGGTTTTGCTTCTATTTTGGAATTTCTATGTCCTGTCTGAGTTTTGCATCTGGCCCGGCGGCATGCTAGATGGGTGCCAAAGTCTAGAGAACATTATACCCAAATTTGAATTTCATGTTGAAAGCCATTGTAGTTAGGGTTTTTGTTCTTAGACGGTTCTCTTTGGTTTTGCCTTCGGAATGTGTTAGTTTGCTGAATGACAGCTACAGCCTGAACTAGACACTGTCAATTTGTTTTCAGTAATGGAATTCGATAGAAATTTTCCTTTTCCTTTTGGGTCGTGTTATGAAGTTTGATTCGGGGATATTTAATTGGCTTCATAGACCTAGGCAGGGCATTTCGTTTGACTCAATTTGCAGTTCATCAGGTTCAAACAAATGTTCAAGTTGGTCAGTGCAAGAAGTTTTATGAGAAAATAAATTATTTACTATACTTTATGTTGACTTGCAAGAAATACTTTGACACTTGTAGTCGACTAGGCTTCAGTTTTGATTCTTTTTGGTCTCTTCTAGGAATAAAAACTGTTTTATTGATGTCTTGTTTTAGCAAAGTTCTTGTTTCAGTTTCATATATCTGTCTCTTGCTATTTGAGAATAATTTCCTTTTCGAGTGTTTCATTCTAATTGATAGTTTACATTTATAGAACAATTTTTATCTTATTTTTCCTTTTCTATCCTTTGCAATTAATATTTTTTATTAGAAATATTTTTAGGGAGATGTAATGCATCTAATGTAATTTGAGGATATAAGAGTAAAAGTGTACATTTCTTAATGAAGGTTTCTTAAATAATGTGTAAAGAGAATATTGTCAATTAGATTGGGACGGAGAGAGTATTTTCTTTCCGCATCTTTGGTGGTCTTATACTGAAGCAAGAGAGTGACTCTTCTTGCAGGTTGGGTAAGTCCAGGGTTTTAACTAATTTGTTTGAAGTGGACTAAGGTGAGGATGATACTGATGTATGGGCAGTAGACTGGGTGCGGAAGATGAGAAGGAAGCCAACGGGATGCCGAGCTTTGAATTACCCATTTCAAATGCACTGTAGGTTCTCGATTTAACGTATAGTAGTGTCTTTTCAATTTGAATTTGTATTTTTCCCAGTGTATTCCATCAAGTTCTAGTTCTCTTTCTCCTATTTTTGTAGCCTCTGCCTCTGCCTGCCTTGCATGCATAGGATGATATGTTTGGGTTTAACATATTGAATGAATCTATTCTCTTAATGCCATTGGCTGGACAATAATAAAGTTAGGAATGCCTTTTAGTTGCTTAAATAATTGAAATTAATAGTGTTATTCTAACATGCTGGTTTTAATTAATTCTGATATAGTAATTATGAACTCTAAATATTGAGTGGAACTGAAAATCAGGGCCAAGATATGCTCAGATGGACAGCATTAAGATAAAATGTATTATGATACGATGTCTACTTGAGTTACTGTTGGCTTTTCTTTTTTAACTCAATTTCTGTAGTCAGCTTGTTATGCATTGTTGTGAATTATCTCTTGATAAATTGTGGTTTTTAGTGGCATAGAGGGGAGCACAATCCATTCATATCGAGTTTCTGATTTTGTGGGATTTGATCAATCTGTTGCATTGCGATTAGACGATGCAGTTGATCTGAGCACAAGTAAGTATATTGACAAATCCAACTTTAGAAAAGTTTGTACCACCATTGTTTATTTCTTAGCAATCTATCATCCGATAGATAATGAACTGAAATGCATCTACTTCTACTTGTTTGGTTTCTATTTTTATTTGAAGCGTTAAAAATGAATTGATTTTTGTTCAGAATAATCCTTTAGTTGTTTTTGCCAATAATTGATACTTGATATGCTAGTAGCTAGCTATTTGGAACATTGTCATAATAAGTGTCTGATCTCATCATCGGTGTTATTTGGTGAAGAATTTTATTTGCCATGGGTTTGTAACAAAAAATAAAATAAATATTAAAGTATGAAATATGTGGAACTAGGCTTAGGTTCACACTCTGCAATATACACCTTCACTTCAAGGTTATCCTCTGTTTTATCAGTTATCTATATAATTATAATTTATATCTCTCACTGCCATTATGTTGAGTGTATGGGTAGAAAAATTTTATATATAAGAGGGTAAACGAGGAAGTAACATAGAACGCTTTGAAACCTATACTTGATCATGAATTTGAAACAGGTTTCTTGGCTATTTTTAGAAGTTTACATGCAGCATTGAGTGAAAAGTTGGCTGTGACGTAGGTGTCACAAATTATGATACAGTACTAAAATTACTTTTACAATTTATGTCCAATCATAAGGAATTGCAGATACAGTGTTCAATTCAGCCAAAGTAAGTAGCCAAGCGGTCTCTTCTGCTCCCCTCCGTATCAGTTCTTTTGATAAGGTGAAATTCTGTTGTCCATTTTATGCAATTTTGTATGTTTTAGTTGCTTTTACTGACATTCTTTTCTCGTACCCCTCTCTTGATAAAACAGTTTCCTACCAACTTTAACATTAATCCATCTCCTAGCCAATTGGAGTCTCAGCGACTGCCATTAGAAAAGAGTCAACAATTGAACATTGTTGCTTTATCTAGTGGTAATACCGAGAATTGGGAAGAGTCCAACATGGCTGATGGCAGTCCGAGGACGGATGTGTCAACAGATGGGGACACAGATGATAAAAATCAGAGGGTGCTGTTTCTTTCCCTTTTTCTTTTTCCCTTCCCTGCTAAAATCTGATTTTTTAATGGATTTTCTTTGTTATATCAGTTATCAAGTTATTTAGTAATCACTTGCTCTATGATTTTGGTTTCCAATACTGCCTCTTTTTGGGTACTGTTAGAGCAGTTGCATCCTGTATAAAATGGATTTCATGAATTAAACTGCTGAGAATTTAACAGTTTAATGCTCCACCATTGCAGTTTGACAGAGGTCAATCTATTGTTGTTGCAGCTTCTGATTCCAGTGATAGATCAAAGGATAAAATGGATCAGAAGGTAAATGCAACATAATTTTTTTGTTAAAATTGTATTATTATTTCCAGCTGCATTTGATGATGTTTATGCAATTCTTTAGACTCTTCGTAGACTTGCCCAAAATAGAGAAGCTGCCAGGAAAAGCCGGTTAAGAAAGAAAGTATGTTTCCATAACCTTCCTTTATGCTTTACTATTTTTTCCTGTTCACGGTTCAGTCTTTTGTTAGTACAGTGAATATTGCTCGCATACATTAAATCTGCTAGTTTGTCCTGTTGTGAATTTGCAATACATTTGTAGAACTTATAGACCAAAGCAAAGGTGATGCGGGCCAGGATTAGCCCTTAAGGGACCGTGGTGTGGCTTGATTCAAGCCAAATTTGGTGATATTTTCCATTACTATTTTAGTGCGAGTAGAAACCCAAAAATTGCGGAATTTAACTCAATAATTTTATTTTCTCCGATTCTTATGCTGTAATAATATTTTGGCATATGAAAGTTTTCCAAATAAATGAAGTTAATTATGAAATTATTCAACTGAATTTCCTGTTGAAAGTTAATTGAATTTGACTGCATGGTTATCTCCCAGTTGTCGGGAGTAATAAACATTCAAGATTTGAAGTTTTTGTTTATCTGAACAATCTGGGATGCTTGCTCACATAGAGAGATCATAAATTTGTGTTTGTCATCTTACGAAATATAGACAACTATCTCTAGCTGTGAATCCCTTTTTGGAGCTTAATACTAGTAATCTTTTTGTTTGCCACCCTAATAGTATATGTTTTATGTAGCCGCTTGGTTGTTTGCAATGAAGGGGCTTATGAACATTTAAAGGGTTTTCCACTTATTCGTAGGAAGAATTACCTCTTCCAATATGTTTTCCTCTTGGGGGAAGTTCTTCTGCTTTAAGCTGTTGATTCTAATGGCAGTTGTTGCGTGCTGCCAATGCATTATCTCTGTGAAATGCCTCATGCCATACGATACAAGCAAGAAAATGGGCATACAAGCAAGAAATTTTGCACTTCGATATTCTAATGTTGACAATTCTAGTGAGATTCTAGTCAATACCATCATAAAGTCTGTAGTTTCCTCTATTTGATCTTGTTGCCCATTAATTTGGACATGCTTATTTTCATGTTTGATATGCTGAAGGTGATCATGACTAGATTTTCAAGTCTTTTAAATCCTCTATTGAGTTGCATGTATCCTTGTTCTACTTACAGGCCTATGTCCAGCAGCTGGAGAGTAGTCGCTTGAAGCTGACCCAACTAGAACAGGAGCTTCAGCGAGCACGACAGCAGGTTACATTTTGTGAAATACAATCAAGTTTTTCTTTATCATATTTGTTTTACCTTTTAAGATCCATAGCTCTTACTTTCTTATTTCTTGTTTCTTTTCTGATTAGGGAATCTTCATATCAAGCTCAGGAGACCAAGCTCATTCAATGAGTGGAAATGGTAACACCTGTTATTTTTTGTGCCTTTATGTTTCTGTATTTTTTAATTATTCAAAGCTAGCTTGAACTTAATATGCCATTATCAGCTCTAAAACTTTATTGCTTTTGATGCAAGTCATAGCATCTGACATGTAATTGTTTCTGCTGCATATGTTTTGCAGGGGCCATGGCATTTGATGTGGAATATGCCCGGTGGCTAGAAGAGCAAAATCGACAAGTTAATGAACTTAGATCAGCTGTCAATTCACATGCAGGTGACGCTGAACTTCGCATTATCATTGATGGTGTAATGGCTCATTATGATGAAATTTTTAGGCTAAAGACCAATGCTGCCAAGGCCGATGTTTTCCATTTGCTTTCTGGCATGTGGAAGACACCAGCTGAGAGATGTTTTTTGTGGCTTGGAGGCTTCCGGTCATCTGAGCTCCTCAAGGTGACTTTCTTGCTTCTTTAAACGGTTTTCAGAAATTAGGGTCAGTTCTAATGGGGGGATGCTGGGTTGGGCGCAAATATGAGATGACTGTGCTGAGATCTTATGCATAATTTAAAGCAAAATGCAATTTAAAACGGCTCTGGCCATAAAACTCATTCTACATTACAACCCCTTTATGTATTATGTGGTAAGGGAAAATGGCCAAGTATAGAAGGAGAATTATATTTACTATTTGATGGTATAATTGATATGTAATGTCTTTTATTTGGATGATTTGATTTTATTAAGTGATGCCTTGGTCTGTTATAGCAGTTTAGCTTTACACATGATGGATTTCGTTTTTTTCCCCTTTTGAGTGATGGAATTCTTAATGGGATGAAGTAATCAACAAACTTGAAATTTGATGGATGCATTGCAGCTTCTTGTGAACCAATTGGAGCCTTTAACTGAGCAGCAGTTGGTGGGTCTTGGTAATTTACAGCAATCTTCCCAACAAGCGGAAGATGCTTTATCTCAAGGAATGGAGGCGTTACAGCAGTCTCTGGCCGAGACATTATCTAGTGGATCTCTCGGTTCATCAGGTTCATCTGGAAATGTGGCAAATTACATGGGTCAGATGGCTATGGCCATGGGAAAGCTAGGGACCCTAGAAGGTTTCATTCGTCAGGTAATTGGTTTAATTCCGTCTTTATACATTTTTCCGTAATTTGGAGTAGCATGAGACAGCTTTAAGATCTTACCGGCTGAGTGTAATGGATATGCTAGAATTATGCACAATTTTTGTGTGCGGCAATTCCACATACCTTTTGACATGTCCTTTTTCTTGGTCTCGTCTTTGTCCCCTTGTTGCCAACTATTATGTCTCAAACTGTTTTCTGTTGATGGATTTTGAATTTCAGGCTGATAATTTACGGCAGCAGACTCTACAACAGATGCACCGAATATTGACAACCCGCCAATCGGCTCGTGCACTCCTTGCCATACACGATTACTTCTCAAGATTACGTGCTCTTAGTTCGCTTTGGCTTGCACGACCAAGAGAGTGAAGTTTGCAGTAGAAAAGTTTGAGCCGTATTCAGATCCACCAATGGTAAATGGTTTCTAGTGTTTAAAAGATGTAATTTTTCTTCTACATTGCTTGTGTTGTAGTTTAATGTATCATGAGAACTAGTCTGTATTAGTCATCTTTAGTCATCTCACAGCCAGAGAATCTGACTACTTCAAAAACATATGTATCAATGTCAATTATTTATATCCTTTCCATTGTGTAATAGGAATTTGGCTGTGCTTGTAACTAAACATTTTGCAATGAATTTGAGGTTTGAGACACAAAAGAAATAAAGAGTTGTTCATTTGTTATATCAAATCTCTGATTATCTGCTCATTGCTCTTTTTCAATTTTTCAATTCCGTTCATCGGATTAATGTACCTTGCACCTATTTCAAATTGCCAATCATATTTAATTCATTTCAATTTGGTTATTGGACTATAATTTTAACGACATCGGGATGTTTTAAGTAATTTTGTATCACATTATTATGCATATGGCAATCAATTTTAAATTTTTCATTATTTATGTCAAATTATACCTTATATTTTAGGCCTAATGTCTTAAAAACCCCCGACCTTTTAGCCCCTTTTCAATCATACCCTGACGTTGAAAATTTGTCAATTTTACCCTATTTTGCATTATTGTGTTTCAATTGTACCCTGAAAAATTAAATTAACGTCTTTTGCGTTTGGAAATTTGTTTAAAACATTCTCCATGTCTCGCATATATTGATTGTATATCTTAAAAATTTATTTAAATTTAGTTAAATTAATTAAGAATTTAAATTAGTGTTAATTTGATTATGGTTTTTAGTTAGTTTTTAAAAATAAAGGACTTATTTGTACTTTTTTGAATAAAAAAGAATTTAATTTCATGTTTAGACTTAATTAATTGAATGATTTCATCATTTAAGTAAAAAAATTAACAAAAATTAAAATATTGGGGTACAATTGAAAACGGAAAATTCAAAAGTGGGTAAAATTGACAAATTTTCAACGTCGGGGTGGAATTGAAAAAAAGTTTAAAGGTGAGGGTTTTTTGAGTGATTAGGCCTATATTTTATGTATACACATATTTAACTAAAAATCAACTCGTTTTTTCCCCCTCTGGTAACATAAAAATCATTGTTGAAGTAAAATTATTATTTAATCACTAAAATGAAACAAGATAAAATGCGGTAATCAGAATGAAATACAAGAAAAGTACAATGATCCCATAACAAATTACCCTCCATTTATCCCCTCATTGCCTAATAAGGCCATGTTTGATTATTCCATAAGTATTCGATTCCGCAAAATAGATATGGCCCTAGTGTTTGATTTACATAAGGGTAGTTCATGCAACAGGGACGAGATATCTTGTATAAGAAAACAAGATGCTCAAGATTTCCACTAAAATTGAAAGATACAATTTTAATTCATTAAATCTAATAAGAATTCACAAAGGTAATAATAATAAACATGGTTTCAGTTACTGAACCGTAGCTACAAAAGTAATTTATCCACGAGGAGATTCATGAAAGCAAAGTTTATTATTATTCTAGAAATCCATACCCAAATGGGAAAGAGAGAGAAAGGCACATCCACAACATTAAAGTTTAGAAGTAGTTGCTCTTGTAAAAGTTCTTGAGGAACTCCGACATTCCTTGATCCTTGGTGTCCACATCCTGCGTAAGTCCATGCTGACCCACTACATATTGGCCGATAAGATGATGGCGCTGCTTTGCATGCTCCAAGATGTTGTTCAGCTCTTCCGTTCCTTTAAAAATGAGCATATCAATCACCTGGAAGTTTTACTAACAGTTAGCAAGATAAAAAAACAAGTTTTCATATCATTGTATCTGGTCAAATCTCAATTAGGATACTGAAATGCATCAATAAGATGCCTACATACAAAAGCATTTACTTCCCCTTTGCTAGGAATTCAAAAAAGGAAAAAAAAATCCTTTATATGCTGAGCTTACAACGGAATTTGAAAATACTTATTTTGCTCCAATCGAACAGAAATTCAACTAAAGCTGCTCCCAGTTTCCATTCGATTTGGGATGAGCATCAAGCAGACTTCAGCCTCAGATAGTTTATTGAAGCAAAATGGAAGTTTGCACAGCAAATTGAAATCCATTTGAGTGATGGTTTCGTAGCAATGCATAAAGTTCACTCCAAGAGAGATGCACATGTTATCGAACTTATATACATTTCAAAAGGATTGGTATGAACAGAAAATGGAGTTGGGCATTGCATGAATCACAAAAGCTAATATGTTTATGAATGAAACACTTGAACTAGAGAAGACTAACATTACTAGTTCTAATGTTAAAGCAAAATAATATCATGAAGGCATAAAAAATAAGTTAGAAATATATTTCTTCGAGAAAAAGATGGAATCATATTTCTTTTGTTCGATACTGCCACCAACTGTGACTTGAAGTGTTCATTTGCCGCAACAATATGATTCAACAACGCTAAGAGTTGCTGCTCATCTGACAAAAGAAAGTTGTGGTTACCAATTTCACACTGGTTTTCTTATACCATTTAACTAGAATTTGTATAAGAAACCTAAGAATTATAGCTTTTGTTTACCATCAGCTCAGCTCACGCCTAACGAGATAAAGGTTTAGAAACCTCAGGAAAAATGAAATTGTTTGTGTTCTGACAGTTATCACTGGTTTTAACTCACCAAGCTATGTTCTTGGGCAACACAAAAAAGTTCTAAAAAACACATTTAACCTAATCCTTTGTCAAAAAATGGGGATTTAAGTCATGATCATTGATCACTCACTCTAATCCAACCAAAACAATACAATTGGGTACTTCAAACATACATATAAAATAAAATTACTTAAACAACACCCAATAATCATCAAAAAACCTAAATTTTAATTAACTTTCTAATAAGTAAATGTACAATAATCGAGTCAGATGAATTAACTAAAAAAACGAAAAACAGAAGGGAAGAATGTATAAGGACCTTGGGATTGGATAAATTAGAGTGTTTTCGGATCTCAGAAGCGATGGTGGATCGGATCTGAGGCTTAGTGACGACGTCTTGTAAATTATAGATATCCATTATTGATGGGATTGCTCGGCAAGCGCTTCTGAAGAAATCAAACACTTTTCCTCTTGCTTCCGCTAGGCTTGCCGAATTTGGCGGCACCTTCGCCGCTGTTGCCATGAACGACATGTCGTTGTTTTTGTTTTTGTGTGGAGAATCTAGCAAGATGATGAAGGAGAAGGAGAAGAAGAAGAAAGCAGAGCAATGGCGTTTTGAAAAATAAATTATCAAGTTTTGCTAAAGCTGTACTCGGGATGCTCTGAAACGGTGCCGTTTCGTGAACCTTTTTGTATATTACTAATTTGTTTTTCAATACGACTTCGTTTTAGATATCTTCATTTTCTATTTTCCTTTAGTTTTAAAAAAAAAAACATATAATTGTTAATTTAACCCATAGAATAATTAATCCACTTCATATTTTGTTCTTAAACTGCCTTTTCCAGACACTTACAATCATAGAAAGAGGGTATTGTTAAATCAATAAAGATTGATAATTATGGGAACCAAAGATGATTATTGCTGCGAGAGATTGTCATTCAAATTCTTATGCATTTGGTTAAAATAATCTTAACATGTTACAAGCTGCTAATCATACAGCATAGCAATCTCCACAATGACATAATAATCGAACTGCTGGATTCCTCGCAACAATCCGAGTCCAATATTTCCCAACTACAAATAGGGGAACAGTATAAGACGAAGTCAGCTGATTAAGAGATGTTCATCAAAAAGGGGCTTCGGTAAACAGTTGTGTTCTTGAAAGGAGTTTCTACATTTCCCCGCATTCAGCAATTGTACATGCCAGTTTAGGTCGGTTGTTGGGTCCGGTGGCCACATTCTCGATTTTCCTAACCACCAAAAGACCATCTCCAAGCACCCTCTGGCAAAAAAGAAAACAAGAAAAATCAATCAACGCATAGCAGGAGGTAGGAAAAGAATAGACACATCTGCAAATTCAACCATCCATCCACTCCTCCGCTGAAAAATCTGAACCATTTTATCAGTTTGTTGCTGGTTAACAAGCTCGTTTAAGCTCGGCTAATTTAACATGGCTATTGGGTATTTGGAAGATAATCTATCTCAGCTCAAGGAGTATGAGCTATATTAGACAAGTAAAGAAAGGTAATGAGCTGTTATTACTGTTATACAGAAGTTGAAGAACATACCCCGAAGACAACATGCTTGTTGTCCAGCCAGTCGCATTTTGCACAAGTGATAAAGAACTGCAGGAAATGGAAGATAAAGTCAACTTAATATTAAGAATTTCACTGCATTATTAGTAGAAGCATGTGCCAAGAAACATTATTCAGCTAGTAAAAATTTAGGCAATCGTTACTCATAAGGGGATAAGGATTAAACAATGTGGCATAATTATATCAAGAATCAGCATTTAAACTTCCGATGAGTGATAATTGTATCTACTGCCTGCTGTAGTAAGGAGGAAAAACTATGCACCTTTGTCAGATAGGTGCAACTAAGCAGAGTTTATAGCAAAGAATTATTTGGCATCATTAAACCTCTGGCAGAGAACGTAGGGTTTCTGGATCCCGGTGAACATCAAAGTGTGCATGCAGGCCTTTTAAAAAAAAAAAATTAAGCTACAAGTGCGCATGCATGACTCAGCGTGCGTGAGAGATATAGAAAGTACCTGAGATCCATTAGTATTTGGTCCGCTATTAGCCTGCAAAGAAGCAAAAAGATGTGCCTTTAGTGAGCATGGGACAGGGCAGTAGCATCAAAATCAAGACGGTCAATCTTTAGGTTGACCAACACTCCATCAATCTTTAAGGAACAGGGTTTCTCATTGGACATCAATAGAACTTTTAACAAATTAAGAATGTCCTCAAAATCTTTAAGAAATTTTCAGAAAGGACTGCCTTGAATTTGAATAGTCTATTACACTGAAACACGCACAAAAAAATTGCCCTTCGTTTACAATTTAAAACTAACAAATTAGTGTTTCTAACAATCAAAAAAAGCCAAACAACAAATATCAGGGATAAAATCATGAAAACAGACACGACATAGATAGTATAACAGAAGAAGAAAAGAAAGGAAGCATACCATTGAGAGTAAACCAGGACCGGTGTGTTTGGCAATGAAGTTTTCGTCATCAAATTTATGTCCATATACCGAAATGCATCCACTACCATCACCCTACAAAACCAAACCAACGAAAACAATTCAAAACAAAGCATATTATATCATCAACCTATAACTTTTCACAATTAATGCTATAAAATATAAAAATAATAATTATATATCACTAAGAATAAGCCATAACTAAATTAAACGAAGAATCGAGTATAGCATACTGACCTTAACAAAATCACCAGCTTGAACCATAAAATCTTTAATCACTCTATGAAACTGGCACCCCTTGTAACCAACCGGCAATCCAGCTTTCCTGTAATAATTTTCTTAAAGAATCAATTAAAAAACAATTAAACCAAAATCATCACCCCAATAAAAATTATACAGTGTTCTTTATTACCTGTATTCTCCAGTGCAGAACTGCCTGAAATTTTCGGCGGTTTTAGGGGCAATATCGGCAAAGAGTTCCATTTTGATGCGACCGGCGGGAATGGTGCCGATCGTAGTGTCGAAGAAAACAACTGGGTTTTTAGGGTTTGGTGGTCTTACGTGCCACTCTACGTTCCCTGAACCTGCGTTGCCTCCTGCTGAAGCCATCACTCACTGTTTGCTAGTTGCTGCTGCTTCGCTTGCTTCTATTTTTTTTTCTTTTAAACCATTTCGGACCGATAAATTTCATTTAACATTATAATATTTTTCTTTGATTTTTCAATTTATTTAAATTTAGAAAAATCTATAGAAACCCACAAAATAATTAAAGAAAATTTTAATTTCTGAAAATACGCTTTAAGTAAAAAGAAATATTTAAAAGATAAATATTTTTTCACATTTTGCGCTTTCATTTTTACCTACTAAAAAATATAAAGCATATCCATATTTTACTTCAAAGTTCAATACATGTATGATACAGAAATACAAAGTGAATATTTTCAGATATAGAGCAAAAATATTTTAGGTGTAAAAAGTAGTTGAATTTCCTACTGATTTTAGGTTGTTTTACAACTTTTCCAAAATCCTAATCAAATTAAAAAACAATTTGATTTTAAATATTTTAAATCTACATAAAATTTGTTCAATTTTATAAAAAAACACATTCAAAATTCAGTTTAACCTGCATAAATATGGACTATCTGAAGCTAAATTCAGGGTTTTCATGGGACTCATGTTCAGCCCAATCATGCTGTAATCTACATTTTTTTTATGAATTTTTTTCCCCAACTGCAAATGAATGATTCACATTTTATTTTAATGGTTACTTCTTTAAAAAAATATGACATTTCACCGTTTAATTTTAAAATAAACATGACCTATACATCCAATTGAAATGATACACATCCAATTGTCATAAATTCATGCTGAATATTTGTCAATGTGCTTGTTTTGCATTGTGAAGAGATGTGCCAGAAACAAAATGCTAAAAGCAAGAACAAGAAAAAGATGAGCATTTGTGTGTATTAAGAAGAAAGAAAGTGCTCACAAATTACAGCCTCAATGAATGTACAGACTACAGAGTAAAAACAGCCTAAACAATGGAGAAACCGCTTACGCCTAACGCGATATTACAAATACAAAAATTGCCGACGAGAAAGATTGAGAACATAGAGTGAGAAAGAAGAAGAAAGGAATAGAATTCGAAATGCTATGAGGAAGATTTGGGTATTTTGAACTGTTTCTTTAGAAATTGGGATGCTTCAGAATCGCTCCGATGACATAATATTCTCAATAAAGTTTGTGTATCAGCACCTAATTTGCTTCCACCACCCTGCCTTTCCACCCCACTTACACATTTCAGGTCATCGATCAATTCTCGAGTCTGCAAGCCAATTCAAAATATCAAAATTCATCCAGCTAAAAGCTTGTGTTTATTATACAGCAGAGGATTGTCCCGGTTCTTGAACTTGTGGGACAGACTCGTAAATCAAAATTGGTTTATCTTGACAATTTAGTTAATCACTCTTCCAAATACACAGGGCGTGGAAGGCAATCATACAAATATTAAATACGGACATGTTTGAATTCATATAAAATATAAAACAAAAGTATTTTCTCGGTTGCTTTTCATGCACTCTAAAAGCAATCATGAAGATATAAATGAAATAAGCAAATTCGTCTTATTTTGGAGAGTTTTGAATTAAATTATCAATATAGGCCAAATCTGATTTAAATGAGTGCAATCCATAAGTTAAAGGACCAGGATGACTTATGTAGCAGCAATAACTAACCTCATAAGAATGCAACTTAATTACATGACGAATCCGTGCTATATGATTCTCAACTACTCCTCTAGGAAGTCCATCTCCTCCAGATATGAAAAATTCCTGAAACGTAAAACAAGAATCTCCAGTTAGATGATTTAGTTGCAATCTACCCAATTAATCTATTCTGAATTCACTCCAAACTCAATGCAAAAGTATTTAAATACCTTCAAAATTTCCAAATCTTCTTCTAGAAGTCTTGCATCAGCCGGGAAGAAAACTCGTGATGATCCTCCATCTAATATCACACGCAGTAAGCCATCCTGAGAGAAAAACACATTTCAGTGAGAAACAAATTCAATCACTTTGCCATATTTGTTTCGAGAAGAAATGGCACAGACCATAGAAGCTTGAAGGAGACTTGTCACTATGCGATCCCTGAGTGCTTCGACAATAATACTACAGAGCTGATTTAGTTCCTGCAGCAATGACTGTAAATAAGGTCTTTTATCAAAGCAAGGATGAACAAGAAAATAACTTTAGAATGATGTCACCTACGGTATCCAGTGGTTCGATTATTGCTTCCAGCCGTGATTGGGCAACACTGGGTTTATACAAGTGTTCAATAAATGGCTCCTTCAAGTCCCAAAAAATGATTTTAGTTCCTGAAAATAGTTATGATGTCAATATTAATCCTCGAGGTAATAGTCTTTGTAAAGGCAAGTAATCCTTACCGGTGAACTCACAGATACGGTCAATAGCCCCATTAATATCTTTTCTACTCCCATCAAAAGTGCTCTTCTGCTTGAAACTCGTGGACTTCTCATCCATAGATTTCCCTGTCAACATATAGATTAATATGCATTATACTATTTATTTGTAAATAAGTTTAAAACATAAGCATATCATGGAACTTGCAAATTATTATTAAATGCAAATAGATGACTGATTAACTCATGATTCTAAGCAGTCCATCTGGATGCAAAAAACAAGGGCTACAGTAAAACCTAGAGCAAATAAAGTTGGAAATGTAGAATAGCCTCGTAAGCGTGGAGACTAGTGCAAGTCAAAAATCATTGAGTAAACATCCTAATTGATGATTTAGCCATAATTTTTTGAAGTGGATGAGAAATATCCAATGCAGTGACAAATCAGACACGGGTTGCGGTATACGTGATGATTTTAAAAATAACTAGGTCACCAAGCATATGAAATTAACTGTTAAGTTGCTATGACAAGAAAGCTAGAGATTGAAAGGGTCTAACATTAACTGTACACATTCTTTCTGTAGATAACATATGCAGTTGGGTGAGAGCTTAGAACAAAAAGGTCAAAACAAATACGTACTGATAAACTGTTCACGAGGTTTTTTCTTTGTCCATCGTTCCCAAATGCTATCTTCCAACTTACTCAGTTGACTAATGGCATACTGTTTGTAACAGAAACATTTATAATTAGAAAGGTATCATTAAATTGAGGTGATAACAATCTTAAAAGAGCAAACACTAATATGAAAAATAAAATTCTGCTAATCATTCCCTGACGACAATTGAAAACCCAACTTCAACTCACATATAGTGTATTCAACTGAACACAAAGAGTTGGAGTAGTCTGGACAATGATTTCACTCGACTTTATCTCTTCAGGCACCTTATTAGATTCAAATAGTTCTTTCTTTACAAAAGCCTTTATTCCAGCTTCCTTCCTGTATCTCGTGAGAATAGGAACAGGTGGAATTAACTCTTCCTTGTTTGCTGCATGTCAAAATCACACTGTTGAGATTTAATTGGAACAAGGGACGAGAAGTGAAAAGGATGGAGAAGAGAGAGATTTTGTATAAGGACGGTGGGGTAAAAAATAAAATCCAGTTGCTAAAATGACAAACTAATAGTTTACATGCAGCATATACTCACCCAACTTGTCAATGACATGATTTGAATACACTTGAAATGCATTGTCAATACCCCGAAAAAGTCCATTTAATTCTGAAGGCCGCATTGGAATTTTCAGAGCAAAAAACTGATCAACAGTCTGAACCAGAAGAAACATACATGACAATTTGCATTAGCTATTGTCTTATATAGAAAATGGTAAATCCAGATTGGCATTTCATAAATCAAATAGATGTGCTTAGAATTTGATGAACATCCTTAGCATAATGCCTTTCACTCACATATTTACATATCAAGGGATAGTAGTCTACTACTGATTATTCAGAAAATAGTTTATTTGAAGACATAGCATGTTTATACCTCTTCCACAATCCTATATACTTCAACAATTGAACTCCCATGCCGCTGTTGTGGAGATATTGGATCCCATCTCTGGAAAATTAGCAAAAGAAGTTACAGCATTATTACATAACTACACTTAGATCCTTAACCTAGATAAAGGAAGATGCGATGAGAAAACTGTTCTTGAATGGCTAATTGTAACTAACTTAAACAGCTACCTCTTGTTGAAGAGCTCGCTCAACCCAACTTAAAATCCTTCCAAGCTGTGAGTTGACCCATCTCATAACCAGCGTTCCAGAAATAGTCTCGACCTTTAAAGCAAGACAAAAGGGTACAGAAAGAAACACCGTGAAAAGTGAAATAGAATAAGATGACCTACTAATTATAACTTTATAAGCAATGGGAATGAGAAAGTACAACATATAATAAACAGCCGAATTTAGAAGTCAATGAAACAATTTGAAAGACACATTTTCTCATAAAGAGTTGAGCTGTACCCAAAAAATAACACCACCATACACCCTTACCATAGTCGTTTACGCTAAACAATCAGAGCTTTCAGTAAAGCCAAAACATCACCACAGCTTCAAGCAGAGTATATCTCACATGATTGATTTTATTATCACACTCAGAAGCTATATCCGATGTTTCTAATTTCATTTGGTTGAAAGGAAGGAGGGTCGAAAAGTTAGTTCTGCTTAAGCAGCGTCCTGAAAGTGATACACAGATGGTCTCAGCAGGGTACTGAGTGCTTTTACCCAGCTCTAGACTTTGACTAATTTAACAAGGGTTGGTCTGCAATAAAAAGAGTGATTTCTTGACCGGAATAAGCAGCCTTTTTTCTGATGGCCATATTAATGAAAGATTTTGAAAAATGGGAGAGGTTAGCCTTCACCCTGGTCATTTTGAAGACATGACTACAAATGGGTTAAATTTGTTTTGGTCATTAGACCTTCTAATACACATAATAGAACAGGACTCAAATCAGTTGTATTTCCATTAAAAAGCTGAACAAAAACTAACTTATGCTACACAAGCTGTGGTGAGCTTATGTTATTGAACTAAAAAACAGAAGGGGTCAAAATAGAAAGAGAAAAGTCGAGCAAGCAAGCTCAGCTATCTACCTGGTATGGAGTTACTTTTCTGAAATTGGCTTCAGCATTTCCCTCTCCAGAAGAAATAAGTGACATTATATACAGCTCAAGGCTATCAGCAGCTGGAAATACTGATACAACGTCCTCGGTTAGATGTTCAGCAGCATCCAGAAATGGTTTCTTTAGATAAAAAATTTTAAGTTAGATTCAAGATCTAAAAAGTACACAAGGAGATAAATAAGATGATATAAACTCATGCAGAATCAACTCAAACTCCTTACCAACTTGATCCCATAAAGTCTATGAAGAAGTGATGCTGAAATAATAATTGCTTGAGGATGTCTCCTTGACAAGATTGGTGTGAATACTGTTGATTCTTTTCTCAGCAGTTTCTTCGTTTCTTCCGCAAGCAATGCCAGACAATGCTCATGCATTGTGTCTAACCTTTCAACAGCCTGAAAAGTCTGCATTAAGAAGTAGGAAAGGCGGGGAGGGGGAGAGAGATTAGTAGATGATCTTTAGTCCACACAAGACTTTCCATGAAAATAAACAAGGAAATGTCAACTTTATTCTTACTCTCTCTACTATAACACATTTGCTAATTTATTCAACTGGTAAACTCATTCTTAACAGAAACTATAAGAATCTCGCAACCCTTCTAGCTCTCAGCTTCTACTTGACAGAGATCTAAATCAAAAAAATAGATATATTCATTTTTCAGACTTCCTAATTAACTTGGGATTAAGTCTTTGTGGAAAAAAGTTGAGTTGAATTGAATGGGCTAAAACAGTACTATGGTGACTGTTATTGTACTATTTTTTTATGATATATCTTATGGTGCATATTTTCTATGTTTTTGTTTGGCCTGCTTATGAAGCATTCAGCAATTATAAGTTTAAAAAATGAAATTGCTTAGCCTTTATACAACATGTAGCTTCTGCAACATTTGCTCTTACTTTCAGAGTGCATGCTCTATCATCAGCAATCTAGGGTACCGGTCACAATCTGTGAGGTTAGAACACTTACCCTTGTAAATGCACTCTTAATGGAAGTTGATATGTATGACTCTATCTGCTCTCGATCTGTAACAGATGCCTACAAGAGAAATGAAGGAAATGTATAAGTGTAAGTTTCAAGTCATAATCAAACAACATGTGCAGCAACCAGTACAAGTTCTAACAAATTAATATCTCTGAAGTATATAAAAAAGGGAATAATTACTATCAGTATCATCCCATCAAGGTTAGGTCAAAATTATTACATTCCCCATGAAGTTAGAAAAATCATTGTTTCCCCTGATATTTAGATAACTGAAACTCCTAGTTATTTATTATATAGTAATTTTGCACTAACCTCAGGGGTGATAATTAGCAATTATCCCTTAAAATTCTCATAACAGAAACAGTGTGTGACAGGCACAAGCAAGTTTGTTTACCTGATCAGATTCTTCCAAAAGAAGTCTCCGAGTAACCATTGCAACTAAAACTACATCCTCCATAGTTGCAGAATCCTGCAAGGTCAATGTATTATATGATAGATAGATGGAACTGCAGTCAAAAACAGCACAGGCAAAAAAATTTCCTATTGAGGAAATGCACGATTCAAATTGTGAGAATTAATGAGTAAACTATAAGGAAACAAGAAATGCCACTTTCATTCAAATCTCTCTATGATCCCCAACTCATATGCACATCACTTAGATAGCATCATATAACTTCATATCTGGCAAATAATTTCTTATTGAAGTGACACAGAATAATATCATATATAAATGATATGCTAACTGTCAAGTTTAGTTGAATAATGTCAAATTTAGAGGCTACAAATGAGTATCTGACTTGAGCGATTCTCATTTATGGATTATAATTACCAAAATCAACATTAAATGATTAAATCCAATAAGTTTGTCAAACCTCTGCAAAGTTCTTATGGTAGTCTGCCAACTGTTTATCAGCCCATTTCTGAATTGGTGACAAGAAAGACTGCAAAAAAGATAAATCTTCGCCTTCAACTCTGGAAGACAAACTTTTCAAATGCAACCTCTCTTGAGGGCCCCGTTGTTCCTTCAATGATATCTTCCTTAGCTGTTCAATGGCAAGCTGCAAGAGTCTGTGCTCTTGTGTGATAATATACTGCAATCAAATAATCAAAATGGAAATAATCAAATCAAGAGCAGTGCCGGATTTAAGATCAATGATGACAGTCTACGGAAAAAAAATGGTATTTAAAAAGCATGTTGTCTGATCCCTTTCTTGCAGATGATAATTAGCTAGTCTGGAAAGTCTCACTATAAATTAAAATGAGAAAATGTGTAAACCACGGACCATGCAGTTTTATGTTTTAGTAAGGAATAGAAGGAAGGCTACATACACCTTAGTACTTAATTGTCCAGGTGCTGCAGTGAGGGAAAATGGGAAGATTACCTGATGAAATAATACCCATGAGTAGCATGTGTAATGGATAGTCTCCGTAAGTCCAAGGACACGCCAGGTAGATTTCAAAAGCTCAAGTATCTCTTCTACTTCCTGAAAATAAAAAAGGAACTATACCAAATTAGCCAGAAAAAAAAAACATCCTTTTCAATATAGAAAGCAACGGAGTAACTTAAGTAGCAATTTGCCTTCTCAACTTGTAAGCAATGAGCAATTAGAACATAAATTAACTTTATGGGAAAATTAGTTATTAACCCCATATTTGCAATTTGCCCCCTCAACTTGTAAGCTAATTTGCAAAAATGGGGTTAATTGACCATAACCACTAACTTTAAGACTGATTTGCCCACAAAATTAATTTATGTGCTAATTGCCCATTGCTTACAAGTTGAGGGGGGCAAATTTCTACTTAAGTCGCAATGGAGTCATAGCTTAAACTTCATAAATATTCCTGTGAAAAATGTAACATTCTTCCTGCAATTCAAAATTATTTCTAGAACTGATAACTATTTTTTTTTAAAGCAGTAATGATAAATTTAATTAGCTAACATCACGTCAAATTTTAGATAGCGACAACAATCAAAATTAATCTGTGCAAATCTAAAATCTTATTTAATCAGCAACAAGAGTAATAATTATCTAACCTCTGTCAGCTTCCCCTCATCTAAGATGTCAAAGACACTGAGAAGGAGCTTTTCATATAATCTAACATTGAGGTGATAGCCATCCGCCCAGTGGCATACTTCACCGGTTAAGTCACCCCGAGCTGGTCTCTCAGCAAGTGCAACAGCAACTTCCCTTAGAGACCGCAAGCATTCTGTTCGCTGGACTTCTCCTTCAGAAGATGGACGAAACTGAAAGAAAAGAGAGAGAAAATGATTGCATATATATAATAACTGAGAAGCAGTTTAGTGCTGACACTACTGGATACATTAAAGATTACAGTAAATGGGAAGAATAGATATTATGAAGAAAGAAATTTTGACAACCAGCAAACAAGAGTAACAACTTTGGCTAGTGTGTTTGATGTTAACAGATGATAGCATGGAATAAGTTTTGATTTACGGAAGCATGTACCTCAGCTTCCTCAATTTTGGCCAAGAGAATCCTCAAGTCGCTTGCCTTACGTCCAGATTCACCAAATCCAACAACTGGGTGATTGATAAGCCCCTCCTCTAGTATGAATAACTATACCAGAATAAAGTGAAAATGTGTAAGAATCAAAAGTCGAAACAGCTCAATTTCCTCCTACACCTACTTTTAAGAAATATTAACAGCGATCTAGTTTCAAAAAAAAAAAAAAATCACAGCGAACAGAATGTAATAATCATAATATATGAACTAAGAAGGTGTAAGGTGCAGAATTACCTGCCTTTTCTGCCACCTTATATATGCCTTCTTGTCAGAAAACTCTGTCCGTGAAATGCAACATAACAATTCGAAAGGAACCAGAAGAGTATCCATTCTTTTTCCCACTTTACCAGAAAGCGCATTGAGCAGCCCTTGTCTTGTCCTAACATCCATTGCCTCAGAAATCTGCACTCGTTTAAAAATGGGAAAGGAACCGTTTCATCACCTAAATATGTACTACAATAAGAAATAAAATTTCGTGCAGATTGATAAGTAAGGAGTGAAAATTTCATAGAAGAATTAGTAATAGAATAGATAAAGTACCATTCTACCAACATACACTCAGACCAATATCACGATTAAGTGACTGAAACAGCCGGACCTATGAAAGACATTGAAAAGCTCCAGCTATAGGTATTTATTAAATAAGACTTGCAGATACGATAGATATGTACGTTAATAGATAAATAAATCCATCAGTTATTCATGAAATACAACTTGAGCACACGTCATGTTCATTTTCCTCCTGAAAACTTTTTATCAGCTCCACAAAGCTTGCCTAGCTTTCCGCACTTTATGCTTTATGGCCCAAGATTGTTTGTGTCCAAAACCATCATAAGCGTAACATCATTTTTAGTAATTTTTCATGGAGAAGAAGATTGTTGGGGAAAATAAGTTTTTTCAAAGATGGAAGTAGGGAAGTATAGGAACGCAGTCACTTTTTGGAGTTTCGATGTACAATCCATGCAGCCATATCAAGTCCAACTTTGTTCTATGAGTATATAACCCTCTATAGCTCATGCACACACCTACATTCTTCGAATGGATATTGATGGTAATCTCTCCCTCTCTGTCTCTATTTTCTTCCTTTTTGAAACAGGAAATTCAGAAGAACACATTTTTTGCATTAAGAAATGTTATTTGCAATACCATATGAATAATATCTCACTTAACCACAGTAAATGTGTTAAAAAGTGTGTCTGCATGGTACGTGACAGAAAGAAAGAGAGAGTAGTTTCTGAAATACCTCCATCTGAGCACGCATAATTTCTAATAATCCATTCAGTCCCGGTGCACGATCAGACTGCACAATACTTTCACTTTTACTGCGTCCAAGCTTCCTTATCAACCTAGACCTTTTGTCCTTCTTTTTCTCCTTTGAGGGAACTATTAGGCCTCTGCGCATTTTATCGTAACAGAGAAAGAAAAAGGCATTGCAGGATTACCAACAAGCATCAAAACAGAAAACTAGAGGAAGATCACAATAAAAACGAAAAATGCAATCCACCATTCATGTTTATTTATACAGGAAAAAAGGACTCTGCTTATTGAAGAAAACTAATGAAACTTACCCTGCCGCCCCAGCACATGCTAAGAGGACTTCGTATGCAGTTTCACGAAGGTCATCATCTGTTATGCCTGAAATAAGTAAGGTTTCATGAATCAATGGCAAGCACTCAGTGAAGAAAACCATCACCTACCATGTCTCTAATTTAGTAACCGAGCATTGAACTATGCCGTCTTAACTGCAAAGTAATAACTGACAACAAAAACTTAATGAAAAACGTAAGTACTGTTCACAAATTATGCCTCTTCATCTGTTCATATTAGATTCTTTACTGTTGTCCATTCACAACCCTATTACTGCTTTACTTACTCATATTGTGCAATGTTTTTGACATTTGCATCAGGATCTCCCAGTTTTTCACTTTAAAGGCTATGTTTGCAAAAGGAAAAGACAGAGGTAGGGTAGTAGGATACACAAGCTTAAAGTCAACACACTAAATTTTAAACTATTCTTACCTGTTGCAAAAGTCGGCAATTTGGGCATGATATCAGCAGCACTAATTGTATTACGCCTTGAAACCCTAATACTTTCAACTTCCTCATCATCCTCAAAATCATCAATGTCATCCACTGTCAGCTCTCTCACTTCAGTGGAGTTAAAGGACTCTGACTTTCCTACACTTGAAAATGATACAAGAGGAGATGGTGCAGATGCAGGAGGAGGTGTATACACATGGGATGGTGTTGAAACTGGAATAGGCGGTGGAGGTCTTCTAGGAGGGGATCCTGACGTTTCAGGATTTGTAACCAAGAAAAACTCAGCAGCAGAACCACCATTATGCTGAAATTGACGAAATAAATTAACTTAAAAAATCATTTTCAACATTAATAATCCATAAACTAAGTTTAACTTACTAATAAATATATCAAGCATAAGCATCAACTAAGTTTGTTAATTACATCACAACTAGAAGTTATGCATAATTAGTATATAAAAAAACCAAAAACAAATGGCCATGGAGTGGAGTGTAAGTTCAAAAGAATAGGCAATAACTTAGACCTATCAAAACGCAAATCTCTACAGACATTTATACAAGCTAAATGCAGTACATCATCACACATTCACTACAATTCGAGTTAAAGCATACCATGTGGGGCAATTCCGTGTTATCATGGTAATCTCTAATTGCATCAGAGAGCTCAAGCATGCCGCCTACATTACAAAGCCATCATTAGTTGGCAACCAATCTAACAAAAACCAACAACCTTAAAAGAAAACAACAAAACCAAATATAACGAGCTACCTTTTTTAGCACAATTAAGAACGAAATCTACGCTGACTTGGTCTAGATCTACGTCATCTAATGTAACAGCACCAGGAGGCATTACAACTTTCTTAATTAAACTACCAGAGAGTATAAAATCTAAAAGTATTCTCCTGTCCCGCCTGTATCTCTGCAGAAGCTGAACTGAATTCTCCCTAATTTCATCATAAATTTCAGAGCAAATTCAGTACAAAAAATTGAAAAAACAAAACGAAAACCAATAAAAAAATAAACATAGTACATACTCTTCCATAATGAATTCTCTGCCAGAAATCTACCTTTCCGAACCTGGTAATTAACAAAAATACATAAATAACTCTCAATGTAGCTAGATACTCAATAAATGCTGAATCAAATAGTTTAAAATCTATGAACACAGCTACATTAAACATGAATTTAGATCCTGATGCAAATATTTCTACTCAAGAACAGTGGGAAAAAATTGATCGACTTATTAGATCCGAATTCATAAATCGACTGCAATAAATTGCTAAATTATTACCAAATCAATCCAATAACAGCTACTTTTAATTAACTTCAATCAGGTCATTAAAATGTTGATTAATTAAAGCTACTGGGTAAATCAATAACTACAAAATTTTTGCTGATTTTTTACTCAAAATTTTACTTGCAAAGTCAAAATCAATCAAGAAAGTGAAAATGATTAAAATAGATCAAATGAGATGATTATGATTAAATAAAAAGAAGAAGAAACGTACTCCAGAAGATTCAAAATGCCCGAATTTCAAACAAAAAATGAGAAGCAGTCAAACATTGAAATAAAATGAAAATAAAAATGGAGCGAGTTGAGTTGTAGTGTAGACTGTGAAGGACTGTTTGGTTTGGAGTTTGGGATTCTTCTGGTAAACAGAGAAAGATAGAGAGTGAAGCAAGCTGATGACACCGATTTTTAGCAAATCCTACTTTGGATTTATTTATCTAATAATGCTAATACTCTTTTTTTTTTAAGTATTTATTTCATTAAAATAAGAAGAAAATGAAAATAATTTTTTTCTATTATTTTGTATTTTCTTCAGGAAATAGTTAGAAAAGGAAAATTATATTGAAAAATTAAGTAATTTTTTATGTCTATTTGTGAGATTATAGAATGATTAATATGTTTATGTACATTTGTCGTTGATACTTGAGCCGAATACAACAGTGTTATATTTGAACTTCACTCTAATTTGAAAATATAAAATTAGAAGTTTGATTTCTATTCAATTGAATTTTATTTTAAAAGTTCAGGCTTAAATTTGATTTAATAATTAAAACTCCGGACTCGACTTAATTATGGTATAAATATTTAAAATTAAATTTCAATATAAAATACATATATTAATATAAATTTTTATAATTAAAATTATATAGAATTAAAAAAATTATTAGATATGCAAAATTATAGAACCGCGTATGTTATGTTCCAATTTGACTCAATAATTAATTCGACTAGTTTGAATTCAAACTATATTCGATATTAATCGAATTAATTTCAAGAAAAATTAAGTCAATTGCAAATAGCTTCAACATCATTAGTTTCATCAAAATACGGAGTTGAGGTAATTGAAACTAGTAAATAGTAGTGGATGTATGAAAAAAAATTAAATGGACCGACTTTACCATGTAATCCGCAGGGTAAATCAATTACTTTACTATAACATTTCATTAATATGATGACAACATTATATTATGGGCTAATTACATCTAAAATCACCACCTTTATACGAAATTGCAAAAATAACACGACCTTTAAAACGTGGCAATTCAGGGCACCATCTTTCATTTCTTTTCAAAAATAACACGGGCACATTTTAGTGGCATTTTTGCTGACGTGGCGTGACACGTGGCACTCTCATCGGATGTCCAAGTCAGCAAAATTTTATCAAAAAATGTGCCCATGTTGTTTTTGAAAAAAAATGAAAGGTGATGCCCTGAATTGACACATTTTAAAGGTCGTGTTATTTTTGAAAATTCGTGTAAAGGTGGTGATTTTATATGTAATTAACCCTTATATTATCATCATTAAAATCTGAATACATTTCTTACGTATTTATTACAATTTTACCATTTGAGATAATCTATTAATTGATGACATGGTAGGCTCAATCTAATAAAGAATTTATGTAAATAGTATCTTGTATTGTATTTTTGGACAACAAAAAATGCAATTATCAATTTGTCCAGAGAAAAGAATTCCACCAAATAAAACATAATATCACTATGATTGAGTTAAATAAATTATTCAACATATTTATTAATTATTATTACAGGTAAGTACTAATATAATCAAAATGCAAAAGTACAGAACTAGTATTTTGTTAAATTGAAAGAATGATTTTTCCCTCTACCAAAGAATAAATACTACTCAGTCTGAGAGAGCCGTTTTGCCCAGTTATTTCTTAAAACCCTTCGAAATATTCAAGAAAAGCAAAAGAGTACTACTCACTACAAATTCAAGAACCATTTCTAAAAACATGAGTGACTACACAGCTTACTGCACCGATTGTAACAGAGACACAGAGATAGTAGTTGATCATGCTTCCGGCGATACAATCTGCACAGTCTGTGGACTGGTTCTTGATCATCATTTCATCGATGGAGCTTCCGAATCGCCAATTGCCGATCCTGAAAATGACGACGATCACGATCACGATCACGATCCTCATCCCCCAATGCCAATAATCGCGGCTCAACCTGCTGCAAATTCTGATGTTGTCTCCGAGACCGAGACCGAGACAGGATCTTTACAAATGTCGAATCAATAGAAGCATTGCTAAAAGTTTCAAGATTAGGGCTTGCATGGCGGTTTTGTTTCAAATCTTGAATTCTTTTCAAGAAATGGCGGCGGTTATTTTCATATCACTCAACTGGTATTATTGCCATGGGAGATGATTTCAAGAAATGCTGCAAACCTGTGAGTTATTGAAATTTAATTTCGTTTTTGTCAAGATTTATTAGAGTAAGTTTTTAAGAATGATAAAGTTAGGAACATATTTCATGGATTAATTTTACAGTATTGGCTTCAGTAACTATATTCATTGACATTAGTGTGCAGTTAATTAGAAACTCATTAAAGAATGCTACGATTAAGAACGTAGATATGTATGTACAGTTGAGATGTTCAGGGGAAAGTGTTGGAAATGAATATATTTTTGGTTTGCATGAAAGGCAGTTGTTCTTTATCATAAAATTTTAATTTTGTTTCTTTAATAATTGGCTTATTCATTGAAAAATAACCTATTTATTTTATTTTTTAAAAAAGTTTAATGATCTAAACTTTCAAGATCTTCAATTTTACCTCATTTCTCAATTTTCAATTTTAATTATAGTCATTTGTTTAAATTGAATTGGAAAAAGGTTCAATACACCCTTCAAATTGCTCTATGTTTCAAAATGTTAATGGTAAAAAGGCAAATTTGAGTAATATGAAATAATATAAAGGATATATTTGAACTTTTTTCACTTAAATTGGAACGAATTAGTACAATTAAAAATGAATAATATGTCAAAATAGAAGATTTGAAAATTTTGGATCATAAATAAAAAAAAGTCGAAAAAATTGAATATTTTTTGAATATTGAACCCTTAATATCTTGTCCATATGAAACAAATCAAAGTAACATTTGAATTTGTTTATATAACTTTTTTCTCACTCAAAGTTTTCTTATTATAAGATAATAAATTTTATTTGATATTTTTTAATAATTTGAAGTGTTGATATTTCAAGAAGGAAATTTTATCATGGGAGATAATTGTTATTAGGTATTTGTGCCCACAATTAAATTTTTTAAATCTTTTTGAAAATTTATCTAAACTTCTCAATGGCTATTGTAGACATAATTAAATCAATTTTGAAAAATGGATAGATCAATAACGAATTTGTCAAATTTAGATAGATTTATAATTTTTGAGGTTTGTATTTTTGCCACCGTTAGGCCATCATTTAGAAGTATTCATTTTTTTTATGGTTTAAAATTTTAATTTCGTCAATTATAACTAAATGTCTATTAACATATTATAGATGTAGCAAACTATTACGAACACATTTATAAAGTGAAATAATAAATTTCCAAATCTCCCTCAGTAGCAAGTTGACTATCGATGCAGCTGTTAGCAAATTTGAGTGTTGATTGGCATAATAACTCAAGAAAAATCAATTTTTTTATAATTTTTATTAATAGTATTAAAATAAAAATTATAGGCAACCTTAAAATTTTTATTTTAGTTATAGCCAAACTCATCTAATTTGATCAATTTAGACTAATTTTATTAACATCACAAGTCATTAATTAATCGTCTATTATATTTAAGTTCATAAAATTAAATTAAAAAAGTTATCATTAAAAACAGCTATTTAATAACTATCGAGTGAGCAAAATCAAATTAAAATAAAATATTTCAGATTAAACTATAATTAATGAAGAAAGGCAATTGCTTTGAATTTTTCTTAATCAACTGTTAATTTGCCCATTCTATTTTCCAAACATACAGGCACTTGTCTCTCAAAGGCATGTTTACATTACTGTGGCTTATACAAAGGCAGAAACAAGAACCCACCAAGAAGAAAAATATTGAGAAAAATTAGCCATGTTTAATTTTATTAGACCATATGCCTTTACTCAAAGATGAGCTTCAAACTCATGATACAAGCAAACAAAAACTATACTTGAAATTTGTAATTGCCTTCAATCACTTAGACTAATTGTCTGTGCTCTTCAATTAGAATCAATGCAAGTCCCTAACTATGATTTTCATGGCATCTAAACAATTATTGATCACTACAACAGCTACAGTTCTGTCACAAGTATCAGCTATTAGCTACTATGAACAGCTTTGCGGAACAGACCAAATGGTATCTCTGGCCGTGGTCTTCCGCTTTGCTGATCACCGATCTGTTTCGATAGATCCAACTTCTCGTTATACAGCTTCAATAGCTCAGGTGCTTCTTCATAACATTCGATGCACTTTTGAATGAATTGCTCCTCTGTACACTCAAACAATTTAGTTACACCACAACCTATTTTGATCAAACCTTTAGACGATAGAGCTTCAATAACTGAACCTCTTGGAATGAGTCTCTTCTTCAAGCTTAGCGAAAGCAGCAACGGACGATTCACCATGACAGCAGAGTCCAACCCCAGTTTGTTGACGTAGAAATCCATTACCGCCATAATCTTATCCTCCGAAAGCGTCATACACCACGGACTCTTCCCAAAGGCTCGATGAATATCCTCATCCGACCAACCCCACGTCTTATAAGCATCAACTTTCCGATCCCACATTGATCTGCTCGTCCCCGTCAACGCAATAATCGCTAAAACAAACTGCGACTTCGACGGATTAAACCCCATTTCCCTCACATCCTCAAAAGTCTTTCTAAACTTATCAGCTTCCATCCCAATCTTCTGAGGATGATAATGAATCAGCAACAAAATATTCGACGCCGGAACCCCATTATCACGCAAAACATTAATATTCGGCACCACATCAGCTTCAAGCCGACGTGAGAGAATACTCGGATATCGTTTAATCGCAGTTATCGTCTTCTCATCAGATTGATGAAAGCCTCTAAAAAACTCAAAACAAGGAGCCAACTGATTCTCCAAGCTTCTTTTCAACAGCCAAGGGTAAATTGTGAAGATTTTTATAAGGTCAGCCGATGAAGCGCCTTTCGACCGGAAGAATTCGACTTTAGGGAAAATGGTTTTCTCAGGCTGGTCTGAGAAGAAAATTGTGGGACACCTACTAATAATTTTAGAGATTTGGGGAACTGAAAACCCTAAATTCTTGAAAAATGAGAGTACCAGATTAGGTTTTCCAGGTTTTTCAAAATTGACTGATTTAGAAATTGATAAAGCAGATTCTGGAGATAACCCAAATGAATTAATTAGATAAGATACAATGACTGAGCTTTGATTTGTATCCATTGATAAGTATCTGACACAAGATGATAGTAATGGTACGATTGATGGGTTTTGGGTAGTGATGAAGAACCCATTTTTTCTACAGAGGATTGATTTAGAAAGAATATAAACCATAGGAATTGAAATTCAGATGGGAAAATGAAAGAAAATTTACCTATTTAGGTTACCGAATTGCAGAACCAGCAGAGAAAATTCCGACAGTGACAAATTAATGAGCGAAACCCTAGCAATTGAGAAGTCGCAGGTAACAGAACATAGCAGCGTTACTTTTTTAAGAAGCAAACTACGTCGTTTTGTTTGTAAAAACAGTTTTTGTTATGAGGTTTTATCATTTATGTGAGGTAAATGAAGGACTCAAAAGTAAAAACTAAAAAGTATGAATCTTTACCTACAAAAGGTTCATTCTGCACCCTGCATTTGGCATAGAAGTTCAAATAAGGTAAAATTCGTGGCTTTAAAAACAACGACTTTATTTCATAGCGTTCATATGTTTGGAGTAAGCTTCTATAGAAATTAAAAAAAAGAACCAACTTTCTTTCTAAGTTCGTACCCGTAAGTGATTATGAGATAAGAATAGGTAAATTGATTTTATGAGATAAAAAAACAGGTAAATTTTTAAATCCGGCAAATTCGAATATTAATTTTTATTGTTTGACAAATCAAAACATTGTCTGTTTTTTTATGTAAAATTATTGAATTGGATGTTGGAATTGTACTAACACGTTGAATTTTAGTAATTGCCACAAAAGCTTCTACATTTTAAATTAAATCGCAAATTTTAACGTAATTTGGCATTACAACATAAATTTTAAAATTTGACAAAATCAGGCACCTATTTTAATTTTTTGGCAAATTTAGAAATTGTCTATTTTTTAATGTATCACCCTATTTTATAATTCCGTCTTCCAACTCAAAAGAATTGTATCAGAGTTTGAAATTTTCAAAAAGTGAAAGTGGTATACGAATTTGCTAAATTTTAAAATTTATATTGTAATTGCAAATAATATTAAGGTTCGTGATTTGATTTGTAACTAATTTATACATTTTTGTTCTGAAAGTCAAAACTGCGTCGTTTGGTATGCCGAAGCCGCTTTATACACAGAGATAGGGTTTTTGACAGGGTTTAAGAAAAATAGAGCCCTTTTAAACAAAAATTCCATCTTTTGCCTCTGAACAAGAAATCATGGCAAAAAACAGTGAAAAAGAACTCAATTACTTGCATCATAAATCAATACAAAAACAACCTAAACAAGAATTATCAGAAGATGATGAAGAAGATGATAATAATGATGGGGATTGGGAAGACTGGAGTGGTGATGATGAATCAAATTCTAATTATCTCTGTTTGTTTTGTGATTTGAAATTCATTTCTTGCATTGAATTGCTTCGACATTGTGGGTCTGCCCATAAGTTTGATTTACAAGGAATAATAAAAGACTTGAGCTTGGATATCTATGGTGGTTTCAAACTCATCAACTATGTTAGGTCTATGGTAAGTTTTAGTTAATTTCTAGTTGTTTTTGATTTGTTTTGCCTTCTGGGTTTTATTTTTTTGCTGAAAGTTTGAATGTTTATAAGAACTTTGAACTGTTTAGTTTCTAAGTAGCACGGAGAACACGGCGAAATGGTGATATGTTAAGGTTTGAAGTTTCATTTCCGAAATGTCAAAGTGTCTGAAACGGGACATGTTGATTGAATGAAGTGTTTGTGCTACTTAGTTTAGTTTTTATTGTGATTTGGGTTACAATGTTATAGCAATCCAATGGCTTGTATCTTGATGTCCTTGTCTGCTTTTTGCTTTCACTTACCAGGTTGCTGAAAACAGATGTTGGAGCTGTAGGGTTGTGTGTAAGTCGAATGAGGATCTACAATGTCATTTACATGAAATAGTGAACCTTAAAGACATTGCGATTCTATGGGATGATGAAAGATATTTGAAACCCTTTATGCAAGATGATTCACTCTTGTACAGTGTTTTTGGAGATGACGAAAGTGAAGATGATTATACCATGCAAGTGGATAAAGAGGAGGTTATGAGGGATTTTATGAATATTGATGATATTCATCTTGAAGATGACCAAACTGAACAAACTTCTGCATCTAGTTCTAATAAGTTTGACGGAAATGGAACGATAGAGAATGCCTCTGTTTCCAAGGGGTCTTTGAATCTTGCTCCAAGAGATGTTAAAAAAATAGATGAGAACTATTTTGGTGCTTATAGTTGTTTTGGCATCCACAGGGAGATGATAAGTGATAAGGTATCGACCTATTAGCTGTTATGTATTTCATGCCGGATTATGCTGTGAATGTGAAAATCATGTTTTGATTTTAGATTCTAAAGTAAGAATGCTAAGTTGCATTTTGTCTATGCAGGTTAGAATGGATGCTTATAGGCAAGCTCTCTTGAAAAATCCTTCTCTCTTAACTGGCGCTGTTGTGATGGATGTAGGTTGTGGGACTGGCATACTAAGGTGTGATTATGACAATCTTATTTTTTTTTTCTACTAGCTTACAATTGTAGGGTTTTCATTTTCATTATCCTCTTTCTGCATTTGATTCATGTTCATCTTAGATTAATTTCGCCCGTGTAATTTTGAGCTATCTATGAATGGCTCTTCTTTGCACCATTAACAACGTCTTCAACCTCTTTTCCTCAATTTATTGCCGATGCCATAAATACTGTTAAGTTTCCGTTTAGCCATTTACTCATAATGACCCTACGTGTTTGGTGCTATTAAATTAACTGGTTATGATGTACTCTCATGACCTGTGATTCACTCATTCATATATATAAAATGTTAATATTAAACCTGTACATGCTTCAACCACTAAAGTATGTTAAATTTAGCAATAATAGCTGTAAATTGTCATATGCAAAATGGTCTTTATCTTTGAATCCTTTATAATAATGCATCTACACTTAACAGTATTAAAATTTAAAAGGACCTCTTTTTTAGTTAAAACTAAAAAAATAAGGTCAATCTCAAACAGAACAGCAGTATGCTCGGGCCTCAAGGAAAGGTGGCTTTCCTTTTTGGTAAAGTTGCACATGTTTTTGTCTCTTTAATGCTGGATCCTTATTTTTTTAAACTATCCCGAACAACTTGTGAGTTTTTCTTATTGGTTGCTTGCAAAACTGCAGTAGACTCTTTAACTTTTGCTTCCCGCCGTGACTAGTGATGGTGCTTACAACAGATTGTCATAAGAATGTTGAAAGAAGCCTGTTTGCTTGCAGATGTGTTTTTGGCATCTGTATGATATTGCTGGTGGATTACATGTGTTATTACTGGTGCTATATATGTACAACTGCACTGTTTTTGTTAATCAATGAAAAAGTTTTATTCATGTTAAATGAGTGGAAACGGAAAAGTCCATGCAAATATTTTAGAATCGTTCATTTCTTAGTGAAACTTAGTAATATGTTTAAGATATTTACAATACACTTGTGCTTAGTAAGCTTCTGTATTTTCTCCATCTAAAATTTGTTTTACAGCCTTTTTGCAGCCCAAGCAGGAGCTTCAAGAGTAATTGCAGTTGAAGCCAGTGAAAAGATGGCTACAGTGGCAACTCAGGTATATATCCCTTTTAAAAGTTCAATTCATTTTTTTTTTCTTTTACACCTCACTCCTTTCTTCTGATTTGATCTGACTGTAGATCGCTAAAACCAATGGCCTTTGGCATAATCAAAATCAAGGAAGTAACCAATGCACTGGGGTAATGGAGGTGGTTCAAGGTATGGTTGAGGAGATAGATAAATCCATACAAATCGAACCGCATTCTGTCGACGTTTTGGTGAGTGAATGGATGGGTTATTGCCTACTCTATGAGACAATGCTCACCTCAGTGCTCTATGCAAGAGATAAGTGGTTGAGACCTGGAGGTGCCATTCTCCCTGACACGGCGACAATTGTGAGCTCATCTCTGTTTATGCTTTTAGCTGCTTGTCCTATGTGATATTGGGTTCATGATAGAAGCTCATTCTTGTATTGTCATTTCTTCTTTTATGTTGTCAGTATGCTGCAGGATTTGGAAAAGGTGGTACCAGTCTTCCATTTTGGGAAAATGCATATGGACTTGATATGAGTTGCATTGGCAGAGAACTTTTGCAGGATGCTGCTAAAATTCCTATCGTTGACGTTGTGAATGAATGTGATCTAGTGACTGATTTTGCTGTTCTTCAGGTTAATCCTCATTCCATCATACAGACAATCCTATCTCATCTTTGGGTCAATTTGAAAACGCGAATTATTTTGATGTGTGAAAATTTGACTCTTCATTGTTCACCAATCTCTCTCTTTCTTTAAAAAGAACACCGAGCATATATGACCATTTGTTTGTCTCTGTTAAATGGTACATGATTGTTGTCATTGTTTTGTGCGTTTGTGTCTTCAGTAGAAACAAACGAAAACGAAAATCAGAATCTTTCTGAATGGGGGTGCTGTTATTTATTTTATGAACTTAAACTATCAATCTTTGGTGGGAGATTGGTTCTAATCATGTGTATCGTCACCTCTTTATTTATTTTTGATACGACTTCTGCATATAAATCTGTTCATTGGACTTTAACTTTTTGTTTCGTGCTTTAGAGTTTCGACCTTGCAACTATGAAGCCTGAAGAGGTGGATTTCACTGCAACTACCGAGTTGGTACCGTTGTTGGATAAGGTGACATGGTGTTATGGAGTAGTATTATGGTTCGACACTGGTTTTACCACCAGGTTCTGCAAAGAAACACCAGCGGTGCTGTCAACATCTCCGTACACTCCCAAAACACATTGGTCACAAACTCTTCTCACTTTTCCGGAACCTATATCAATTTCCCCAGCAAGAACTCCTGTTGTTGGAACAAATGCAAGCCCTGCTTCAAGAATCCATTTGCGCATAAGCATTGTTCGTGCTGTTGAACATCGGAGCATCGACATATCAATGGAAACAGTTGCAGTTGGCCCTGATGGACAGAAACGCGGTTTGCCAGTACAATTATTTAATCTTTCCTAGAATTATCCACCCCCGCGTTATGGATTGAAATCTCAAAAAAGTCATTTTCAGCATTTTCTGACGATTTAACTTACAGTTTGTCTAATTTGTGTCATTTTAATACATGTTTTGTTGGTTTGAAAGGCATCCTCATTGCCTTAACTCTACAGCTTAAGAGTTGAAATGATCCGTAATGCATCAGTCCTATTCCTTCGAAGTTTGGAAATAGGTGTAAATTTACCTCTCCTGTTTGGAAATAGGTGTAAATTTTCATCACTCATAAGTTATTTTTAAAACCTTACAACTTTTATTAATCTTATTAAATATTAACCAGGTTTTATCAATATAAAAAAAAATAACTTATCCATATTGTTTTTTAAAAATTCCATCTTATTCATATTCTTTTTAGGCTTAATGGCGTAAAACATCACAAATTTTAGCGTGTTTTGCAAATTTAACATAAACTTTCAATTTTGGCAAATTAATACATAAACTTTTGATTTTTTGCAGTTTTAACACTGATCATTTTTTCTTCAAAATAATAGAGAAAAATGTTGATATGTACACCGGAATAACCATTGTTCCAGCCTCCATATCAGCATTTTTTCATGGAAAATTAATCGGTGCTAAAATTGCAAAAAATCAAAAATTTGTGTATTAATTTGCCAAAATTGAAAGTTTATGTTAAATTTACAAAATACGCTAAAATTTGTGATTTTTTACGCAATTAAGCCTTCTTTTTATCAACATATTAAGGCTTAACTATCCAAATAATCCCACATTTTCCTTTTTTGTTTATAGTCAAAACTTTCAAAATCTTTAACATTAATCTTTTTTTTTATTTTAATCATAGCCATTTCTTTGAATTTGAGTGAAAAACAAATTCAATATGTGCTTTATATTACTTCATGTTTGGAATTTTGACGGCAAACAATAATATAAAGCAATATGAAGGGTATTTTTAGAAGTTTGGGTCATAAATAAAAAAAAAGATGAGATATTCTTGAATAATTAAACTTCTTTTTCTTTTATGTAATTTGTGTTATTATTTTATTTTTAGTTAACATACTTTTTACAATTATGTAAATATATATTGATTTCTTTAATATATATTTACCACTATCATATACTATATAGTAAAAGAAATTAAATTGCAAGATGATTTATTAATTACTTCCTTTGCTTAGAATTGATAGATCATTTTTTTTTTCAAATTATAGATCACCTTCAGCTGGTAAACAATTTAAAGACTAAATTTTTTTATATATGTATTTCTAATAAATATATATAGTTATCCTTCGATAAATTAAATGATTTCATATTTTAATATAAAAAGTACTAATAAAAAAATTATTTATTAATATTTTATTTGTATATATAAAATTACAAAAAGATCAAACTGAAAAGAAAAAAGGATAAAAGAAACACTAATTTTAATTTATCTAACTAATTGTTTAAATTTTTGTATTTATGTACCCTTTTGGTACATAAATATTATTATAAACAATAAAATATAAACAAAGAGTATAAAAGAAGGAATTATTTTTAAATTTTTAATTATTAAATTTATTTACACCTTTTGTACTCATATTCTCATAATTACCCCCGCTACTCTAATTATAAACATATTTACAAAAATACTCTATTATATATATTCACTCATCTTAAGTCATGATTTTCAAAAAATGAATTAGCCTGATAATCAAAACTTTAACATAAATTAAACCAGAGACATGTCCTTGTAATTTTAAAGAAAAAAGACTAAAATTTGACCTCTAACTTTTCTGATGGACTGAAATGGTTTGTTTATGTCTAAAAATAGAATTAATACAGTTTTGATAATTATTTTTTTGGGTATAAGTATAACTATCTAAGCCCTAGCTTCAATGGCGGAGGAAGGATGGGGCGAGTTTTAGCGACCGCCCTACTCGTCCGACTATAACACTTTAAAGACTGTAAATTAAAACGGTAGCCGCCCCACTTTCATGTTGGTGTTGTCATTGATAGAAGAGCTATGTTTACAGAGAAAAAAAAGAGGACAATTAGGTTTTATTAAAATAAAAAGGCGAATTATTAGTTTGCTAATCTAAAAGCAGAAATTCAAGATCTCAAATTTTTAAATTTTACCTTAAATTAAAAATTAATTCTAAAATTTTGATTGCATCATTGAGTATATATGTACTTTTTTTTACATTGACGTTATCAATCGATATCATGTTTTTTTCTTCAGATCTATGAATTTTAACCACTAAATTCTCCACGCGGCATAGCTCATGCTGTTCTGATTATGGTTTGGGATAAGGAACCAGCGACTGGCAAGCACTATTGAATTGTCATGAACAACTATGAATTAGGCTGGGGAAAACAAGGATACGGCAAATTGATGAAAAAACCTCATGATCAACTTTCAGTGTTCGAGTCTTTTGCCTATCCCATTTTGAACGAGATAGGGATGAACTTCCTAAAGGAAGCGCTAATTTCAATTGATATAAACGGGAAATGTGTATAACTGTTTCGTTAACTACGGTTTAAGTGGAACAGTAGGGTATTATTTTCAAATGCGACCATGATTATACCTATTAACAAACCATATAACAAAACCCTATCAATTGCATATATGAGTAACAAATGAAAAACTATGGACTGACAATAGTTTATCTTAAATTCAGTGGTTACCTTTTTAGTTATAAAACCGCCTGTTTATGATAGTGAGCAAGTCCCTCCTCACCCGTCGACTTCCATATTGTGTCTTCATGTGAAGCGTTGTAGGCATAGATATATCCGAAACTGAGCGGGAGTAGTTCAGCCCCAAGTTGTCGTATGAGTTATAATAGAACAGGTTGTCAGCCCTTACGCAACGCCCCCAAACAAAACGGTGGAGGAAGGATGGGGCGAGTTGCGGCCGCCGCCCCACTCGTCCGACCAGAACACTTTAGAGATTGTAAATTAAAACGGTAACCGCTCACTTTCATGTTGCCGCCGTCATTGATAGAAAAGCTATGTTTGTAGAGACAAAAAAGATGGCAATTAGGTTTTATTAAAATAAAAAGGCTAATTATTAGTTTGCTAATCTAAAAGCAAAAATTCTAAATCTCGGATTTTTAAATTTTACGTTAAATTGAAAATTGTTACTAAATATTATGATTACATCATTGAGTATTATATATACATTTTTACATTTATATTATCAATCGACATTATGTTTTTTTCTTCAGATTTATGAATTTCAGCCACCAAATTCTCCACGTGGCAAATCTCATACTGTTCTGGTTATGGTTTGGGACAAGAAACCAGCAACTGGCAAGCACTATTAAATTGTCAGGAACAACTATGAGTTACGCTGGGAAAAACAAAAATATGGCAAACTGATCAAGAAACCGCACGATCAACTTTTGAGTATTTTGCCTATCCCACTTTGAACGAGATAGGGTTCAACGCCCTAAAGGAATCGCTAGTTTCAATTGATGTGAACGGGGGACATGTATAACCGTTTCGTTCACTACGGTTTAACTGGAATAGTGGTATTATTTTAAAATACGACAATTGTTATACCTATTAACAAACCATATAAACACCCATATCAATTGCATCTATGACTAACAAATGAAAAACTATGAACCGATAGTAATTTATCTTGAATTTAGTGGCTACATTCTTATTTACAAAACCGCTTGTTTATGGCAGTGAGCAAGTCCCACCCGCCGACTTACATACTATGTCTTCCCGTGAAGCGTTGTAGGCGTAGAGATGTCCGAAACTGAGTGTGAGTAGTTCGGCCCCAGATATAGAACATGTTGTCAACCCTTACGCAACGTCCCTCGACAAACTTGTGATAAATCTTTTTTTTTTATTTTTTTATTCGATAATTAATTGAAATTTTAAGCTTCGTACACATTAATACTTTCATCAAACTTTTTGGGTCATTTTTGTAATCAATAAAAATTAGAAACTCGTTTTCTAATAAAAATTTGAAAGTTAGAAAATTCAATAAAACTTTAAAAAGATAAAATAAAATAAAATGACATAATTTAAAAGATAAACAAATAAAAGATAAATGACAAATTTACATGTTGGCTTAACACAACGTTATATTTTTTTATAAGACATATCCAAAGACGGATTTACTTTGGGGTCAAAGGGGTCACTAGACCCCTGTAAGTGAGTAAAATATTTATGATAAACGCTTGTGAGGGAATATTTATCAATTTGCTTTTGCTCATGTGGAATCTAGGGGTGGGCATGGACCGGCTAACCGGTCCATGAGGGTAATTTGTAAACTGATCCATCGTAATACGATTTTTAAAATTAAAAACCTAAATCTAAAATTTTAAACGGTTAACCGGTAAATCGATTAACCATAAAAAATGGTTCGGTTTTTCAGTTTTGCGGTTTTTAACCATATAACCATTAGAAGAATTAAAGACAAAATAAAATACAATTTATAGATAAAATTTTAATTCTATTTATTTTTTTTAGCAAACAAAAAAAAACTATAAAAATTCAAACTATATTAAAAAAATATAAATCTAATAATTTATGAGTAATATTAAAGCTAATTGAATTGTTTGTTGTGTTGTTCATGTCTATTTTCTCTATTTATAGATCTAAATATTCATATTTTTGTTAAGTATTTTAATAAGAAAAACAAATTTCATACAAAATATTTTTATATATAAATTCTTCTAAAATATATAAATATTCCTAAATAAAATATATATCATATATTCTTATGTTTAGATTTTATTGTGTGTATATTATAAAATTCATATTAATTTTACAAGTTATAAAATATAATTTAATAATTATTAATTATTAAAAAATATATGAATATATATTATATAAACCGGTTAGCCGGTTAACCACGGTTTTTAAACATCCAAAATCTAAACCTAAACCATTAACCATAAAAATTAAAAATCATAACCTAAATCTAAATTATTGGACCGGTTAACTATATTTTTCGGTTCAATTTTTTGATTTCAGTTCAGTTAATCGGTTTGACCGGTTTATTTGCTCATCCCTAGTAGAATCTATTGGTTGATGGCTAATTAAGTGAAAATCTTATTGACTTTGTTGGCGTTGTGTTGCCATATCCAAGTCATTTAGGCTCTGCTTAGTTGTGGGAAATATATGGTTTATTGATTTCACATCGGCTGCGGGGTTTTGCAAGATATCTTTTTGTTTTCACCATCAATAGTTTCTCGAATAATTTCTGCGAAGATGTTGAGTTGGCCAATCATGACGGGGCCCTATATAGATCCATCTGAATATGATCACTGTCCTACTCCACCGGATTGGGGAGATGAGGATAACGATAATGATGGTGATATTTCCGTCGCTGAATCACCTCTGAAGAAGCCAAAAACTGACGGAAAAGAAGGTGGCGATGGTTCTGATGATGAAAGTGTTTTCTATAATGATGAAGAAAGGGATCGATTTTGGGACTATCATAAAATGGTTATGAAATATCAGGTAAATAGGGTTGATTTTGATTATTTCATTATTTTAATTGATGTGTAATTAGGGTTTTGTTTCAATTAGGGTTTTCATATGGATCCCAATCTAGTTCCCGAGAGGTGTATGGGTAAGATTTTTGCTATCCATCTTGATAGGGAGGACACCAAAGAGTACTATAAAATAGGAGTCCCTAAAGCAGCTCGCTTGGCGGTTGATTTTTATAATGCCAGGAATGACAAGGTTTGTTTTCCTCTTCATGATAATAATTTTTTTGTAGAACCCTAACGGAATCAGCGAAATGAAATTTCGTGGCCGAAAAGTGAATTTTTGTGTCAACGCGTTTTCAAAACGAGAAAAGTTGATTGCATGAGTCCGTGCTGCCTAGTAAGACATAAATTTTTTTTTGGTGGTTTGACATTGTTAATGGGAATTAATATTGGTGTAGAAGAAGCCGAAGCTGGAATATGTTGGCATTAAGAAGGCTAATCACCAGATGAGAAATTTATTTATAACCTTTAAGGCGAAATTCAAAGATTCTTCTTCTGAAGAACTCCGAACTTATCAAACATTAGTAATTTATTCCTCTAAACACGCTGAGGTTGAGTTTGTCAGACCAGAACCGAGACACCACAAAATCAAAGGTAAAGAGTTTGACTGCAATTTCCATTAATTCACCCACAGTATGCACTTTAGCTACCCATTTTGATAGTAATTCTGTTTCTTGCATATTAAATTTTCTTGTGTGAGTAAAAATCTTATTGACTTTGTTTTTTCGCTTATAAAAAATGTCTCAACATATGGTGGTGAAAGATGATTAATGTAGGTTTCTCAAATTTGGTAGCTGATACGTAATTTTGTGAGGATGTTTTGTTGGATGGGTTTTATTTTAATTTTGCTTCTTTTTTATGATAGAACCAATTGGATTTGCTGATATATTTCTTGTTTCATTTTTTCAGGTGAAGATGACTGGCTCTTCTGATTAATCAGCTAAAAGCAATTTATGTGCATTGGACTCTTGAGTGGGATACATGAAATGATGCTCCTAGTAATTGTGCATAAATTGCGATCCATAATACTTTAGTCATTTTTCAATTCTATCTTCACGTTAAAAACTGATCAATTTTATCATATTTCATATTTTTTTCCGTTTCAAATGTACCCTTAAATATTAAATTGATATTTTTTCATTAGAAACAAGTTCACAAAATTAAATCATAAATTAAATTAGAATAATTATGATTAATTAAATTAAAATTATGTACTACTTTTTGTTCCGATGAACTCGCCGGAGTTACGGAATGTAAAAGTTTAAAACAAAAAATCCATCAATTTTTAATTTTTTTTATTGAAAAATTAATTTAAATAGGTGTTTAATCTATGGGCAAATTCAGGCCTTGGTGTAAACATTAGGGTATAAACAGATTTGTGCTTGATTGTCTAGCCATGTCATAAGTCACGTAGGAAAGAGAAGATGGAAAATTTGAATTGTTTAACCCTGTCAAAAATAAGGACATAAATAAGTTAGTTTTGAAACGTCGAGGTTGTATTTTAGCCAAAATCAGAGGTAGGGGCACATTTGAGTCTTAAGATAAAAATTAAAGGCATAAACATACCTTTTTTTCCAATAAAAATAACATCAAGTGTATTGAAATACTATTTTCATATAGTAAATAATGTAAACTCGTTTATTAAAAATATAAAATAGTCAAACACACTTATTTATTATATACATTAATCAATAATTGAAGAGCTGATTGGTAAATTTTTTTGGAGCCATTTATAGAAAAGTTAAAAAATATAAATAAAATAAATTAATTGATTCCAGTATTAATTTGAAATATATTATTAATGTAGGAGGCAAATTGATATCCAAAATGTAATTTAAAACAGTACTTTAATATTAAAAAAATACAAAATAACATAATATTTATAAATTGGTTAATTTATAAATTTCATTCCGAAAACCGAATATAACCAAATTAACCAAAAATTTCAAAGTTATTAACAATAACCAAACCGAATCAACTAAAAATTGAATTAAATTAAATTTTGATTTTAGTTCGTTATCAAATTGTTTCAAGTTCTACTTCAAATTTAGATCCAACGATCATCACAAATGGTAAACTATTAGTTCATTTTTTATAATTAAAAATTTGTTAAAAACTGTTTTACATAGATCTGAAATAAAGTTTTACATCCGTTTCTAAAAAAGTTTTCAAAATGGTTTCAAACGGTTTTTATTTTGCTCTTTTTTATTTTGATTTCTAGCCATGCCTCTGTGTAAGAGATAATATTGTCTTATTTTTATTAAAATATGCTTAATTTCGTATTGAGATATAAAAGTAATATTTTAAATTTTTAAAAGAGATTTTGGCATATTTTTTTTGTGGGTCACTCATGTATACTAAAGCCTTTTTGTTTGAAGAGTAATGTCTAAATCAGGTTTAACAGACCCAGCAGGCCTAGCCCATGACGAGAAAGGCCAAAATGAAACCATCGTTTTCGGCCCCTTCTCCTAAAACCCTAACCCCTAACGCCATTTCAGGCAAAATAACAATCAATAAAACAACAGCCTCTTCTTCTTCTTCTTCTTCCTTTACTCAGCTAATACTGTAATTAAACCGTTAACAATGGCGGCAAAGAAGGAAAATTTAGGCGGTTATGAAGATTACAGTGCATTACAAGAGCTAACAAAGCATCACATAGACTCATTTGATTACATGATTGAACAAGGACTTGAAATTATGTTCAGTACTATCAAGCCTGTCACAATCACTGATCCTTTCACTAACACCGCTATACAACATATCCTTTTATTAATTTGTTTAGTTTACTAACTTTAATTATTATTGTGTTTTTCTTTTTAATTTCCTTGACCTGTTGATTACTGTCATTGAGTCATCCAAAGGTATACGAGCCGCTAAAGGAATTTTCGAAGACGAAGCATAAACGTTTACTTCCATTCGAAGTTAGTTTCTCCATTTTTTTCTATGTTCTTTTATCTCTGTTAATTTTAATTGATTTGGTTGTTTTTTGTGTTTTTATTGTGCGTGAAATAGTGTCGTCAGGCGAAGTTATCGTATACAGGAAGGCTCGAGGCACAAGTTTGTTTCGAGCAGCATGGAAAAGTTGCTGTCAGAGAGAAGTTTAATTTTGGGCAGTTTCCTATAATGTTAAAGGTTTGTGTTTATAGTTAGTTTAAGCCTACAGCTCTTTAGAATTTGATTAGATTTGTTTTCACGACCATCATGTAATTTTAGATGTTGATGGATGTTGCGTTGGAATTAGGGAAAGCATGTTAACATTTGTGGAAGTTGTATCACTGATGTAGAAACATTTGCTTCTTTTGGAAAAATGTATATGTATTTCTTTTGTAATTAAGAAAGCAGGAGCAAAACATGCTTATCATACTATGCTGAATATGGTGTTCTTTTTATATTCTGGTAGACCCATGCAAGGTATTGCAAAATCTTAGGACAAGCTTTTAGCAGTTAATCATTGTAGACGTAGATAAGCATCCTATGTTGATTGAATCATGTATGCTAGAACTTTTATAGTCTTTGGTTGCCTCTACTGATAATATGCTATGCGGGTATCAATTCAGTCAAGGCTTTGTCACTTGTATGGCGCTGATTCCCAACAACTGGTGTCCTTCAAGGAAGAGTCATCAGAGATGGGTGGGTAAGTATGTCAACTTGATTTCAATTGCTTTGAACTTTTTAACACCGTCATTTTTTTTTAATTTTTCATACTATTACTTTTTTCAACACATCGTGTTTCCGGTGCCCTTGAATATTTGATTGCATGAAGATATTCTTACTTTTAATTTTAAATTTTCTAAACCGGTTTGAACTCATATTTCCATTTTGGAACAGAAACGATCAGAATTATTTGATTTCTTCTTTGATGGATTTTCAGTAAAAAAGATTCTAAGATTTTATTCGTTTCTGTTGAGTGCACTAGAATCTTACAAGTCAAAAAGGGGGGGGGGGGGGGGAGTAGATTGAAAAAAGAACTAGTTGTAAAGGGATTGTAAATATATAAGGGTTTTGCTTAAGTATTAATAGCATCAATATGTAGTTGTTCACATAGCGCACTTGATCTTTAATCGCATTTTCTTTTTTGGTCCTATGAACTTTATCTCCCATGCATTATGCTTATTTGATGATATCATTATCATTTGGATTTTATGATTCGATCATATTTGTGGTTTCTTTGTAATTTTATGATACAAACCTACATGTGCTAAGGTGGTGACTGAAAAATTAAGAGAATCGAGTTTATGTTCCTTTTTGTCCCTGTGAAGTGCTTCATATAAACACCTTTCTGCTTAATTTGTTGTGCTTAATGTGATGCAGCTACTTCATTTTAAATGGGCTCGAGAGGGTTGCTCGACTTCTAATTTTGCCAAAGCGAAACTATGTAAGTAATTGGTCTCTGTTACCATAAGCAAATGGCTTACTTTAAGACCTATTTTCTTATCTACAATTTATTGACAATGCTATAAGGTTATCTTTTTTATAATGGTCTTGCAGATAAGTCTATGAACAAATTTTTATGCTTACATAATGCAGTTCTTTGGACATGGTATCTTACATAGGGTGAAATCATATGTATATGTCAAGAATAAAAAATATGGGATAGATTTCCCTTCTTTCAAACACGAAAAAGCTCCTTTCTTTGTTTGTTAATGTTGTGCAACTGAATTATGATTTTATATTTCAGCCAATGAGTACGGTTCGGTCTTCATTTCGTGATCGTCAGGAAGGGTACACTGAGAAAGCAGTTGTTATAAGGTTCTCAACTCATTGATTTTTCAATGTTGATTCTTTATGCTATTTATGAACTAATATATTTTGTGTTACATTTATACATATCTACTGAGTGCTTTGAATAGTTTTATCTCATTGTCTACATCTTAGAAAACCATTCTTGAATTCTTATATGCTATTTAATCGCTCTTATATTGCTATTTTGAATTACCATTCCAGGTGTGTCAGAGAAACTGATGTAGCATTATCAGATCAGTCTTCAATAACAGTTAAGTTATATTACCTTCGTAGTGGAAGTGCAAGGCTTGGATTTTGGTAAGCAATTCTCAGCTGTTTTTTTTTTCATAAGTAATCAATCTTTGCTTGCTGTGGTGGATCTTCAAATTATTATCTTCTTTGATTTGTTTTACAGGGTACATGGAAGAGAATACCTGCTTCCTGTTGGTATAGTTCTGAAGGTATCTTGCTTGTGATTATTTCAACTACATTGCTTAGTTAACTTTACAGCATGTACTGTTTCTGGTTCACGCAGTTAATGTCTTTTTCCTTTTATATGATGAAAGGGGGCCTTTGTATCATAGGTTTCATTTCCAACCAGTACGTTAAATAAAGACTGTGCTTGTGATGCATGCTTTTGTTTTTTAATTTTTAAAAAGAATGTTGGATAATTTACATGTGCTATATGGTTTGATGGTCAGATCACATATGAATAATAGTTTCATCATCATTTAAATTGTGAACATAGTGAACTTGTGCTGAGAAATTTAAAAATTCAGTTTGTTTGAAAATTGGAAATGGAACGGAGTTAGTAACTGAAAATTTTAGATTAACTGTCGGCATGCCCAATCAATATAAGTTGATTAATGTGACAGTTAAGTTTTAGCATGCAAAGTTTTATAGCTTTATGCCATTATCAATTAATTGCATTTACTTTGTTGATTGTTGGTGTAGATTTTCCATTTTTCTCACTCTCAGTATTTAGTGCTTATTGGATAACTGAATTAAATTTTGACTATCGTGAACAGGCACTTTCTGAGACTAATGATCGAGAAATTTATGAAAAGTTAATAAGTTGCTATGACCAGAAACATGAGAAGGTAAAGGGAGCTGTTGGCTCTCAGCTTGTAGGTGAAAGAGCAAAAATTATACTTGATGAAGTTCGGGACTTGTCTCTTTTCACTCAGGAAGAATGTCTGCGGCATATAGGTGCTTATTATGGTGTAACTATGAGTGTCATTTTGATATTTATTTGATTCACGACTAATGTTACTGCGTTTTCCACAGGAAAACATTTCCAACCTGTCATGTATGGGATGGAGAAATCAACTTTTTCTAATGTAAGTTGAATTCAATTGCCTAGGCTATCCTTTGTTTTTTTCAAACTAGAAAAGGAAACATAAAAAGAAAAATATTTGGGGTTCATAACTCATAAGCTCACAAGATTTGTTACTTGGAGTGTTTATTTCCATTAATAATTAGTGTCTTCTCTCTTTCTTTTCCTTGTGCAGGTTGCTCATGCGGTTCTAAAAGAATACATATTTGTACATCTTCACAATTATGATGACAAGTACAATCTACTCATGTTAGTTATATTTTCTCTACTGTCTCTGATTATTTTGTGGCAGTTCTATGTTTAGGCATTTGCTATCAAACATTAAGTTCGTTTCTTTGAGTTGAAGATTTTTTTCTCAGTTTCTCGTCTTGACATGCATTTGACTTTGTGTCTTTAGCTTTATGTTGCAGAAACTTTTCTCCCTTGTAGACCAGACTTCTGTGCCAGATAACCCAGATTCCTTGCAAAATCATGAAGTCTTGCTCCCTGGGCACCTCATTACCATCTATCTTAAGGTAGAAAATTTGAACTGGATCTTTTGGAGTCAATTTTTGATATGGTTTGGCTCTTAAATGTTTGACTTACTTGATGGAAAACGTACGGCTAAATAAATCATTTAGTTTTATTTTTTGAATGGTGAAAAGTATTCGATCATAGTCTTTTTAAAAATCAGGACTAGCCTACTAGGATAATTGACGTTCTCTTCAGTCCATACTCTCTCAAACCAGGGAGCCTCATCAATTCTAGTTCTTCCTTACATTTGTTTTCCTTATATTGCTGTAATGCTTTTGATTGAAGTTCGGATCTTTGCATCTATGGCAATGCGGAGTTTGCATCTTATTAGAAATCATGTAATGTCTTGTAGCAAAATGAATGAAGATGAAGTAGTCATTGGTCAAAAGCTGTGCTTTGCTTGCTATGGATATAACTAATGATAAATTATGTTCTTCTGTTGTCATCGAGCAATTGTTATCAAGTTGAAGTTGTAATGATCCTGCCTATCACTAATGAACTGTCTTTTCTTTCTTGGTTGCAGGAGAAACTAGAAGAGTGGCTGAATAAAGCCAGAAAAGTTATTGTAGATGAAATAGAGAAAAACAAAAAATTTAATTGCCTGTCAGGTATTTACTTTTACGTATTATGCTTTATAATTGCTAGGTTTTGTCTCTCTTCTTGTCCCTCACTCCCCTTCTCTTCTCCTTATTTGCAACTGCAGCTTATATTTTCTGTTTGCTTGTTACGGAGGTTTAAACATTTTTTGCACTTATTTTGGCTTTCATCTCTATGATCTATTGCTAAATTCAAGCTGATGTCAATCAATTGATGGATTTTGTGTTCTAATAGGATTAGAAAGTTTCAGAACCTAGCATGTTCAAATGTGGGAAAATTGTATGGGTTAAGTGTCATTGAAAGTGCTGAGGGTTTAATATTTATTATTTCCTTTTGCAGCATGCTCAGTGCTCTTTATCTCAACTATCTTCTGTTTTTCTGGAGAATAAACTCTTGAGGAATTCGATAAATCTAAATTTGTGGAATTTAGAGGAGTTTTGTTGAGCTAAAATAAGCGCCTAATTGAAATCCTAAAAATACAGTGTTTATCAATCTCTTCTCTGTTTCATTTTTATTTTTTTATTTATCTTTTTCATGTTTCTGAAGGTGGATACAAGTTTTCATAGACACTGATTGCTATATTTCCTACTTGCAACAATGCAGTACCAGATCTGATCAAGGTCATGCATAAAAATCCTTCAACAACAATCAGTTCAGCTGTGGAGAATTTGCTGAGAAGTGGAAGACTAATAACCCAAACTGGGCTAGATTTACAACAGGTATGAACTAGTAGTGGTAGACTCCTTTCTTTTAATTTCACACTTCCAGATATGCTATTTTAATTATTTATCATAATTTCTTTGTTAAATTGCAAATAATTCATCTGAGTAAAATGACCTGCTGAAAGCAATAATAGAAACTCATCTGCTTTTTTAAGGCAACTCATATGACATTGTTCAATTAGCATAACGGGAGTTCAAGAATGAAAAGATGTAATTATTTTTATCCTTTAAGAAACTCTGAATCAATTGAATTTAACTTCAGAATGTAAGGTTAAATCTCTGGATATCATATCTTTGTTTGTAAAACCAAGTTGAAAAAATTGCATTTACAACCTGATATAAACATCTGTTTTTCTACTGGACTGAGTTTGTAAAGTGTATACTGGTTTCTCACATATGTTTTCTATGCGTTAAAGTACATTGTGTACGCACATGCACTCTTGCTGCTTAAGTTTACTCACATAGACTAATAAAAAATATTGATCATCTTGTATGTATTGCTTATTATTATTGTTGTGATGTACTCATTTAAAATGGAGCGAGTCGTTAGCATGTGCATTAAGTACGTGTTAGCCTTTATTTTAACCTATTGTCGATATGTACTTGAGCTGGTTATCTTATTTATCTGTTATCTGTGCTAAAATGGGTGGTTAATTCCGGTGTATTGGCATTCACTAGAGGGCTGGTTTCACAGTTCAAGCAGAGAGGCTCAATTTTCTACGTTTTTTATCTTTCTTCCGAGCTGTGCATCGTGGGGCTTCCTTTGCTGGACTACGCACAACAAGCGTGCGAAAGTTGCTGCCTGAGTATGTAAATCCTTTTCCAATTAATATAGTCCCTTCAAGTAGTATTTCATGTCATCCAAACATTGTAAATTTTTTGGTCTACAGATCTTGGGGATTTCTATGCCCGGTCCATACGCCTGATGGTGAGCCGTGTGGGTTGCTGAACCATATGACTCGCTCTTGTCGTAAGTTATTACAAAATTTCATGGGTATCTGTTTAAATTTAAATGAAATTAATGCATTGGCATTCTAATGGTCCTTTACCCTCGGATGGCATGGAGGTTTAAAAGAATACATGAAACATAGGCTGTGCCTTGCCTTCTATTATAAGGAAGTTTCTAAAATATAGTTTATTTGTATCTTTTTTAATAAGTTAGATTTGTTGTTTTGATGTTCTTCTGTAATCATTCTCCTTTAACTTAATAGGTTTAAAAGAAGAAAAATTTAGGGAAGCATAGCACATTTTTCCCTCTTTCGGTAGAGCTCATGGATTTGGGTCTCAAGTCTGGCATTAGTCAATTTTTTGGTCTCATATCTTAGCAAAATGGCATTCAATGATGTCTTGGCATTACATCTAGTTTAAATTATTTCTTCTGTGAGACATTTATTATCTACCAAAAGAATTATTGGACATTTAAGTTATAAATTCGCTCTTTTCTATCTTTTATCAGGAATTACTTCATACTTCAATTCACATGGAGGTGTTAAAGATTTTTTTGCTACAAGGAAGTCAATTCTTGGTGTTTTGACTACTCTTGGAATGACTTCTTCATTGCCAAAGCTTGTTCAGGCTGGGCCTCCTCAAGTTCTTTCTGTTCTTTTAGATGGCCGTGTTGTTGGATCTTTACCTTCTAGCGAAGTTGCAAAAGTCGTCGCTCATCTACGAAAATTCAAAGTTTCAGCTTCTTCAGTGGTTCGTTTTTATTAACAATCTTCGCTGGTTTTTACTTTGGGGTTCCTTTCATTCACAAAATATCATACTGCAGATTCCTGATGATCTGGAGGTTGGATATATTCCTTTGAGCATGGGCGGTGCATTTCCTGGTCTATATTTATCCACATCGCCTTCCAGATTTATGCGCCCGGTTAAAAATATCTCCATCCCTGCTGAGGATGGTCAAAATGTTGAACTTATTGGGCCATTTGAACAGGTAAAAGCATCTTCAGCATACTCAATAAAGAAGTCGAGGCTATTTATAAAAGAGTTCATCAATCAATCAAGAGTATAATATACTATTTATTATACAAATTAAAATAAATAGTTGGTTTGATTCTCTACATTTGGAGAGCCAAACTGCCCTCTTTATATTATTATTATCATTTAATTAATGATCATTTTCAAAATAAATTTATTACTTATTTTAAGAAAAAAAATTCTTTTTCAACACAAGTGAATAAGAGACTGAGCTATAAGTAAAGAAGAGAGAAAAATAAGTTGATATGTTATGGTAAAAATCTTAATAAAGAGTTATAAATTAACGAGTTCTTAAATTACATTTTTTATTCTATGTATATCAGATGCTTTTTATTTTATACCTAATATTCTTTATTTTAAAGAGTACTGTTGGAGACCATCTAAATGCAGTTTCATTTTTTACTTTTCAAAGGTTAGATAAAGTTCTTCTGATAACAGATAGGATGCTTTAATGCTACTAATAGTTTACTAGCTTGTGGACTTTAGGTGTTTATGGAAATAAGCTGTCCAGATGGTGGAAGTGGAGGGAGAAGTGATGCTTTTCCTGCAACTCATGAAGAAATTCATCCAACTGACATGCTCAGTATTGTGGCTAATCTTACACCGTGGTCAGATCACAATCAAAGCCCACGGAATATGTACCAGTGTCAGGTGTTTGTTAATTTTTTATGTATTTATGGATTTTATGTCAATATGTCTTCATTTTCCTTGACTTTGCTTAAAGAGGTGTATATTACTTTATAACTTATTTTCCTATATAGATGGCAAAACAAACCATGGCCTTCTCTTTGCAATCTCTTCGTTTCCGTGCAGATCAGAAGCTATACCATCTTCAGGTATGACTCGTTTTTATCCTTCTTTTCTTGCTTTCATTGATTCAATAGAACACTTCAGAGAACTTTTCTATACACGATATTATTCTGTAAATTGTTCTATACAATGGTATTCTATAAATTGCTATACACAATGGTATTCTATAAGTTGCTATACACAATGGTATTCTATAAGTTGCTATACACAATGGTATTCTAAAAATTGCTATACACAATGCTATTTTATAAATTGCTATATACAATGCTATTCTATTAAATTGCTATGCGTTTGTTCTCAACTTTCTATGGTTATGGAAAATAGTAGCACTGCTTACTGCCGTGTGTTTGCAGTCATGTGTCCCTCTTATACTTCTATTTAATGATTAACCTATTTGCAAGCGCAAAGAGGTTGACTTGCAATGTTATTTTCAAAATTAAATGAAACGTTACACTTTTTTCCTTCTCTCCTTTACCATGTATACGTGTTATGTTTTTGTTTCTTTCTTTTGAATTGCAATTACATTAATGTTTTCAGACTCCTCAAACTCCCATTGCGCGCACAAGTACATATACCAAGTATTGTGTGGACGAGTTTCCAACTGGGACAAATGCAATAGTTGCAGTGCTTGCATATACCGGGCAAGTATTTTGCTCAATCTTAGTTTCATAATTTAATGTCAGTACACTGATAAATATAATTGCTTGCTGTCATCCAGTTATGATATGGAAGATGCGATGATTCTAAATAAATCAGCCGTTGAACGTGGAATGTTCCATGGACAAATATACCAGGTTTGCACTTGTAAAAAGAAATGCTGATCACCTCTGTGGATTAATAGATAGTTGAAGTTTACTTTTTCTGGCTCTCGGCCTGTTGAGCCTATTTTTCAATTAGCTTCTCTTTTCAAAATACTGCATATTCCTCATTAGGCTCTTCTTCTTTGAAAGAGTATTGCAATACAAGTTCTAAAATTCTCCTAATTGTTTCTCTGGTCTGAATTTTTAATTTGTTATTTTCATGTTCAAATTTTTTATGCATGGGCATTATATGAAGACATTCTCCTGCTAATTAATCACAAGCGTTTATTTCTCTCTTCTTTTAATAATCTTTGTACTTGTGAGGGGTTGTCAAAATTTGATTTGCATGCTAAATTGTATGTTTATTTTAGTTAGTAACTACTCTGTGTTCCTTCAAATGTTATATGTATCACTGTTTTTCGCAGACAGAGACAATTGACTTGTCTGAAGAGGGTAGCAGGTCTGATCGAGCCCAAAGAATGTTTAGAAGAAGTAACCTTGACAAGTCGTCGCACTCTGTCCTTGATTCTGATGGACTTCCATATGTTGGTCAGGTCAGCCCTTAATTTCTAGTTTCTACTTTGCACTCCATCCAGTCTTTTTCTTCTTTTTGGTTGATTTCCATAAGATCTCTACTGACAAATTTCTTCGCTAAATTTCCAGATACTGCATCCAAATGAACCATATTATAGCATTTATAATGAGATTACAAATACAGCAAGAACCTACAATCTAAAAGGTTCAGACCCTGTTTTTGTTGACTATGTTGCTGTTGATACAAAAAACAAAAAGAATCTTCAGAAGGTAATTGCATATTCTTTGATCTCTGCCACATCATCTGTCAAGTGCACCCGAAGCCTTTATATGTTTCAGTTACTTGGGGTATTCTTTTCCCAATAATTTTCTGTTTCTTTTCTGGATTAGGTGAACATTCGTTTTCGAAAACCCAGAAACCCTATTATTGGTGATAAATTTAGCAGTAGACATGGGCAGAAGGGTGTCTGCTCCCAGTTATGGCCAGATATCGATATGCCATTTTCTGGAAATACTGGAATGCGCCCAGATCTGATTATCAATCCGCATGCATTTCCTTCAAGAATGACAATTGCCATGCTTTTAGAATCCCTTGCTGCTAAGGTATAGGAACTAAAAACTAAGGTTTTTCATTCTGCAAATGCAGAAAATTAGCGTTTTGTTTTAGGTTACTCTCTGGAAAATGATTTGTGCTTAATGTTTCAGGGAGGTAGTTTGAACGGAAAATTTGTGGATGCCACGCCATTTGCTAGTTCAGTAAGAGAAGATAATGGGAAAGAAGCCAAATCAGAACTTGTAGATGATCTTGGTAACATTCTGAGATCTCATGGGTTTAACTATCATGGCGTAGAGGTACTATATAGCGGTGTATATGGAACGGAACTCACATGTGAAATATTTATCGGGCCTGTTTATTATCAGCGTCTTCGCCACATGGTTTCTGACAAATTTCAGGTATGATCTTCCACGTTGCTCATAGTTTTTTTAGGTCATAATGCAAGTGCTTTTCGAAGACTTACTATCAATATCTTGAGATTTTAACATCTTCCTTCTGCCGTGTAACGGTTATGCAGGTGCGGTCAACAGGAACAATTGATCAAATTACAAGACAACCTATCAAAGGAAGAAAGCATGGTGGAGGTATTCGATTCGGAGAAATGGAACGAGATGCCATGCTTGCTCACGGTGCAGCATATTTGTTACATGACAGGCTCCATACGTGTTCTGATTACCACATTGCTGATGTTTGTTCTTTATGCGGAAGCATACTCACAACATCTTTTATACAATCACAGAAGAGAGTCGTTCGGGATATTGGTGGATTACCACCGGCTAGGGCTTCCAAAAAGGTAACTTGCCATGCGTGCCAAACAAGCAAGGGGATGGAAACAGTTGCCATGCCTTATGTGTTTAGATACTTGGCTGCTGAATTAGCAGCCATGAACATTAAAATGAATGTTCAGTTGAGCAGCGGGGCTGGACGATGAGCCTATTCCTGCAAAAAAAGACGGTATTTATAATTTTTGATTCAATTTTGGTCCATTACTTCTTGGATTTCCAAGTTATATGGTAGGCTTGAGGAATTTGAAAAGCTTGTATTGTATATTGAATAGGGGGAGTGAGGAGAGGGTTTGATAGGGGAATTGGTGAATTTGTACACAAGAGTTCTTGTATCTACATTTTGTAACACACTCCTTGTCAAATTTGACATGGTTTCTCTATTGTAGAAGTTTAAGGAGTTAAAAAGTTAATACTAAATTAACCTTATTTTTTCTCTCAAAAAAAAAATTAACCTTATTTAGATTATGCCCTTGTATACATTAATGTTTGAACTATGACTAGGAGAAATTCTATTTAAAAAAATAATCAAATTTGTAGGCCATCATTTATGTTTATGTGAGGATAGATTTTTTTTTTTGAATTCAGTTCATTACAACAATGTCATATCAATAACAAAATTTGCGTTAATTTTGAGCATTATTTACCAAAGGCAAGCTCCATTTTAATATTAGAGCATCTCCACTTTAGTGTTAAAAATATTTCACAATGCTATAATTTAGCATTTAGTATAAAAAATATATTTTTATTCTATCTCTTATGCAGAATATGGCTTATGTTATAAATTTTGTATCAAATTTATTAGAAAGTTTAGCATATTGCCAAATTATATAAGGGTTAATTTCACATAAAATCACCATCTTTACACGTTTTTTCATTTTAATCACGTCCTTTAAAAAGTGTCAAATAAAATCACCACCTTTTAATTTTTTTGCAAATCTATCATGAATGTGAAAATTTAGTGTAATTTTGTTGACTTGACAACCGGAATCAATAAGAAAAAAGTAAGAGGAATTTATTTTGTGTGTCAATAGAGGATTAGTTATATTAAAATATATATTTGGGAGGAAAAAGACGTTGAATTTTACTCATCGATGATAGATTTGCAAAAAAATAAAAGGTGGTGATTTTATTTGACACTTTTTAAAGAACGTGATTAAAGTGAAAACACGTGTAAAAGTGGTAATTTTATATGGAATTAACCATTATATAATATTTAAATTATTTATAAATTTGTCATAAATAATAATGATAAAAATAGCATATTGCAGTAGAGTGAAATTCAATAATGTGCTATATTTTATAATTTTATTTTATTTTGTGCTAAAAATAGCATAAAAATAGAACATGCAATGAAAATGCTCTTAGGTGTTTTTTTTAAAGAAAAGGGGATTAAAGGGCTTGGCAATGGTTTCACTTGGTTCATCTTCAAGTATTTTGCGGAAAGTTAACTTTCCAAAAGGTATATTTGTCTAGAAAATTTAACTTTTTAGGAAATTTAAAATAATTTGTTTGTTTTATTTTAACATATAATACTATTAATTTTTAATTAAAATTTTATAATTTTATATATTAATATTGATAACAATTGAATTAAAAAATTCCCACTTCTAATAAAAAAATCAATTAAAAAAATGATTTATCGTTTATCTATCCTTGTTTAGTAATTCAAATATAATTTAAGTTGTCTACATACTAAAATTAAAAATTAATAGTTTGGTAGTTTGATTATGTGTAAATATATATAAAGGTTGTCGGTATGATATTATTAAAAACAATAATTTTATTGTAAATATATTATAAAATAAAATAGACATATATTTTATGAATGGGATAAAATAAAAATACTTATGATTTTTAGAAAAATTTAAAGAAGTTGGATAAAAGTATGATATTTAGAAATTTCAATCTATTTGAGTTTTGTCATGAAAGTTATTTTCCTAGAAAAAGAAGTCAAACTCTTAATATTTCGAAGAAAAAAAACTAACTAAATTTTGAAACAAATTTATTGGCTACTTTTCCAAAAACTGTATTTTCTCGATCAAAAAAATTCCAACCAAGCGAGGCTTTATGTAAGAACAAACAAATGACTTTCAAGAAATTAAATAGATAAACAAAATATTTAATTGTATTTGACGGTAAAAATTATAGTCAAATTAAATCATCCCACTTTAAAACTTTAAATGACTACGTATATATATATGGTTGAACTTACAATCCCATTTAAATTAGGAGAGCGTCTTATAACTCAGGTGCATATTAAAACAATCCTTATTATATTTAATTCCAATACCATGGTAATTAAAATTTCAAAGTTAAAAATAAATTTTATTTAATTTGTAGGATATTTAAATTGATTTATAATCAAATATTTTTTAAACTTTTATAAAGTCTAACTACTTTTTAAATTTGAACTTTTGTTTTTCTATTAATTCCAACCAATTTTTTTTAAAATTTTATAATTATGTTCAGTTTGAAAAATATTATAAAAAATATATTTTTATAATTTTGTCCAAAATTCTGAGTTTTTTTCTTAATTTCAAACATTTGCATTCTTTATCAATTACTGATAAATTTAAAATTTTGTCTAAATTTAAAAAAAGAATTATTACTAAAATTTGGTCGCAATTAATTAGAAAACGTAAAAGTTTGAATTTAGAAAATGAGATTTAAAATTGTGGACATAATTGTATTTTTTTTAAATTGAACGTAATTGTAAAAATTAAAAGGTTCTTCTCAAAAGTTTGGATTTGAAAAATAATTTGACCGTTTTATAATGTATGTATATTATATTAGATCTGAGCAAATTACTATAAGTTACCTCATATTTATTATAATTCATAGTTTGATACCCCATGTTTGAAAATCAAACGATTTGGTACCTCAGTTTTGATTTTGTAAACTATAAGAACCTTCTGTTAAATATAGATACTTAATTGTTAACGAAATGAAATATAAGATGCCAAATCGTTTACATGATTAGAACTGAAGTACCAAATCGTTTATATAATTGAAACCGAGGTACCAAATCGTTTGAAAATAAATTTCAAATTATTAACGGAACTAATAGAAGGGCCTTATAGTTTACAAAATCAAAATTAAGGTATCAAATCGTTTGATTTTCAAATAAAGGGTACTAAACCGTGAATTGACAAATATGAGGTATTTTAGAATAATTTGCTCATTAGATTTTTATAATAATATATGTTTTTTTTTTGAGTTTTTGATATTATCTAGAGAGATATTTTTAGGTAGATTCAGTCTACCACGTCATCCGTGGACTAACCTATCACATTATGACATGTCATTAAAATAATTGTACTATTGTAATTTTGTTTATTATTTATTTACACTTTTGATAATGGTATTATGATAGTGTTATTATTTTAATGACGTGTCATAATATGATAGGTTTAGTGCACATATGTCGTGGTGAACTGAGTTTACCTAAGAATTTCTCATTATCTAGATCAATTTTATTTAATGATGTTTTTTTTTTCTGTTTTTAACTCAGAATGCAACATTCTTTTTTAAAAAAAATTATGAAAACATTACTATAATCATCAAGATGAAATATTATTTTCTTTATAAAGCTGCTGCAGTTAAAATATTTTAACTTTATTTTAAATCCTTAAATTATCAATATGAAAAGGAAACGTATAAAAGCATGGTTGTTAATTATATTTGAAGTAAAATACATAACTTTAAATGCTTTTTTATCTCTAAAAAAATGATTTTTTATATATGACTATAGCATAGATTTAAATATTATAAATTCAGGAAAATTCAAAATAAATTAGTTACTAATCATCTATATAAAACTATTTTAGAAGCAATTTTAATATTTAGTAATATATTTCTTTAATACTTTTATTTCTTAAAACTATTTTATTTTTTGTAAAATCCATTTAAATTATTTAAAATGGTGAAATTATTATGATTATAATTTGTATATTTTTTTTAAAATAAGTAATTTTTATTAGAGAAAAACTATTATTTTATAGATTAATTTATGAAATTATATTATGAACTAAATACAGAACTTTTAAAAATCAAATAATAAATATTTTAATGGATTAAAGTAATTTTTTGTCAAATTAAATCTTTTTTCTTAAATTGTTAAAAAAATGTTAAAATTTATTCTTAAAATCCGAACTAAGACAAAAAAGAAAATTAAGTTGAATTAATAAAATTGAGAGGAAATAAATAAATAATACCCAATAAAAAAAGTTTTTGTTTCCTATATGTACAAGGCTTCTCTCTATTTCACCTCTCCAAATCACACCAGGTTTCTTTTTTTTCTCTCTCTCAATACACTTTCCTGTTCTATTGTACACAATTCTTAATTATAATTGTTAATTGTTAATTTGATTATAATTGGGTTTTTTTAGGTGGGCAGAACAGAGGGAAGATCTGATGTACTCGCTGGTGGATCTTTATTTAACGCAAGATCATGATGGCCCTTGAAAACCAAGGTACCCTTTCCTTTGGCTTAATTTTGATGGGCTGTTTTAAATTTTGTTAATTTTTGTTTCTTTTTCATGATCTAATTTCAATGTTTTGGGTGTTTTTATGTGCTAATTGTAATTGAATTTGTATGTTTGGATCATTGGGTTTGGTTTTATGTTTGTGTAGTAATGTAATTCAGTGGTTTTGTCTGATGGGTTTCTATTATAATGCTTTGTTTAATTGTAAAGACATAAGCTTGAATTTGTTAGCTTCCTTGTTTTTAAGTGGTGGTTAGTATCTGTGATCATACTGTTACTCAAGTTTTTGTACTGAATTGTTGTTGTTTATGGTGTTGAGATTGACTTTGTTGTTAATTAGGATTCTTTTGTTCTTTAGATGGGTAGTGGAGACACTGGTAACACTTGAATGCTCAAACCGTTGAACGCTTAGTTTCGCAACTTCTGTCTCTTTCTATGTTTGTCATTGATTTGAGGTTTCTGGAAAGTAGCATGTGCTTGTAATGCAGTACAGTGCTTAAGAATGGAAATATTTTGCAGTTTTTACTAAGGATATTTTGTAATTTGCTAAAGATTTCCGTAATTGTGTCCTACTTTCTACCAGAAACCTCATATCTTGAGTCGGAGGTAGTGTTGCATGATTTGCATGGTTGTGTCTTGTGGTCAAGCTACATTCTTTGTTAAGCCTACTCGTCATCTGCTAAACCAACTGTGTTTAACAACCTATAAGATGGACTAATTGGCGAAGACTCACTGGCCAATGGCTTAGCTTTCAGCAATCAGTAAATAACTGTGGGCTTTGAAGAAATTGTGCAGGATCATATTTGAGAAGCTGTGAATTGTAGCTTCTTTAGACTGACTCTAGAGATCCTTCCCTCTAGGGACACAAACCTTTTTTTCTCTAGATGGATGCTTTTCTAGTAGAGAAAGTTGTTTATTGTAATGGTTAGAGTATGGTTTCTTAACCACAAAGTTTAAAATTCAAGCCTTGAAAGCTGCCACTCCATGTAAAAATGTTGAAGAACAACATTGTCTTTATTTTTCTTTCCACTATCATGCTTTAGCAGGATTGCAATAATGATGGCCATTTCAGGAAAACCTTAATCGTGGGTTTCGATCACTTTCAGTTGCCTTCTTTAGTTGTTTCCCATTGCCTTGCGCCTATTAGCATTATCTATAACAAGCCTTTGTTACTATGACTTACGTATGTGTCATTACCCAGCTTCACTCTTTTCATTTTGTATTCTCTTTAATTTCTATTTTGTACTTGTACCTGGTGTTGTTTTTTTTTTCTTTTCCATTTTGGTAGAGATGGACAGTTGGTTATGGTTGATGATGATGATATTTTCTGATTTCATTTTTTTCTCAAGGTTTGTTGCTTTCATTTTCTACTGCAGAAACTATTCAAAGGAGCTGTGAGGCATCTTTTAAATGCCTCCAGACTAAGGGATTTCCTTACGGGAATCCAGTAGATATCTTTCCAGAGCTTAAAGAGGAAATAAGTGTTCACCTAGGTGGGGATGTTGTGGAACCAGTTCACGCGGTAAATAGTGAATATCTTGAAATTCCGAGTGAATTTCACACCAAACCTACCTACCATCATGATTTTGGTTCATGGTCGACCTTCTATCCTGACTCTCAAAAGGTGCAGCAGTTCCAAGTTAATTCCTTTGAGAGCCAATATTATCCCTTTCCTATGGAAACTCAATTTCCGTATGCCCCATATAATATGTATTCTCAAGGCTACCCATATGAGCTACACTTCCAAGATTTTCAGTATTTTGTAGTAATCGACTTTGAGGCTACTTGTGACAAGGAAAAAAATCCCCATCCACAAGAGATAATTGAGTTTCCATCTGTCATTGTGAGCAGTGCAACTGGCCAATTAGAAGCATGTTTCCAGACATATGTGCGGCCAACTTGCAATCAACACCTAAGTGATTTCTGCAAGGATCTGACTGGCATCCAGCAAATCCAGGTAATGTTTGCCTTGTTTATGTGAAGTTAATGTGCATATATGTATTGTGTATTGTCAGTTTCCACTTCATGTTTGGAATGACCATTGAAGTTTGATTTCTCTGTAGCTGCAATGTTTTATGCTCTTTCCATGTGAAATTTACTCTTGGAACCAATTTAGAGCATTGGTGGAATGGCGTTTTCATTTTTTGTTGGATAGGCTACTTGTGCAATGGGCTTCAATTTTGGCATCCATGTTATCACGAAGATGCATTTATCTTCTGTAATGCTTATCTTATTTTTGCCTCTGTGTTGTACCAGGTAGACAGAGGTGTTACTCTTAGTGAGGCACTTCTCAGGCATGACAAATGGCTTGAGAAGAAGGGGATTAAAAACACCAACTTTGCTGTAGTAACATGGTCAAACTGGGATTGCCGGGTGATGTTGGAATCTGAGTGTCGATTTAAGAAGATCAGGAAACCCCCATATTTTAACAGGTAATTAGATATTGATCCGAAATTTTGCATGATAGATACATGTGCTTTTTGTAAATAATACTTCAAATGAAAAAAATTATCTGATACAAACTTAGCATCATCAATTAGTAAGTACTTTTTCTATTCATCTAACTTGAATGAATTTGCTTGTGGATTTTACATCTATCAGGTGGATCAACTTGAAAGTTCCTTTCCGCGATGTATTTGGCGGTGTTTGGTGCAATTTGAAGGAGGCTGTGGAGATGGCAGGCCTAGCATGGCAAGGCCGTGCTCACTGTGGCCTGGATGATGCCAAAAACACTGCTCGCCTACTCGCTCTCCTCATGCACAGAGGGATCAAGTTCTCCATCACAAACTCACTGATGTGGCAAACAACCGATTGTTCATTGGCATGGAAGCCGTCCCCCGACAGCCAGCCCTCACCCTATCAACCCTACAAAATGAAGGAAGTGCAAGTTCCAGTTTTGCAATATTTTCCTATATGTTACTGTGGAGTGAAGAGCAGCAAAGCCATGATCCGTAAGCCTGGGCCGAAGCAGGGAAGCTATTTTTATGGCTGTGGCAACTGGACTGCTGCTCGAGGTCCTCGCTGTCAGTACTTCGAATGGACATCTACCTGATTAAAATTATCGAAAGACTTCATTATCTTTCATGGTTTCGTCCTAAACTTTATAGGATGTCATATGTAAAAAAAAAAGAACTAAAAAAAAAAAGAGAAGGCGGTGGGGTTGTCCTCAACGGCTAGGGATCGTTGGCTCAGTTGCTCGAGTGTGTTCTGATGAACATTTAAAGTAGGGGAGCTACAACTTGTAAAGCTGACTTATTGTTGACAAACTGGGAATGCTGAAAAGAATGGGTAGTTAGGATATGGATTTTACAAGCCAGACTTGGTAAATTATCTTTTATCATAAATTATCTTGTGAGTGAGATAGAGACTGTTGAAGTTTCCTATGGATTTCTAATGGTAATATGGGCAGAATTCTTGCCCTTAGTTTGCTACTCCATGTTGCATCTCTTTTTGATTGTCAATCATTTGTTCAAATTCTTTTTGAACAAAGGTTCATGGCGGTCGATGAACTTGTGCATTGGAATTAATTAATCTTTTCTTGGTCATTTTAATCGACTAAAAACAATATTCTCCATTTTAATGTCAATTAAGGATAAATTGGACCGACATGGTTCTTGAACTCTTCCGTTTTGTATAGTTGTTTCCCTTAATTTAAAAATGGCTTAATTCCTTAAAAAACCCCCACCTTGTACTTTTTCTTCGTTTATACCCTGACCTTGTAAAAACACCATTTGTACCCAATTTTGGGTTTTTATGTTTCATCTCTACCCAAAAGCATTAAATTGTACTTTTTTTCATTTGAAAAAGAGTCTAAAACATACTTTTTTCTATTTTAAAATATACAAATAAATCCTTAAACTTAAAAAATAATCAAATACATCCAAATAATTAATTAATTTTTTTAATTTGATAAAATAATAAAAAATTAAAAAAAATTATTATTATTTTTAATTTTTTTTGTCGGAAATATTTTTAAAAAATTAAAAAAAATTCGAAATATTTTTTAAAAAAATTATAATTATTTTTAATTTTTTGAAAAAGATGGTATTTTTGTACTATTAATAACATTAATATCTAATTCGTATATAAGTTAAAAATGAAGGATTGTTTTAAACTTTTTTTCAAATGAAAAGAGTACAATTTAATGCTTTTGGGTAGAGATGAAACATAAAAACTCAAAATTGGGTACAAATGGTGTTTTTACAAGGTCAGGGTATAAACGAAAAAAAAATGCAAGGTGAGGGTTTTTTAAGGAATTAAGCCTTTAAAAATATAGAATATTGTTTTTAATTGATTGAAATCATTAAGTGTGAGTTAAATTGATGCACAGTTCTAGAAACTGTGATATCCTTTGCACCTTTCATTTTAGGGGCTAGCATGGTGCGGTTCGGTTTAAAAAATTCAAAATCAAACCATAATTTAAGTTGGCAAATAAATTTTGCAATAAAACTTCTTTATTATCAAATTTGTTAATATATATTTTCAAGTCAAAGCCAATATACCAAAAAGAACTAAATTTCTATAAAAGGAATATTATTTTATTACATTAATATATAATTTTTCTTTCTCTCTTATTAACTACTTTTTGTGAGTAATGGAGTGATGACATATAAATTGACTAAATAGTTAAGTGTGGATGGAGTTACTTGAAACATAAAAAGAACATTTGGCAACAATAATGAAAGATCAGTGTTATTCCTCTAATTTTGGTACTTAATTTCCGGGAACAAACATCTGCCATCAATAATTTCCCATCTCTTAATTGTTAACAAAAATGTCCACCAAGAAAAGGAAGAAAAAGTTTACCAATTCATTATACTTGTTGCAATATTGCCCTTCCAATTTGAACATTTATTGTCCCTGAAGTTGTTTTTCTTGCAATATTGCCCTTTCAACTTGAAGCATTATTGAACAAAATGGATGCAGCAAAAAGAGCAATGTGTACAGATGATCTGTTTAATCCTCTTACTACAACATTCATGCAAAGCTGTGTTATGCTTCTGATTTCTCATTTTTTTCATGTTGTTCTCAAGCCCCTTGGACAACCAGGACCTATTGCACAGATTTTGGTACATTTCTATAACTTATAATCTTTCATGCTCATTAGTATATTTTGTCAATTTACAGCGTTTTGAATCATAGGATATAATGTAAGAATGAATGTATAGCTACGTAGTACGGAAACGGGGAACGCCCTGAAACGGAAAAAGACTAAATAACATTTTCTATGAGAATAGTTTGTAAAAATAGAGTTTCAGAAAGTTAAGGGATTTGGAATTTTTTATAAAATTTCTGAATACTGAAAGTTTTGCAGTTCTAGAAAGCCTCCGGATACGGAAATTTTTGGAGTTTCAGAAAGTTTCCGGATATGGAATTTTCGGAGTTTCAGAAAGTTCCCGGATACGGAAATTTTCGGAGTTTCAGAAAGTTCCCGGATACGGAAAGTTGCAGAGTTTCAGAAAGTTTCTGAATACTAAATTTTTTAGAGTTTCAGAAAGTTTCCGAATACTATAAAATTTTGAAGTTCCAGAAAGTGTTAGAAAGTTCCCTAGTTTGTGGAAACGGAAAGTTTCGGAGTTTCATAAAGTTTCTGGAAATGGGAAGTTTTAAGAAGCATTTCCGTAAATGGAAATGAAATACTGACTCGTAGGATTCGAGAAGTTTATGTGCAATATCGAATTTCAGTATCTAAATTGAGATGATATGATGTTTTTTGTCAGGCAGGATTGGTGCTAGGTCCTTCATTCCTAAGTCGTATCAGCAGAGTGAAAGACTTATTCAATCAGCCTAATGTCAACGATTACAACTTAGTTATTTCATTCATTTTCCGAATTCTTTTCATGTTCTTGATTGGTCTGGAGACAGATATTCCTTTCATAACTCGCAATTTTCGCCAAGCAAGCATCATTGCATATGGAGGCCTAACTGCTTGTGCCATATTCGGAGCAGCTATCACTTTGTTTGTCATCAGAATGCTGATCATAAACGAGCATAAATTTGTTTTCGCGCATTTAATGATGATAATCCTAGGAAGTTCAGCTTCTCCCGTAGTGATTCGGTTATTAGCAGAATTGAAATTCGAGACTGCTGATGTAGGCAGATTGGCAATATCTTCATCTTTGATTAATGAAATGTCTTGTATGATATGGTATGATTTAGTTATAGCTTTCACGTCAAGAAGAATGTTTGGTAATGGAATATTATGCCTTCTTTTTACTGCTATAAACACTATTCTGAATAGATTCTTAGCTATTTGGTATAACAGAAGAAGACAGAATCAGAAATATCTGCCAAATACTGATGTATTAACCATTTTATCACTCATTATATTCTTTTCTTTTATTATCGAAGAATTCGGATACAATAGTACTATTTCTTGTTTCTTTGTTGGTCTGATGTTTCCGAGAGAAGGAAAAACAACTCGGACATTGTTGCATATACTTACGTACTCGGTTAATAACTTCATTCTTCCCATCTACTTCGGATTCAATGGCTTCCGATTCAACATAAGTTACCTGAACAATACTATCAATTTCATAGTTGTTGTTATGGTGATATTGCTCAGCATTGGTGGCAAGATCATCGGAACATTAGTCGCTTGCCATTATCTGAAGATCCCACGGAATGAGGGAGTGATTCTTGCTTTTATACTTAACTTGAAAGGTCATGGCGAACTTCTGCTCATCGATGTAGTCCCCAAGACTAAATCCTTTGTAAGTTTAAATTTCTTGAACTAGCATATTTTTGCAATTTAATCGCGTTCTTAGAAGTTGGTAAATGAATACACCATCTACCATTTCTTGGCAAACTTATTGAAAATCCATGAATAATTGTTGGCGTGGAAGCCGGATTATTTAGGCAATATCTTCTACTTGTATCAGGTTTTATGTTACTTTCAAATTTCCGACAAATCTGAGACTCATTCAGATTCTGATTATCTTTACAGGAATGGTGGGATGATAACTTTCACAATTTGGTGATAATAGTAGTAGTGCTCAACACAATAATTTCAGGACCGATAATATCTTGCATATTAAATAGAGAAGAGAAATATTTTTCTCACAGACGAACTTCACTCGAATTTGATGATCCCCCGAGTGAACTTCGGATGCTAGTTTGTGTTTATAGCTCGGGACATATCTCGTCAAAAATCGGACTAATCTCAGCGTTGAGCGGTTTCCCAGGATCTGCTGTGATACCATATTTGATGCACTTAGTTGAGCTACCAAAGAAACAGAAGAAGAAAAAGTTGATGTATCATGAGTTAGAAGATGGAGAGCAATTTAGTGATGAAGATGATTATGGTGGAAGTGATGTTCATGAGATAAATGATGCTGTGGATGCTATTACAGTAGATACCAAAATTAACATTTTCCGAAAGAGAATCATTTCAAGTTTCGGAAGTATGTACGAAGAAGTATGCAATAAAGCCGAAGACTTTCGTGTATCGATCATTATTCTAACGTTTCATAAGCACCAGCGCCTTGACGGGCAAATGGAGAATGGAATAGAGGGTATCAGAATCACTAACCAGAAGATTCTTCACCATGGTCCGTGCTCAGTTGGGATTTTTGTGGATAGAGGACAGACTGGTTTTCAACAACCTACTCCTGAATCAGAGCAAAATGTAGTAACATTGTTTTTCGGAGGTCCTGATGATCGCGAAGCATTGGCGTGGAGTAAAAGAATTGCCTGTCATCCTCAGGTTAAACTGACCGTCATCCGTTTCCTACAAGTACCGTCAGGAGAGCAAGGCATTGCTTCCAACAGGATTGATGAAGACGAATTTTTGACAATATCAAGCTCTCAGGTTGAAAACGCGTTAGACAATGTGCTAATTGATGATTTCTGCAACAGGTAAATACATCCTGAAGCTAAACTTTTTACTATATTAAACACATAGAGGGAGATTCAGATTCTAAGTCGTACATACACTATATTCAATCAGTGTGTCGAAATCTTGGCGTTTTCAACACAGAAACTTTATTTTTAACATAGAAAACTTTAAAATAACATCATTTCATTGCACCCGTATCCAAATGTACTGTTTTCCTATATCCGTACAATATCGAATATAACTCGTAACAGTACAGAATTTCGCACCGAATCAAATTACTGATCATTCTTGTTTCTTCTTATCAGATATGTAGCCTCAGGTCAAATTCAATACAGAGAGAAACATGTGAGCAACGGTCAAGAAACAGTTGAGATTCTGAAAGAACTAAAGAATTTGTATACACTGATCATAGTAGGGAAGGGTGAAAGAGGATTTTCGCCATTAACAACAGGTTTAAGTGACTGGGAAGAATGTACAGAGCTAGGAAATGTGGGTGACCTTTTAGCTTCTTCAGAATTTGAGATTAGTGCTTCAGTTTTGGTCATTCAACAGCATAGGCATACAAGGAATACTAACCATCTCATGGATGATTAGTTTTTGTTTAGTTATAAATATATTAGTAGCTTAGTTTTTAGTGTAGTTTAGCTGCAAAAATGTAAATCTTTTTCTATGCTAATTGTTCAATCTTGAACTACAATCTTGATTGTTTATTATTGGCTCATATGATTGGTTCGTATGATAAAGGTGAGCATTTGATCTGTCCGGGTTTTTAACCTTCAAAACAATTTAATCAGTCGACCAAATGCTCAAAATTAATTAGACTGAAATAAAAAAAAAAGTGAAACTAAATAGGTCAGTAATTCGGTCAGTCCGGTTAAAACCGACAAAAAAAGGAACAAAAATAATTTTAATTGTGGTTAATTTGGATAATTCGAATCGATAAGAAAAAACCAAAAAAAAAATCAAAACTGAATGCAAACCTTAAACCGAATAAAACCGATTGAAAATTCGATTTGGTCGGTATTTTGCTCACCCCTAACTGTGATATTGTAATAATCTCTAAAAAGATGAAATGATGAATCTTGAAGGATATAAAGATCAAGATGCTTACCGGCATTCAAAGACTGTATAAAAAAAAATATAACTGCACTTTTTCATAATTTAATTTAGTCATCATTATTATCTACATTTTTGCTATATCATTCTGCATTTAGTATAAAGTCATTCTATAATACTCTATTATTAATAAACTATATACTATATCAAGTATCAATTATAAAGTTTAAAGGCAAAATTCATACGGAAACCCATGTATTATACCACTTTTATTCCGGAATCTCCTATTTCAAATTTGTTCACGTTCAAATTCCTCTACTTAACAAAATCAAATTTTCACACCCTTACGTGGATGGAAAATGGCGAGTGGTCACACTTTCCGTTAATGAGAGTGAAAAGAAAAAGATAGTGACATGATATTTATTTATTTTTAATAAATAATGATATGGTAATTGTTTTTTCATATTAATGGTGACATGGCAATATTAAGTCAAAAAAACATGCTGAGTGGACTTCTTTTCTTTCTCAAACTCATCAACAGGTGAACCTTTCTTCACCAAACACCGGCCACCAATCCAAACACACATAACGTTTCTTTTTCTGTAATGTCTAAAATGATCTCCACAGTGTTAAAACTGAGATTATAAATACTGAGTTGGTTTTAATTATTGAAAATAAATATGCATTTCGCTTCAAGAACATACATATTTTTTAACAAAATAAAGAACAAAAAAAATCATAATTGAGGCAAAAATTCAACAGAACCGATGGGTGCTATTTGGTATGAAAAAAAATCAAGTCCTTAAAAATTTAGTTCGTTTCTTTATTAAAAAATAAATAATTTTAGTTCAATTAGGTTGTAAACAATAAAATTTTGTATTTGATTCGGTATGTTTGATATTATAAAAAAATTTATTTTCGGATTGGTTCGATTTTGGACATAATTTTTTCCAGTTAAGTTATAATATAAACCAACCCGATATAATTGAACCAAACTAAAAAACCAAAACAAATTTAGGTCAAATTAATTTTTTAAAAGATTGTATTTTTAGTTCAATTTGTTTTTTGACATATTATCTTTTAAGTTCTAAATAAATCAAACCAAAATAATCTATAATATTTATTATTAGTATATAATATTTAAAACTTATAAAAAATATTTTTTAAATACATGTTAAATACATTTTACATTTTTTGTTGTTGTTTCAAAAATAAATATTTGAAGAATGTTTTTTAAATAATTATAAATTATTTATTTATTATTAAAATATTTAGTTAAATCTAAAAATTAATTTTCATCAGAATGAAAAGTTTATTTTCATGAGTATAAAGGGATAAAAGTGAGTGGTTTGGCTTTTGCCCTATCAACTTATGTTTTTGTATGTAATAGTAAATCAGACTACGGAGAGAGTACATGAACAAATGTTGTTTTATCATAATTTTAATTGATAATTAATTAAAGTTCACTTAACAAGCACATAGCTACTGCTACAGCAGTAGTGTTTATTCAAGCTGGGAATAGAACCAACATAAAACGAAAAGGAAATTACTACAGCTCCAGCAAACATACACAGAGCCAAGCAGCAAACAAACAAACAAGACGAGATGAAAATGATTTGTTCATCCAATGTTAAGCCTGTAATGGAATCCACAGCAAGTGCCCAGATGGAGAGAAATGGCAAACCTCTGTCGACCCTGGCTTACCACCAACCTCACGAAACGCGACGTGTTCAGGACTCCATTCAGAAGTATCAGAGTGGCATACTGCAATAGTTTCAATAGCGTCGCCATTCTCCCCGACGAGTGAAACCCTGAAACCCTTTGTGTGCTCTATACTGTGGCAATAAAAGACTATATAAGGATAAGGCATTATATGACAAGCTATTAGCTTTGGGGTCGCCAACTCTTTAGGCTCTTCAGTTATTGTATAATTTTGAACTTTGTTCTTCGGCTTCGTCAAATGCATAGTTGATATAGCTTTGAGATTTTTCGAGTCTAAACCGAAGGTGCGAGTGAGCAAATCAAGCATGGCCTCGAAAGAAGTAGCGCAGAACTTGGTTTCTATTCTAAGGGGTTCGGCCTCACAATATTTTAATGCTTCGTCCATTGCTTGTGCTTGAGGAGACTTAGGTTCGACTGAAAACAGATGAAGAAGATGTTCAAATTGTTTGTATGAGAATGGATAGGATTCAGCTTGTTTTTTAGACAATAGAGGTGGGTCTTTGCTCGAACGATCAAAAGGTCGGAGATTGATTGGCAATTTATTCCCTGCCTTTAGATCATTCTTTGTAAAGAAGGTAATAAAGGGAGGGTTGTCATCGCCATCCTTCTTCATGCTAGGCAATCTTATAATATCATTACCTCTATTTTGATATTTCCAAAAAAACAATTGGTTGGATTCGGGCTGAAAATTATGATTTTGAAGGATCTTTACTTTCTCTCCGTCAGCTCCATTTTGATATCTCCAAAAAAACAATTGGTTAGGTTCGGGCTGAAAATTATGATTTTGAAGGATTTTTACTTTCTCTCCATCAGCTCCATTTTGATATTTCCAAAAAAACAATTGGTTGGGTTCGGGCTGAAAATTATGATTTTGAAGGATCTTTACTTTCTCTCCATCAGCTCCATTTTGATATCTCCAAAAAAACAATTGGTTGGGTTCGGGCTGAAAATTATGATTTTGAAGAATCTTTACTTTCTCTCCATCAGCTCCATTTTGATATCTCCAAAAAAACAATTGGTTGGGTTCGGGCTGAAAATTATAATTTTGAGGGATTTTTTCTTTCTCTCCGTCAACTCCATTTTGACTTTTCCAAATATCCAAAGGGTTGGGTTCTGGCTGCGAATCATTTAGAGGTGATTTTTCTTGCTCACTGTTTCCGCTATTTTGATATTCCGACAGAACAGGGGTCTTAGAGTTGGACTGAAAATCATTTTGAGATGTGATTCCTTCTCCACCGTTTGGTACAGTTTCTCTTAAATCTTTTGCTGCGTCCAATTTGAAAGCAAGCTACATTTGAAATAAAGAAGAGTTGTAAAAATAAATTAATAGATAGTATGAAATAAAGAAGGTATAGTGCCTTAAAAAAATTCCAATCTTTTATCCTCTTTTTAATCCTAATATAACGTTAAAAGTTGATCAATTTTATTCTAATTCGCATTTTTTCGTTTCAATTTATCCAAATTTTTTAATTTTTGACAATTTTTTTACTTAAACGATAAAATCATACGATTAACTAAGTTTAAGATAAAATTAAATTCATTTCCATTTAAAATAATATAAACGAGTCCTTAAACTTTAAAAACTAACTAAAAAATATAATCAAATATAACTAATTTAAATTTTTAATTGATTTAGCTAAATTTAAATAAATTGTAAACATATATAATTAATATATGCTAGACATGGAGAATATTTTTAAATTTCTTTTAAAATGAAAAAATATCAATTTAATATTTCAAGGTAAAATAGAAATGAGAAAATACGAAATAGAATAAAATGACATATTTTTAACGTCGGAATATGATTGAAAAGGGATAAAAAAATCGGAATTTTTTTAAGATATCAGGCCAATAAAAAAATTACCAAAAAAACTTTCTCACTGTTACTGCAAAACAGACGAAACTAAAAATAATTGTCCTGAAAGAATAACTTACCCAGTGAAGAGACAAGAGTGCAAGCACAATAAAAATGACTTTCATACTTCCTTTTCCTCACTATACTAGAACACTGAATATTTAGTTGTGTTTTGAATGAGTGAGTTGTTACAAATACTTGGCTATTTATAGCATAAACTTTTAACATGTATTCTGGATATTAAACTCTACAGGTTATTAAACTTTTTTTAAATTATAAAAAGGTCATTAAATAAACTTTTCTTACAAAATGGTCACTAAACTATACTTTTTATTACAAAAGAATACACCGATAAAAAACAGACCGGTTTCACACAAAAGCGCAACATTTTTGCTTACGTGATAAGGTGAAATTACAAAAAAAAAACATATTTTAATAATCTTTTTGTAATAAAATATATAACCCAATGACTTTTTTGTAATTCACAAAAAGTTTACTGATCTTTTTGTAACAACAAAAACATTTTTGAAACAAAAGGCATAGTTTGATGGCCATTTTATAAGAAAAATTTATTTAGTGATATTTCTATAATTTGAGAAAAGATTAATGATCTACAGAGTTTAATATCTCATGTATTCTTTATAAAATAAAATATACTCCCTCCGTCCCAATAGCGTTATCCACTTTGCTTTCATCACACGGTTTAAAAAAGTAATTATTGTTTATGAGTTTGTAAAAAAATTCTTACTTTTTTTTATCATAACCCTATTTAATATAGAGTCCACTTGCAATTTACTTTTAATTTACTCATTAGTGGATTTTAAATAGGAGTAATATGGAAAAATTGAGTGTAAAATTTAGTTATTTTTTAAAAGTGGACAAAAGTTATGGGATAAATTTTTTCTCAAAGTGGACAACTCTATCGGGACGGAGGGAGTATATATTTGGAGAAAAATTTATATATTTATATAATTTGGAAATCAATGGAACTCTTTTATTGATTTTCAATAAACATAATTTTTTTCATTGATTAATGGAATTCTCTCATTAATTCTCAACAAATAATTTTTTTTATTAATTTTAACCAAATAGATGTTTCTCATGAGTCTCTATATATTTTAAAAATCCATTTTGGAGTTTTAAACTATACTGTTTTGACTCATCAAATACCCCAACTCCTATTTGGCTTACTCATGTTCTTAAACTTTTATATTCTTAGATCCTTAAATAGAGATCCATTTAAGGATCAAATGAACTAAAAACGAAAGTTTAGGCATCAAATGAACCAAAAAAAATGAAAGTTTAGGTCTCAATCGACAAAAAACTAAAATTTAAAAATTTGAAAAAACCAAATTAAAATTGAAAAATCTAATAAATCAAAATCGTACATTTTAGAAATCCAAAACTAAATTTAGCCTTTCTAAAATACTATTATGTTTTTTTAATAACTGTCTAGTTACCCCTTTTTATTAATTATTTATATTTATTGCGCGATTGGAGAAAGGTAATCAATCTTTTTGTCAAAATTCTATTTTTTTTGTCAATAGCTTTTCTCCTTGATCTCTTCTATATAACTCTTCTATTTAATTGTTTTTTATATTTGCATTTTTTAATTAATTAAATTGTCAAAAAATAAATTTTAGGGTACAGTTGAAAATAAGTAATTAAATCTTTATTTTAACGAAGTTGTTTCGTCCCTAATATGTGTTATCGTTATATTATCAATATACATGAATATAAGATGTGTATTTTATGAGAATTCTACAATGCAACTTGTAAGAAATATAGGATCACTACTTTGCAAAATATTTGAGCATACATTTTCAAGCTCAGCTTTATTATATGTACAGAAGTTAGATAGATAGGCTGCTGTTGCTTCATTTTCAGGTTATGGTGATGCCCATTTAACATGTGCCAATGGACATATTTAAACAAATTGAGGTCCATGCGAAAAGAAAAGTTGTTGAGACTTTTAATGTGGGATAGATTTATTCATAAAAAAGAAAAGAAAATGTTGGATAGATTTTCGTGGTCTATCAATGGCCCGGCCATTCACATGTTATTGTTTCTGATGAATGGGGTCCATGTGAATAATTATCCATCAGAAATTTACAAAATTGCACAAAAGAAATAATAAAATATACAAAAATACTAACTTAAATCATTTATTACACTGGCGTTTAAAAATTTAAAAAATTTAAATTTTATACTTTTTCATTAGAAGCGCGACACATGGCACATTCAAAATAAACAAAAAAGTCAAAAACGCATTAAACTTAGTCAAAAACACGTCAGAAACGCGTCTGACACCCGCGTTTCTCAGGTACATCTATGAAACACATTTGATACACAATCTTATAATTATTTAAAGTAACAATATAAAAAATGATATATTCACATCTCAAATACATAAATAATACATATAAAATATAATTTTTATAATATATTAATTTATTATGCATCAAACTAGGATGAGTTTTTCTAGCAACAAAAAATTTGCTAACGTGAATAGATTCTAACTCTTAAAATCTATATAACACATATACATATATTGTCCACGCCATGCTTTGTATTTTCCGGGTTCTCCTCCTTAACAATCTCTAATTCCTTTCCCTCTATTCACATCATAACATCAAATAAGTGTTCTCCAAACCACCAAAACATTATAATAATTGAAAGAGAGATAAAAAAAACACAAATCTAAAAAATAAGAGTTGGACTCAATACCATTCAACACGCACTTACAATTATCAGATCGAATGTAATCGACATTTGAGCAATAGATTTCTGCTTAGTTTACCGCAATACATGTGTTTTGCTAAGAAAAATGATATTTAATTCATTTATCATAGCAAATTAGCAATGGAGCAGTCTACTATAAAAAATAACAAAATTACAACATTCCTTTGTCATTCATGATTGTCATCTATGGCAATCCATTAACTTCTCGGTGAAGACATTATTGAAATCATAAAATACAAATAAAAATAAACACGTGAGAGAAGTTAGTAAATAATAATATACTAACAGATATTACATAATGCATAAAAAATAAACATCTCTTAAATGTTATAAAGATGACATGAATATTTATAATAATTTGAGAAGTAGTTGTAAGTTGTCCATCATCATCACTTAATTAAGAAAAAGCTGATAAAAATTCAAAGATATAGTACAACTAAATCTAAATGATTCTTTAGAAAAGATACACAATTTTCAATTATGGCACAATTGAAAAAACCATGACACTAAAATGATATAAAACCATAACTTCAACAACATTTCCATAACTTTTTCCAACTCCTCAAATAACTCAGTATTTCACACTCATTATTACCATCTTCATCATTAATTTTTACAGCTCTTCCTTTATAACTCAACACAACCCAAACAAATTTCATCTATAAACCTTTAAAAATCTAACAATAGTGGAAAAAAATTGTATATTTTATACCCAATATATAACTCAACCGGTATTTTGCCAATGATTTGGATAGTAATTGTTATACTCTTTATTTTTTGCATGGTCTATCTCTTTTATAAAAAATAATTTAAGCGTCAAGTAAAAAAAACATATTGTTCGAAATTAAGAATTCAAGATAAGAAGAAAAAGAAGTTGATCTAAATAATTTTGAAATCACATGTGCATGTTAATAAAAGTAAGAAAAAAATTAAAATTCAAAGATTAAAATAATTACAGTTAATAAAAGAGAGAAACGAAATAGTGGGAAATGGAATGGAGAAAAAGACAACAAGCTCTACATGTATTGTTCTCTTATTTATTCTTTCAATTACATTGCCACATGTAAAAATAAGATGAAGTATGTATTTAGTGTAAATAACTACCGTTTGGCAAGTGAGTGTCTTGCATTTGGCAAGTGAGTGGCTTTTCTCGATTCAGCTTTTGTCAGTATTTGTCCTTGGTGCTTTGTTAGTATCACTAGTGCAATCATTGTTTGCTCAGTTGTTGTGGTGGTGGGAAATACTCTTTTTTGAGAGAGAATATTATTTGGCCCAATAGACTTGCTTTTTTCTCATGCAAAAGTAACGATGGCTGTGAACAACAAGCTTGAGTATGAGAATCGTTTAGCAGTCCTGGAGGAGGAGGAACTGGGGCTGGATTATTCTGAGGTGGCTAATGAAGAAGGAGGGGAAACAAAAGGCTGGTTAATTGGGAGATTCTTGACAGACAAATCTGTTAACTTGGTAGCGATGCGACAAGTCATGGCTATGGTCTGGAAGCCGGTGCGGGGTGTGAAGGTGTCGGAATTGAAACCAAATGTTTTCCTTTTTCAGTTTTACCATGAGATGGATCTTGCGAGAGTTGTTAATGAAGGACCTTGGACGTTCGAACATCATCTGTTCTTATGTCGTGAGGTAAAGCGTGGAGCGATAGTGGAGGATGTTGAACTATGGGAGGCGGAGTTCTGGGTTCACGTGAATGATATTCCCCTTGGATTCGCATCAGAGAAGTTAGCAAAAGATGTGGGGAATGTGTTAGGAGGGTTTATTATGCAAGACATCAATCCAAATAAGAATGTTGGTGCTAATTCTCTAAGAATTAGAGTAAGAATGGATATTCGGAAACCGTTGAAACGACGAACAAAGTTTAAGCGTGGTCCAAATGCGTGGAGCTGGCTGAATTTTCAGTACGAAAGGATACCGATGTTTTGTTTCTACTGTGGAGTTCTTGGGCATTCAGAGAAGTTCTGTTCTCATTATTTTGATAATCCGATACCTAAAGAACAATTGCCGTATGATGCGGACATGAGATTTAATCCGAAAAGAGTCGATACCAAGCTTGGCGACAGATGGCTGCGAGATGACAGTCCTGTTAGGGTTTCCAAGGAGCAAGAAGAAGATGACGTGGAAATTCTAAATGGTAAGATTTCTGAAAATCTTTCCATTCATAATCCAATATTCAAAATTGGAAATACAGGTACTCGGAGGGAAGATATGGTTTACTCGGATGGGAATGAGATTGTTGGGAGGAAGGAAAGTAATTTGAATAAGCAACAATTCCCTAAATCTAAGGGATTAGCTGAATCTAAAGTTTCAGAAGTCGATGTTGTGGTGGAGGCGGATGCTAAAAGAAAACGTGGAGTTATAAGGGCTGAGATGTTGGAATTGGAAAATGGGCCTAGTTTTCATAGTAATGATATGATTATAGACTCAAATAGTGACAGACCGGCGGGTTCTGGATTCCAGGCCCGCCCAATACAATGAGTTGCTTAGCCTGGAATTGCCGTGGCATGGCCAACACACGTGCAATTCGCTTTCTGAAAGAGTTGGTCAGAACAAAGAAACCGGATTTTCTTTTCTTGAGTGAAACATTGGTGACGTCGGTTCGTATAGAAGCTTTGAGAATCGCCCTTAAATATGAGGGTGTGGCATGTGTGAACAGTGTAGGGAGAAAAGGAGGGTTGGCATTATTTTGGTCTGCTTCTTATCAAGTCTCGATCGTGGAAGTGTGTGAGAATTTTATTGATGTTATTATCAATGAAGGAGATGATCGTAGCTGGAGACTTACCGGGTTTTATGGCTGTCCGGAAAGAAATAGGAGGAAGGAATCGTGGGGTTTGTTGAAGTATTTGTTTGGGGTTAATGATATTCCTTGGATGATTTTTGGCGACTTTAATGACATCTTAGATAGAGAGGAGAAACGTGGGGGTAGAGAGCAGCCAAACTGGTTGATCTCAGGGTTTCGTGACACTGTTGCTGAGTGCGGTCTGAAGGATATTGGTGCTGTTGGTTATAAATTTACTTGGAGTCGAGGTAGAGGCGATGGCAGTCGAGTGGAGGAAAGGTTGGATAGAGCGTTGTGTTCAGAGAGCTGGTCTTGTTTATTTCCGGCAGCTGAGATTTGGAATTTGGAGGCAACGTCTTCGGACCATTTGCCAATATTTCTTAGATTATCCCCTAGTTATACTGGGCAAGTTAGACCTTTGTTTAGGTTTAATAATTCCTGGATGGAGGAAGCAGGTTGTAAGGAGGTGATTGCTGAAGTTTGGCGAGAAGGAGGAGGAGGGAATATTTCTCAGAAATTAGCTGCTAGCAAGGAGGCGCTGGAGGTTTGGGGCAAAACAGTGGGGTCGAATTTCAAAAAGAAACTGGATCAGAAGAGAAGGGAAGTGGCTCGTCTCCAGAGCAGACAGGATGACGGAGGAAGGACGCGGTACTGTGTAGCTATTGAGGAGTTGCATGCCTTATTAGCGGCAGAAGAATTGTACTGGAAGCAAAGAGCTAAAAATTTTTGGCTTCAAAGCGGTGATGATAATACTCGCTTTTTTCATAATTATGCTTCTGCTAGAAGGAGTCAGAATAGAATTACAAAACTGAAAGATAATGATGGGGATTGGAAGTTTGATCATACTGATATCAATAATATTATTCTTAACTACTTTTCTGGCTTGTTTTCGGATACAGAGTGTAGTCCGAGTGAGTTTGTTCATGTGCAGGCTCGTGTCAACGAGGAGGACAATCAGATATTGATGAGTCCGGTTACTTCTATTGAGGTCAGAAACGCTATTTTTTCAATGCACAATGATAAGTCGCCTGGTCCTGATGGTTTTAACCCAGCTTTTTATAAATGTCATTGGAATCTTGTTGGGGTGGATGTTGTTCGTACTTGTCAGGAGTTTTTTAGTTCAGGGTCGTTGTGTAGAGGTTTGACAGACACTGCTATTGTGCTTATCCCTAAGGTGAAAAATCCTGAATCTATGGGGGATTTGAGACCTATCTCCTTATGTAACGTGGTTTATAAAATTATCGCTAAGGTTCTCGCCAATAGAATGAAAAAACTTATGCCAAAGGTTATATCAGAGAATCAAAGCGCTTTTGTGGAGAATAGGCTCATTACTGACAATTTTTTGATCGCTTTTGAGATTGGGCATTACTTGAGACAGAAAAGGAGGGGTCGGAATGGAGTAGCGGCGCTCAAAATTGATATGAGTAAGGCGTATGACAGAATCCGATGGGATTTTATTCGAGATATGATGTTGCGGCTTGGCTTCAACGTGGGTTGGGTGGAGTTAGTAATGAAGTGTGTGACCTCAGTGAGATATACTAGCATTGGGAATATTCATGATATGGAACCTATCATCCCGAGTAGAGGATTGAGGCAGGGGGATCCTTTATCTCCGTACTTATTCATTATTTGTGCTGAAGGCCTCACTAGTTTGTTGACAGAGAGCGAAAACAGGAATAGCATCCATGGAGTAGCTATTTGCAGAAATGGCCCTGCTATTAGCCATTTATTCTTTGCAGATGACTGCTATCTTTTTTTTCGTGCTAAATTGGAGGAGATGGTTGCGGTGAAAGGTATCTTGGAGAGGTATGAGCAGGTCTCGGGTCAACGGGTGAATTTTAGCAAATCAAATCTCATGTTCAGCAGTAATGTCACAGAGAGGGAGGGCGCGGAGATTGCAAGAGTGATGGATGTTAATGTTGTGAAAGATCAAGGCAAGTATCTCGGTTTACCTTCACTTATAGGGAGGAATAAGAGACAGATTTTCCAATTCATCAAGGACCGAATTTGGCATAGAGTTAAGGGGTGGAATGCCAAATTTTTATCGCGAGGTGGGAAAGAAGTTCTTATTAAGTCAGTGGCGCAATCCATTCCAAATTATATTATGAATGTTTTCTTGATTCCGGTGGGGCTTTGTGAGGAGGTAGAGCGAATGTTGAACTCATTTTGGTGGGGGAGAAATCAAGAAAAAAAGAAAGGGATTAGTTGGGCGTGTTGGGACAGACTTTGTAAGCCAAAGAAGTATGGAGGCTTGGGATTTAAAAAGATTAGGGATTTTAATGTTGCTATGCTAGGAAAACAAGCTTGGCGGTTGATCTCTTCGACGGATAATCTCATGGTAAAGGTGTTCAAAGCAAAATATTTCCCTAACTCTACTTTTTTAGAAGCGAATTTAGGTTCGAACCCAAGTTATGTGTGGCGTAGTATTTATGAAGCTCAATCAATTATGAAAGCTGGGGCCCGTGTTAGAATTGGTAATGGGTTGAGTACCCGGGTGTGGAAGGTTCCCTGGGTTGTAGAAGCTGTGGATGGGTTAATCTCGGACCCGAGTCCGGAGGGTCTGTGTGATACTACTGTGGACCAGCTCATGGTAGTTCAGTCTAATGTGTGGGATGTTGATTTGATTAGAGATATCTTCTCTTCCAACGTAGCTGACTTGATTTTACGTATTCCCCTCAGTTTGAGAAATGTGACTGATAAATGGTTTTGGAAAGCTGACGTTAAAGGCAATTTTTCAGTCAAATCATGTTATAGAATGATTAGAGGGGAGGAGCGGGGATTTATTGATGACATATGGAAAATAGCGTGGAACATGCAAGTGCCCATGCATGTACGTAATTTCTTATGGAGGTCCTGTTCAAATTTTCTGCCAACTTGTGATAACCTAGCGTCAAGGAAGGTCTTTATTAACGCTTCGTGTCCAGTCTGTAGTGGGGCAAATGAATCGATCATCCATCTTTTGGTTGAATGTCCTTTCGCCCGTGAGTGTTGGAGTAGAGCTGGAATTCTTCCACCAGTAGTTCAGAATCAGAATTTTAAATTCTGGGCATCCTCTTGGCTGTCGTCGTTAGGAATGGGGGAAGCTAGTCTGGTGGTGATGGTCTGGTGGCACTTGTGGATTAACCGGAATAGTTCGGTGTGGTCAGGGAAGTTGTCGTCGGCAGTGGCAGTTGTGAATTTAGCAGGGTCTCAGTTGTTAGCCTGGCAGGCTGCTCGGCAGAAATTGAAGGACACCCCAGTTCACTTGCTGGTCCCCGGCGATGGAGCTGCTAGCTGGGTTAAACCACCGGAGGGGGTGTGGAAGGTTAATGTGGATGCAGGGTGCAATAGTGATGGGTCTTCTATAGGGCTGGGGATTTCAGTTAGGGACAGTAACGGCGTTCTTGTGCAAGCCAGAGCAGTAAATGTGCAGGGGAATTTTAATTCGAGAAATGCTGAAGTAATGGGGATCCGTGAAGCGCTTAGTTGGTTGAAGGATGATCAGTGTGTGGAGGTGGAATCCGATGCGTTGGAAGTAATCCTGGATATTCGTAATCCATCGAGAGCGGAGTCGGACCTTTTGATTATGGATTGTGTGGAGTTAGCGAAACAGTTCTCTAGTTTAAGTTTTGTTTTTGTAAGGCGATCTGCGAATCAGGCTGCGCATGCTTTAGCGCGTTACGCCCGTTCCATGTCAGGTCATCAGGAGTGGTACAGCCGCTTCCCTGAATTTCTTACAACTGTTGTCGCTTCCGATTGTTGCTAATATATTATCCAAATTCTCGTCAAAAAAAAAACTACCGTTATTAGCTTATTAATGTAAATAAAAACTTAGCATTAATGAAAATAAATAGGTTGCTTAGTATTTTTATAATAAAGGCCAGCATATAGCCCAATTTTGTAATTTTTTCTTTAGTTCTCTAATATGAAATTTCATATCTTTTGACTCCAAATAAATCATTTGCTCCACTTGAACTAAAGATTTAAGCCTCCAGATAACAATATTTTCTTCCTCAAACAACAAACTAGACTTTTCTCTAAAAAAAAAAACAAACAAACTAGACTCAACTTTAATTTTCTTAATAAAAATCTCTTGAATAATTTGTCATCTTTAAATTCAGACACTATTTATAATATCCATATATTAAAAATAAATTCCGTAAACTATTAGACATGTGTTTTGAAATTAAGATGAAGAGTTACGTATTTGAAGGTTCACTGTAATGGTTAAGCTTCTCATTTGTACACCTGAGGTGGGGTGGGGGGGGGGGGGGGGTTTGTTCCAACTCTCGCATGCCATGGTTTATCTGATTTAAAATTGTTAATTTTCGCTGACTCTCTTTAATAATTAATACTCCTTCCGTTTCAAATTGATAAGCACTAGTTCAAATTTCTTTCTTCCAAATAATAGGCACTAGATATTTACTTAAGTAAGTAATTGTCAAATATACCCTCATTAATTATAGGGAATATTTTGAAAACACAACAAAAATTACCACTATATTAAATGGAGAAAATAACAAGAAAGCAAGAAAAAAGGCTCCACTTTTCACACAATACAATTTTATTAAGTTTGTTTACTTTATTACCAAATAAATATGTTTTATTTCATCCAACACCACCTTTTTCATTTAGTCTACACGTGTCCATAGTAAACACTGTTTTAATGTTTTTTTATTAAAAAAAGAGTCCACTTTTCAGTAGGCCTGACGCACGCCTGACGCGCCAGGCCTGCTGCACGTGAACACAGGTGCACCATGCACCTGTTGTCACATTTTGTTTTGGGTGCATAGTGCACCTGCTTCTCATATAACTCATAAAATGGGGACCTTTTTTTTCAAAGTTCCCCATATTTTTTTTAAATCATATATTATATATTTTATATATATTTATGTAAATGTTAAATATTTAAATTAAATATTTTAGAAAAAATTAAATCATTAATTTATTTATATATTTTATAAATATAACGTATCAAAATTTTAAATCGAGACTGGCGTTAAATGTTTTTTAATAAAGCGGATACATTTCTAATACATCTCTAGTATATCTGCGATACATTTTTGATACATCCCTAATTTTATTATTAATAAATTGAGTTTTAATTTTTAATTTTTGAGTGTTAGATAGTGCATTTTGAATATGTTATTGCTGCTAATGTTATTTTCTAGTACTTATTGAATTCTAATCGACTACATTTAATTGTAATTCGAATATATTTTTGATTCATCTGATACATAATTTATACATAAATGATACATATTTGATACATTAATTGAATTAACTGACTAATTCGATTGATTCGTTTTTATATTTAGAAAAACTTATAAACATATATCTAATTTATATGTATGTGATACATCTCAGATACATATGTGATACATCTTTGATAGATAATTTATACACGATAGATATATTTTTAAATGTATTTGCTAGTGAATATGAGAATGGCAATGTTACTTTTTTTATTCTTATTTTTTTACAACTATAGTGAAATTTTCGATACATATTTGGTTACATATTAGATACATCTACGATACATATTTAATACATCTCTGATATATAATTTAGATCGTTCATACATTTTTTTATCGATTTAATTAAATCAACCGACTAATTCAATCGGTTTGCTATTATATTTGAAAAAATAGATACATCTCCGATACATTTCCGATACATATTTTATTTAATTCTAATTGACTATATTTAATTGTAATTCAAATATATTTTAAATACATCTCTGATACACAATTTATACATGATAGATACATATTTGATACATTAATTGAATTAACTAACTAATTTGATTGGTTCGATTAATATTTATTGTTTTGTATATATTTGATCGGTTTGTTTTCATGATTTAACCGGAAACCCAAGGTGGATGAAAGTAAAAAAAACGAGTAAAATGTATTTAAATATAAAAACGAGTTGTTTTATTTATATTTGGTCGGTTCGGTTTTATGGTTTGACCGGAAGCCTAAGGTGGAAGAAAGGGAAAAATGAGTAGAAATGCAAAATATTCGATAAATATTTGATACATCTCGGATACATATGTGATACATTTCTGATACATAATTTATACGTGTTTAAAAAGAAAATTATCAAATTACGTTGAAAATTGAAAAATTATCAAACATATAATTTGATATATCTCTGATACATATATGATACATATTATATACATCGCTGATACATTTTTGATTTGTCAAGTTCTATAGTTTCAAGGACTGCCATCATTGGAGTATTATTTGTAGAGTGGAAACATATCTGATATATTCAAATAGATCATCGTCAAATTCTATAAAAAATATATATAACATGATAGACACATTTTTTTAAATGTATTTAATAGATACATCGCTGATACATAATTTATACACGATAGATATATTTTTAAAAGTATTTCAATAGATACATGATATATACATTTTTACTAAATTATATATTGTACATTTTTTACATATATTTATTTGATATATAATTATTTATTGTAGTTAATTAAACATATATGTAATAATACTAACTAAATTTTTCTAGTGCTTATTTATTTTTAATAGACTATATTTAATTAGTTGCTGTATAAATATTTTAAATTATTTTATATATATTTTAGATAAATTATTTTTGATAAATTTTAGTTATATTTTAAATTAGTTGTTATATAAATTATTTATTTTATTTAAAAAAACAAAAAAAAATATGTAAGGCCATTCTATAACAGTGCACTAGCATGGCACAGTGCACCAACTGGTGCACTGTTCACGCGTCAGCGGGCCTGACGCGTGCGTCAGGCCCGCTGACATCATCAAGATGGTATTTGTGAAATGTTTTTTGTGCACATGTAATAAGTCTATTTTTTGTTGTAAAGTGTGAAAATAATGGGCTCTTTTCTTGTATTTTTGTGATATTCTCTATTAAATGAGGGCAAGAATGGTAGTTTTGTATATATTAACTCATTTTATCTAGGGATCATAAATTTTTTAATATCCATATTTATCTGAAATTTCCTATCAAATTGAGACAGAGGGAGTATGAATTAGGTTTCTCTCTTATATAAATGAATATGATTATGAAAATTCTAGAATGCAACGTGTAAGAAGTATAGGATCACTACTTGGCATAATATTTGAGCATACATTTTCAAAGCTCGGCTTTATTATATGTACAGAAGTTCGATGGGTAGGTTGTTGCTTAATTTAAAGGTTATGGTGCCCATTTAACTTGTGCCATTTAATTAAGGGAAAAGGGTCAAATAGGCCTCTAACGTCTAACGTATGTATCAAGTAGGCCCTCAATGTTTAGAAAGGTGCAATGAGGACCCTAAAGTTTTTAAATTGTATCATCTAAGCCCTCCATAGGGGTCCTCGTTGATACGATTTAACAAACGTTAGGGTCCTCGGTGATCCCTAATAAGGGTTTAGATGATACAATTTAAAAACGTTAGGGGCTTATTTGACCCTTTCTGAACGTTGGGGGCCTACTTGATCTATAGGCTAAACGTTAGGGGCTTATTTGACCCTTTTCCCTTTAATTAAAAATAAATGTTGTTCAGACTTTTAATACTGCGATAGATGTTCGTGGTCCTACCAACGGTCCGGTCATTGACAAGTCATTTTTTCTGATGAATGGAGTACGTATCAATAATTATTGTTTCTGATGAATTGGGGTACATATCAATAATTATTGATCATTTAAATTAGACCTAATCATTTTTTATATTTAATTTTTTATATTATTTTTATCAATTACGGCCAAATTTTATAATTTTTATAAGGGTTAATATAAAAAAAATAAAAAAATTTACACGTTTTTTCATTTTAATCATGTAGTTTAAATTTTCTCATTTTTATACATGAACTATCACTTTTTCTCAAATTCATACACGGTGCTAAGGTGATACTCATTCATTGGTGTAAAGTGACATCTACCTCAGCAAATTACACCAATGGAACCGTGACACCTCATTACCGTGTATGAATTTGAAAAAAAGTGATAGTTCGTGAATGAAAATGAGAAAACTGAAACTGCGTGATTAAAATGAGAAAACGTGTAAAGTTCGTAAATTTTTATGACATTAACCCTTTTTATAATAATTATATTCATTTTAATTATTTTTTTTGTAATTATGGCCAAAATTTTAAATTTTATTTTTGAAAATCCAGACCTTTCAAATTTTTATCAGTTGCGACCAAAACTTTATATTAATTCTTTTTAAAAATTAGACATTTTTTTAGAATTTGTTCGTAATTGATAGAAGATATAAAGATTTGAATTTAAAAAGTAGAACTCAGAGTTTTGGTTATAACCGTAAAAAAATAAAACTCAAATTGAACATAATTGAAAAAATTAAAAGCTTAATAATGGTGAAAAAAGCCAAACCTTTACGACTTATTGCGATTTAAACCAAATTTTTTAATTTTTGTAATAATAGCGAAATTCTATTTTTTTGTTGCAATAATAGCCAAATTGCACTTTTTGTATGAATTTTTTGCCACTTCTTTTGACTTTTAATATATTACTATTCATCAAAAAAAAATAACCTAATATCTTAATTGAAAACAACAAATTTAGCCACCAGTTTGACTATTATTGCAACAAAAAAATACGATTTTGTTATTATTGCAAAAATTAAAAGGATTGGTTTAAATTGCAACAAGTCATAAATGTTTGACTTTTTCCACCATTAGGCCAAAATTAAAAGATTTGGTCGTAATTGATAAAAATTGTAAAGATTTGAATTTAAAAAATAATTAGACCTTTAAATTATTGATTTGTGTCGAGTTTTTTTTTTACTTGAGAAAGCTTAAATTTAATAGACCGGTAATAAAAAAATCTAAAAATTTATAATACGAGTGGGTGAATAATTAGAGATTCGTTAAGTTTGCTTAATAATTATAACTAATTAATTAATTGTATGTTAAATAACACGATAGTGAGTTAGGCGTTCGTTAGTTCGTTAGTTTATAGTTTTTTCTATTAAGAGAGCGGAATTGGTGTTTTCGAATAACTTGAATATAAATTAAATTGCTTGAATGTTTATAATACATTATTTTAATAACTGTACATTACGATATAAACTTATGATTTGTTAATTCATTTTTTAAATCCTTGATATAGTTAATTGTTATTTGATTGATATTTCAGTTATTAATTTTGTCTAATTAATCCCATTTTTTTATTGCTAAATAATTATAAATTAAATTAAATTGGTGATTGAATCATAGTTTTCTTGTGCGATTGATACTCAGACTTTTATATTTTATATTACTTATGTGATATTGTACACTTACAGTATTTTTTCAATACTTACAGTTTTCTTCGAGAAATTATGTAGAGTTTTTTTGTTGTTTTGTTTGCAGATTCTGACAATTTAAAATTAGTTTTTTTATTGTGTATACACTCATATTTATAAAAAAAAGTAGAGAATATTCAATTATAAACATTTATCTGTACATGAAAAAAAATCATTGGTTATTTTTCTTATAATTAGTCAAACAAAAACAATCATTTAACTAATATAAGAAAACATAATATTCTTTAGCTAATTACTTAAAAAAACCCTCATTTTGTAACATTTTTTCGTTTGTACTCTGATCTAGGAAAAAAATTCATTTGTACCCTTTTTTTGATTTTTCGTTTTCAACTGTACCCCAAAGAATTAAATTGAACTTTTTTTATTTAGAAAAAAATATAAAATAGTCCTTCATTTTTAACCTATATTCTAATTAGATTTTAATGTTATTAATAGTACAAAAATATCTTCTTTTTTGAAAAGTTAACCTTACAATAATTATTTATTTTATATTAATTATCAATAACTTTTTCAAATTAAAAAACGTAAAAATAAATACCTTTTACTTAAAAAAGAATTCAATTTACGTTAATTTTATTTAAATTTTTTTCCGGATCTCACGCGAGGAATCCTCCTCCTCGCCTGAGGAGAGGAGCTGTTCAAAATTAAAAAAAAGGTACAAATGAATTTTTTTCTAGGTCAGGATATAAGCGAAAAAATATTACAAGTTGGAGTTTTTTTGAAGTAATTAGACTTATTTTTTAAAATTGGATAATTATGATTTTTGCCTTACCAAAAATAATTTATATAATATTATTTAGACTTTATATAGTAATTAATTTTAAATCTGAAAATAAATTTGAAAATCTAATACTACAAACTCAATTTATTTTATGGAATTAAAATTTTCTTGTCTACAGGCACACAGTGGCGGAGCCACTTGAGAGATAAGAGGGGCATTTGCCCCTCTTATTTTTAAAAAAGTACAAAATTTTCAAGCAACTTTTTTTTAAGTATGTCATACTTCCTTGAAAAATAGCACATGTTGACCCCCTTATTTTAAATAATTTTCAATTTTTATATATTATATATAAAAATTTAAAATTTTGCCCCCATAATTTTTAATCCTGGCTACGCCACTGCAGGCACAGTTCATCATAAACTGCTCTTTGATACCAATGGGAGTTGGTCCAAGTGGTAAGCGGCTTCGTATCGTTTAAGTAAGGTCTCGGGTTCGAGTCCTTGTGAATGCAGAAAATTCTCACTGGCACACTCACCCACCATGCCAGGTGCGCGACGCGGGTCGGATCCGGACTAGTCAGAGCGAAGCCTTAAAAACCGGATGAGCTTACCAAAAAAAATAAAAATAAAAATAAACTGCTCTTTGATAGATAGTTCAGGGGTATGCGGTCGTACACCTCAAATTTAAAAAACAAAAACAGCTATTGTAACCGTTCATAAAAAACGCCGGTAATTCCTTTAACTGGATTGCTATTCGCCGCCCCCTTTTGCTTACCACCGCACAGGCAAAGGACAATTTTACCCTTTTCACATTTTCAATAGATAACCAATTCATAAAAAAAAAACTAAATCCTCTCAACTCATTCAACTTTTCACAAATTCATATTTTACGAAAATGTCGGATTTGGAACGAGATAGAAATCGACAACCTCCGGTAAGTATTTTTTTTTATTAATTTCGGTTTTTTTTTTTTAAAAATAATTTTAAAAATAGAAAACGAGATTTCACGTCCCCTCCGGAGGAGGGGACGCCGGAAACCGGCGTCCCCTCTTCCGGAGGGGACGTCGGAAACCGGCGTCCCCTCTTCCGGAGGGGACGTGAAATCCGCCGTTCCCTCCGGAAGAGGGAACGTGGATTTCCCACGTTCCCTCTTCCGGAGGGAACGTGCGGCGTCCCCTCCGGAAGGGGGGACGCCGGAAACGGCGTCCCCCCTTCCGGAGGGGACAGGGGACGCTGGCGTCCCCTCCGGAAGGGAGGACGCCGTTTTCGGCGTCCCCCCTTCCGGAGGGGACGAACGGCGTCCCCTCCGGAAGCGGGGACGCCGGGCGTCCGGCGTCCCCCCTTCCGGAGGGGACGCCGGACGCCCGTTCCGTAATTTAATATAATTTTTTTTTTAAAAAAAAAATATTAAATTTAAAAAAATATTAAATAATTTTACAAATTTATTTAATTTAATATATATTATTTCTATAATTTAAATTATTATAATTGCAGGGCAGAAAGCGTATGGGAAAGACGTTTTTGGCCCCAGAATTAGGGGGATCGGGAGCCCGTCACGTTACGACGCGTAAAGTTTCTGCCTCGCCGAGAATAACAAGTTTCGTCCAAAACGGGTGTATACTGTCAAGGCTGATCGGGTTACCTACAAATAACACATATTAGCTTTCAATAACAATATTAATATTTTTAATATTAGTATTCAATGAAAGTGGTGCGTGATACCTGAATCGACCACCGCTCGCAGCTCACATGCACAGGGGATCTGATGTGTTGATCTAACCACACAACCACAGCGATCGTAGACATCGGTACTCAATTCTCGCATACGCCTTAGTTCTTTCGATATTAAATCCAGACAGTAATGCGACACTCTGCATGAGAGCTTGTCAAATGGAAAACCGCGTCGATGTACGCCAATAGTCCGTCTGGAGTCCTCAAGTGTTTTGCTGCAGTAATTTTAAAACATTTATGTTAATAACAATGTCCACATAGTTTGTATAAGTACTAATATTACTCGAGAAGAATGTTACCGGATATCTATCAGCTGCGACTGTATAACTTTGTCGACCTTCGTCCAGACTGTGTCCAGAGCACCGGTGCTAGAGTTGAGCCACTGCTTAAGCTGAGCATGTGCGCTCTCGACTCTACATGTGGTGGTGTTTCCAAAATGTAGGACTAAGTCCGTCCAGCAAGATACGAACTTCTCTCTGTGTCCCAGCCAAGTCCCCTCAATGTACTGTATCAACCCTGGAAAACCTTTAAACCGATCTCTGAAGTGCTCCACAGCTATGTTATATTGATCAAAACTTGGCGCTCTGATAATTTTCTTCCATGTACTATTCTTGAAAATTTCAGCAAACTCTTGGTTTTTCCCACTAATTCTGTACACTCTATCTTCTACGTCCTTATTTATGTGCCACGTACATAGTAGATGAGAAGAACGTGGGAAAACCTCTGACACTGGTCTCATAAGCCCCAATTCTCGATCAGTAAGAATAGCGCTCGGATGAATATGTTCCCCAATCAAGCACCTGCATTATTGCCCGATGATTTAATAAGTAATTTGAATTTGAATGTCATTAAAATATCAAATAACATAATTATAATTAAATACCTCAGTCTCTCCAATACCCATCTGTAGCTCCCTTCAGTCTCATCCTTCATAATTGCATATGCAATTATGAAGTTCTTGTTGCAAGGAGTCATTCCAATAATCTCAAAAAAAGGCAGCTTGTACTTGTTCGTCTTGTACGTGGAGTCCATGCCGATGATCCAGTAGTACGTACGAAGTAGTCTCACTGAATCAGGATGAGCCATGAAAATATGGGTCAACACACCTGTATCCTCCTCAGCAAGAGTCCAGTGTACATAATCATTTTGCTGAGCCATGTGATAAAATTGCCCAACCACATCTCTACCCTCAAAGCTAGACTTTCTCAAAGTCTCTCTATAGTTGTACACTTGCTTTATTCTAGGGTTGTCAGATGGTACTTTTTCTTTTAAAGCTGCCATGATAGAACACGGCTTCGCTTGTGCCGCAGTCATATCTCGCACAATTTCTTTCGCCTCGCCACTCAGCCCACTCATCTGACGGTATCCTTCAGGATACACAGCTAGAGCATGGTTGTGTGTACTCGAAATACCAGGATCTGTAAGTATAAACCATGCAGTCTTTCCTAATTTGACAATAATTTTAAATTTGCACTTACACGCTTTTGTCTTCGTATTTTTCCGTACGAAGGAATCAGAATCTGTGAATGAACCTCTGTAACGCTCACCCCGAGCACATCGTAGAAGCTTCTTTTTCCCCTCGTTCTTATGTGACGAAATGACTAATTCAAATCCAATCTTTATAGCAGTACTCTTAGCCCAAGTAATTGCTTCAACATCACTATCAAACCCATGATCTAGCTTAAACCAATCGCTGTAATCAATTCCATCACCGCCATAATCTTCTAAATCAACCTGCAAAACATAAATACTTACGTTTAACAAATCGAAATAATATGTAATAAAAAGTCGTAATAATATTGAATAAAAAATTACTGTAATTATTAAATTTTTTAGCATTAATTAATTTCCGGCCGCGACGTTTCTGGAGAGGACGCCGGCGTTGGGCGTCCCCTCTAGAGGAGGGGACGCCCAGCTTTACGTCCCCTCTAGAGAGGGGACGTAAAGCTGGGCGTCCCCTCCTCTAGAGGGGACGCCATTTTGGGCGTCCCCTCTTCTAGAGAGGACGCCGAGCGTCCTCTCTAGAAGAGGGGACGCCCAAAATTGGCGTCCCCTCTAGAGGAGAGGACGTTGAATTTCACGTCCTCTCCTCTGGAGGGAACGTGAAATCCAATCGTCCCCTCCTCTGGAGGGAACGTGAAATCCAATCGTCCCCCTTGAAAAAATTTAAAAAAATATTTAAAAAATTTAATTATTACCCCAGAAAAGCCGGAAAAACTTGTTTCCGAATGTCGATACTCGTTTCCCGACGAATTATACTCGTTATCCGTCATTTTACTCGGCTTTTTACATATTTTTCCGAATGTGTTCGAATAAGTTGAGAGAATCTTGGTTTTTTTTTTTCGAAATTTTTCTAAAAGGGCAGAAAATGTCTTTTGCCTGTGCGGTGGTAAGCAAAAGGGGGCGGCGAATAGCAATACCCTTCCTTTAATCTTATTTGGAAATCAGAAAGTCCTCTAAAGATAAGATTTTTTTCTTTGACTTGCTTGCCATGGAAGAGTGCCAAGTTTTGAATTTCTCCACTCTCGTCACCTGCTAGCTATAACAAGCTCTAATTGCAGCTTATTTCATACTCCAAAAAATCAGGTTCATATTCTACTCCATTGTCCATATGCTAATTCTATTTGGAATTGTGTGTTGAAGAAAAAGAATATTCTATGGGTTACTCCGTACTCCTTTCATTTTTAAGTACGTATATATTATTTTTTATATTAATTTTTTGAAAATATCACAAAAATACCACAAAAATGGCTCAACATTTCATACATTGTCACCTAACTTCATTATTTATCATTCCTACCACAAAAGCACAAAAGTTTACAACACACCATTCCATTAATAAGGTGACACATGGCAAACATGACATTATCTTAATAAAAAGGAATAAAAACAGCTAGCACATGTGATTGGCGCGTCAGCGCGCGTCAGCGCGTCATAGCGTCAGCGCGTCAGAGCGTCAGCCAATAGCACGCAAGCATCAACAAATTATAGACACAGTTTTGTAATATCATCTGATACATCTCCGATACATCTCCGAGATATCATTGATACATTCTCCAAAAAAATTAACAGTTTTTTATTTATCTTTTAAAAATATATTTTGATTATATATCGTATTTTATTATTCTTGTATATTTATAAATATAAAAAAATCCACAAAATTATTCAAAGTAATATTTACAAAAATTACAATAAATAATTATGTATCAATGATGTATCAAACAAATATATGTAAAAAATATATAGTGTGTAAATTTAATAAAAATGTATACATTTAGTAAAAATGTATCTATCATGTATCTATTTAAATACATTTAAAAATATATCTATCGTGTATAAATTATGTATCAGCGATGTATCTATTAAATACATTTAAAAAATGTGTCTATCATATTTATATATATATATTTTTTATAGAATTTAACGATGATTTATTTGAATATATCAGATATGTATCCACGCTATAAATAATACTCCAACGATGGCAGTCCTTGAAACTATAGAACTTGACAAATCAGAAATGTATCAGCGATGTATTAAATATGTATCATATATGTATCGGCGATATATTATATTATATGTTTGATAATTTTTCAATTTTATTGATACACGGGCCTAACTTATAATAATATATATCACATAGAAATTATATATCACGGATGTATCTATTACGAATATTTAAAAAGTATATATGTATCAACGATGTATCTATTTAAATATATTTTAAAAATGTATATCTCATGTATAAATTATGTATCAGCGATGTATCTATTAGTACATTTAAAAAATATACTATCATGTTTAATTTTTTTTTTTGATAAATAACAATGTATCAGCGATGTATCTATTATACATAAATTATGCATATGTTAAGTATATTTAAAAAATATATTTATCATGTATAAATTATGTATCAGCGATGTATCTATTAAGGTAAATTTTAAAATACCTACGCGTTTGGCAAAAAAAAAACCTATACGTACGTCGTTTAACTATTTATTTTTAAATAATAAATCAATAATCATCTAATATATCTAAGATGTATTGAAATGTATCAATCGTGTATAATTTATGTATCAACGATGTATCTATAAAGTACATTAAAAAATGTATCTATCATGTATAAATTATACATCATAGATGTATAAATATAAAACGAACCGATCAAATTAGACAATTGAATCAATTAAATAGACTAAAATAAAAAATGACAATTAAATTGGTTAATTATACTTTAATTTTACTACATCTAATTCTTTTTCTAGACCCAAAATGTCTCCACTTCTTCTCTAACTAATGCATTTATTTATATTTTCCACACATTCTCCATAGCCATAATATCTCCATAGAAGATCTTTTTGGTGGCAGAATCACCTAATTTCCTCCAAGTCTTATCTGATGGCATTGTAAAACTCTTAACACTTCTTCCATGCAACAAAAAAATCCAAAACTCAACAACACGGAATTGTTCCATCATTGACTGTCTCAATTCAAGATTTTGAAAAAGAGAAATTAACCTACATACGCGTCGTTTAACTATTTTCTTTAAAAATTATAAATCAATAATTATCTAATATATTTGAAACGTATCAAATATGTATAAAACACAAGAAAAAGTGTTTGAACGGTCGAATATATATCAAACATGTATCAGAGATGAATGAAATATGTATAAAAAATGAATCAAAAATGTATCGGAAATGTACAAAATAATGTATCAAAAATGTGTATTGGAGATGTATCAAATATGTATCGGACATATCTATTATATAAATAAAAAGAATTTGATTACAATTAAAATCCAAAAATGAAAAACATGGGCGTTGTTTGGCTGCTGAGATAATTTTTCAGTTCACCCAACACCACGACAGAAGCGTCGAAATGGAATATCTTGTTTGTGTGCTAAAACATCTTCTAGATACCTTTTAGCCTTTGCCGAATGCAACTTTCGAATTGAAAACCTTGTCTCTCTTGTATTCTAATAAACCAGCAGTGAAGTGAGAACATAAACTATGAATCAATCAAAACCTCTAACATTAACAATATTAAATTAAAGAACTTATGTCATCAATTCAAGTTGATCACAACAACTTGACAATCATTTCAACTATTTACATGAACCAAGGCAATAAAAAATAACGATTGTAAAATTTACCTTAAAATGAACTCGCAGATCACATCCCTGTACTTTGCAAGCTGAAATACATTAACATCATCATAATAAATTTTCATTTTTTTCCAATCAAGTAAAATCTCAAACAATTGAAAGATATAGAAAATTCAAAATTTAGCAATGTTATGCACTCACATTTGGAAGGGTTATCAGGTTCTCTGGAATACTTCACCTAAAACAACAATGAAATAATTTCCATAAAAAATTAAAAAACCAAACCAAAAAATAAAAAATAAAAAAAGCAAAAAGAACAAAATTTTCTCAGTTTTATTTGCTTGAAACACAAATGATAAAGTACCCACCATTGCTACAATCTTCCTTTATCTCTCCGCCACCCTCTCTCTGTCACCACCAACACAGCCTTCTCCTCTCTTTATTCATTCCTTCAATTAACGATAAAAATGACTCAGGCGGCTTTAATAAAAATTCACCTTTTGGCGGCGGCGGCGGAGGTAACAACGAAAATAACCACGACGACGATGGTGATATTAATAATACAGGTGATAAAATCAGAATGAGGCGATGGTGGTGCTAAAAAGAATAAAAGGAGATGAAAATTAATGGGGCAAGGTACATGTGTGATTTGTGAACACGTGTTGGTTTGAGAGAAAGGTGTTACTGGTTGAAAAGTAATAGTGGGAGCTGGTATTTAATGAAAGAAAAATTGTAATAAAGTAAACAAATTAACTAATATTGTATTATAAGAAATAGTGAGTCATTATTCTGGTTTTCTTATTATTTTCTCTAATTTTTTTATCAAAAAAATATTTTTATATTATTTAAAAGTACATATATATTATTTTTTATAGTAACTTTTATCAAACAAATACACATACATTATTTTTAATTACCGATCATAGGCTATTTCTAATAAAAAAATTTAAAATCAAAAAATATTTTGTTTTTCAAAAAATTCGCGAGACATCCTCGGGAGACGTCTCGCATGGTGCCGACATCTATCGAGGACGTATCGCACCATGCGAGACGTCTCCCAATGATGTCCACGAGAATTGTTTTATTTAAAAGGCTAAAAAGATAAAAAAAAATGGCGGTACCTAATAATCTAGAGGCGGTATTTAGCAATACCCTTTAATTATTGTTGATATATGGATTAATAATTTTTATACAACGTATATTCAATTTTAATCATTTAATATTTGAATTAATTTTAATAAAAAAATAATTAAATTCAGTTTCAACCGAACAGAGCTGAAATTTTCGGTTCGGTACATTTAGATTCTTATTCTCCATATTAAAAAATTAGTTCGATTTGGTTTTAAAATTTTCCAAACTTCGGTCGGTCGGTTTTGGAAATTTTCAAACCGAACCGAACTGAAGCTCAGCCCAACCTTTCATACTCTTATTTCTGGATAACTATGCCATTCAACAAAATATTTTTGGATAACTATGCCATTCAACAAAAGCTTTGAAATGTAAACTGTTGCTCCAGCAAACCCGATTAGTCTGTAATAGCTTAACAAATCTGAGAGATAATTTTAACTAAAAGAGGTGGAAATCAAAATGTTCACCAAGCCAACAAAACCAAACTTAAAATGATATTATCATAAAGAGAAAGCGTTAGAATTAACACATTTTAAAGTTTTTGAACTTTACATTTTCAGTTTATCTGATCTCTAAACTTTTATTTAATTTTATTTTGTCTCTAAAATTTATGTTTTTAGTTTATTTAGTTCCAAAAATTTTATTTGGTATTATCTGGTTTGATTTTTTTTGCTTCCTTAGTTCCTCAAAATTAAAAAGTGTAAAATCTAGCGACCAAATAACATAAAATGGATGTTTAGGGACTAAATAAATTAAGAACATAAAATTAAGGGATCAAATAAGACTAAAAAGTTTGGTACCCTTACGAAATTAATAACATAAAAATGGATGTTTAGGAATCTTTTTCAATCAAAGATCAGTTTTAAGGTGGGTAATGGTGAAAGCATAAGGTTTTAGAGGGATATTTGGCTCAATCTTCAAGCTCGCCCTATTGCTGAAACTCATCCTTTTTTGTTTTTGTTTGCTGCAAATTAGGGAGGGTCATTGGCGGAGCATGCGAAATGTCTGCCCAAAAATGTAGCAAACTTTACACGAAGAAGACGTCTTTGTATTGGAGAATCTAAGGCTCTTTCTATGATCAGCTTAATGGTGTTACTATTTTATCGGGACATATTGACGAAACTCGATGGAACTGCTGGTCAAAAGGATATTCTGCTACTTCTTTTATCAGTAATAGCTTCATGGCTGTTTTTTTTGTCAAGCCAAAAGCAGAGGACTTATATTAAAAGAGCAAAAACCTGCTAATTACAACCTCACAGCAAAGCTGAACTACTTACAGAGGAAAAAGAAAAGGAATGAAAAAGCAATTAAATTCCCCAACTATCGAGCTGGATACTATTTCTATGCCCGCCAAATTTAAGCAAAATATCCTCCCTCACTTTTCTATATACACCATCAGTATTAACAGTATGGTTTTGCTTAAAAATCAACTCATTTCTAGCTCTCCAAATATTATATACAGCAGATGAGAAAGCCACTCTTCATATCCTGCATAGTAACGATTTGCCACTCGTTTTTTTCGTAAACCAGCTAACCTCTCTTCTCCAGTTCATAATAACTCTGCTGATCCCACAAGCAAGTAAAACTCTCTCCCAAACTGTTTTAGAGAAAATGCATTCAAAGAACAGATGATCAATACTTTCATCCGCATTTTGACAGAAGACACAAGAAGCAGTAGAACAAATTCTCCAATGAACTAGCCTATCTCTTGTCAATAATCTTCTCTTAAGAGCCAACCACACAATAAACGCATGTCTAGGCACATTACCATTGAACCATATTAATTTGAACCAGGGAACATTGTCTCGAGAAGAAGATAAAGCTCTCCAAGTACTTGCTATAGAAAATTTCCCATTCGCCTCCAAGTTCCACCTAATATCATTTTCTTTATCTTCCACAATAGCATGATTGTTATTAACATAATCCCACACCCTTTGAGTATAATCATCAATGGCCTCTGGAAAACACCATCTTCCTTGTCTCCAAACATCCCTAACCAAAGCAGTTTTTCCAATCTCAGAATCTTCAATATTGACTAATGGGAACCGATCAATCAAAGACAAACCATGATCCCAAGGGTCAAACCAAAACGAGAATTTTTTTACCATTCCCCAAATTATAAGTAAAAAACTTTTTTACAATAATTCTTTGGTTTAACAGTTGCCTCCAACTCCAACTACAATCATAAGGCTTAAGAATGCCCCAAAAACTAAGGCATTTAAGCTTATTTGTTATAACCCAAGTTGCCCATAGGAAAGGCTTAGCAGAGACCAAATCCCAAATATGCTTAGTAGTAGCAGCCACATTCCATAAATGAATATCTTTCACACCCAAGCCCCCTGTTTTCTTTGAATAACAAACATTCTTCCAAGCAACCAAACCACTAGATTTACTGTCATTCGTACCTCGCCAAAGAAAAGTCCTGCAAATAGCCTCAACTTCATGCACAACAGCTTTAGGCAAAACAAAAACTGAGCACCAAAAAGAATTCATACTCAACAGGACTGCATTGATAAGTTGTAGTCTCCCGGCATAAGATAAGTTCCTAGTAGTCCAGCTAGTTACTCTTGTAGTGATCCTCTGAACTAATGGCTTACAATGCTCCTTAGATAGTTTAGTAGAGACGAGAGGAAGTCCCAAATAGCGAACAGGAAGTTCACCCTCTTGAAACTGAAGAATCTGAAGGATCTCTCTCCTTACATCGGAAGGAACACCATTGAAATAGATAGCACTCTTGTTAGGATTAGCTTTCAAACCAGAAACATTATGGAACTCCTCCAAAACATTCGTGATTATCCGAATAGAAATAATATCACCATGGCTAAACATAAAGAGGTCATCGGCGAAATACAAATGATTAAGTTTCAAAAATTTACACCCTTTATGGAACTTGAACTCAACAGTGGTCTTCCTATAAAGCAATCTGGTAAAATATTCCATTAAAAGAACAAATAACAAAGAGGATATAGGGTCCCCTTGTCTAAGACCACAACCACCACGAAAATAGCCCTCAAGACTGCCATTCACAACAATAGAGAAGCTACAAGATCTAACACAACTCATGATCCAGGAAATAAATCTTCTAGGGAACCTCAAACCAAACAGAACTTCTTCCAAAAAGTCCCAAGAAACAGTATCATAAGCTTTTTGAATGTCAATCTTTAAAGCACAACAATCATCCTTATTTCTATGATAATTTCTAACTAACTCATGGGCTAACAAAATGTTATCGGTAATTTTCCTCCCAGGAATAAAGGCACACTGATTTTGATGAACAATCTTATCTAGCACCTTTCTAAGTCTGTTAGCTAAGATTTTAGTAACACACTTATACATACCATTGCAACAAACTATAGGTCTATAATCACTAAGAGTTAGAGGAGAAGAGACCTTTGGCACAAGGGTGATGGCAGTAGAATTTGCTTGCTTTAACATCCTGCCATTATCAAAAAAATCTCTGATAGCTTTTTTCACATCAGCCCCAACAATCCTCCAACATTTCTGAAAGAAACAACTATTAAAGCCGTCCGGACTAGGTGCTTTATCCATTCCAATGCTAAAAATAGCCTGCACAATCTCATCATCTGATACCTCATCTATCAGCATGTTACTATCCATCTCATCAATAACATTCCCATAATCAAAAACCTCAGGCGAGATAGACTCGCTTCTTTTACCTTTCTTTCCAAGGATATCCTTGTAATAATTAAGGATTTCTTGGGTAATCAGCTCTTTATCAACAATCTCCTCTCATGTTGTATTAATAATCTTAGAAATTCTATTTCTAGCTTTCCTTTGCTTAACAATTCTGTAAAAATATTTAGTATTTTGATCTCCCAACTCAATCCAAGAGACTCTGGACTTCTGCCTCATAAAACTCTCTTCTTTGTTCAATAACAGCCTGAGATGAAAATAACAAGCTCTCTCCTCTGACTGGAGGTCAGGATTCTCAGGGTCTGCTTGAATATATGTTTGAAGCTTGATCAACATCTTCTTACTACCATTGACTTGATTAGAGATATCAGAATATGCAACTCTATTAAGATTTCTAAGCTCTTTTCTAAGAATTTTCAATTTCATGTAAAGCTGAAACATAGGAGAACCTTGCATAGGAGACCTCTATACCCTTTCAACTAGGGGTGAGCATCGGTCGGTTCGGTTCGGTTGGAATTTTTTCGGTTTTTTCGGTTTGAAAAATTCTCAAACCGAACCGAACTTTTAGTTTGGAGGTGAAAAAACCGAACCGAACCAAACCGAAAATTTCGGTTCGGTTCGGTTAAAACCGAATTTCACCATTTTTTATTTTTTAAATTTTTTTATAATAAAATTAATTGAAATATTAAATAATTAGAGTATAATAAACTTCCATATATATTGAAATAATAATTATTAACTCATATATCAACAATAATTAAGATATAAAGACAAAAAACATATAAATATAAGTATATATGTATATTATTTTTAAAATATATATATATTTTATATTAAAGTTCGGTTAATTCGGTTTTCGGTCGGTTCGGTTTTCAAAACACTCAAACCAAACCGAATACCGAACACCAAACTTTACCTAGAGTAGAAATCAAACCAAACCGTTTTCACCGAAAAACCGAACCAAACATCAAATTTCGGTTCGGTTCGGTACGGTTTTTCGGTTTGGTTCGGTTTTTGCTCACCCCTACTTTCAACAATTCCAAAAAAACTAGGATGATCACACCACATGTTGAAGAAACGAAACATACTTTTAGCTTTGTGAGGACCATACCCAAATCTGACCACAAGAGGACTATGATCAGAGATACAAGGAGCTAAGATATCACAAAAAGAATCCTCCCAGCTCTCTCCCCATTTATCATTACTGAACCACCAATCAATCTTTCTCCAAACTCTTCTATCCCCCATTTGATTATTGGTCCAAGTAAACTTATTGCCTTTATTCACCATTTCAACAAGATCAGATTGCATCATCCAATCATGAAACTCTCTGGCAGCATTAGAGTTAATCTCATTACTCCCCTAATCTGTCATTATCAGATAAGACAACATTGAAATCACCTTGAATGAGCCAAGGTAAATTCACAGTTCTACCACTATCTTTCAAGCTATCCCATAATAACTTCCTATCACCAACATCATACGAACCATAAACCACAGTCCAAAAAAACACCTTATCATTCATATGCACTTTGCAATGCAAATACTGATTGTGATGAACCACAACTGAAACTGAAACTTCCTCAGAGTTAAACATCAACCAAATCCTTCCCATAGACGGACAATTATAATTACGTAACAACTGCCAACCAGACATCTTGATCCTACCAAACCCTTTCCTTATTACATTCTTGAACCCTTGTCTCAACAATACCCAACATAATCAAATGATTTTTAGCAATTAAAGATTTAATCTCCAACTGCTTAAGAGGGTCATTTAGCCCTCTAATATTCCAGCTCCCAATCATTGACAATCCGCCAGAGTAATAGAATTAGAAAACACATCCCATACATCCATTTCCACCAAAATCCTAGCATACGCCAGTTTACACCAAAATTCTAAATCTGGTTTGTTAATGGAATTGGAAAATCTCCCCTCAATTTCAATTTTTATGTGGCTTTTTTCGAAAAATAGAATTGCTTTTAATCATTTTCTTTATAATCAGAATTTGCTATCTAAGAGTCAATCTCTTTGTGCCGTTTGTTTTGATGTGGAGTCGGGTATTCATATTATTCTTCACTGCACTTTGCCTTGGAAGTTTTAGTCTAACTTTCTTCAGAAAATTGATATTTCGGCTTGGAATATGCTGGGAGATATAGGGTATTTTTATTTTCAGAGGATGGCTTTGGCTAATTACAAACTTCGGATCAAGATTTAAGATACAATTTAGTTTTTAAACGTTGGGAGACTTGAATTTTGAAAAGTAAGAAACAACAAGTTATTCAGACACGAGTCAACGAATCATGTAGATGTATTATTTATTTGCATTAACAAGGGTGTGAATCACTTTAAGTATTTGTAATTTAGTTTTTTTTTTACTAGAAACTAGTTCTGTTTTGCCTTCTACTCCTTGTGGTTGTGGTTTAATAATAATCATTTACCAAAAAAGAAAAAGCTTTTAAAAATTTAATAAATAAAATTTAAAAAAATATATCAATAATTTTTTTAATAAATAATTAATGTTTATAAGTAATTTTATATAAAGAGCTTTTAAATATTTAATCAATAATATTTTTAAAAAATAATGTTTATAAAATTTTAATATAATAATAATAAATATTGGTTATTTATATGAAGAATTTGTGTACAATTTAATCAATAAATTATAATATTATATCATATTAATAAATTATAGATTTAATTAATATTAATAAGTTTAATAATCTAATTTGTTGCAAGTTATTGTAAGTTATAGAAATGACTTTTTCAAACCAATCAATAAATTTTATTTTATTTAATAATTATATTAAATTAATAAATAATTTAAGAATACATATTAACAAACATCACATTTATTAGAAACAATAGTATAAAGATTAAAAAAAACTAATTATGAGATATGATTTTTTAATATTATTATATTTTGTAATTTGAAGAGTTTTATATAAATTTAAAAGTTATAAAATTTCAAGAGTTTTAATATATTATTTATATTTATAGTTACAAAAGAAAATGTAATTTTAAAATTAAATTTAATGAATTTAATTTTACAAATTTATGACTAGAAATTTGGAGAGTTATATTATAAATAATATTTGTAGTTATATATATATATATATATATATATATATATATATATATATATATATATATATATATATATATATATATATATATATATGTATTTATACATTTATTCTTGTTTTTTTTTTCTTGTTGCATACCAGTCGATCATCATTACTAGTTTTTGGTAAAATGGCAGAAGCAGTACCATTTGGTGTAGCTACAGAGATACTCTACAAACTGGGTTCCTCTCTTTTCCAAGAAATCGGCTCCTTTTATGGCGTAAAACAAGATTTACATAAGCTTGAAAACACACTCTCCACCATTAAAGCTGCTCTTCTTGATGCTGAGGAGAGACAAGAGCGTAGCCACCTGGTTCAAGACTGGATCCGTAAGCTTAAAGATGCTGTCTTTGATGCTGATGACCTACTGGATTCTGCAGCCACCAGAGTTTCACAGTCTCCGGTTAGTGACCTTCTCTTATCCCCAAATTTAGTTGCTTTTCGATTCAAAATGGGCCGAAAAATTAAGGAGATTAGGAGAAGATTAGATGGAATTGCAGATGATATGGCAAAGTTCAATTTTAGGGATAGGGATTTGCAGTTTGGGAATAGGGAAAGAGAGCAAACTCAAACTCAGACTCACTCTTTTGTGTTGAATTCAGAAGTTATTGGTAGAAATGAGAGTAAAGAGGAGATTGTAGGATTGTTAGTGCAAGAAAATTGTTCTAATTCTATAATTTCTGTTGTTGGTATTGGTGGTTTAGGTAAAACCACTCTTGCTCAGTTTGTTTATAATGATGAAACAGTGGTTAGTTTTTTTGAAAAGAGGATTTGGGTGTGTGTTACTCAAGATTTTGATGTGGAGATGGTTGTTCGGAAGATTTTAGCTTCGATAACAATGTCGGAATTGGGTAGTTGGGATATGGATCAGCTGCAACTCCGTCTTCGAGAAAATTTGAACGATAAGCTTTACCTTATTGTTCTTGATGATATGTGGAATGAGAATCTTGAGAAGTGGATGCGTTTGAAGAATTTATTAGTTGGTGGTGCTAATGGAAGTAAGATTCTTGTGACTACTCGCAGTAGGAAAGTTGCATCTGTTATGGGTGCGGAGTTCACCTTTTTGTTGAAAGGTCTCACGGAGGAAGAATCTTGGATATTGTTCAAGAAAATTGCTTTTCGAGGAAGAGAGGGGAATGTTGATGAAAACCTCGAAGGAATTGGCAAAAGATTGCTTGATAGATGCAAAGGTGTTCCTCTAGCTATAAGAACTTTGGGGAGTGTAATGCAGTTCAAAAGAGAGGAAAGTGATTGGTTGGCTATAGAAAATAGTGAAATTTGGAAGCTATCTCAAGAGTCCAGTGATATTTTACCAGCATTGAAGATGAGCTATGATCAATTACCAATTAATTTGCGTCAATGTTTCGCGTATTGTTCGATATTCCCCAAAGGCTGCATAATATGTAAAGATCAATTGATCCAGTTGTGGATGGCGCAAGGTTACATTACATCTTCAAGTGGAAATCATAATTTAGAGGAAATAGGTGATCAGTATTTCAATGATTTTCTGTTGAGGTCATTTTTTCAAGAGGCTGAAAAGGATGTTTTTGATAACATTATTAGTTGCAAAATGCATGATCTGATTCATGATCTCGCGCAAACAGTTGCTGGTACTGATTGCTCACTCTTAGGAATTGATGCTGAAACTTTTTCTAAAAGATTGCGGCATTTGTCATTTGGACGGTCTCTCTATTATACATGGGAAGTTCCAAGGCACTTACAGCAGGTAAAGGGTTTACGGACCTTTCTCCTGCCCGTTAACGATCGCTGCATAAATGAATCGAATCAAGCTGCCATCATTTCAAATTTCAGAAGACTGCGCGTTTTAGACATGCACTGTTTAGGTATCGAAAATTTGCCATGCTCGATTGGTAAGTTGCAGCACTTGAGGTATCTCGACATATCCGTTAATAATCTTATAGAAACTCTTCCGGATTCTGTTTGCAATTTGCATTACTTGCAAACTCTACTGCTCTCTCGTTGCGAAAGACTTGTGGAGCTTCCTCGAGCCATTCGAAAATTGATCAATCTCAGACACCTTGTGATCATCAAATGCCCTAGATTGCATCATATGCCACCTGGACTGGGAGAGTTGACATTTCTTCGGACATTATCGAGGTTCATAGTGCCGCGTGATGAAATAGCAGGGCCAAGCAGAGCTCAGATTAATGAACTTAATGGGTTGAATCTTCTCAGGAATGGAATATGGCTTAAGAACCTCGAATGCGCTGTTGTATCAGAATCAAAGGAAGCCAACTTGAAGGGAAAAATATACCTTCAGTTCCTGGGACTCCATTGGAACCCATCAAAGACTGATAATAGTACTGATGAATCAGTGCTGGAGAATCTCCAACCTCATCCGAATCTGAAACACCTGTGGTTGGAAGGATACGCTGGCGTAAAAATCTCTAGTTGGCTTGCCTCGCTTAGAAATATTGTCAGAATCACGATACGGGATTGTCCTAATTGCAAGTATCTCCCAGCATTGGAGCATCTCCCATTTCTCAAGTTTCTTCAACTTCATAAATTAGCAGCTCTGGAATATGTAGAATATGGGATCACTACAGCTACTTCTTCATCAGCTCCGACGAAAGCATTCTTCCCATCATTACAGGAGCTCTGGCTTTATGGATTGCCTAATTTCAAGGGTTGGCAGAGCAAGAATCTGTTTAATGAGACTGATTCAAGTGAAGCATCATTATCAGTTGGCCATGATCAATATCTACAACGCTTCTTTCCGTTTCTTACTCAATTGACCATTGAAAGGTGTTCTAAGCTAAATTCGATGCTGTTTTTTCCTCATCTAGAGTCACTTCATCTTATTAATTCCAGTATTATGGTAGCAGAAGCATCACTGTTCTCTGAATTGCCTCACTCCCTCTCCCCGTTTTCGACAATACAGTTTCTCTGTATCGATAAATGTGAAGATCTTCTGTGCTTGCCAGAACGAGGATTGCAGAATCTGACTTCTCTGAAAACATTACAACTCAAAAACTGCCCAAGATTAACATTTCTTTCTCCAGGAATCAATTGTCTCACTCAACTTTCAAGTCTGGAGATAATTAATTGCAGCATGCTAGATTTGTTTGATGATGAGTTAATTCAATGGCAAGAACTTAAGAGCATGTGTCGTTTGGTTTTTGATTTTCTTCCGCGATTGTTTTACCTGCCCGATGGACTTCAGAATGTTACTTCTCTGCAAGAACTCCGGATTTCAAATTGCTACAATCTAGTAGCTTTGCCAGAGTGGCTGATGAACTTCTCGTCGCTTCAGGAGGTTCAGATTTCGGATTGCACTAGTTTAAAGCCACTTCCAGAAGAAATGAGCAAGTTTGTAACTTTAAAGAAACTGAAGATTCCCAGTGGTCCCAGAGCATCTCTGGTACATGGCAATTGTCAAAAGAATACAGGCAAAGATTTGCCTAGGATTGTTTGCATCAGTGAATCCAATGAAGAGCAGCAGAACATTAACAATCTTTAGTCTACGCCTGTATATACTTCTTACTTTCATCAACGGTGTAACAGAGTCGAGTCAACTCCCGAGCTACTCGAGAAATAACATGAGTTGAGCTTGAGTTCGAAATATTCTAGTCAGTTACTGAGTTGAGTTTGAGCATCAAGATATTCAGTGAAACAAACATGTGAGCCTAATCAAATTTTGGTTAATTGCTTTTCTTATCCTTTGTAATTTTATATGTTTACAATAATTCTATTAACTCTGTAAAAATTTATTTCTTAAATATTTATATAGATAATCAAGTCCGACTACAAAAATAAACTTGATTGAGTTCGAGTCGCGTTTCGAGTTTTAAATTTTAAAACTCGAAAACTGAAACTTACCGGACTGGAGCTCGAGCTTGACAGTACTTTCATCTTTTACAATTTTCACTTCTACATGTTAGTTGATGCTACTACAATGATAATAATCACTAGTCTTATTAGATATCCTTAATTTCTCTGGTTTCAGGTCTCAGATTTTGTCTATATATGGTGACAATTATTGTTTCAGATTTAAATTCAGAGTATTGAGAAGATATATGACAATATGGAGGAACTGAAGCTTCCTAGATTTAAGGAGTTTGATCTTGTATCATCAGATCCACCTGGTACTAATTCCATAATTCAACAACGATTTTTATCTGATCAAATATAAATCTTTAAGAAAAAATTGCAATTTTCTTTGAGATTGGTTGTGCACTGATACAAGATTTTGATGTAGAAATGGTTGTTCGGAAGATTTTAGCTTCGATAACAATGTCGGAATTTTGGGTAATTGGGATATGGATCAGCTGCAACTCCGTCTTCGAGAAAATTTGAATGATAGGCTTTACCTTATTGTTCTTGATGAAAATAATAAAACTATAAAAATATCAAGGACATTTGACATACAATAAAACAACTTTGATTTTTTTAAAATTGAATTTAGGAGTAATGTTATAAGAATGCATAAATTATACATGTTTTCTCAATTTAATCACGAATTTTAAAACGTCTCAATTGTATGCATGAACTTTCATTTTTTCTCAATTCGATACATGGGGTCATAATATGATAACGTGGCTGCCAAAAATGATGTCCACCTTAATAAAATTACACCAATAAATGAATGCCACGTAATCATATGCATCAAATTGAGAAAAAAATGAAAATTCATGTATACAATTGAGACGTTTTAAAGTTCATGATTAAATTGAGAAAACATATATAGTTTATGAATTCATTTAACATTACCTCTTGAATTTAATACTAGTTCAATGAACTAAAATTTTAAAATAACTTGATAATTTAATTAATTGACAAAACGACTTGATAGCTGTAATAACAATAATTATTTATGATGGTATAATAAATTTAAGGCTCAATTGCACAAAAAAATCAACAACCTTAGCGTCCTTTATATATTTAACATGAACTTTTAATTTTGATAATTTCGAACATGAATTTTTAATTTTGATAATTTCGAACATAAACTTTTACATTTTTGCAATTAAAGTACCGGTTGAAATTCCAACTTCAAGATGCTTATGTAGACATTGGAGCATGCCACGTGGGAACAATGTTCTCCACCTACTAAACACACCGTTTTGGGTTAATTGCATAAAAAAATTACCAACCAAAGCGTCTTTTGCATATTTAACACAAACTAAAAAATTTGTCGATTTCGGACATAAACATCATATGTTTGCGATTTGAGACACCGACTGTTAATTTTTTTTTATGTCTTGATCTATTTTTAATTTTTAATTAATTCGTGTATAAATTAAATATGATATGTGCTTAATCGGTGAATTTAATCAACCGAAACAAAAAAGATAATTTTTAAAGCATAAAAAACAAAATGGATACTGTTAATGGTAAAAATAATTTATTTAATTATTAGACTATTGTTTAAATTATTTCTCACTCATACAAATAATTTATTATATAATTAAACATCATTCCTATAAAAAAAAGCTTCTAAAAAATTAATTAAGTGAGTAAAAGCACATAAAAATACACAAATCAACATTCAAAAACAATAGCCGGAATAGCAAAATTATGAAAGTTTTTGTTATAATTAAAATTTCATGTTAAATACGTAAAAACACTTAATTTAGTGATTGTTTGTGTAATTAAACCAAAACAATATATTTCATTGGGTGGCCAAGACCATTCTCACGTGGCATATTCCCATGTCCACATAAACAGTTTGAAATTCAGCAGGCTTTTAATTGAAAAAATGTACAATTTCATGCCTGACATTGCGAGAAAAGGGTCATATATGCCCTTAACATTTGACTCGAGGATCAAGTAAGCCCTTAACATCCGGAAAGGTTCAAATATGCTCCTAATGTGTTAAAAATTGAACAAGTAGGCCCTCCAGTTTTGACAATTAGGCCCCCAACGTCTCATTTATAAGTTAAAATAGGGGTTTGCTTGTTCACTTTTTAAGACGTTAGGGGTATAATTGAACCTTTTCGGACGTTAGGGGCTCACTTGATCCTGTAAACAAACTTTAGGGGCATAAATGACCCTTTTCCCTGACATTGCTAAAATTGAAACTTGAAAGTTCGTGTTCAACATACAAAACACGCGGTGATTTTTCGTGGAATTAAGCCTAAATTTAAAGACGATGTCATGTTAATATGTTATCGAATCTCTCCTGGTTATAGACATTCACTGCATCGCGAAGGCAATCGAGCAGCAGATAGGCTGTGCCAAAGCATTAACCTTACTATTGTAGCACCGCTCCGGTAAATTGTCCGTCGGTTGTGCATCCTCTGCCAGCTCCGATCACGGATGTTCCGGCGAGCTAGTGCAGAGTGTGAAGAGTTATAGTCGCAGCAGCTGCAGAGTCACAGTCGGCTGTTCCGGCAAGCTTGTGCAGAGTCACAGTCACAGCAGCTGCAGAGTGCGAAAGTGCCGGAGCGGCGGCGGCGGATTGGACGACGGCGGCGGGTGGAACAGGTGGATTATTTAGACTAGGGTTAATTTGGTTTGTTAGATTAGGGATAATTGGATTTCTTAGGTTTAACTAAGTTTTAATTAAATTTGACATAGTTGTAGATTGAAATGATTGCCAATTTTAGCTTATTTTAGCTTAATTTTAAATAAGCTAAAATAACAGGAGACTTGGCTCAGCCTCACCCGTAAAATGGTGTTTTCATATTAATAAAGTGGACCCAATTGCAAGCTAAGTCAGAAAAGTACATTTCTTGACTAAATAGTCAACCCCAAAAATTTGCTTGTTTTTCACAAAATCCTTCACCTTATTCTAACTCTTCTGATTATTTTACATTCTGTTGCATACCACTCGATCATTATTGCAAGTTTTTGTAGTAGTTTTTGCTACACAATAACGAATGGCTGAATCAGTACCATTTGGTATAGCTACTGAGATACTCTACAGACTGGGCTCTTCTCTTTTCCAAGAAATCGGGTCCTTTTATGGTGTAAAAGAAGATTTACAGAAGCTGGAAAACACACTCTCCACCATTAAAGCTGCTCTTCTTGATGCTGAGGAGAGACAAGAGAACAGCCACTTGGTTCAAGATTGGATCCGGAAGCTGAAAGACGCTGTCTTTGATGTTGATGACCTATTGGATTCTGCCGCTACCAGGGCTTCACAGTTCCCGGTTAGTGAATTTTTCTTATCTCCAAAATTAGTTGCTTTTAGATACAAAATAGGTCGAAAACTCAAGGAGATTAGAAAAAGATTAGATAGAATTTCAGATGATATGGCAAAGTTTAATTTTAGGGATAGGGTTATTGTGGATTTGCAATTTGGGAATAGAGATAGAGAGCAAACTCACTCTTTTGTGTTGAATTCAGAAGTTATTGGTAGAGATGAGAGTAAAGAAGAAATTGTAGGATTGTTAATGTCTTCTACTAATCAGGAAAATTGTTCTAATTCTATCATTCCTATTGTTGGTATTGGCGGGTTAGGTAAAACCACCCTTGCTCAATTTGTTTATAACGATGAAAGAGTGGTTAATTATTTTGAAAAGAGGATTTGGGTATGTGTTACTCAAGATTTTAATGTAGAAATGGTTGTTAGAAAAATCTTAGCTTCGATAACAATGTCTGAATTGGGCGATTGGGATATGGATCAGTTGCAACTCCGGCTTCGAGAAAATTTGAATGATAGGCTTTTCCTCATTGTTCTTGATGATATGTGGAATGAGAATCTTGAGAAATGGATACGTTTGAAGAATTTATTAGTTGGTGGTGCTAATGGAAGTAAGATTCTTGTGACTACTCGAAGTAGAAAAGTTGCTTCTGCTATGGGTGTGCAGTTCACCTGTTTGTTGAAAGGTCTCACAGAGGAAGAATCTTGGATATTGTTCAAGAAAATTGCTTTTCGAGGAAGAGAGGAGACTGTTGATGCAAACCTCGAAGCAATTGGCAAAAGATTGCTTGATAAGTGCAAAGGTGTTCCTCTAGCTATAAGAACTTTGGGGAGTGTATTGCAATTCAAAACAGAAGAAAATGATCGGCTGGCCATAGAAAATAGTGATTTTTGGAAGCTATCTCAAGAGTCCAGTGATATTTTACCAGTATTGAAGTTAAGCTATGATCATTTACCAATTAATTTGCGTCAATGTTTTGCGTATTGTTCGATATTCCCCAAGGGCTACGTAATCTCTAAAGATCAGTTGATCCAGTTGTGGATGGCACAAGGTTACATTACATCTTTGAGTGGAAATCAGAATTTAGAGGAAATAGGTGATCAGTATTTTAATGATTTTCTGTTGATGTCATTTTTTCAAGAGGCTGAAAAGGATGTTTTTGATAACATAATTAGTTGCAAAATGCATGATCTAATTCATGATCTTGCGCAAACAGTTGCTGGTACAGATTGCTCACTGTCAGGAATTGATGCTGAATTTTTTTCTAAAAGATTACGGCATTTGTCATTTGAACGGTATCTCTACTATGCATGGGAAGTTCCAAGGCAGTTACAGCAGGTAAAGGGTTTACGTACCTTTCTCCTGCCCGTTAATGATAGCTGCATAAATGAATCCAATCAAGCTACTATCATTTCAAATTTCAGAAGACTGCGCGTGTTGGACATGCATTGTTTAGGTATCGCAAAGTTGCCATGCTCGATTGGTAAGTTGAAGCATTTGAGGTATCTTGACATATCTGATAATAAACTTATAGAAACACTTCCAGAATCTGTTTGCAGTTTGCATTACTTGCAAACCCTACTGCTCTCTCGTTGCGTACAACTTGTAAAGCTGCCTCGAGACATTCGGAAATTGATCAATCTTAGACATCTTGTGATCATAAAATGCCCTAGATTGCATCATATGCCACCTGGACTGGGAGAGCTGACATTTCTTCGGACATTGTCGAGGTTCATAGTGCCGCGTGACAGAATATCAGGGTCAGGCAGAGCTCAGATTAATGAACTTAATGGGTTGAATCTTCTCAGGAATGGAATATGGTTTAAGAATCTCGAATGCACGACTGTATCAGAATCAAAGGAAGCCAACTTGAAGGGAAAAAAATACCTTCAGTTCCTGGGACTACATTGGAACCCATCAAAGACTGATAATAGTACTACTGATGAATCGGTGCTGGAGAATCTCCAACCTCATCCGAATCTGAAGCACTTGTGGGTAGAAGGATATGGTGGTGTAAAACTCTCAAGTTGGCTTTCCTCACTTAGAATTGTTGTCAGAATCATGATACGGGATTGTCCGAAATGCGAGTATCTCCCAGCGTTGGAGCATCTTCCATATCTCAAGTTTCTTCAACTTCATAAATTAGTAGCTCTGGAATATGTAGAATATGGCAGTGATACGGCTACTGATTCATCAGCTCCTACAAAAGCATTCTTCCCATCACTACAGGAGCTCTGGCTTTATGGATTGCCAAATTTCAAGGGTTGGCAGAGTAAGAATTTGATTAATGAGACTGGTTTAAGAGAAGCATCATTGTCTGTTGGCCACGATCAATATATACAACACCTTTTTCCACTCTTGACTCAGTTGACTATTGACAAGTGTTCTACGTTAAATTCAAAGCTGTTCTTTCCTCGTCATCTTATTAATTCCAGTATTATGTTCTCTAAATTTCCTCCCTCTCTCTCCCCATTTTCGACAACACAATTTCTCTGTATTGATAAAAGTGAAGATCTTCTGTGCTTGCCAGAACAAGGATTGCAGAATCTGACTTCTCTAAAGACATTACAGCTCAAAAACTGCCCGAGATTAACATTTCTTTCTCCAGGAATCAATTGTCTCACTCAACTTTCAAGTCTGGAGATCATTAATTGCAGCATGCTGGATTTGTTTGATGATGAGTTAATTCAATGGCAAGAATTTAAGAGCCTGTGTCGTTTGGTTTTTGATTTTCTTCCACGACTGTTTTACCTGCCAGATGGACTTCAGAATGTTACTTCTCTGCAAGAACTCCGAATTTTGAATTGCTACAATCTAGTAGCTTTGCCGGAATGGATTAGGAACTTCCCATCGCTTCAGGAGGTTCAGATTTCTGAGTGCACTAGTTTAAATCCACTTTCAGAAGAATTGAGCAAGTTTGTATCTTTGCAGAAACTGAAGATTTTCAGTGCTCCAAGCACTTCTGGCACATGCCATTTGTCAAAAGAATACAGTCAAAGATTTGCTTAGGATTGTTTGCATGGTGAATCCAATGAAGAACTGCAGAACAGTGACAATTTGTAGTCTACGCATTTACATGCTTCTTACTTTCATCTACTGTGTAACAAAATCGAGTCAATTCGCGAGCTACTCGAAAAATATCATGAGTCGAGCTTGAGTTCGAGATATTATAGTAATTATCTAGTCGAGCTCGAGCATCAAGATATTCAATTAGACAACCTTGTGAGCCTAATCGAGTTTTGGTTAATTTACTTTTTTTTTTCTATCCTTTGTAATTTTATATATTTACAATAATACTCTTAGTTTTGTACTATTTTTTTTAGAAAAAAATTATATAGATAATCAAGTCCGACTACTAAAATAAAACATGATCGAGTTTGAGTCAATTTTGAGTTTTGAATTTTAGATTCGACTGGTGACTCGACTTGAACTCGAAAACTGAAACTTTTCTGTCTCCGGCTCGAGCTTGGCAGTACTTTCTTTTTTTACAATTTTCACTTCTACATGTTAGTTGATGTTACTATTGTCAATGATATCAATTCTCCTTAATTTCTCTGGTTTCTGGTCTCAGATATTGGCTAAATATATTGTTTCAGAATTAAATTCAGAGTATTGAGATGATCTATATGGAGGAACTGAAGCTTCCTACAATCAAGGAGTTTGATCTTGAATCATCAGATCCACCTGGTACTAAATTCTAAGATTCAACAATTTTTCTCTGATCAAATTCCTATAGATCTTCCATAAAAAGTTGCATTTTTGTTTGAATATAGTTGTGCACTGATTAATTTATCCATGAAATTGAGTCATTTAAATCTGATCTAAGGTTCTAAGTTTCTAAAATTAGTTTTACAAATGTACATGATTTTTCAGCTGCCCATAATTTGAATATATAAGCTTATATTATATGTCCATCAATTCCTAATGACATTAACTGCATGAAATAATTATTACAAGAATATATGTTATTTGTTAAGTGCATTAACTTCCATAATATTATAAATTTAGCCCTTCACCACTGGATGATGATTAGAAATGGCCTAACATTTTCTATTTTTAGCACTAAAGCCTAGAAAATAACTAATTAGTAGAATGAAATGGAAATCCTGGTATTGAGAATTGATGGAGAGAATTGAAATCACAAAACTGGTACTAACTTATTGTTTCCTTTTTTATGTCCAAAATCTAACCGAAAAACAAAACAAATTAAAATGTACAAACAGCATAAAAAAATTAAATTCTTTTAAAAAAAATAAGTGAATTTTTACCTTACTTTAAGATAAAAAAAACTAAACATCTTATAACATTGTTAGATCATTATACGAAATAAATTTACTCCGTTCATCAATTATCTTTTGCTTCCTCTTCTAACCAAAGTGGAAACAAACAAAACAAAAGAAGGAAACAAGAAAATTACAGAGAACTAGAGAGAGGAGGAGAGAGAGAGGGAGGTTAGAAAGAAGCAACAGAAGAACTTTTTGGTCTCTCCTCTCCCCTCCCTTCTCTAACTTTCATCTTTCTGCTGATCATATGATCATCGTAACCCGTAATTATCACGTTTGCTTGAACCCTTTAACATAAGTATGGATGCAGCTAAAAGAGCATTGTGTCTTGATGATCCTTTCAATCCACTCATTTCCACAACTTTACAAGCTTCAGGAATTCTTGTCCTTTCCCACTTTTTTCATCTAATCCTCAAACCTTTAGGCCAGCCAGGTCCTGTCGGTCAAATATTGGTAAGCCCTTCAAGAAAAGAAAAAATAATCAGTACATTATATGGAGGAACTAACAATTTATTTATGTTTTAATGTGTTGTGTACCAGGCTGGTGTTGTGCTAGGTCCCTCAGTATTGTCTCGTTTCGAATCAGTGAATGAGTACTTGATTCAAGCTTCTTCAGCTGATTACTATGATGTATTTTCATCCATTTTCTGTGTGTTATTTATGTTCATGTTTGGACTGGAGACTGATATATCTTTTATGAAGCGAAATCTGCGAAAAGCAACCATAATCGCTTACGGAGGATTGATAGTGTGTAGCATGTTTGGACTTGCTGCTTCTTTTCTTGTCATCCGAATGTTAAGATTAGGCCATCCGTATGCTCTCGGAAATCTTATCATGATCATCCTGTCAAATGCAGCCTCTCCTGTCGTCATTCGTTTGGCAGCTGAGCTTAAGTTTTCAACTTCAGACACGGGCAGATTGGCAATTTCTGCTGCTTTGATCAATGAAATGTCTTGTGTTTTTTGGTTTTCTGTTTTCGTTGCATTCATGTCGTGGGACATGTTTGGCTGGTCAATTCTTTTCCTTTCATTGACTGTAATTCTGATTGTTGTAAACAAGTATTTAGCTGCGTGGTGTGATCAAAGGAACCGGAACCAAAAATATGTGAGCAACACAGAGATGTATTTCATCCTATCTCTTGTCATTGCTGTCTCGTTTATCATCGAAGAAAATGGATTTAATAGCGCGATTTCTTCTTACATTATCGGCTTGATGTTCCCAAGAGAAGGAAAAACTGCTCGGACATTGGGAATTAAGCTTGCTTATGCTTGTAACAACTTTATTCTGCCAATATATTTTGGCTATATTGGTTTTCAGTTCAATGTAATATACCTGAATAGTTACAGAAATCTCATAGCAGTTTCATTGTTGATAATCTTGAGCATGGGAGGCAAAATTATCGGTACTCTAGTTGCTTGCCATTATCTAAATGTTCCGGCAGTCGACGGAATTATGCTTTCCTTCTTACTCAACTTGAAAGGCCATGCTGAACTTCTAGTAGTAGGAGTGTTGAGCAAGTCCATTGTAAGTTCTTCATTTCTGATAATTTAGTATAAAATTGACCATGATGCACTTAAACTTGTCCGAGTCCTGTGTTTCAGAGTTTCTTTTTCCATTTCCAAAAACGATTCTGAAACTCCATGATTTTATATTTATAGTATATCCCCGTAAATATGTCGTTTTGCCATATTCCATTTCAAAGTATAGATTTCAGGATTATTTTCATTAAAATGCCCCGTAATCTGGCACCAAACTGCTAAAAAATGGCATTGTTTGATGAAGAAAAATTGGCGAAACGGAAAAATTTGGTGGCGGAAAATGGCATTAGGCTAAAATTTGCCAAAAACAATGAAAATTTAGTGCATCATTTAGCAACTTCCATTCGTTGAGTTTGTTGATGCATTTTATATGCGAAAACCCTTAGCTTTTGTGTTAATCTTATGTTAATCTTTCTCTACAGATGAGGCTATATTGGGATAAAAGTGTTCACAACTTGGTGGTGATTGTAGTAGTGGTTAACACAGTGATCTCAGGACCGGTAATTGCATACATATTAAGAAGACATGAAAAATACTTTGGTCAACGACATACTTCACTCGAGTTTCGCCAGCCAGAGACTGAACTCAGGATGCTAACTTGTCTCTATGGTTCGCGCCATATAACCGCAAAAATCGGTCTAATCTTTGGTCTGAGCGGATCCTTAGTAACTCCTACAACTGCATACTTGATGCATCTAGTCGAACTCCCAACAAAACACCGGAAAAAAACGCTAATGTACCACGAATTACAGGACGGAGATCAATTTAGCGACGAAGAGGACTATGGCGGAAACGAGGTTGTTGAAATAAACGAAGCTGTGGATGCATTAACCTTAGAGAACAAACTCTTAATTCATCAGAGTAAAGTTGTATCATCCTTTGCAGGAATGTATGAAGATGTATGCAATGTGATAGAGGATTTAAGAGTATCAATTGTGTTGCTTGTATTTCACAAACACCAGCGGCTTGACGGGAAATTGGAGAGTGGTAAAGAGGGAATCAGATTAACCAATCAAAAGGTTTTACGCCACGCGCCTTGCTCCGTTGGTATATTCATCGACAGAGGACAGACGGGATTTCAACTGCCTACACATGAATCAGTACAGAATGTAGCAGTATTGTTTTTCGGAGGCCCTGATGATCGCGAAGCATTGGCGTGTAGCAAACGGATTGCTGTGTATCCGCACATCAATTTCACACTGGTTCGTTTCCTGCCGCCTTCATCGGTTGAGAATAATAATGGGTTTATTGACAAAACATCACGGAGTAACAGTGAAGTGCTCATGGAAATGTCTAACCATGATATGGAAGCTGAAACTGATAAGGCTTTTGTTGAAGATTTCTGTAACAGGTATAAGTAACTATTGCATTACTTGTTATTCATTTGCTCTATACTAAAAGACTCCCCTGCTAGTATACCTGATCCATGGGTTGGATACCTGACAGGCCGGGCCAGGCCGCTTGTGCCGGGTTGGACACTTAGTTTCATCAAATCCGGCTCGAGCCTGAACCATATTAAGTCTATTTTTTTTACATGCAGACATAGACTTTAATTTAATAATTAAATTCTATATAGGCCAAAAAAGTTTGATCCGAGTCCTCATAAATTCATTTCATTAACCTATTTGTGTAAAAAATGTCGTTTCCATTTCGCCATTTCTCATTTTAGCATTTCCTTTTCCGTGCTACATTGGTGTCACCATGGATCATTCTCATATTCGCTCAATCCGACATCATATCTTTTGTCTAGTAAAGTTAAAAACTGATTTTTTTTTTCTTTGTCATCTCAGATATGTGGCACCAGGACAAGCTAAATACGAGGAGAAGTATGTGGAGAATCAGAGGCAGACAATGGAAGCATTGATAGGTTTCGGACAGAGATTTTCATTGGTAATAGTAGGGAAGGGAAGGACAAAACAGTCTCCAATTATTACAGGTTTGAGTGACTGGGAAGAGTGTCCTGAGCTTGGTACAGTTGGAGACCTTCTGGCTTCTTCAGATTTTAACATTAATGCTTCAGTTTTAGTCATTCAACAACACTCTTCCAAAACTACCCTTAGTGGTGATGATTAGATTTCAGAAAATGTACATATTTTTTAAGTTTGTTCCTTTAATTTGTAGGATAGTATAGTTAGTTGGTAATAGTTACTAGTTAGAAGAATAGTGGATACTAACCATTCAGTTGTAACAAACTTTACAGATTTAATATTAATTTCAGAGAGTTTATCCCATGCAACCGTTGCGCCACGTCATTTTTACATCAAGCCAATGAGCATTTACGATAGGGAATCTTTTAATTATTACTTATTTTTTTATCATTCAATTTTCCACATGGCTAACGCACAATTGGTTTGTTGCACGAATGACATGGCGCAACGGTTGTGTGCAATAATTTTTCTTAATTTCATCATTAGCTTGAATAAGTAAGAAATACATGGAGATGATCATTGGACCGGATATTTAACTAGCATGCCCAAGTCTGGCATGCTTGGGCCGGGCTAGGACGCTGTTTTTTCAGAAAAAATTACACAACTACTAGAAATTCCTAAAATATTTACCAAAATACCATGTAAAAAATTTGTTCACAGAAATACTACTCATAATATTTTAAATACAACAATACTTAGATTTCCAAACTTATTTACAAATATAGGTACCAAATAATACACTACAATTCATTAATTTCGAATATAATATTTTTTTTAAAAAATTAAATTTGTAAATCAAATCTGAAAAAAAAAAACAGCCCAGGGGTGAAAAAGGCAGCGGCGGTGCAATTGGATCTGTCGGTGGTTATTCTTAAGGTGAGGAAGTTGCGTAGGAAAGTTTGTTGCCCCCGTTCTTTACTTGACCGGAGAAGGAGAAAAGAATGACTCTGTGGTTCTTTGCTTGAATATCAAAAAGAAAAAATTAAATATATTTACAACATAATAAAAAGAATGAAAAAAACCGAAGAAGATGAATCTAAATCCTAATATGAAGATGGAAAAGAAAGGGAAGATAAAATCTGAAGAAAAGATGAAAAAAGGAAAATGATTTAAAAGGGAAGTTAGAGATCATGGTTACTGGTTTGGTGTTGTGGCTTTTCTTAATGAATGGTAAAACATAGTATTCATGTAAATAAGAAAAGTTTATTAGAATTTATGTAAATAAAAAGAGAGAGAGTGTAAAAAGAAAGTAACCCTTGTATTTTGGTAAATATTTATAGATTTAATGGTATAAGGTGTAAATTCTTCGTTTTTTCACGATAAGAATCTGAATTTTTATAAAATATGTTGTTTTACATGTGAGTTTAGTCTTTTATAGTTGGTTAAATTTCAATATAGATCCAAAAAATTTGCTTCCATTCCGCACATATTTATTATATGAATAAGATTTGAACAGTAAATATTAAATTTGAACCAAATATGAGTCGAACTTAAACTTACATTTTAAAAAGTAAAGTCTTCGGGTGGAGGATAAACTAACAATAGCCGATGAATATTCAATTAATTTTAAAACATTAAAATAGATTTGAATTTGTTTACTAATTGACAATAAAAGTGCAAGTTTAATATCGCCTATATAAAGTACCAAAAAAACTCTTTAAGTTTAATAAGTAGAACAACTAGAATTTTGACAAAAATAAAAATAAATATTATATTGTTTGATTTTTCTATTTTTGTAAATATAAATTTTTTTTTATCTTTACGCAATGGAGGGAGTATGAAATATGACTTATGCGAGGGACCTGAATGTAATTCCCGTTAAGAATGTATACATCGGGTCTAAAAAGGGTGGTTATGAACGGACCGAACTAACAACTGAAAAATAGCTCGATATTCAGCCCATTAGAAAGAAGGCCATAGCCCAAAAAGCCCCAAGGGCAATACAGTCTTTACGTCTACAAATTTAATCTAGGGTTTCCAAAGTTTTCTCTACTACTTATAAGTTCATCTCCTTTAAAACCTCATACTCTACACAAACCAGTCGAGTCGCACAAAAGAACTAGTAGGGTTTAAATTAATCGAACAAGCGAAACGACAATGGCGGCAACGGCGACGACCATCACCACGGCAGCAACAGCTGCAGCTCCACGTCAGCTTTCCCAAAAGGAAGCCGACATTCAGATGATGCTTTCGGCGGAGGTCCACCTTGGTACCAAAAACTGTGATTTCCAAATGGAACGTTACGCTTTCAAGCGCCGCAACGATGGTATTTATTTATGTATTTTTGTTTTTCTCAGTTTAATTTCTGTTCTAGAAATGTTATTGCTAAACGATGTAGTTTTAGATTTGGATTTGTTTAATTAATTAATAGTTGATGTTAATTGCTAAATCTGGTTGTTTATTAGACTGTTCATTTCTGTAATTTTAAAAAAATATATGTTTGTGGAATGTTGTTTAATTTGCTTAATTTATGATGTCACTGTATAAATTGTAGGTTGATTTTGGTAGTAATTTATGGATTTTGATTATTCTAGGAATTTATATTATTAACCTTGGAAAGACATGGGAGAAGCTTCAGTTGGCTGCTAGGGTTATTGTGGCAATTGAGAACCCACAAGATATTATTGTTCAATCTGCAAGGCCATATGGTCAAAGAGCTGTCTTGAAGTTTGCCCAGTACACTGGTGCTCATGCTATTGCTGGAAGGCATACTCCTGGTACTTTCACTAACCAGCTTCAAACTTCCTTCAGCGAGCCCCGTCTTCTTATCCTTACCGACCCCAGAACTGATCATCAGGTGATTGCCGAGTTTTATGTTTTTATTATGTTTACATTTGAAATACTAGAGTTATATGAACGTTTGATTATATCATTTTGAATTTTGCAGCCCATTAAAGAAGCAGCTCTTGGAAACATTCCCACCATTGCTTTCTGTGACACTGATTCGCCAATGAACTATGTCGATATCGGTATTCCAGCTAATAACAAGGGAAAGCACAGCATTGGATGTCTGTTTTGGTTGTTGGCTAGGATGGTTCTTCAGATGCGTGGCACTATCCTTCCCGGCCACAAGTGGGAAGTCATGGTAAATATCTTTAATCTTAAGCTGAAATGGTTTAATGGAATTGGAGAACTAGATGTATTGAGTAAATGTAATTGCCACAAGTGTAAAGTTCAATATCATTGAGTTTTATATGTTAATTTTTGCTGTCTAAGACGTGTACATTTATGCTATGGTTTTTATGTACCTTATTTTTCTTTTCATTTTTATTATGGGTGCATGGCTGCTGTAGTATTGTTATGTCTCTGCACGCGGGAGTATTAATTGTTCATATTTCCAATTTCTTGTGCCAACACTATTTGTATGAAGTGAATTTTTAACCACTTTCCATTTTTCCTGTTTTGCAGGTGGATTTGTTTTTCTACAGAGAGCCTGAGGAAACTAAGCCACAAGAAGAGGAAGATGTGGTCGCTCCCATGGAGTATGCCCTTCCTGGTGCTGACTACAGTGCTGGTGCTGATAACTGGGCTGCTAGCGGTGGTGATGGATGGACCTCTGAAGTCGCTCAACCTATTGCTGCAGTGCCTTCCGCAAGCTGGGAACAACCACCACCAGCACAACAACGTAAGAACTGTTTATATGATTTTGTTTGTTATTTACAACTGTTTCAGGTACTTGCAATACTCCCTTAACCTCTTGTTCTTTTTGTTCCTGGATTAGCTGCTGGGGATTGGGATGCTGCAGCTCCTCCACCTCAACTTGCAGCCGCAGAATGGGAGTGAAAGACTTGAGAAGTTTATCAACTCTTGTATTGCATATTTACCGTAATCATGAGTTAGATTTGAAGGATTATCTACAGTTTTTTGGCGTCTGAACTTGTTTTGTTTATTTGCTTTAATTTTTTTGGTCATAGCTTAGTAAAAGACATCAAATTTGAGAGATTTTGACATTTCTTGCTTCAAGTAGTAAAATGCTATATTTTACGTGATTGGTTCCATAAGCTGCTAAAAGCAATTCTTGATGTCTTTTCTTTTTTTGTTTTTCTGTTTAAGAGGCTAGCAAATCTAAGCAAGATCGTTTAATATGTTTTGGGATTAAAGTAAATTACAATTCAGATACTACACTTGATCTTAGATAATTTATAATTATTCATTGCTCATAAGATTGTCTAAATTTTTGTAATAGTATCGTGGATTATATTTTAATTTAAATTGTAAAAATAAAAATGGCTCATTCCATTTGCATCTTTTAGTTGGTTAAAACTGTTGAAAGATATTTCAAGAAAAAGCCAAGAGATAATTGGAATTTATTTGATTGTCATTGTTAATTTATGCATTTTTAGATTGGATTTTAAATATTTTATTGCAATATGCAAGTTAGTCATGGTTAAGTTTTAACACATTATATCAGAATTATAATTAATTAATTACCTTAACCAGTAATCTGATGCCCCCTTTAAGCATCCTGAAAAAGAATAGCCTATTTCTAATTAAAGAAAGTGCTGTTTTTATTTCTTTGAACGACTAATGTCTAAACTATTCAGTTTTAGGTTATATAATCCATAATTATATTTTTAAAACATGTCCGGAAGTGAGGAATGTAAAAACTAAATTAGAGTTCCCTTGCTGTTGCAACAAAATTATCCTAAATATAATTTTTGCAATTAAAACTTAAATGATGAGATAATTTGATTTAAAATTGATCAGAGGAGTTAATTGTTCAAAAAAATAAAAATTAAATTAAGTTATCCCGTGTCACAAGTTTAGGGACCTAATTGGTCATGGTTAAGTTTTAACACATTATATCAGAATTATAATTAATTAATTACCTTAACCAGTAATCTGATGCCCCCTTTAAGCATCCTGAAAAAGAATAGCCTATTTCTAATTAAAGAAAGTGCTGTTTTTATTTCTTTGAACGACTAACGTCTAAACTATTCAGTTTTAGGTTATATAATCCATAATTATATTTTTAAAACATGTCCGGAAGTGAGGAATGTAAAAACTAAATTAGAGTTCCCTTGCTGTTGCAACAAAATTATCCTAAATACAATTTTTGCAATTAAAACTTAAATGATGAGATAATTTGATTTAAAATTGATCAGAGGAGTTAATTGTTCAAAAAAATAAAAATTAAATTAAGTTATCCCGTGTCACAAGTTTAGGGACCTAATTGGTCATGGTTAAGTTTTAACACATTATATCAGAATTATAATTAATTAATTACCTTAACCAGTAATCTGATGCCCCCTTTAAGCATCCTGAAAAAGAATAGCCTATTTCTAATTAAAGAAAGTGCTGTTTTTATTTCTTTGAACGACTAACGTCTAAACTATTCAGTTTTAGGTTATATAATCCATAATTATATTTTTAAAATATGTCCGGAAGTGAGGAATGTAAAAAATAAATTAGAGTTCCCTTGCTGTTGCAACAAAATTATCCTAAATATAATTTTTGCAATTAAAACTTAAATGATGAGATAATTTGATTTAAAATTGATCAGAGGAGTTAATTGTTCAAAAAAATAAAAATTAAATTAAATTATCCTGTGTCACAAGTTTAGGGACCTCATTGACCCTTTGTTCATTTCTAATCTGCCATATGGAAAAAGCTGCTACAATAGTAAATTTAACAAGTTAGAGCACCAAGTCAGTTAAGAAATCGTCACAGTGCGTCAATCTATACCATTAACAAAAGTTTAATAACTGGACTAAAATTATAATTAAAGATTAAGCTTTATTTTAACTTGTTAGAGCCACCTTCAGTTTCCAGGTTCAGCATCTAGATTACAGAATACAAGGGCGGTGGCGGCTACTCTACAACTGAACCGCACATACATCACCCCTTGTCATACACTTCTGATCTATATAAAGGTGAAAAAACAAAAAAGACAACCAGAATTTACAGGGCGGGTCAAAAAACACCCGTCGAGTTATGATTCAGGTTGCTCGCTTTTCACAGGTGGACCTGACGAGGATGCACCATTCCCGTTTTGAAGATAGAGGCTGTTGGCCACCATAGAATCACTAACCAAACCAACGTCTACGTCATCAAAGTTGAGTGTTCCTCTGATCTTTCTATTACTGAGAAGAATAAAAATAAAAAAAAAAGGCAAACAACTTTATTGACTTGAAATAAATAAACTGCATAGACGATAGAGGACGCTGGCAATGGAAGCATACCCATTTAACCGGTTATTGATTGCAGTCAGGTCTTTAGAAGGGCTCTGGTATGCATGAGTGCTCTCTCCAACACATGCATAGTAGCTTTTCGAGCTATGTGAGATCAAAGCATCCATCTAAAAGCATAACAAGATTAAAAGATGTTCAAGGGCAGGCTCTGCCTAAAATCAAATATTTGAAACTAATAGAATCAGGATCCTTTTATCATAACCTAAAGTCCCCGTAAACATGCAACATGGATTTCATTGTTGCCAAGACACTAATGCCACGAACAAATCTAAAGTACCAAGAGTTAATTTCACTAGCCCATGCTGCTAGTGATGGAAGATCAAAACATCAATAGATAACTTGCGTCACCTTTTCATATCCAAATAAACTAAAATCAATCTGCAAATAGTATCTACTCAGACAGGTCATGAAACATTAAACAGAAAATAACCCAAATTTCCTCAAATTCCAATTATTTTTCTCGCATGCTGGTAAAATAAGAAACACACTATTTTGAAGAAAAGAAGAAGATCAACTTTAAATAAAGACGATTGAGCAATGAATAGCACCTTTGATGTCCGCAATGGAGAGACATACACATTGTGCACTGCGGAGACTTTCTTTGGTGACATGTCGGGAAGATTTGGAAAAGGAGATACTTTAGGTGAAGCAGGACATTGACCTGAGTAGCCAATAAGTAGCATGTTTAAACAGTAACTAAGAACAATAAAAGCAGAAGAAAAAAAGTTAAGATATGCATTACTATATCAAAAGAGTACCATCTTTATTGTTATTGACTTCTGGAAGCTGGCTGGCTTTTGTGGTTGTTCCAGCAGAACCAACCTCCACCAGCAAAGGCTTTGCAGCAGGAATAAATATTTCATTGTAAAATGTAATAATATCAACATGATCTTGGCCTGTCCTCTGTTTTAAAACCATGCAAAAGGTTAGATCTTCAAAAAGAGGCATCAGCAAAGAGATTAAAAAAATTAGACAACATACCCCATTGTGGCGTGCTGATGCCCAATCGACAAATACACTACGGAATACTTGGGGTTTACATTGTGGTTGCTTCCTGTAGTTGTAAATGATCTCCCTGAAGGTTAGATTCACTTTAGAAATCTGCAGTGCAAACACAAGTATGAGAAGAAAAACACTATGAAGGTGAACAAGTTAAAAGTAGTCAATCAACTTTTACAAGTATGCAAACCTTTGCAACTCCATAAAAACAACAAAGGATGATCTGGTCAATATGCCGGTTAAAGAACAAGGATGTCCGCTGACTAAGTATTTGTTGAAATAAACGATAAACATTTTCTCTTATGTGCTGCTGAGACAGTTGTAGCCTTTCGACCATACCATTGATTCTGACAGCAGCTAACTTGTTAATCTGGTCAAGACAAGAAGCATGAGCATGTAATTTGTAAGTAAGACTAACATCATACAAAGCAAACATAGTCTAGATCCCAATGAAATTCAAAAGTGTGCGTAGTGGAAACTCCTCCAAAATTTAGACAGGATAGTATTTAAACATTAACAGCTCAGTAGTGCTAGAACTGAAAACCATATACAATTAACTTAGATGCGAGGTTGAAAATATGTCTGGAAAAGATCAACAGTGAACATATACCATCTTCACGAGCAAATATGTAGATCATTAATTCCACTATTATGAATCCATCTATAAGTGAATAGGTGTTTCTGGTTGAAACTAAGTTTACAACCTACTGAAGTCAATCAAGCTAAGTTTAAGGTCCACAGTATTATTTCAACAAAGCTTGGGCCTAATGGTTCAAGCTTTGGATAAATTCAACCTAACCTCTAGCCCCTAAAATTAACTTAATTCAAACTAATGAGACATCAGTTAGCCACTACCTCTAAGAAATTTTACTTCTTGAAACTTAATTCAAACTAATGAGACATCAGATAGCCACTACCTCTTAGAAATTTTACTTCTTGAACCATCCATGCATGAGATGTTGCAACCAGAATAAACAAAGAGATACAGCTAGATAAAATAGCCAACATGCCTAGAAATATTTAAAAAGAAAGAAGCATACATGCCTAATACAGTGGCTCCTACTCTATCAAGACAAAAACCACCACCACCACTCGTATAGAATTTAGAGAAATTATGAAAATAAAAGAGGGCTATGCATCTCACAATAAACATCCACAATTATAATAGGTTGTTGAGTTGGTGATACGGTGACCATAGACATTTAATACAATGTGTCTATTACCTTGCTAAAGAAAACATTGATCCCAGTTTCTGCACACGTTTCCCCTCCTCCCCCAGGATTTGGACGTGTTGGACTGCATGATAAAGCCATACACAAGAATCACAATAAGATAATGGAAAAATAGAACAGCTGTGACATGGCCCAAAGGGGCAGAGATACCATTGACGTCCTTAACAAGACCAAATTACCTGGCAAAGGCAGATTGCAAAGGAGGGGGTGGCAGCTTTGATTTAAGATTACTGAAAGCAAGTAGACGATCTTTCACTGGTGATGTAAAGGAATTACGCTCTACTAGCACACTCCGGTAGTCGGGGCATGGCCTCTTTGGTGACCGGATATCCCCATTCTGACCTAAAAAATGATGCATGATAGCCAAAGAAATGATGTGTCAGGTATAAGAACCTAGGTAAGATACCAATCTTGATAACCCGGAATTGAATATTTACTCAAATTATAGACTACCTGGGGATGGTTCATGTCTCTGTACAGAAGGTAGCGGAGGCAATCCTCCAGAAAAATTAATATGCACAGCAATTGCATCCAAAGAAGGCATCGGTTCTGCTAATAGCCCAAGACGATTAATCTCTACAGAGAGAGAAGGCCTTGCAACTGTCAAAGAATTATACATTGAGGAGCCCTTTTCCCACACCATGCTCTCTAAAAGTCGTTCTTCCAATGAATTCAAATGCCGCCTCAATTCCCTTGGCAAAGACTCCTCATGTCTAATGAAACTCTCTATCACCTTGCTGAGATCAAAAGCTGTAATGCCAGTTCGCTCCAAAACAGCTGGAAACAGCATCGTGACAGTCTTATGTGTCGCCAAGACTAGTTCAGCAGAACATGCCAGCATACACCTGTGGAACCTCTCATTAGTTAATAAGGAGGTCAAATTAGTTGCATGCAATATTTGAGCCTCTGCTGTGCACATTGCTTCTAGAACCCTATAATATAACTTTATAGCCTCCAATCGTCGTTGTTCTGTCCATATGTTATCCATCAGGTTAGTACTTTGCAGACTTCCAGTTACACAACGCTCGCCCAGTGCATTACTAGGAAATATAGCCTCCAATATTATCTGTGCCCTGCGTATGACATCAGGCGTAACATCCCTGTCGCATGACGCAAGGAAACGTTCCAACTGTGCAGAAGGTTTCGATGGAAGTGGAGAAATAACGGTACGAAGCCACTTTGCAGTAGTCATTGCTGTGCTCACAGGTGTAGCAGCCATCCTAGAATTTATGCTACCAGGAATGCCATTTGCATGCGATACAGGGGAACGATGAGGAGAGAGGGGACTTGTAATTGTCTTTGTCGGTGAGGACATCTGATCAAATTTTCTCTACACAGAGAAGAGCAAATGACAATATCAACTCTAGTTTACACAAAACAAATAAATCATAGGACATTTGACAAACAATATATAATATCTGATTTTATAGAATGTGCACTAAGCTTAAAAGTTACCTTTGTGCCAGATACATTAATAGCACCTCCAGATAAGCTCCCTGAAGCAAGTAAGCTGTCTTCCTCATTGATAAATACCCTCTCATCCAGTTCACCCTTGCAGCGAATTGAATCTTCATAATCTTTTTCTAAAATATTCAAACTAGACCTCAGTGATGATTCTTCCATTAAATCTTCATAATAGATCAAGCCATCTGCATCACAGAGAATCAAAATTTCAGAAGCATAAACAAAATATGTTGCCAATACTAAAGGATCAATAGATGCAAGCGTTAAAAACTTTTCAATCACCTGTATTTATATTATCTAGGTTTTCATTTTTATAATCAGATGCCAAATGAGGTTTTTTCTTCAGGATATCAGCTATTAAATTATTGGTCTTCTCCATTGTTTTTCTCAGTTCATCATCTGAGGTGTCATATTTGTTGCAAAGTGACGCTAGTAGGTCAACACCTTTGTCACCCTTCTTCACTGAATCACTCAACATGTAAAATTAGAAGCTAGAACTTCTCAAAGTAAAAGAAACAAAAAATTCGACACATGGTGATGACAAGGCCAGATCATTACCAAAACGTTCAGAGTCATTCAAGTTGAAACTTCTGAAGCGAACAGGAACATGAATAATCAAAATAGCCTGACAAATTTCATGATATCATAAGAATATATCAACCTTATCTGCAACTAAATTTAATTAGGTAGAACAAGTTCATATGATATAACTGTTATTTCTCATGCACAAATTGATAACCGGAATTCTTCTATCAGTAATAAACCAAAGATAATTACTGTCACTTACCAGCACAGAAACCAAACCATTTGTGCAAGTCACCAAATCTTTAAAACGGCTGAAAGCATGTACTCGGAGTGCCAAAAACAGCAACCATCCAAAACGATGATAGTCAGACACATATGTTGTGTCACTGGAAACTGCCAACTGCTTATCAACATTCCCATCACTTGTCAAGAAAAGTTCCCGATATGCGCGTTTGTAGTGCCTGGTAAATTAATTAACAAGATAAACCATTATTTATGCAAAAACTCTCAAAATAAAAGAGAGCAAAATCCAAAACAGCAAAATTACACTCAAAATTCAGTTGCTTCATTGGAGACTACACCGTGATTGCAGCACATTATGCAATCACAGCTTCACATACGCATTCATGATATAATGAGTCACAAATTTCATGACATAACTTATAGTATGTTCCCGGAGCACATCAAGCAATAAATTGTATTTATCATCAAATCATCTGACTGGATACATGGTCTACTATCAATGATGTCAGCTATTTGACAGTAAACTTAAACTTCATTTTCCAAGATAATCAAAGCTATACTAGAGCCATGAGATGCCATGATTACTTATTCAAGCATGCCTAAGACTTCAGAATTAGGTCAACAAAAAAGATATGCCTTTCCCCTAAAGAAAAGGCTATTTTATAATGCTCAACAAGTGTAGCACACACCGAGAAAATAATAATACAACAAACTCTGCAGCATTTCCTACAGAAGCACATATGCAATGGAACTGTGCCCACCTGCTTAAGATACTCAGGTGCACAAAATTAGCTTGCAACTCCTTCGCCTAGAAAAATGAAATACACACTCATTGAGTAAATCGCCAAATAAAGAAATATACAGATTTCCATAAAATAGATAAAAAGACCACACAGACATTAATATGTATGATAAAAATACCTCTAGTCTGCTCTCCCAATCTGCACCATACATGTTACTCAATATTGGGCCAGCCTTAACAACATACTGAGGTAGTTCTTTAAAGAAGTCCACAATGCTGCAAGACATGAAATAAAACAGCTATAATTAGAACAAACATTCAGAAACAGAACTAGCTAAAAGCAATTAAATTTAAGAAAAAACATACTTCAGTTTGGCACATCTTAATATGTGGCACAAGGTAATCCCATTGTCATCAGATTTCTGCTGCACACCATCTCTAATCTTCTCGCTCAACCTCTTAACAGAGTATGACACAAATGCAAACCAAAACCTTTCTGCTTCCTCCGGCTAACACATAAAAATTTAATTCGACTAGTCCTTCAACTGAATTCCACATGAAAGTTTTATACAAAAAATATGAGACCAAATTTTACCATTCCATTCCCAATAGCAGAAATATTTGCTGACAGAAGGTGTTTTGTATCTTTAAAAAGCTGCATAGCTTCTTCGTAAGTGTCATTATTCACGCACAATTCAGCCTGCCATTAATATCCCAATTTTTTAAGAATTATTAAATGAACCGGTAAACCGCAAAGCTGAAATAATCATGACTAAATCCTTGGAAAATTTAAATTAAAAAAAAATAGAAAAGTTTGTGCCTTGCAAAACTCCGTAAATCGCGTTTCAATGGCATCATTCTCCCCTGCTGCTCCATCATTGTGCGAATTATTTGTCGGAACCGTTGAAGGATTTGTTTCTTCTTCCATAGTTTTTGAAGTGGCTGAGCTCATTCCAAACCCTAATTAATCTAACCAGTCCAAGAAAAAACATACAGACATAAAAGCAATAAATATCTTAATTACAACAGTTTCTACAACGGTAATAATTAGAAAATCCAAAATTTCTGAAAAAATAAACAATTAATTCAAAAATAAAACTTTTATAAACATGCTCCCAAAAATAACAGCACAAAACAAATTAAAATGCAAGAACTGTAATTTAGCCCTAAAAAATCGAAAAAAACAACAAAAAAGTATAAATTTACAGGTTTGTTAAGGTACAGATCTCGAAATTGATCTCCAGATCCAGCAGCAACAATAACAAAACCCTAGAATTTCCCCCAATTCAACAAACGACACCGCTTTAAAGATCAAAAAACAAACTGAAAACTCGGGGTTTAGCAAAATTAAAACCCTAGTCTCTCTCTACTCTCTCTCTAGAAAAGTGTGTTTTTTAGGAGAACCCTATCAGTGTGTAGTACTCTCTCTCTTTCTACTAGCGCGGGAAAATCCAACAAGACTTTTGACACATACATACATGACATGAATAGATGCATACATGAAGAACCAATTGTGTTTTGACACGTAATGATTGTTAGGTTATTTTTACCGCCAAAACTTTCCCACCGTTATGCTTCGAGGGTAAGATTGGCCGTTTTTTGACGGAGTTTAATGTTTTTTTTGGTTTTGTTTTTCGGGAATTGAGAAGGTCTCGTGTGGGTTTGTTGTAGGTCCTAGATGGGGTTTGTGTCGTTATGTGAAGGGTAAAATGTCCTTTTGTTGAAGGGATAGTGTCTTATATTAATAAAATTATTTTTAATTTTATTTATAGTAAATTACTCATAATTTATATTTTTGTTTTTTATTTAAAAATTAAATAATAAAATTTTCAATTTTTATTTTCATCAATAATTTGATTTTTATGTATATTTTTAATATTAGACAACTAGATTAAAAATTTAACTAAAACTCAATTTCAATTTGGTATTTACATTTATTTTCAATATAAATATAAATAAAAATTATAAATTCATAAAAATTTAACAGCTTAATCAATTTTTATTAAGCATTATTTTTAGTCCCATACTCATTAACTCTTAATATATGATTAAAAATATTTTGAGGTACAATATAAAATTTAAAAACCAATTGAATAATATTTGTACTAATTTTTTTTGACTTATTAACATATACTTTTTTTAAAAATAAAATATAGAGTGCAATTTTTTCAAATAAAAATTGAACATTACATGAACCATATATAAATGGATTTTATCTAAAACGACAGCGGTCGCCAATTATGTAGCCCATATATAACCAATGGGCCACTCATTACAAGCCAAAACTAAATGGGCTAGGCCCTTTACATTAAGCCTCGCTTTTTGGTGCCCAAACATGAGCTACCCTCTGCAATTAGCCTCCAAAACTAAAATTTATGCAAAAATCGAAACATTCTGAAGATTCATTTGCTCAATTATTTTTTCCATGAATTGATTATACATTGAATCTCCATTGGAGCCTGAAATTGCAGATTAACAGCCTGCTATCTCCTCTCAAGGAGAAGACAGCGTAGCTACAGTTTCAAAATATGGTAAATGTTTTCTTCTTCGTTATCCTTTTGTTTTAATTGTTTCCTAGTGTCGATTTTAGGTTCTGTTTACTGGTTTTAAACATTGTCAATTACAGTAGTTTCATTGCAATTTTATATAGTTTGATTTTTCTCTTATTAGGAAGAGTTCAAAACCGCTATACTGCAGCCTGGACTGCCGGAGAACTTTGCTCTGCAAACCGTTCAGCAGTTTATTAAACCTCAGGTATTTGATTTGTTTTTTTAAAAATTTATTTTTTTGATACAATAATCATGTGATAATGTAATGTTGTGTTTTCAGCACTAGTTTATGTTGTGCAAATTGAACTATATGTTAGATTTATTGTATGCTATATGCATTATGGATTGATTTTTAGTAATTAATTGAATTGTTGAATTTGACAGAGACAAACGAAATTGGCGCAAGATGAGAATCAATTGTTAGAAAATATGCTTCGGACGTTGCTTCAGGAGCTTATGGTACGTTATATACAAAGTTTCTTGGTACTTATTTGATGATTTGTGCATACTGATGCACCATCAGGAAAAAATTTAAGTAGGTCTCAATGGTTAAAATGATTTGTTTAGTTCTGTTTTCGAAATTTTCGTTTTTATTGCTCTTTTTATGTATATATGTTGCCTATTTTGTGATTTATTATCTTCTTTGTCAGCATTTTTGAGATTAACTTCATTGTAAGTTCTAAATAGTGAATTAATATCAAATATGTGCACATATTCAAAGTTTGAAACTTGTCTTCCATGCGTAGATGAGTTTTTGTATACTGTACGTTTGCTACCTTTATTTATTTAATCTGTATTTTCATTGCGTTGAGAGTTCTAAATTTTCTATGATACAGGCTTCTGCAATACAGTCACAAGAGCCAATAATGTCATATGGGAAATCGATTGATGATAAGGAACATTCTCAGGGTCAAATTCCTAGTCTTTTAGGTATATATACATATGCTTGTACTAGCCATTTTTTTGTGAGCTAATTATGTAGTTTTTTTTATTAAATGATTATAAAGTTTTGAATTATAGAATTTTGGGGATAAAATAGAAACTGATATCTAATTTGATGGAGAAATGCTGTGTAAATTGTTGATCTGGTTAGGCGTCTGAATTTTTCAACATGCTCTTGTATCAAGTCTCCCTGCACCCTCCTTGTCTGTGTCTTATTTTTCCAACACTAATCAGTTTAAGTATCTTCTTAGTAGTCTTTTTAAGTTTTTAAAAATCATGACTCACATTATTGTTTGTAGGTGTTTTATGGCTTCTATTTTATTAATTATTAGTTTTTGCTGGTTGTTATCGTGGGTCTTTATGTTCATATCTCCCTCTCACTTTCTTTTTCCTGGTGCTACCAGATGTTGTGTTGCATCTTTGTGAGAAAGAGCATGTAGAAGGTGGTATGATATTTCAATTGTTGGAAGATTTGACAGAAATGTCTACAATGAAGAATTGTCAAGATATATTTGGTTATATTGAGAGTAAACAAGATATACTAGGGAAGGTGTGTCTTTTGGCGAATAGAAGGCTTTGAATATAGACTTGGATGCTAGTTATTTATATTTCACGGTTGCTAATACATGTGTCTATTTTTTGGTGGCTGTGATATATACAGCAAGAACTTTTTGCTCGTGGAAAACTTGTAATGTTGAGAACATGTAATCAACTTCTCCGTCGTCTTTCCAAGGTACTTCAACGGTCTTATGTAGATACTACACTAAGTTGGTGTGATAAGATTACATTTGAATGTCACTGTCTGCAAATTTTGTCAAATACTTGTATCATGCGATAAAATATGCTCATCCGTCCTCCTCTACCCCCGCAATGGCTGGAGAGCACTTTGTATGCTTGGTGACCCCTTATTTATTTGTATCGTGTGTTAAATCTTCTTGCGACTTTATTTTATATGAATTTCAGGTGAAAGTTCTTTGGTTCCCTTCTCTTGGAGGATGGACCTTCTGAATGGATATTTTCAATTATTTCTGTAAGCTACTGGAGCTATTGTTCCATTTCGCAAACTATTTGGTTGGCCATGTAATGACAAATTTGTGGATGCCATCACTCACATTAGAAGCAGCTGGGTTAGATTTGTAGGAAATAAGACGCCTGACTTTATTTTTGGATGAGATAATTCATATTTTCTCTTTTTTTATCCTCCTTCGGATAATAGGTTAATGTCATTAAAGGGAAATATTAGTAATTTCTAACTTTTTGACATGCTAGTCAATTCTTTTGATAAACCCTCTGGTGCTTATCTGCTTGAATTCACTTTACAGGCAAATAATGTTGTGTTTTGTGGGCGGATTCTCATGTTTCTGGCACATTTTTTTCCATTGTCTGAACGTTCAGGTATTTCTCTCTTTAATTCCACTCTTGACATATATTTTCTTTGTTGGGTGATCAATGATCATTCTCCTCTCCCGTAATTCTTGCAGCCGTGAACATAAAAGGAGTTTTTAACACATCAAATGAGACTAAATATGAAAAAGACCCACCGACTGGTATGCAAAGCTTTCTAAAACTTTAAGTTGCTTACTCAGTCTGTAGCTTTGTTATAAATCTTATGTACTTTGGACTTTTCTATTAGGAATTTCTCTTGACTTCAACTTCTACAAAACGCTCTGGAGTTTACAGGTAGCTAATATTAACTTAACTTTTTGTTAGTTCGGTCTCAAGTTTAGGAAGAAATTGATCTCCTAATAATTAACTCATTTTAGTTGTCGATTTCTCTTTTAGTCCTAGTAAAATCTGTTGATGAAGATGTGTGTTTGTGTTTCTAGGAACACTTCTGCAACCCTGCTTCCTTAACACTTGCTCCAACCAAGTGGCAGAAATTTACTTCTAGTTTGATGGTTAGCTTCTTTTAATTTTTGCAGTGAGTTGGATCTTTTTGTTTGATAAAAAATATTGTATTGTCATTAACTTTTTTCTTGTCATGACCATAAAAATGCAGGTACTTAAACTGCTTAACTTTACACTTAATTTTCTCCCTAAATTTTGAGATGTGTAGGTTGTATTAAATACATTTGAAGCACAGCCCTTGAGTGAGGAAGAAGGAGATGCTAACAACTTGGAGGAAGAGGCAGTTAACATTAAATATCTCACAAGCAGTAAACTGATGGGTTTAGAGGTGATTGTTGTTAAAATATACCAAATAAATTACAAAGATAATATTTGTTTTGTGCTGATTATGTCAGTTTTCCTTTTTCTTTTTCCAGCTAAAAGATTCTAGTTTTCGACGCCATATTCTTGTGCAGTGCCTCATATTGTTCGACTACCTTAAGGTAGTGATTGGTAGAGGCTTTGCAAGTCTTAATTTATATCTCATTGTGTAATTTTGATCTCCTTCTCTAACTGATATAGCCCTACATTTTGGTAGGCTCCAGGGAAAAATGACAAAGATTCAGCTTCTGAAAGCATGGTTAGTGCTGTTCCATTACTGATATAGCCTTATAGTAAGTTGTGCAATTTGCTATTTTGTCACAATGCTATGCTCGTGAGTGCATGAATGCGTACGAGATGCCGTAACCATAGAACTTGTGATGATTAAAATCCTGCAATATCAATCCACTCGTACATTCTACCACCTTTATATTATATAGTACACAAATTTTTGCACTCAAATAGCCAAAAATTTATTAATGCCAGTTGCTGTGGTTGGGCAAGACAGTGTAGGATTGATGTTTTATAACTTGCATTTGGTCGTGTTCTATCGAGGTTCTTAGTCTTGAACATGTGTAGAAGCTTAAGAAGATTATAATTTAAAGCACTAAAAAGGCAACTAGAATAATAGTTAAAATAATGGAACCTGAAGACTTTGTCCCATGCCCTGGAATGATGTTTTAAGCTTAAGCTCTGTTGTCTTATTTATCCGGAGGCTATGAAGATTTCTAGCTTTTAGCTCTGTAGTTCGCATTGGTTTATCCATGGATGAGTGATATCAAAAATGTAAAATATTCTTTGAGTTATCAGATTATGAATGCATGAGATTGCTTCTGGTTACAAACTATGCGCAAGTTGTTTTTTCAAATGGTTTAACTTCTTGTTTCCTTTTTAAGATAGAAGTGCTAATTTTTTCCTCCTGCTTATTTTCAGAAAGAAGAAATTAAAACTTGTGAAGAGCATGTAAAGAAGCTACTTGAAATGACTCCACCTAAAGGAAAGGATTTTTTTCAAAAGATTGAGCATGTGCTAGAACGGGAAAAGAACTGGGTAAGAACACCTTTATGTTTCTGTGCGCATGTGTGTGTGTATAGATTGCTTTTAAAAAATTGATATCCTCTTTAGATACTTAGCTCCCAACTTTTGAACTTTCAGGTTTGGTGGAAACGAGATGGCTGCCAACCATTTGAAAAGCAGCCAATAGAGGACAAATCTGTGCTAGAGGGAACTAAAAAACGGTATGCAAGTTAGTGGTTTAAAAATTGTTTTTACTTTAGGCTTATTCATTATTGAATTATTACGGCGTTAACGAAAAATAATTTAACTTATGTTATAAGATTTATGCATCTGTTTATGATCGGAATGAATTTTTTTTTTGGTCCTTAAGTAAGCCAAGGTGGAGGTTGGGAAACAAAGAACTCTCTCAATTATGGAAGTGGGCTGATCAAAATCCGGTATGTTCATTTGCAGATGACACTGCAACTTATCATATGACCATTGTTTTATTTTTCTATTTATACTTCATCATGCTGTACTTTAACATCAAAAAGCCATCCTTCCCCCGCATAAGCAACATACTGGATCCATTGATTATTTGTCAGTAGTGTCATGAACCTCATTAAAAGCATAGAATAACTTATAACTGCTATGCTCTAGTTGGTTTGGAGAGTATAAAAGGAAAATGTGAAGGAAATGGCAAGTAAACAAAAGAAGTCTGGAAGTTTTTTTTTAAGTTTCTAAAAAAGATCAAGAGAAAGAAATAATGATAAAGCACTTCAGAGTTACTAATTAGAGAAAAATTCTAGTTGAAATGCAAATAGGAAATGCTCTTTTGTGACCATTACTTAATATCACTCGCATGCCTTGGAAACAAACAGGCCTTGCATGGAAGATTATCAAATTCTTTCCCTTTTCTGCAAAGCAGTAACAGAACTAGGGCTTAGGTGGCTGTTTTTCTCAATCATGTCTGGCAAGTAGACATTACAGCAGACAATTTGTTTTTTTTTTAAGAACTGAAGTAGCGCTGGGAATTGTTTTCTTTACTAGATTTTACTTCCATTTACTTTTTCTTGCCAAACAGGCTGATTAAGTTGCTACTAATTGTGGAATTAAGGATGAATCTTGTAATATGAGTGGCGTTTTTTATTATGTAACTTGATGAAACAAATATACATGTCAATATGATAGAAACACTCTCTTAATGATGCTGTTACTCTTCAGAGTTGCACTCTTTTCTCTTTTTTCGTCCTTTCATTTGGGCTTAGTTTTTTAAATTTCTGAACATTAGTTTGATACTATTGGATCTGTTGATGTCAGAATGCCTTAACTGATCCTCAACGTATTCGAACACCAGCCATTGCAGACTACTGGAAACCTATGGCAGATGATGTAAGCACCATAACAGGCATCTTGAAGTTGAAAATAGGCTTCAAAATTTTTTCAGTTTAATTCTAGTATGCGTCGCATGCTTTAAGATGGCGTCTGATTTGTCGGTGATCTCAATCAAGTAACTATTTTGCTGTTATTTTAGATGGACCCATCAGCTGGAATAGAAGCTGAGTATCATCATAAAAATAACCGGGTAAGTTTTGGTCAGTTCTTTTCCATTTTTATGGTATTTGGCTGTGTTGCTACACTTTAGTTCCTTTTTAATAATATCAGTGCATTTAAATGATGCGCTCTTTGTCAATGCAATTGCCTACATGATATACTGTTCTTGTAAGGGTCACAAATGACATTCCTCAGATGAATTTTTATATATTCTGGATATGTAGAAACACTTAAAGCAGTAATCATGTCTAAGTAGGAAGGTGGATTATGAGTACCCCTGTATTGCATGTCATTAACTTGACTTTGTCCAGTTCAACTCTTGGATAGCTATAAGATGAAAACAAATGTTCAGTTCTGGGCCTAAAAAGGACAAAAAAAATTGATACATGCCTGATTCATTGACTAATCAATATGAAATTTAATTATAAACACACACTAGAGTCTAGACACCGGAGGAGGACAGCGATAAGTCATTTTCAATTAACAAGGATGTTGTACTTTTTGTTCTGAGTTGCTTCTTTTTCTTGTTTTCCTCTTATCGGGGATAAACAAAATAGGTATTAAATTTAGGACATGCTTACTTTTTCAGTTTCCGCTTTGTACTTGTTTAACAGTAAAGCAATTTGTTTGGGGTGCAATTTGGCTTCCTATAATTAATAGTGTGGATAAGTTCTCTCTTTATTCTTATTCTTTCTTTCCACAGGTGTATTGCTGGAAGGGTTTGCGATTATCAGCTAGGCAGGACTTGGATGGATTTTCGAGAGTATGATTCTACTAAAGATATTTGTAATATTTGATATGAATAAAGTCACTTTGATTAATGGCAACTGTGGGGATGTTCTTGTAGTTTACTGACCATGGTATTGAAGGAGTCGTTCCTCTAGAACTTCTGGCACCGGATGTCCGTTCCAAATATCAAGCCAAATCTAATGACAGGTCTAAACGTGCCAAAAAGGAAGATGGAAAGGGTGCTCCAAATCTAACAGAAGAAAATCAGGTATTTTCCGTCATTTCTGGAACATTGGATATCCTTTTGCTGCCAATTGCCAGCAAGGGGCCCAAGGGCCGCTAGAGATAATAGTAAAACTATTATTCGAGGAAGTTTAAATAACATGGTATCGTGGCATCTATAATTGAAAGGTTTTGGGTTTTTGATCCTTGACATCTCTCATTAAACTAATTAAATGCATAAATTAAAGTGACTGTGCTTATCAATGCTTCAAGTCTAATAGGCATTCACCTGCAGAGGTGCGCTAGATATAACAATAAAACTGTAGTTGGAGTCTCACCTAACAGCTGCAGAGGTGCGCTAGATATAACAATAAAACTGTAGTTGGAGTCTCACCTAACAGCTCGAGCTCGAGCATTTAGGTGGATTAGTCATTTTAACAAGGTGGCAAATTCCAAAATCTTAAATTCGTTGCATCATTGATAGAGCAAGTCCGCTTCCAAAAATTCAAATACATATTTAGTCCTTTTCCTCAACCGTCGATAATCAGTAGATATAATTATCATTGTTAATGAGGTCCAGTTCTCTTGGTCGATTAAGGTTTATGACTTTGCCTCAATTGTTTAGATGGCAACACCTGCAAGTGAGACAGATTGTGATGGAATGAGAAGTGATGAAGCTGCAAACGCTGCAATGGACTCTGAAGCAATGGCTATGGCAGGCAGTGCTTCGCAGGGTGCCACTCCGTCTCCAGATGAAGGGCAAACACCAGATGAACACCAAAGGCAAAGCCCTGATGCAGATATGGGTCAGGAATTGGAAGCCAATGGTGAAGTAGATGCGGGAATGGTGGATGGAGAGACCGACGCGGAAGTAGATTTAGAAGCAGGGAGTTAAAATATATGTTTTGCAAACTGTAACGTGTTAAAAAAATTGTATCAAACCCCAGAGATTTAATAACCATTGAGATGGAGCCAATATAACCAAAACTATCAATTTAAATGAAAAGCTTATTATGCTAGATATTATCAATAGCAGTCTGTTAAGTATGCTGTTAATCACCACCTGACGGTAAACACTTCATATATCAGTATTTTCACAGATACCGTTATTGATTCATGCTATGTGTGGTTACCACGACAAAACAAGAAAAAGATGGTGCATTATTCAATATTTTTTAGTGCTTTTAAAATCTTTATGTAAAATAAAATGGAACTTTTAAGAGTTAATTCCATAAAAAAACCATGACCTTTATACGAAATTTTATTTTAATCACAATTTTAAAAATTCGACATTCACGACCTTTTATTTTGTTTCAAATCTATAATCAAAGTAAAATTCGGTGTATTAGTAAAGGGGAAGTTGAATATTTCATCTGTCTTAACACAAGTGGATTCCTATTCATCAACTTTAAAATATAAAGTTTGACAAGCCTCCTAAGATATAATGGAAATGAGCTAAACACCGATCACTTTCTCATGCGGCAGAAAATTATAAATACATAAAATTGGAATTATAAGTAAGAAATGCAGCTCTTGAGAAGTAGTGCTTCTGTATCTTGGAAAATTTTCACGCCTTTGGTAGTTTAACCATTGTGATTTTGTTGCTCAAAACTTCTCATGCTTTCTGCAAGCAAGCAAGCAAACATACATAAGAATGGGAGTTTCAAGAAAGCTTTAAGAACCATATATCCAATGTGTGAGAGGACATCATTACCTGCATTGGAAGATAGAGTTTAAATTCTGGAGGGAGTTCTTCTTCCGAGTACAGCCGGTCAGAGAAATAAATTCTCCTCAGACGGCAGTTTGCATGAACCTGAACCCGTAGTGTCTCAACATAATTGGTTCCATATGCCCTTCTAGTAAAATCAGCCAAATTTAACTGGATTTGATTCCATCCCTCATCCATCTTCAGTGGCATCGTGCATATGTATGGCTTCACTCGAGTGATTGCCTACAGCAGCCAAATTTCAGTCCATGCAGACAGCATTTGCTTTAATCAAGTAAAAAATAAAGAATCGAGGTTCATAAAAATGTTACACAATGGGAAAAACTTTATTCTCAAAACAGAACATATGAAAAAAATGAGAATCTACATAGCCACCAAAATTTAACGGCAACAAAAACATTATTCATCCATTATGAAGTGAGTATACCTCTTTAAACAGAAAGACACTAAAAACAGCTGAGGATTTACTCAGCCACCTAAATTACACATTTTAGAATAGTTTCGGCCTGCTTTTTTAAAACAACAAATATATTTCTCATTCCAATTTCCCCATTCCTTTATCTAAACTTGTTGTAACTGATATTTAGTTTTAGAAAACTACATTTGTAATCACCACTATTATCGTAATTCTAAGAATCAGCACTGTTAGAAGAAACTTTATAGCACTAAGTAAAATGAACAGGAAGCTACAATACCTTATCATCAAATCTCATGAAAAAAAAGAAAGAAAAAAAAGTCAAAGGTATCACACATCACAGCCATGGGCCAACTTACAGACTTGAAAGTTAGAAGCTCGGAAACGTCGCCTGACATTCTTATCATCCAGCACTTGAATCTCAAACGTGACGTATTTCTTCAAGTTTTTCACAATCATCACCAAAAATGGCAGCTTTATGCCGAGAGTTGCAGCAGGATCAGCTGGGCATGTAATATATGTAGACTGGATATTTGATCCAACTATTTCAAGTACATTGGATTGTATGTCTTCATCATGTGGCCGTTTCACATGACCGTTAGAAACTGCAAAAGACACAAGACAAGGAGAACGAAATCAAACTTGTCAGTAGGACCAACCTGCAAATTGTCATATCAACTACGGTAATGCCATCACCAGCATTACGCTACAGCTTAAATCAAGTATTCTATCAGCCTCAAATGTTGCATCAATGTTAAACTGCGATAAAAAAGAATGCAAACACCGCCTAAAAGGATTGTACACTAATTTACCTACATAACTTACGTAGTTTACATGCCGAGATATTTTCCCTTCATCAACACCTCATTAGCTTGTCCATTCTCAATCTCGACTTAAATTACAAACTACATTGCCAAGTCTAGACTTGCATATTTTTCCAATCAAAAACAAAATCCACAACAAGATTGCGACAAGTAAAAAGAGTGCTATACAATTTCATAATTAAAAAAAACCCGAAAAATCAACAGAGACAGATCATAAGCTTAAATGATTATCAATTCTCACCTTCTTTATCCCATATCTGCAAGGGTTTGCTCCTATAATAAACACAAATACAAGTACATAAATTTATTTCACAGCTTTAAAACAAGACAAACAACAAAATTAGTAATTTGTAATGTATAACTACATACCCGAGGCTATATAATATGGAGAGAAATCCAGATTGAAAGGTGTTCTTAAACATCTGTAAAACCAATTGAAGAAATTAATTGCGAAGTTAAAGCCAATAAAACCCCAATCTTTAACATTTTTTTTCAATTTCTTTTTGTAGTGTTTCAACTAATTTGAGAGAAGAAGCGTGCAACTTACTGTTACCTGTCTGTTTGTTTCTCGGGAAAACTATAAATTACCAGGGAAGAGGAGACCTGATTTTGCCTAAATAAACTTGGATTTCAATTAATTTAATGATCGTCGGTTAACTCTATAAAGGAGAAGATTCTTTGTGTCGTTTGATCCATAAACGCAGAAAATAATGCACATAGCCGACATGTCGTTGAGATGTTATTGATGGGTGAGGCCCAACTCTTATAGGCTTTCTGAAATTCCTGGCCCCACTGTTTCTCTATTGACGAAACAATAGACTTATTTTAAAAAGAATTTTTTACAAAATATTCATTACTGTTTTGACATTAAAATACCTTATCTGATTAACACTATTTATAAAAATTTAGTATATTATTTTATAAAATATATATAATTATAATATAAAATATTGATAAAATTACGAGTTTTATATCATGTCATAAAACTATGGTTTTCTGACATTATTAATGGCAGATTAATTGAATTGATAATAATTTGGTATTTTGATATATTTTATTTCTTAACTTAAAAATGTAAATTTGTTTTATTTAGTAAGTGAACTAATTGCTATTGGTATAAACATACTACGCCGGATCGGAATTATAACAAACTTGATCTCTAACTCGATTGTATCGTATACAATTTTAAAATCTAATAATTCGGTTTGAAATTAACTAGTTAAAATCTAATATCGACAATAATGTTTTTAATTTTTTATAAAAAAAATTATGTTAATCTCATGTGACTCACAAACATATAGTAATCTTCTATGACATAGGCAGAAAGCAAATCTCTGATAAATGAAACTCAATTGTCACGTTGCTAAAGGATCTAATTATTAAAAATAAAATTTCTTTTATGTATTTTTCTATAAAAATTTATAAATTTATAATAATTAAATAAACTTTAAATAAATAGTTATAACTATTTAAAAATATAAATAAATAATAGTTAATGATAAGTCACTGAAGAATTAGGAGTGTCTCATAGTTATCGAAAGACTTGAATAACAAAGAATACAAAAATCAGATGGAACGTCAAAAGAATTTTCTAGATGTTTGCTCTAACGCTCAAGTCAACATTATTTAGTGGGGAAATGGAAAGGGTGACAAAAAAAACACCTTTAAAGTTCACAATTAAAGTAATTTAAATAGACCTATTCGTTTAAACATTCAAAAAATCTTTTCTTGGTCCTCATTTTTTTGTTGAATTAATAAATTCTGTTATGTTTATAGTCCTTTTTCGATCTTCTCCTGACAGTGAAACATTATCAATTTTATCCTATTTTATATTTTATCGTTTTAATTGTACCCCAATTTTTTTAATTTTTGTCAATCTTTTTACTCAAATGATGAATCATTTAATTAACCATGTTTAATTAAATTCATTTTCATTCAAAAATATACATATAAGTCTTTTATTTTTAAAAACTAACAAAAAAAATATAATTAAATTAAAATTAATTTAAATTCTTAATTAATTTAACTTAATCTGAATAAATTTTAAATATATATAATTAATATATGTTATATATGAAAAATGTTTTTTTAATTTTTTTTTCAAATAAAAAGACGTCAATTTAATAATTCAGAATATAATTAAAATGATAAAATGTAAAATAGCATAAAATTGACAAGTTTTCAACATCAAAATAGGATTGAAAAGGGGTTTAAGATCGCTTTTTTATAAAGTAGTAAGCTAATTATAAACAACTTGCAAATGATTATCATCTATGGCAGGATATTATCAAATTGTATATACAATAAATTATTATTTATTGCACAGTTAAAAATTCTATGCTCTATCAATATACCATCCTTTCTGGTAACAAAAAAAACTTTTTAATTTTATAATTTATAATTTTAATTATTATTTAATTTTCTTCAGGTATTTTTAATTGAATAGGCCATTTAGTTATTAACTTTTTTTTACTGGATGAACTGTTTTAAATGGCTTATCTAATATAGTCAAAAGTGGGGTCGTTCTACAGTACCACTTAGGTTTAGATACCCATGAATTTCTAACCACTAGATTAAATCTTAATTAAAATCCACCGTTAATTAAATAGTTGTCATTGATTTGTTACCCACTTAGCCGGTTACCACATGAAGAAGAAATCTCACAATCCATCTACTCTCTTTCATATTCTCTTTCTTTTTTAATAATTCAAAATCTTTTTCTGGGGCCTTAAGATTTCCAAAATTTAGAACATAAGAACAACAAGAACTCTTAATTATAAGCAGGGCTTTCTTACTTTACGAGTTATTCAAATTTCAAACGATTCTATGCGATAATGGGTTTTTTTATTTGAGACGATCTTTACGAAACATTGTTTTTGAAGTTTGTTTCCACAAATTACAGCAGGAGCTTAAACTCTTGATTTATAGATTTTAGTTAAGAGTTCCCACCCTTGCAAGCATGGCAAAGGCAGAAACTGAAGCTGCAAAATTAAAGAATTAGCAAAGTCTTTGCATATTGGACTTTCATGTTATTGGCCTTGTTAAATTTCTTCCTTTTCTTACCTAGAAAAATAAGAATTTGCACCAACGTCCGTGGTCTGTTTCTTCTTGTTTCATGAGAAGAATCAGTACCATTTATTTTAGTAATGAAAGATCATTATCAAAAAAAATTAGTCGATTAATTTTTTTTAAAATTATTGGTTTCTCTATCCCATCATTTTAAATGTCAGATTTGAAACAAAAATAAGACATGTTTTTGATAATTTTCTTAAAAAAAGGTAGTTATTTTTTAACCTCATCAAAACATCATTGTTGGAGCTCGAATTATTTTCAGTTCCTCAGATGATATATATAAATAATTTTGATCTGATATATATATTGATCCTTTTACACTCAAAAGAGAATGAAATTAATAAATGTTTAAAGAAATTGGCTTTTGATTTGTTGTGTAATACATCAAATTAGATTTCTGATTTTCTTATCATCTTATTGACACCCATTGATGAAGAGCTAGTGCAAGTTCTTATCTTTTTTTTAAAGAACAATCACATGTTTTTGACTGGTCAATGTCGAAAAAAATTCTTTTTCATATTATCATGAATCCACATTTAAGATAATGGCAACATAAAAATTTGTGAGGTTATGATTATGAAATTGATACGAGAATGTTGGTTTCACAGACAAAAGAAAGAGGATTAGGGATAATTAGGGATTAGCTTAGGAATAAAAAAACGTTTTGAAAGAAAAACTCAATGAAAATGAAGCGCAAAATTACCGGCTATAGCAGGTAAATATAAAAAATTGTATATAAGCTGAAGTGGTACTCTATTTTTTTTTTTTTTTTTTTTTTTTTTTTTTTGCCAGAGATAACAATATATAAATTTAAGAAAAGAAAGGTCATCTCATGAAGAAAATGAACCAGTCTTAAACGAAGAAAATAAAAATGGACTTTGCGGCTATTATATTGAGCCATCCAGATACACATTCGTTTAACAAATTAAAATACTTATATGTAAAAATTTGTTAAACGAACGGTAGCAATATAGAAAAATAAAATTTAAAAAAGAAAAAACTTACTGTGAGTAGCGGTTAAAGTAATATAAGTATTACCTTGGTTTTGTAAAATACAGAACTGATAGTAGAAGCGTTATACCAATTGACGATGAAGATTAAGAAATGCTTAGGAGACCCCTTCTTGGAAGTACATGTTCAAAAAATAAAAAACACAAAACAAACAAAATATTAGCAATAATAAAAAAGATATGTATTTTAATTTGTATTAATATAATATAATTTTGATAATTTAAAATAAATATTCGAGATAATAAGTGAAAATAACTTTAATTTTATGCATGAATCTCTTTCAAAAGCCACGTGGCAGATCATTACAGCCTCAAATTGCCACATGTTGGCCCAGAAGATCTCTTTCTAGCTCCTAAAACAACAGCCAATATCTAGTTTCCACGTCCGCAATCAATTGACCGAAATGGCCTCGTAGATAAGGATTAATTTCTCGTCCGACTTGAGGCTCAATAAACCAAATCCGAAAACAGTGGGTCCCAACTGCCACGTGGATCAACAAGCGCGCGTTTTTAGATGGCGTGATATCCTCCACAAATCTCAGCGTGAAATAACAGCCACGACTTTACAAATTAATAAACATGGACATGTATAAAGTTAACTGACACAAATAATTTAATTAGATAATTCATACCACAATACTAAGAAAAACCACAGCCGCCTCTGTTCTTACAGTACCCATTGAACTCATCTTCTACAGTTTTTCTCAAGTTTTTATCATCTGGGTCTGACTCTTCTGTTGTTTAAGCATCTGGGTTCTCTTCAGGTAATTTTTTTAGCTATTTATTGAGTTCTTTTTATCCTTTTTTGTTGATTTTTGGAGTTTGATCAGATCTGTGCTGTTCTAATTGAGTGTTTAATTAATGGGCTAATTTTATTTGTTTTGATGAACTAGTTTATTAGTTATGTTCTTCTGTCTGTTTGATTGATGCGAAATGAATTAGTAGAGAAAAGAAAAGAAATTGTTATGAAATTGTTGTTAATTTTTTTGTTAAGATTTAGTTATTGAATTTGAATGTTTAATTGAAAAAATAAAAATAGAAATAAGCCAATAATTGAGGAACGTAAAAATGAAGTGAATTGAAAGTTGTTGGATTTATGAGATAAAAATTACTTTTTGATTCTTTTGGTGTTTGAATTTTGAAATAAAGATATGTTATGTTTCAATATTGTAATTTATTTTTGTGTTTTTAAATTTCAGGTAGCTATCATGGAGTGGTATGTTAGGGGCAGTGATGAAGTAGCTGAGAGGTTTCCGTCACCGGAAAGTTGGCAGAATTGGAGAACAAGTGATCCTGAAAATTTCAACTTTCCGAACGAAGGGTTTCATGTTGATGCAAATTCATTTCAGGAAGAACTGAATTTCGATTGTACAACTGTCTCCAACGACGACGAGACAGAGAGTCCTAGCTATTATAAACAACAATTTAGTTCGAGTTTCTTTGGAGGATTGTCGGAAGATTCACTCCACCACACGGATCAGCTGGCTTACCAGCTCAATGGCCACCCGCGATTTGAACAGATGGATGACCTATTCGTGTACAAGCATAATCTCTGCAGATAGTTGATTTAATGCCTGTAGGAAATCATGTAGCATCAGAAGTGCTTAGCTTGTCATATTTAATTAGTTAGCACTATGCTCGGACGTCCCATGGAAATTGAGCGCGTCTTCATGTTTTTGTGCTTGGTATTATTAATCCATCACTGAGATTGCGTTGTTTTTAGAACACGTTCGCTATTGTGATGACGACATTCATTACTTTTTGTCATATGACAATGTTTTGTAGCTTTAATGCTACAGATAGACAAAATAGCGCCTTTCAATATCCATGGGATGCCTAATATTTCCCTACTATTAAAACTGTTTTTAGATTGTTCATTTAGATCACAGTTTGTTCATTGTTCTGATTTTCGTTTATGGCTGTGGTTTATTTCAGGAATTCACTTATTGAAGACTCGCCCGGTAATGGAAATGCTCATGAGTCATTTTGCTTTAAGGCAGAATTGCAAACCGATATGGAACATGGGGATGATATCACAGAAACTTTAGATACTCAAAGTATTTCGAGTGATTCACGGGTACGTGCTATAAGAAGCTCTAGGTATCTCAACACACATTCATTTTCTTCATCAGTAGAGAGAGGCAGAGCTTCTTCTCCGCAGTCTGTTCCATGCAGCTCACAGCAAAACCATTGCCACTTGGAAATGGTGAGATTTTTTTACCTGCATATTGGTCATGCTTTGACCATATTTATTTGTTGTTTATCCATAAATTGTTGAATTTGAGGGCCATTGTGTATTTCCATAAGGATTTTCAATAACAAAACCTTATTCTAAGTTCTATTTTCCCCCTTATTTTCAAGACGAGCTCTGAGAATTTAGGAGTTAGGACCCTTCTCTGTACTTCCGTCGTTCATGAAATAGGGGCTTAATTAATTAACTCGCGGATTCTTAGCTTCTGCAGTAAAATGGCATGAATAAAAAGTTTACCTACTTGATTAAAATTCTTAAATAGAGGTTATAGTTAGGTTCATATAAATGATTGCTCTTTGTGTAACATCCAATTTGGGGCTCAATAGGGCTTAAAGAATATATTTTCTCCGATTTTAGCAACATAAGTGTCTTTAACTGCTGCTAGAGTTGAATATATTTCTAATAGTCGGAGTGTTTTGTTTCTATTATAGACACCCCCTGTCAAAATCCTGGCTCTTCCTGAGAATGATGGTATGGATGTGTGCATGGATGAGGGATCATCTCTTGAAGAATCTGTATTACAAGATATGGAAATGGCAATGACACAGGTATATAAATTACGCAGACTTAAATGCTTTAGGTTATTATTGTGAAGCAAATTATAAATGTTAATATTTTTGCATTTCATTCTCATCAGTTGAGTGACAATACCCGGATTTGCTTCCGTGATGCCCTATATCGTCTAGCCAATAACTCAAGGCATCAGGTGGTAATGAAGAACCAAATTGATAATCTTCCTATGGGAACTTCTTCATGGAAAGGCCAAGATGACGAAATTAGGTAATTATATATATATAATATATGCTCAGTTTAATTGTTTAATTATTTTGTCAAGGCTATGATTTCTTGATTGCAGTATTACTACCATATCCTTTTTATAATTACATATCTTACGTGTCAAGTGTGGTTGAATATTCGCTATCCAAACCGGTAACCATGAAAAAAGATTTGGTTTTGTTGGGGCACCTTGTCCAGTTGTCCATCTTCATCATTACTTTTGTAATTTTGTCTGGTTGGTGCATCAAATAGGATTCGTCCGTAGCTTCCAGTTAATTAGTTATGCAAATATGGAGGCTCGAATTACTTTATTCTGGTTGACAGATGCATACAAGCATATCGGTTCAGTTATGGTTTGGGGGGTCGTGCTAAGTTGTCTTTATGTGTCGTTCGTGTTCTCCGTAGTTATTGTTGCATTATTAGTTGAAATAATGATCAAAATATAATCTTTATATTTCAGGCCTGCAGAAAATAAATCTGTGGAATCGGAGACCAACACAATCGACAGAGCCATTGCGAACCTCATGTTCAATAAGATGGAGCAGAAAATATACGATTTTCCCGTCTCTGCATCAGCAACTTCCAATCAAGAAATCCCCAAACACTCTACCTTGAATGATCTAGAAATCCACGATCTTTCTCCATATTCAAATTTCCCGAGAGATGCTGAAGTTCCAATCCTTTGTGTCGGTTATCCGGAATCGAGACAGTTTTGAACATGACTTCATCTTGAGAAATCTTGCATATGTAAAAAGTGCATGGCATGGTGCTGGTTTGAAGAGCGAGTCATGTTAAGATTTTATGACAAATGTACTGTTTGAAGCAAGAAAACTTGAGGAATTCCTTAATTTGCATCTTATTTATATCTTTTTGTTAATCATTTGGACTGTTTGTAAGTATGCTAGGTTGCAGAACTCGCTGCATTAACTCAGCTCAGTTTTGAAAGAAGTACATTAAGCATATATATATATTTTGTTATTTTTTTTGTTTCTTAAAATAACACTTGAAAATTTTAATTTCCTGTAATACACATCAGCTATAAGATGTGATATATGAACTATGTGGTTTAGGAATAATTTGTGATTCAAGTCAATGTTTGGAAACAGAAAATTATTTGAAGAGTTGACATATTATGTGGTTTGACTCCAATAGCATATATTTTATGGTATTTATTAATATATTGGGATCAAATTTAACTGAACTATATCAAATAATGTGATTCTAGGTAGCACGGAAATGTGGACATTGGACACGGAGATGAAACGGTGGTATTTTATGGTTTTCTATATAAAAATATAGTTTTGTGTCCGAAATGTTTTGAAAACGGAATGCGTTGATTGAATAAAGTATTCGTATTACGTATATCTCCGGCTTGTAAGACCCCATATCGCTCATTTCTGATCAGTTTGTTTCTTGACACATCGGCTATAAAATGTGATATTTAACTTTGTGATTATTGACTGAGTTGTGTTTCATTCATGTCAATTTGTAACATAAAAACTATTTAAGGAGTTGACATGATATGTTTTTTTGACTTCAATATCATATATTTTATGCTATTTATTAATATGTTGGAATCAAATTCAACTGAACAAATAGAATAATTTGATTAAAATAATTTTAAATAATTAGCTATAAGATAATTACTTCTGAAATACCGTCAAATCAGTTCAACAATAGTGTATATTGATCCTGGTGAATGGTGATTGAGATCCAAAGCTGAGAAAATAGAAAGCAAAAATAAGGGAGAAATAAAAAAGAAAATAAATGAACAAAAGTTCATTGCAGTTTTTATATTTGTGCATTAAAATAAAGTAACTCACATATAATAATTTTAATCGACTAAGGACAATACTTTTTATTTTTATTTCAATCAGGATAATATTTTTAATTTTTAGGTTAAATTAAGCATAAAATTGAATCAACTCGGTTTTTCAACTTGTTCATTTTGTATAATAATTAATTTAAAAGTATAGAGTATTGTTTTTAATTAATTAAACTAATTAAATATGAGTTAGTTTTAATTATAAATTTAGGGATGAGAACAATCCTTTGCTCAAGAAGGAACAGTCGGTAGGTTATGGGACATGCAGTCCACAATGTATACTCTATTTGACTTGCAGGATTAAATTAATTTCTTTCCAATGTCGTGATGATACCTACCCAATTATGAAACTAAAAACATTTGTATGAATCAGGATTCAAAAGAAACATTCAAATCAAACTTAGTCTAAGTATTTGATTTAATTGTATTCTTTAACATATTGTTTAAAATAATTTAATAAATACAATATAATTTTGCTTTTACCCCTTTATAACATTAAATATTTCATATTTTAATCAAATTCTGAGCTATATTTTATGAATGCTTTTATGTCGGGCCATTTCAATGATATGGATTACTTATCCTCTTCCTCATTTTAATAATTTCATTGTAAATTCTTAATTTATTGGTCAGCAAGGGCGGATTTACAAAGAGTAAACGGTGGGCGATTATTCATATTATAATTTTGAATTTTTTTTTTAAATATTAATATATAACTGAATAGTGTAGCTTTTTCACGTTAAAATTTATTGTACACCCACACCCACTTTAAATTTTATATTTTACCAATCTTATTTACTTGTTTTAACTGTTTTATTAAAAAATTATGAGTCCGTCATGTTGGTTAGAATATAGAGATTCAAATTCCAAATCTCACTATTATTAAAATCTCAAACTAATTAAATTAACTGTTTCTTATATATATTTTATTTTGTTTTTTTTAACTTGAAATAAATGTTTGGAGGTTTTTCTGACAAAATCATCTTGTTTTTAATTTGTAAATTCATACTTATGGTTTAAACTGATAAACAGACAATTAGTTTTGTAATGTACTTAACTATATATCAAGGTTTAAGATAAACAAACAAACTAAAAAACAGGATTATTCAATAACAATCTCTATATAACCTACTATCAGTTAAGAAAAATAAAACAAAAATCATGTGGTTTATAATGTATATAACCGTATATTTAAGCTTTTCCTTCCAAGTAAATTTTTCTTATAAAATATAAGTAAAACTTTATTGGCTGGCAAATAATAACATTAAGTTTAATTATAACTGTATGAAGCATAATATAACACTCTAGTCTTCAGCACCCAAAAAAATTCATTAATTATACTTATTTTGACCTAACTAATTTAGTGGTTTAGAGGCAAGAAATTAGAGCTACATGGAACTTAATTACAGCTCAGTTTCTTTCTTTCTATATTTGGCTTAATTAAACTAATTCTTAACCATAAGTCAGTACTAATTAAGCATTAGAAATTTTCTTTCTTTTATTTCCTCATTATAAACAATTCAAATTAATTTTATAATTATTTTACAAAAACTCATTTCCCTCAACGTGCATTCCACATCTTATGAATTTTTCAAAATCTGTATTCACAAATTAACAATTTTATTTCTTGCATACAACGCCACCTTTAAAACCCACCCATAAAAAACTTCTTCTATATGCAAATTCAAAGCTTAATCCTAGCTATAATCTTCTTGTCTTTGATAATTATATTCCATGGCACACAAAAAAACTCCTCCAATAGCATTACCACCGCGTCCGTCGCCGGAAAACAATCCAACTCCGCCCTCTCCTTCGATTTCTTCATCCTCTCCGAGATCACCAATCTCACCTCCACGCCCAACGATCTCTCTCCAACAGCCGTCTCATCGAAAAGGTCCATCAAAGTCGGCAAAACTATTTCGCCGTTTCCGAGCAGTTTTCCGGTCATTTCCGATCATAACACCGACTTGCAAGATCCCCGTATCGCTCCATGGAAGCCGACTTCACGATGGGCATATTCACGGTGGGACTAGAATGACCGGAACCCTATTCGGTCACCGTAAATCTAGGGTTAATCTTGCGATACAAGAAAACCCTAGCTCTCTTCCAATTTTATTGCTAGAATTAACAATACCAACCGGAAAATTATTACAAGATATGGGAATGGGGCTAGTCAGAATTGCACTGGAATGCGAAAAAAAGCCGCACGAAAAGACCAAGATCGTGGACGAACCGATTTGGACGATGTATTGTAATGGGAGAAAATCAGGTTATGGGGTTAAAAGAGAGCCAACGGATGAAGATTTGGTAGTAATGCAAATCTTGCATGTAATCTCCATGGGAGCCGGGGTTATACCGGACGACGGAGCGGACCAGCCGGACGGCGAATTAACGTACATGAGAGCGCATTTTGAACGTGTTGTTGGATCAAAAGATTCAGAAACATATTACATGATGAATCCTGATGGGAATAATGGACCAGAATTGAGCATTTTTTTTGTCAGGATTTGATCGATAGTTAATTATTATTATGAATGAGAAATGTATTCGATTTGGTGTTTCGATCTGAAATGAATTTGGGTTGATGAGCAAATTAACCACAAGGCAGTGGACCACTCCATGTTGGTTCGATCTCTAGTGGCTAGCTAGCTAGTTACGGCTCGAGTTATGATGGGTCATATATGCTTGATTGCAACCTAAGGAAAAGCCTTAATTAATTACTGCTGGTTAATTGGTGAAAATCGATTGTAACATTTTAAGGGAGTGTAAAAAAGTGAAATAGAAATAGTGAAAGAAATTACTTGTAATCATCATTTGATGATCATTAATTTGTGGGAATGGCTAGACCTACAGTAAATTTAGTTTTGCATTCTTTTAGTTGTCAATTTTTTTCAATTACAATTGAAAGGGAATAATCGAGATTCTTGAATCGAATTTGCAATTCATTTAAAGAAAATGATCGATATGTTAATAGCTCGATTAGTATCTAAATATGTGAAAAATATTCCTTCACCTGAAAAAGGAAAACAAGCAAAAGAAAGAAAGCTTAAATTTTGTTTTCATATGATTAATAACTTGAATTTTATAGGTAATTTATTTTTTACTAAAAAAAACTTATACTGACTTGTGAGTATTGTAACAAACTATCTAATTTCTTTTATGTTCTAATTAATTATCGGCAAACATATATATTGGTTCGTGCATTATATAACACATCTTGAATTGGGTCCTTGTATCATAATTTGTATTCATTGAGTCCTTGCAATTTTGAATTTTGTATTTATTAGGTCTTTCCGTTATAATAGAGTAAACAGTAGTCAGATTGATAAAATTCGATTGAAAGACTTTCTTTCAACAAAAATAAAAGAGTGGAAAACTATTTCATAAATATTAACGAAAATCGAATAAGAAATTTATTCGAATTGAACTAACATCGCATTGAGTATAATCCACTTAATTTTTGCAAAAAAAAAAAAGAGACCTAGTATCTATACAAGTAAAAGTGTAGGAACTTATCTTGATAAACAAAAATAGAAGGACCTATTCAAAATAATATGATAATACAAAAATCTAAATATGTATCCATCTTAATTAATTAATTAGAAGTCCTACTTCATTCTAAACAAAAATTATAGAAAATATTAATTTTTTTTATTATGTTTTATTCTTATTAATGATTGTAAATTTTTTTATTAAAGATACTAAAAACAATCCTTCAAATTATTCAAAATAAGCAAATAAACTCTTTTAGGTTTCTTATCATTTAGACTCTCAATGTTTTTAAATGTTATAAAAAACTTTAAATTTTTGAAAAAAAAAGCACTACGACCTTCTTAGTTTATTTTTAGACACTTAACTCTTTATTTATTAGTAGTTATTTTTGCGATTTTTTCAATTAAGTATGTTGTGCCGTTTAATGTTTGTTAATGATGCGGTGCTGGCATATTGTTTTCATTTTGCCATAAGAATGAGAATCTCGCAAAGGTATTCTATTTTAGATGCTTTCAGATTTAAAAAACTTTATTCACTTTCACTGAGCTTCAATGTCCATAGATATTGACATCTCACCTTCAAAAGCATTCTACTTCTGAGTTGTGACAGCTGTACTCTTTCTGAAACTCATTTTGCACTATGTTCATCTCATTTAGGAATTTATATTGTTTTTTTTATATTTAATTTTAAAAAAATTATTATACTTTTTATATACGATTTTTGAATTTTTAATGATTAATAATAGGTTATTGCCATAAAAAATATTCCCACCTTTTATGTTTCTATTAGAAGTTTTAAACATAATCAACCACATATCCTAACTTTTTGTATTTTATCATAAAAAGTCCAATTTTTTTTATTTTGTGATATTTATAAATGTTTAACACAATGTCGTTTTGTTCATTTTAAACGGTTAAAACGATATTATTATTTTTATAGAAAATAACTCATGACACTGAGGATAAAAAATTTGAAAAAATTATAAAATAGAGTAAGACATTTGATAAATTGTATTGAAATTAAAAATGCAAAATATGAGGTTTTTTTATAATAGTAACTTTTAATACTCCTTCCGTCTCAAATTAATGAGTGTTTTATCCCATATATTTGTTGTGCCATATCATATTTACAACAAGTCAATGAGCATTTGCAATAAGAATTTTTTTAATTATTACTTAATTTTTTTATTATCAACTTTTCCACATGGCTAATGCATTATTGGTTTGCTGCACGAAAGACATGGCGTAACAGCATGTATGCAATAATTTTTTTAAATTGATAGGCAATTTAGGACAAACACAAATTTAATAAATCGATACAAAACAAGTAATTTTATAAAAACATACCAAATTTTTTCTTATTTAATGCAGTATTAACTTTATTTTTTAGTGGGTGTTGCTTTTTTTGTAATATAATATACTTCCTTCGTTCCGTTTAAGAAGGGACATATCCTATTTTTATTTGTCCCATCTAAAAGGTCATATCGTGTTTTCTGTGTCAATTTATATTGAACTTCCATTTTTATCCTTTTAGTTATTTTAATATGCATTAAATGCAACTTAATTTACAATATATTTATTCTATTATTAGAAAAAACTATATTAATTAATAATAGTAGATATGATAAAATAAAATATTGTCTTATTTTATTAATCTTTGTGCAAAATTTATTTGTCCCTTCTTAAACGGGACGGAAGGAGTATATATTAGAATTAATAAGGATATATATGTCATTTAAGCATTAAAGTAATAAATTATCACCTATAATTTAAGACAAAAAAATTTAAAATAATGCCTATTAATTTGGGAGAGAGAGAGAGTAATATTTATACTTTTTTTTTTGTAAACTCATCCGGTTTCCAAGATTTCACCTTGACTAATCCGGATCCGACCCGTGTCGCGCACCTGGCATGGTGGGTGAGTCTTCCAGTGGGAATTTTCTGCATTCACAAGGACTCGAATCCGAAATCTTACTTAAACAATACCAAGCCGCTTACCACTTGGACCAACTCCCATTGGTAGTAATATTTATCTATAACAAATATAAAAGTGTATTCGCGGGGCGAACACTTCCATTCACGGACAAAAATACCCTTTACATATTTTGACATATAAAAATATTTGTGTTTAACAAATAGAAAGATGGCATTCCTAATCCATAAAGAAAACATATTAAAATAATTATCGCAGTAACTACCATTATATATTAAATTCCTAATCCTAAAAGAAATTGTGCAACAACTATCATTATGTGATAAATTCCTAATTTTAATAGGAATAGCACGTAAATATCACTATATATATAAAAGAATATGGCGAGTTTCATTAACATTAAATAATTATATTATAATATTTGTGTTAACACTTTGATATTTATTATATTTATTAGTTATATACAATGAAAAATAATATAAATTTATTTCAATCATATTATCATCTTTTAATAACAACAATATCAAAAATTAAATCTATTGCTTAACTCTAACTTTTTAACATTTCCAATAAAAGAAATTAAAATTTTATAAAATAATTAAACAAAACAAATTAAAATACAAGTTTAATAAAATTTAAATAATAATAATATATTATTAAAAAATATACAATTATAATATTAAATAACGGGTCATATAGATATCGTTAACGTGCGTAGCACGTGGCCAAAAAAACTAGTACTTTGAAAACAGTAAATACATGACCAGAATCTTTAGTTTTTGAAATGCCACATGCACCCGTCTTCAGTGACATTATAAATTGGGGCATGCAATACCACTCAGTCCTCGTAGCATCTACAATGGAAAACCCAGAAACAGCCAGCCCAACCTCTTCTCCATTTGCCCCATTAATAGCTAACCACGATCTTCATCAAGAAATCAAACAATTACTCCCTTCTCTTCCAAGAACAAAAGGATTACCAGCCGTTGATCTCTGTCTATACCAAAACTTTTGGTGCCCAGTGATCTCCATTCAGCCAGTCATCTCCTTCCAAAGAAACTTCCAAGCTCAAGATCAAGACATCATAATCGCCTCCAATCCCAAATCCGGATCCACCTGGCTCAAGTCTCTCATCTTCTCCGTCGTCAACCGCTCTCATTACACACCGTCGACCACCCCTCTCCTCACCGAGAACCCTCACGCTCTCGTCCCGTTCTTCGAGTTCGACGTCTTTGCTCAGAACCAAATTCCTGACCTAACCACCGTTCCGTCTCCTCGGCTTTTCGGTACGCATTTGCCTTACTCGGGTTTATCAGAGTCCATCAAGAAATCCAACTGCTCCGTCGTTTATATCTGCCGGAACCCGTTCGACTCCGCCGTGTCGTTTTGGCACCATGCATGTCGATTAGGGAATGTTCAGTGTTCCATGGAGGAGTATTTTGAGATTTACTTCAAGGGCACGTTTTGGTTCGGACCGTTTTGGGAACATGTTTTAGGGTTTTGGAAGGCGAGTTTGGAGAATCCGAAGAAGGTGTTGTTTTTGAAGTATGAAGACTTGAAGGAAGACATTGATTTGCAATTGAAGAGAATTGCTGAGTTTTTAGGGTTTGGTTTTTCAGAAGAGGAAGTAAAAAATGGAGTTGTTCAAGAAATAGCTAAATTGTGTAGTTTGAGTAATTTGAAGGATCTTGAAGTGAACAAAAATGGAAAATATTTGTCTGTTTACCCTAATAAAAATTACTTTAGGACAGGTAATGTGGGTGAGTCAGCTCATTATTTAAGCCCTTCATTGAAGCTGCATTTGGAAAATCTAATGCAAGAAAAATTAAGTGGATCTGGTTTATCATTCAAAATTCCTGGCTAGCTAGGAGTCGATAAACGGAATTTGGGTCATTGCCGACGGATATACCCGTCGTTAAAAGCTGTTTTCTAGTACTGTCTACTATGTTACTTGAATAGTTGTTAGCTATTAGTGTGTTTCAATTATTATGTAGTTTCTGTTTTCAGTTTGCTATTAATTAAATGTGTGTTTAGTTTTAATTTAATAAACTGTTTGGCATTTTTTAAAAATAATTTATAATATAGTGATAACAATTTATCATTGACGAGATGGCGTGCTGAAAAAACTATACTTGCTCAAGAGACGTGCATCATTTTTTTAGCGGACGAGATGATGTTGGATTAGTAAAACTAGACCATACACATCCAGTTATGCCATTGCTTCTGCATATATATCTCATACACCTTTTATATTTTGGTTTTCCTGCAATTTTGCTTTTGCTTCAGCATTTGCCAACTGATTACCATGAATGCACAACACGCAGAAAGAAACTCCCCACAAAAAAAAGAAACAGTCATACAAATTTCAATATACTCTTACATTAAATCAATGAAATAAAGAGCAATAAACTCTAACATCTCTTTGTTTTCAATGCTTATATTACATCAACAGAAGTTATACATGCCGGACAGGAGTTGTACAAGCCGAAGCCACTGATTAACATTAACTCAACAAACAGTAATACATACAGAACACCATGTCACATGCGCCGTGGCCACCCAATTTATGAACACCATCTCTAAAACAATAATATGAGCAAAACTAGACCATACACATCCAATCCCCAAAGAGATGATGATGCAGCTGAAATTTCCAACTTTTACTCGAAACATCTTAGGAGGAAAGCTGGAATCTGCCACTCGCCTTTTTTCTTCTCCATCCCTAAAAGTTACCAAGTCAACACCAATATTTAGCCTCTCATACTAACCATAGCACCAAAATAATCATTATCACACTATTGACACTTACAAAGGATGCATATAACAGCAACGTCACAACTGCCAGAATAACGAATGCATATTGAAAAACATTATACCTGTTATCAAACAACACAATATTCCAGATCAGTGAATTCAATATTCCCCAACAAATAAATAAATCATTTCAAATGTTTACGCTGCAACTTACTTGTACAGGTATTTAATTCCTCGGAGAGACTGCAATGTGTGTCCAAATATTTCCTGTGCAGCAGTTGCTTGCGCATAGTAGCCAAATGCCGTTGAGCAAAACTGAATCACACTGCAATTTCAAAAACCAAATTGAAATAAAATACGCATTCCAAATCGGATAATGCCATAAAAAGCACCATCCCCCCCTCCCCAAGAAAGAAAGGAAAAAAACACAACGCAAAAATATAAAAGCTGGTGTCCAGGCAATGCATTAAGGTAGATTATACAAAATTTTATGGATTCATTTATATATAAACAAATACAGTTGTGTTTAATTCACTTACATAATCATTTAGAACTTTATTTTTTAAGTTTTACCGAATTAATCATGTTTATAACAAATATATAAAATAATTCATTTGCAAATGAGATGGATTTTAGAATACAATTGAACCAAACATAAGGTAAAAGCTAATTGGCCAAATACATTCAGAAAAACTAAGCTCCAGGTTCAAAGATTTCCTTATGGATCCATAGATCCACCCTGGACTTTTGGCCAAGTGCAGCCTCTTTCTCCTTGATTATAAAGACAAAGGAAAAATTACTAAATAAAGAGATCAAAAGTTCAGTTGGTAGTCATTAGACTCTTTACATCTAACAAACTGGGCATGGTTCCATCTGATATTCACAATAGCCAACACAAGTTTGAGCATCTGAGCTTTTAAAAGTAAATTGCAGCTAATAAAATGTCGCAATCATGTGTTGATTAGTTTCTACAAATCACATTCAAGAAGCAACTCTTGAAATATTAGAATATAGGAGACAAGCATGCTTTTATAAAGATAGAAATCCAAACCTAATGGAGCATAGAAGAATAAGTCCAACATTGAAAAGAAAGGAGTTCATCAGAGTGCCTCCCCACCTGTAAGACAAGTCCACTAGATCATTCAACCATTAAAGAAGGTCTATAATTGTGTCAAAAAGCCAAACCTTTTTTACTTTTAGAGAACCTATTCAAACTTTTCAAAAATTGTAAAAAGGCTATTTTATTAACACAAAGCACCCTCTGAAATATTGTCATTAAATCAATTTTGTCAAATTGGATAGATTTCTATCCTAGCTGGTCAAATTAGGATAGATTAATAACTTTTGAAAAATTTGGATACATGGCCTTCAAAAACAAGGATCTACTTCCAAATGATGACAACATGCTACAATTATCGACACAAAGCACCCTCTGAAATATTTCTTACTTCATGGGATGGATTGTGATGAAAACTAATCTCAGGCCCAACATCATTGCCCCAGCTATCACAGCGAGAAGAAGATAAAAGCAGAAAAATGCAAATGCCACTGTACCCAGCAGACCTAGCAAAGTTGCAGAATGTACATCAATAAATAAGAACAACCAACAAACAGGTAGGATAAAAAAGAGAGGCTAAAATAAAGCAAAAAAGCATCAGAATTACCCCAAACATCATCCAACTTGATGAAAACCTCATTCAGAAAAGGAGAAAGAGGCGGACTGATCAATAAATATATGATGATATGAGCAACCCAAGCCACTGAAACAATTAACCTAATAAACAAGGAAACAAGTGGCTTTCAGTATAAAATAACTAATCCACATGATAGTTGGACATATGTATAAGAAAATTAATAAGGCTAAATAACCAATATCAGATCAGCAAACATAAGAAAAGTTTCAATATAAGACCAATTCCACCAAGACTCGGCAAAAAAATTGTTAGTAACATAATAGCTTTCAATTGAATAAAACAAGATAAACCTACATGCAGCTCAACTGCCAAAAGTTCAGTTTTTTGTGGACGAAAAAATCAACCAATCAAACAAAGAGGATAAAGCATCCACATTTCATCAATTTCAAAAAAGACCATATGAATTCTCAATAATAAAAAAAGCTAGCATCTTTGTCGCTAATTCTTGAACCCCCAGGCTCTAACCACACATGGATTGGTCATGTCGACTAATTGTCCAATTTTTCAATTCGACGAAGACTATTTTTTCTTTCTCTGATTACCACGTGGATTGACTGCCAGGGGATTCTTTCACTGACAGCCATAAATACATCTATCCATAATACAATATTATCCGCTATCTTTACTTAAGCAAATTACTCTCTAGACTCTAGTGTATGACACTCAAGACCCACCCATGTATAAACAGTGCGACCTTTGGAACCAATTACTTAAGCAGATAAACCAAACAGTATGATTGACTTGTGTTTAGCTTAAACTGCCAATCAATTTGGGATTGAGAGAGTAAATTTTGTTAGTACATTTACAATAATTAAATAAATTATTTAATTATATTCAAACGAAGTTTTTAGAAAAAATAAAATTAAGATATTGGAGTGCTAGCACTTACCCTAAAATCCCTAATACTAGCTTAGCCAAGTACCCAAGAACAGTCAAAGCCCAACTTGTCTCAGCCTGAAAACAATCACCAAAAACATCAATGTAATGACAAGAATCAAGTCAACTATAGACTCCAGCAACATGTTAATTCTGTGTTTGGAATCTTTACCTTTTCTCCTTGAGGATACATCTCTTCTAAGAGGTTTACGTCTTCTTCCAGCTGAAGTAACTCCTGCAAGTTTAAGCATTCATAGTAAGTTTCAAGGCAACAACTAGGGATTAAAGCAGATGAATAAACAATTACATAATCTTCAGCACTTCAACATGTTTACAGATAAGAAAATTGAAAAACATCTACAAGTTTCGAGCATAATGTATTTGAGGTTGGCAAAATGTACTTGAGTTTCATAAAAGTTTTTGAACATAATGAAAATAAGTTTAACATTCATTTAGCAATTAAATAGAAACTTTTAATTTACTGAAGCAACGCTAACTTTCTTCCTTTGTCAGCATGGAACAGATAAAACAGCCACACAGACAGAAGTCTGGATTCTCAAGATATGAGTATCTCATGCAGTCAAGAGTCAAACCACTAAAAGAAAAATAATTGCATAGTTTGGAGTTCCATATTACCTTCTCTACTGACTTCACGTTTTTACGCCATTTTCTTCCCTTAGAACCACTTCTTTCTTCCTGATGGAGTGCATCAGCTGCTTTCTTTAACTCTCTTGCTTTTTTACCAAGCTCAGTTGCTTCCTAGAGAAGATTAACAATTGTCAATAGGATAATAGATGTGCATCCCTAACCTATGGGTTTGTATTAATATAGATAAACTAAAATTGTAATAAAACATTACCTTAATATACTGTGAGCGAGTAATAACAGCTTTCGGACGACGGATGAACGCAAATATAAGTCCCAATGGTAAGCAAGCAATACCAACACCTCCAAATATCTAACGCATATGAAAAGCATAGTAAGAAACCTATAGCAAGCAACATGGGTGGAATAACAAATTTACCACATTTCTACACATATTTAAATAAAAATTTCACTCTGCATACACAGATGCACAGCTACAGCTTTTAACCATAGGCCTTCAATGATGAAATCACAAGAACAAAGTCACTCATGCTGAAAGTCAATTCTGAAACTATGGACATCTACAAATTCACAAAAGATAAAGCATTGAATGTATGTTGTACCGAAAATAGTACAGATCCAACAATTGTAGCCAGAGCGACGACATATTCTGGAAATGTGGTACGCATGGTCCATGTTTTCTCTGAGGAAGCATTTGCAAGGTAAGCAGAGCACTGTAAGAAATACGAAACTTATAAATGACAACGAAGAATGGTAAAAAAAGACGACTTCAAAATATCACTCAAAAATTTAAAAAGGATCTGCACTGCAAAATGCAGATAAAAAATACGAAATAGAACAGTGAAACCATGTTCCTTATATATAATAACCTGGTGTGCACCGTTTCCGATACACGGTTGGCTACTAGAGAGTTCCCAATTATTTGGGAAGTTACTTGTTGTTGAAGAGAGATGCCTGACGGTAAAATCTACTTTTCCAACAAGACCTGAGACAGCATCAATGAACATCATAACTCAATGATACATTAATCTGTAGTCCAACAAGAAAAGTACAATGAACAAATTTCGATGAAATATAATATGATAGGATTTAAGATAATCATATTTTAAGAAACAATGAAACTTTCATATCCTAAGATACAATAAAACAGTTTAAGGCAGCAGTAGTGGTGTAGTAACAGTCTTTTTCCTAAATAAAAAAAGGCACTATTCAGTAATGCAGAAATACAAACTCAATTCAAATCAACTCTCGTAAAATCTCATATCCTCTAGTGCTGTAACATAATTCACTTCTTCCAAAATGCCCAAGTTATTCCAAACATAAACGACTTCCCTAGCTACAACTCTACCAAATTACATGAAGATTGGGCAGAATGAAATAAACAAAGAAAAATTGCGTAAAACGAACCATATAATATGCCAAGCACAAGACCACATACAATAGCCGTTGTTACCACCCACATTAACGCGCTTTTTATCCTTTTTCCAACACTCCTGCAACCAAAACAAAACAAATATAAAAATCAAGAAAAAAATGTAAATTAAATAAAAATGACCTACTTGTCCTGGTCTCCTTCGTAGAAAAACATAGCGAAGGGAATGACGAAGAACACGAGCACCGCGTCGATAATGTATACAGCGATCCATAGATCCTTCATAGGGAGAGTGAGATCACAGGCGCCATTGTATACAGCGTGGCGACAGGCTTGCCGGTTGGCGACGTCGGCCGGTAACATGAGAATGGAAATGAGAGCGACGGAGAGGCCTAAAACGACGACGAATTTGGGGAAATAGGCTTGGTTTTTGTCGTCGGGATGTTGATAATTGACGAGAAGGTAAACATTAAATAAGAAAACTATAATGCATACTACTATAGCAACAATTACTAGAGCCAGATTGAAATCTCCCATTGTTAACACTCGACGGAGAAATGTTTGATTTCTGAAATTAGGGTTTCTTTATTCTAGTTTTCGAAATCGAATTTTTTCTTCAAAGAAGACCAGGCCAGGCTGGCTAGAAAATTGCTTTGCTACAACCAAAGCCAATAGTATAATATTTTTTCCATTTTGAAATCTGGCATTTTTATTCATTAAAATATTTGTTTAATTTTACTAATTTATTTAGTAGACATGATTCATGGGCTTGGATACCCACTCAGGCCCGTCTTTAGGCTTGGGCTTGGGCAATAATTTTCGTCCTAAGTCCGAACTAGAAAAAAGTTCGCTATTTTATGGGTGGGCTTGATTTTCATTTTTATAAATTTTTCATATAAGTCTGTTCAAATTCGGTCTGAATACGTAAAATTATAGTGTTACGGTCGGATTTGGATAGGAAACATAAAATCTGAGTCGGGCTTGTGCTTGTATAGAAAAATTGAAAGTCTGATGAACCAGTCCCGAGCCCAATCCATGAACAGGTTTAGACATGTGTAGGTTAATTTAAAAAATGCAAAAGGGACACAAAATATACATAGAGTATACTTATTTTTTTTATAAAGTATACACAAAATATATAATAAAAATACACAAAATATAATTATTATTTTTCATAAAGTATATATAAAAAATACACAAAGTATACATATTATTTTCTATAAAATATACACAAAGTATATAATAAAAATACACAAAATATACTATTATTTTTTATAAATATACACCAAATGTATTTATTATTTAAAAAAAATACCAAATTTATTCAAAAATGTATTAGAACTAATTATTTTAAAATTATAAAATATACACAAAATATACATAGAGTATATTTATTATTTTTTATAAAACATACACAAAATATACACATCCGTTGTCCGGAATAGGTCTAACCCACTTCCTAAATCTAACCACTCCGATGAAATTTCTTACTACATATAGTATACAATAAAAATATAGTAAGTACCTTCAATAAAAAATTACTCCCTCCGTTCTAAAATGATAGTAGAACATTTGGACAAACACGATAATTAAAAAAATTACAGTTGCATTAGTTAAAATTTATTATTTTATTTATTTTTTCAATTTTATCCTTTTATAGTTTTTTAGATATATAAATAATATATTAATGATTATTTATTTTATTAGTTTATTTTGCATTGGTATTAAAAATGATATTTATTTTATGTTGGATCATGAAACAATTAATTTATTTGACAATAACTAAGTATATTTATTGGGGGTAAAGAAGACTTTTAACTTTTAAATTGTTAACCAAAAATAAAAGGTACATATAATTTGAGACGTTCAAAATAGAAAGACGGCCTACTTTTATAGGACGGAATGAGTATTACTTACTTTAAGAGCCGTCTTATATAAATTATGCTTTTATGTATCAAAAGTATACAAATTATTTATTAAAATTATATAAAATGTATGTCTGAGTTAAATACAACAAGACCAATTTATATACAAAAAATATACATATAATATACCAAAATACTTTATAATTATTTTAACATTTTTATAAAATATACACAAAATACACATAAATTATACATAAAATATACTTATTATTTTCTATAAATGTTTTTGATATTACAAAAGGAATATAGAGAAAAGACAAAAAGTATATAACAAATATACATTATTTTAAACAGATTCTATCAAATTCAAAACCCAACATGACATAATTACTAACAAAGTATATACAATAAGTATAGAAGATAGACAAAAAGTATACAATAAATTAAATTTGAAAAAACTAATTATCAAATTTTAAATCAAACATAATAATTAGTATATTTTTTGTATATTTTTAATATATAGAACAAAAAAGATGGATGGGAAAAAGAATAGTTTTATGAGTTTTCTTGATTTCTTCCATTTTTATAAGTCAAAAATTCGAAACCATGAAACAAAGATGCTCAAATTCTAACAGACCTGAATACAAATATGCTCAAAGAATGCATCACTTATCTTATAATTTGAAGAATCACAATATTTATGAACTTTTGTTGAACAACACTGTAAAACAAACTGACAGATTGAACAATTCATAAAGCCAAGACGAAGCTCTTAACAAATTTACAAGAAACATCGATCTAATCATCTCTGCCGTCACCGCCGCCGCCACCGTCACCTTTTCCATCACCTTCATAACCACCTCCGATCTCACAAATCCTCCCCCAAATCTCCTCTGAAATCGCCATAACCGGCAATCTAGGCTGCCTAAACAAAACAAAACAAAACCACTCAACTTCTCATTACTTTTCATTTCCTTCAAATCCCGCGGCGTTCTCATTTCGCCAACCGCCATAACATCGACGATCACCTCATTATCGTCATCACTGTACCACTCCTTCACCACCGTTACAACGCCGACCACGCGACGAGCGCCGGCGCCGGAGTGGTAAAAGAAGCTGAGATCGTTAAGTTGCATCACTTACCTAAGTTACCTTATCATTTAAAGAAGTGCAATATTTATGACCTGGGTAAAATTGCAGCAACAATTATGGTTTAAATGAGAGACAAAAACACAATCTAATTGATTTTACAATTCAATTTCAAAAACTTAGGCTGGTTTAGTTTTATGATTTTGATTTGTCTTTAGTTTAGAAGAACAAAAGTTTGTGGAGGAGTAACTCTGAATAAGAAGACTAAAGAAAGAAACTAAAAAAGTGATGGAGGTAAATGATTTTGGGCTATCACGTGCTGGGTCAAAAGAAATAAGGTCCAATACGTATAATAACTTTCATAAAGTTTATGATCAAAAAATATAATGGAACACGTAATTTTAGAATTATTTTTCAAAATTAAGTGCTCCTTCTAATTTCCTCTTTTTAAAAAAATTGGCCATAAACAAAAAAAGCCCAACATATAAGGTATTTTTGGATGCATAATTTTACAAGGCTTCTTTAGATATATACCTAAAAAAGATAAAATATTCTCAAGAATACTACCTCAATTTCTTTTTTTGAGAAATACAATTTGTACTTTTTTTTTTCAAAAATAACTTTTCTTATTCTCAAAAATATTTTTTTTAATCTCAGAAATACGATTTTGGTTACCCAGCGGTATACTAACACCATTGGTTAACCAAAAAAAAAAATATTACAAATTTAAACCTCCATTACTATTAAACTAGTTGAAAATTCTATTACAAACCCCTCCGCATTCATCACCGCAAGAGCAACCGTCAAATAAAATCTAAATCGTCTTTTTTTAAATCTAAAATTATTGATTAATCATTAGTTAACCATTTGTTAACCAACGGTGTTTTAAAAACAAAGGTCATTGGTGTACCTTTAGTACACCATTGGTTAAATTAGCAACAAAAATAAAATTTAACAACAGTTAACTAACAATTTTATTAATAATATATTCAAAATAACCTTTATTACAAGTTACCCAACAGTTTACCTAATGTTAATCATTGGTTATCCAACACCCAAAAAAATTACAATTCTCATAACTCAAACAACAAAAAAATAAGCAAATCCATAAACATTTTACATTGTCGCGGCGCCGCTGTCCCCTTCTCCAAGCGGATCTCCTTGGCTAATTCACTTAATGACATCAGCCTCATCTTCTCTACAAGTTATCCAACGGTTTACCTAATGTTAGCCATTGGTTACCCAAACACCCAAAAACATTACAATTCTCATAAGCATTTCCTCAAACACTTAGAGTGCAGGTTGTGCAACAATAAAAATCAAAAACTGCTGTTGACGGTGGATGAAGGTGGCGGGAAGAACGGCGACGTTTCGACGGTTTGAAGGGAGCGGAAGCAAAAACAGGGCGGCTATGGCTAGTCTCCTCCCTCTTCTTATTTCTAAATCTGAAACCATTTTAACAAGATCTGTAATTTTTTCACTTTCTTTCATTTTTTCTTTTTTCTCCAGCCACACCACTCAGATTCATCCAAACAACTCCAAATTTAAAAAACAAACAACAACCAAACGATTTACGATGGCGGAGGACTTGCGACAGCAACAGCGGCAGCGGCAGCTTGAGGTTGGCGGCGACGACCTGGGAATTGAAGGCCTTTACGATTTGGTGATGATTGAACGGAAGAGAGGAGAATTGAGATATGAAATTAGGGTTAAAAGTGGCTGTGATTTTAATCGTATAATAGAACATAATAGAAACCTAAAAATCAAAAGTAGAAAACCTAAAAATCAAAAAAGAAAGATGGAAATTATATTATTCAAAAAGGAAAATATCAAACGTATTAATGAGAATATTTTAGGTAAAGACCGTTTTTTGTTTAATTAACTCAATTTTACAATCAAGAAAATGAACAGGCTAATGTTGGGTAATGGATTCTCAGCTTCTCAAAGTATTCAAATTATTGCCAATTTGCCATGATCAAGTTTTAATTTGTCCTATTCTAATTATTAAATTAATTTCATTTCAACGAGAATTGTTTGGATTAAAATGCATATGGAATACCATATTTTGCTTATTTTTGCATCGTATCAATCAAATTGCTTATTTTTTCTTAAAAACTTTCATTTATGTATAATTTTATTTTACTGAGAATTTTTAGATAAAATTATGCATATAATAAGTTTTCAAGTTAAAAATAATAATATTTATTATCACATGCATTTTTGTCAGAATTGTTTTTGTTGAAATAAAAATAGATTTTATACTACTAAAATGAAATAAATTAATATTTAGTTGTCAAATTACAAAATAATAATACTTTGAGTACCCTCCAAATGAATTACCCGCTAATGTCGAGAATCTTGATATATTTTTGTAAATATGAGAACTTTTAATTTAAATCTTTCAGACGAAGTCGGGAGTTATTTTTGGAATCAAATAGTTTTCTTACTCATAAAACTATATTATTAATGAAAGTGATAGACTAAACTCATCTAGAGACCCTTGAACTATATCATTTTTGTTTGAAAGCTCTTGTACTATTTTTTTAATTTTCAAGTCTCTGTACTTGACTAAATTTCGATTTTCAGGTCCTTTTGAAAGATTGGAGGAACAAAAAAATTGTAAGTAGAGGGATTGAAGAAAACTAAAAAAGGACCTGAAAATCAAAAATTACGTAAGTAGAGGGACTTAACAAATAAAAAAAATAGTACAAAACCTTTTTAAACAAATATGATATAGTACAAGGGCCTCTAGATGGGTTTAGCCAAAGTGAAATTTATTATTATATTTAATTATTTAAAAAAAATCGCCATCCTAAAATTAAGAATTATTTCATTACGAATGACACGCTTCGCCTGCTCCCGGCGAAGGAAATTACGAAGCTTTGATTCGTCTGTTGCTTCTTGTAAAATAATCAATATAAACGAATTTTTAATTTGAAATAAAAAGAATACTAAAAACTCTCATAAATATAGTATAAGTTCAAACTTGACATATATTTTTTGGTTGGCCATCCGGTTTTCAGGACTTTACTCTGACTAATTCGGATTCGACCCGCGTCGCGCACCTGGCATAGTTGGTGAGTCTGCCAGCAGGGATTTTCTGCATTCACAAGATTCGAAACCGAAATCTTATTTAAGCGATACCAAACCCGCTTACCACTTGAACCAATCCCGTTGGTCAAACTTGACATATTTTACAATTATCTCCAAGTGATTCTATTATCCAATAAAAAGAAATATATTCTCAAACAAACATAGTATAAGTTCAAACTTGACATATTTTACAATAATCTCCAAGTGAGTCTATTATTCAATAAAAGGAAATATACATAAAAACATTCTCAAACATCAAACTGAAATGCTTCATTAATATGATAAAATTACACATCTAGAAGTAGTGATTAAACATGTCTAGGAAAAGACCTTAAACTGAAGACCAGACCCACCTAACTTGTCCTCTATAATATTAGTCAACCTCTCCACCATTGAAGGGGACAAATAATTAACCCAATCACCAACCTCACCTTTTCTAAATAAATGTCTATTCTCACAATTCAAAATAGATCTTCCAGATTTATTAATTTCCAACTCTTTTAATTTCTCAAAGCTACAAAATTTGTCCACCTCTTCAATAGCACCACTTTTTTCTTCTTCAATTGAAAAAGGACAATTTAGGAATTTGGCCAACTTCTTCAACTGAAATAAACTGTTTTCTTTCAAATCTTCATATTTTAAGAACAGCACTTTATCAGGATTTTCTTTGCTCTCATTCCAATACCCTAACATGTGTTCCCAAAACGGACCGAATCCAACGATTCCTTTGCAATATTTGTCGAAACATTCATCTAAAGGCAAATTAGGTTTAGTTTCTGATTTTAGTTTGTTGCTGTAAAACCAAGAAGAGATGAAAGTGTCAAAAGGGTTTCTACAGATGTAAACGATCTTACAATTGGATTTCTTGATGGTTTCTTGTAACGCAAGAAACGGAACGTGGGTGGCGAATAATCTAGGGTTTGGAAGTTTTGATAGGTCGGGAACTTGGAGATTTGCGTAAAGCTTGTATTCGAAGAAAGGGACAAGATCATGAGGGTTTGAGTTGAGCAAAGGATGCGATTTTGATGATAACGGGAGTTTCTTGCGGTTCAAGATAGCGAAAGTTAGGGCTTTAAGCCATGTGGTGCCTGATTTTGGTATTGTAGCTACAATAACATCACTATTTCTTGCTTGAAAATGGGTTTGGAATGAGATAATTGATTGAATTTCTTTCGGTTGGCACCAAAAGTTTTGAAATTGATAAATATAAGGAGTTCTCCAACCTTTTTCTTTTGGAAGAGAACCAAGAAATTGTTTAAATTCATGACTCAGCTTCTGATCTTCCACTTCATCTTCTTCCCGGCTTCCTGCAAAAATATTTAGTTGATTTTTGGGTGAAATTGAAGTGATGGTAGAGGTTGAAATTGGCATTTTGTTTCTTCAATTTCAATATGATATGAAGTAGATATGGAAACTTAGGTCTTAAGAACCTTATTATATACACACTTGCTTGTAACGCACTCCATGAGGCAATTTTAGCACGTTTTGAACAAGGTGGTAATTCGTAAATAATGAGAGTTGATCTTAGACGCAATATCTACTAATAATAAAATATAATTGTTTTATTTTTAGTTTTTATGTAACAATGTCTGTCTAGATTCATTTTGTGCAATCACACATTTAGTGTATCTGCACATGCTGTTCTTAAGCAATATTAATTTTTATTTATATGCACATCAAACTAAGTGGAAATTTTTCATCAAAAAAGGGGAAAACTATGTGGAATTTTATGCATTATCATTAAAAAGAAGTGAGAAAATTCTATTGAATTATGAAGCTGAATGTTAATATAATCGAAACCTTTGATTAAAAAAAAAAGATAATGTCGATTTTTGTATTTATAATCGATGAACTCGTAGTTATTTGTTTCATTTGATTAGAGAGAATTCATCAAAAACTTATATAAAGAATTTTTTTTTCCATTTTTAAGGTAATTAAATTGTATAATTTGAAAACTTTTTTTGATAGTTTAATATAAAAGTTAGTTAATGTTATTCTAAATCTGAAAAATGAAATTCAATATAGTAGTACAAAAGTACGAAATAGAAAAGAAAAATATTAAGAATGGGAGTGTCGACATGCCGTAAAAGTACACTCCCGTGTGCCGACTCGGAGGTGATTCATATGCTAAGCAGCCATCAATAATGTATAATTTGCGCACACCAAATCAGCAGTAATGCCAAAATAGGCACAAATTTGAGCTGCAAATTGGGTCTCTTTACAAATTTTAGTTGCAAATATATTTTGCCGACAATTAAAGAGCGATTGATGTGCAGGACAGGAGCTTAGTTGGCCTCACCACACATATTAGATTGAGGTCAGGGTGTCTTCTCAACAGGGCATGTCTCAATAAATTACTTTATAATATTAATTGCACCTATTTAATTATTCAGAAACTCAAACTTTTTAAATTTGTAATACTAATAAAAACATGGCAAAAGGCTCATTTTAATTTTTAAAATCGGACAAAAAAAATAAATAAGTTCCCAAAATCGAAGCTGGCTCACTTCGCGCCCTGTAATTATCCAAAACAACTCAAATTACACCGTCGTCAGTTTCTTCAGTCAAGTAATGATGTGGCATATAAGGAAATTTTTTAAAAACATCCTTGATATTTAAAATACTTACGAAATTTATATTTATAAATTTTCTTAACTATTTTTCACTCTCTTCTTCGTTTAAATATCAATAATTCAAAAAATACTTATAGGTTAAAATATTTATTAAAACAATTAAAATACAATTAAATATTTTGAACCCTAATTAAACACTTCAAAATTCAATTAAATAAATCAAAATTTAATTAAACCAATTAAAATTAAATTTAACCTAATTACATTAAAAAATTAAAAATTCGTCCCGTTTGTCTTCTTCAATGTTTTTTTTTATTTTAAGTTTATTTAAAAAAATTAGTTGGAATATTTTTTTGTCGGTGTGGTTTACGGCGGGTGTTTGGGGGTGAGTGGGCGAATTAGATTTAATTAGTTGAATTTTGAAGCGTTTAATTTTATTTCGAAATATTTAATTGTATTTCAGTTATTTTAATAAATATTTTAATTTTATATATTTTTTAATTATTATTTTTAATGTAAAAGAGGGCGAAAACTGTTAAAAAAGTTGTAAGTATAAAATTGATAAGTATTTTAAACATTAAAGATTTTTTTGAACATTTTGCCTATGTGCCGCGTCATCATATGACAAAAAAAATTAGCAGAGTCAAGTGTTCGGTGCGATGTGAACCGTTTTGGACAAATGCAGGGTGTGAAGTGAGCCAATCTCAATCTTAGGGTTTTTTTTTGTACCGACCTCCGAAGTTAAAGTGAGCCTTTTGCCTGAAAACATTAGTTTCATTTTAATTATATAATTTCGAACTTTTAGATAGACTCTATCAACTACATCATCCGTAAACGAGCCAATCATATATACATACTGTCAATTTTTTGACGATGAGATTAATAAATATACGGATGATTTAATAAACTGGCTTTACTTAAAAATTTCTAAATAGTATTTCCATTATAGTTAATTATATATACTCACATAATTGCGCAAAATTAACGTTATATTATTTTTTCTAATAACTTTGTATTTTAGATTTTTATTTAAATTAAAAAATTGTTTTATGAATAATATTAATTATTTTACTACTAAAATACAAAATTTAATAGTTTGTTATTTTTTTATGTTTTTATAATAAACTTTTATTTTCAATTTGTTTCATTTAAATAAAAAAAATATTATATTATAATTATAAATTTTCAAATTGTAAAGAATATTAGTTATTTTGCTTTTATTTACTAATAACAAGATTTATTAGATACAATTGTATACAAAAACGAAAATATAATTTTGTATAATCTGTAAAATTAATTATAAAAAATTAAATTAAATTCCCTTAAATTGAATTTATTTAGTTTAATTTTTTAAAATTAATTTTATTAATCAACCAGTAATAATAAATAATTTATACAAACTATCTCATGATAACATTTCCTTTGTGATAGATTTTTAGAAATATTTGATATCTGAATTCGTTTTCTGAGAAGTCTATTAAATAAAAAAAATTGATATTTATTGCAGATCTTCTAAAGACATCAATTTATATTTTGGTATTCAAGAAACAATAATTGTATAATTTAATCTTACTTTATTAATTTATTTCGATCCAACCTTTGTAATATTTTTATAGCTTAAACTAAATTTTAAATTTTAGTTTATTATTTTTTTTATATAATTTTAAATATATTTTTGTATCATTACTTAATTTAAAATTTAGTTTCAATTAGAAGCTGATGAATAAATTTGGTAATATAATATAAATAAAATATTTTATTTTTAATTTTCTTAATGCCTCTTTTACTTTTATTTTTTTATTACATTTTTTTCGGTCATTATCAAGTCATATAAGACTGAGTTTTACAATTAAAATTCTTTTTATGATGGCCATATAGGTTGGTTACTCAAATGTGAATTTGTGTATAGCTAAAAATGCACTAATAATTACCCGTGGCCTTTAATTTTTACTAATCTTTTAAAATTTTAAAACAAATAATAAATCTCTTAATATTTATATGTCTTATCTGTAAACTCATTCCGTAGAAGAATCAGATGAAGTGTCACTAAAAAAAAAACACACCTTCATGTCACCTATACATCATCAAAAAAATTCTAAAAAACACAAAATACCCTTAAAATTTTATAATTCAATTCAATAATTTAATTCAAACGCAATCCAACCAACTATAAAACCATGCACCTGCTCAACTCCTAGCTGTCATCCACCACCGCCTGTGAGGAGGAACCTCAGGCGAGGATGAACTCAGTTTGTCCTTGCTTAAGGACGTTCCTCATTGGCGGTGATAAATGGTGGGCTGCGGCTATAGATTAAGTGGGTGATTTTAGATTTTTATAGAAATTGGTATTTAGTTTTTTAATTTAGAATAATTTTTACTAAGTTATTTTATTTTATTATTATTATTGTATATCATTAACTAATTATACTAATTGAAATTTAGCATGAAAATATAAAAATAATTGATGAAAAACAAATAAAACAACAATGAAAATTGAAATTTTAAATTTGTATTCATCGGAAACCTTTAAATTAAAAAAAAAATGACTCTTAATATATTTTGTAGTCATGAAAGATAAGAATTGTTTGGTGGTCATTACAAAATATTACTTTAAAAACAAACAACTCTAATAAATAATTAATTTAAAATTAATATATCGACATTGACAAAAATACAGAGACCATCTAATCTAAATTGCTAAATTTGTGTATGATATATATATGAATGTTTATACGTTAGTATATGATATATTATATAATCCGATTAAAAATAATCATGTTTATTTATTCTACTTAAAAATAGACACCCAATTGAGTATTGAGAACTCAAGTGATAATTTACACCCTCAATTTGTAAGCAATAGATAATTAATATATAAACTAATTTTATGGACGAATCAATAGACAATTTACACCCTCATGATTGACAACTTATACCCTTAACTTAAAAGTTAATTTGTTAAATGAATTAGTAAGTTCGTGATTTATTTGTCTAAAGATTTAATTTATATATTAATTGTTTATTATTTATAAATAGAGAGAAAAAAGTTATTACTTAGGTCAAGTATTAAGATTAATTTTAGAAGTTGAACTATACGTTTGCGCCCATTCAAGAATTCATCTATATTTACATTTATGTTTATATCATTATCACTATTTAATTTTTTAGTAAAAAGGTTAAAAAATAATATAGTGTACTCAAATTTAAAACTTATATGAGTGTTTATTTCGTTTCTCAATTATAGAAATAGATAGATTGATTGGTAGATAGATAGATAAATAGATAGATTAGTCAAACTTAAAAGAAGACATGTGATTTTATGAAATTAGAAAGACAAATTATATTACACTCATTTTTGTAATGGTAGATATGAAACGAGTATGCTAATGTGGTGGTAATGGTCTGGTCAAAGCAATCTTAATTAAATCAACTATAATACTCCCTCTATTCCAAATTGATAGGCAGTTTAGAATAAACACAAATCTTAAAAAATTGTATACTTATCTAGATAAAATAAATAAATTTATAAACCAATACCACACTTATCCTCATTTATTATAGTGGCGATTTTATCTTTTAGCATCTTTTGTGTTATTTTCAATGCATTCAACTAATTTTAATGAAAGCATATATGACAATTAAACATTCAAGTAATAAATTACTGCCTATAATTTAGAATAAAAAAAATGCAAATAGTGCCTATCAGTTTGGGACGGAAGGAGCACCTATCTATTTATTCAGAGACGGAACTAAAAATTTCACTACGAGAGAGTGAATTTATATAAAATAAAATTTATAAAAGTTAATAATATAGAAATTAAAATTTAATAATTATATTTATAAAAAATAAATCTTGAGGTAGTAATTTGCAAAAAGTTAAAATTTACGGGTACGGTCGCTATCTCAGTCTAAAGGGCTAGTCCGCCTATGTAATCACTGATTGAAACAATTAAAAATATGAAGTTCTTTTAGGTAAATTCAACTTATCATGTCATATGCGGACTAAACCTATTATATTATGACACATTAATACAATAGTAGAACTATCGTAATATTATTTTTTAAATGTATAAAAAAAAACCAAAATTATAATAATACCATTATTTTAATAACGTGTTATAATACGATAGGTTAATTTACGGATGACGTGATAGACTGAGTTTAACTTAAATTTTTAAAATTATAAAAAATAAAACTATTGCTTTATGAGGAGGAATTTTTGAAGAAAATAAAATAGACTACCAATATTATAAAACATCAAATGTAAAAATCACATGTTTTTCTAGAAAAAGTTGAAAGAGTATTCCGAGGCTTTTCAAGCATGGAGCATGAGTTGCGGTCCCAAAACACATTAAGATTATTCAAGAAAATAATGTCCCACCCAATATTTTTTTCTTATTTTTCTTTTCCATAACATAGAGTGACATGACACTGTTTCGCCAAAGAACATGGTCTTTGGCACAACGCATAGATTTAAATTTCCAAATCTGTGTTGTGATTCAAACTTTCATGTTTCTTTCCAATGGCATGTGTCAAATGTGCATAAAAATCCCTTTTTCTGTATTCTATAAATAAATCTTAGACTCGTAAATTAGTTTTTTATATAAAAAAGAATAACAAATTATTATGGGGCTCTTTGTATGTTATAATTTATATTTTTATAATTCATATTTGAAATAACAATATGATCTATCATTTTTATTTGAGTTAATGTCAATTTTATACGTTTTCTCAATTTAATCATGTTCTTTAAATTTTTTTTATAAAAATACACCAACTTTCATTTTTTTCCAAATTCATATACGGTGCCGACATGTCAATTCATTGGCTAAAAATGATTTACATCTCAACAAATTGCACAATGAATGAGTGGCATGTCAGAATCGTGTATGAATTTGAGAAAAAAAATAAAAGTTGGTGTATTTTTATTAGAAATTTTAAAAAACGTGATTAAGTTGGGAAAACGTGTAAAGTTTGTGAATTTTTATGACATTATCCCTTTTTATTTCCATCAATAGTTTAATCGTTTATAATTAATATTAGTCAATTGAGTCGAATGACTAAATTAAAAAAATAGCCGTTAATTTATATTTTTAATATATCTAAATAGAATTTTTTTTTTTGGTTGTTTATCCGGTTTCCAGAGTTTCGCGCTGACTAATCTGAATCCAACCCGCATCGTGCACCTGACATGATGTGTGAGTCTGCTAGCGGACATTTTCTGCATTCACAAGGCTCGAACCCGAAATTTTTCTTAAGTGATACCAAACTGCTTAGCATTTGGTAGAAGTCATATTATTATAAGACTTCGTAAGCTATCGACGTCAATTTAATTTTAAATATTTATTAATATTTTTTTTGATTTTGTTAATTTTAAAAACTAAATGAAGTAAAAGAAGAAAAACGTAAGAGAAATTAAAAAAATAATAATTATTAAACCATCGAATTTTATTTATATTTGTGCAAAATTAAGTTTAAAAAATAGATTTAATTGTAATTTTTTTAGTTAAACTGTTTGACTCGATTGACTAACACCAAAAATAGACAGAAATACTAAATCGTTAGTAAAAACAAAAGTAAAAAATCATATTGTTAATTTTTAATCGTGAAAAATGGAAGTATGAAGTATAATATATGGAGGAGTCTAAGTGTAATTTGCTCTAAATAAATATGTTTTTTTATTAGAAAACTATATCAATGGTATCTTAATTTTTAAAAATTTGTTACTAAATTGTATTTATTTTTATAAATGTTTTAGCTATTTTCTAATAGTCAATGTAGGAGTGAACAAGAAATTGATTAATTTGAATTACCCTATTTATTTTAATTAATTTGGTTAACTTAGTTAGTTTAAACTATTTTTACTAACTGGTTATGATTATTTTTTTTAAAAAAATTGGTTAATTGAAAGAACCAAATAGAATAAATATTTTAAATTTTAAATTTTTTTTACTTATTTTTTATACTTTTATTACTTTAATAAGAGTAAACGAATTATTCAATCAATATATATTTTATATTTTTAAAATTTATATTAATTTAATTTCAATTAGTTTAATTAGTTCGTTTTAAAATTTAGATAAGGTAATTTGGTTTTATTTTATCGGTTGGTATTTAATTAACCCAACAATTTACTTACTCCTAAAAACTAATGTGCTGAATAGGCAACAACAAGCCCTATATTTACTTACATTTCATTATCAAATCAACAAAAAAATGATATATTCAAAAATAAAATCCAAATTTTAAGTTGCATTATCAAATTTAAAACTTGTTTTGACTTAATCAACGGTTTAGCGATTAAAAATAGATAAAGTGTTTATTTAATATACTTTTAGAACGCTAATTTAATCTAATATAAAAATAAAAATAAAAATATAAACTCTAGGTTTTCTCTTTTCAAGTGTAATGTCTGTTTATTATCTCCGTATATTATATTTTATTTTCAAATGTCTCAATTTTAGAAGTTTTATTTTTATTTTTAAAATAATTTTTTATTTCTTTCTATTTTTTACTCATATTAAAATAAATTACTCTTTCTATTCCAAATATTTGTCTATATTTAATAAAATGCAATTTTAAAATTAATATTTTTTGTTATATTTACTTAAAGTCTACTATTTATTAGATGTATTTCAAGAAAATTAATCATAGTATCTAGTAACGATATGATGAGAAAAACAACAAGGTAAATTTTTAAAAATATAGAGTTTTAAAAATATATAAAATGAACAATTATTTTGCAAGGAAAAAAGTATATAAAATAAAACTCTACCACCAATAATAAAAGTTTAAATATTTTGTAATAATTTTTTTAATTTTTGCATATGAAATTTGACTTCTTAAAAACATATGCCACAAAAAGAGCATACAAAAATTGAAAGCGTGATAAACTGATGACGAAAATGACAAAAGAAATAAGACAAGCCCATGCATGTGGCACGTTTTTGTTTTGTCAAACATGCTTATGGCACGTGACTTGGCGTGAACCTGTTTGGTTAATTTAATATAGTAGACCATTTCAAGCCATTTTGAAACCTCAATTCTCTCTCGAACAAAGGACAAATTCACCCCTGAATTTTGCACAAAAAATTAGAAAAACCATTTTCGAGATTTTTGGTATAATTCAACCTACAATTTAGCAAAACCAGATCAATTCAACCCACAACTTAATAAAACCGGATCAATTTCACCATTATGACACAAAAAACGAGAGAGAATTACCTAACTAAAAAATCTAATCATAATTATTTCTAAATAATCTTAATTAACAGTAATTAAAATCTTAAATTAAACATTAATTCACTCTTTTCTTCTTTTTTCCTTCCACAGCCGCTACCGCCACCTACTGTCCAAAAATTAAAAATCGACACCTGCCATCGCCACTTTTGTCATCGGAGGATCTGTTCCTCTAAAACGAGGAGTAGATTCGATTGCGAGGAGTTGAGCTTTTCAGTTTGAACTGCCGGCGCAAGAATGTTGATCGAAGAAGAAGGGATAAAAAAAAGTCCCTCAATTTTTATTTAAAAAATAATTTGATTTCTGATGTTTGAAAATATAAACGAAAAAATTGAAATTTAAAGATCATTAAGAGTTAATTTAAAAAATAAAAAAAATATTAAGTATTATTTTAAATTTGTTACCATTCAAAACCGGAGAATGCATATTATTCTATGGGAGAGGTGCAACGTGATCTTTTTTGTTAATTCCGGGAATTCGTTTCCCCCAAAACCAGCAAAAATGTTCTTTTTAATATTTTATGCTAAGTTTGGGGATAAATTGATCCTTTGTTCATTCTCTATCATACACTCATAGTGAAGCTATGCTGTTCATGAGTCAATTACGTGGATAAGAGAAGTTTTATTTTCAAAAAAAAATAACAATTTGACTTCTCTTTAATTAGAAAAGTGACTTCTCTTTAACTAAATCTAGATAAATAGAACTTCTCTAATTAATTTGCTGAAAAATATAATTATCTCCCTATATTTTATTAGTCTAGTTAGTAATTGAGGCTAATATTATCATTAAATTTTATTTAACTAAAATTGAAATACAACTTTTCAGAAAGTTAGCAAGTAAACCAAGCAAAAGAAATCTACATTTTATTCACACTAAATTCCTCAAAAATTAACTTTTTGGAAAGTGTACTATCCAAAAAATATAATTTTATGAACCAAGTGGGGCCTAAAATTACATAACCAAAAAAATTACAATTCAACACACGACTACAATATACAAGCTCAAATTGGCACAAAATTTGAGTCGAACCAAGAAAATTATAGCTAAATACTGAATCGATAAAAACTCTGCAACTGTAAAATCTGAACCGGCATTATAAAAAAACTTCATTGAACAAAAACAAGCATACGAACAATTCAAATAAAATTTGACGAATTTCTTTTTTTTTTAGAAACATGACGAAGTATTTTACCAAAGAGAAACGAACAAAACATATATATGTATAGACACAATGGCAGAGAAACGAAGATTATTCGGTCAAAATCTGGAGATCGCCGCCTCTCACCGGCAAAATCAACTTGTTTAGAAATTCATTTTTGAAACACCATCTTTGACTTAACATGAATTATCATTCTATCTTTTATATTTATCTTTTGAGAAATTTTTAAATAGACTCAATCCACCACGTCATTCGTGAACTAAATCAATCATATCATAACACCTCATTGAAATGAGGGTATTTTTGTGATATCATTATTCAAAAATGTATGCAAATAACAAACGAAATTACAAGAATACCCTCATTTTAATGAGGTGTTATGATATAATTGACTTAGTTCACGGATGACGTCGTAGACCGAGTCTATTTAAGAATTTTTCTTATTTTCTTCTCCACTACTGTCATGTATAGAGGTGTAACCAACTCTAACCGACTTACGATCTACTCGAAACTGATTTCAAAAATATTCAAAATTGACTCAATTGATATCGAGCATCAAAATACATTATACGATAAAACCTTAGGCGCAATAAGATTTAGTTAATTTACTTTCTTACTTTTACAATTATTTAGAATAACAATAACTTAGTGATTTTTTTATATTAAAAATATAATTTTTGAAAATTAATACAACTAATCGAGTTGAGTTTAAATTATTCTTTCGACTCGTTTTTACCTCTAGTCATAGATTTTAGAGTTTGATAAGAGATGATATGATAAGACGAATTTTGAAAAGGAAAAATAGTTATTTAATGAACCGCCACAGCAACAAACACTGATTGAGGTTTTTTTAAAATATTTCTTGGGGAGTCGGTGGCACTAATTTTTTATTTTTTTTATTGTGCAGTTGGTATCACATCGTGTATTCACGTAGGCAGCTTAAAAAAGGACATTTGATGGTGGTTGGCAATTTGGGTAAATTATGATTGAGGAAATTTTATAATTTCAAACGTGACAAGTTGCATTATCAATAATAAGATTTAAATATGGTTTCTAATAGTTTCTTGATTCCAAAAAGTTATATACTTTAATCCAAAATCATCAGCAACTTTAACATTACTTCATACAAGATATGAATTATTAATCCAGAATCATCAGCAACTTTAACATTACTTCATACAAGATAGTATTAATTATCAACCATATATGAACATAAAAAAGACAAAATAAAATTTTCAAAACAAACAAATAAAATATAATATTAGAAACAAAAATAATTACCATGAACAATTTCATTTTTTTGTTAAAAGATCTCTAATTTATTTCGATTCTTGATTTATGAAAATTTGAATTGGATTTGCGCTTTGTCGATAAATATTAATCCATCAAGAAAAAAATAAAAAAAATTGGCTACTTATTATATTCTATCAAATTAATAACACAAAAGAAAAGATGGCTACCATCAATAATATATATTTAAACTATTGACAATAGCCGAAGAATAATTGAGAAAAGCGCTATAGACGGTTAGAATTTTTTCAGAGAAAAGAGGCTAGAGTTTTTTGATTAGCATGATTCCATATTATTGTTATGAAATATAATTAGTGTAAGGTATTAATTTTTTTTAATATATATTAATATTTATATCTAAATCATCATAATCAGTCACTCCCTCGCTCTTAACTTTGCTCCACACGAGAACACATGTAAACAAGAATCAACTCTCTTTATTGTATTTCAAATGATATTGAATCAAATACAAATAATTATATAACGCAACAGTTGTGCTGCATCATTCATAAAACAAATCAATAATTTATCATGCTAAGATACTTAATGATAAATTAATTATGATGCTTCTAATTCTACATCTCATAAATGTGGGTTTACTGCAGCGATTACCAGGAATTCTTTCGGGTTTATTATTGCTCGTTTTCATGCTCAGTTTAGGTTTATTTGGGATCCCGGAATATTAGAATTTTTGGCATTACGAGAATCTTTGAATTGGGCTGCTTCACGTTCTTGGCATAATGTTATTTTCGAGGGTGACGCTCTGCAAGTTTCACAAGTTGTTAATTCAAACACCATTGCGGATTACAATACTTGGGGCATCTGTTATGATATTTGGCGTCTTCGGAGTCTTTTTACTCATTGTACAGTTCAATATGTTAGCCGTCATTTTAATACAGTAGCTCATGAACTTGCCTCATCTGTTAAGGCTTCCTATTTGCAATTTCTGTAATCTGTACACTTATCACTATCTATCTATCTACTCCTACTTTTGAAAAAAAAAAAGACACTTAATGATAAAAAGAACAAATAAATATTTACTCATTGGCTTGTTAATATGACACGGCACAACTGTTAATCTTATCCTCCACTTGGACTAACCCCCTCCTCTTGCTGCTTTTCCTTTCCTACAAATGCAAACTTAAAGTTACTCTTTGATTCTATCACCAACTTAAGATAGTGTCAATATTTATTTTTATTTAATTTTTCAAGATAATTTTTTCTTATCAGTGCATCATGCATAAAACAAACAATCAAATTTTAAATCATAATATAAAAAGTAAAATTCTCTTTGCTTTGAGCATTTCAATCTTTATCTTGATACTCAATAGCACCTCACTCGTGAACCATATCTTAAATTCTTCCGACTGCACTTTTTGTAAATCAAGATAAAGACGGCCAAGATGAAATGGATAATGCAAACACATCCCATATCTGAACATAAAAAATATGACAAGCCCCATAAAAAAAATTATTTTTATAAACAAATGAAAAATCCTTATTATTTATCTTTATAAATAATTTTTATTGCACACAAGATCATCCACCTTACTAAAAATAAATGAACAGAGTACAAAATTAAGTCAGATTTGTCAAACCTATTTCAATTCTTTTTATATTTGGTTTTTTAAATTCTTCCAAGAAATGTAAAATATTTTTTTAATATTTGATCTCATCTTTACGAGAAAGTTCAAAGACAAGTTTATCTCCAACACCATCATCATATTCTATTTGAAAAACATTAATATTCTCTAAAGTTGTTGCTGGACATAGAGTGAAACTTGCGTCCTTTTGAAATCAAACAGCTGTTATAAAATTGGGAACCTTATTATTATTGATAAAACTATACGATAGTCTCAAATAGCTTAGTTTTACGGTATTTTAAAATTCTTTGACTGTAATTGGTACTCTCCAAAACTAAATATGACCCCTAAGTAACGGCCTCAAGGACAATCATGTTTGATAGATTTCTATAGGATTGAGATTCCCTCAATTTCGTTTTAACTTGATAAATTATGTTGAATGATCTACATTATTGATTTTATAATAAATGGTGTTGATTATTTTAACTGAAATTGAACATTTTTTTATCCAAGTCAACATGACCCATCAAGTTTAAATAAATTTGAGGGAATCCTAATCTATTTCCATATGTTAACTATGTTTCTGGAATCACCAAAACTTGTGATAATAGTTGGTGATAAATGAATATTATATTTTAGAAAAGATGTAAAGTTCTGTTTAATTATAAATAAGAAGGGATGACGCATTTAGTTTCTAGCGTGATCCTGATATTTAGATGATTCGAAAAAAATAGAATTCAAAGTATTAAGTACGGGGATGCAGGGGTTCCTAATAATGCAAGAGTAACAAATGTTTGGATAAATAAACATGAAGGCTCCTAGATGCTTTTATCTGTGTTGGATGTTGCTGCGGATTCGTCTGGTCATTGAGATTCGCTCCATTCGAAACCAGGAATCGGTATCTAAAATGGAGCCAACAATCAAACTTTCAATTTCGGGCGATGTCTCCTAGCTGTGTGTAGGGGTTGTGTTTGTTCACGAGAATGGATTCTAATCAAAGAGAATAAGGAAGATCCGACAACATGTTTCATAAATACTAATAATATTCATTTATTTAGATAGTTTTTATGATAAAAAAGGGAAAATGTAATATTTTAAAAAAACTAATTTGTTTTGAAATTTGAATTCTCATCAATGAGATAAAATCAAAAGTGAAGCACGTGGAGAGCCAGATTCACTCTACTCTAAATTTAAACAATAAAGAATTCACTAGACTCTACTCTAAATTAAAATAATAAAGAATTCACTGGATCTTTAATCTATTGACAATTTAAAAAAAAATGAATGAGTTTAACTATTTTAAAGAGCCTTTTGAAGATGCTCTATTTTTCCTAGGTTTTGTCTTAAAAAATAAGGTGTAGAAAATTGGCTGATCTTATAAAAAAAGGAAATCAAGACTGGATATAATCTCAAAAAATGAAGAGTTATTCATGACAAATGTAAGTTTTACAAAGGTCTTGAAAACATTGAGCACTGTATAAATGAGTGTCAATGTGCTCAGAAGTATGAAAAATAGTCATCCAGGCTGAGATGATACATAAGGCTTACTACTAGTCCAGTGCATGGCAATGAGATAATTGTGTATCAAGATGCACAACAATGTACTATCTGGTTTTAATTTATGATGCGTTTCTTGATTTGACAAGTAATATAAAAATCATTACCTCTGATATGTGATATTTTGATATTACTGACAAATGTTGAGCTATCAAGCAACTGTACAATTACCTCATTTTTTGAAGTGAAAATGCACATTTCAGATCTCTTGGCTCCAATTTGGGGAAGTTGCAGATATTGGAGCATCATTCTTTTCTTCAAAAGGTAGAAGCTCACCAAAATGTAAGCTCTTTGCTATCCAGCTAGCAGGCTGCAGAAAAATACCAACTGCACATCACAAAATATGAAGTTGAAGATTGAAGGAGAAAATCCAAGTTGCTCATCTAATTTGCAAGCACATCCTGTTGGGCATGTTGGAAGCCTCAAACAATCAGCAAGCCGTCAAGAGCTCCTACTTTCAAGAGTAAGAGAGAGAAGGAAAAGTAACAGAAAAAGGGCAGAAAAGAACTCGCCATCATGGGTATTTTTCTCTCCGAGGCGTAGTGTCTCAAGTGACGCGACGCTCTACTCTCGTCTTCAGCAACAATAGCTCCAATTAAAATCTTCTCAGTGTCAAGACTTTGTAACAACCTCTGGAGAGTTTTGAACACCTGCCCACCTCCATGCTGAGCAGTTGAAACAAAGTTGAACATTTTTAGCCAGACTGCAACTGAAAATTTAAATTCAGAGACAGCTGTATGGCTTTACCTTGATTATAATTGCCAATTTGGTGCAGAAACTGTGCTTTCCGTGGAGCATGATCCCTATGCTGTCAAAAGTACGCTTGGTTTCACCATGGTGACTCAACTTTCCAAATCTTGTGTATGGCAGACCAGACCGATTTGATAAAATCATGTATCTAAAAAGATCAACCGTGATTCATAAGCCACAAAAAGGAACTGTTCTAAGAGCTCCTTCCTCAGTATTTTCACATATCCTTAATTTCCTCCTCTCCCTCTCTTTTCTATTTTTATTTCCTAAATAAATGTATGCGGACATGCCTAAGAACACTCATCAAGACTGAATTCACATTCATTTATCATTTATAATTCATTAAGTGCAATTTCTATAATATTTATCTTTTTCAATAAACTTGCTAACATTCTCAATAACAGAAGGTACAACATTTTTAAATGCAGCTGAATATTGCAAACAGAGAGTTCTGATTTAGTCTTACTTTTCAGGGGGTACAGCGGAACCAGCTGCAACTGAATCAGAAAGCCATTTTACTTTTACAATGAGGGCTTTTACAGCACATCCGTACAAGAACTTGGTAGTTTGTAGCTGGCAATAAATTAACAAACATAATGAATGAGTGCTTGCAATCTTTAATAAGAAGCATATTCCATGGAAGCAATAATCACAGATGCTGAGTAAAAAGTTCAGATGGCATATTTAAAATACTATGCAACAAAAAGCTTTTCAAAATTCCAAAAACTATTAGTATAATTCTTGATTGAGCAAAGTACTTAAATAGGTTGATAATAGCTAGGGTTGGTCAGTCAGACAGGTTGACAATCAACCAGAATCTGCTTTAGAGTTACCAATCAAAGTATAAAAGCAAACATGAGAGGACCAAATCAGCACTATGTTTCCGCTTCAGCACCAGAATTTAGTGCAAGTTTTCTTACATGACTTCTTTTCCTTCTAAATATGCTTTATCCAGTGATGTATGAGATAGGATAGAGGAAAAGACAAGACATAAGGGTAAAAGAGAAATGATTGACAAACAAACCTTCTTGGGACATATAATAATAGGATGGTGTTGGAAATCAGATCGAGCATTTCTCTTGGCTCTATAATTTGAAGGTGGAGATGGGACATCCAAGAGAACCATCCCACCATGGTCTTGAATTAGTCCAACAATTTCCCTTTCCTTTTGACTCGAAAAACCAGTGAGCAAGAACTGTTGACCATGAAATATCAATCTTTTCGCGTCCTTTGTATGACCTGTGAAAAGACTCTTCACATCTTGAGTCCGAGATTCACTCCGCATCTTGGAAGTTTTGGACCTTTTATTAGCTCTGATCGCGGAAACTAAGCCAAAAAAATATTTATAAGAAAGAGCAGAAGAAAAAAAATGAATTGATGACTTGAAGGGAGTAAAAGAAAGCGTAGTTAGACAATCAATAGAGCAAATGTGCAATCTTACAATTTTTTTGTGAAGCTTGTGGCTTTAAACTTTTGTTTGTTTGCTGGAGCTCAATCTCAACCTCTGCGAAGGTAACTCGCTTTCCAAGCACATTAGGAGGGCTATGAGCACTTTGCGACTTATATTTCCTCTTTTGAAATGCCTTTCCCTGAAGAGAGTTACTTAGAGTTCCTTGTGCTACAATCTGTTCAGGCTGTCTATCTGCAAGTATGTTTCTGACAATATGTTCAGAAGGCTGCACACGACAGCGTGTCCTTCGGTTTAGAACTAGAGGTGACCTCTTCTTCCCTGAATACTGAAGCTGCCTTTCAGCATCTTTTGCAGGTTCATCATAATTTGGGACAGGACATGTGGATACATTGATTTCCTGATTTTGAGTGTGATCTCTATCAACTAAATTTTGGAATTCATACGTAAGAGGTTTAATATTCCTCTGATCAAAAGAGCCATTAAGTGAAATCCATTCTCCAACATGTTCTGATGGCAACAGTTCATTTTGGTCAACTTTTTGTCCCTTCAAGAGGTTTTTATGCTTTGGCAACAACGTGCTGTAAGTCTTTAGTGAAGCCAGATGCCTTCGAACTGGTGCCCTGCAATATTCACCAGTGTTTGTTGGCATAGCTTCCTTATTCACACAGCTAGATTCTTGACTTATGTTTGACATCCTCTGAAAATTTTCTATTCTAAATTCTGATTTGGTACTGGAGCATTTAGCATCAACTTCTCTGTCATCTTTATTTTGAGTCAACAGAGAGTTAGCAATTGCTGAAGAAATACTGCATGGAACCACTGAGCAAAGAGGATCCACCAATGATTGGTTAGAAGATCTAACCTCTTCAAAAAAAGAAACCCCTGCATCAGCCTTGTTGAGTACACCTTCAAAGGGTATGCTAGACTGTGAAGCAATTTTGGACCCAGTTACACATTTTTGTACAAAAGAGTTTGCATCTGCAGCAGATTCAGAGAGAAAACTCGTCTCGTAATCAAAAAAATTTGGTACACATTTGGTGTCTCTCCGCTTCAAATTTGCAGAAGCCTCTGCTCCCTTTCAAGAGGAAAATTGAACAAAGAAAAAGAATCAATAACCAGCAAGAAGAGAACGAAGCAGTTGGAAAGATAGAATAAATCATGCCATTCAAGTATCATGTAAATATACATACTCAAACAGAGATTTCTTAGAGTGACATTCAACAAGAATTGCGTTAAATACGGATTTTATCAACAAACAGTTGATCTATATCTCTAAGAATCATAGACCAAACATGGTGAATCTGAAAGGCACATCTAAAACAATTACAAGTGCTAAAAGAACAGAAATTGAGTAAACAAAAAGATGGAATCATCATCAGGGTAATTTATGAAGAAAATTTAGGTACAAATATGAGCTGGTAAAAGAAAGCTGGATCCTTAAGAACCCCAAAGTTCCTTAGAGTAGGATTCTTTTCCTTATAGTCAAATAAGAATTAGCAAATTAATTAAACCAACTTTCTTGCAATTTTCCCAAATGCAATGCATGTAAGATTATCCATACACTAGATCAAGATAAAAGACTGCTCATCAGAAAAGAACGTGCCTAGTAAAAGATTGCTAGAGATTTAGAGGAAAAGAGAAGTTCAAAAGGACTGAGATTAAATTAGTACTCACTTTCACCGTCCAGCCACCCAACCAGCGGCTCCTAAAATTATGTGCAACTGAAGAGCATTTTTCCTCTTCTTCTTCTGCACGGGGGAAAAAGAACTTAATGCTCACGTATATCTTCCAAAATTTACAAAGGAAGCAAGTAGAAAGAGAGAAGATAAGCTTACCACAATTTTCAGATATTTGATCAGGAGATAAAGTTACATCAACTGGAGACTGAAACATTCATCACAAAAAAGTCAATACTATGAAAAATGAATGGATTGCTTCATATGAAAGAGAGGGATTAGGCGCCAATTCTAAAAAGTGCTAAGCTTAGAAACCCAACTTTGCTAATGTGCACTTGGGATATATAATTCTATCTGGTGACGGCTATTAAAATAAAAAATTACCTTCGCCACCACGGGAATCTGTGAGGTTGCATCAGTTAGCTCATTTGGAAGGGGGCCAAGTAGGCTTCCTGTCTTAAAGTTATCCAAACCCAAAGCTGAGTCATTGGGTATATTATCACAATGAACCACCTGTTGCACATGTTTGGATCCAATATTATGATCATAATGACAGTCCACAGGAGTGTCTTTGACTTGAGAAACATCTGAATCACAAGCACGCCGATCATCAGCGTCGCTGAAAGAAATCCCTACATCTAGAAGGGCATTTTCCATAATGGAGTCATCTAAGTCTGAAAGAACATCAATCTCATCAATTCCATCAGACGAGCAGCAGTTTACACCTTCTAAAGCCTCCAACCTAGCCTGCTTAACCTGGAGTGCAGCTTCAAGTATAGCTCCTGTTGACACAACTTCCGAAGTTGACGCACTGCCCATCAATTCATGTATAACCAATGCTTCAGACGCAGCTATTGAAAGTTCAATAGCATCATTAACATCAGCATCTTTGATACGTCTCTCTAGATTATCCTTACAATAGGTAAGAGATGAAGGAGTCGCACAAAGATGTTCTCCATTTCGCCCCCCGATTTCTTCATTTTGGCTCGGAGATTGCAGATGAACATCCCCTACAGCTTTTGAAGGACACAATCTCTCTTGCAAGGAGCCAGCCGAAGCCTCAGTCCTTTGACCTAAAGGTTGTGACATATTCAAATCATGGCTTTTGCTTTCCTGTGATTCACCATCTAAAGAAAGACGCAAACAAAAATGAACTACCTAAGCAAACATAAAATAAGACACAAATTAGGACAAGCTTCTAAAATTACCAACATTCCAAAATAAATTAAAATACTATAAACCGTTAGTTAAATTTAAAACGAAACACTGAAATAAGTAGCAAAATAGTATCGAAACTTACATTTCTTGGGGATGGAGATGTGCTAATTTGTGAAGCATCATAATCTCCAGATAAATGCAACTTGAAATTATTGTTTCTACAATCTTCTCTTGAAAAAGGTTCTAAATCAATGCTGGAATTAGTTAGGGTTTCTTTTGTTTGATTAGCGGATGATTCAGTTAGAGGATTTTGAAGCCATGCAGGTAACCAAGCTAAATCCTGAAATAAATTTCAATTCAAATCAGGAAAGGGAAAATCATAATTTGTTAGGGTTTTAACTTCAATAACTGAAAGATAATAAATAAAAACGGTAGAAATAAAATTAAAAGTTGTTAGGGTTTTGTTACCTCGGAGAATTGAGGACGACGGAACCCTAAGCTGGCCATGGGAGATGGGAAGAGAAGAGCGCGAGAGACAGACAAGGGATTTTCGCGCCATTACGACGCTTGAGATTTCTATCTATATAGTGGAGGTTAATAACTGGCGCCAAAATACAATAATTTTGAAGGGACAAAAAAAATCTAAATTGATAATGTTAGTGATTTGTATATTTATGTTATTTTTAATAAAATGATTACTATTATTTATCAAATGCATTATAATCATTTTTAAATATATTATAAATAATAAAAAAATTGAGTAAAAGGACATTCCAATCTTGGCTGACTCCTAAAATACCAACCTTGTCAAAAATGAGACTGCTTTATCAAAAAAATTAAGTCTAATGCCTCAAAAAAATTCCGATCTTTTGACCCCTCTTTAATTATACTCTAACGTTGAGAACTGATCAATTTTACCCAATTGTATATTTTTGTGTTTTAATTGTACCCTGAATATTAAATTGACATTTTTTTCGTTTGGAAAAATTTTAAAAACGTTGTCTAGCATATATTAATTGTATATGTTGAAAGTGTTAACGAAACGTTAGTTTCGGCCTACATGGAATGCCCATGTCATATTCCACGTGGACAAAAAGGACAAATATGCCCTTATGGTTTAAGAGGGGAGAAGATATATCCTTATGGTTTACGGCGGGAGCAAATAGACCGTTTATGAATTTTCAATCTCAACTAAACCCTTAACGTTTTAAAATAAGCACATCCAAACACCTTTATCTAATATTGTAAATGAAACGTTCTATATTGTTACTTCATGCTTACGCAGAATGTTTATATTATTCAATATTTCAGATAATATTTTCCACGTGTCCTACTCATTTTTAAGTTAAAAAAAAATTATATTTTAAATAAAATTTTAGAGATCTTTTCAAACTTTTTCCATATGGGGGCTTCAGACAAATGATGCTTATAATTCTTTCTTATAAACTATACGTCTATTCGTTGTCTGTTTTGAACCCAACTGGATTCGAACAGACATACGTATGATGTGTTTATTACTTCGAATCTATTTAGATTCGAAGGGACGAAGAAATAATGGTTGTAAAATGATGCAATAAAAGTAAAAAGACGTGGTAAATACGGTGGAAAACTAATAAAAAAAAAGGAGAAGAGCCGAAGAGAATATAAAATATGAAAAAAATGGCTAAAAGAGTTTCTAAAATTTTACTTGAAAAATAAAATAATATTTAAACTTTAAATGAAAGTAAGTTACATGATTTTTTTTATCTGAGATATTAATGATATGGACATTTCACGTACCCATGGAGTAATGACAGAGCATTCCGTTAACGATGTTAAATAAAGGGGTTTTGATGTGTTGATTTTGAAATTCCAGGGGCTAAACTGGGATCGAAAATTCATAAAGGTCTTATTTTCATCTTAAACCATAAGGTCATATTTGCTTTCATTTGGTCACGCGGAAAATGATGTGGATATTCCACGTAGTCAGAAACTAACGTTTTATTATCGTTGTTAAACGAAGGGGCTTATATGTTCTGATTTTAAAACGTTAACGGCTTAATTGAGATATGAAATTCAAAGAGTGCTTACTTGCTCCATACCTTAAACGATAGAGGCATATTTGTCGCCATTCCCCAAAAAAATTAAAGACTAAAAAATATCCTATCTTTTTTTATTTATAGCCACATCTTTCTACATTTTCAATTCTAACACATCTTTTAATTTCACTTTCAGTTCTAGTCAATGTTCAAATTAGAGCGGAAAAAAATTTAAATAAATCTCTCATATTATTCTATTTTTAAAATTTATTTTGATAAAAATGTGAATTGAAATAATATAAATAATATATTTGATATATTTTTTATTTTAATTTGGACAAATGGTTAGAGTTAAAAGTAAAAATTAAAAAATATTATTAAAATAGATTTTAAAAGATGTGGTGATATCTATCTATACTATGTATAAAAGCACGGATGGTAGGGGGCAGACAAATTTACTCAATAATCCTTTTTAATTTACTACTAAATAAAGGTTTTATAGTCATTAGCTAATTAGTTATTTAATTAATCACTATTGTAATTAAAAGTCCTAATTAGAATAGGTAGCTACATTATCTTCAATTTAATTTTTAGTATGTAAAAAACAGCTAAATTGTCTTCAAATGAGTAGGAATGCTTATCTTTTAGTTTGTTGAACAACAAAATTAAAATACTGTATTTGGTCAATATATTATTATTTAAATTTATATATTATAATTTTAAAGATATTATTAATAAAATTAAGTTAATTATTTAATATGTTCATTGACGAGTTATGTTACGAGCCACGTGCATCGCACGTAATGCGAAACTAGTATAAAAAACCATTAAAAATATGGAGTATTTTTTAGGGTTATGCGTTGTTTTGGATACCTTACCGTTTGCCGGTTATGGTATAAATACGCTTTGAACAAAGGATCACTTTCACCCCCGAACTTGCGTCAAAATATCAAAAAAGTCTAGAACTGGAAAAAGGGATCAATTATACCCTGAACTTGTGTAAAACGGGTCAAAAATCCCCCTCCCCACTCTCACCTAAGAGAGTGTACTACACTCTCCGTTTTTTCATAGTGGTTTTGTTGCCCAGGGTGGTTTTTGATAGAAAAAAATTTAAAATGGTCCTAATTTTTTTTAAACATTACAAATTAAGACCTAATAATTAAAAAAGTATAATTTAATCCCCATTATTTTAAAATCTAAAACAACAAATTAACCCTCTAATTTTTAATATATAACAAATTAATCCCCAAAATTTAAAATCGGAATTAATTAATTAACCCCCAAAATTAAAATATTAAAAAATTAACCCTAATTTTTTAATATACATAAAAAAATTATTTTTTTTATTTTTTTTTATAAAATACAGACCCGCGGGTCTATTCTTCCAGATCCGCGGGTCACAGATCCTCAGGTGAGGATCTGTTCAAGAACAGATCCTCAGGTGAGGATCTGTTCAAGAACAGATCCTCAGGTGAGGACCTGAGGATCTGTTCTTGAAATTCCGGCGAGGAGGCTCCTCCTCCTCGCCGGAACGGAAAAAAGTGAATTTTTTTTAATAAAAAGTCTAAAAAGACCCCTAAATTAATTAGGGATTAAATGTAATTTTATTAGATTGAATTGTGCTTAATTAAGATTTAATTGAGATTAATTAGGAAATAAAATATTAATTAAAAAACCCACTCTCCAATTAAGATGCCACATAAGCATAAGGGACTTTTTGAGCCGGTTTTGACAAGTTCATGGTATAAGTGATTCGGTTTTCCAGCTTTGGACTTTTTTTGATACTTTGACGCAAGTTCAGGGGTGAAAGTGATCCTTTGTTCAATACGCTTTTAATGATTTCACATCGGCTGCAGGGATATCCTTTTGTTTACACCATCAACAGTTTGTTTGAAATAATTTATCGGAAGATGTTAAATTGGCCGATGATATGGGGGCCTATTGTAGATCCATCTGAATATGATCGCTGCCCTACTCCGCCGGATTGGGAAGAAGAGGACAGCTATAATGACGGTGATATACCCGTCGCTGAATCACCTCTGAAGAAGGCAAAAACTGATGCTGGCGATGAGGAAGACACTGGTGGCGATGATTCCGAGGATGATTCCGAGAAAATTTTCGATAATGAAGAAGAAAGGAAGCGATTTTGGGTCTATCATGCCATGGTTTTCAAATATCAAGTAATTAGGGTTTCTTTCTTACTATTACCTTTTCAGCGATTATTTCATTAATTAATGTGTAATTAGGGTTTTGTTTTAATTAGTGTTTTCATATGATCCCGACCTAATTCCCGAGAAGTGTGTGGGTAAGGTTTATCCTATCGACCTTCATAGCAAGGACGCAGACGAGTACTATACAACAGGAGTCCCTATAGCAGCTCGCTTGGCCATTGATTTTTATAATGCCAAGGCTGATGATAAGGTTTGGTTTTCCTCTTCATTTAGTGATAATTTTCTGTCATTTTTTTAGATCTAATTCGTGTAGATAGCTTAAATTTTTGTAGAAGCAAAAGCTGGAATATGTTGGCATTAAGAAGGCTAATCACAAGACGAATGAGTTATTTATAACCTTTAAGGCGAAAGTCATAGATTCTTCTTCTGAAGAACTCCAAACTTTTCAAACAGCAGTGTGGTATAACACTAATCGCCCCTGTGAGGTTAGATTTGTCAGACCAGAACCCAGACACCACAAAATCAAAGGTAAATAGCTTCACTGTAATTTTGTTTGCTGCATTCTAAATTTTCTTATGTAGTTAAAAATCTTATTGACATTGTTTTTGTGCTTGTAAATGTCTCAACATATGGCGGTGAAAGATGATTAATTGGTAGCTGATATGCAATTTTGTGAGGATGTTTTTTTGGGTTTGGATTTTCTTGTTTCATTTTTTCAGGTGAAGATGACTGGCTCTTCTGCTTAGCTTAAAGCAATTTATGCGCATGTGGAGGTGGTCTTTTCAACCGCCATTGTGGTAGTCATAGCTATACTATGCGGAGACAATTATGATAATTTCAAATAATATTTCGCTCCACCCTTCATCAAATTTTTATGGAATAATTACAGAAGTGGACACTTTTTAGGCCCACATTATATAATCACCAATTTTCTCTAAAAATTTATTCCCTCCGTTTCAATAGAGTTGTCCACTTTGAGAAATTTTTTTGTCCCAAAATCCTTGTCTACTTTCAAAAAGTAACTAACTTTTACACTTAATTTTTCTATATTACCCCTATTTAAAATCCACTAATGAAAAAATTGAAAGTAAATGGCAAGTGGGCCCTATATTAAATAGGGGTATGACAAGAAAAGTAAGTAAAAATTCACAAAACCCACAAACAATAATTGCTTTTCTTAAACTGTGTGATAAAGGCAAAGTGGACAACTCTATTGGGACGGAGGGAGTACATCTTTATTAAAAAAAGTAAAAATATTACAATTAATACGTATTTGTTGACTGAGTCAACGCGCATCACTGCGCGCTGACGTTAGCACGTGCGTCAGAAGGTCTGACGCACGCGTCAGGCCGCGGGTCAGTGAAATATGAATTGTTCAAATTTGAACAATTCAAAAGACACAGCTCTTTTGGATTGCTCAATTTGAACAATTGAAAAGACATTAAATATATTTTTTATTTTATTTATATATTTCCTCTTAAATATAATTATTTATATATTTATTTATTTCAATTATAATAAAAATAATCTATTTTAAAATTCCATTATTTATATGTCTTTTTTAAATTTAAAAGTATTATTTATATATTTCCTTACTTTTTATGTTTTTTTTAAAATTCTATTACTAATATTTTTATACATCTCAAAAACTTATCGAAAATAATTTGCTCTATATAAATTTAAAAATATTAATATTAATTTAATTTAATAAATATGCGTAATTGAATTAATTAAAAAGTACTAATATTAATATTTTAAAAAAATCTTGGATAAAGAAGTGAATTATATATGTAGTAAATTGAAGCTTAATCAATTTGATACATACAAAGACATTTAAAATATTTCCAATACATATTTAATACATATTCATTTTTTGAAACCTTTTTCTTATTTTTATGTCTTTTTTTAAGTTCTATTACTAATATTTTTATATATATCAGAGACTTGTCAAAAATTTAATTGAATCAACCGATGCATATATGATACATACAAATGGTATTTGAAAAATATATTTGATGAATATCCGATACATATTTGATACATCTCCAATAGATATCAAATACATATCTGATACATATTTGATACATATTCGTTATTTGAAATCTTTTCCTTACTTCTTATTTCTTTTTTTAAGTTCTATTATTAATATTTTTATACGTCTAAAAAACTTATCGAAAATTTTAACACATGCTTTACATATATATTTACTATATACATTTTTTTAGATGTAGTAAAATGAAGTTTAATTAATTGAATTAATTAAATTTTTAAAATTTTAAATTGTTATTTTTTTATTTTTATCATTTTAATTGAATCAAATGATGTATATTTGATACATACAAAAGGTATTTGAAAAATATATTTGATGCATGTCCGATATATATTTGATACATCGTTAATACATATACAGTACATAACTGATACATTTATAGTACATAATTGATACATATTCTTCGTTCGAAACTTTTTCCTTACTTTTTAAGTTTTTTTTAAGTTTTATTATTAATATTTTTTTATCTCTCAAAAACTTATCAAAAAATTTATATTTAATTAACAATAAATATGGCTTTAAAAAATTTTATATGACAAAAAAATGCCAACTTTTTCTATTTTTATGAGACAGAAAAAATATTTTTTATATATTTTTAAAATTTAAAATTTTATATATTTTAAGATTAAAATTAAAATTAAATAAGTAAATAAATATTAGTATTTTGAAATTTAAATATTAAATAAGAAAATAAATAAGTAAGATGAAAAAAATTAGATAAATCAATGTGAGGTCAAATTTAAATATTAAATAAATAAATAACTAAAGAAAGAAATTGATTTAAAAAAAGAGGATAGGGTAGCTGACCCGCGCGTCACCCGCGGGTCAGTGGAGCATGTGCACCAGCACAGCTGGTGCACATGCTCATGCGTCAGCAGGCCTGACGCGCGCGTTAGGCCTGCTGACGTCATAGTGGGTATTTAATGTAATATTTTGTTGGAAATTTGTACCGCATGTTAATTGTTTTTGTACTGATTGCACCGCATGAAAAGTCAACTACTTTTTTGTACACTTATGTAACTTACTCAATTGTTATCACCATATTTAACTAATTTTAAGCCCATTTTATTAATTGCATGATTTTAACTACTAAATAATTATTATTAATTCTAAAAGTGGTTTCACGGGCTTATGGTAGCAACGAATATACTGTCAAAATTTGAGCAAATTACTATGACTCCTTCATATTTGACATAATTCATATTTTAATATTTATTATTTGAAAACAAACGATATAGTCTCCTAAATTTATTTTTATCAACAATTTCATTTTTCTGTTTATTTTGGGTGTTAGTCAACGAAATCAACAAAATTATTTAGTCACTCACTTTTCTTTTTTCCAACGATTTCGTTCCTTAATTTTGTTTTTGTTATTAATTTCGTTTAATTTTTCCTCACCGTTGACATAAATAAAACGGAGAGGTCATATCATTTAATTTTTAATCAGGAGGGACTAAAGTGCGAATTACATCAAACATAAGAGGCCTCATAATAATTTACTCAAATTAATTTAACAACAATCAAGGCTGTTTTTTTTAACAATTTGCTCTATCAACTTGCAAGTAATGTGAGGATTAGGAGTGTGCATTCGGTTCGAAGCAAATCAAATTTTAGTTTTTTTTTTAAAACCAAACCTAATAAAAATTTTAGTGAAAAAAATATTTTTCAATCCGAACCGAATTCGGCGGTTCGGTCGGTTTTTTGGTTCGATTTGGTTATTTATGTTCGGTTTACATGAAAACTTGTCTAAAATTTTTTTTTTACTAAAAAATGAACCGGACCGACCAATCAAAATTTCTTTGCAATCTTAAACTGAACCAAACCAAATTTGTCGTTTGGTTTGATTTTTCGGTTCGGTTTTGCACACCTCTAGTGCAAATACCACATAAATTAATTTTATGGATAAATCAGTAAAGTTAGTGACGACTATGGTCAAATTACTCTATTTTGACAATTTATTTCTCAAATTATAAGTTTTTTATTTGCCTTAAATAAAAATCGACTGCTATAGTTTCAGGTGTTAATAGTTAGAAATTTTAATGCCACCATATTATCAATGGGGCCCAATGTGTGACCCTCAAGAGATTAAATCTCTTAAAATTTAAGTGTGGATGCTTGAACCTAAAACCTCCAACTCATGGGAGAAAACCCCACCATTAGGCCACACCACCTAATTCCAAATTATAAGTTTTTTTTTTGAGGAATCCAAATTATAAGTTAATTGTCCCGTTAATTGTTAATTTGTCCCCTTAATTGTTAATATGTCTCTTGTAAGCTTATTTATCAAAATGGAATTAGCTGACCATAATCACCGAATTCGAGACTAATTTATCCATAAATGTATATATTAACTAGCGTTAGACCCGCGCGTTACAGGTTTTCATTTAAATTTTTTATTAAAATTAAATTTTTTATTGATTTTATTTTAAAAAAATCTAATTAATAATTATAAAAATTCTATATAATCTATATAAATTTTTAAATACTACATATTTTATATATCTAGGGACACAAACATATCTATGTATTACAAATTTTATACAACATAAACTGATAAAAAAATTTAATATAAAAATTGTATATTAGTATTCTAAAAAAAACGATGATTTTATTAATTTATTTTTAATTATATATAATACACTATATTTTGTTTTCATATTACATTAAGTATAAATAAATACTGTTTTTTTTTAATTATTTTCTTTAACAATCGTCCTCAATTTTTAATTTTTATTAGATAATAACAAATGTTATGCATAATTGTTAAATTATATATAAATTTATAATATTTTTTATTGAATGATTATTGATATTTTAAAAAAGCTTGATAAGAATTTCAATCTCTATCTTTATCAAATCTTAAAAAATCTAATGTTTATAATTTACCTTTATTGATACACATTACAGTCTTTGAATTCTAACAATAGAATAGAAAAAAAATATTTTCTTTTGCTTTTAGATATTTTTATGTTTGCTTTTGATGGTTTTTTTACCTTTTCTTTTGTTGTTCGAAAGATAATATTCAAATTCAAATTCTAATTTTTTTTTATCAGAAATAGTAAGTGATAGTGATAACTGATAAGAAAGGTCAACATTATAAATTACTATAATAGTGATTTATGGTCAATTCAAAAGAATTTTAATATTAATGGCATATTAAAAACTCCTTTTAAATTTCCAATAATAATTATTGGTAAACCTAATAAAAAAATGGTTTAATTATAACAATTACTATAAAATAATGAACTACGTAATGGCTGTCATAAAGCTAAAATTAATTTTCTTATCTACTATATATATATATATGCTTTATATATATATATATATATATATATATATATATATATATATATATAAAGCATATATATATATATATATATAAAGCATATATATATATATAAAGCATATATATATATATAAAGCAGGATGTTTTTTCCAATGGATTGAGAAATTGACACTTGGCAACATATGATTGGTTCTCGTCTTTTTCTTCTTTAAAATTCTTTCATTTGTCAAAATTAATTGGCCAATAATCTACTTAAAAGAAGAATTACTTTAATTGCTTTGATTACAATTTATAAACTTTCCTTTTTCATTTCTTTGGTGGTAAAAATTTAAATTTGACAATAAATATAAGGAGAAGAGCTTTCCTTTTTTTGATCTATATTTATAAAATACCATAATAAAAAATGCTAAAATACTAATTATATTTTTATTTATGATTTTTTTATCTCCTACTAAAAATAATTTGCTGAGACAAATTGAATTATAAAAAGTCTTTTTAATAAATTTACTAATTTTTAGTAGTAATATATTAATACTTAATAATTTATAGTTATAATTTTATTTATTTATATTTGATAAAGAAAATTATTTTTATGTTTTTCCTTTTATTAACATAACACTAGCTAATTGTTAAGTAATTGTGATTTTTTTTATCTTACACTAATTATTTTATCGATCTATTTTTAATAATTTTATTGGTATGACATTTCACTTTTCATTACATTTGATAAAAAAAAATTATCATATTTTTTATAAACCTTAGTTACATAACTTCTTATTTTTGGTAACCTTTAATGAGAAAAATTATTCTCATATCATTTTTGGTAATATTACACTATTTTAGTTAATGATGATTAATAATTCATTTGTTTGATTTGATTATCATTTACTCCTATAAATGCTAATTGCTAATGAGTAACGGTTTTTGTATATAAATGATAATTGCTCGTTGCTAATGAATATATATTAATGTCAAAAATCTTTTGATTTGCTCATAAATTTCTATTATATATACTCATATTTTTATTCTTCTTCAATCTCAAAAGCTACTAACTTCTCAGGTAAATATGTTATTTTTTCTCTTATTTACTATAAAATTTGTTCTTTAGTTGTTGGTGTTTTCTATTATTCAAATGTTTTGTGTTAATTAACAATTTTATGTAGGTGTTGAGAAGACTTTTCTCATGGTAGAGAATAAAAATCATAAAGTTTTATCGTCATCTTTCTTTTGTATTCTAATTTGTTTTCTTTGATTCACATCTTACACTATAACAATCATTCTCATATTTGATTTAATATTTTTAAAATTAATATTATAAGATTTGAATGGTTGTTAATATCTTTTTCTTTGGTAGATACTTGATACTCTCACAATCATTTTTATATTTTTTTAATTTTTTTTAATCAATATGATAAGATTTAATTGATTTTTTAATCTACTTTTGAAACACTTTTTTTTGAAATAGCTATAGGCCTACACCATTTTTAAAATTTAAATGGAAAGGTTAATGAATTCAATGTATTAGTTGCTTTGTTAATCAAATTTGGTTATAATTTTTTCTTCAAGATTGTTACAATAATTTTAATTAGTATGGTAAACTAATGAATTGCAGTTTTAATTAGTTTTTTAATTTAATTTGGTAACATTTTATCTCAAAATTGTTGCATTGGTCAATTTATAATGAATTCCTTGGTTTGTTAATCTAATTGGCAAAATTACTAACATTATTTTATTTATTTTTTTGGTTAATTTAATATTATTATTATTATCATATTAATTTATAGGTAAGAGTGGACAAAATAAATATTTTAAATTTGGTAATAAATAATAATTTAAAGCTCTTTAATAGTTTCTCTAATTAATACTAAATGGTTTAGTTGCAGAATTAATAATAAATATTATATTAAATTAACCAATTATTTTACACAATAATTTTTATATATATATATGTAAAAGGAAATATGATTAAAATTTAAAAACAGAAAAAAATAACAAAAGGGTCAACGCACCCCCATATTGCCTTCCCAATAGTTTTGAGCAAATTCTGAGTTCGAAATTTTCTCAAATATCTTTACAATCTTAAACCAAACAAAATTTGTAAGTTAGGTGCGGTTTTGCACACCCCTACTTCTTGGGCATCTTTAACCTACATCAAAATATAGCAAATGCGCCTTTTTGAGCATTCCTAAATCAAATCCAGGAAAATATAAATGAACAAAGGGCCAACGCACCCCCTGAACTTGTGACACGGGGTCATCTAGCCCAATTTATATTTTTTTGAGCAACTAACCCCAAAACTCTTCATTTTTGGGTCAAATAACCCCATAATTTATATTTTTATTTCAAAAGACAGATTTATGATAGTTATATCGCAACAAATGTCACTTTATGCATTTACGTACTTACTACCATGGATGACATTATCACTAAAAAATAAAATAATTATAAAAAATTTCCAATAATTTATAGCACATTCATAAAGAATATACAATAATGAGGAATTCCGGTGATTACAAGGGTACTTTGTTCATTTAACCACAGGATGAAAGTGATAATTATTCATCCAAATAAGCGAACAAAATAATTTTAGTTTTGTAATAAGCAAAATAATCGTAGAAAGCCCCGTGATCGGAAACCATTAACCGGCTGTAGAAATATTTTCCAAAGACCAAAGAATGCCAGTCAAAACTTAAGCGTTTTTTCATCACCTGCTGCAGGAATTAAGTTCTGTTCCCGATCAATTATTTGCAGCAAGTAGCATCTGGTGCAACTCCAGACCCCAAGTATGGACTCATCTTCCATGGTTGTATGACCTTGAAGAGTAATTAAATCAAACCTCCGTAGCTGTCCGTGAGCATCATCGTTCATAAATCATGCCTCCGCCAGTTTTAGTCGAGGAACAATATTCATTGATTGGAGTTCCTGTAATAGTCATTTAGTTGAAAGTATAATTGATGGAGCAAGAATGCAGAAGAGTTGATATAACGAATTTGTAGAGGCGTAGTTTTTCCAAAAGAAAAAAGACGGAATTTAAAAAAAAAATCAATATGCTTGACATTGATAGAGAAAATTTGTACCTGAACTAAGAGCTTGCAGGCATATGGTAGTTTCATCGTAGAAATGTTATCCCCATTTTTACAAGTAGAACAAATCCCAGCTTTCAATTTCTGACTGAAATATCCTAACAGACCACAAACTCTACAAACCTGCCAAAGAAAATTTCACTTAAGAGAATTACTATCTTGATGCTTCAGTTTACATAAAAATAGTATGATCTAAAGAAATAACAGCAGTATTTTAATAACCAAATCAGACCATCCAGTTCAACCGGTTCAACTCCGTTTGATTCTTTCCAAACAATTGGATTTCCAGTTCAACCTCTTTGGAGGAAAAACTTGTACAACCAGCCAGTTTTCATAAATTAATTACAATCTATTTATTTTTCTTTTTCCATATTTTTTTTATTGTTCTAAAAACATCTTATATATATAATACGTCTATATATATATATTGTATAAAATTATAATATACTTATATTTATTCAAGTGGTTCCGTTGGTGGTCAAACCAATCACTAGTTCGGTTTTTAAAACACTGATAACAAGCACAACGGTGACTGTGAACCATCATCCTGTGATCACTGGCTCAGCTTCACATAACAAATCTCATCCAATGAAGATTTTCAGATGAAAGAAAACTGTAATTGGTGGTGATGGAAAACTGTAATTGGTGGTGAGGGAAAGTATGTGCTAATTTTCAAGTGCATTTAACATGAACCGCACAGAACAAAAGAAGTAGCTCGTCTGAAATCATGAAATTTATCTCTGTATTAAAAAAAAAATCATGGCAATAGTTACCTGAACTTCAAAAGGATCACTTGAAATCATGAGCCGCTCAAAAATCAGCATGCTGGCACCATAAGCGATTAGACAATCCCGCTCCATTTCTCCTACTCGAAGCCCTGTAAATTGAATATTTAGTAAAATGGGGTCTTTTTAAGTGAAAGGAAATTGGGCAAGTGTCTCAATTTAAGCATTCAAAAACCTCCATTTCGTGCTCTCCCTTCAGTAGGTTGTCTAGTTAGCATAACACGGGGTCCGTTGCCTCTAGCATGCATTTTATCTAGGACCTGAGCATCAAAATTCGAAAATATCAACAATAAAAATTAGGAAGGTGCAGCAAAAATTCCTTCCACAAATTTCAAGCACATCATGTACTAAACAATTCCTTGAAAACAATCAAGGAAATATACTGCACAAAAGTTTCTACTCATGCTGACATACTCCGGAATATAGAATGTGTTAAAGACAAAAGATGATGCAAAATGTATATAAGAATCAGAATACTCTACAACCTTGAAAAAGGTAAGAAAATATAATTATCACGAAAATGAAAATTTAAATGTTCTACATCATGTGACATAAAGCAAATGATTCGTGTTGAGGGGAAACAAATTGAAATTTGAAGTGTCCAGATGACATCTATCGAAATAAATATAGCCAAGTCAGTCAACGGATTAACAAGCAAAACAAGACTATTTCAAAAAATGACAAATAAAAAATCTCACCATATGTTTTAACTTCTGGTAATAAATTGGCCCCATGAAAATATATGTTTGCAGTGGGCAGCCTGTTATGCCTGGAGAAAAAAACTAAAGATATCAGAAACCTTTCACCAACTTATGTACAGCTTGATCCTTCAGTTCACAAAAAGAACTTCCACTAATACAAGCACTTTTTCTAGTTTAAATTAAGGCATATTTTCCCATTATCAGAATAGCTACGACATTATTTCCTGCAAGCTCTGCAAAAGTAATCAAAACAAATTCCATGTAGCTATTTATATAAAATGGCATCACAGATGAGATAGTCTCGGAGTAAAAGCAGCATAACCTGAATAAATGAAGTCCTTGCCACTGTAACTAAAGCCATGTTTAACAAGGGTTGCACTGCCACACACAAAGAAATAGATCTGAGAACATGAATCCAGTATGGTAAGATGGAGGACCAAAAGAGCACACTAGAGACAAGAAAGTACCTTATGGCTTCAACAGTGTCTGCATGGCCACTTGGTTCTCCAAAAGCACTCCCGTAATGAAATCTACCGCATGAAACCCCAGCCTTACCCCCAAGAAGTTCTATCATCTTTCCAACAGTCATTCGACTATTCAATACAAAAGAAAATGAATACATTACTCAAAATACTCTAGCTTGCAAGATAGACATATCAAGGAACAATATCTTACTTATATAACCATAAATGTTAGATAATTGGCAAATAAAATCAACATTGTCAAATAAATCCCATAATAAAGAAGAGTTTTTAAGAGCAAGATCATGCAATTGCTCTAGGTAGAAATACATTTCAGCAGAAGCTATAGCAAATGCGAACATGGCATAATAGGCCTTGTGAGATATTATATTTTCCCATTTACCATCTGGTTGCCCTATTAAATTCTCACCAAGTTCATAATTGTAGAGCTTTTTAATTATCCAACATATAAAGCCATAGCATAATCTAACTTAACTGTAATTATCTAATATAATTGCAGAGCATATTAATTATCCAACATCCTAATATAAAGCCACAATATAGTATTGGCCAACTGAAAACTAATACATTTGCATACGCATCAGCCTAGTCAATAAATAATTGTGCATTAACTCAGCTCAGTATGATGTAAAATGAAGACATTAATCACCAAGGCCACAAGGATCAACAAACATCACACAAAACCCGACTAACTGAAGTTGAAATAACTATGAGAAAAGGTGAATAACTGGATTGAAAAGGTTTTGCACAAATACTTGGATGAAGAAAGATTTTGAACTACCCATCTGTATCCTCAATTAAATTCTCTATATGTTACAAAAATTTACTTCCATTAAGTTGAGAAAATTCTTTTTAAATTTAGTATATTGAAATCATTCTCTATAATTTTTCCTTTTCTTTTCCCTATTCTATAACATGAGAATAATCATGAAGTTAATGGGAATAATAACCTTGGAAAGCCATGAGGGTTCATAATTAAATCAGGGCAAATGCCACGTTCAGAAAAAGGGAAGTCTTCTTGTTGAATGATTGTTCCACAGACACCTTTTTGCCCATGCCTGCTACTGAATTTGTCACCGACCTGAAAGAATATGTAAAACTAAATGATGAGCATCGAACACGTGGATGAATCTAAATTTGCTGTTATATCCCACAAGTTGAAAGACAGAATATAATCTAATCTATACCTCTGGTCGACGAGTGTGGCGAATCATGACTTTAATACATAGATTATCATTTTTATCTGAACAGAGAGCAACTCTATCTACCACAGGTGACTCCCCTTCGGGACCTTTATATGTAAGAGGACTAGGCCGATACTTCCTGGAAATTGAATAGAAGAGTTAACAATAATGGTGTTCGAACAACAACAATGTTAATCAGTAAAAAGCTCACATAATTTGTAAAGCCGCAGAAGTTTTAGCAGGCCCCATTGTTTCCAATGGGCACTCCTTCTTCACATAGATATCACTTGGTCTGATAATTTCCCCAGGAGCAACAATTCCATCATCATCCAACACCTACACAAGTGAAACACATGCAAATGAACAGCTCAGAAATTGCTAGTCAGAAGACAGAAGTTGAAAAAAATCATCCTATAGTATGCAAAAATTGGCTAAATCTGTGCATGTAGTCTTCCACTGCCATCAAGACAATACACAAGATTCACTTTGAGGTGTTTAATTATGGTAGCCAAATAAGAAAAATCATTTGTAAGTACAAATAAATGGCTTTGATTTGGTTACCCATTCATTTAGGTTAAAACCATAGAGTATAGTTGCTTCAAATTAGCTAAAGAGAATAAAGTTGGTCACTTTTCTTTTTCTTTTAAGCATTGCAATATCAATCAAGATTATAGGAGCACCGGAAAATTTGCAAAAGAACAAACAGTTCCAACAGAAATCCTACTAAGCTTGGACAAGTCTCAAAAGATAATGATGAAGTATGTTCAAGAAACATAATAGCATAGCCACACCCCCATTTGCATTTGACTGTACTGAAAGATATGCATGAGTTAGCTACTTTAATGACGAAGGGTGGCTTAAGTAAAGATAGTTGTTAAGCCTTCATCTTTTTGGGTTTGTCATGGATTGACAAAGCATACACAAGACAATTTTGGTGCATGCTTTACATAGGCATCGAATTGCCAGATGAAAACCGGATTGGATTGGACTCAAACAGAAGCCGGAAAACAGGAGGACCATCCAAGAATCCCAAGGTTCCCACACTACGTTCAAAAAATATATATATTAGATATCATCACCATTAAAATTTTGATACTCGAAGGAAAACAAATTGAACCATGTAAATCAAGGTGCTGACGACCCAGAATGTGGCATCCATCGTATAAATAATTCGACAGTCTCGTGAACAAAAATACCTTCCAGTATCTATGGCATATTTTGATGGAAAAATGATTTAGTTATAAAACAAGGTAGGAAATGAAGCTTAGAAACACTTCATGCTTGGATGTTTGTTATTAATGTTTTAATCATTCATCTCGTTAAGTTAGTTTACAATCCACAAAGAAAAATGTCATGCCATACCTTTGACCACATCACACAAAGAGTTCAGAGTTAACAAATGGCTGGACAGCATGCATGCATGCATGCCATTTATCCTTACTATGCTCTGTGCTAGCCCCAAGAACAAAGAAGAAGATAAAATATTGATGAATGCAGCAGCTTGACTAATGGTCCACATAGCTCACCATGTTTCAGCCAAACTAACCATTCAACTTACAGGACAGTGACGGCTAGTTCACAGATTTCCTTGTCTGGTATAGTTACCATTTGTACACTACGATAAAATGATTTGAGGAAAATGTAATTTATTGTGACAATATGCCTTACCCTTTCCCTCTCTACGTTCCTATCCGGCCTTAATATTCTGTCTGATGCTTTATTCTCATATTTCTGATAGATGGCAGGATACCTGTTAATTGAGTATAACAGATATAAGCGTCCACAAATGCTTCATCAATGCAGTAAATCATATATAATGACAGCTAACTCTCCAATCACAAGAACGGAAGAAAATAGAAGATCTTAGAGTTGCATACTTTTTCATGACTATACAACGACCAAATCCACGGTCCAGAGATGCCTTGTTCATTACTATTGCATCCTCTATGTCATAGCCACTATAACTCATCACAGCTACAGTTGCATTCTGTCCAGCCCCAAGCTTATCATAACCAACCTGAAAGCTAGCTAATTAATTCACAGCCCGTGATCTCTGTTATATAAATTTATTTAGGCTTAATTACTTAAAAAACCTTCACCTTTAATTTTGTTTTCGTTTATAACCTGACCTAGGAAAATTGTCACAAATACTCATGACCTTGTCTTTATGTTTCACCTCTACCCCAAATTTCAAAAAAAAGATGATTTATTGAAAATAACTAAATATAAGGGTTATTTTATACCTTTTTCTAATAAAAAAAATTACAAACAAATACTTCATCTATAAAAACGCTCAAATAAGTCCTAAAATTAATTAATTTTTTAATTTAAATAAAATAAATAAAATATTTTTTTATTAATTACAACCTACAATTATACTCCAATTTAAAAAACCGCTAATATTATTATTTTCAAAAAAAAAATTCGATTTTTGTATAATTAATAACATTGACGTGTAATTAGAATATATACTAAAGATGAAGGACTATTTTAAACTTTTTTTCAAATGAAAAGAGGTAAATTTAATATCTCAAGGGTAGAGGTGAAACATAAAGACAAGATCATGAGTATATGTGACAATTTTCCTAGGTCAGGGTATAAACGAAAAAGAAGTTAAAGGTGAGGGTTTTTTAAGTAATTAAGCCATTTATTTATTAGATAAGTTACCAGTTCAATTGTCCTTGTTGTTAGTAAAGGGCGTTGCGGATACACCAACAGATAAAGTAGAGAGTCCATCCGAAATAACTGCAAAAGTCAAGACATTAGGGATTAAACAAATTCTCAGTTTATGGGAAAAACAGATATCAGCGGATACGTTTTTTTTTTCATAAGATAGTCAAAACAATTTATCTTTTAGTTCACAGGGTGTGTGTGTGTGTGTGTGAGTGGAGGGGGAGGGAGGGACCCAACCTCTCCTATTAGCAATATCTGTTGCGGCAATGATCATTGTTACTTGTTACATAGTTCAGAGCCACATATATTGACAATAGTAACAATTCAAGGTACACGTATAAACATCAATATATAAGTTTCTAACATCCGGTGGTAGCACTGGTGTGTGTATTTGAACCCAATAAAAAATTATTCCTTCTAAGATTGAACTACTTTAGCAAGAACACAGCAATGGAATTGACAAGGAACGAGAAAGAATAGCCTTATTTCTGCACAAAATGGATGATTATTACTTGCCTGGTTGTATGCAATGTTTCCCATAGCTTGCTTCCCCATAGCACACTGTTTGATAATAAAAAGCAAAAAGTAAGAGTAAAGTTGCTATCATCCTAAATTTTAGGAATCACAGAATGAGACCTGATATGTATTTCTTGGAGACTGATTATGATGAGGATATGGTATCAACCCAGCACAAACGCCCAAGATGGTGAAAGGTTCTATCTCAATATGGGTCGTGTCAGATGTAGCCTCTCCTTCATATAAAGCAATCTATAAACCAAAAAAATTACAAATCGAAAAGCCATTGCTTATATATTAAAGCTGCTAAAGCCTGAAAAAGGGAAAAATCTAAGTGCATTCCAACTTAGCTAAAGAGTTTAGATAATTGTTAGATGAGAACCAACCAGAGCATTATTTTCCTCATTGACATCAAGATATTCAATTAACCCCTCGCGCAAGAAGTCGTCAAAAGTGCGGACTCCGTCCTGGAAGGGACAAAATAAGAAAATCCCTTTAAAAAAGTCGTCCTTTCCGTAGAATAGAGTACATAGATTAAACTTACCCGCAACTCTTTCATATGGTGCTCTTTAATCCTTGAAACACCTTTATCTGCAATAACTAGTGGACGACAAACTCGACCTCCATCAGAAGCAAGGTACACAGCGCGCTGGGTCAGAAAATTTATTTAACTATCACAAGCTCCAAAATTTGACAATTTCTTGATCAAAGAAATGAAAGATTAAGATTTTATATTTCTGTTTTCTATACTTTTTTTATGCATGCGAAATGACAAGTGCAATCCAAAACCCTGCCGCCAGCAGCTTTATAAAATTGGTTATTGAACTACTCAAGTTTGTCAACTGGCCCTTCATAATTAATGTCCAAATAACTGGCCATAATGATCTCAAGAGAAACAGATGTTAATGTTCATGTCTTAACTACATTTACCTTATCTACTTCAATTTAATCATTAAAGCATTATTTATTATATTAACCACTTAATTAGATTTCCTCATACTCATGTGATGTGACTATTACTCAATTTCTTTATCAAATCAATAAAAAATTCTTAAAGCAATAATTTAGCAGTTCTGTCAAGTTGCCAGTAGCTCATTAAGGTCTCTGTTTGCTGATCAGCTAAGCGCAGTAACCCAGGTTTTCATAAAAATTAGATTGTTGCTTCAATGAGTTTGTTGATAATAATTTACCACCATATTCAATAGCTACAACAGACCGTGTCACACATAATCTAAACCCTTCATGTCTGAACTGCATACCAGAAAGCATGTCACATAATTTAAGTACATAGAAACTACTCAATTATAATACATTTGTGATACATTAAGGCAGAAGAAGTTACCTGCTTCTCATTCACAAAGACGCTAACAAACTCACCAACTTTACCAGCTCTGCGCAGCTTTCTCATGGAATTAACGAAGTACTGAACATGGATTTTGGAACAGGATCAAAAAGAAAGTTAACGGAAAGAAACAAGATTTTCAGAACATGTGTTCATCTCAACAAAACCATACTTTACCTGCGGCCTTCTGTGCTTTCCAAGAATGAGTCCATTAAAAATAACCAGAAAAGAATTTGGTGTATGAAGCTCCTCTCCAGAAAGAAGTTCCAAGTCTTCAACTCCCAAACAATAGCACTATTGCAGCAAATAATGCAGTCTTATTACAGCTTTTCTTAAGAGCTAGGGGAGCATAATGGTCAAGTGCACACACACATAATCACACATGCAGCAGCATCTATGTAGAGCAAGTACCTGAATATCTAACTTTTATGCCCAAAAGAATTTAACTGAATTTATTTCAACTATCTCAGCTACTTATATAGGTATAAAAAAAAGATAGGTATGTATATTCTTCTCTTCACCTCAAATTATAATAGAATTGGTTTAGAGTTTATGCAGAAATAAAAGGAGAGCATGCATTGAGTCATTTAATTTCATAAAAATATACAAATAAATACAAAATCAATTTACCAAATAGTTCATACATAGGTGTCTAAGCAATATCTGAAACATTGAGTTAAGCCTTTGAGAGCCAAATTTTATTTAACTAAAACATACCAAAGAAATTAATGGACTCTCTTCGTCATCAGTTGTAACATGAGTCATTAAAGCCAAGTTTTTCACTAATCCACAAGCTTCACCTTCTGGAGTATCGCAAGGGCAAAGCATACCCCACTAAAACAAAAATGCAGAACAGTAAGCAAAGCAGAAAACTTAACAATCGGCAAGAAATATATAACATATTCTCCAGTATAATTACCTGGCTAGGTTGCAATGCTCTAGGTCCACTTACTTTCCTGGACTTCTCAAATTGCGGTGAAACTCTTGTCATCATGCCTAAACTTCCAATATAGGATAATCTAGCTAACACCTTCCGAAAGAGAATTCTCCATTAGTTTATTCTATAATCTATAATAGTAAAGAAAGTATATGAAAAAAAAAATGGGAGTCGAAATGAAAATAATGCACAACCTGTGTCATGCCTTTCCTGTGCATTCTAAATCGTTTGACATCAAAATTGCCAGTAGAGAGTGTCCTTTCTAGCCCATGTGTAATAGTATCTTTGACTATATACTGATACAAGGAAACAAGTAAAACAGAAAGAGAAGAAAGAATCTCAAAATTAGAGAAATGTTTTCAAGAAAAATAAAATAATTATCACAATATGGAAGTCTAAAAATCAAAATATATTAAGGACCTAACAAAAATAATCGGAAGACAAAGAAAGAGTGAACCCATTTGTTTTCTAGAAAACAACTTGTTCTAGAAAATGCATTCTAAAGTTGCTAATTTTCTGGTGTTTGCTATGCTTTAGGAATATATTAAATTTCCTATAGAAAAACAAAAAAAGTAAAATAAGATACTTACAAGTTACAGCCATTACATATTTATAATTTTTAATTTGTCATTAATTGTAAAAGAAAGTAATAGCGGATAGATAAAAGTTTTGGTTATTTCTAATAACTAATGGTGGTAATTATCATCCATGCCCATTTATCCACGCATATTCACCCATTACACATAGGGTATGGATCATACATCCATAGTTATTTGTAAAATGGATAATAAATGAGTCAAAACTCTTGTAATCCATTGATATATGGGTCATAAGATAGTTGGACAAAGGTACCCATTCAATCCATTAACTTTTAAACTATTTATTTCACTATCTTTATTTAAGAAAATTATTGAAAATTATTTTAGATCAATTTTTTTTCTAGATTTTGTCACTCTTCAATGTTATTTTAACATTAGTAATATTTTACAGCTAATTTTTTTCCCTAGCATATAATTATATAGTTTAATTTAGTTTTATATTGTATATACGGTTATCAATTTGTTATTAGAGCAAATGATAAAAATAAAGTTATTTGTTAGTCCGAAAAAATCGATTTTTTTACTTGCAAATTTTGGGTCACTCCTTTTACTTTCCTTCCCAAAAAAAAAACAAGTTCTTGCTCAAAAAAATATTATTTGCACTCATAGTCAATTCGAGATAGAGGCGTAAACTCAGCTTTGAAGCTGTTCAATTTTCTTGAAACAATCTCACCTTTGCACTATCTAAATAGCATTCCAAACGATTAAAATATCATTTTGTTAGAGCTTTAAAAGTTAACAAAAAAAAGAGGTTGAGCAAAAGATTGTCAAGTTTTACTATAAGTAGGCATGTCTAGATTTCATATTTAAAAAAAAATTGTTTTAATGAATATAGAGAAAATGTTTAATATAAAAGAAATGGGTAAATGGGGGTATTAGAGCATCTCCAAGGGTACTCTTTATTTTAAAGAGAATCTTTATCAATATAAAGAGCATCTTTAATTTAAAGAGTATAAAAATTAAATTGACTCCAATAGACTCTTTAAATACGAATTCTTTATTTTGATATTTTCCATTAATTTTGAATAATATTTATTTATTTATTTTTCTCAAATTTAATTTTTCACTTTTTTTTCTCTATGTATCTTAAATAAATTGAAAAGATTGCTATTAATAAAAAACAAAATAAATTTGAGATTAGTTCATCCATGACAATCAGAGCAGTCATTTTTTCTGCAAAAGTATATGCAATCTTTCCTGTAATTTTTTGATCTCTTTTATTTTTACACTATTATGCTTCACTGATTTGATTCAGATGACAAACTGAAGATTAAAAATTGCAGGCAATAGCTTGCATGCTGCAGGTTAATGAGAATTTCATATCCTGATTATATATACATGTTCATTCCGGTCCTAACATAAACCCTTTTCATATTCAGCAAAATAAAAAAAATGCCCAACAATAATGACAAACAGTAGCAAAAAGCCGAAAAAATTATAATGATAATTAAAAAAGCAAGACATTGATAATATCATCATTTATTGAATTTTGGATTGGAAGTTGAAGGTTATAGAACATTCAGTATTAAAAAATTTCTTCATCACTGCACTAGAAATTATATTTTCTTTATCTCAAATAATTACATCGTTGTTGTTGTTCCTTTCCTACAAATATATGAAATGTGGAAAATTACACTTAAATGACGGTTGTTGGAAAAAAAAGAGGTAGTAAATAAAGATATTAATAGAGAGTGAAGATTGGCTCTCCACATGTGGAGAGCCAAACCAACTCTCTATTTTAAATTTAAATGATAGAGAGTTTGTTGGAGTTGGATTTTATAGATAGACTCTTCAAATTAAAGATTTTAACTCTTTTAGAGAGTCCTTTGGAGATGCTCTTAGGGTTGAATAGGTTTAAAAGGGCACGGGTATCCATATAAAATTTAAATATGTTGTAAATTAATGACTTACATATCTATAATCCTACTCTTTTAGACCCACCTATACCCACACGCACCCCCACCCGCCCATTTGCCACCCCTACCCCTACTAATAGTTGTCTTACGGTGCATACAAACAGTGCTGGTCACAGTTGGCTGGGATCACTAAAGGTAACTGGCAGTGGTTGATAGGGACGTAATTATGCAGCGTCTACAAATGTTTTGCCTTCTCATAAGTGGGTACAAGTCCAAAAAATGACTTCCTGTTTTAAATTCATTCGAGTCATATTCTTTTTAATTGACCGACTGATTTTATATGGCACAACAACATTGAAAAACATTTTTAAAAAAAATAATTTAATGAAACAGGGACAGTTTTGGATTTTGTATGAAATTATTAAAACTGAAGGCTGGACTGATAGAGGTCTAGCATGCCTCTTCCTAGAGTAAGAAAGTAGATTATTAATAAACATATGAAAAACATTTTCAGTATGGTTTACATAAGTAGAATTGCATACAGTTGCACTGCCATCAATTAAAAGATAAGAACCTAATGACATTAGACTTCACATACTCATACAGACAGTTTGCAGCAATAACATCCACCACTTACTTGGGAAAGGTCGAATCTGCTGGACCGATTTTGTTTCGTAAGCACAATGTCAACTGTTCTCTGAACCTCAGTAATCATTGTCTTAAATAAGTCCTGCAATGCACAGTCAATGTAGAGAGTTGTGTGAGCGAGTGAATGAGAGAGAGAGAGAGAGGAGGAACATATAGCATTTGCAGCTACCAGAAATTGTACCATAATACCTCAAAGAGCAGAGAAATCAGCTGGCCAGACAGCTCCAATCGTTTGTTCCCCACATAATCCTATAAAAGGAATGATAATTTACTAGAAAATATAGAATCATCCACCAATCTGGAAACATAATTATACTTACATATTAAATAGGCTTTATCTGAAAATGATCTAAATATATATGAATTGAAACATCAATTGACAGATTACTGCAACGAAACCATCTTGAAAAGCAGAAAGAAAGGAAAAGAATGGTCACAGTATTCAAAGAACCTATATGCCCCAACAGACAATTCAGACTAAGCAGTTATCGACTCAAAGTAACCACTTCCAATAAGAAACCTTTTTTCACGCTAAAAAAGCTTCCTCAAAATTTTCTCACCCTTGGCTGAGGGTAGCCCAAGTGAGCCTTCAATGACGGTGCTATTTTAACGGTAAAAGAGCAGTAAAAGGACCACCCTAGGAGCCACCCACCCAATTGCATTGACTTCATATCTTTTGACTGAGAGGAACAAACAAAGTTTGAATTGCATCAAAACTTATTTCCCGATGATAACAAGCCCAAATACTTTTGCTTCAATGGTTTCCGTCGACTGTGAATTAATTACCTTGTCATTCTTTTGTCATAAAGAATTTCTTTCTTTTCATTCTAAGTAATATCTTCAGGCCTTTTAAATTTGTTTCATCGTTTGCTTTACAATATTTTCTAGAGAACTCATTTATGCTCACTCATATCTGTTTGAACCCATAGCTAATGCTTTTCTTGAGCTTCCATGTGGATTCTAGGTATCTGAATATGAGATGCAAAAATAAGATGCATCCATGTTTTATACTACTAAATCAATTACCTTATCATCCATTGCATCCTTGTTTAACATAGCTTCCATCATCCTCCGCAACATAACCGCAACATACAAACATTTTGGACGAAAGTTATTTTTATGCACCTGAAAGAAATCAAAATAGAGATTGAACTTAAACAACTGCCTATTAGCAATTCTACATGAATTGCACATATAGGAGAAACCCTACCGGAACATTAGCAAGAAATACATCTCGAAGAACAGGCAATGCTCTATTTTCCTGTTAAAGAATTCATTTGTTAAACGAAAGCCCAGCAAAAAGAAACCATTAATATAATACATTTGCATATACAGAGACTTATAAAGACGTAAAATGACGTGCTTGTATATAATAAGAAAAGAGGAAACAAAAACCTTTCTATATGAAGAAGTGGCATATGAAGGCATCCTCACCTGCAACCGCCAATGATTTACATTTAAATTTAGATGAGAACTTGAACATAGAGTCAGTACCAACAATTAATATAAGAAAGCTAAAATATATGGCTTTATGGGGTCAACAAGCAAATATGTTCTAGAGAAAATATCAAACAAAAATTTGACAATATTTTAAAAGATGCATATCAGTTTAGCAACAGGCACATCCTAACAGAAAATGAACGTTAAAATAGTTGGATCTTAGATGCAAAATGCAGAAGCATAATGACCGAACCAGTAGAAAAAACATAACAAATAAACTCCTTAAGATAAAAACAGATACTGCCAAAATAGTAGAGGACACTGGCATGCCGAAGACCAGACGACATGTAAAGCATAAAAAGATTCTTAATTCCGTTGCGATAAATGTTAACTATGTTGGCTGCATCTGGAGTTGCGGTAGCACAGCCATGGTTTTGGAACAAGTTCTTTTGACTGCTTTTTTGAGTTCTATAAACCATGCTATGAGAAGAGCAGGTAATATGATGCTCTTCCAAAAAGGCAAGTTCCCCACAATCAGTTTTTTTATAAAAAAAAAAAAACAAACAAATACAGCAAACAAATTATAGACCTGCGTTTTTGAACATGCAAACAACAATCCAAAAGAGGCCCGCTATTATGAACATTTATTGGCTCATTTTACCACCCTACAAATATGTCTAGGGCCGAGATTTGAGTATATCACCCCTAGTTGTGAATATACCCTTTATGCTTGTGCTACGTGAACAAGATACTATGGTCCAACTTGGCTACATGTGAAAGTGATTGATCTGTTGAATACCATAAATTTACAATATATCAACGCCTGCTTTATTACTAATTAAATTAAGCGCTAGGAGCTGTCTGATAAAGGCAAACAATCTTCACCGGCTAAGGAAAGAAAACAAAAACAATTGCTAGCTTTGCCATGTTAAATTTCAAGGAATAGCCCATTTACAGGTCCTTAAACTATACCTGTTTTGTTCATCCAGTCCTTAAACTATTTTTTGTTCTTATCTAATCCTTCAACTTAGCGAAAGATCATTTTCAAGTCCTTGAACGATAAACACGACGTTGTTTTGTTATTTTCGAAATGCAATTTGTTACCCTAAATCGCATCGTTTTTGTCAATCAAGGACTCGAAAATGATTTTTCGCTAAGTTGGAGGACTAGATAAGGACAAAAGATAGTTTAAGGACCAGATGAACAAAACAGGTATAGTTTAAGGACCTGGAAATGGGTTATTCCAAATTTCAACCTTTTTAAATGTACATCATCCGTGCAAAAAAAATGGTCAAGGTGGTTTAAAAATAGATCAGAATTATATATCTGAGTGTTACATGAAAATAACTTTTTAAATGCGAAAAATGCAGGTAAACAAATATATCAAAGTTTTGAAAGTTGTTCATGATAACAGCACATGATCAAACATCAACAAATAAGAACTCTTGTACTAGATATATATTACCAATTATTTCAAAGCAATTTATCTTTAAAGATCAAGAAAATTGAAGGTGTATGCTCAATCAAGGTTGCAACTATTAAATGATTAAGAGAATAACAGGATCGCCATGTCACTTGAATCGCATAAACAAAAAATTAATGTACCTTTCCATCAAGATATTCCAAAGCTTTTTGCTGAGTGTAGATATTCAGACTGGCACATTCCTAATTTAAGAGCAGCAAGCTTTAGAGATTAGCTCAATGCCAGGTAGAAACAGCAAGACTATACACATTTAGAAAGAATTTGGACATACAAAATTTAAATTTTGTGTACAGGACAAAAGAGAATATACACGACAAACCCATGTGATCAGTGCACAATGTAGAGAAATGACACTAACTACGACTTTGGCTTCGGTTATAGTGGCAATACTATTGCAAATGAAATAATAAGGTCACTATTAGCAAATGAAACTACTGCAACAAACAAAAGATTGTACCACAAAATACATATTTTGGACAAACTCCGTTTTCATCACACGCGACACGGACTCCACTTTTATCTTTATTTGAAAAAATAGAGAGCAAGTTAACCTACCAATTTGTTACTGGTGTAATCAAATTGTTAGCAAAGTTAATTTTTAGACTCTAAAGCATTCCATTACGAATTACCTCAAAAGATGGCAAAAGTAGGGCACTGTATCGAGGATCTCTTCCCACCATCTGCACAACCTCTTGATCACTCTCCATCCCCATAGCCTTAATTACCACCATGATAGGAATCTAAAAAGTAGTTTAAAATAGTTACCCTGATTAAACTTAGATAATCAAAGGAGAAGATAGTAACAAAAAAAGAATCTTAAGTAGGTTGGCGGCTGGGTGAGATGGGATGAAGAGAAGTAAATCTAGGACCTTTTTCGCAAATTGATTGAGACATAAATACATCTTTTCCTTCTCCATCTGAATAATTGTTTTACTTTTTGTTGCCTCTGTGCTGCTTGTAACAGATGCATTTATGCTGAAAATGGGAAGCAAACAATCACAAAAAGCCAAAGCCTTGAACAGTACACCAATTAAGAAATAACAGAAGAAGAAAACATAATTAACTTGATAGTTTGTCATAAGAACAGTCAAATAATATTTAGAGAAAGTCAAATTAGGATAATACTAAAGACAGAATTAAAAGCAAAACATGCTTGGATTATAAGAAGAGCTGAAAGACGAACTTACTTTCCCTTCTTATCAGTATCAATAATTATTCTATTCTTTGAAAGTTGCTCTTGTATTAAAATCACCTGAAAGATGGAATTCTGTGTAAATAAAAACATAATAATAGGGAATGTTCAATTAAGTTGAACTTATTAAAATACAAACAAAAAAGAGACAAGAAAAATGCTGGAAGATGAAGCAAATAAATAATGTCTGTATCATCAAATTGCACATTAACTTTTGTAGCATATGCCGTTTACTATCTTATAAGATCCGCTTATTGCATCACAGAAATTAAAACACTAGAATCAAGTTCTTCCATATTTATGATTGCACACATTATCTGTTCACAAACAGTAAGAACCAGATCGAGATGATCTAGAAAGATGATGTGTTCAACTTACGCCAGGCTACAATGTAACCTAAGTTTGTCATCATCTGTTCACAAACAGTAAGAACCAGATCAAGAGGATCTAGAAAGATGATGTGTTCAACTAACGCCAGGCTACTATGTAACCTAAGTCTGTCATTTTGACTTTTAAGTTAATACTTTAGTAAGGCGAACAAATATAAGGAAAATAAAATTGTATGCATCCTAATATTTACAACTCTATAAAATATCAAGATCGATGGTATCTAAAAATTTCAGCCACCTTCTTCAGCTACATGACAGACGCTCCAAGCACAGTTACATCAAGAATTTCACAAGTTGTCAGTAATTGCACATCATGCATAAAGATTCTCGGGGAACATGCGGCATCAGTCCTTAGCGCCTCGCCTGTGCGCCTAGGCACACCAGGCGAGCGCCTTTGACTACCCCGATCATGCCATCAAAAGGATTCCAATAATCACTAAATCGTGTTGTACAAACCAAAGTGCACGGTACGTGCATCCAGAAACACATTGGCCTGACACAATAAAAAAAATTGAAAATGCTAAAGGCATTAAAGTAAATAACAAGTAAATCACCTTTTCAGTCCCTTTTATGACAAAATACCCTCCTGGATCCAGGGGACACTCACCTAAAGACAACAAACAAAGGCTATTAACAAGAGGCAAGAACATACATAACTTCTGCAAGAACCATATTTGAGGTTGATGCACACAAACCTAGTCTTGCTAGTTCAGCTTCATCTTTTCCATATAATACACACGAGCCGCTGCGTAACATGATAGGAATTCTTCCAATAATAACATTTTTCTGCAAGAAGAACTATACGCTTAGCACACAAAACTATATTCCACACTGCTAGACATAAGTACCAATTATGCTTTTTACTACCTTCACTACTAGGGATTTCTGATCGTGGCTTCCATAAATATACTCCACGTTGACAAATATTGGTGCTGCATATCTAAAATTCTCAAGACATACATGCACAAAGCAATAAATATTGCGTACAAACATTAGCAAGAAAATAACTTAAAGAAACATGACCATACAAATGAGAACGGATGGTTACATACGTCTTGTCAGATAAACGGCACATATGAGGGCTGAGTTGTTCACTAATAGCATCTATCATTTCCGAAGGTGTACCGATCCAAACATCTTTAAACCTAGACAAATAAATCATTCGCATGACACGTATAAACACAAAATCACTCCATTAAATCAAATTATACAAATCAATACAATCAATATCATAAAGTTAAGTACTTAAGATAAATGCTAGGATCAACGGTGGAGACAATTCGATCATTAGCGCGTACAATCTTCTTTATGCCGATGTTTACAAAGTAATTAAATGAGTCCAAATGCTGCTTCACTAGTCCTCTCAACTATGTAAGAAAACAGATAAATTAAATTAATCAATTATTCTGTAATGATTAAAAAAAGTGAGAATTTAATTAAGTAATTAGATAATTAGTTTACCTTTAAGAATTCAGGAAGAAGCTGGAATTTATCGACGGCGGTTTTTATAGGAGCGGCGAGCTTTTGCTTATTGATTAATTGATCGACCAAATTTTGCCTGAGTTACACGATTAAACAGCAATTAAAACTAATATTAAACCTAAATAAACACAGTAAGAAATGAAGAAAAAATGGAAGGAAGAACCTACTCATTGTTAGCTCCGGTAAAATTGTCTGTCTGCGTGAATCCCATTGTTGATTGTAAAAATTACTTCTGAATGATTAAATTAGACTCGAATGTTAATATAGTTTGTGAATTTTTAGGGAGAGTGATGCTAATTTGGGAATTTTTAGGGAGAGTGATGCGTTTATTATCATAAACCCTGCTCTAAAACCCTTTGGCGCCTATGTAAAATGGGTCGGATCTTGGTATGTTCTTGGGTGTGGCTGGTTACATGCTATGCTTCTTCGAACAAAGGATCAATTCACCCCCTCAACTTAGCACTCCTATCAAATGAGTTATTTTGGACGATTTTAGTACAATTTAACCCGCAACTTAACAAAACCGGATCATTTCAACCCGCAACTTAAAAAAACCGATCAGTTTCACCCTCCTGACACAAAAAGGAGAGTAGATTTTTTAATTAAAAAAATTAATCCTAATTAATCTTAATTAACAGTAATTAAAAATTTAAATTAAACACTAATCTAAAAAAATTAACCCTTTTATTCTTCTTCCCTTTCACCTTCCACTTCCACCTTCTGCCGTTGTCCACCCTTCCACCGTCGTCGGATCTGCTCCTGAGAAGATCTAAGGAGGAGCAGCTGCTCCTTAGTTTCCGGTGAAAAATAAGGTGAAAAAAGGATAAGTCCCTTTATTATTTTAGTTTAAAAAATAAATTAATTTTTAAATTATTAAATCAGAAAATGAAAACAATATTGAGTACTATTTTGAACTTTTTGTGTTTCAAAATCAAAAAGTGTGTTACACTCTGTGAGGGAGGGTGTGATTTGTTCGATTTTACAAAATTACGGGTCTGTTTGATCAAAAATCGTTCAAAACGACTTTTTTGATATTTTGTGCCAAATTGAGGGGGTTAATTGATCCTTTGTTCATGCTTCTTCATACAGACTATGTTAGCTTTAGTAATTTTCTAAATTAAAACGAATAAAGGATCAATTCATCTCTGAATTTGGCACAAAATATTTAAAAAATTAATTTCGAGAGTTTTGACACAAACGAATTCCCAAACTTCATAAAAAAAAAGATCACATCGCACTTAGAGGAGAGTTAAAGACATTCTCTATATTTGAATGATAAAAAGTTAAAAAAAGTACTTAGTATGTTTTCCATTTTTGATTTAACATTTAATGATTTTAAAATTTCTATTTGTCTCTTATATTTTAAAACTCTAAAAATCAATTTACTTTTTAAATAAAAATTGAAGGGCTTTTTATTTTGACTTTTTTATATTCCGTATTCACCGGAGGAGCCATCACCATCCCTCATCCGACACCAACCGTCAGAGGAGGAGCTGTTCCTCATCCTCTTAAAAAGAGCATATATTCTCCTTCTCGCTTGAAAAAGATCAGATATGCTCCTTCTCACCCAAGAAATATCAAATTTACTCCTTTTTAGAACTCCTCCTCTGGCGGTCAATTTTGGATGGGTGATGGCGACAGGTCTCAGCGGCGGCTACAGCTCCTCCTCAAGCGGTTGTTGGGTGGGTGTGACATCAGGTTTGCATTTTTTGTTTGAAAAAAGAGAGTAAATTAGCACTAATTTAAAATTTTAATTAGTGTTAATTAAGATTATTTAAAGTCAATTAGGATTAATTTTGTTTAATTAAGTAATCTACTGTTCTTTTTATGTTAGAAGGGTGAAATTGATCTGATTTTACTAAGTTGTGGTTGAATTGTACCAAAAACCTTAAATTGACTTTTTTGATATTTTGTGCTAAATTTAGAGGGTGAATTGACCTTTTGTTCAAATCAAATTTAAACCAACTAGTTTAATTTATTAATATTAACGAAAAATTAAATTAATGATTAAAAATTTAAAAATTGGTGAGGTGTCAGTTGACATGGAATCACTGTTTTTTTTTTAGTAACAGCTAACACTCATCATTTTTTATAGAGTTAACAATTTTTTTTTTAAAAAAAATTTAGTAAGCGCCGCGACATAACTTAAGAGGTTTACAAACCATTCTTAAAACTTAGGAGATTTACCGTAAGGGCCCTAAAGTTCATGATTGATTATTAGCCACCAAATTTACTAGGCTTAGTTGGCTTCGACCCATTGGTTCATTTCGATGCATAGTGCTTCAAACGACAACGCAGCAATTGTCGTAGTGTGGCAAATGAATGCAATAATGCGGAATCTTCTCTTCTATTCCCATTCCCAATATAAGCTGCCAAGTCAGCAGTGATCACATCATTCATTTTAAAACTTTTTGAGATTCCCAATATCGAACGGTTCGAAATCAATCTTTTCAATCACAGATTCCACTATTAAACGAACATCCTCTTCCTTTTTACTTCCCGCAAAATTCCATAACCGTTCGCCGGAGCTGGAGCTGGAGCCGGAGAAACAAAATAATTCCGCCTAGCAGACGAGACTCTATTTCTTCCAACTTATTATACTCTGTTTCATACATTGAAACACAAATCCATCGGAAGAAAAGGTAAGTTTTAATTATTTATCGAAAAAATTAGTTATAGCTTAATTGATTAGGTTCTTATTGAATATCAAAAAATAAGGCCGCGTTTGGTTGCCCTAGATTAGCTCTACACATTAATTTATAAACCAGAAATAGATGTTAACTGCATTAATAATTAACTGATTTGAAAAAAAATCACATGGCTTATATATCAGAAATGATTAATAATTAAATTAATAATTAATTGTTCATTTTTTAAATTTCTGGATTTGTCTGTGTTTCAGATCAGGCTATTTACAATTTTACAGTAAGAAGTTACAGTAATTAGGTGTTTTTTTGGCGATTTTACTGCCATGGGTGCGGTAGAGAATGCAATGGTTAACAAAGAAGACAGAATACCGGGAGAAGTGAAGGAAATGTTGAAGTCAATAGCTTCAAAATGGGAGGATGTGGTTGATGCAAATGGGTTGCAGATTATACCTCTCAAAGGTGCTATGACTAATAAGGTTTTTCAAATAAAGTGGCCCACGAAAACCGAGGATGGTTCGCATAGAGTTCTTGTAAGGATTTATGGTGATGGCGTAGATGTTTTCTTTGATAGAGATGATGAGATCAAGACTTTTGAATTTATGTCTAAACAAGGGCAGGGTCCTCGACTTCTTGGAAGGTTCTCAAATGGGCGAATTGAAGAGTTCATACATGCTCGGGTATTTGCATGAATGTTTATTTACTGTTAGTTATGAATTGAATTTGAAATGAAATGTGTTTCTTACATTCTTTTGTTTATTTTGGTATATTGTTTAGAAATTTGGTTTGGGTTAGTTTAATAGGAAAATTTAAGAGTTTGAGCTTTGTTTACTGCTTTCTTAAGTTTGAATTTAAAATGAAATGCTTTTTTATGTATTTGTTATGAGAACCAATGCATAGAAAAATCTGTATAAGAGTAAGATAGTAGCAATTATTGGTGAGAAATTTGAGTGATATTCTCATTCTATGCTCTTTTCATGTGTCCACACGAAGAAATTGTATCTGAAATAAAACATTGCTTGCCTTTCTCTCCCTTTGAATTTCAGACGCTATCAGCATGTGATTTGCGTGATCCAGATATATCTGCTCTCATAGCAGCTAAATTAAAGGAGTTTCACGGTCTTAAGATGCCTGGTTCGGAGGATGTTTTCTTGTGGACTAGGCTGCGGTATGTTTCTTGGAATTTTCCTTTTCTTCCTTTCTGCATATAAACTAGCCATGTGTGTGTAGTACTACATGTTTCTCATTATTTTTCCTTCAACTTAATTGCAACTATCTTTACTTCATGTGGACTTTCCAGAAATTGGCTGAAAACAGCCAAGAGTAAGTGCCCTTCTGAGAAAGCCGAGGCCTTATGCTTGGATGCCATTGAGGGGGAAATTTCATTATTGGAGAAGGATCTCAGTGGGGATCAGAGAATTGGTTTTTGTCATAATGATTTACAATATGGCAACATTATGATTGATGAAGAGACTAAATCAATAACGATAATAGTAAGTATCTCTTTCATCCAAGAATGCAATCTTTAGTTTTATTAGTTTAACTTGAAGCCCAAAACGTATCCATGCTTTTTTATTCAATCCTTATTGATGTTCTAAATTTTTTGTTTGTTGTTCATATTATCTTATTTTTCATGTTTCAAAACCTATGATCTATGACAACAGTAGTTAATAGGTTGTTTCATCTATGCATTTATATATTACTGGAGGAGGCGGATTTATTTGATCGCCGCCTGTAAGTTAACGAAGAAATTTACCATGATTATTTTTTATTTTTTAAAATAAAGATGATAGTGCTGTTGCCGCAGCATGCCAACTACTTCAATAGGATGCCTGATTAAGACTATATCACAAATCCTGTGCTCTCTTTCTCAGGATTATGAATATTCAAGTTACAATCCTATTGCTTTTGATATTGCAAACCACTTCTGTGAGATGGCTGCTGACTATCACTCTGACACACCCCATCTAATGGACTACAGTAGATACCCTGGTGTGTAAATTATATGTTTCTATTTGTTTCCTTTGCCTCTTAAGATAGACATTCTCTTGACCTGTGTCCCCTTCAGGTTTGGAAGAGCGTCAAAGGTTTGTGCGTGTATATCTGAGTTCTTCAGGTATGAATCTTCTATTTTGTTTATATGGTTTTCATTGTTTAGCTCAGATTTAGCCCCTCTATTCTTAAAATTCATAAGATGAATATACGTTGTCAACATATTTTCTTTACCCTATATAATAGTTTCTTGGAAATTAGATGTTTGATATTTCTTCTTGAATTTTGGTGGGCAAAAAGAAGAGCAATTACAGTAGATTCTAGGATTTATGATGTTTGGTATTTCTCTTGGTATGCTAGGATCTGAGATTTATAGATCAATTTTCTTTGCTTCTTTTTGTTTCTTGATAAAGAAAGAAAGTTCAGTTATAAATTGGTCTAAGTGGTACTGAAATGTAAAGCTATCGTCTTGCAATGCAGGTGATCAAGTCAGTGACGCTGAGGTGAAGCAGCTTCTAGATGATGTTGAGAAATACACACTTGCTAGCCATCTGTTTTGGGGCTTGTGGGGTATAATATCGGTATGCACATCCAACAACCTTCTTATCTTGGTTTTCTTAGTGAGAAACTCAAAGCTATTTTAGAAGGGCATCATATATTATTTAAATGCTTCAGATGGGTTAGGAAATGGCTGGAAGCCTTCAGCTTATAATTATGGCCTATGTTTCACATGGAAACGTTGAAACTGAAAATGCTGAAATGGAAAATGGTGAAATAGTATTTTTATAAGAATAAGTTGTAAATTATTAAGTCTCATGGAAATGAAATGCTGAATAGGACTCGAGAAATTTCTGTGCAATATACACAATGAGAAATTTGCCTCTACTACCCTTTTACGCTTTTGTTTTAATCACTTATACCCTCCATAAATCAAATTGAAATTGGAAAACTTTATAGTAATAGAAAACAGCATGCTTTTTCGTCATCAGGAATCTGTATTTATGCATTGGCTTTAGCAAGCTAATCCTTTTGTTTTTCGATATTGTTTTTTCTTTTTCAGGAATGTGTTAATGAAATCGACTTTGATTACATGGAATATGCAAGACAGAGGTTTGAACAGTACCGGTTAAGGAAGCCTGCACTTTTGAGTTCATTGAGGGTGTGACAACTGATGACTGCATTACCTAGTTTACAATTAGCTTTCCTGTTTTCAGTTAATTCTATTGATGTAGTTGTGTACATAAACCTTTTCATTGTTGTTTTCTCAAGCTGAGTGATATTACTTTGTTAAATAATTTGAATTTTTTGTTGTTGTTCTGTGAAACAAGCTTTACTTTGTAATTTCTTACCTATGATAGTTGTTATTTCATTATTGTTCGGTATAACAGTTTAAATTTAAATATGCTTCAAAATGATGAAATACATATTTAATTTTTTTTATTATAAGCTAATTAATAAATGATAATGAAACCAATTTTTATTAAAAGTAAATTTCAGTATAATTAAAAATTAAATTAAAAATACAATGAATTGTAATTATATTTTATGTTTTCCAGTGTAATGTTAAATATAAAAAAAATCCCAAGGAGCATAACCAAGTAATGATATGTTTACACGTAGCACACACTCAAAATCCACCACACAAAACCCATCTCCAACTAAAAATTGTCTCCTCTGTCTCTAGTTCAACACATACTCAGAAACAAAACCACAAGTTTTGAGTGTCACTGAATTGCTCATATTTTAGGCAATTAATCATCTGATAGTAGAAAAAAAAGAGGAAAACCAGGGAAGAAATGGCATGTGCATCACAGGCTATGAATATGATATCAGCCAACACATGCTCATTCACTTCTCCAAGACTTCTCAAGAAATACCAATCTTTTAATAGGAGAAGTTTGAAGCTTTTTACTGTCAGAGCTGACTCTGATGATGCTGACTGCAATGATGAAGAATGTGCTCCTGATAAGGAGGTCAGTTTCATTCCCCTCGAGTCATTTTCTTTTTATTTGCTCACATTCTTGTTGCTAATGATGAAATTTATTGGTTGATAATTCTCATAAAGATAGTTTCTTTTTGTTCAATCAGTGGCTTAACTAAACGAATTTAGTGGGTCTTGTACTTAAAAAGTATGTTATATCTTATATTTTGTAACTTGTTTAAAGATCTTATGATTGAGTTGATAATGTGGGCTGGCTATCAAAATTTGAGTTTGGGATTATTGGGAAGGTGTGCTTTAAGCTCATGGGCGTTGCAATTGAGATAGTTTTCTGATGTATTTTTACTTCGTTATGATGAAATATTAGGTTGGCAGGGTGAGTATGGAATGGTTGGCTGGAGAGAAAACTAAGGTGGCTGGGACATTCCCACCGCGAACTCGTGGTTGGACAGGGTATGTTGAGAAGGATACTGCTGGACAGACAAATATTTATTCTGTTGAGGTTGGTAAACTTCAGTTCTAACTTGTTATTAAATTTAGACCTTAATACTTTATTTACTTGTGTTTATCCGTTTTCTCTTGAAAGTGATTTGGTTGCATAAGATAGCCACTTGATGTTGCACAGCAACGGAAATATCTACATTCGGAGGTGTAGTTAGATTTCTATATTCACTATTTGCATAAAACGTTAGGATTAGGTATGGTCATACTAAACGCTGAAACAGGAAACGATTATACGCGTTTTTGGAAGTGGAAATAAAATGCCAAAACATACTATTTGATAAGTTTTCGTGCAACCTAAAGATAAAAAAAACATTAGTGGTCCTTAATTAGCCGTCGGAATAGCTATGTGAAAAGGGGCTAGTAAATTGATTCTTTATGTCAGCAGTTAGTTCCCCAAGCTTAAAAAAACTTAATTTGGTTGTCTGGTGTGGAACATGGTCCTCGGATGGAAACTTCATGTAATTGCTGGTTTATTATGAGCTTGTATGAAGTTTAAGTTCTGATCTGCTATCTCAAGTAAGTGTTGGTGTAGCTATTCAGCTTATTCATCCTATACGATGCCTCCTTTACAGACGGACTTATCAGCTACAAAAGACACTTGCATTATATTTCATATGATTCAAGCATTTAGTAGTTGTGGCCATCTATATAACATGGGAACAGAAATGTGGAAATGATATCTTTTAATAAAGATTGAGTTTGGGAATTTTAAAACTCAAAATGTAGGACTCGAGGAGTTTCCGTACAACATATCTCTCTTTTTAGGGTTTTTATCACTTTCATTTCATTTCAATATAAAGTTCTGCAATGTGCTTTTTTGTAATGACTTGTGAATTTGCAGCCTGTAGTATATATAGCAGAAAGCGCAATAAGCTCAGGAACTGCTGGTACTTCATCTGATGGATCTGAAAACGCAGCAGCAGTTTCTGCCGGCATTGGCCTACTGTGTATCGCTGCAGCTTCGTTGATTCTCTTCCTAGTTGGTAGGGCCCCAACCCCCCCGATACAGACGGCTGAGTACTCTGGACCATCTTTAAGTTACTATGTCAACAAGTTCAAACCAGCAGAAATAGTCCAAGCTGCAGAGCCAACCCCGGTTGAATCCTCCCCTTCTGTGGAGCTACCACCCGAAATCTCTGCACCAGAAGTTTCTGAGACACAGGTTCAACCTGAAAGTCAGCCTGAGTCTACCATTTCAAGTGAAAACATTGTCTCTTAGGCTAATTAAGATCTCTTTGAACTGTAGATTTTGAATTTTTACACTGATGTATAGTATATTCGAGGTTTATTTTGCACGTTACGAGAAAATGAAGGGCAACAGGAGAGGGTTTTGATTCATATGATGGATGTTGAATGTTTTGTTTCTTTCATATTAGCTATATAACGGTAATTTTTTTTTAAACATCAAAGGGGTAAAATTTTGATTTTTTCTAAAATACAAAAATGTTGAACGGATGAATAATATGTTCAATTTCCTTCATGCTTTTACAACTCCATGCATCTTCTGAAAGATTAAAAAAAGAAAGAAATGGCCAAGCCCATATCAAATCTCTAAACATAGTTCTAAATTCAAGAAATTTTAGGCAGATTATCTTGAAATCACCCATCATTAACTTTGGATCAAGCAATAAAAATAATCATGCATATATACTTAAAATAATATATGTGGGGGCACAAGAAAATTTAAATGCACTAATTACAATAAAGACTTGATATCCATCATTAATGCCTCTTTGTCTCTTTCATCCCTAAATTTAAACCGTTGAACTTAAATTTCCAATTCTATTTAATTCTTTCCTTCCCGCCGGACCCATGTGGACCTTGATCAATTTTTTTATATGATCAGTGAGTTTTACGGAACGAATCTCTACTATAAGACGACACCTTTAATTTTTCCGTATTTAAATTAATATTTACTCAAATCATATAGTATCCTCACGGAAGAGAAATGTGACTCAAAATTTTAAACCGCTGCATACATAAATACGGTTTGAATCCTCTACACTAACCCATTTTCTCTTCAAATGTATAAACACTCACTTTTTCAACATTCTTTCTCATTTCATACTCTTCACTCTCTCTCTAATGTCCACCGCCGATCCGACAATATCGGCCGCCGAAGTCGGTCTCGGTTACGGTATCGCCATAGCTGTCAGCATTCTTGTCCTTATTTCCACTATAATGCTTGCTTCTTATGCTTGTATAAGAGTTAAAGGCGGCAGTTCTCGAGGTCATAGACTTAATAGTAGAGGTAACAGCGGAGGTGATAACGGCGACGGTGATATTTATAGGCTGAGTCACTCATCGGCCGGCGACGGAATAGAGGCGGGGACGATGATGATGGGCCTCGACGAGCCTGTGATTAAGTCATACCCGAAGATTGTGTTAGGAGAAAGCCGGCGACTTCCCAGGCCCAATAACGGCCCATGTTCAATTTGCTTGTGTGATTATCAGGATAAGGAAATAATCAGGTGTATTCCGGATTGTAACCATTGTTTCCATGCTGACTGTGTTGATGCATGGCTTAAGGTGAGTGACACGTGTCCGTTGTGTAGGAATTCTCCTGCTCCGTCAGCTAACTCAACGCCGGTTGCTACTCCGTTGTCGGAGTTGGTGCCGTTGTCATTTCACTCCAGGTGATTTTGCATTTAGGTCCTTTTATTTTGACTTATTGCTAGATTGAGAGAGAAAATTTTGAAACTAATAGATTTAGTGTAGTTTATAGTTGATAGTTAATGTCATGAATATCTTCCAATCCATGCATTAATGTGCTTAATTTTTCTAGTCAGATGAATGAAAAGTAATACTTGCAGTAGTATTTAAGTATCCTTTTGGTTGATTCAAAAAAAAAAAACTTTCTTTTGGTTATAGTAATCTTTATATCCCATTTTAGAAAAGTTATCATATTTTTTTACAGATTTCAAAATATATAAATTTATATTTATAATTTTTTTACTTAGTTCTATTAACAATTGTCTTATAAATTATGGCTGAATAGAGTTTTTTCCTTAGAGAATACAAGAAAATATAAAATCTAATTTATAGTAAAACATAAAATAAAATGAAATGTAGCATGTATAGGGTTTAGTTGTTGGTAGTTACATATAGTTGATAACAAATAGTACTATTCATTCCATTTTAATGTTTTTTATTATTTTATCCTTATCAATGGTCGTGTAGTTTCTTTTTAATTGAGTTTAAAGTTTAGAAAAACAAAAAAGGATAAATAACAAAATTTAATGTAAAATTATTCAAAAATAAAAATAAAAATAGAACATTTAAAAATGAAAAGTGGAAATTCTAAAATGCAGCATAAAAGGAGTACATATTACTTGTTTAAGATTTATTCATTGTTGCCTTGAAATATTAAATGATCATAATTTTTTTAGTTAATTTGTATTATTTAAAATTATATATAGGTCAAATTATATTCAATAAAAAAAATAGTATAGATAACCTGTTACAAAAGAGAATTCAGACTTTATATAATATATAATAATATAATAATATAATTTATCATACCATAGATAATTTAGTTTAAATATTTAATAAAGTGAAATCACCCATCAATTGTTGAAAAAAGTTGTTATAAAATAACTGGATTGCTAAACACCGCCCGTTTTTACTTAACACCGCACATGCACATTACCCTTTTACCCTTTTCAATTTTTGAATAAAAAACCAAATCATAAAAAAAGCCTAAATTCTCTCAACTCATTCAACCATATTCAACCTCATATTGTACGGCAATGTCGGATTCTGAACGAGATAAAGATCGACAACCCCCGATAATTTTTTTTTTAAAATTTCGAAATAAATAATTTTTTTTCCAGTTTTTTTTTGGGGGGGGGGGGACGTCCCCATTTCACGTCCATTTTACTTAACACCATCTCGAAATGGGGACGATAATTTTTTTCCAGTTTTTTTTGAGGGGGGGGGGGGGACGTCCCCATTTCACGTCGATCTTTATCTTGAAATGGGGAAGATAATTTAGTAATATGATCTTTCAAATTTGAACAACCAACTACTAAACAACAATCCAAGATAATTTATTTATTTCGAAATTTAAAATATGGGGACGTCCCCCCCCCCCCCAAATCATATTGGGTGTTAAGTAAAATGGATGTTCTATATACACATGAAAAATCTGTTAAAATGTGAGGATGAAGTATTTAAATTTTATAAAGTTGATGGAGCCCATTTTAGTTTTATTTTTTCTTTCAAAATTAGTTTTTTTTTCCTTTCAAAATTAGAATATATTGATGAAGATGTAAATACAAACAATAAAAGTCATATTACAAGAATTTCAATATGATCTTTCAAATTTGAACAACCAACTACTAAACAACAATCCAAGATAAGTAAAAAATAATCGAAAATAAGGATAAATCCATGACATGGATCCCGATAAACTTAACATAACAAAGAATTATGTTCCCATTGGACAGTGTACTTAGATCATCTTTTTTCCGCTTTGACAAGAAATTCGCTCTATCCGACGAAACTTAGCATTTTCGGTTCATCTTCAACGATATTCTAAAGAGATAGATTTAGAAACCTCCCCAATGTTTAGATTTACGAGAACTTGGATCTATAGTTCGAACGAACACTAAATAATCTTGAACGATCTACATCGGATCAAAGAAGTAAGAAAACAAACCATAACAATTTATTTCATAAGATAAAATTTCAAAACCATAAAAAACATCTTAAAAAAGTCTTATTCAAACAATAAAGAGTAGATCTATACTAAATAAAACTATCACCCTCACCAAGAACAAGATGAAGAAGATGAACTTTGTTTAGGGAGAAGGGAAAGCAAGTTTTGTTGAGAGAGAAAGTAGTAGATTCTAGGCTAATCCCCTGAAAATCCCCCCACCTTTCAATCCCCCTTCTTCGTTTGCACCCTCACCTTTCAAAATCTCTAATTTACCCAAATTCTCACCTTTCATTTTCAATTACACCCTAAAAACATTAAATTAACCCTTTTTCACTATAAAAAAGTTCAAACCGATAATGTATATTTTAATTCATATTCTAAATAGTCCTCAGTGTTTAAATTTTAACAATAAAACCATATTTCTTAAAATTTTAAAAGTTAATTTTTTTATATAAAATACAAATCAATTGAAAATATCATTAAATATGGTTTTGTTGTTGAAATTTAAACATTAAGGACTATTTAGAACATGAATTAAAATATAAAGTATCGATTTTAACTTTTTTCTAGTGACAAAATCCCAATCTAATATTTCTAGGGTCCAATTGAAAATGAAAGGTGATAATTTGGGTAAAATTGGAGATTTTGAAAGGTGGGTGTACAAACGAAGGGGGTTGAAAAATGGGGAGTTTTTCAGGAGTTAAGCCTAGATTCTATGGAGCCCATTTTAGTTGGCACCAACAAGCAATAATGATTAATCGGGCCTAGGAATTAAAGTTAATGCATTTTAATTTATATTAATTAATGAGGTGTTGATATGAAGGATGTTAAAATTTTGTGGTCCTTAGTTCATTTCCATTAGCTTTCTGGCTTACGCCTTTTTATTGCATTGTATCAATTCATGCCAATTTCACACTTTTTTTTTAATAAAAACAAGCGAATATATTATCTTAAATTCGAAGCGACAACAGTAATAAAAAATATAGGAAAATGGTCATATTACTTCCGATGACCTGACAAGGAACTATTGACTTTCCAAATTATTCCACTTCTCTGGGTTATAATTGCATTGGTCCTTGTATCAAGAGAAGATTAGGATAATACTCTATTTTCTAAAGTAATTTGATTTCCTACCTCAATAAGGAAAAGATAGAGAAAATACCTCATCATTCTAATACTTTTATTTTTTTACTCTAAAGCATGTTTATATTATGATTATACCTACTTTTTATTGATTTTTTACTCTAAGTATATATTTTTACTCTAACCATATGACAACTGTCATATTTTTATATTTCTTTCTTTTTTCTTTCTCTCTCCTCTCTCCTCTCTCCTCTCTCTTCTTCTTCTTCTTCTTCTTCTTCTTCTGTTCTTCGTCAATTTTTTCTTCTTTTTTATTTCTTCTTTTCTTCTCCATTTTTTTCTTTCTTCTCTATCGTTCCTTCATCGCTCCGCCGCCCTTTCTTCATCGCTCCACCGTCGCTCCACTGTTCTTTTATTTTTTTTATTTTAGCGAACTTTTCTTTAATTCATGGCGATTATTGCGATTTTTTAACATTCAGATATAAATAAATTACTCTTGATTTTTTTTTCAATTTTAGATCTAAAAATCTGCATGAAAAAACAATATTATGATGAAAAAAACGATTTTCTGCACAAAAAACGATTTTCTGCAAAAAAACAGCATCTGATTATCATATGATTATCATAACACTGCATAAAAATGATTTTTTATAAAAAAAAAATCTCAGATTATCATATGAGTATCACTGTATTATCATAATGTTATCATAACACTGCATAAAGAAAAATTTTCTACAAAAAAAATTGATTATCATGTTGTTATCACTGTATTATCATCTCGTAATCATAATATAATCATATGATACCGGGATGATAATGTATTATTGTACCTAAATGATAATATTACGACAACGACATAATAATAAAATTATGATAACAGTATGATAATATGATACCTATAAGAAAAAAATTACATAAAAAATATGATAACGAGATGATAATGTGAAGAAAATAGTATTACAATGATGTATAATAAGGTCATGTTATCATACTATTATCGTCACCTTATCATCTTATAATCATAATTTTTTTGTAATTGTTTTTTTCATACATGTATAATATTATCATACTGTTATCTTCACATTATCATCTCGTTATCATAATTTTTTTGTAATTATTTTTTTCATACAGATATCATATTATCATACTATTATCTTTACATTATCATCTCATTATCATAATTTTTATGTGATTTGTTTACATATAGGTATCATATTATCATACTATTATCATAACTTTATTATTTTATTATCATCTGGTTATCATACTGGTGTCATGAATCTTTTTGTAATTCTATTTTCACGTACGTTATCATCCAGTTATCATAAGCTTACCATAATTCATTATCATCTAATTATCATACTCCAATGTGATGATAACGACATGATAATCAGAAACTATTTTATCATACATTATCATATATATTATCATATATGTACCATAAATATTATCATCTCGTTATCATATGATAAAACATTATCATATGACACTATTTCTGTAAAAAAAATTCCATGTAAGTATCATATTATCATACTATATAAGCTTATCATTATATTATCATAAAAACATTATTGTACTATTATCATTATCGTACATTTCTATTATCATAACCTTATCATAATCATATAATGTTATGATAATGATATATTAATACAGTGTTATTCATATGATAATCAGACACTGTTCTTTTAGTAAAAAATCAATTTTCTCTGCAGTGTTATGATAATTACATGATAATGCAGTAATGATACTCATATGATAATCAGAAGCTGTTTTTTTTGCAAAAATCGTTTTTTTGTGCAGAAAATCGTTTTTAATACAGATTTTTAGATTTAGAATTGGAAAAATTCAAGAGTAATTTATGTAGATCTGAAAGTTAAAAGAAATCGTATTAATCACGAGTTGAGAAAAATCGCTAAAATCAAATATGAAAAACGGCGGAGCGACGGCGGGATGATGGCGGAACAACGACGGAGCGATGAATTAACGATGAAGAAGAAGAGAATAAAAATGAAGAAAAAATAAAGATAAAGAAGAAGAAGAAGAAGAAAATGAAGAAAAAAATGGCGGTAAAAAAGAACAGAGAAGAAGAAAGCCAATGGAGAGGAAAGAGAGAAAGAGAAAAAGAGAGAGAAAAAAGGAAAAGAAATGACAGTTGTCACTTACAAATCCCTAATAACATAGTTAGAGTAAAATAATAATAATGAATAGGTATAATTATAATATAAATAGGTGTTAGAGTAAAAAAGTAAATATATTAAAATAGTGAGGTATTTTTTCTATCTTTTCCTTGTTGAGGTAGAAAATTATATTATTTTTAAAAAGAGAGTATTTTTCCTAATTTTCTCTTGTATCAATAGGGTGGCCCATTTAATAATTAGTTGTTTGGGCTGTAATGTAAAAGTCTGATACAAATGATATCCAACAATGTTGTGTCCTTTAAATAACATATGTGTCGGTTTTTGAATTTGTGATTCATAAAAAAATAATTCACTCATTATTATTTTGATCAATTAAGAGATATTTTTAAATTTTGGATCAATTAAAGATTATTATTTCTATTTTTAAATCATTTAAAAACATAATTAAGTCATCCTAATGCGTGAACTTATTCATATTATATAATTTTATTTTTAATTGATCCAAAAATAAAAAATACCGTCTTTAATTGATCAAAATAACTGAAAGTACCGACTTTGACTTTTAAGTCGCAGACTGAAAGATAAAATTGTCTCTTTACTCCATAAAATACAATTTTTGTGTCAAAATTTATTTTTTGTGTTCCTGCTATTTGTAAGATTACAATTTCATCATTTATACAACTTACACTATATAGCAAAGAGATGAAAACACTAAAATGTGAAAAATACTACATAATATTAAAATTATTCAGTACACATTACTTCTTGCGATTTGAATACATATCACTAGTTTTTTGATAAGAAATTAGAAGACAAAATGTCCTTTTATTTGTCACATCATTTGAGCATGCGTTGCTTGGACTTGGAGTGAATATACTGGACTGGAATCTATAGAATCTACATTTTCTTTAATATGTTTATTTTCGACAAGACATTATTTTGAGCTTGTCTCAGCAAGATTACCCTATTTTGGCTACATATATTTTCCCTTTGTAAGGCTTGACATGATAAGATTTTATGTGTTGCGATAAAGGATTATTACTGAATATCTAGCTCACCAATCACCCGCGACGGAGCTACTCACAGGCGATCGAGCTCGTGTGTCCCTTTGATCAAAAATGCAATTTTTCCGGAAAAAATTCAAATTATGGATTTCGCACTGGTTGGTATGAAAAAAATCGTCAATTAACATTACTTTCCTTATAGTTATATAGCCCTTCCGATAATTTTTTTTGGCTGCGCTACCACGGATCACCATTTGCTGAAAGCCATAATATGACAAGCTTTGTTTTTTTGAAGGTTTGGTTGTTCAAGATTTGTGCTTTACTATATGAACAATTATTTGATTATTTTGTTCAAGATGTGTGGAATGCTATCGACCTCTTTGCAGCCACCACTATTTGATTGATTTTACACCACAATATTGCTACATGATTGAGATAGAAAGTTGCCTGCCTCTTGAATGTGTTACTTGTGCAAAATCTTCAATATTAAAACAAAATCAAAAACTTGCATGCTTGTCTTAATAAAGTACATAATTAATTACTTTACTTATGATTGACATGTACAAAAATTGAAGCATATGTCGCATGGACACAACAAATATTAAAACGAAAAAGGCTGAATACATAGTTTGACCCCTGAACTTGTACCCTTTTACCCATCTAACCTTCAAACTTAACGTCTCACCTATCGAACCTCTGAACTTGTTAAATAATCCGATTTGACCCCTAAACTTGATAAATACGTAAACATTGAACCCCTCCGTACACAATTTCTTCTAGAATGTTTCAACTGACAGGTGGACATTAAAGGGTTCAATATTTACGTATTTATCAAGTTCAGAGGTCAAATCGGCTTATTTAACAAGTTCAGAAGTTCGATAGGTGAGACGTTAAGTTCAGGGGTTAGATGGGTAAAAGGGTAAAAGTTCAGGGGTCAAACTATATATTCAGCCAAACGAAAAATATTGAAAGAAATGTGATGATAATTGAAAAAAGAAAAATACTTGGGATGTCCATTCAATTTGAACCAATGAGTTATAACTCAAGTAGTACAACTGTATATAAGCTCTGAGCATTAAACAGTTAGGTCGTGGGTTCAATTTCTCCTACAAGCGTTCTTACTTTTCGATTATAAAAAAAAAACTTTTTTATTTCAAAAAAGAACCAATTTTTCAAAGAATTAGTTAACAAATTCAAATCATATCGAACTACAATAGTCAGTTAGATTGATTATTTTTGCTTGGGCTCTGTTTATACTAATCGAACTTTTTTACATCCAAAATCTAATATAATAAGGACTGAAATATTTTTAAAATTTTAAACCAAACTGAACTAAATTAAATTTGTTGATTCGGTTCGATTTAGTTTTTTACACCCCTGCCTCCAACCACATATGGGTTGGTGGGTTATCAAATTGAACTCTGTCCTTTCATTGTACAGACACATACTTATCCTCTTGCTTCAACCTCATCACCAACTACATGTTCATCACTTTTCAAATAGTAATTCTCTTATTCATGGACCCAATTTTATCATCTTTGATACAAATGATTCAATTAATGCGCCTACTATTTATACAATTCCAACTAGCCAACTAGTATGTTTCATTTTGTTTTATACTTTGTTAAATTTTTGCAAATCATTTTGATCCTCAACTTGGGAAGAAAATAGTTAGACATACCCATGTTTTGATTTCATCCATTTGAGGAGCAACTATGCAAAAATATGTCCAATATCATCTATATCTATATATTATATAATTGAGAGGACCAACGGAGCCCTCTCATTGATTCTCAATTCTCATGAGTTCCCACTTTTTTTAAACTACTTCATTTTTTTAATTTTTTAATTAATTTTTTATGTTTGTAAACCTTACAATTTATATAAAGTTTTATTTTTTAATCCATTTCTCTTGATAAGCTTTATCTAAATGCTTAGTTACCAATCTTTTAGGATTCTAAATTTTTTTAACTATTGAATTCTGTAATTAGTTGTTAAAATTCATACAAACTCAGGTTTTGAAAGATATTTTATATAATCAAAGTCTTGACAACGTTCAACAAAAGGTAATTTGATCTTTTACTCTTTCAATTAATAATTATTGTCCTAATTGGCATGTTATAAAAAAAATTATACCATATTCAAACATGAAATAGTTCTAAAATTAATCTGATATCATTAAGAGTTTTTGCTGGTTTACATAATTCTATCTGATTTTTTATATAATTTTATCTTATCTGTTTTTTTTTTTTTCAATTTTGTTCTCTATAGTTATATTAACTCATATTTTTTCCATAAAAAAACCTAAATTTTAAAGGAACACATAAAAACTTTAATCAAATTCTAGGATATAAATTTGTTGCAAATTAAGCCGAAGTTATAGATATAAACAAGGAACACCGAAGAAGAATTACTCAAAATGTTATAAGGGAAGCAAAGGTTTAAAATTTCTAAAAGTAAAAGTTGCAGCAATTGCAGCAAAATAAACGAAAAAGAAAAGTGAAATTAAAATTGGATTGTTAACCCTTATATAATATAGATAAAAGCTTTATCATGAGATTTTTTCTTTGAAAGCAAACATCTATGCGGTTTAACTTTTTTTTATTCAGTTTTATTTTTTTTCATATATTAGTAATTCAATATACTTTTTTGTTCAATTTAAACTTTATAAATTGAGTCTAATTTTAAATACAAATATATTATTGTTGATGTTGTAATTGTTTTAGTAAGTGATTGATTTTTATATTAATGACAATGGAAAATTCTAATCTAGACCTGATCCAATGAGAATATAGATTAATTCTAATAAATCATGTTTGATGTTGTAATTCTTCTTTAAGTAGTTGATGTTTGCATTTAATTTTTTTTTTTTTTTGCTTTCATGTGGTAAAAAATGAAATCAAACATGGGATTTTACGTTAGCTAATTATATTATAGTAATAATTTTACTATTAAATAAAAAAATTCAAAAATCTCTAATTAATTATTATAAATGACTAAAATATAACTTTCTATTCAAATATAATTTATCTGCATAGCTTTTTATTTAAAATTAATAAAAAAATATTTTTTATAATTTTTGTTTATATAAATTTCATTTTCTATCTAAATTCTAAAAGTTAAATAACAATATCATTATCAAACAATGAACTATAACTCAAATGGTATAAGCGATGAGCAAGAAAATTGTTAGGTCGTGATTTGATTTCTACCCAAACGCTCCCCTCTTTCCAATTATAAAAAAAACATCGTTATCATACATACCAGTTCTCTTAATACGACGACAAAAAGGAAAAGAAAAAGCTATTCAGTAAGTTTTTTCATTACAAAAAGTAGTAATTAAATTTCTATTTTATAAATAAATCTATTGAAATTCAAAGCTAATTTTAATCAACAATGAAATTTAGATAGTGATCTTAACATGTACTGTCAATATTCACATGAATAAAATATAAATTTAAGTTTAAGTAATATAATCATTTTAAATATTAAAATTTACTTAAGCTAGAATCCAATGAAATAAAATTTTAATTTAATTTTATTAGTTTATAGAATATGGAAAATTATTAGGACAAAGATAATAAAGAGAAAAAACATAAAAACTTAAACAAGTTTGAACAAAAATAATTCAAAATAACTTGCTAACTATTTATCTTTATAAAGAGATTGTGCAAAACATATTAAATATATAAAAAAACAATCTACCCAATTAAATAGAAATTAAGATAATTTGATATTTTTGTCGATGCTGTGTGTGTGTGTGTGTGAAATACTATATTTGTTTTTTTATGAATAATTATATTTGTTTTTTTCTAATTAATTTTTCTTAATGATCTTTTTATCATTAATATATAGAAAATTAATCAATAATGTCTAATAATATTTTAAAATTTAAATAAAGTAAATTTTAAAAAATCATTATAGTAAAAAAATATAATTTTAAATTGATCCCGCACAATTGTGCGGGCATTCGACTAGTTTATTATAATTTAGAATAACAAGATTAAAGAAATTTTCATCTTCGGATTATATGCAAAATGCTCATGTCATATTGAGGAAGAACTTTTCATGTTTAGATTGTATGCAAAATGCTTATATCATCTTGGGTTTTGTTGTTTAATTAACGAGCAAATTACTCTAAGATCCCTCACCTTTGTTATAATTCACAGTTTAGTACTCCTTATTTGAAAATCAAACGATTTGATACTTCAGTTTTGATTTTTTTAACTATAAGACCCTTCAAATGATTTGGTACCTCAGTTTCAATTATGTAAATAATTTGGCACCTCACTTTTAATTATTTTTACGATTTGATACCTCATTTTCAAAAGATTATTAAACAATTTGGTACATCACGTTTCATTCGGTTAACGATTTGATATCTATATTTAACAGAAGAGCCTTATAGTTTATAAAATCAAAACAGAGGTACCGAATTGTTTGATTTTCAAACAAGGGCACCAAACTGTGAATTATGACAAACGCGAAGGGCCTTAGAGTAATTTGCTCATAATTAATTGATTTTCATGCGTAGATTTAAATGGACTTTAATCCGGTCTGTTGTCGGAATTGTTTTAATATTAGGGTTAATTACAAATTAATACACGAACTTTATCCTGATTTGCAATTACAACATGAACTTTTAAACTTGGCGATTATCACACCATCTTTTATTTTTTGAAAAATTGGTACACCGAACTAGAAAAACACTAAAATGAACATTGTAATATATAGCCACATGTTGTTGCATGATTGGTCGGAGTACTAATTTACCAAAAAAATGAAAGTTGGTGTGGTAATTGTCAAGTTTCAACGTTCGTGTTGTTATTGTAAATTAGGATAAAATTCGTGTATTAATTTGCAATTAACCCAAAAATTAAATGAAATTTATAGTAAATTTGAGATTGAAGTAGGGGTGTATAAGCGAGTCAAACTCGATATCGAGCTACCCAAAACTCGGCTCGACAAAACCTTATCCGAACTCTCAATTTTAAAGCTCCTTTGATAAACGATCAATCTCAATTTAAGTGATATTCGAATCAGAATTCCAGGAATAAACTCGTTAAATATATTTATATATTAATTTATTACATTAGTATTTTTAAGTTTGAAAAATATTTATTTTATTTGTTCTTTAAAAATATATATTTTATGGATCATTTAAATTTATTTTCAAGTATAAAGGAATATAATATTCAATATTTTTATTAAATATTTAGATAATTTAGCTTGGATTCAGTTTACTAAATAAAATAAAATTTATTTAGCTCGTGAACATTTGATGAGCTGAAAAAGTACTCGATATATAAACTCTAAACTCAGACTTAAAAATAAGTGAATCAATCTCAATTAAATTTCTCAATATTCGACTGGACTCGACACGTTTATAGTTAGAAGGAGGTTAACTCCAATACTATGAAACTTTTAATTAATTAAGTTTTGTTATTTTAATAATGTCCAAACAATTTGACATGTGTTAACCGGCCGTTTAGTAAACGTATCGTGTTTACATTTGATATTTTGACACGATTAGCTAAACAGTTCGTGTTCAAATTGGAAAAATCTACCTACTTTTAAATAGATATATGATACGTTATGATACGGGAATATAAATTGCCAGCCCTAGCTATCCATAAGACTATCATTTTTTTTTTCACGGTCATTCGTTCTTTCGAAGAGGTGAAAGTCGAACCCATAATACAAGAGGATTGTATGTCTATTAGAAAATCAATATGCATGATAATAATAGAAAAATCATTCGGTTAGAGCTATCCTCCTCCTTTTTGCGAGTTTCAGCCATCTAATTTCTTCGATTCTTCCTTGAATATATATTAAGGGGCCGTTTGGTTTAAGGTTGGGAATGGAAATGAGAATGAGAATGGGAATGAGAAGGAATGGGAATGGGAATGATTGTTTTCATTTTTTGTTTGGTTCAAAATTAGTGTAGGAATGGGAATGGATAAAGTTTAATAAAAAAATTATTTATTATTTATTAAAATTATTTTTTTTTAAAATATTTTTTTATATAAAAAAATAAAAAAAATTAAAAAAAAATTAAAAAAAAAAATTTAAAAAAATTAAAAAAAATATTTTAAAAAAATAAAAAAATATTTTCGAAAAAATAAAAAAAAATTATTTTCAAATTAAAAAAAATTATTTTTTAAAAAAAATTATTATTTTTTAAATAAAAATTATTTAAAAATTATTAAAAAATAATTTTAAAAAAAATATTAAAAACGTTTTTTTTATTATTTTAAGTATATTTTTTTAAAAATAAATATTTTAAAATAGTTTTTTTAATAATTATATATTTATTATTTATTATTAAAATATTTGTAAAATTTTGATTCCCATTTCTAAAAGTTCATTCTCATGGGGTAAGGGGGGAATGGGTGATTCCCATTGAGGGGGTAATCACATTCCCATTTCCTTGTACAATTTGACAAAACAAACATAAACAATGGGAATCATTCCCATACCCATTCCCATTCTCATTCCCCCCTTTTTATGGCGAACCAAATGACCCCTAAGTTTCTTCATGAATTAATGATATGGTAAATAGAGTGGTATACAAGTATTTGTCGTTGGAAAAAAATGATGAAGAAAAATGAAATATTGTGAATTAATTTAGGGTTTTGGGAGGGGGGTGATGATCAAATTGAGATGATTGGGGGATGATTAGATGCCCATTTTGTAAATGGTGCTCCACTTGGGAATCCACCTATAGCCATGTTTTCGTCATCATATATACTTTGTTTATATACATTTTCTCAGACCACTTTTATGTTGGCCACATATATTTTAACAAACCAAATCTTCTGATCTACAATATTTTATATTTAATATCACATATTTATTCATATCTACTCCTTTTTGTATCTAATTCCTATCTTCAGGTTAATTATTAGGATTGGAAATTAAAAAAAAAAATACTCCATGATTATCTAACAGTTTAATATTTTTGGATAGATTAATTGTATCAATTTTTTTAATAAAATGAGTTCAAGTATTAAAATTGATGTTTTAAAAGGTTGAACTATAAAAAAATTGACATTTTTAAGTTATTAGGCTCTTAATTAATTATCCAAATTCACATTTCATTCAATATAGTGAACCACTTAACCATGAGTCGAAGATAATTACTATAGATTAGCAAAAAACATCAAAAATTAATGAAATAAAGATATGAGACAACCAAGCTAGCTAGGCAAGCTAAACAACACTATGTCTGTGCAGAATTTTCCAGGAAATTAATTTTTTTTTGCTGACATCCATGAAATTAATTATAATGGATTCCTCACTTCCAAAGCAATTGGACAAGATATCTTTGTGATTAGAAATCAATAAAATAAAGGGTAGCCGACTGAATTTATATATGCACTGAATTATTATTTTTAATGTTATGCTCGATTCATGGGAATAAAATGGTGATGTCTTAAAAAGTGGGTTAGGCAAAAGGGATCCATTCCCACCAATTTAGGATAGTTAGTGTATTTGCAAAAGTACTAATTTTTGTTTTTGCTCGTTTAGGCCATTGATGTCCCATAAAGACACTCTTATAGTTGTATGACATGACCCCAAAATTAAATTAATGACGTACCATTACAAAATACCACATATAATATAGTCAATGCTCTATTGCTTTATATAGTATAGACATGGTCAATTGCTTCCTATAGAGATAGTATAGTACAAAAATTCCAGAAAACATAGAAAACAATAAATAATTTTTTTATTGTAATTAGATTGAGAAAAATGTTATGAATATAATTTAAATTTTAGTGAATTATATGCATAAAATTAAAAAAAATAAGGAGTTTAATCGATACAATTAAGATATAATTTTTTAAAGTCATTTTATGATATATTTTGAGAATGTTTTTATAAAGTGTTCTATTATAAAAGAAATATTTTAACAATAACATATAAATTTTTATAAAATTAGAGGTATAATTTTTTGAAAACTGTATTCTTTAAGTAATAGACAAATTAATCGTAAAAATATATATAGAGATAAAACAAAATATTGGGGTGTTGGATTCAGGTCGGTCAGAGGTCGAGAGTTTGGGTTTTAAGGTTCCGGTATGAGGTTAGGAGTATGCATTTGGTTAAAATCGAACCACTATAAAATTTGAATATTTTTAAAAGTAAACAGAATATTTTTAGTATTTTTATAATTGAATCAAACTAAAATTATTTCTAACCAAATCAAAACAAAGGAATCAAGATAGTTAATCTCTAATCCAGTTTGATCAAGTCTTTATCCAAAATTTCCAATCAAGGGTTAGAGTTCAAGTTTCAGCCCTGGAATTAGGATTTGAATTCAAAATTATAATGAAACTTATAAATTATAATAAAATTAATATTAATATGTGAATCTTCAAAAATATTATTAAGTAAACAAGTTCTTTAGTTTTAATATCTCGTAAAATTACTCACATGAGATATGTACATAGTATTTCTTATTTATTATTAACTAATTAAGATAAAAGAAATAGCTATTTTTATTTTATGAACTAAAAAACCCTTAATTTTTTGATATAGGATGTTTGCTAATTCTAATTTGGCCAAATCTATTCTCAGATCTCTAAACTTGACAATTTTTTTATTTGTGGGTTTTTTTACAAAAAATTGTAACATTTGGCATTTTTTTTTAATTACAAGGCAGAGGCACTTGACTACAACTCTGTCATAGCATACACCACCAATATTATGGTATAACCACTTTTGTATCTCAGCAGGAGCTTCTTCAAGCTCATGAACACCAGGGGAAAGTATTGGATTCTTGGAAGCAAGGTAATCTGCAGAGAAGTTAGCTTCTCTGTCACTACAACAAAAACAATCTTTAGTAACATATTTATAATAACATTTCTAGCAAACGTCATTTTAAATAATAAAACAATGATAAAATAACATTTGATAAATGACATTATAAATATATATTTATTCTTATTTTAATTTAATTGTTATAATAAAAAAATTATCACTTTTTAATTTTAAATTTTCATCTAACAACTTTTATCTCTAAATAGAATATCAACAAATCATTATTAACTACAACATAGAAGAATTAGTTAAACTGATAAACAACGTGCTGGGAATAACTTCCCACGTTCTGCCCCTTTCTCCCTGGTTGCCGCCGATGGCACGCTATTCCTCTAACGCTTCCGCACTGCTCTTTCAACACTGTCGTTCGAGAGTTCAAATCAGGTTTTTATATATTTGTATTTTTTTAACATATCGAGCATTCATTACCGGATATTCTTCTTCTTTTCTTCGAAGTTTCAAGTTTTATTGTAAGTCAGTTGTCACTTTTTTTGTTTAGATCCTTCAGATTTTGATTTGGTTTAATGTTTAGATTTTAATGGTTGCTAAATCTCTCTTGGCAAATAAAGTTGTTGCTCTTGCTTTTCTTCCTATGTGGCAGAAACATTATCGGCCTCTTCTAAGCCTTTGAGGAGAAGATGCATTTTAAGGAGAACTGGAAATAAGTCAGTTGGTCAGCAATCCAAATTCTCATTGAGAAATTAATGACTACTAAAATGGTTAGCCCCTCATAATTTTGAGTGAAGTTTGGTTGCTTAATTTTTCATATCCTTTCAGAGTTGGGAACTTTTTCTAAGTTTAAAATAAAATTTTCATTTACAATGCAAAATTAAAAAGAATGGGACTTTTATTATTGATGTGGAGGTGAAGATGAGGGTATTGATGACCAAATTGTTATAGTTGTTGCAGAAGGAAAAGGCTATAATTGAAGAATTAATTTTATCAAGCAGTTTGCGTGCATCAAGAAAATCAGACTCTAAAATTGCTATGATCTTAACACTCGCTCACATATACAAAGGTAGACATTTAGTGTCCTTATTCTCATTTCTATATATATATATATATATATATATATATATATATATTGGATTACTAATAATGTAAGTGTGTATTGTAGAATACTTATTCTTATTAGCTCTACCGATTCTTTCTAGGTGAGTTCAAATTGATTTTTCTTTTTAATTTTTGATAGTAATTGTTTCTCAATTGTGGGTTTCTCAATTGTGATGATCTTCTGATTCAGATCAATTGTTGTATATGTCTTAATTTTGTATATGCCAAATGATAATATTTCTTCTTCACATTTTAATTGTTTGTCGTATTGTGCTAGTGCAGAACCTTGACACCCCATAGCAGTCTTGGAAGAAGGTGGATAAATCAAATTCCAGATATTTGTTCTCTCCCGAGCTTGTTGTTGGAAAAGACACACAAGGGTGTAATGTGAATTTAGAGAAAAGGAAATTGTAGATGTTTGTTGCATTACTTAATTTTTTGTGTTTCCTGTTTTTATCAGTTTGTGTAAAGGATTTAAACATCAATGAATAAAAAATTGTTAGTTTTTTTCAAAAATATATTTATTCTTTTACCTTATGTATTTTATTTAATATTCATGACTGAATTGTGTAAATCATGATAAATATTATAATATATGAAAAAATAATGATAATTAAATATTATGGCATAATATTTTCATAACCTAATTATTAGGAAAATATTAAGTAGTTATTGTAACACTTTATAAATATTATTACATTATGTGCTATAATAATGTTTAATATATGTCACAATAAATACATTTAAATGTTACTAAAAATGGCTACAAACATTTAGTTTAAATGTCACTTAAACACATAACGACACCGGCAAATGTAACACATAAGTGACATTTGTGAAAAATGTTGGTATAAATTTTAGATGACGTTTTTTTAACTTTAAGTAACATTTTTTCGATGTCACAATAAACCATTTTTGTTGTAGTGTGTATATATGGAGAAATTTTTAGGTGTGCCAAGTCCATCACGTAGGATTGTGAACCGTTCATCTAATATGTGACATCTCTTTTTATTCATTATTTCTTTGATTTTTGAAGTTCAGTTTCGTTCGAGAGACATCGTCCTTTATGGCAGAGTATTAAGTTTTTTTGCATTTGAAAAATATGAAAAGGGTTTTCAGTAACGAATTCGTACAGAGAAATACTTTAATTTACATGGATATTTATAGAGCGGTAACTTTTTATAAGGATATTAGTCATAGATTTTTTTTACTCATGTTCTCAAAAACTTATCCTTTTTTTTGTAACTCTCTTTAGCTCTTTAGAGCTTTTGCCTCCTACTTCTTCATGGTTGAGCTAATATACTTACCATTTATCTAAGTTTTATATAGGCCAAACTCATAAAAGGATTCCTGCGCTTGACAATATTTTTACTCGCGGTCCTCATACAAAAAATAAAGTCATCTAAGTCCTTACATGCTTTTGACACTTTTTTTCTCACTTTCCTTTTCTTGGTTCTTGTTTTTTTTATTGATAAAGTTCTTGCAATTTATTTATAACTAATTAAATCTATTGATTAAAAAAAATACAATACCTTATTTATTTTAATAATTTTTGATTATATAAATATTTAGATTGTAGTATAAAATTGATATTCAACTAAAATTTACATACATATTATTTTATGATATTTTTCAATTTAAAATATTATTGTCAAATGTACAGATTGGACCCTCACATTTGGTTCGATTTTGAGGTTGGATTCTAATGAACTTTTTTTTGATTCATGAACTTAATATTGATAAGATAAAAGTACATGGGTTCATCGCTATAAATAAAGATATAAATAAATTTTTATTCTCATTAACAGTGCATGAAATCCACACACTAAGAAAAGTATCTCGGGAGGAAAAGTATCAAATTTGAGGGTATAGAAGACCACTGTATAGTTTGTATTTTATATACATGGACCGCAAGTAAAAAAATTATAAAATGCAGGGACCCGGAAATAAATTTGGCCTTCTAGTTTTGTACAACTAAAAGAGAAGAAATATGATTAGTAACATGAATAATAGTTTTTTAGAATCTCATGTGCTATATATAATATATAAATAATATGAGTGTGAAGTGAATAAATCAGATTCTTAGAAGGATGAGTATGAACCCTTTTTTTTTTGTGAGATGAGTATGAATCTAATTATTCACTTTGACATCTAATTTTTTTATGAGAAATGAATCTTTATCTTTGTTCTATTATGTCTATATAAGAGTTTTCAATTTATCGGTTATATTAAATTGAAAAAGAAAATAAATGAGTACGTCATGGGAATTTGCATGGCTGTGAATATATGCTACACTTCTTCTTCTATTTTCCACAAGAAAAGAAACGAGAAATTATAATTTTTAAGTGACATTAATTAATTATACATGGTCTCTAATTGATTACAAGCTTGCATCACCACCCACCTTCCAAAAGTGATCGACTCAGATACTCACTACACTAACTCTTTGCTTATACGTGTACCTCAACTCAACATCTCTCTCTCTCTCTAACATAGATCAATGGATAATCTAAAATTTTATTTCTACTTATTTCATTAATATTCTATCAAATGCTATAGCTCCGATATTAATTTTCATGGTCATTACATTTAAATTTAAATTTAAATTTCAACATTAAATTTTAAAATTGTAATTAGCGACTTTTTTTAGTAATTTCAGATCCAATTAATTTTATGTGGCACCCGCAATGACGGAGGGAGGGGTAGGCTGGGGATGGCCTTGGCCTTCTCTGAGTTTTAAAATTAGTTAGGTTAGTATGGGAAGTTTTTTTTAGCCTTTTTCAACTTTTAAAAGTTATCTTTTATATTTAATGTACATTGCAATTTGACTCTTCCGATATAGAATTTCTAGCTCCGCACTCGTGTCCTTTTTTCTTACACTTAAATAAATTAAAATGATAAAAAATATTACCAAAAAAACTTAATATATAATTGTAGTAAAATAAATTATAATATGGCGAGAGATCTGGCTGACATATGCTTACTCACTTGTGCTTACTCACTTGTCCTAAAATTATTGAAAATCTATTTGTTATAGTTTTGAAGTTCAATATCTCAATTCAAACAAATTATTTATGTTCAAAATAAAATAAAATAAAAATTTAGTGGCGGTCTAAATAAATAGCTCGTTCCGTTGTAATAATTAAATTAAGCTTATAGACTCTCATCTACACAGATGAATTAATATGGCGATATGTAGACTCGAACTCGTAACTTCCACAATCGTCACACAAAATGAAAACATGATTGATGACAGCACAAATTTAATGCTCATCAAATTATGCTATAGTTCCCTTTAAACCAATATAAATAGGTAGCAGCCAACATCACATTTTCCCTAGGAAGAAACACAACAAAACCAATACATTTTGGCTTTGATCTCTTCCTCTTTTAATATTTCCCCCTTCTCTTCAAATCCTAATTTCTCTTAGATCAACTGAACTTGTTTTAACTTCAGAAAATCATCATCATCATCGTCACCATGAAGCAACAACTAGGCTGCTGCCTTAAGTTTCTTGAAACTTCAAAACCCTACTTTGCCATGATTTCTTTGCAATTTGGTTATGCAGGCATGAATATTATTACCAAAGTGTCGCTTAACCGAGGCATGAGCCACTATGTTCTTGTGGTTTATCGTCATGCCATTGCCACTGCTGTCATAGCTCCTTTTGCTCTATTTTTTGAGAGGTTTTAATCAAATTTTATTCTGTTAAAATTATTTAGAGTATTTTTATTCAAGAAATCTTGATCATTAAACATTTGTTTCGTTTTTAATTTCCAGGAAAAAACAGCCGAGAATTACCTTCCCAATCTTTGTGCAGCTATTTGTCCTTGGTCTTCTTGGGTATATATATACATGCACTCCCTGTTAACTAATTATGTTGGACGGAAACATTTCGACTTCCGCGTTTCATTTCTGTTTCTGTAAATAATTCTTAAAATCATATCATTTTCAAAAATACTTCTAAAATTTCGAAACTCTATATTCAAAACTTTATTTTTGTAAAATGTTTATAACAAAAATTTCTACAAAATGTTGTTTTACCATTTATGTTTCGACGTTTTCATTTGTGTGCAATACAAGTAATCAAACCCTAATACTAAAGTATTTTTTTATTATGTATAGGCCTGTGATAGACCAGAACTTTTACTATGCTGGACTGAAATATACGTCGCCAACTTTCTCATGTGCAATGAGCAACATGCTACCTGCTATGACATTTGTTATGGCAGTCATATTCAGGTAATTCCCACTAAACAAATTACTTATTTATCCTTCTTTATCTATTACTTTCAATTTTCACCCTTTAATTTTGATAAATATTTAATCAACAGGATGGAGATACTAGACATGAAGAAAATAAGATGTCAAGCAAAGCTGGTGGGTACTGTAATAACAGTCGCCGGAGCAATGCTCATGACACTATACAAAGGACCAATTTTAGAAATGTTTTGGTCTAAATATATTCATCCTCGTAAATCCTACGTTACTGATACTAATGGAACCACTGACAAAGACTGGCTTAAGGGCTCGATCCTTCTTATTATTGCAACTCTTGCATGGGCTTCGTTGTTTGTTTTGCAAGTAATCTTTCATACTTTGCCTATTTAAGTTTTTTTTTTCATTTTTTAGTTATTATAAGTAATTAATAAGATGAAATTTTTTATGTGATAGACGAAAGCATTGAAGACGTACAAGAATCATCAGCTGTCCTTAACGACATTAGTATGTTTTTTTGGGACTATTCAAGCAATTGGTGTGACCTTTGCGATGGAACATAAGCCCTCTGCATGGCAAATTGGCTGGGACATGAATCTGCTTGCTGCTGCTTATGCTGTACGTAAATTTCTATATTATTTAGTTGTTTGTATATATTATAATTTATTTCTAAATTTTATCATTAATTTAGTTGTAATTGTGTGTTGTTTTTGGATTGATTAGGGGATTGTGACATCAAGTATTTCATACTATGTCCAAGGATTGGTGATTAAGAAAAAAGGACCAGTTTTTGCAACTGCTTTTAGCCCTTTGATGATGATCGTTGTTGCTGTCATGGGTTCTTTCATCTTGGCTGAAAAGATATTTCTTGGAGGGTAATTAACTCATTTTCTTCTTTATTATGTATATTTATGTACATATATATGCACATGCATGCATGCAACTTCATTATCTTTTAATCAATAGCATCCTCTAGGATATAACAGAGACGATCGCAAATTACTCGAGAATGACTTGAAATTCGAGCTATTCGAATTAATTTTTGAATCGAATCCAAATTTTAAAACTAATTAATTTGTGGGTGGTGCAGTGTGTTAGGAGGAGTTTTGATAGTGATAGGACTATATGCAGTCCTATGGGGAAAGCAGAAGGAGAGAATGGAACAAGATTCTGATGAAGAAATGATTCTTGATCCTGTGAAGGCTCATGACAATTCTATTCTGATTACTAAAGATATTGAAGCCAATGAAATTGATTTACAAAAAGCTGAAGCTAATCATAATAAGCTTTCTGTAGTGGCCATTGCCATGCCAATTTCTATGGCAGACCTTCCCACTCAAGAACCCAAACCCTAATCCAGAGTAATAATTTGATTGGGGTAGGCTTCTTTTTTTTGCTTTGTATAATTATATGATAATATATATGTAATAATGTTAATTTATGTTAATTCCAAGGAGTTTTCTGTTGTGATGAAATTAAATGGGAGAAATCACAAAATATCTCATTTTGCATACGTTCAAATTAATTAAAGTAAAATAATTTTATAAATCTAAAACTTTGACAATTTTAACAAATACATTCCGAAAAAAATTGAACAATATGCTCCATCAATTAACAAGTTGGGACAATTATATCTGAACATCAATTCAATAAAAAAACATGAGTTTTTTTTCCTATCTAGACCAAGTAAATTAATATAAACAATTTATATCGAACCAAACACGTTTTGAATATATTTGTTTAAATTCGTAAAATTAATTAATAGATCATGTTTTACTTTTTATAAATGTTTTAGTCAAAAAGGTCAAATATATGAGCATATAAAATTATTTTTCCATTAATTAAGGACTTGATATTGCTATATTAAATTGATGGCTAATGATTCAAAAAAATCAAACCTTCATACCTTGCAAATTTTAATTCAACATAAAATGTTCAATTTCACATGTACTTTTAATATTTTTAATGACGAATTAGAAAATTTTATATATTCACCATTTAAATTTATTATTATAATTTTAACTATAACTTCTGAAAAAATAATCTTCTAATGCAGTAGATCACCGATCAATTAAATACGACTGAATAAAATTGCTATGAATATCTAACCTTGCGATAAAATTGTCGAAATTAAAAAAATATGGATTTATATAAAGCTGGAAATTCTTAGATTTTTTTATATATCCATTATGCCTATATATATTGATTTTAACATTACATGTTTATCTATGTATGTTGGAAAAAAGCTAACTAGCTAGTTGAATATAAATATTCTTAGAATCTAAATTATTCTTTGCATCTGATGCTTCCCATGATCTATTTCACAACAGCAACTGAACAGGAAATATATAGCAAGTTCCTTGGAAGTTGGTACTATTTTGGATGTCATTACATTCTTCCTCTATACAAATAAAATAAATAAATTATGTATATATCATTACATCTAATGGCTGAAATTTTATCAGATATGAAATAGTAATAATAAGTTAAACATTTATGATTCTTTTACATTTTAAACAATACTTAAAATTTATTAGAAGAAGACTAAGAGTATTAATTTATGTTGGGTTGCTGACAAGAAAAACACCAAGTAATATGATGTTGTAGCACTAATATATATTTTGATTTGTTTCTTTTCCACTATTAAAATTGGCCCCATTAACATATGGTCTGCCTCCCCCATTACCCAGGAATCATTTTTGTCTCCATTAATGTCACCTTACAGATTCTCTCTCTTTCTTTTCTTTCCCAAATTTATAGCTCTATTCTTCCCACAAAAAATACGTCTGATATTTCTGATTAGCCACAACTTCTCAAAAATATTTAACCTTTTTCGATTTATTTTATAGTTAAAGGTACAAGAAAACCCTTCAACTTATTTAGAAAAAGAATTCATTACCCTTTTAGTTTATTTTTAATCATTTGGACCCTCAATATCTTTACACATTGCGATTTCTTTTTAGAAAAATCAATGAAGCTCTTTTACTTTTTTGATTGCCACTTAACCCCTCATAAATATAGTTATTTTATGGGTTTTTTAATGTGCGGGTTATTTTATTTACACTATTTAAACATATTGATGGCTATAAGTGGCAAAAAAAACTAAAAAGATTATTATGCTCTTTCTAAATAACTTGAAGGGTTTTTATAACAATATTAGTTTGGTTTAACTTTTCAAAATATCTTTTAAATTTTATTTAAAAAAAACTATATTTAAGTGTTTGGTCTATGATAATTGCTTTTAAAGAAGTTCCATTTTTTATTTTTTTGCCTAATAGATGATGGCTATTTTGACTTTATTAATGATCTTGACAAAATTATTCCTATTACAACATTTATCTTTATAACGTATAAAATTATTTAAATTATTTTTAATAATTTAATAATTTATAAATTATATAAAATTAAATACTTATATTTTAATAGCTTTAATTAAATGATTATCAAAATTTATCAAAAAAATAACATAAAATAATTTTTGATTCGTTGTATTTATTATTAAAAATAATTTTAATTATTTTTTTCTTAATATAATATAATTAATTTATAATATAAGAAATAAAAAAATAACTAATGACCTTTAATATTATTTAACATATCGACAATAACAACTAATTAAATTTCACCAAACAATTATCGTCTATCAGATGTAAGTAAACAGCTACTAGTCATCAACAACAGTTATCAACTATCAACACTACCACTACAACAAAAATGGTTTATTGTGACATCGAAAAAATGTTACTTAAAGTTAAAAAAACGTCATCTAAAATTTATACCAACATTTTTCACAAATGTCACTTATGTGTTACATTTGCCGGTGTCGTTATGTGTTTAAGTGACATTTAAACTAAATGTTTGTAGCCATTTTTAGTAACATTTAAATGTATTTATTGTGACATATATTAAACATTATTATAGCACATAATGTAATAATATTTATAAAGTGTTACAATAACTACTTAATATTTTCCTAATAATTAGGTTATGAAAATATTATGCCATAATATTTAATTATCATTATTTTTTCATATATTATAATATTTATCATGATTTACACAATTCAGTCATGAATATTAAATAAAATACATAAGGTAAAAGAATAAATATATTTTTGAAAAAAACTAACAATTTTTTATTCATTGATGTTTAAATCCTTTACACAAACTGATAAAAACAGGAAACACAAAAAATTAAGTAATGCAACAAACATCTACAATTTCCTTTTCTCTAAATTCACATTACACCCTTGTGTGTCTTTTCCAACAACAAGCTCGGGAGAGAACAAATATCTGGAATTTGATTTATCCACCTTCTTCCAAGACTGCTATGGGGTGTCAAGGTTCTGCACTAGCACAATACGACAAACAATTAAAATGTGAAGAAGAAATATTATCATTTGGCATATACAAAATTAAGACATATACAACAATTGATCTGAATCAGAAGATCATCACAATTGAGAAACCCACAATTGAGAAACAATTACTATCAAAAATTAAAAAGAAAAATCAATTTGAACTCACCTAGAAAGAATCGGTAGAGCTAATAAGAATAAGTATTCTACAATACACACTTACATTATTAGTAATCCAATATATATATATATATATATATATATATATATATATATATATATATATATATATATATATATATATATATATATAGAAATGAGAATAAGGACACTAAATGTCTACCTTTGTATATGTGAGCGAGTGTTAAGATCATAGCAATTTTAGAGTCTGATTTTCTTGATGCACGCAAACTGCTTGATAAAATTAATTCTTCAATTATAGCCTTTTCCTTCTGCAACAACTATAACAATTTGGTCATCAATACCCTCATCTTCACCTCCACATCAATAATAAAAGTCCCATTCTTTTTAATTTTGCATTGTAAATGAAAATTTTATTTTAAACTTAGAAAAAGTTCCCAACTCTGAAAGGATATGAAAAATTAAGCAACCAAACTTCACTCAAAATTATGAGGGGCTAACCATTTTAGTAGTCATTAATTTCTCAATGAGAATTTGGATTGCTGACCAACTGACTTATTTCCAGTTCTCCTTAAAATGCATCTTCTCCTCAAAGGCTTAGAAGAGGCCGATAATGTTTCTGCCACATAGGAAGAAAAGCAAGAGCAACAACTTTATTTGCCAAGAGAGATTTAGCAACCATTAAAATCTAAACATTAAACCAAATCAAAATCTGAAGGATCTAAACAAAAAAAGTGACAACTGACTTACAATAAAACTTGAAACTTCGAAGAAAAGAAGAAGAATATCCGGTAATGAATGCTCGATATGTTAAAAAAATACAAATATATAAAAACCTGATTTGAACTCTCGAACGACAGTGTTGAAAGAGCAGTGCGGAAGCGTTAGAGGAATAGCGTGCCATCGGCGGCAACCAGGGAGAAAGGGGCAGAACGTGGGAAGTTATTCCCAGCACGTTGTTTATCAGTTTAACTAATTCTTCTATGTTGTAGTTAATAATGATTTGTTGATATTCTATTTAGAGATAAAAGTTGTTAGATGAAAATTTAAAATTAAAAAGTGATAATTTTTTTATTATAACAATTAAATTAAAATAAGAATAAATATATATTTATAATGTCATTTATCAAATGTTATTTTATCATTGTTTTATTATTTAAAATGACGTTTGCTAGAAATATTATTATAAATATGTTACTAAAGATTGTTTTTGTTGTAGTGTACCGAACCAAACGGACCTTAGATATTTTAATAAACCTTTTGATTTTACAAATATTTCATCCCAAAGGAAAAATATTGTATGTGATTTTTTAAAATTTATTTAGGGAATTCATTATATTATTACTATTGCCATGCATGACAAATGACAATCACATTTTATTCTTATTTGATATACACAATTTCAAATCACCTTAATTTGATGTATGATACGCATATCTTCCTTATAAGTATATAGTATCAAGTTTGTTAGTGGTATAGAGAATGTTCTTAGAACATTTGTATACCCTTTAATTTATATTATTTACATATATTTATCATGTCACGGATACATATATTCTCATTTTTAATCCACATACTCTATTTTAAGGTCATATCCTTAGTTAATAATTAAAAAATAATCATGATTAAATCTTAAATAGTTAAGAGCAAGCTATTAAAATTCTGTTTACACTTTGTACATTTTTATGATTCATTATTCCCATATATTTATGTATTGTCAGTTTGATTCAAATATCCCATATGGACACCATGACATAGATTCTTGGCTGCATAATCCAGCAAGTCAACTTCTCATGATTTTATTCTTTCCTTCACAAATCACCATTTTTCGTCAGTTTATTGATTAAAAATTTTGATTTAATTATTTTACCTGTCTAGTCTTTTAAATCATCCACTAATTATATACCAACACCTCCCATGGCGACAAAACTTAAAGACTTAATAGTTTTAAAAAGCTATTTTTTTTGTCTTTTCATAAATAAATTTAAAGCTTTTAAAACTTATAAATCAAACTCATTTTAATAATTTTATTCGTAAATCTATTCAATTTATTTTCAATTAATTTAATTATTATTTTAATTTTTGTATTAATTTTTTATAATTGTAAAATTTAACTTTAAATTCCAAAAAAAAAAATCAAAAAAAAATATTAAAATTAATTTTAAATTTTTTATCTTTCAAAGATTGAAGCTTAAAAAAAGTTAAAGAACAAAATAAATATAAAAGACAAATGGATATTGTACTTCAGTAAAAAACTGCAAAATTAAGTTGATTAAATAAGATTGAATAGCTTTTTAAAAAAATTATCAAATTGAAATAGATTTGCAAAATTTAAAAAGCTCAAAATATATTTATAAATAATCAAATACAAAAAAGAGATTAAATCGATACAAGAAAAAAGAAATGTTGGTTAATATGCAAATAACCCTTTCAAATAGTTGCAACACTTTAATCTATTCACTACAATTTGATTAAAATTGTAAAAAAAAGTTAAAGCTTTGATTAAAATTATAAAAGATCAATAATGGTTCATGAATTACACGCCGGTTAATATTTTTGACTGTGTGGAAATTAAGTGAAATTGGACACACATTACTAAATTGATTGAGAATGTTTGAAATCGGATTAAAGTTTTAAAATTCCAAATTTTATTTAAAATTATAAAATAGTAAAAAAAAATCAAAAATCAGGCTTTTTAAAAAAATAAAAAATGAGCAAAAAAGTAGAAAGAGAGAAGAGAATCAGAAATATGTTTGATGAGGGTCAAGTAGGAAACAGAATGACATAAAGTAGTTGTCATTTTCATCAAATAGATAAACACCATATAAACCCACTTCCATAATTTTAATCATATTTAATCACTTCCTACCTCTTAATATCTCTTTTCATTTTTAATTAAGATACGCAAATTTAAAAGGGGAAATTAAGGAAAGCTAAACCACATATTAATTATGCAAGATGTGCCGACGATTCTCCGCATATAATTAGTATAATGATTGTCCTAAATCTTCTATATAGCACATTTAATTTAATAATTTGATCCAATCATATAAAAAAATTCACTTTTTCTGGAAATGTGATTGGTCGTTAATGTTTGTGTTAGAATTTTTTTTTTATTTATAATTATATTAGTGTTACAGTTAAATTTGAAAAAAATAAATTAAAAAGCTAAAACAGTAGGTCGGCAGATGTTAGGGGCGAACCCCTAACCATCTAATAGACTGGATTGCATAGGAGGATCTAGCCATTGAAACTCAGGTCTACTTGCAATACAAAATTCAATTTGGTTGTGGGTAAAAAATTTAAAATTTAGTTATTTCAGATTTTAATTAATTTAGTTTTAGTTAATTTAATTAATTCAGTTATTTCAATTTACAATTGATGAATTAATTTAGTTTTAACTAAACGAATCGGTTTTTAATAGGAGGAGCACTGGTTGCAGAAAATATAGAGCTTGTGAAATCTACTGTGTTCTCATTAAATTATTGCATCTATGGACTCAATTCCATCTTTGATTCTTATATACAGCTGTTTCATCGTGGTTGCATAATTACATTTTTTTAATTCAATTAAGAGTTACCCAAGTACTTTATTTATATAAGAAAAAGCACTATCTATCACTTTAAATCATCTTATATAATTTTAAAAAAAATCTGATTTATAAATCATTCATATACTATTATTATAATATTTAACTAGTTTTCTTATTCTCATTAAATTATTATTAATAAAAATAAATTTTAAAAAATAATAATAAATTCTCTTTTGATATTCTAAAATGATTATTATAAACCAAAAAAATATAGTATTAAAGCGTCAAACATTATAAATCAGAAGGAGTAACTAGTTCAGTAAAAGAATCATCTCTAGTGCGCAGGTGAGTTGGTAAAACGTTCTTCTGGCTTAAATGAAGTCGCGGATTCGAACTGTACTCATGTAGACAACAATCTCATGTTCGATTTTTCTCTTCTCATTATAATTAAAAACAAATATTCCAATTACAATCCAATTTTTCAATACGCTGAAAATTAAGAGTAATCAATATTCATACCTCTAAAATAGATACATGATCGGTAATTTATTTTAAAAACAATAACAATATTTACTTGTAATTCATATTGTATGAAAATAAAAGTATTTGAGTAAAAATGTCAAAATACTATTCCCTTCGGTTTATAATATTTGTCGCATTTGATAATTTGTTTTTGGTACATAATATTTGTCACTTTAAAATATCAAAAGAGCATTCATTTCTATATTTTCATGTTTGCTCCCATTGATTTATTAAAAGAATACAATAAACATATAAAAATAATAGTCATAAATGTAAAGAAGTTTTAATGTAGGATTAACTTAGTGAAAATATTTATAAATTAGCAAAATATAAGACTAATGCGATAAATATTATGGACCGGAGAAAATATTTTTTACAAAATAAACTAGAATGACAAATTTTTTTGCAAGGCGTAATAAATTGTCCTAAATCATAATGATTCTCAACCTAAAGATACATGGAGTAGTTTATTGATTTGTTTGGTTGGTTAATGTTGTGATTGCCAATAATATGCCTTTTTTACCACTTAAATATGGAAAAGAGGAATTATAAAGTGGCAAATGGTGAATTGATATCATGAATATGACCAAACCACACTAACCAAATTCACTGTTTCCAAACTCCAAAATTAGGAGCATGCTGATAATGACTTATTTTAATCTTTTCTTGTTTTTTTTTTGATGAATAATCTTTTCTTGTTTTGATAAATACTTATTTTAATCTTTCATTACAAACATAATGCTTAATGTATGTAACATCGAATGATGTCCTTTTCTTATATCTAACACCTGTCACATTTTTATTTGTAAAGTTTCTAACCCAAACCTATAGAATCCGGATTGGAATTCTCTCAACTTCATCTTGAATTTGAGGGGTTATGTTTACGATTTATACCGTTTATTATAAAATAAACGTCGTAGATTAATTTGATCAAAATTGTTCTTTTTAATCTACACTGTTCATTTTATAATAAACGATGCAAGTCGTGAACATTGACCCCTTAAAATTTATTTTGCACTTAAGGAAATTCCAATCTATGAAATCCATATTAATTAATAACAATAATAAAGGGATATAATTTATCCGAATAAAACAACATAATAATATATATTTTTTTGATTTTTGAATATAAGGATTTGTTTTTACCTTTATAGGTATATACATTGAGAAATGCATAGTGTTTGGGTAGATGATAATTTTTTTTTGATAAATAACAATTATTTAATATACCCCACCTTTTTAATATACTAGTTTCGCATTACGTGCTATGCACGTGACTCATAACGTAACTCCTCAATGAACATATTAATAAATTTATTATAATAATATTAATTTTTTATTTATAATTAGTTAAGAAATTTTGTAAATATAATATATTCGGTTATTAAATTTATTTTCCATACTGAATTTATTCTTCTTTTGGTTTTATAATAACCATAATAAAATAATTAATTTAATTTTATTAATAATATCTTTAAAAATAATAAGATAAAAATATAAATAATAATATATTGACCAAATTCAGTATTTTAATTTTGTAATTCAATCAAACTAAAAAATAGGTATTCCTACTAATTTGGAGACAATTTAGTTATTTCTTACATACTAAAAATTAAATTGGAGATAATTTAGCTACCTATTCTAATTAGGACTTTAATTACAATAGTGATTAACTAAATAACTAATTAGTTAATGACTATAAAACTTTTATTTAGTAGTAAATTGAAAAGAATTATTCAGTAAATTTGTCTGCCCCCCATTCATGCTTTTATATATAGTATAGATGAAGAAAGAAATGGAAGTAGAGACAAATAAAGGATAAGTAAAATATATGGAGAAAGAAAGGGAGTGAAATGAAAATAGAGAAAAAAAGAGTGAGGCAAAAAATTATCCATTACCAGTGGACCTTTTATTTGCTGAGAAAAACAAAAGATAAGTAAATTGAGAAAAAAATATTCGAACAATAAATGTCATCAGACTTCTGAATTAACAAAGTTAATGATCTTTTTTGTTATACAGTAATTAACAAAGTTAATGATCTAAATAGAATATATTAGTCTTTTCTATAACTATTAAGTATTAACGTCATAACTAATGAGTCTATCTGGATAAATTTTATTCCCTCCGTCTCATTTAAAAAGAGACGTATCTCATTTTTATTTGTCTCATTTAAAAAGGTCATATCATATTTTTTGTGTCAATTTATATGAATTTTTTTTTTATTTTATTTTCTCTTTTCATAATTAATAACTATTAGGAAGTTCTTATTTAGACCTGGTACATAAAAAATTCACGGACCTATCCAATAATAACTATTAGTTTATACATAAAATACAACACTATTTTAAATAGAGAAGAAATAAAAAAAAATACTATAGAAATTAATGCTTTTTTTAATACTAGTTTCGCATTACGTGTTATGCACGTGGCTCGTAACGTAACTCGTCAATAAATATATTAGTAAATTTATTATAATTATATTAATTTTTTATTTATAATTAATATTAAATTAGTTAAGACTTTTTATAAAAATGTAATAAATTCGGTTATTAATTTTTTTTCAATACTGAATTTATTCTTCTTTTAGTTTTATAATAACCATAATTAATTAATTAACTTAATTTTATTAATAATATCTTTAAAATAATAAGATAAAAATTTAAATAATATTATATTGACCAAATATAAAATTTTAATTTTGTAGTTCAATATAAAAAAAAGATAGGTATTCCTACTAATTTGGAGACAATTTAGTCATTTTTTACACACTAAAGCCTAAATTGAAGATAATTTAGCTATCTATTCTAATTAGAACTTTAATTACAATAGTAATTAATTAAATAACTAATTAGTTAATTACTATAAAACTTTTATTTAGTAGTAAACTGAAAAAGATTATTCAGTAAATTTGCCTGTCCCCCTCCCATCTGTGCTTTTATATATAGTACTAGTTTTTGCCACGTGCTACGCACGTGAGCGATATTATATGACCCGTTATTTATAATTACATATTTAGATATTTTTTATTTTAGTAATATATATATTATTTATATTAATTAGGATTGTATTTTTATTTTCGATTTGTATTTAATTAACAAAGTATTAACTTTTTAATGAAGATCAAGGTTTTTCAACTTCTATAATAACCAAATAAATTTTATCACCAGATTTACAAAAATAGTGTTTAATTAAGAGTATATACATCAATAAAAAGATTAGATTAAAGTTAGATTATTAGTTTGCCTAACTCATCCCACATATATAGAGTTATAGTGTTAGGTTAATACTGCAATTTTGCAACCTAAATTTATCAAAAAAAAGTATATTACCTTTTATATTAACTAGTGTCGCTTTACGTGTTTCACACGTGGCTCATAGCGTGACTCGTCAAATAATAATAATTATATTTATTTATAAAATATTAAATAATAATTAAAATGGTAGTTAATTAGGAATATTTATAAAAAAATATAGATATAAAATATATTAAATAATAATTAAAATAATAATTTATTAGAAATAGTTTACTTTAAGAATTCTAAATAATTGAATAATAATTTAAATAGTTTATTTTAACTAGTACTCTAAACAGTTAATATTAATATAGTATTATAAGTAGTTGATTTTAGTTCGTACTCTAATTTTAATAATTATCTCAATATTTTTAATTAATAATTATATTTTATAAAGTAAAAAAAACATTAATGTAAAAATATTTGTTACTAAATAACCCATTCAAATTCCAAAAAATAAAAAGTCGGCGGCTCAAAAGAACAATTAGCAAATGGAATTTTAAATTAAAACCAAGAATTGAAAATTGTGGCATCTGAGTTTGGTTATAGTAAAAGATTAGGAAAATACTATTTAACCCACCATTTTGTACCTCCTTCATTGTCCCTCCTTACGTAGCAGCATTTAATTCGTTCAATATTCCCCTCCTTACGTGGCAGCATTTAATTTGTTTAATTCGTTCAATTCTCCTCCCTTCCTTCATTGTCCCTCCTTACATGATTAAGAGTATTCAGTATAAAGTGATAATAATAAAACCTTACCTTAAGCTATCAATTAGCAAAAATTACCACGATTGTTGGAAATATTTAGAAAACATAGTGAATTGTTCTATCGTATGCTAACCAATATATCGATTACTTGTTAAAATCAAATTAACTATTTTCTTATTCTAATAGTATTTTATTTTTATTAATTAATTACTAATTCAGTTAGAAATAACTAATGACCATAAACATGTTATTAAAATAAATTTGAAAGGATAGTTTAGTAAATTTGCCTGTCCCCTACGCACGTGTCTCGTAACGTGACTCGTCAATTCATGTATTATTATTTTAAAACAAAATTAAAAAAATCAAATTAAATTTTTTTATATAGTTTTAAGCATAAATAACAAAGATTTGGACAATATTAATAGTGTTGCTAGTATAGTCAAATTAAAAAATTGATATTCCTATTATTTTGGAAAAAAATTAACTATTTTTCTACACTCAATTAGTATTCCTCTGTCATGATACAATTTTATTTTAACTAAGACTCTAATTATAATAATTTTTTAGTGATTAATTAAATAACTAATTTGTTAATTACTATAAAACCGTTATCTAATATAAATTAAAAAGGGGTATTCCGTAAATTTACTAAAAAAATTTTTTGATGAATCGAATTATATTAAAAAACCACCAAAGGTGGCAAAACCTCCTACTCTAGCTTTCGCACATGAAGTGACACATACTAGATGGCACACTAGAGGCTACAACTAAGAGCGAAGGTTAAAAGGTTACATCTTGAAAAAGAATATTGTAAGGATTTCTGAAAAAATCCGACCCTGAATTAAAAAAGGTTATTCCATAAATTTACTAAACTAGTTTCGCATTACGTGCTATGCACGTGGCTCGTAACGTAACTCCTCAATGAACATATTAGTAAATTTATTATAATTATATCAATTTTTTATTTATAATTAATATTTTCGGTTATTAAATTTTTTTCATACTTATTTATTCTTCTTTTGGTTTTATAATAACCATAATTAAACAATTAACTTAATTTTATTAATAATATCTTCTAAAATAATAAGATAGAAATTTAAATAATAATATATTGAGCAATTATAATATTTTAATTTTATATTTCAATCAAACTAAAAGATAGGTATTCCTACTAATTTGGAGACAATTTAGTTATTGTTTACATACTAAAAATTAAATTGGAGATAATTTAGCTACCTATTCTAATTAGGATTTTAATTACAATAGTGATTAATTAAATAACTAATTAGTTAATGACTATAAAACCTTTATTTAGTAGTAAACTGAAAAGGAGTATTCCGTAAATTTGCCTGTCCCCCCCCATCCGTGCTTTTATATATAGTATAGATTAAAAAGGGTTATTCCGTAAATTTGTATGTCTCCCCCCTGCTTTTATAGATAGTATAGATAGATTAGGAGTATAAGGACTCTTATTTCTTATCTAATTTATAGTAAAAGAGGATAATTTTCATATTTAATTAATTAAAGCTACGTATACACAAATATCTAAATGGCTATTTAGGTTATTAATGATAGTTTTATTATAGTTCACCAGCCTTTATAACTTCTAAATAATAGTGATCTTTGATTTATAGTACACTGCCTACTCCTATCTAATGTTGCTGTAGTTATCTTTATATTACATTGATTTAAACTAATTTTTTATTACGGAAGAAAACAGTGTATTCATATTATTTGATTTAAATTGAACTATTATTAATTTTATATTTTTTAATAATTCTGAGAGATAATAGCCAAAAATTTAGTAGTTTAATGTTCATTGCTATCTTCATACCGAACTTCATCGTCAACAGCTCCGCCACTTCGACGTTACTCACCCCTTGAAACTGCCGGCAACCATGAAAAATTACTGAACCTGCACTATTCCGAATAACAACTGCAGACCTGCAATTTTTCTGTCTTTTGAGAAACCTGCATCTAGTAACCTTTAACCATCCCTCACAAGGCAACTTCTATTTAGTAGCAGGTGTCTTCTTCTTCACATGGGCTTGATTAGCAAGGGAGTTGCATTGTTCCAACATATGTTGTACCGATTGGAAAAGTAGATCTCCATCCCATCTTTTATTTTCATGGATTAGGTTGTTTCTATCATTCCACAGTATAAAAACGTCTAAAATCATCGTGGTTGAGGACAGCCATTAAAGACTCAATCCAGTCTTCAATTTGCTTTTCATGTTGATCGTCGATCCGCAAAGCCAGCGGTGATATAAACCACAAACCACGTATAAGAGCATGTATTTTTACATTATGGACTTTACAATGAAAAATTTATCACGGTGTCATTTCAATTTAGAGTATTTCTAATTTTTTCTATGAGTAGTTGTATTTGTATGTTATACAATGACTTAAATATGCATATTTAAATTAGAATTTTATTTAGTTATTTTATTATTAATTAGACTTGTATATAATTTTGTAAATTTTTTAATTATTAAAGGTTAATGTTATAAATTTGCCTGTCCTCCCCCCTCCCCCTTCACACTTATAGAATAGTTATAAACTAGCGTTTCGCCACGTGCTACGCACATGATCAACATTTATATGACCCGCTATATGTATTATTTATTAATTTAACTATTAAATGATATATTTTAGTTTTTATTTTATTATTTGAAATAAAAAAGTGATAATTTCAATAATAATAATAATGATAAAGATATCACAAAAGTTTTACAATTAAAATGATAATGTTTGATAAATTAATTATTAATCATATGTCTTTTCCATTCTTAAATGGATTTTTGTGGTTGTTTTTTCACCTTCATTTTATGCTAGGATTTAGCATGAAAAATTATCTATCTATACTATATATAAAAGCACAGATGGGGGGACAGGCACATTTACGATAATATCCTCAATAATAATTTAAAAAATTATGTTAATATTTTATATTAATACAATCCAATAATCAATCCTAATTCAACTCATAATATACTTCCTTATCCAAATACGATATTAACTTTCCTAGAATATAGCATCCTTAATAATCTAAACTTTAAACTTTTCTAAGTGAATAAAAACTCTATAATGTTTGATTACCATTTTCCTTAATGAACTCCCATAGCTATAGCAACCAGAGATAGATTAATTTTACTAATTAGCGGTGTTGTCAATTTTGTACACTGTATTTACGAAGTTGGGAATTGAGGGAATTAGGTATTTTGTATATGTAATAGTAATATCATAATAATAAACTTAAGTAAATGACTTATAATAGAATACTCATTGGGCGTGTTAATAGCAATTTTATATATTTTCAATTTAAAGCAAATTATTTAAAAAAAACAAACAAATTTGGAATGTGTTAGCAATTTTATATTTTTTTTCAATAAAAAAAATCAAGAGAATTAGGATTTTTTATATATATAATACTAATAACATAATAAGATTACTTAATTAGTTTGCTTATTAAATTACTTATAATAGACTAATCATAGTTAAAAATATCATCAGTTTTATAAACAAACAAAAATTATAACTAAATTTATATTTAATTATATAAAAAATATATTGAAAAATATAATAGATTAAAAGAAATATATTATCAACGTCAATTAATTTTAAAATCAATAAATTGAAGTATTATTTTGTTTATAATAAAAATTCTAATTAATTTTTATGTTGATTATAAATAAACACATTGGTATAATTATAATGAATTTAATTAATACAAATTGGCGGGTTACACTACGAGCCACGTGCGTAGTACGTAATGCGAAACTAGTATGTTTAAGTAGAGATATCGTTGGACTATTACTACCTTTAATATTAATTTCCTACCTATTATTAAAATTCTCATTTAGTTTTATATTTTACTTTTTTATTAAAATAAAACTCTTTAATTATTTTACGTGAACAATATTCATATAACCCAATATATATTTAATAGTAATTTAAATATTAAATAAAATTAGTTAGTAAAATAAATTATTACAAATGATTTTTTTATAGACACATGCTACGCACGTGAATGATAATTATATGACCCGTTATAAATCAAACAATTCATATATAGCTAGACACATTTTTATATATCCATTGTTTAATTTAAATACTAATTAAATGGTTAAATGTAGTATTTTAGCTATAAATAATTCATAATATATTTTGTATATTTAGATTAAAATTGTAGCACACATTATACATATTAAAAAAAATTAATTACATATTTACTATTTTAAAAATGGTTTCAGTTTATCTTTCATTTTAATATAATTTAATAATTAGAAAAATCTCACATCAACAATTCCTAATTGTTGACCATTAATTATTTTATTCAATGCATGCATACTATTGTTTGTCAGTCACAATGAATAGTAAAAGCTATGTTCATTGTGTTAGATAATCATAGATTATAGGAAAAACCCATTTCCAGGTCCTTAAAGTATACCTGTTTTGATTATCTGGTCCCTAAACTAAATTTTGTCTTTTACTGGTCCCTAAACTACACGGATTCGCGACTTCAGGTCCCTAAATGGAAGTCTGTTAAAAGTGTGTCTGCACGCTCCGTTAAAACAACAAAAGCAATTAATAAGAATCCACGTATGAAAATAATTGATGACAGTGAAAATACACGTCTGCAATTTCCAATACATGGCAACGGGTTTATTGAAACGGTAAAATGGATTTTAATTGGGTCGGGATATAAAGGTTTGTCTAATTGTTTTAGGGTTTCAACTCAACACAAACAGAAAATCACCATAACTTACCATTGCATCGACCTGTCGGCTATGGCTGAAGAACTATCAGAAGACATTTTGAAAAATCAAGAGGATTATGCAGATGGATTCCCCATCTTCAATGTTCCTAAATGCAAATGTGGAATGCAAGAAAGGGTCATGGTGTCGTGGACTGAAAAGAATCCTAGGAGGCGATTCTTTCGTTGCGCAAAACCTAAGGTTAGTTCTGTGAAATTCATCTTCTTATGGAGTTGGTATTCTAATTTTAGGGTTCCCCATTTGATTTTAGGGTTCTGATTTTAGGGTTTCTGATTTTATGGGTGTAATATCCCGTAATTTTTTTTTTGGCTTTTTCCAATGGGATTCCAGTAATTTTGGAGTCGTTTGCATATTCGTGGTTCGATTTGTGGTTCGAATCGTGATCTGATTCGTGTTGGGTTGGTTTTGGGTCATCCAAAATTCGGTTCGACCAAATTTTGGTTGGATCTCGTTAACCAAATTATATATGTGTATTGTTGAATAATCTTAATACACTACAAAAGTTAGTTATCCTTTTATTCTCATTATTATTTTTAATGGTGATAGTATTTTAATATTAGTGATAAAAAAGCCCAATCAAGTATTAAACGTTATGTTGGCTCGCAAGAATGTGACCTGCATTCTTCTTTTATTCTTCAGTTTAGTTCATTAACCCTAGCTGTTTCTTGCCTATTTAATCTATATTTTTTTTACCCTAATCATTCTTCTATTATTCAACCTTAGCCGTCACGTTATTCTGCAAATCTCTGAAAATTTCACTCTCTCAATCCCTCCCTGATTTCTGCAATTCGGTGAGTAACTTTTGAATTTCAGTTTAATTCATTAATGGTCCTTATCGTTCCTGATCAATATCTCGTTCGTTTTAGCAGCGAAGCGAGATTCATTGTTTGCTGGCATAGCTAACTCAGTCCTCTTCGATTCTACGATTGAAATTTGTTATTTGGTACGTTATCCTCTCCGTACGAATCGCCATCGTTTCACTGCTTTTGCTGTTTTGGGATGCTGTTTGGATTGTTTAATTGCGGCTGCTGTATTCTGGTTATTGATTAATATGTTATTCTTTGAGGATTTGATAGTTGCATTAACAATAAAGATTAGCATCACCATACTATGTATTGATATTGAGATTGTAAATTTAATCCTACAACAGCGTGTTTTGTAGCTTGAAATTGTAATCAAACGCTGAGTGATTGAATTAGATGTTCTTTTCCGGCAAATACCATTGGACTAGCCCATACCTTCTTTGGGTGAAATACTGAAAACAATTCTAGAAATTATGTATAGGTGACAAAATTAAAGAAAACTTCTTGAATTTGTTTTGAAATACTGAAAACAACAATCTATCCGGATTAAATTTGTGGTGCCCTTGCTAATTAAAATTCAAATTGAGTAACTGAAGCCAATTGGAAGAAGTAAGGTGAATACTTGCTGTAAACCCATATAAAAGTAAATATATCAAATTTTGTTATCAAATTGTATGCAAAGTTCGACTTGAGAGTGCTAGCTGCAATAGTTTGCAACAGTATTATTATTTTGCCATAGATTATTATAATTGATGGAACAAATGTTTCATAATCACCATGGTTATAGTTTTATTTGCACTCATTATCTGGGATCCATGGCAAATAGTTTGCACTCATTATAATCACCATGGTTATGGTGATTATTTCCATATATCAAGATAGTTTGTTTTATTATCTTTTAATTGAATAATTATTCGGATAATTATTATTTTTGAGACTTTTGGCTTGTTGTGCCAAATTGGCTAAATTACAATTTAACTTTTAAATTATTTTTCCTAACTTATTTTAGTTAAGTAATTATAATGACTGTTGATTACTTATATTTCAAGTTATTGAGTTCCGATTTTATATTTGATTATTATTTTATCAAAAAGTATTATTTTGGAATTATAAACCGTGGTTTATAATTTTGATAAAATATTTTGTCGGGTTAGACTTGGGTCGCCCGACATGTGAGGTCAGCTTGGTAGTTATCGGTACTCGGCTAACCCACTATTTGAAAATTAAATTGATTTATTATTTAATAAATATTTAAATAATATGTTCTGAAACGGATTTTAAAGCGGGAACTCAATAGACTGGACTTGTTTATAGTATCAAAATTATTTGGGTATTGTGTTTACTCTGTGTGGCTTTTACCTTGACTTGTTGTTTGTGCTAGTCCTACGTGGTGTCTAGTACTCTCTAGAGTTAGGGTCTATTTTTAATTATGATTTTATACCTTGTCTAGACTCGTCGATTGTTTCGTACTTCAGAGGCGAACCACAGTTAGATTGCTTGCCAGGTTTCACGTGGAATAGCAAGCAGTGAGTTTATATCTCTATTTACCTCTTTATTAAGAAAATGTTATATTTTGTATATGTATATGTATAAACAGCTTTTGAACTGTTTTTCGGCATTGTGGATTTGATTTGGAACGTGCTACTCGATGGGCATCATCGGGACTGCGTGCGCACCGGTAATGAGTATGGTATTGAGGTAGGTTTGAGATACGTCTCACCTTAGTGAGGGCACCGGTGGAAGATACGTCTCCTGAGCTCACTATTTTATTAAGTGATAGTCGGGGATCGGTTATTGAGATACGTCTCACCGACACGACAATGGATTTAGAATTGTGGTTTAGGGTTTCATTGATAATCCATAATGAAAATGTTTTATTAAACGTTTTTTAAAGTTTTCAACTTAATAAATGTAAATGGTTATATAAACTCTACTCAGTAAATCTGACCCTGTTGTTTTTCCCAATTTTCCCCAGGGTTGTGATTTGAGCGAGTCAGCTGGTCTCTGATTCTTTATTTCCTCAGAGGTTTATTTTATTTTATTAAAACTATTAAATTGATTTTATTCTTAGACTGCAGTAGTAATTAGAAGTCGTACTTGTCTAATACTTGTTATTAGAATTATTCAATTGATTAATTGTTGTTTTGGCATTAATATAATAACTTGGGTTATTAAATATTTATGCTATGTTGGAGACTCGGAATTGATCGAGCATCTATTATATAAATATTGTATTTTATGAACTGTTAGAACTAGGCTGAAGTCTCGGTTGCGCCCGAGCATTGTTTTCTTGCATGTTATGTATTTATAAGGTTAACTGTAAGGCTAGCTACGGGTTTTGGTACAACCATACCCATACCCTAGCGCCGGTCGCGATTCATGAAAATGGGTCGTGACAAACTTGGTATCAGAGCTTTGGTTTCAAACCAAGGCCATTTGCATGCTATGTGTTTACTCTGTTAAGTTGTTATTGAGTCATAGGTACTGCTGCGGAATTAGGATTCGTGTCTTGTCTTTTGAAACGTCATCTTTTAATTTTAAACTTTCTGCCTACACCGATAGGAATGTGTCGAGTCAGTCATTTTTATGTCTTGATTTGATGCTAATATTTTTTGTTGTTGATTCCGTTTCGCTTGGATGATATTAAATTGCTTTTGATTTCGAAAATCTTATTCTGATAAATTGCTTTAATTCATGGTTGGACATGATGTTATTTTTCTTATCATGTAGTTGATGCGTCTTACTGGGTGATAGTATTCTTGTTTTTATGCCTTTAATAAAAATTGTTGATGTTGAATTATTTTGTGAGTACTTATGGCGTTGGCGGAAAGCCTTGATTTTAAAAATGATATTTTGTCAGACTTTGACATTATTTCGGGTTTAAATGATTTTTAACTGAATTTTTTTATCATGTTTTGTGGATTACGTTGTTGGCCACGTATTATTTTAAATTTCCTTAAGAAAATTATTTTAGCCTAATTGGTGTTTTGACGTAAAAAGTTAAATGGGTAGTCTGGACACGACACCATAAAATTTTATTTTAGTATCTTGCCAGTAAAAATTGAAATTCATGTATTTCAAATTTTTACATTTGACTAATGATTGCAAAAGGGTTATTCTTCTGAAATAAAATGGATTTCTCGTATTTTAAAAAAAATATTAAAGATTACATCTGAATTGTTGTTTCCAAAACGACTGTCTTCGAAATAAAATTATTTTAAAAGGGAATATCGCTTTGACATTTTAATATTACATTTGTGATTTTACCATTTTGTAATTTGTCAACACTTTGATGTTGTTATGCTCGATTTGCTAGTTTAACTGAAGCTTTTGTTTCTGATAAGGTTGATTAAGAAAAAAATTATTTTCTCACTCGGGTGATGAGTCTGATGTGTTATTGGGTGACGTCGAGTTTCCTATTTAAAAAAAATTGAGATTTTGTTTTAAGTGCATTTTCCGGATTTACAAATATTTAGAATACGTTTTAGAAACGGTAGTTTTGGGTTTGACTTGGGTCACCCAAATTTAGAAGTTGGGCTTGGAAGTTGTAAGGACTCGGCTAACTCAATGGTTTTACGAATTAAGATACTTGGATACTTTTAAAGCAATTAACTTGTAAAGGAGGTTTTTCCGGAAAATAAATTTTAAAAAAAAAACTATGAGGCTCAAACTTGGACTTGAAAAGTTTTATGATTGACTTTAAATTTCAAAATAAATTTTAAATTGCACTCTTATAAGATGATATAATTACAAGTTGATTTTGATACGAAAAGTCAAATTTGTTGTAGCATGTCTTGATTTTGGTCTTTTAAGTATGTTGGGCTGATTTTGCTGAATTTCATGTTTGGTTGAACTATTTTGATTATTTTTATTTTTGTCACTTCGTTTGGAGTAACACGTGAGATGAATTAATTCACGTGGTCATGGATGACTTACCTTGTTTTATGGACTTAATATGTGAGTAAGATCATTGTTTAGACCCCAGTTGCTTTTGTCTTCGTTTTTAGTTTTGATGGATTTGGTGTTTTGTTTGTGAGTTGAAATTTTTGGGTTTCGATATCGAGGAAGTGTAGGAATTTTTTTTGAAACGGTTGGTAGTTTCTGATTATACAGGAAAGGAATATCGGTAATCCTGACCCGAGATTTTAAATTGGTGTATTTAATACGCTGGTGTTTTCATTAAGTTGATTCGGTGTGACGCGGGAACTGGTGGTAAGTTTTGTAGAAATGTATGTGATCTGTTATTTTCTCTGAATTAAGTTTCAGTTTATTTGGAGTTTTATTGGATATTACTTTATGCTTATGCGTTTTAGTGGAGATGTTGTTTTAATTTGTTTTGGTGGTATCGTATGATTTAGTAGAATGTAAGTATGGAATTGAAGGAATATTTTAAGGTTGCTTGCAAGAATTTAGTTGTGCTAAGTACGGTATATAATTATATGTAGATTAGAAAGCTTTCGTGGAAGTTTTCGATATTTAATTTAATTTCTATGGATTAAAGGATTTTGTTATGCTCAACTTATTTAATTACACGGTGATTTTAAAATAAAATTTGTTATATTAATTTGATTTTTGTTCAAACATTTTGGTTTATTGATATAAAGGTATTTTTGTAAACAAAGAGATTTGCATTGCTAAATTTTACGTCCTGATGGGAAGAAAGGATTTTTATCAAATCTGATTCAAAATGAATAATTAATTTTTCGGTTGAACGAGTTCTTCAAATCGTATTTTTGTTTGAAAGTAAGATTTAAAAGTGACTTAAAATTTTGGATGTTTTGCAACATTAATGTGTATTTTGAATACGGAGAATTTTTTCACGGTTGATTATTACGAGAAAAGGACAAATGATTTAGCAAGTTTGATTTATAGATAACATAATTTTTGTTAGCTGAACTGTTTCACAAATTTGCAACTTATTCAAAAGTAAAGGAAATTTGTGGATTTAAAATGCAAATATTTTGATTTTTCAGAGATTTACAAAACTGATGGTTTTCCAACTGCAAAGGTACTCGATTTTTGAATATATAAAGGAGGTGTAAGATGTAAAGTCTTTTAAAAGAGAGGTGGAAAATTTTGAATATAAAATGTTCTGCGTATTTGAAAATTTTATACTTTCATAGGCTTGTTTTGAGCATAACTAACAATCCGGTCGGGTAAATTAGTCGTAGTAATTTCTTGTTGTATACGAGGTTATAGTCAATCGATGGAATTATTTTGAGAATTTAGATTTGATTTGGGTATATGAACTAGTTGATTTAAAAAAAAAATCTGATGATTGTGTTTGGTGAGTTTCGACAACAAAGTTGGTTGGTCGACACTGTAGATTGAGGGTTTAATCGTTGAGAGTTTTGATATTGTTTTGTTCGAATATTAAATATTTTTGTATGGAATAAAGTTAAGTTTGTGAGACATAGTTAGGATGTAAGTTGATGATTAGATACTTAGATTACTACGACCTATATTATTTTTGAATGATTGGAGGAATAACTAGGATTGAGATTTTGTTACTAATCTGGAGATTCTGCTATCATGAGTTAAGTTTACTTATTCTTTTGAATGACGATAAGAGTTTTGTGTTTATGATTCACGAAGTTAGTAGTATTTTCAAAATTGGTGATTCTTATGGTGTTTGTTTTTTACCGAAACATTATATGAAATTATTGAGTATTATGATCGATTATGTTGATGTCGAGCTTGTTATAAGTAGAAGAAAGTTAGTGTGGTAGAGTAATAGATTTTATCAACTGTGTTTTCAGTATCCCTGTTTGAGACGATAGAGTTTGGAATTGTAGACCTAGAGTTGAGTTTTAGGCTTAATCTTGCACTCTGTTATTGAGAATTTTATAATAGATAAGATTCGAGATGGTTTTGGAAGCCACTCCGGTAAAGAGTAATCATGACTCTCAGTTGGAAAGTTATTGTTTATTCACATTTCGTGTATTGAGTAATAGTTGGAACACCAAGTTGTTAGAATCAGAATAGTGTACATATGTGTATTGTGATCGCTTACATTGCAAATCAGTTTTAGATTTGAGATTTGAGATTCGTTCTTAATTATCCTAAGTATATCAGTCGAGTGTTGTGTAGTAGAGTTTGTTTTATCGTAGTTGATTTCACCTAGAGTTGGAATTATCGTTTCTATTAAGTGGAACTTAGTGTCGATGCTTTAATGGGCATTTTAGATTGTTCGGTTTATACAAATGGTAGTATTGAGTTATCATTCGAGAAACAACCTGTTGAGTTTTGCTTACGCAAGTGCGTTGGTCGTTGAGTACGGAAAACTTTTGAGCACAGTTGGGGTGGTTCTTGGTTGAGAACTGTTCTTGAAAGAAAGGGTTCGTTTGCAGTATTGTTGTTTTTGTTGTCTTTGATTTCGTTGGGTATCTTGTGGATGCGTTTTCACTTTGGTTACGTGCATCTTGTTCAGATTGACGCGTAGTTTTACGCTATGTTGTACGTCGGTTGTTTTGTTTTAAATTCCAGGACGAATTTTTAATAAGTTGGAGAGAATGTAATATCCCGTAATTTTTTTTTTGGCTTTTTCCAATGGGATTCCAGTAATTTTGGAGTCGTTTGCATATTCGTGGTTCGATTTGTGGTTCGAATCGTGATCCGATTCGTGTTGGGTTGGTTTTGGGTCATCCAAAATTCGGTTCGACCAAATTTTGGTTGGATCTCGTTAACCAAATTATATATGTGTATTGTTGAATAATCTTAATACACTACAAAAGTTAGTTATCCTTTTATTCTCATTATTATTTTTAATGGTGATAGTATTTTAATATTAGTGATAAAAAGCCCAATCAAGTATTAAACGTTATGTTGGCTCGCAAGAATGTGACCTGCATTCTTCTTTTATTCTTCAGTTTAGTTCATTAACCCTAGCCGTTTCTTGCCTATTTAATCTATATTTTTTTTTACCCTAATCATTCTTCTATTATTCAACCTTAGCCGTCACGTTATTCTGCAAATCTCTGAAAATTTCACTCTCTCCCTCCCTGATTTCTGCAATTCGGTGAGTAACTTTTGAATTTCAGTTTAATTCATTAATGGTCCTTATCGTTCCTGATCAATATCTCGTTCGTTTTAGCAGCGAAGCGAGATTCATTGTTTGCTGGCATAGCTAACTCAGTCCTCTTCGATTCTACGATTGAAATTTGTTATTTGGTACGTTATCCTCTCCGTACGAATCGCCATCGTTTCACTGCTTTTGCTGTTTTGGGATGCTGTTTGGATTGTTTAATTGCGGCTGCTGTATTCTGGTTATTGATTAATATGTTATTCTTTGAGGATTTGATAGTTGCATTAACAATAAAGATTAGCATCACCATACTATGTATTGATATTGAGATTGTAAATTTAATCCTACAACAGCGTGTTTTGTAGCTTGAAATTGTAATCAAACGCTGAGTGATTGAATTAGATGTTCTTTTCCGGCAAATACCATTGGACTAGCCCATACCTTCTTTGGGTGAAATACTGAAAACAATTCTAGAAATTATGTATAGGTGACAAAATTAAAGAAAGCTTCTTGAATTTGTTTTGAAATACTGAAAACAACAATCTATCCGGATTAAATTTGTGGTGCACTTGCTAATTAAAATTCAAATTGAGTAACTGAAGCCAATTGGAAGAAGTAAGGTGAATACTTGCTGTAAACCCATATAAAAGTAAATATATCAAATTTTGTTATCAAATTGTATGCAAAGTTCGACTTGAGAGTGCTAGCTGCAATAGTTTGCAACAATATTATTATTTTGCCATAGATTATTATAATTGATGGAACAAATGTTTCATAATCACCATGGTTATAGTTTTATTTGCACTCATTATCTGGGATCCATGGCAAATAGTTTGCACTCATTATAATCACCATGGTTATGGTGATTATTTCCATATATCAAGATAGTTTGTTTTATTATCTTTTAATTGAATAATTATTCGGATAATTATTATTTTTGAGACTTTTGGCTTGTTGTGCCAAATTGGCTAAATTACAATTTAACTTTTAAATTATTTTTTCTAACTTATTTTAGTTAAGTAATTATAATGACTGTTGATTACTTATATTTCAAGTTATTGAGTTCCGATTTTATATTTGATTATTATTTTATCAAAAAGTATTATTTTGGAATTATAAACCGTGGTTTATAATTTTGATAAAATATTTGGTCGGGTTAGACTTGGGTCGCCCGACATGTGAGGTCAGCTTGGTAGTTGTCGGTACTCGGCTAACCCACTATTTGAAAATTAAATTGATTTATTATTTAATAAATATTTAAATAATATGTTCTGAAACGGATTTTAAAGCGGGAACTCAATAGACTGGACTTGTTTATAGTATCAAAATTATTTGGGTATTGTGTTTACTCTGTGTGGCTTTTACCTTGACTTGTTGTTTGTGCTAGTCCTACGTGGTGTCTAGTACTCTCTAGAGTTAGGGTCTATTTTTAATTATGATTTTATACCTTGTCTAGACTCGTCGATTGTTTCGTACTTCAGAGGCGAACCACAGTTAGATTGCTTGCCAGGTTTCACGTGGAATAGCAAGCAGTGAGTTTATATCTCTATTTACCTCTTTATTAAGAAAATGTTATATTTTGTATATGTATATGTATAAACAGCTTTTGAACTGTTTTTCGGCATTGTGGATTTGATTTGGAACGTGCTACTCGATGGGCATCATCGGGACTGCGTGCGCACCGGTAATGAGTATGGTATTGAGGTAGGTTTGAGATACGTCTCACCTTAGTGAGGGCACCGGTGGAAGATACGTCTCCCGAGCTTACTATTTTATTAAGTGATAGTCGGGGATCGGTTATTGAGATACGTCTCACCGACACGACAATGGATTTAGAATTGTGGTTTAGGGTTTCATAGATAATCCATAATGAAAATGTTTTATTAAACGTTTTTTAAAGTTTTCAACTTAATAAATGTAAATGGTTATATAAACTCTACTCAGTAAATCTGACCCTGTTGTTTTTCCCAATTTTCCCCAGGGTTGTGATTTGAGCGAGTCAGCTGGTCTCTGATTCTTTATTTCCTCAGAGGTTTATTTTATTTTATTAAAACTATTAAATTGATTTTATTCTTAGACTGCAGTAGTAATTAGAAGTCGTACTTGTCTAATACTTGTTATTAGAATTATTCAATTGATTAATTGTTGTTTTGGCATTAATATAATAACTTGGGTTATTAAATATTTATGCTATGTTGGAGACTCGGAATTGATCGAGCATCTATTATATAAATATTGTATTTTATGAACTGTTAGAACTAGGCTGAAGTCTCGGTTGCGCCCGAGCATTGTTTTCTTGCATGTTATGTATTTATAAGGTTAACTGTAAGGCTAGCTACGGGTTTTGGTACAACCATACCCATACCCTAGCGCCGGTCGCGATTCATGAAAATGGGTCGTGACAATGGGTTTCTGTTAATTTTATGGAATTGACCTTCTTAATTAGGATATCAGCTAATTGTATGGTTTTAATTAGATTTTAGGGTTTGATTTTACGTTTGAGGATTTCTGATGTTAGCGTTTCTCATTTTAGGGTTTTTTTCCTAATGTTAGTGTTTTTTAATTTAGATATCTGATGTTCTCGTGTTTGATTTAAGGTTTAATTGTGATCTTATTTGTTTCTGCTGTTAGGTGTATGGAGAGGCCAAACCATGCCCTTTTTTTAGGTGGTATGATGAGGAATATGCTCCTCACATCAAACACATGTTGTATACTATGAATAAATCCAATGAGGAACTGCATAAGGAAGGAGAGAAGCTCAGAGGAGACGTATTTGAGTTGAAGTATTTGATAGATAAAACAAGTATTATTGATGCAATTTCTATGGAGGATGAACTGATTAAAGCTAGTGACAAAATTGAGAAGATGGAGGTGGAGCTAACAGATTTGTATTCCTCTAATAGGGGACTGCAGATGGAAATAAGAGAATTGAAGAACGAACTCAATGGTCGCTGGATTAGAGAAGGAAATAGAGGAACTGAAGGTTGATAAAGCACCTCCTCTTAATGTAGTAATTAATTTGTTATGGTAAATTTGGAACTGTAGTGAATGTTGTGTTTAAATTGAGGAACTTATGTGATTGTTGATATTTGTGTTTAAATTCAGAATTTGTGGCATGTGATTTGGATTGTAATTTAATGTGTTTGTGGTATGTGTTTAAACTCAGATTTGTGGATTTGTTCAGAACTTGTAAGATTGTCCATAATTTGTAACTCAATTCATAACTTCTGGTTCAATACAGGACTTGTAACTTCTGGTTCAATTCATAATTTGTAGCTCAATTAATAACTTATGATACTTGGTAGCTAAATTGAAAGTGAAAAAATACAATGCATTTCATTTCAAGTTCATGACAGTTCGTATCCAGAACACTATGGGTCCAAAAGAATACCCATATTAAGGACATAAACAGACCTATAAACAACACTTCCATGTGTCTCCAAAATGACATAAATACAACACAGATAAGACCTATAAACAGCACCTCCATGTGTCTTCAAAATGACATAAATTCAGCACAGCGAAGACCTATAACCACCACAACAATGTGTGTCCAAAAAAACTTAAATGTAGTAGACAACAAACCTAAAACCACCACGACAATGTGGCTCCAAACGTTCAAAACACCAAAATAGCAAGTTCAAACAACAGACTTACAGACCACGAAGCATCACAAACCTGTGCCTCACAAAATACAAAATATAAGTTCTAATATGATAGCTAAAAAACTACTTCTGCACATGTGCTATTTTCACATGAGCTTTCCCTTTTTCCTTTCGCTGCAAACTCTGTCTAGCTGACTGGGTAGTTGTTCGTGTAGTCTGTCCAAACGCAGGGTTTGTCACTGCTGATCCATAAGGTCCAAACAAAGGGCATGCCAGTGCTGATCCAGGCTACAAACACAAATATGATTTATGAGTCATTACACTAACATAATTAAAAAGTTCAAACCAGTAAAACAACATTAGAAATTAATAACATTTCACACTTACATTGAGTGTTGCTGCACCATCATCATCGATGAAAATTCCACGACCAATGGTTGGTCTGCGACCTCGCCCTCTACCTTGGCACCGACCTCGTCCTCGACCTCTAGAAACAGCTTGACCACGTCCTCGACCGCTTCCTTGCCTGATTGCATTGTCAGAGGTACTAGTACTAGCTTCACCACGTCCTCCGCCGCTTGATAGACTAGCCATTGCTCTTAGCACTGCCAATTTTCTTATTGATTCAGTCCTCATCCTTTCTTGATATGCACGTAGATCCGCCAAATGGACATCCACGTGCACACCGTGCCCTCACCCTAATTTTGTCATTTTTCACAAAATGAACAGCCAATTTCTTCACAATAGCATATTTAGCAACCGCAAATCGACATTCTTCTAAGTTTTTGAAAATCATACCCAACCCAAAAACTGGAATTTGGGTTTCAGGATCATAATTAACCTTGCTACTAGCCCTCCTCAGTGCATCATCCCCACATTCCTCATCACTTTAGCTATAGAAACTACCCAACTCATCACTGTCATAGTAGACACTGTCATTCTCATTATCATCAGAAGAACCACTGTCTGATTCCAGTTCATCGTCTCCGTCAGACTCAGGATCATCAACCTCTAAAGTATCCTCATCCTTCTCACTTTCCTGATGACCAGCTCGATCTCCATCCCCCTCATCAGCTCTCTCTCTCTCACCCTGACCACCTCCACCTCCATCCCTTTCTCTAGCTCCCCTTTTACTTTTCCTGCCGGTAGGTCTCGACTTCCTTACATTCGTTCTTGCTGCTTGTAATTCATCGTCTTCATCATCTGTCAATATGCTCACATTGACACAAACATTATCAAATGTTTCTTGGGGCAACCCATCATCCAAATTCACATCGTTGTCACCCTCGTCTGGTACCATTTGTCTACCCTCATGTGGTATAATTTCTCTAACCTCAACATCCTCGTCTACATCACCTACCCTCTTGACATATATGTGAAATTCTGGACCAGCATGCTCCTCATCAATGATGCGCCTCAAAGTTGAATCATCAGGGACTAACACATAGCCACGTCGCATACCTTTGTAGTAAATTGTCTGCATATCTCTACAACCAATTGAGCATATATATGACCTTAAATCAATGTAAGAAATCAGGTCCAAATCCAATTGTACAGCAGCTGTTATTGCACTACCTCCCTCATACTGCTCCGGTCTAAACAATCCCCCGTGATGTATTACCAACGTCGCAAGAACATCCAACATATTACCTGAAACAAACACAAATATCCCATTACTGAAATGCACAGTAGCAAACCAGTTACCCATCATTAGCTCAGAAATGGGAACACAAAGAAACTCTCTAAAATCCACCATATTTTAACATGTCCATTCAAAACATTATGAAATAACCCTAAACACTATGAAAAAACCTTAACAAACAACTTATTTTAGCAATTTAATATCAAAAAAGTCTGAAACCCTAAAAACATAATAATTAATCAATTAAGCAACAACTATAACACAAAACCCTAACTACTCGACAAAAACATGGCAATAGTAAAACCTAAAATTTCTTAAACTGGGGACCACAGATGACAACATTAACCATTATTATAAAAAGCACAAAATTATTCTAATTGGTATGCAGGGGACCACAATGTGAGTAAACAACAATATCTACTAACCTTTTTATCACAGCACAGGTCCCAACAATGGCGATTGCTTTAAATATCAAACCCCAGCAACGTTAACCCCACATACCCTACCAGAAGCAGATGGATCTTCGATTCAAGTGAATGAAAATAAAAAATGGAAGTTTCTAACCCCAGCAACGTTAACCCCACATACCCTACCAGTCGTGGATTTTTTTAGTGAAGGGGAATAAAAAATTCAGAAAATGACGATACCTAACTGAGAAACAAACAAGAACGGCGTATGGTATGATAAAAAAAATTAGGTTTAGGTTTAGAAGAAACTTTTGTTTTCAATTGAGATGAAACGGTGTCGCGTTCTGTTCAAAATTAGAGATCAGGTAAAACGGATCGTTTCATTCTTACCCAGTCACATTAATTGTGTGTCTGACTTGGCTTCCTACGTGGAAGCTCTATTTAAGTTCACACAATACCAACGGAGCGTGCAGACACGCTTTTAACAGACTTCCATTTAGGGACCTGAAGTCGCGAATCCGTGTAGTTTAGGGACCAGTAAAAGACAAAATTCAGTTTAGGGACCAGATAATCAAAACAGGTATACTGTAAGGACCTGGAAATGGATTTTTCCTAGATTATATTATACATTCACCTATATTTAAATTTTAACATGTTCACTTATTATTTGCAAAGTATTATCACGCGATAATTCTATTGGTTTAAATATTAATTACCCGGATTCTCTTATTAAAGTGGCCACTTTTATTTTGACTAGTTTCGCATTACGTGCTATGCACGTGACTCGTAACGTAACTCGTCAATGAACATATTAGTAAATTTATTAAAATTATATCAACTTTTTATTTATAATTAATATTAAATTAGTTAAAAAAATTGTAAAAGTAAATATAATATATTCGATTATTAAATTTTTTTCCATACTGAATCTATCCAACTTTTATAAAAATTACAGTTTTATCTAAATTTGACCAATTTACTATATATCTAATTTGAAGCTGCTTTTTCAAGTGTTAGTAACGTGACGTTCTGTCAATCGGGAAAGGTAAAATTGATTTAATTCTACCTTTTAACAATTGAATATGTAATTTAAAAAAAAAAGAGAAATAGTTATCAATTGAGATAACACATGGTTAGGATAAATTAATTTTGAAGAATATTAAGTCGATTTTGAAAAATTAAATATATTTCCAATGTATTGACTAAATTGGAATAGATTAATAATTTTTAAAAGATAATTTTTGAAAAGTCAATAAAATTTGACTTTTTAATGCCACTAGCCATTAAACAATTGATATAGTTTAGGATGATCAAAAATTCAGTTAAACCAAATTAACTACTAAACGATCTATTTTGGTTACTTCAGTTAAAGGTTTTTTGTCATTTTAATTAAAGGTTTTTGGTTGGAGTGGTCGGTTTGGATGATAATTTTTATTAATTTTGTTGTTTCTACGATTTTGTTAAATTAATTAGATCCAATTAAAGTGCTAAAACAATTCGATTAAGTTGGTTTTAATTATTAAGTCGGTTGGTTTTCACCATTTCTGCTGGTGCCTTACTTAAAAATTCAAATTAATACAAATTTAACTAATTTCAACAAAACAAAAAATGAAAAAAATAAATAAGCTATGTATTTTAAGTATGACACTGATTATCCTTAAAACTAAGTTAAAAGGAAACTTGTGTAGAAAGCAATGCATGGTGGTGATGTAAGTAGAGTAGAAAGCCCCGGATGAGGATTGAGAGTCCTTGTTTTGTTTTACTACTTATCTTACCACTAATTATTTCCTTAATTATACAAACCAATTTGATTTATCCTAACAAACCTCATCTCCATTTTTCCTATAACAATTCTTCCTTTTCTTTTCAGGATTTGGAATATTCTTAATTTGAATCGCCTCTCTATATATTTGTATGATATGATGCCATACAAACACTCTGCTACAAAATACAGAACCAAGAAAGAAAGAAAACCATTTGCTAAAATGGTGAGCCCTGGAAGTAACAAGCAGAAGCAACAGCACCGATTCGGCATTACAGAACCAATATCTTTTGGCGGCCCTACTGAGTACGATGTGATCAAGACGCGTGAGATCGAAAAGCTTCTGCAAGATGCCGGATTGTACGAGACTCAGGAGGAGGCTGTGAGAAGAGAGGAAGTGCTTGGCAGAATTGACCAGATTGTGAAGCGTTGGGTCAAAGTAGTCAGCCGCAAGAAAGGGTTAAATGAGCAGTTAGTGCAAGAAGCAAACGCCAAGATTTTCACCTTCGGTTCTTATCGATTAGGGGTGCATGGCCCCGGTGCAGATATCGACATTCTTTGCGTGGGGCCTAGACATGCGACGCGAGAAGAAGATTTTTTCGGTGAGCTACATGGAATGCTTTCTGAGATGCCTGAAGTCACAGAGTTGCATCCTGTTCCTGATGCGTATGTTCCAGTGATGAAATTCAAGTTTCTGGACGTTTCTGTGGATCTTCTTTATGCAAGATTGTCCCTTTCGGTGATTCCTGAAGATTTGGATATTTCGCAGGACTTTGTACTACACAACACGGATGAACAAACTGTTCGTAGTCTTAATGGTAGTAGAGTTACAGACCATATTTTACGATTGCTGCCTAATATTCAGAATTTCCGCACAACATTGCGATGCATGAAATATTGGGCAAAGCGACGCGGTGTTTATTCAAATGTGTCAGGGTTTCTAGGTGGTATAAACTGGGCGTTACTTGTCGCACGCATATGCCAGCTATTTCCCAATGCACTGCCCAGTATGCTAGTCTCCCGGTTTTTCAGGGTGTATACGCAGTGGCGTTGGCCGAATCCAGTCATGCTCTGTGCAATTGAAGAAGGATCTCTTGGTGTTCCAGTTTGGGATCCTAGAAGAAATCCAAAGGACAAGAATCATTTGATGCCTATCATCACTCCTGCTTATCCTTCCATGAATTCTAGCTACAATGTGTCGCACAGCACCTTGCGCATCATGTCAGAAGAGTTCCAAAGGGGGAATGATATATGTGAGGCTATGGAGGCAAGTAAGGCGGATTGGGATAATCTATTCGAGCCTGTCGCGTTCTTTGAAGCATACAAGAATTACCTGCAGATAGATATTGGTGCACAAAATGAAGATGATTTAAGAAAGTGGAAAGGCTGGGTTGAATCTCGTCTTCGTCAGCTTGTCTTAAGGATTGAGAGACACACATATAATGAGCTTCAATGCCATCCATACCCTGGCGAATTTGCAGACAAATCTAGGCCTCTACATTGTTCGTATTTTATGGGTTTGCAGCGTAAACAAGGAGCTCATGCAAATGAAGGGGTACCGTTTGATATCAGGCTAACTATTGAGGAATTTAAATATGTTGTCAATATGTATACCTCGTGGATGCCTGGAATGGAGATCTATGTAAGTCACGTAAAGCGACGAAGTATTCCTAGTTTTGTTTTTCCAAGTGGTATCCGTCCTTCAAAAGAAACTTGGGACAGCAGACGAAGTTTAGCAGAAAAACTAGCTGAAGGTAAAGGATTTTCAGATGGATCGGGTGAAGGAAGGAAGAGAAAGCAGACTGACGAAAATGTAGGAAATCTGAAGAAAATGTGTGACAGTTCAATGGAATCTTCACTGCCAAATACTACAAGTTTTACGAAACCATCAAATGCACCAGTGATCTCCAACAGTGGAGCTGCTGCATTCACTTCCTTATGTCCTAATGTTGGCTTGGAGGAGCTTGAGTCTGTTGAACTCGCGGCACCAATTTCTATTCGGATTCCATCTGTGGCTCAGCGAAAGCCACTTATCAGGTTGAGCTTCACCTCACTAGGTAGAGCCAATGTCAGATGCAGCTAGAAGGGACAGAGTGTAAGCTGGAAGAAAGCTGGCGCCTCAACATGAGCATTCTCTAGATTTTTAAATATAGATTTTTGAAATTTCAATCAATGTAGATTTTTATAAAAACTTATCATGTTGTCAATGATATGTTTTTGATATTAATTGTAGCTATCACTTTTTTTTATATTGCTTTATTTTTATTAAATTTAATAAATAATATCTTGATTGTTATATTTCATCCGGTTTTAAGCATTTAACTTAAACATTACAACTAAAAAATATAATCAATATATTTTAATTTATAAAAACTTTTACTAAGTTAACTGAATCTTAAAACTTGTTAACATTTATGAATATTATTTTTAATTGTGTTATTATATTTTTTTGAAAAGGGGATAAATTTAAAACAATAGTAATTAATTTTTTTTTAATATTTTTAAAGTGACAAATTAATATTCATCAACAAATTACACATTAAATCTTATTTATATGTGAATAAGAATTAAAAATAAATCAAAACCTTTCAACAATAAAGATAAAATTAGTTAATGGCCAAACAAAATTTATTTTGTTATTGTAACAATAGTATCTTGATTGTTATATTTCATCGGGTTTTAAGCATTTAACTTTAACATAACAATTAAAAAAATAATCAATATGTCTTAATTCACAAATACTTTTACTAAGTTAACTGAATTTTAAAATTTGTTAACATTTATGCATATTATTTTTATTTGTGTTATTATATCTTGTTGTGAATTTCAATTGTTGGCTTTGGGCACACCAAACTCCTGTCCAACCGGTTTATAATTTTCTATCTCCAACATTGAAACAAACTAAAACCAAGAAACTACTTCAGGCTAAAATTCTTCTAAGCATTAAATTTCTAGGCAATTTTGCTATCAAAAGAATCAGAATCATTTACAATAGTTTCGAGTCCTGAGCAGGTCAGCTACCACGAGAGGCTGAATCATCCTTATGTAGAGCAACATAGTTTACTGGTGATGCATTATAAAACCTGCTCTCTCTGCGTTCCTTCCCGGAAGATATCACATGCCGCCCTGGTGTAGCCCCACGCCGCCCATTTGGTGTTCCGGCCATGGTGTTTGCACTTGTGTTCTGCCCCAGAGGCTTCTTTGGTCTTGAACCATACAGTGCCTCTTGTTCAGCTGCAACTTGTTCTTGCTGACGTTTCTGTTCCTGTAAAAGTTTTGGGCAAAAGCATACGTGAGGTGCAATGTAGTAGGGAACCAAAAAACTGAAAATGGTGGAATAAGATAGCAAAGAAATAATATTTTTACCAATGTTATAAATATAGAATTTCAAAGTTCCATAAGCATTTTTAGAACGGAAATAAAATGCGGAAACATAACATTTGATAACTTTATGTGCAACATAAGTAAGGCATGTACAATAACTTAAGCACAGAATCATGAAAAAAGTAGATGAAAACTACACAACTTTGTAGTAGGTAAATGAAAAATACTGAAATGGCGAAATGGAAAGTTTATAAATATATTATAAATATAAAATTTCAAAGTTTTAAAAGCGTTTCTAAAAACAGAAACGAAACACGGAGACGTAACACTTGAGAAGTTCTCATGCAACATAGGTGAGGTATGTACAATATAACTTAAGCGGCATCATGGAAAAAGATGACAACTGCACAAATTATTTCAAATAACCACTCACTATCTAGAAAAAGAGAAATAAGTGGGTGAGCAATAGATACCCGGGATCGACGCTTCTCTTCCTCTCTCTCCTGTCTCAGATCAGTATAATCTTGCAAAGTTTTTAGAAGCGGAGCCTGGATATCAAAAGGAATTTTAGCTGCTGCTGCAAATGGCTTGACGTTAACACAAGAAAAATGAAGCTGGTGTACTACTAACCTTGTCATACAAGAATGGGACTCCATTCTCCAATTCCCATGCCTTCACTTTCGCAGTCAAATTATCAACAATAGCTAGACAACAGCTCGTGTCAAATTAAGATTCAGGGTAAAGGCATTGTAACTTTCACTCTATAAAACAAGCAATCAACTTTTTTCTCTACAAAACAAGCAATCAAGTGCAATTGTGATGCACGACTAGCATACTACTCCCTCCGTCCTAATAGAGTTGTCCACTTTGAGAAATATTTTTGTCCCAAAATTCTTGTCCACTTTGAAAAGGTAACTAACTTTTTTACTCAATTTTTCTATATTACCCCTATTTAAAATCCACTAATGAGTAAATTGAAAATAAATTGCAAGTGGACCCTATATTAAATAGGGGTATAACAAGAAAAGTAAGAAATTTTTTATAAAATCTATAGGTAATAATTGCTTTTCTTAAACTGTGTGATAAAGGCAAAGTGGACAACTCTATTGGAACGGAGGGAGTATATTATAGACCTTCACTTTCAACTCCGATTTATAGCACACTATTGATTATCTAAGTTGCTATGATTTCTTTTAAGTACGCGATTGAAATTTTCCAAAGTTTTATTTTCCCTCTTTATCAACATAAACTGAATGAATCACACTCTTTTCAGATTTCATAACTATTAATTGCCAAAACACTGAGGACGATGTATAAGCACATATGACTAATTTTTCCGAAAGACAGATGGTGTTTATGTTCAAGATACCAGCACAATAAGCGTAAGCGTTGCTCTTATGGTCCACATCACTGGAGACTAGAAATATAGTCATCTCCATAATTGGAGATCATTTCTAGAAGAGGTTATCAAACTTTACCATAATTTCAATAACAGAATAACATAAGGAAATGTGATATGATTGCAAGCTCACATGGTACTTTGCCGACCAGAATCCGTGCTTTTTCTGCACGTTTAAGATTTTTGTGTGCTCCTCTCCCTGCATTATATCTATTCTCATCCTGGTATTTCAAGAAATGGAACCCCATTGAATTATTCAGTAATTGTTATCTGGCAGCAAATTTAATTAATGGTTTCTAATCTCTTTCATGGATCCAAAAGCACAATTACATGAAAGTGGTGAATAATTCTGAAACAAAACAAATAAAGGCAAATGATAAATATCTTGTAAATTTAGACTAACTAGAATCAAGAAAGTGCAGGTGTTTTTGACAAGGAACAGGAGATACATCTAATTCAAATGCAATGGATCATATGACACCAGGACATCCATACTACGAAGCATGTGTACTCAAACCATGAATAAAGTAGCATCTAGCATAGGACTACTTGTAACAGTAGTGTCTGTGCAACTTTAAGAAATGAAAGAGAACAAATTAACGCGATCAGCATATAACATTCTTTTAAAAATTATGTTTCCCAGCAGGGCTTACTCTTTCATATTCATCAAGCCATTGTTCTTCCTCAGATGCACATCTCCACTTCTCTACCTTGTCCAAGATATCCTTCCGGCTTAAAGCGTGTTCTTTGGCTTTTGTGATCTGTTCATCCATGCTTGAAAGCAATTCAGATAGATCCACATTACCTATGACAGCACAATTAATTATGTAAGCAGCAAAAGATATATAAGTAGACCATACAGTCATCAAAATATCCACAATAAATGGGTCCGCATAAAAGGAATACGGCAAACAAGTCTATAGACTAGAATAATTCTGGCATCTCTAATATGGTTGCATTGATCAGAAAACCAGCTACTTTGCTAATCATTGCTGGCTTAAAATCACTATTGAGTATTGAAAAAAAAAAATTGCAGGAATAAATTAATAAAATAAATCTGAGAATAATTTCACAAAGATGCTACTAACTATCGACAAAATATGTAGTTGAATTACTAAAGATGAAGTGAAGATAGCATCTGATGCAACACATCAACCAACAAATATTCTTGAACAGGATATCTATTCAAGTATGCAAAAATGTGAAGTCCATGACAAAATGTTCAAGGAGCATTAGCAGAAACAAGCAAACCAATAAACACAAGGACCAACATCATAATTGTAGTTAGAAATAAGAAGCAATCGGATAACTTGCAGCTCCAACATCAAAACAAACATGCAAACACAAGTAGTAGTCACAGAAAATGCTGAATAGCATGGAAGAAAGTTGAGTTTTGCAGGAAACCAGATTCTGTAAGGCTAGTGAGCGTCTGCCTTGCTGCATCACCATCTACATCCATATGAACTCCTCTGTAGATTTCTTCCAGCTCATTTTGCCTCTTAAAAACTAACTCCTTCAACTTGCTGGTTTTGTAAACATTCAGTCTTTCAACTTCAATTTCAGCCTAAAAATTGTTAGCAGTATATGAATAAAACAGAAAACAATTCGTGCAGTAAATCAAACAGAAATTGAAAAAAGAACTGCTCCAGACAACTACTTCTGGAAAAGGAGAGAGATATTTTGTTACCTGCTCAATAACTTCAAGAGCAAGAGACCCCGACCTTAAATCTTCATCTGCAGAGGCAGAAATTAGCAAAGTAATATGGTCCCATTTTCTTTGCTCCTCAGGTGGAGTGTCCATTAGGTCCCATAGCTGTGTTAGTCTGCATCCAAGACCTTGAAGCTGAAATAAGAGACAAAGATTATAACACAAACAAGAGATGACATAGGTGATAGGTATGATAATATATCCCTCCAATGATGCAGAGGAGCTTGAATAGACTGCTTTCCTGCAGCAAATGCATCAGTTTTATTGCAATTTCAATTCCCTATATTCATCTCATAACTATTAGCCATCTGTACAATTTTACTGAAATTATAGATACAGTGCACATCTCATCAGCCAACTTTTTTCCAATGATATAAAGACACATGAAATGAAAAAGAAACTAAGACATGAATAATGCTACAATATGATTGTGATAATTTCAGGCTAAAAGTTGCGTTTGAACATCACCTTTTGTAACCTCTGTTGTTTCTCCTGCTTTAGCGAATGTATCACACTTGTTAATCTAGCAAGTGTGTCATTGCTGATGCTCTTGGACTGACCATTTTCAGAATCAATCAAGCTACGGTCAACATCTTCAATAGTCTTAGAAAAATCAATTGACATTACAACTGACAGATCATGGATAATACTAATGCTGCTGTTAACCTTTTGTAACCGCAAACTCTAAAATTCAAACAAGGGAAAGTATCAGACTTAAGTCAAATTAAAATCAGCTACAAATTACGATCTCAATTAAACAAATTGCTTGTGTAAGTAACCTTTTCGTTTTGAAGTTCCTTAAGGTGCGACTTAAGCTCCCCCAACTTATTCACCGTCAAATCATTTTCATCAACTTGTGGATCATTAGAATTGATAGAATCATCTGTGCCAGCTATTTCTGCATAAATTCGAGCAATCTGCAACTGTATTTCACTAAATTCTTTCAATCTTCCTTGTTTTTTCGACCTTAAGTCTTCTAGAGCAGGTTTTACTGCAGATATTTGCTGCTTTATAGTGCCCTTTCCCTTTTACAGTTAGAATAAAACACCTCTAAGTCAGTATGCAACATACAGAATAAAACCCCTTATATGAAGTAATGATGCCAAACAAATAATAACACCAATAGAAAGAAAGCACAAACCCGTGAAAAGGAGACAGTTTCCCCAAGAGCCGAAACAAGTTGTGAAATTTCAGCCACAACGTCAGCCAATGTTTGAAGCAAATCAGCTTTGTACTTTCTAGTGATGTCCACCTTTTTACGGTATATATCAAGACACTCTTGCTCAAGGTGCAATAGCATTTTATCTCGCTCACTATCACCCTCCCCAATTTCATCCCATATTTTCTGCATAACAATACCAACTGATTAAAAAAGACTACAGTATAAGTCCATGCATCACTATTCATAACTCCAGTACCCTCATTTACTCTTGTGCACTTCCCAATACTCGAAATGTGAATTCTTTTTCTACGCTCATAAAAATCACGAATAACTAATAAATTCAATACATACTTTTTAGGAAATAATAAACACACAATTGAATCCATAAAACGGCAATTTATAAGGAAATGCAACTAAATTTTTAGTGAATTCCAAAATTTCAAACCCCTATAATTAATAAACCAAACTAAACTCAAACACTTACTAAACCAAACACAATTCATATACATGTCAGTTGCACACAATACACTTCAATCAATCAATAATCAAACTGCTAAAACCTACTCAATCAAACCAAACTATAAAAAAAAAAAACGAAGCCAATCAACAATAATTTCACAATTCCTTTACAAAGACTTGAATTAAAAACCGCGAGATAGAACCTGCAATTCAACGAGGAGAGTGCCGCAAGTAGTGCGAGAAGGAGAGACCGGTGAGAATATCGTTGCCATTTTTGAATGTAAACCCTAGAAATTAAGAAAGCAATTCAAATGAAAATGATATATAGAGAGTGAGATCAGAATATAAGAGCGTTACGATTATGTTTTTCTTACTATGGAAATTTTGTTGCCTTTTATACACTCTGCTACTGCATTACATTTGGAGAGAGGTGAGAGGAGAGGATCTGGAAATTATTATTGATTTGTTTTTTGAAAAAGTTAACGTACGGATTTTAGGCGCCAAGATCAATGTTTTCGTTTTCTCTGTTAAACGACGTGTCGACACTGTAGCAAACTGGATGTAGTTTAGCTTGCTATTCTTTTTCGTTTGATTTCTAAACACTCCTTTTTTTTTTATCAAAAGTAGAATTACACTAGATTAGATATTAGCGGAGTTAGCGGAGGTTAGTGAGATTATTCATTTTTTAAGTAATCGATTGGCTGTCAGAGGGAGGATCGAACCCCTGTCCTCTAGAGATACATAGTGAAAGTAGCCCACTGAAGTACACCTCACCCGTTCTAAACACTCTTTTTGAAAACTAGATTTATTTTTGCCAACTTTTTATCAGAGCTTTACTTTAATTATTCAAATATTTTAAATATTATTAATTATTTAAATATTATAATTTATTTATTTTTAATATATTTTATTCATTTATCCTTCAATAATGAAAGTAAACAGTGTAAAAATAAAAATAAAATAAACATAGAAAAAATATATTTTAAAAATAATTATTGATTTTTGAAATTAGGAATATACTTTTCTTAAAGTTAAATTATTATTAATTTCTATATCCAATAAAGTGATAATTAATAATTAGAAAAAAATGATTTTTATGTTCTCTTATCCGACAAAGATATTAATGTGTATTTTGCACGAGAATTAAAAAATACTCTCTCCGTCACAAACAAATTGATAGCCACCATTATCGTACATTATAGACATTTATTTAAATTTTATTACTTTAAAAAAAATTATATTTTATTAAGCAGTTTTTAGATATACCTTCTTTGATTATAAATAAAGACAGATGTTGGCTATTTTAAAGATTTAATGCATTTTAATAATAAATTTATTTGTTAAATATATGTGTTTATAATAAATTGTATATCAATTAGAAATGGAATAATAGGTTAATTTATTTATTTTTTTACCGACTTTCCATTGTAATCTTAACTTCATTATCTAAATATTTTAAAAGCATAAATTGTTATATGAGATTAAGAAAAATTTATTAAAAAAAAATGAACTAAATATTAATTTTTATATTCAATGAAATGCCTAGTAATGATAATTAAAAAATATCATCTTTGTACTCTCTCATACTATTAAGATGTTAAATTTCATTTTACACAAGAATTAAAAACTAATAAATAAATTTATTTTATTTTTTTAGTAGCCTTAACTTAATTATCTAAATATTGTAGAAATTATTAACTATACCTTTAAAAATCTCAAATGTTATTTGAAATTAACAATAATTTAAAAAAATTATTTATTAATATTTATATACGATAAAGTGATAATTAAATTAACACAATAAACTTGACCTAGTGAAGGATTCAAAATAATTTTTTTATATAGATTTTTTTTCTGATTTTTTTTATTTATTTTTTATAGTGTAACAATAGTGTTTTTACAGTGTAAGATTGGTGTATATATAGTGTTAATTTTATTTTGTATAAATTTTTTTTCTGGAAGTTTTTTTTATTTTTTATAGTGTAACAATAGTGTATATATAGTGTTTTTATGGTGTTTTTATAGTGTAAAATTAGTGTATATATAGTGTATTTTAAGTGTATTTATGGCATTTTGTAGTGTTTTTTGTGGTTTACACCATGAAACACTGCAAATACACCATAAACATTGCAAATACACCATAAATATTGTAAATGCGCCATACATATATTAAAAAAGGCAGAAATACACTATAAATACACCAAAAATACACTAAAACGTAAATATATTATAAAATTACTACAAATGCACCATAAATCAGTTTTTTCTTTACAAAATCAGTAGTAATAAACAAATCTATAAATAAGAGAAGACAAAATAAATAATTATATGAATAATAGAACAATTTTATAAACAAAAAATTATAGATCTACAATAATTTATTTACAAAATATTTAAATCATTATAAAAAAACCTAAAAAATTACACAAATCTAAAAACGAGTCGAGAAATCTATAGCGCGAACGAAAGAGACGAACGGACTAATGCGAACGGAAAAGACGAACGAAAAAACGACCGAAAACGACGAAAAATCCATCGAAAGTAGACGAACGGAAGCACGACCGGAAAGAAGAACAGAAAGACGAACGGAAAAGTAATTGGAAGAGATAAACTGAAAATCAAATGAAAAAGAAGAATAAAAGAAAAAGAAAATAAGAGAGAACTTTGAGAGAGAAAAGAGGGAGAAAAAATGGTGGCTATGTAAAAGTTTAACCTAAAATGAGATAAGACTTGTTTATATAGTGGATATTTTTAGTAAATAAATTGGCGAATTAGGTAGCGTTGGATAAGAGAAAAAGATTGGCCAAAATGGTATAAATACTATACCAAAAACAAATATTTAGAAAATAATTTCTAAATTAAATTGATGATAGAAATTAATATCCAAATTATTTTATATTATATTTATTTAATATCTGAATTGATTCGTCATTTAATTTTTTTTCATTTTTTATATTAACGAACTTAATACAAGGACAGGTATACCGTATTGATATGAAACTTGACGTAGTTGTCTAGCAAAGGGACAAAGTGTTATGGGTACTTGGGTTGAGAGTTGAGCAAAAGTTTCACAAAAAACAGGGGTCCCAAGTTCCCAACACTCACGGGGTATCCTATACACAATGGTGGAGCTAAAAACAATTTTGGATGATCCATTATATTGTTCGGATAATTTTTGTTTATTTTTAAGAATCAAACGACATTTTAAAAAATAAATTAGATTTTATTATTTTAAATAATTAAAAATAATTATTTGATTTTTTAATTTTAAATTTATTGCATTGATTTATTAATCAAATATTAATTATTCAATTTACATGTAAAAACGCAAACAAATTAGTTAATCTAAGTTCAAAATACCTAATAGAAAAAAGAGCTAATTCATCAATTATCGATCATAAATTTAAGTTACTAGTTGCTATCAAAAATATGTTAATGAAATATTAATTTATTTTTGTTTTATTATTGTTAAATCAGTATAAATAAATAATATTTACAATTTGATATAATGTAGTTCTGATATTTGTTAGTTATTTTTGATGGCATTATAAACTTACTTTAGCTAAAAGAAGAAGAGTTTATGTTGCTTAACTATTCATTTCATTTCCCTCCTTTAATTAAAAATAAAATAAAGAAGTGGATGTTCATTTTAAAATTATTGAAATTATAAAAATAATAGAGCTCATTTGTTTTGAGGGACGTTTATTTTCGAAATTTATAAATTCTTACCATTTTTTGTTTTAATATATAATTATTCACATCTGATGGCCTAAAATCTCTCACTACAAACCACGTCTAAACGATAGATTCCCATAAAATTAAATAAAATTGATTTAGTAGTATATTTTAAAATCCTAATTAAATAGAATTCTAATTATGAATGTCTGAAAATAATAAGCGGTAAAAGTTTATCTCTCTTAGATAGAGAAAAATAGAAAAAAATAATTGATTTTTATCGGTTTCGAGCGTAAAAGATTGTGATTTTCATTCTCTAGCCGGAAGTCGTCGTCTCTCAGCTCGTCTATTATTTTGTTTCTCATATCTTTTGAATAAATTCCTCCATTCTTTAAAGTTTCTGTGATTTTTGCGTGGTTTGTTTATTTTGTATATTTTTGAATCGTTCAAGATTTTTTAGCAACTGTTCAATGTTCAGATTCGAATCTTTGAAGATTCAAGTTTTTTTTGTCGTTTAAAGTATATTAACAACGAAACATGAGTTGAATAGAAGTTATGAAGATGCAATTGGTATCAGAAAATTCTCGACACTTAAATTTTTCTGGATTATTTAACACTTGTAAAATTTGTATCTTTTAATTTTTATTATTGTTTATTTTTTCGTGGATCGATTACATGATTTTAGATTGATTCAATTTTTTGGTAATCTTAATCTACGATGGAGGTTATAATCTCGCTTTTCTTAATACATACTCTGGCTTTAATAAATTATAAATATTTAAAATTTTAATTTTCTTTTTTGAATTCAAAATTTTAATTTAATTGAAGTTTCGTTTTTTCATGTAGCTTCGGAGTTCTACGGCGTGCTTCCCTTTCACATTAGCGCCAAAATAAAAAAACATCATCAACAACAAAACCAAACAATACTATTCCACCACCCACAAAAACTCCTCAAAAGTCAATATTTCCGAAGAAAAAAAAAATCAAAAATGGAAAAAATAAGTTCCTCATCGTCGTGTAATCTAATCTCATATCTAATATCATCGTCGCGATTGAGCTACAATTTTACTACTAGTAGTAGTAATTGTAGTTCAACTGAAGACGCTAGAATGTTGTTGCTAAAAGATTACGCGACGCGTGAGTTCAATGCGTTTCTGTGGATTTCACTTATTACTGTAACTGCTCTCTTGCTCGAAAAACTTTATAAATTGCTTAGATTATGGACTAAAGCTAGAGCTATTCCTGGTCCTCCTTGCTCTTCAATTTTTGGCCACAGTAATTTCGGTTGTCGCGAAAAATTCATCGGTAAGTTTAATTTACCTTTTTTTTTTTGAATTTTATGCAGTTTGTAATATCAAAAATTAAGTTTGATTTGTTTTTGATATAAGTTATGTTTAGATATTTAGTAGATAAGTGTTGTTAATTTAGCTATCTTGCCAGATTAAGAAATGATTAATATAATATTAGGTCTTGTTTGGATTTATTTTAAGTTGAAATTATTTATTTGTAGTTCTAGCTATTTTGATACATGAGAATTGGATTGAATTAAATTCTTGCAATTATTTTTAGTTGTGGAGTGTTGTTTTGGATTTGATTTAATGATCTTATTGGTTTCTTAATTTCTTTTGTTAGAATTGTTGTCGGAGCTACACGATAATTATGGATCTGTATTGAAGTTATGGTTAGGGCCTACTCAGCTTCTTGTATCTATAAAAGATCCGGAGCTTATCAGAGATGTGCTTTTAAAGGCTGAGGATAAATTGCCTTTTACTGGAAAGGCTTTTCGTTTAGCATTTGGTCGATCAAATCTCTTCTTTTGCTCGTATGACCAGGTACAAACTTGATTGCACAAGTTTCAGCAAACCTTTTGCTGTTAGAAACTCAAATACTTTCATTAGTTGGGTTATGAATGTATTTAAACTTGAGGCGTCACGGCCCTATAGAAGCTTCAATCGCAATGTCAAAGCTCATTGGTTGGAACTAAATATTTTGATGCAAACAAACTGCGTTCTTTTAATTTATGCTTTCTTAATTTGCCTATAATATTCTCTTTTAGATTTGAGTGTATTTCGTTGTAAGTAGTGGCTTTTTCTGGCTGGTTCATTCTTCCTGTTAGTTGGACTCTTACTTATTATAAATTGCATTTGTGTCAGATGTGTGTCTGCCTTACAGCTCTTAATGTTTCCTTTTCTATATACAGGCGCAAAAAAGAAGAGAATCGTTGGCGTTACAATTGAATGAAAAATTGCTTCCAAGAGCAAGTGTAATTCCTGATCATGTTATACATCGTATCACAGAAAGAATAGATGAGAGTATGCGCAAAGGACATGTTGATTGTAAATTAATTTCTCAACATATGGCTTTTACTCTTATGGGAACTACACTTTTTGGAGATGCATTTTTGGCATGGTCAAAAGCAGCATCTTATGAAGATCTTCTCATGACTATTGCTAAAGATGCTACCTTTTGGGCCTCATATAGAATTACTCCTGTGTGGGAACGAGAATTTTGGAGGTACCAGTCTTTGTGCTCAAACTTGAAGTTCTTAACTCAAGACATTGTTCAACTGTGCAGAAAAAATTGTAAACTATTTCACCATGTGGATCAAAATTTTAATGATGAAATTGTGAAATGTGGAATGAAAGCAGCATCTGGAATACCTCCTTTCGGTGTTGTGATGCAAGATAACCTTTTCCCAAGGGAGATTGATGGTCATTATAATTCAAGAGAAGAGCCGTGTGGAAATATTATGGGCATGATGTTTCATGGATGCATAGCAACAGCAGGTTTGCTGGGCAATATCTTGGAGAGGCTTGTTGCATATCCAGAGTTACAGGATAAGGTAAAAGACTGTTCTCCCCTTTAAGTGTGAGCTCCAGTTTTGACCCCTGTTGATGCTTTGGTAAAGTATTTCTGCATATATAATCTCTTATTCTTTTTAGAAAAAAATTGGCTTCAGGCTGACCGAACTCATTCTGATATATGGCATATTACTTATAAATGTGTATACTGCAGATATACTCGGAGATTATAGGGGTAAGGCAAAGATTAGCAAAAGATGTTCAAAATGTTGATCAGATGCCCCAGTTAGTGGCAACTATTTATGAATCAGCCCGACTTCTACCTACTGGACCTTTGTTACAGAGATGCTCCTTGAAAGATGGTAAGACATTTTCTACTATTTTTACCAAGGAATTGACCGGAACCTATAGAGGTTTCTTGAAAATTTTGGCTGCCTAAAATGTACATCGCATATGTGTTTACCATTATTTATAAGTGTTGTGGCTTGGTTGGAATACTTTAATACAGCTTCTCTGTTAAGCTACCTAATCTGTTCAACCACTTTGGTTATTGCTGCAATGTCCTTGTGACATTTAGAAAATTAGCTTCATTGTTCATACATGTGCACCATTATTTAGAATGTGGGGATTTCTTCTGTGGGAGCACTTAAGTTGTCATTGAGCTGGAAACAATGTGTTTAGCATGTGTTTATTTCTACTGCTCCTTTTCAATATTGCAAATTCTGGTTTTAATAGAATTGTATCATTAGACCAAATTAGATTTGTCAATCACTTGCAACTATGTTTCTTTCTACTACTTTTCAAATTGCAAATTCTGGTTTATTGGTTTTATTTTTGCAGTCAATGATTGATTTCCCCTCTCTGTTTTCTCCTACTGCTAGATTTGATTCTAAAAAATGGTGTAACTATACCAGCTGGAGCAGTACTTGTTGTACCTGTGCATTTGCTGCAGATGGATGATGCTAGTTGGGGCAGTGATGCTGGCAAATTTAACCCGTATCGCTTTTTGTCAAAAGCCGGAAAGGATACTGATTCAATGCAGGATGTGTCTATTACAGGTTCCTTTCTTACTGAAAACAAATTCTCAATCTACTATAAGCGGAGTTACCTGTATCTCAGTTTTACTGTCCGAGATATGTTATTGATAACTAAAAGACATCAAGTCCTGAAGTGTATTGATAACCTCACTACTGAACACATTTTATTGACATTCTATATATATATATATAATATATACATATCTATAAATGTAAATTATAGCAAGAAGAGGAGTATAACTTTATTTGTTTGTAACCAATTTTTGCTACTAATATTCTCAGAGGTTGCAGAAGATGCTGTTGACTCAACTCGGAGCTCACTTGTTTTGAATGATCCAAACGAAAATGCTGCATTTCTTCCCTTTGGTTCTGGTATACGTGCATGTGTGGCTCAGAAATTTACAATCCAAGGAGTTGCCACTTTACTTGCTTCTGTGCTCGAACGCTATGAGGTTTGTCTGTTGAGCCACTATTTATTTCCGTTATTTCTTGTGCTAAATTTGTTTCCCACAATGCCAATATCATGCTGCTTATTTTCATAAAGACTTGTCAAAGCATCTTCACAAGTTTTCTCTGGGTTGGTAGTCAAGATATGATAGTTGAAGTATAAACCCAGATGAAGAGAAATAAAATCTAATGAGTTTTTGAGTGTCTCTAAATTCAAAATATCATTTAGGGATTTGATGATAACTTATTTTGGTCTGAAATTTCTGTTTGGTCTGCTGAGAAATATAGGACTCTGATTGTGATTCATTTACGCAAAATCACAGATAAGGCATCAAGTAAAGTCGGAAAATGATCCACTATCAGCTAGTCGAGAGATAGTATTTGTGAAGAGAAGCGGTTGACAGAACACACATTTATGAATATTATGATGTTTTTTTTTCTTTCCCATTCTCTTTACTTCAAAATCGATGGGAAGCGTTTTTCTTTTTTTGCTCAATAGCTGCGAAAGTGAGGGAGGATACTGCATGAGTTTCTATTTAATGATTCATGCGTCTTCTTGCAAGTTTTTAGAATGGTTCAAAGTTGCTGCGTCGAGTACCATCCATAATTGGTTTGGTTTTGAAGCAATTATGAGCCTCTCTACATTTGCTGTTGAGCTCGTTTTTTTCTTTTTCTTTTTTTCGCTGTTCGGTTTTGTCTTTTTAATTTTTTTTTTCCTCCCCAAAAGGGGAGTTATGTTGTATTATGTAATATGCTTACACAATAAAGTTTTTTACAAGGTCATGTTGGGATGGATTGCATAATGTTGCCAATTGTACTGCAGTTTGAAGGAAAAGTTTTTATTTTCTATAGTTTTCTTGATTATTCTGCAGTATTTTTTTTGTCGATAATTGTTTAAGTAGATCAGGCGTCTTGATCGGAGTGTAAATAGTCTTGTTGTTAATGTTGGTTGTGATATGACTTTCATAGGTTGTATTTGAATCTTCTTAATGAATTTCTATCGTTTGGAAAAAAAAAAAAAAAAAAAAAAAGTATTTGGAAAAGTTATCTGGGAAAATTGTTTACAAATGTGTAACGAATGTAAAATTGTAAGTATGAATTCCTAAAGATCAAATTGGTAAAACGTGTAGGGAAATGCTTGGAGTGCCGAAATTTGCATTTTATAGACTTTTCTCTAATTGCAACATGAAACTAGATAGATATATTTAATATAACAAAAAAGTAGATGTTTAGTAATTTAATTTATTATTTGATATTTGTTCTCTTAAATTGTTTTTAATAATGCAATCTAAATTTAATTAAGCTAAAATTACTTCAAATTTAAATTTCGCTAGATTTAATTTATATAGATTAGAACTCAAAGATAATTAATTAAATTTTGTTCTTACAAACAATTTTTTTTTCATTTAGAACTCAAAGATAATTAATTAAATTTTGTTCTTACAAACAATTTTTTTTTCATTTTAATCTTAAATTTTTTATGATGCAACTGATGTAGTAGAAATTATCTACTCTATTTAAATAGTCTTTTGTGGACCCGATGACCACTAGTTTGATGCTTTATTATTTCTAGAAAGACTTTCACCAAAGTTTTCTTTTTATAGATCTTTTATTATCGATAACAGGACCAGTAATATAAAGACGGTAAAACAGCCACACCCACATATGACCTCATCAGGTCAAGCAAACATGGGGACCCAGCACGAGATACTCACTATGACTGAGCTACTAAATCATAAAACACTTAAGAAGTCGGATCAAAAAACCATCATCTCGGTATAGATAATATCGGTCACATGTGAATCAAAGCTCGGTATCTTTTCCCTTTACCGAGCTAAACTATTCTCCTAAACAAACTCTAACAGAATCTGACACATAGAGACTCTATGCGTCGCATATCTTACTCGACAAACGAGACGTAACAAAAATGTGCCACATCAGCTAACCGATTCTGTGGGGACCAAAGAAGAGCAATAATCCACTGCGGAATAACTGTACCAGATAAAATTATATAAACCACCTTATGGACAAACCCTAAAAGGTACTTTTTTTCTCATTTTGCACTCTTTCTTTTCTCTTTTTTTCCTTCTCTTCTTTCTCTTCTTCCTCAAATACTGATTAGATCGTCGGAGCGATTTGTCGGTGTCCCCCACCGGTATTTCGGCTGACGGTCTGTATTCCTTTCTTGTCTTCTCAGGTACATTTAACCGGATCAGGCGGCAGCGATTTAGCAATTATTGAAACTTAAAAGTTTATTTTTCATTAAAATATGCTCGTCACTAGTACATTTTATTGATAAACAAAATTATTATATTTCTTTTAATCTTTTCTATATTATCAAGTATTATATTCATAAAAAATAATATAAATTAGAACTCTCAAAATCGGTTAAACATGATATATCATACTCGATCAATATATAAAATAAATGATTTGAATAAAAAAATGTAAATTATGTTGAGCTTATAAAATATACTAAAATTATCTTTTTTATTCTAATGATGTACTTTAATGATATAAAACATATTTATACTTTTAAAAAATGAATTAAAACTTAAAATATATAGTATTATCTATAAATGCAACATTATCTATAAGCGTCAACCTGAATGATTATTTAGCTTTATTTTCTCAAAAATAAAATAAAAAGAGTTATTAGCTTTATAAAAAGTCATCTGAGTCTCCGATTGGGCCCGACGATTGTCCAGCATAAAGCTTACTAACTAAGCAAGAGACATATACCAAAAGCAACACATCCCAACGCGGTTGATCAACACGTGTCGACACGCGTCCTTACCAAAAAGTAAAAAAATAAATAAACGGATAGCAACAACGACACAATAATAAGAAACGAAAAGGTCCAAAATAAATAAGAAATCTATAAAAAGGCCATGAAATCCCACACTCTCTCTACAAAATCTCTACTCATAATCACACTCTTCGTCGTAATTACAATATCTTTATCAACAGCAGCGGTTTCAAGCCTTTTCAGCGACCAGACAATGGCAACTCTCGGCGGAGTTCACGAATCCCAAGGCAACGCCGCGAACAGCGTCGAGATCGACGGTCTCGCTCGCTTCGCCGTCGATGAACATAACAAGAAAGAGGTCCGTTCACAATTTTGAATTCAAATGCGTATATGACTATATGATTAGGGTTTGATTAATTTTAAATTTGATAATTTGAAGAATGCGATGGTGGAGTTTGCGCGCGTGGTGAAAGCCAAGGAGCAAGTGGTGGCGGGGACGGTACATCATTTAACAATTGAAGCAATTGAAGCGGGGAAGAAGAAGATTTACGAGGCTAAAGTTTGGGTCAAACCGTGGCTCAATTTTAAAGAATTGCAAGAGTTTAAACACGCCGGTGATGCTGCTTCTTCAATTACCTCGTCGGATCTCGGTGTTAAGAGAGGTTAAATGTTTTTATTGTTATTTTACTTTTGTAATTGTTTGGTAGCAAATTGGAATTGGAATTAAGTGAAATTTTGGTTTAGAAATAAAGTTGTGGAATATGTGTTGTTTATCATCTAATTGTTGATTGATTTATGAGTGCATTGGATTGTCATTGATGTGATTAGGGTTTGTGCTGGTGGTTGCGTATCTTTTTAGTATGAATGTCCCAAGTGTTTGTTAGGAATAAACATACTTAGTGCCGCAATCCAGTCGCATGAGTTTGGTCTGGGCGCCACTCCATAGGTTCAAACTCCGGCTATGCCTTTTCTAATAAATGGAGTGGTTGGAATTGGACTGCCGGCCATTAGCCCATAATTACCAGGTATGTGGGCTTGTGGGCGGTCCACATTCTGGAGTTTGACAGTGATCCCAAGCTTCGGTGTGGTTTTGGGGATTGAGTTCTCGGGACTACAAAAAAGTTTAGTTAGTACTGTGCTCGTGATCGGCTTGGTTGCTAAACAAGCCGATTTCGTGATCGGCTTGGTTGCTAAACAAGCCGATTTCGAGCTCGGCTTGTTTAGACTGAAATGAACAATTTACTGGTCAGAGTTTGAGCTCAGCTCATTTAGAACTGAAATGAACAAGAAACTGACTCGGGTTTTGTTATTTTTTTATATATGGAGTAGAGGGGCATGGTACAGAATGGAGAGAAGTTGCAGGACATGACCCAGCAGTACAAGATGCAGCAACTCATGCTATAAAAACCATTCAACAGAGATCCAATTCTTTGTTCCCTTATGAACTTCAAGAAGTTGTTCATGCTAAAGCTCAGGTTCATTCTTTGTCTGACATGTTCAAACTTTGTTTGAATTAAAATTGGTTTGTTGGATTTAGTAAGGTTAATGATTGATGAAAAATGTGAACAGGTGGTGGATGATTCAGCCAAATTTGAGATGGTTATCAAGGTGAAGAGAGGAACGAATGAAGAGAAGCTGAAGGTGGAGGTTCACAAGAACAATGAAGGAACCTATCTCCTTAATCATATGGAGCCACACAACTGAACTGACTGCTGAATGTACTGACCAATATAATTATTATTACTTATGTATTATGATTTTCTTTTAATACTGTAACTATGGATGCTTGCTATTATTATTATTATTATGTAATTTGGTTGCCTTTTTATTATGCAAATCTATTTCTATGGTTATCAATATTTTGAGGGCATTCATTTTTTTTAAGGAAAACTTACATATAAATTTACCAATTTTACATGTATTTGCAATTACATCAATTGTCATTTCTTGGCAAATTAATATACCAATTGAAATCAGAAAATTATATGACAAACTCGGACTTCCACATATTTATCCATTTTAACTTGTAAAACCTGCAAATTGGTGGATTGACATTTAAATAATTTAATTATATTCTAGTTTGAAGAACTGTATATATTAAATAGTTATTAAATTCATTCGATTGAATTTAATTTTACTTTTAGAAAGATTGAACAGATCATTAACATTAAAACATGTAGGATCATACATCATGCAAGAAAAGCAATTTGCAGCAATCTAGAAGTGGCTCATAATATTATCAATTATCAGATACTAATGAAATGTTGCCTAACTTACACTACAATTACTACAAAGAGTCCATGCATAATAATCTCGCTCAACAGCTTCTACTAAGGCTGCTGTGCTCATCCTGCTCCTACATTTAAATCACACAATCTATAAGCTAGTATTCTGATACTGTTAGCAACTCTACTACTACTGAAAGAGGTTGGTTGTTAGGGGATGGCGTGACCGAGGATGCACAAAGAGAGACGATAGAAAACCTAAAAGATTACTATCTTACTTCCACCACCAGTTCATTCTCCAATTATCAGTTGTCTTTACGGTTCTTCATCTTCTGCTACTTTTATCTCCTTGTCTTTGCGCCCCTTTATCATAATTCAACCACTCAAATTACAGCTCATATCTAACACATAATAAGTTAGCCTTCTTCATCATAATCTTCCTCCTCATCCATCCCTGCACCAAGTTGTGCAAGCTGAAGAGGGTTAATGGCCATCTTATCCATTTCAGAAAGTGGCCAACCTGGATATTCTTCGGGATTAGTTTCCACTGGAGGCGCCACTGATGAGCTATCGACCGCGTGTGTTGCGGTTGTCGTTGATGCTGTAGCTGCTACCCCAGTAGCGATGGAAGCAGCAGCAGCAGCAGCTGTTGCTGCTGTAGCCTTTGCATCATCATTTTCATTCACCTCAGCGTTCAGATCAAAGTTTCTTTCTGCCACATTGGCACCATCAGTGACTATCATATTTTCCTTCAATAACTCTTTAGACTCTGGCTCATCGTCCATGGCTACTCCAGAATTTGAGTTATTTGCTGTGGCTTGCTGAACGGTACTGGGTTCAGATTCAGCTTCACGATGAGAAGAATCTCGTTCTGCATTTCGAGCACCTCGACCACGGCCCCTCCCCCGACCACGGCCCCTCCCCCTTCCACTGCTGCCTGAATGGCTTATTTCCTGCTGCAAAATAGATTTTGACACAATGTTATTCCTCTATAAGCAATTTTCCTTGATTAAAATTCTCTACCTTAGCCGCCAAATACTCAAAAGTTAATTGACTGTTCTAACATCTTTCAAACTTTTGAGTTATTTTGTTCTCTCTTTAAAAAGACATATATAGTTGCCGCAGGTCATGGTTCATGACCAACTACAAAACACTTGCAAAGAAAAAAAACAATGTCTGCTCATGCAATGAACTGTGGATGACGACAATGTCATTTATCAGCAACCTAAAACCCGAGAAGATCTTGGCAATGTATCTTACCATCCTGCTTCTCTTTGACTCCTCATCACTGTCATTGCCCTCATCCCCAATTGGCTTCCTGCAACAATAAGAATAGGTTTAATTCGGTCTCATAGATTACACAGGAAGAAGGATAAGGGAGTTCAGGGGTGGAATAAAGAAGAAGAATTTGTGTACTAACCTCTTTTGCAGGGTCTTATGTTCTGACGCATTATCAGAATGACTGTGACCATGACCATGACCATAATCAGGTACCTTACCGACAATTTCTCTCAGAAAATCAAACACATTGTAGCTCTGCACACAATGTTTTCTGCAATGTAAATAAGAAATTCAATTACATCATATCCACTCTAGAAATTCTTAATAAAACAATAAGGTTCCAGAAGAAAACAGCAGCATGATAGTATAATGTAACCCTCGTCTCAGGAAACAAATTAAGCAAGGCAAGGAAAGAGCTAAAAAACATGAAAACAAAACCCTCATCGTCTTGCTATTACATCATCAAGGAACATTTAACAAAGAAAAAAGGTGCAAAGTTAGGTAAGGGAGCAAGAGGGGAGGAGAATAACACTAACTACACAGCTCAAGAAAACGTCATCATAGTCAAAAGCAGAAGAAATGAAATAGCAACTACATAACCCAGGTGATGATAATCCATAGTTTTCTCTCTGCTCATCCAGAAGCAAATACACTGCCTGACTGAGTCATAAATAAGCAAAAACTATGAACAATTTCATTCTTTACTTCATTGCGTCTCCTCATTTTTATGAAAATAAATAACAATTTCATAAAAGTCAACCCAATTGCGAGAAAAGCAATTAAAGGAAAAAAATCCAAACAAGACAGATGATGCTCCTAGATGGTGAGTTCACAGCAATCAACGGGTTTAGCCAGTCAATGCAAATTCTACTATAGAAGGCATTCTTTCACTCACAAATGCAATGAACTCATAGTTTTTGCTCCTCGTTGAAGGGTGATTTCGTATGTGCGGTCACAAAGGTCTTGCAGAAACAATTCCAATGCTTTAGCTGCAACAGCATATAAACAAATGAATTTTGAAAGCCATTTACTTTAAGGTTACAGCATGGTTTGTTATAGGTACTACTTACAAACTAAAACAGGCACAGCCAGCGCTATCTTCCCAACATCCTCATCAGCTTGCATGATCTTCTTTATACGAGCCTGCCAAGATTTCATTTTACATCAGATAACAGAAAAAAGTAAGACACTCCACTCATCAACAACATTTAGTTTACATTTTTCTACAAGATGTCCCAGTCTTTTTGTAAACTATTTTCAATAATACTCAGAACTGATGTCAATTAAAATCTTCTAAAATTATTTAGGTGAATTTAGTTAATTAAATTTTAACATAAGCCCTTATAAATGAGTATCTTTCCCCCTAAAATTTAGTTTGTCAATTTGTTGCACTTAAGTACACTTAGATCCACCCCGGATCTAATCGTAGAAAGCCTATACATCAGAAATATCCTGTGGTCTCATGCTGCAAAGTCAAACCTGACATTGAATTGAAACTAGAAAAAGGTAGGGCTTATTACTTTCATAAGCATGTCCTACATACAGGCAAAAAAATTTCATGGACATTAATCATCCCACATCGCCTAAAGCACTTGCAGGAAACATACGATCTGGATTGTTCCCTGAACTTCCATACCCCCATCAAGTTTAGCCCCACAGCTAAAACTGTAAGTTAAGTGATTATTATTGATCCAAAAACAAAATGGAACCAGATACCAAACTTAAAAAAAAAACTACAGCCCTTGCCTGGCAGTAAAAGAAAATAGGCAAAAAAAGGTCCGTGGAACTAAACCTTGACCCCATAAGCAAATCTAATCACGAGATTTAACACGACCAAAAATCAAATTAAACAATAAACTCAACCAAAAAAAAAAACATGATCCGCAAAACTTCCACCGAGTACTACGAAATGATCGATTCAGTCTATCGAGTTCAACATAAACCAGTCATAGAAACAAAACTGCTGCAGAATGGTAACACCAAATTCAAATAAACAATATCTCTAACAACAGCCCAATATGAAAGCACAAAATCAGGTAATATCAGCACAAGACAGTTACTGCCAAAAACAGCACAAGCACCATAATCCAATAATACACTATAATTGGCATAATTATCAAAAATTAATTAAGCTAAATCAAAATTAAAAACTACCAACAAAAAAATTCAACTAAACCTTCCAACACTGTAATACCCATAACCTAATTTTTCATGTAGATCGCAATTCAAGACTCAATTAAAACAAAAAAACATAACCCAGATCTTATAAGAGCTAGAGATCCCTAATTTACAAACACCCATTTCCTAATTCCGAAAAAAAAATCAAAATCAAAGGAATCAGAGATAAACTTACAGCTGGGAAACGAGTGTCAAGCTTCTTCCTCATGGCTTTGTCAGATTTGGATCATTTAAACAAAAAAATTGAAATAAATTATTATAATAAACACCAAAAAAAGCCAAAAAAAGTGTGAAAAACAAATGATTTTTTTGTTTGTTTTTCAAATCAAAATCATAATAATTGATTTGGAGTTTCAGATGAAGGATTTAAAGTTTAGATCCGAAAACACGATAAAGCAACAGAACAGAGTCGCTCTTCCACGGAATATCCGTCCGTACAGTTTGATAAAAGTTTTAAAATAAATTTAAAAAATAATAATAATTCTGATGATAAAGTTACGTGATTGTTATTTCGACATGTATAACAGTATCTGTATTCGTGTTCTTCTTTTTACTATTTTTTAGTTTATACAAAGGCCCTCACGTGCGGAAAGTATTTTAAAATATTAGTAATTTATTTATTTATTTTGTCAAAGTGTAATTTATATTTGAACACGACAAATTTATAAAAAATTAATATCTTAATATATTCAAATTTAAATACTAATATTAGATGGAATTTTGAAAGACAAAAAAATTTCAATGTCCTAACTTTTACTTTTGTTATTGAAATGATTATTGGGAAAAGAATGTTTACGACGCTTGTGGAAGAAAATAATTTCGCGACTTTACTAATAATTGTCGAGGGTACATATTATTATGCTTATCGGTATTAGTGTTTAATTTTTCTAAAGTCTATCAAATAAATACTTTCTACCTTTTTTTATTAATGGTATGTTAAAAATACAAAAGAAGAATAACACATATTTATTTAAGCATTCTCGTGACTTTTGAAAATAAATAAATTAGTGATTAAATTATATAATTTTCAATTATTTATTATGAAAAATATTAAAAAAGTTATAGATGATAAAAAAAATACACTGAAAAACTGTTACATATATTAATTAGCCAGAAAATACTTTGTTGTTTTGAATTTTTTTTGCTAATATAATGGATAACTAATTTTTGAAAAGTTAACTATAGACGCAGGGTATATGGACAGATGCCCTAAAATTGGTGTTAAAAATGTAACGAGAAATAATTGTTTGTGAAATCTGCAGAGCGTTGTTTTAAAAGACTATCTGAACTCAATTTTGTGATAAAAGACTACAACTGAACTTAGAAGAGGAAGCTGCATCAACATTGATTTTAATAACATGAGGAGGGGGCAAATTAAACCAGCCTCTGCATGAGCATTTTTCCACTGATATGTTGCATAAACCATCAAGATCTATTAGTTAAGTATACTTTTAAAATCTATGCATAGCTAATGCAATTTTATCCACTTCAAATCTAATTTTATAACAAAACTTTTTACAATTTTTTAATTTTTAAACATGCCGTAACAGAAAACATAACTAGATAATCAAAAGCATGTGTCATCTAGTTATTGTAACTGAGTGTCAAAATATAATAAAATATTTGCAAATGTATGACCTCGTAGATTTTGAACCCGTAATGATAATAGAGAGCATAACTAAACGCAATGGATAAAATGATAATAGAAAACATAGTGACAAAGTCTCTTCTTGTTCACCGTTAGCATTTCGCTAGTAGCAAGACCTTGATGAAAAAATTTAGGCTTAATCACCAAAAAAAATTCTCACCTTTTAGCCTTTTTTCAGTTGCACCATGACGTTGTAATTTTATCAGTTGCACCCTAATTCGCACCTTTGGGTTTTAATTTCACCCTCAAAATCAAATTGGACTTTTTTCATTCGGAAAAAATTTATAAAAACTTTTATAAAGTACTCGTTTAAACTCTTTTCCATATAAAAAGTTAAAAATGGATGACTTATTTTAATTTTTTTCAAATGAAAAAGCGATCAATTTAGTACTTGAGGGTGGAATTGAAAACCAAAAGTGCGAATTAGCGTGCAACTGACAAAATTGCAACGTCAGAATACATTTAAAAAGGGATTAAAAGATGAGGTTTTTTTTGTGATTAAGCCAAAAAATTATGAAGCAACACTTTCAGTTTTGGTGAAATTTTCAAATTTCAAACATGTTGCTATTATTTGCGTGGCATAATAGTAAAAAAAATGATTGTGAATGGCACATTTGTTTTGGTAAAAAAAATGGCACATTTGTTGTGAAACTATTAATTAAATTAAAATATTTTTTTTGGCCTAATTTTTTATTAGAAGATTTAGCTTGTATGGATCGTTATTGGTTCGATGCTAATAATGCCGGTCGGTTCAGTATGATACATGTATCTATCTACAATTGATTTTTTATTAAGGGCGTTTTTCATATATACCCATAGCATATTTGATTTATAAATGAATCAACGGAATTTGTAGAATCTCAATTGGGCAGCTTTAACAGTAAAGATAAGTTCACTTGCTTAAACTTGGAATGGAATAGCTTTCCTGTTCTAGGCGAACTTCCTCTTCTTTCTTGAACAAGCTGTCACGACCCAATTTATTGAGCCGAGACCGACGCTAGGGAACGGGAGTGGTAGCTCCGGAACCCGTAGCAAGCCTAAAACCACTATAAATTTTTCGCGAATTATATAAAACATTTTTAGAAAATCTTTTTAAACTTTATTATTATAAATATCAAAACATCTTTACTACTTTCTGAAAATCATCGCGAATCATTATTATAGACTAGGGTCTTACCGAGCGACACCTCTTGTCCAGCTCTGCCCTGTCTCTGATTATATTCTAGACCAATTCCACACAAGGCAATTGGTTAAGGAAATCAAACGGTTAAAATATGATTTTCATTAATAAATAGTTATATATGTATACTTTTATATCAAATCAGAGTTGCCCATTTAAATATACCGTTTGAATTTAAACCTGACATTACATACAGAAATCTACCGACTACTGCAGCTCTACGAGGAAAACATCCTTTGACATACTCTTTCACTATCATAGACTTCCGGAAGAAGGAAAGGAAGTCCGTCCTTTAAATTGCTTTGACCTGAAAGAAAGACTGTGAGGGGTCAGTATATGGGGATATACTGAGTGAGTCTATACATTTACTAATAAGTATCCATATAAAACGTAAAGCGTAAAACAATGCAATAACGTTCAAACCTCGTGCAGCCAAGTACAGGATCCGAATGAAACCTTAATCCTCAAACATACTAATAATCAATCAATCAACCCAATCATAAATATCAATTGCGAGTCCAACTCGCTGGTGGCCCAGCCACTAGATACGGGGACTTCCAGGCTACACCGTAGCCGAGTTCACTCTCGTATCGAAATCATAACCCCATCGTAAATTTCATATTCATCATCAGCTCCCAGCTGAGTTATATCAAAACTGGTGATCACACAGTCCTATTGTCGCCCAATAGGTAGCACGTTCCATCGGATCAATACTGGTTTCAAATCAAGCATATGCAATTCATAAAAAGAATTCGCATCGCAATCATGTTAAACAAACATAAAGCAATATAAAATATTTGCTTAAATAAATACTTTAAAAGTAAATCGTATAAACTCACAGTGACCGCTTATCCAAAAATACTCTGGTGCTCAGAAACATCTAGCTCCTCGAGCTCCTGGTCCAGCGGCTTCTTGCCTCGCCGGATCTAAAACTATTTTAAAATAATTGACTCACGTCAGAATCTTATTCTAAGATTGACTCTAGACTCGAGATACGACACACTAATTTTATTAACCGTCGTGCTTCTCACGTATATTCCGATAAACGGTATCTAACTCGTTTACAGATCAAATGTCATCTCTAGATTGATTCTCATTTAACCTCATTAGGTTAACGGCTCAAACTAATCGATAATTAATCAATTACTAATTGATTTCAAATCTCGATCTGCGTGTATAGTAAATTTTTCTCAAAATAGATCAATCGGCAAATTTTCTTTACGGGCGAGCCGCCGACGTGTGCGGGCTGCGGTCGCACGCCCTGATGTGCGGGCTGCGGACGCACGCCCCGCATATGCGGGCGCGTCGCCCGCCTATGCGGGCGCGTCGCCCGCGTAGTATGCGGGCGCATCGCCCGCGTAGTATGCGGGCGCATCGCCCGCGTAGTATGCGGGCGCGTCGCCCCGCATATGCGGGCGCATCGCCCGCCTATGCGGGCGCGCCGCCGCCATACGCGGGCGTGCCGCACACACCGTCCCGGACGATTTTCCGACGTGCTTTCGATCCAAAAACGCTCCTAACACACTTATAACATATAATCTAGGCTCAAAACGCTATAATTCAATCCTAATATCGATTAAAACGATATATTCATTTCGTGGCCTAAAACTTTGAATCGATATAACTCAAAATCTATCTGTCTAAACGAGAAAACGTCAAGCTTACCGTGATTCGCCTCTGGAATACGATCAATTCGAGCTATTAAACGTCGGAAACGGACGAGAAACGGAAATCGCGCGACGAACCGTAAGAATTGAACGAGAGAGATGAAGAACTGATTATGCCTTCTGGATGATTCCTTCATCCTTAAGGTTATATATATATTCTGGCTAATTTACATTTTGATCCTTCATCTCTTTAACTTAAACCAATTCTCTATTAAACTTTCTATTTTAACTTAACCATTACTTTAACTCAATTACGTACGTATTATTTATATCCAAATAAATAATACGATTCTAAAATTATTATTTCCCGTCAATAATCCTCTAATTTCTATTCTTGAGGCTCAATTGGCAAATTTACATTTTAGCCCTTAAACTTCTTAAAAATTGCAAATTAACCCAAAATGCATCCGCGTCCAAATTTTAAAAGGTCTTCGATTGACTCGAGACTTTTACCATAAATATTATAAAATATTTTGCGGACCTTGGCGAAATAATTCTTATCTCGGGATTTATAATTTATTTTATATTAATTTCCGAAGTTATTTTCTTAATTCCCACCAATCCGCGCAATAATTATTATTCTTTATTCCCGATATAATTAAATTAAATCCTTCTTAATTTAATTTATCGAAATTCACGACACGTGGCACGACTTAATTATTCTAAAATATTTGGGGTATTACATTCACCCCCCCTTAAAATAAATTCGTCCTCGAATTTAAAACTTTTGCCACGTATCAAGGTAAATTAATACGAATATTTCCACCTTATATCTTCTTTTATTGCTCACGTGTACTTTTCTTACGAACTAACTCGTTCAGGGAACTATTACCATAAGTTCCTTCTTTATCCGAAATTTTCATACTTGTATACTAATGCTCTTTACTGGTTTTTCTTCGTACGATAATTCTTCGGTCATTTCCACCGCTTGCAGTTGAATCGTTCGAGAAGGACTAGATACATCTTTCTCGGGATAACTTGATAAATCTTCTGATAGCGGGGTCGTGTTCAAACGTTATTATCATCCGATGCATTGCACGCTTACCTCCTTTTCCAAACGTCGTTTGAATACGACTATCACTAATCTTTTTGGCGTACCGCGGTCGTTCTTTTACTGGAATTACTAAAAATCTTGTTCTTTATCCTCTTATTACTTTGCTTGCAGGTTCCGGCACTTAATCTCTTATGGATAATACAAATTGTCGTCCTCATAATCTCTCATGTTCTTTAAACTTCTGTGTTTTGTTGTTTCTTAACGGCTTACTATCTACTTGCATGTAGCAAGATTCCTTGCTTGCATTACTTAAATTACTTGTCCAAAGTAATTATCTCACATCTAGCTATACTAATCTTACTCTTGTATTCATTATCTTGTGGTTATTTATCGTCTTATAATGTATAATTTCACTCTAGTTGATCGTAGAGTGAAAAGATTCTTTGTCCTTATTTCTATCAATTCTCCGCTCTGTTGACTTGCTAATCTTTGTGGTCCTGTACCACGAATCGCATTACTCTCGAATTACTTCATGGTGTGTATATTAAAACTCGTTTAAATACCTGCATCCTTATCCATGTCCTTATGGAAGTGGTTTTACTTGGGTTAGGGAAAACCTCTTCAGAACGTTCGTCTTTGTTATATTATCCTTATACGTTTTCCTAAACTTGTATGAAGTTAACTACACTCTTAGTATCACTTGATATATTTAGCATCTGCCTTCTCTGACGTATCTTATTTCTCGATCTTTCGATTCCATTCACTTCTCTGGTTAGTATTACTCTCTCTTCATTTGAGGTTCTATTTCAAATTTCTAAATTCGTAAATTAGTTTTGTAGCTTATCCTTGTAAATAGTTACAAGCATTCTTCATGCTTCTTTGACCTACCTCTCGAGGTATCATTATTCTTTCATATTCTTTCAACAGCTTTTTATCCTTATAACTTATTGTTTTCATTAGACATTCCTTATCTAATGACACTTAACGTTAATCCGATCCTAATCTTCACATTGTTATACTCTCATGTCATTACTGTTCTTATAGATTCTTAAATAATCCTGGTTCGATTCTTCATTAGCTCTTTGGTTCTAAGAAGGTATTAGACTCAATTAGATAATCTGGCTATTCATCTCTCTATTACTTCCGATAGGTAATTTACCTCTTTTCTATTCACGTCCTTTGTTAAAACCATTCGCTTCACGTTGGTTTATGAATCCATAGATAGCTTACGCTTGAAATCATAAAAATGACATTTATAAACTTTTATAATAACCTTTCGTTCCCTTCTTGTACTTTTCCTTGTATTCGCACTATGTATAAATACTTTTACTTACGATTCGTTCTTATCGCAACCTATTACTTCTTTTCATACCTCTTAATTTCATTCATTAGTACTATTTCTCATGTAACTTTCGTAATTCCTTTCACATACTCCTTTGTCGTTGTTCTCACATTCCACTTTTTTGTTGTTACCTTTTCAATCATTAATGAAAATCTTAGATGTTACTTCCTCTAGATCACTTTAAGATCCAATGCTTCAATATTCAATTATACTCATTGGATACATTCAATACTGACATTCGTTATGTCAGTGAGACTAATTTCAACCTTCTATTTTTACATTCCTTTAAAACTTCTCGATTCTTCGAGTAAAGTCCGTATTGAATCTTATACTTGATCTTCGTAATACTTTTGTATCTTTTCCTCATACTAGTCACTTGTCTATTTAATCGCTTTGATTCGTCCTAGATGTCTCTTAAAAGTTGAAATACTAATCATTAATGTTCCACGTATCGTTTCTTTTCGTTCTAAATACTTATAAGTCGTTAATAATCTTTTGATCATACTCCAAAATGATCTATAGCATACATGATGTCAACTCATCATTTCGCCTGTGGATATGATGTCCTCTTTTGTATTTAACTAGTATACCTTGAACTTTAATCAATGTCCTTGAATTATGACTTCACTTTTGGTATTCTAATCTTGACTATTCATTCTTCTTCTTTGACTCATTCGTTATATATCTTTCCATCTACTTGCTCATTTATATCTAATGGGAGGTATTCCTATAACCGTGTACTTAATCCATCGTAACATTCCTCATTCGACGTCATTTCTCGTATCAAACTTCAGGATATGTTTTTCTGTATTGACTATATAGCTTTCTTTCTCTTTTACTCCTATCATAGCTTAACTCTCTTGTATACATCGCTTCCTTGCTTTCTTCGTTTATCATAACATCCTTATCCAGCCATCTTTGTTCGTAAGATATTACGTATTCTAAGTGTTACTTACTTCGATCTATTCGCCAGTCCTAAAATATGGAACTCTTAATTCGTATATGCCTAGTACCATCTTCGTCATGAAACATGTGCCCTTCTTTCACATGCAGCGTTCATGTCTTTCTTTGAAAGTTGTCATTATCAACATTGTATAGCTATCGTACTATACTCTTTGCGCTTCATCCTTCTTATCCTCATCTCGTGACCTTATACTTCGTATACCTGTCTTTATCCTTTAATTTGTTGGTCAGAATGTACAACCGCACAGCTCGCTACACGAATTTCCAATTTCTTAACATAGTCACACAACCACATATATAATCCATCCTTTTTGTTTTATTAATCCTATGTGTCACTCCATTCTTATTTGCTACATATCTTACGTTCTTACTTATTACACTTTCACAGTGTGTTAGCTAGGTTGGTCCTTTCTAGTCGTATAAGTCTCCTATGAATAATCTTATGAAGCTGTCGCTTAGTCCTCCGTTCGACCATCGCAACGGTCAACTCCTAGTCAACCTTCTTAGAAATATTGTACTCCAATATTAAACCGATCCAACGGTTCAATCACAAGATATCTCAGTTTTACTAGACTTGTTAATCTTCCAATATAGTGTAAAACTCACATTTTCCATTCGTGGATATTACCTTTACACCTTTAGAGTTTAAGCTAATAATCACTTTCCATGTTCAACAATCACTTCCCACTCTTCTATCATCTTATAACATATAGAGTTCTAATCACCTCGTTCAAGATAAAGACATCTTAGTTCACCAGTCAATGAATTTCACTTCATCATTCAAGCGTATCGTGTCTTTCTATGTTATAATAGGTCTTAAATCTACGACTATTTTCGTATCTTCCCAAAGCATGACTTCTTGTTCGTGTTCTCGTACACGTTCTTTGTACCTTCGAGAATTGCTTGTAAGTAGATCTTAAGCATTTCCCTTTCGTTACAGAGTTCTAGTCTAGGTCTACTCACATTAAAACAATCATGGTTGCAACCATTTCGAAATCTTTGAAATCCAAAGAAACTGACTCTTTTACGAAATTCATATTTAAATTCTTTAAACATTAATATAATTGTGCACTAGGGCGATGATGTCTCTCATCCCCAAAGAGTTGCCATAACTTACCTTTCATCTGAACATAATGCATATGATGCATGTCCTACTAATGTATGAATTCAGTTCTATTCTTTTCATTTAATGTGTATGTAGTGATGCAATTCTATTCATGTCATGGCAATAGTATATTACTATATCGAATCTAGGCACAATTATACTTTCAAAATCATTAAAACAGTTAATCTTTGTAAATCACAAATCTTTCACCTTGTAAGTTCTCTAAACCTTAAACTCTGTAACTTGGGAAATTCTTCCATTCCTCTGAATCCACGTTTCATTATCGATCATCTAGTAGCGCTTATATCGCATAACTTTAATGGTATCACAATACCATACGATACTTAGCACGCTAGCCTCGTCATCGCGTTGCATAATGTCGACTGTCCACCTCGTACGTGATCATATGCAACGATCACATAATATATATCGATTATTCTTACGTAAGCAGAATACTTTCGCAAACGTATATCATCTAACAATCCTATCGATCATACTAATAGACTCAGATCGTAAGGAGGAGAGTTAAAATCTTAAGATCAAATGAAAACTGATCAAGACATGACTCGAATCCCTATGTGCTGCAGTAGTTCCTAGGTAGACTCACACATAAAACAGTGGTATCCTGAACCAACTGTTTAAAATCACATATTAGCAGAGGTAACTGGACCAACTGCTCTGATACCACAATTGTCACGACCCAATTTATTGAGCCGAGACCGGCGCTAGGGAACGGGAGTGGTAGCTCCGGAACCCGTAGCAAGCCTAAAACCACTATAAATTTTTCGCGAATTATATAAAACATTTTTAGAAAATCTTTTTAAACTTTATTATTATAAATACCAAAACATCTTTACTACTTTCTGAAAATCATCGCGAATCATTATTATAGACTAGGGTCTTACCGAGCGACACCTCTTGTCCAGCTCTGCCATGTCTCTGATTATATTCTAGACCAATTCCACACAAGGCAATTGGTTAAGGAAATCAAACGGTTAAAATATGATTTTCATTAATAAATAGTTATATATGTATACTTTTATATCAAATCAGAGTTGCCCATTTAAATATACCGTTTGAATTTAAACCTGACATTACATACAGAAATCTACCGACTACTGCAGCTCTACGAGGAAAACATCCTTTGACATACTCTTTCACTATCATAGACTTCCGGAAGAAGGAAAGGAAGTCCGTCCTTTAAATTGCTTTGACCTGAAAGAAAGACTGTGACGGGTCAGTATATGAGGATATACTGAGTGAGTCTATACATTTACTAATAAGTATCCATATAAAACGTAAAGCGTAAAACAATGCAATAACGTTCAAACCTCGTGCAGCCAAGTACAGGATCCGAATGAAACCTTAATCCTCAAACATACTAATAATCAATCAATCAACCCAATCATAAATATCAATTGCGAGTCCAACTCGCTGGTGGCCCAGCCACTAGATACGGGGACTTCCAGGCTACACCGTAGCCGAGTTCACTCTCGTATCGAAATCATAACCCCATCGTAAATTTCATATTCATCATCAGCTCCCAGCTGAGTTATATCAAAACTGGTGATCACACAGTCCTATTGTCGCCCAATAGGTAGCACGTTCCATCGGATCAATACTGGTTTCAAATCAAGCATATGCAATTCATAAAAAGAATTCGCATCGCAATCATGTTAAACAAACATAAAGCAATATAAAATATTTGCTTAAATAAATACATTAAAAGTAAATCGTATAAACTCACAGTGACCGCTTATCCAAAAATACTCTGGTGCTCAGAAACATCTAGCTCCTCGAGCTCCTGGTCCAGCGGCTTCTTGCCTCGCCGGATCTAAAACTATTTTAAAATAATTGACTCACGTCAGAATCTTATTCTAAGATTGACTCTAGACTCGAGATACGACACACTAATTTTATTAACCGTCGTGCTTCTCACGTATATTCCGATAAACGGTATCTAACTCGTTTACAGATCAAATGTCATCTCTAGATTGATTCTCATTTAACCTCATTAGGTTAACGGCTCAAACTAATCGATAATTAATCAATTACTAATTGATTTCAAATCTCGATCTGCGTGTATAGTAAATTTTTCTCAAAATAGATCAATCGGCAAATTTTCTTTACGGGCGAGCCGCCGACGTGTGCGGGCTGCGGTCGCACGCCCTGATGTGCGGGCTGCGGACGCACGCCCCGCATATGCGGGCGCGTCGCCCGCGTAGTATGCGGGCGCGTCGCCCGCGTAGTATGCGGGCGCATCGCCCGCGTAGTATGCGGGCGCGTCGCCCGCCTATGCGGGCGCATCGCCCGCGTAGTATGCGGGCGCACGCCCCGCATATGCGGGCGCATCGCCCGCCTATGCGGGCGCGCCGCCGCCATACGCGGGCGTGCCGCACACACCGTCCCGGACGATTTTCCGACGTGCTTTCGATCCAAAAACGCTCCTAACACACTTATAACATATAATCTAGGCTCAAAACGCTATAATTCAATCCTAATATCGATTAAAACGATATATTCATTTCGTGGCCTAAAACTTTGAATCGATATAACTCAAAATCTATCTGTCTAAACGAGAAAACGTCAAGCTTACCGTGATTCGCCTCTGGAATACGATCAATTCGAGCTATTAAACGTCGGAAACGGACGAGAAACGGTAATCGCGCGACGAACCGTAAGAATTGAACGAGAGAGATGAAGAACTGATTATGCCTTCTGGATGATTCCTTCATCCTTAAGGTTATATATATATTCTGGCTAATTTACATTTTGATCCTTCATCTCTTTAACTTAAACCAATTATCTATTAAACTTTCTATTTTAACTTAACCATTACTTTAACTCAATTACGTACGTATTATTTATATCCAAATAAATAATACGATTCTAAAATTATTATTTCCCGTCAATAATCCTCTAATTTCTATTCTTGAGGCTCAATTGGCAAATTTACATTTTAGCCCTTAAACTTCTTAAAAATTGCAAATTAACCCAAAATGCATCCGCGTCCAAATTTTAAAAGGTCTTCGATTGACTCGAGACTTTTACCATAAATATTATAAAATATTTCGCGGACCTTGGCGAAATAATTCTTATCTCGGGATTTATAATTTATTTTATATTAATTTCCGAAGTTATTTTCTTAATTCCCACCAATCCGCGCAATAATTATTATTCTTTATTCCCGATATAATTAAATTAAATCCTTCTTAATTTAATTTATCGAAATTCACGACACGTGACACGACTTAATTATTCTAAAATATTTGGGGTATTACACAAGCATACCGAAAACGAACGAAAAAAAGCTGACCTGAAAAACGTTTCAATCTCCTATAGCATCTTCTTTAAAACAAAGAGAGAAGTATCTAGGATTAAACTCATTCCTATTTAGAAGATCATAATTTATCATATAAAAAACATAAGACAACGATATAGACAAAATAAGTAATCCATGCTGGAATAGATAACTTGTTCACTAAAAGAATGTTCTAGTCAGTATTATTAAACTTATACAAGCTGGAGAGTAAATATGGTATCTGACTGAGATAAATATTGTCTGGTAATTTTTAATTTAAATAAAATATTTATTTAAGCATTATTATGAGGACTATCGATTTTTATATACTATAATTTAATTTTTTTATCTTTTTTATAATAAAACTTATTGTTAATAAAATATTTTCATAATTTTTAATTTTTATTAAACTATTTATTTAATTTTACTATATTATTTATTTTATTATAAATCTTTTATTAATAAATATCTATAATAAATTCCCAATTTGTGTTAAATTTTAATTTTAATTTTAATTGTTAATATATTTATTATAAAAAAATTATTTATAAATAATTATTACTTTTTATTGTAAAGTTGATATTTCTAAAAAGTTAATAATCAATGAAACATAAGATCTAAGTTTCTATAACCTGATTATTTAACTTCATATTACTATTCTATATTATTATTATTCCGTTAAAAAAATATTCTATATTATTTAATTTTAAAATTATTTTATATCATTGTAAGCTTCAAATTGATAGAAAATGCTGATTTAAATTATATTTTATGTATTTTATTTTATAACTAATCGATATTCTCATTAATTTTCAATTTAAATTAGTTGTTTATTTAATTTCTATTTATTTAGTATTTAATTATCAAAATATTACTTTTAAAATTATTATTATTTTCTTTTGTAAAATTTATTATTTTTAAAATCTTAATTATTAAGATTTAATAAATTCATTAATTTTAATTCAATTTATAAAATATAAGTTATATAATAATATTTTATTTTAAAAATACTTATTTTAAAAGTTAATTTAATTTAAATTACAACTATTAATTGTAAACTAATTGATTAATATTATTTTTAAATTGATTAGATTGAAATAAAAACTTATCTATATATAACTTTAATAAATAATATATTATTACAATAATTCTCCGTTACTACACGAATTTACAATTATACGAAAGCTCTTTTCCTTTTTGAGAATATGAGAACTCTTTCTTTAAGAGTAGTGTTATACCACAAGAAGTGGTATGACACTAATTACACTAATTCTGTTGGTATTACAACAATAAATGTGCAATTTAATTTATAAAAATATATAAAAATACTACCTTAAAATAAATTTTGAATATATCACCTAGCATCAATTTTAGAATTTAGCAATACGATGAACGATTGGAAGTTCAACATAAAATTACTAATGTGTCATTAAAATGTACTAAATCATGTCATGTAAATACCATAAGAGTTATCATAATATACTATAATATCTCTAATTATATTTTTTATAATATAAAATATTTTAGAAATGGAAAGTAAATATTTTTTTAATTATAAAAAATATTTTTTAGTTCAATGGATCCTCTAATATTAATATTCTAGTTTTTATAAATATTAAATAATATTAATTTATTAGTTTATTTATTTATTTTATTGGGAAAAGAATAAATATCATATTAATTTGTCCGGTAAATTGAATAGTATCAATAAACAGATAGAAAGTGAAATTTAACTCTATATACACTCTCTACTTTTAAATAATAAAAAAAAAGTCATTTTTGCCCTTAAACTTTGTCTACAGAATCAAATGAGAGCCCCTAACGATATCCTTAATGTCTTATAAGTGAGCAATCAAACACCAATTTTGATTCATAAATGAGACATTGGGCTCTAGTTGTCAAAATCAAAGGGCATACTGTTTCTTTTTAAGATGTTAGAGACATATTTGAACATTTTCGGACGTTAAGGGTTTATTTGATCCTCGAGTCAAATCTTAGAAAAATAAACAACCCTTTTTCCAATAATAAATAATCAATTCAACTTTTAATTTATCATTAAATTCTTTAAATTAAAGAGTTCGACCCTTTTAAAGAATTTTCGGAAGATATTATTAGTGAATTAATGTAAATGTAATTGCAAATAGTCTTTCTCAACACTAGAAAAACAGAACCCTCAAAGAAGAATGATAAGGAAATTGAGTTGGACGTTGAAGGTTAAAAAAAATTCAAAAAGATACTATTAATCTTGTTTATTAATTAATGCATAAAAACTGTCCAATAATCTTGTTCATATAATATAATCAACCTAGATCATAAATTGTTAGAGTTCTACACGTATGAGTTATGTAATATGGATTAATATGATTTGACTACGAATATGTATAGATATAATAGGCAAGAATATCGACATATATATGCAATTTTAATACAAATTAGGAATAAACAGAAAATGTTTGAAGAGATGAATTGGAATTTTATGTACTAAAAAATTCAAATTTGATACCAAAAATGCACAACTGTTGCTCTTATTAACTTCTAACGATCTCTTCAAATTTGAACCATTAATAAATACAATGACATATTATTTCCATTTTTGAAATTTTAATAATCAAACATAGACTTCATGCAAAAGTAAATGTAATAATGGGACCAAATCATGGATTTTTATTACGGAAATTTGACCTTTTTAGGGCAATCAACAATGTTCACATAGTAGTTCAAATTATATATTAGGAATAATTGCATGGACATAAGTATTCTCATCACATTAATATTTTGCTTAATTGATGCATATAATAACTTTAGAACGAGATTTTATTCCATTTTTGAAAAAATATTTTTTTTATTTATATTCAAACCCTAGTTATAAAGACATCCATCTTTGATTAATTTTTGTCAAACCCAAAAAAAAAAGCCAGTTTTCTTTAATTTTAGTCTGTTTAATGGAGTCAATTATTCTAGAACCATGTCTCTCTGGTGCCTCAAGCATATCAGCTGCTTCAGAGGGAAGTAACCCTAAAGCTAGTAATGATATGAAGATGAAGAAGAAAGAGACGATCTCTCCAACAACCCACGAATCGAATTCTCGTGTTTTGCTCGACTTGAAGCTGTCGAGGGAAGATCCGATTCGTGGGTCCAGTTCGAGTTCAAAGTTAGAACTCAATCTTTTTAACCCTATGAATAATAATGGCAGTTCTTCTAATGAAGATAATACCGTGCGCGAGAAGCAATCCGATCAATCAAGGGTTTTTCCATGCAACTTTTGCAAGAGAGAGTTTTCGACATCTCAAGCCCTCGGAGGGCATCAAAACGCGCACAAACAAGAACGTCAACTAGCGAAAAGGCGTCAAGGGATGGATTTAAGTGCTTTTGGTCACTATCCATATTATCCTTATTCAAGCCTTTCAAATACTCATCCTTTCTATGGATCTTTTAGTAGATCACTTGGGGTTAGAATGGAGTCTTTGATTCAAAAACCATCGACTTATCCGTGGATGTCCTCGACTGGCGGGGGATATCGATACGCTCAAGGCGGCTGGCCTAGGCACGCGATGATGAATACACAATCTTCCATTGATCATCATAGATTAAGAGTTGAGAGTTTGAATGGTCTTAATAATGGCGGATTTGGTACTATTCCGAGATTTGATGATAATAAACATAATTTATTTGCTTCATCATCATCAAATAATTTGCCAATTATTAAACCATCCATCGTTGATAATCCTTCTCGAGGCGATCGTCCAGCAAGAGATCAAGTTGATGCATCAGGAATTGATTTGTCATTAAAACTTTAAATATTATGTATTTGCTAGCTTTTAAAGAATATCACATGTTTGTCATTGATTTTTTATTCTCACAATTAATTTAGATTTTTTTAATGCGAAAATTATCATTTGTTTATGATATATGTTGATGCTCTATTGAAGTCTATTAATTAAATTTTGCGTGCATGTAATTTTATGTATTTAAGTAAATATTGCATTTTCCCATGGAGGAAGAGGGTTATGCACTTCAAATTTCAAAATTGAAAAAATACATTAATGTTAGGCTTTAGAAAAAGAATCTGTAAGTTTACTATATTGTGCATAAATACAAAATTTTATTTTTCATTTTAATTATGTATTTTAGTCACTTTTGAGTCAACCATTTAAAATTATCTAATAAAAATACAAAAAGGAAAGATATTTGATTATAAGGATCAAAGAAGATATAATTAAGCATTGATTACTAGATCATTTGATGTTGAGAACTCAGATTTTGTTTTCGTTCTTGATTTAATACGAGTTTGAAAACAAATAAATTAATGTTTTACGTGAATGTAATATCAATATGTGTATCTCGTCATGCATTTGATTTGCACTTACGTAAAACGATCTATTTTAACGTGGGGTTTACACGACGTTTAAATTTTAGCAATCATATTAGCAATTTTATATCAATATTTTAATCGGTACATTAAATTGTAAAATTTTAAGAATTCATACACATTCTTATTAAACTTAGAAAGATATGATAAAAATATTTATGATGGTACTTTTTTTTTATAATTAACTCTATTGTGAGAGAATATAATTAGTTATATGTAACTGGAGGCTTTTCCTACAATTATTTTGTTTTTAGTTTACTTGTATTTTTATAGTATATGAAAATAAACATAAAAATAGTTTTAATATTATGTTAATTTCCAAAGTTTTATAATTTGTTTTTGATATTTTATGCTAATTTCAATATGTTTATCTTCAATTGACTCAATTTTAAAGAAATTTGGATTAAATTGTCAAAATAGACTAACTTTGATCTGAATAAATTTATCTCATAAGTTGAAGCATCAGAATGACCCTCTTTATTTAATGATTATTTGTCAAAAAATAGACGATATGGTTATGCGCGCACAGAGCAGAAGTGTAAAATGTTTTGAGAGAATGGATATGGCGACTGCGACGGCAACCTTACTACGGTCACCGCCTCCAATTTTGGCGCCAAAATCATCCAAAAATTTCAACAGAATTACAGTTAGAGTTTGTAAGTGCAGCAGCAGCGGCAATTCTCCTCCGCTATCTTCTATCACTCCGATCAACCAAAATACCTTATCTATAATTCAGAGTTCTGGTGTTATTGCTTGCCTTCGAGCCAATAGGTACTGTGACTTTTTAATGATCTTTTCAAGATAAGATTTAGTTCTTTTATTTCTTATTGAATTGAGAATTTAGTGCAGAGGTTGCATATGAAGCTGCTTCTGCTGCACTTAGAGGTGGAATCTCAGTGGTGAGTTTTTTTTTCTTTCATATGACATTTTTAATTTCCTAATAATTCTTCGTTTTGTTAGGGTTTGGATTTGTTTTCAATTTTTTTTGTTTATGTGCAGTTGGAGATTGTGGTGTCCACTCCTTGTGTGTTTCAGGTGGCTTTCAATCTTGATATGTCGTTTCCTTTTGGCTTTTGATTGTCTGTTATACTTATACGCGCCGTAATTGTAGTTTTATCTGTATTTTTTTGTCATTTTGAAAAAATATCTGGTGTGGATTTCAGATTTTACAGCAGCTGGTGCAGGATCATCCTACAAAAGTCTTGGGGGTAATCTTAGTTTCTAAAACCTTTTGCTTCTTTCAACGAATTCTGTTATGTTATGTGCTATGGAGTAGACTAGTGCATTATTTGACAAGCTTACCGGACTTTTAGATTAAAGGGAATGAATGGGTGCTTGTCATTTGCGTTAGCATTGCCCCTGTCTTGTGTATTATGGTTATTATATAAATATCTTTATATGATTTGAATGTGTCAGCATACCAGAAAATGTAGCGTGTTTCGTTTGCAATGAATTCCACCAAGATGCAGGCATTATGCTTTCCCTTTTAGTATTGACATGTTTTACATTTCTATATGAGCAATCTGGCTTTAGACACAAAGTATTCATCTTATATCTATCTATATAATTTAGAAACTCATAGTGGACTGAATCACTGAGGGAATTTGTGGTCATGATGAATTTTACAGGTTGGTACCGTTTTAAGTCTTGAGGATGCTATAAATGCGAAGGATGCTGGAGCTAAATTCTTCATGAGTCCTGCAATGATGAAGGTATAAATTTTCTATTCTTAGAATTACATGACTTTTGTTCTTGAATTAAACTGAGTTATTAGCCATGAAGAGTTTCTATGCACTCTCCTCCACCTTCCTCTCATATATAACTAAACCCGCTTGCTTCTCATTAGGGTATCATGGAAGCTGTCCACGATGGTGAAGTTCTGTACATACCTGGTGCAATGACACCGACAGAAGTAAGAAACTCCTTCACTTAAGCTTGATTCTTATTCTATTTTGCTACTGTTATAATCTATGTAATGGTGAATTTGGAAGACTTATTATCATATTGTAGTATTATTAGTGTTGGACTATGAGACAATTTCAGCCATTTTATATTTTTATTGTTTTATAACCAGAACCTGTTTTTACAGATATTGTCTGCTTATGATGCTGGTGCTAAAATTGTAAAGGTGAACTTACTATTCTTAAGGTATTGCAATTGGTAGAAATAGTGAAGGAAACATAGAATCTTAGCTGCATTGACTTGATGTGGTTTAATGTCAAGACTCATTCTTTAATATGTAACAACTTATCTGAATAGCCAATATGTGTGCATTTAGTCTTAAATTGGTTTAGGCGCTTTGTAAAAAATGTATTTGCATGTTTAATTGGTTATTATTCTTGTCCATTTTCATTATTTAAGAAATGCTTTAAATTGTGGATGATGGGTTTATGTTTAGACCATGAAAGAACTTATGGAATTTGTCTTTATCTTTTGGGTGAATCAGGTCTATCCAGTTTCTGCTTTAGGCGGTATCCGATATATATCAGCACTAAATAAACCTTTCGCTCACATACCCATGGTTGCATCTCAAGGAATAAAGATAGGTATGACATGAGCACTAAATCTGTGATCCTTGTCCCCTAATGAAACTTGTATGGTATTAAAGAAAATATTTTTGAAGCATATAAGCTTCCAGTTTCATTACTTGCTCGATAAGTTTATTAAAACATGTCTGCGGCGTAACAGATATGTACATTACTGTCATCGCAGAAAGGATGAAATTGTACTTATATGATTGCTTTCTTGTCCTCAATTTGAGGTTTATTTTTCATTATCGAGTACATTTGCCAGGTGCCTTTCAGCTCTTGAAGTGTTTTTATGCCTTCATAATAAATTGTAGCATGCATTATTCTCATTTCCATTTTGTTTGAAAAGAATGGTAATTAAGTACTGTATTTTCATCTGTGTTATTCTGTAATCATTGCATTGCTCGATAAAGGTATAATTTATAGGGCATTGAGCTTCTTCTTTTTCCTCTTTCCTAGGTCCCAGTTTAATACTACAGTAAAAAAAATGTTCCTTTGTTTCCAGCTATAGGTGCTCCTTGCTTTTGAATGAAATTCATTTCAAATTAATGCAGATTCTGTAGGTGACTACATCTCCTGTGGAGCATCATCGGTTGTTTTATCTGATGCCATATTTGAGAAAGAAGCAATGGCTCAAAAAAAATTCGATGCAATATATCAACTTGCAGAGCTTGCTGCTTTGCACGGCAAAAAAGCTGTGGCACGGTGAGTTTGAGTATGGCTTGTTTAATATAATTGCCCGTCTTTTCCATGTTTAGCTAGACTTTAATCATATTTTGTCTGCTAAATTATGTGGCATTCCCTTCTGTCTTCGGATTCCATAGTAGCTATGTGTTTTGTGCTCAATCCAGTCACATGCATCACATAATGTTACTAGATATCAAGCGAGGAACCTAACTGATTGAGTAGTATATCTGGTTTGGTACTTGCAAAAGTGACTTCTCTTATATAAGCAAGCTACTTAGCCTAGGAGCCTGTAACGAGTTTTTCTTTTATCGAGCATCACATGATACAAAATTTGCAATTGCTTAAAATAGTAACAATAAAACACACTAGTTAGAACATAGTTTCTAATTTATATATTTCGTTATCTGTAAATGCTAAATGACATAGATCTGTTTTTTGGCAAATGTATATTTCTGTGCTAATAAATCACCCCGTCACAAGAACAATTGATCATCATACTTCGCACTGTAGTTCTATTGGCTTCATCAAATTTCTTCATTACATGTATTTTAGGCATCTCCATTTGCTATAGTTTATCAATCTCCATATGCTCTGACAGTATGTTACTTAGTTAATTTAACAAAATCTTGCTTTCATTTCTTTTTCCTTTTGAAAATCTTATGTTTTTGATTTTTGCCGAATTGTCTTGTCGTGCAGAAAGCAAAATAACACCTCAAACTAACTGAGCAGCTTCCACATGTTGTGCACACCTGACTTGTTTAGAAGTGGTGAGACGGTATTGAAGGTCCAGTTGGAACATAGTCCTGTCTGAGACTGGTTAATCTCTGCATACAGCCTACGCATAAGTCTTGTTGAAGTATTCCATATTTCTAAACTGTTTAACAGATTTCAGATAATTTGTTCATTTGGAAACTCCGGTGAGTTGCAGATCCTTGTCTACAGAACTTCCGAAAAGTTGTGAGCTCGGCTATGCACAATCCAACAAAGATAAAACGGGGTACAGTTATTTCCATTCCAAAACTTTTCTTATCAGTACTTGTTCATATATGGAGTCTGGTGCCTGTCTAGAAGGTGAAAGAAAATTTTGAATAATGTTAGGGATGCTTATGGATCAGATTAAGTAGATGAATCATGAAAGTTATTCAGAAGCAGCCACCCGAAAGGAATTTTGTTTTGTACAAAAAGAATATTGAATGGAAATGTTCATATTTGTTATTTTGATAGTCATGTGGTGATAGGGGTGTGCAAAAGTTGGAACCAAAACCGACGACTTAAGTGGCAATTTCCCCTCAACTTCTAAGCAATGAGTAATTAACACATAAGTTAACTTTGTGAGCAAACTAGTCACGGATTTGGTAATTATGGGCAATTAACCCCATTTTGGCAAATTAGATTACAAGTTGAGAGGGCAAATTGTCAATTTAAGGAACAATTAGCTTACAAGTTGAGGGGACAAATTGCCAAAATGAGGTTAATTGTCCATAATCAACAAGTTTGTGACTAATTTGTCCACAAAGTTAATTTATGTGTTAATTGCCCATTGCTTACAAGTTGAAGGGGTAAATTGCCATTTAAGTCAAAAACCGACCAATGAACCTAACTAGAAAATTCTTTCGGTTTTGTTTGGTTTGACAGTATAATTTTTTTAAGTTTTCCAGTTTGATTCGGCTTTGGTTATAAAAAGTTGCAGTTAAATGTTAGTGCAAACCAAACCAAACTGAAAATTATTAGAACTGATTCATTTGGTTCAGTTTGAACTTTGATATCCTTATAAATGTGGTTTGATTTTAAGAAAAAGTACAATTTTAGTTCATGTTCAAGCAAAGAAACAATGTCATTATCTTGGTAAGAAAAAGCAGAGGTTTTTGAACTGTGTCATATCAGTACAAGTCAATGAAAAAGTTGTATGGTTACTGGGTGTCTAGCCATCAATTTTTGCCAGCTGTCTGAATCCTTAATCTGTATATTAATTAATTTATATTTGGTCAAATTATTTTAATTAAATTCTATAATTGGAAAGATCTTTGATTTATCACACCATAAGGACATCTGTGGATTGTCGGTCAGTTCTCAATTTGTAAACAATTATTGTAGTATTATATTTTTAATTATCTCCGAGTTATTTTTGCTGATTGATCTTATTCCCTAGTTCTCATTTGAACTCCTACAAATCAATTCCATCTTTCTTTCTGAAATCTAATTTTATATTTGTTTTTTATCAGTTGACATAATTAAAAAATTGCATTGGTTAAGTTATTATAAAACATAATTTTAAATATGGCTTTTGAATTTATTTTATTTCTATACGAGGCCATAAATTGTCAAAGATTTTATTTTTTAAGCTCTAAAATTTATTTTTTTAGCTCTAATTTTTTTTTTATTTTAAACAAGTCATAGATTTTATTCTCTAAATTTAACAATTGACATTGTCATCATTTTTGGCGAGTTAATGAAAATTTCGTTAGCTTTAACTCGTTTGGTGTATGATGTATTGTAGATCGGTGACTATAATATTTAATTTGTATAGTAATCAAAATCAAAATATAGATACTATAAAATAATAAAACTTATTTGGTTAAGAATTACTATTAAATGTCTAATTTAAAAAATATTTATATAATTCTTTTATATGAAATAGTAACTTTATTGAGCATTAAAAAAGAAATTTAAATGACATCAATTAAAATAAATATTATAACAATAACTAAATTTATAATAATCTCATAATATTAAATATTTTTTAACATAAATTGATTTAATATCTAAACAGTTGGATCAATTCAACCGGTTTGATAGATTAATGTTAACAAATATTTTTTTCTTTATTAAAATGAATTTTTTGGTTTAATTGATCCAAATTCTTCCGAATAAACTAGTTAATAAATGGGTTAAAGTATTGATTGACTGAATGATATTTATTTTATTTTAATAATTTTTTTACATAATTTATAACAAATTTTAACAACTATTATATATTTTAAATTTTTATGGCTTTAATTTTTTAATTTTCTTAAATAATTTATTTATAAAAAAATTACTTAATTTCAAATAAATTAATAATTTAATCTAGATACTTTTAGGATAGATTTATTGAAATAAAAATAAGTTTAAGAGTTAAAAATAATTTACATGTTTAATAATTCATGCACTTATTTGAAAATAAAAAAAATTCAAAAGTTTAATTGGAAGTGGAGAGTAATTTTGGTAAAACTGCAAGAAGGTGATTCTACTCTAAGTAGGTGGCCGAGTTTCGGACAGTTTACTGGGATCCTAACGGCATTCAAACAAAGGTGAATACGTCTCCTGAACTTGTTACATAAAATTATTTAATTTGATTTTTATCTTTTTTAAATAATTAGTTTCACTTTACGTGCTTTGCACGTGGCTCGTAAGTGACTCGTTCATAGTATTAATTAAATTTATCATAATTACAACAACATATTTTATTTATAATTAATATTCAGTTAATTAGATTTTGTTAGAAATAAATAGAATACTCCTTTTTCATTTATTAATTTTAAAAATTAATTGAGGTCAATAACGTTAACTTATAATTTTTTTTAAAAAATTCAATGCGTTTTATTTATAATCATACATTAGTTTGAATTTTTTTGTTTGATTATAAAATATTTTATGAGTTGAATTAAATTTATTATAAAATTATATTATATTTAATATATTTGTCATAATATAAATTTATGACAAAATCAAGCAAAAATATAAAGTAAAAATTTTCTTACTTTATATAAATTTAGAAAAAAGACTTATATTGTTTGAGTTTAAATAGGAAGGACGGAAATGTAATTGTAATAAATATTGAACCTCACAATAATTCGATCTAAAAGATTTACTATTACACAGTTCTTTCGGTAGTTTGTAGTACTGTAATTTATGGAATCATAAACATGTTGGTTGTGTAGATTTATAAAAACACTATTATAGTAGTAATTACAATATTTTATATTAAATTAATTAATAATTTATTTCAAAAATATTGATAAAATTAAAATGTTTGTTCATAAATGGAAAAAAAAAAGGTTTGGCCTATTTTTTGGAGTTATATAACTTAAATATGTGTTTTTGTTGACTTTCTTCTATGTTAGGATATTATATAGTATAGACATTCAAAGAAATTTCTGAATGCAGGTTCTTGGTATACTTTTTACTTCAATTTCTTCGCATTCCTTATCCGTTCAGCCTCTAATATTACCGGAAAACGTAATAATTTAATATTTACATAAAACTGTATAATAAAACAGATAGATAAGAATTGCTAATTACCTATGTTCATAGTTTAACTTGAATTTTATTTTGTTTTATTTTATAATAGTATAATTTAAACTTTAATTGTCTAATGTATTCCACGTTAGTAATTTTCAAACTTTTTAATTAAGTATTAAAAGCAAGTTTGATATAATATTGATAGTGCCGAAAAAGCAATGTCAATTTAGATAAGTGTTTAACTCTAAATAGGATGTTTACTATTTGATAAATATCTCTAGATTCCTTACTCCAATTAAATTTTATAGTTCAACTTCAATCAAATTAAAAGGCAGCTCTATTCCTACTAATTTGGAGATAATTTAGCTATTTTTTCCATACTAAATTAGCAACGTTCCGGCCCAAAAATTAAATAGGGGACAATTTAACTATCTATTCCAATTAGGATTTTGATTGTAATATATATTTAGTGATTAGTTAAATAACTAATTAGTTAATGACTATAAAACCTTTATTTTAATTAATTAAAAAGGATCATTCGGTAAATTTGCCTGTCCCCCCCATCCGTGCTTTTATATATAGTATAGATATAGATATAGATTAACTCTAAAATTCTTCATTTTTATCAGATTATTTTATAATTTATATTTTTATTATAAAAAATAAATTTAAACCTCATTTGATTAGGATAAATTCATTAAGGAAATTTAACTTTCCGAGAAATAGAATATTTTTCTTACTTGGTTCATCTTTGTCAATCTACTTTCCAGAAAGTTAAAGGGTTGACTTCCCTTTAATTAGAAAAATGACTTCCCTATTAAAATCTAAGTAAATTTTACTTGCCTAATTAAGTTAATTAAAATACGATTATAACTCTATATTTAATTAGTTAATTTAGTTATTGAGGGTAATATTGTTTTTATATTTTAATTAATTAAAAGTAAAATGCAATTCCGGGAAGTTACTAAAAATATTAATTTCCTCCACACTAACTTTCTTAATAATTAACTTCCCGGGAAGTATTATACTCTTTTGAACCAAGTGTGACTTTAAAATAATTTTATTGTAATAATTAGGAAATTTTTTAATTTCTTTTTCGCATCCTTCACATCTGATTTGTATTTCATGCATTTTAAAAATACAATTATAGAATAATCTGATCCAAAAATAATTTTTTTTGAAATTAGTTGCTAAAAAAAATAAAAATTGAATTAAGTAATCCAATGTCACAAGTTCAGGAGGCGCGTTGGCTTTTTTTTTTCAACGGCCTTCTCTCTACCCTAATTTCCATCTCTATTAATATTTCATCTTTGATATTATAAAGATTGAAAGTTTGTATCGCAATTATAAGAGTTATTACAAATTAAATCACGAATTGTAAAATAATTTGCAATTACAGTATAAATTTTAAAATTTAACAGTGTCAGGTATCAATTTTTATTTTTGGAAGATCAAAATACTGTTCATTTTTCGATACAATCTGCCGAGGTGGAAGCTGATATTGCCAGATAGACTGACACGTTGAAAAGTAAACGGTTTTTCCATTTAAAAAAAAAAATAAAAGTTGATGAAATTTTAAGTTAGTGTTGTAATTGCAAATTGCACTAAAAATTGTGATTTAATTTACGATATATTAAATTACGTGGAAAATACTGAAATCTATTATGTCAATATATATGGCAATTTCGGCTTCCGACTTAGCAAAAATGTCCTGAAAAAATATAGATGTATTGATTTGCCAAAATTACAAATTTCATTGATGACATTGCCAAATTTTAAAATTTATGTTTTAATTGCAAATTAGAGCAAAATTGGTGAATTTATTTACAGTAAACCTTAATTATAAACTACGCTAATATTATATTTTAATTTGTATGTAACTTCTAGATATATATTTTATAATTTATGTTCAATTCTTTTTGCCTGTTATATTCAACTTCAAAATTTATTCAATTTGCATTCAACCTTATGTTCAACTTCTAAAATAGGATTTATTCCACAGTTGCTAACTTAATTTTTTTTTTCACAAGTTGATTATCATAAAAGATACTAGAAAATTCCGCTTTCCTTACATCAACTTATAATTCAACAATTAACAACTTAATCATAACTAAAAATTTGAATTATAGATTTCAAAATAAAAATAAAAATTGAGTTATAGTATATTTTTGTACTTATCCTGACTCTACTAATAACGTTCAGATTTTCATTTATTTTTTTAATAAAAAAATTATAAGAAGAGGATAAAAAACAAGTTTCCATGACTTTTAAGGATAAAAAAACACAAAAATTATACTAGCAAAAAACAAAAACAAAATAAAAAAAAAAGGATAAGAAACGGAACTCAAATCATACATTTAACCGAAACCTAATAATAAGGCTTGCGCACGATAAGGAAGCATACAAATACCAAACCAATTAAACCATTTAATTTTTTTTTCTTTTATTAAAGAAAACAAACAACAAGAGAACAGAGAAGAAGATTAATCGAAAAATTATTACGAAATATTATCGGAAAATCGACCAGGTTTGTGTAGATCTGCTTCTTCTTTTGTAATCTAAAATTAAATTTAGATCTGCTTTATTTTGATTTTGAATGTCAATTTTGCTTGTTGAATTTTGTTTTTTAGGTTAGATTTGGTTGTAATTTCCTGGGCTTATGTTTGTTTCGTGATTAATTGTTTTTTAGTTTTATGTTTTGTTTATGCGGATGTGTAATTTAGGTTTTTTATTTATTTTAAGATCGAAACGTATTTTTTTGGGGTTAATTTTATTTGACTCTGTTGGTATTTGGGAATTTTAATTTGTGTAATGGTTTTGGGTTTCTTAATTTTAAGGGAATTTTGGTTTCGCATTGTGATTTAGGTTGAAATTTTGTGAACGCTTCAAACTTTGATTTATAACGATTTGATATAAATCAATTTGATATAAATTGGATGTGCAATGCGATTTAAATTTTGATTATCGCACAGTAATTAATTCGATTGAAAGTGTCGTTGTATTTTTGATTATTGTCTTTTGGGGGATTTTTCTTTTGTATTTTAAAGAGAGTTGACATTGAAAACGCATTAAGGTTTTTTAGTACAGAATTTGAGATTTCTTTTTGACATTATATGTGGGAAATTGTTTGTATCAACAAGTTGCTTAAATTGGTTGCGGAATGTTGCTGTCTTGTTAGTATATATAGTGGCATAAATTAGCTAAAGCATCATACTTCTTCTGTTAATTGAAGGGTAGTAATTTGCATTGATATGTTGCTTTATTGGCGTTTGTTTTGTACGTGAATTCTGCATCGTTTATCATATGATAAACTTACAAATTATCATTTGTTTGTATCGATAAATGTGTTACTTTTTAGCTAAAATGTTATGGCTGTTTTTGGTATGGTTTGTTGTTATCAATTGTCTTCCGTGTTTTTCTGTAAGAATTTGAGCTATCATGTCTGTCATGTTCCATTCCCCGTTTATTCATTACTGCTTCTCTGTTTAATTATTGCTTCTTTTCATGTGTGTTATCCGCAGGATCATACTAGTGAAAATATGTCTCCAGCATTGAAATCCAAGAGTAAGTCAAAAGATAAAGCCCCTGAAATGGCTTCCAAGGAACAGCAGAAGACATCTTCTAAGTCTTCTGGGTCTTCCAACAATGCAAGTGGTACTCCAGCGAGTGCTTACAATCCCATATCTGGGACATTTCATACTCTAGAGATACCATCTGGAGCTTCTTCTCCACCTTTTCATGACAATGGTCGTTTTAGAAATATAGATGACACTGATGAGCATTCTAATAGTCCACATGGAACTGTTTCTGAGTATGATTCAGTTTCAAATAATGGCAGTTGCTCTGGTGAATCGGAAGATTTAAAAGAGAAGATATCCAATTCTTCTCGGCAGGAAACTTTATCCGGATTAGACAATGAGAAGAGAGAAAAGATTCGGTTAAAGAATGAGAAGAAGCATCAGCGTCAGAGAGAGAGGCGGGCTCAAGAGTTGCATGACCGTTGCATAGAATTGCTGATGTCCAGGAAACTAGAATCTCTCTCGCAGCAGCTTGTCGCAATGGGATTTTCTAATGAGCAGGCAACTTTGGCCCTTGTTATGAATGAGGGAAAGCTAGAGCAATCAGTAAATTGGCTCTTTGAAGGGAATGAAGAGGAAGCTCGTAACAAGGATACTAAACCTGGAAGTAGTAATAATTTAAAAATAGATATTAGTGATGAGCTTTCTCGGATCTCGGCAATGGAGGTGGGTTACAAATGCTCAAAGCAGGAGGTGGAAAGAGCTGTTATTGCCTGTAAAGGTGATCTTGTTATGGCAGAAGAGAGCTTACATGAACAAAAGCAGGACACACCAGTCACTCTTCCAAATCCCGAGGAGAATGTTAATGGCTATACTATGAAGAGAACACAAGAAAAGCCTGGGACACCAGCTTCAATTACAATACAACAGAGAAGAAATGAACGGGATTTTAACTTTACCAAATCAGCAATTCCAGTGACTACAGCTGGTTTAGAACCTGGGACTCGTAATCTGCAATCTTTGAATCAGCCTAAGCCTCTTGCGGAAAAGAGGTGGATAGCAGGATTAAGCTCTTCCGTTGCATCAGTAGCTATGCCATCATCTATGGAAGTGACAGCCCCCTTATCAAAATTGGAAGCCCGGCCTGGTGTTTCTGGAAATAATGTGAAAAGTCATCAGCAAATACCGAGGGAACCAGTAGTGATGATGCAGCGTCCGCAATCTATTAATTCCAAGCAAAACCAAGTCCCTAGCATTACTGCCTCTCCTGCTGTAACAGCTGGATGGTACTCAAATAATATACCAGGAATTGAAAATACAAGGTCTAACGGGAAGTTACTTCCGAATCAGAGCATCGGCGCCCTTGGCTTTGTAAATCAGTATCCTGAGCAATTCTACCATCCGGCATCGTTTAAAGAAAGCCCGTATCCTTTAAATGGCCCAGTGGATTCTACATCATCGGTAGGGTTAGGAGGTTCTTGGAGCACAATGGGTAATACTTACCCTCGTGCAGTTCCATATGAGCCTCACAGTTCATATGGCTCAATGAATACATCTTCGCCTTCACTAGCAGCTCCCTCCTCGCTTGGCCTGTTTACTGGTGTGAGGTCGGCAGGAACTTTCGGTACATCATCACATGTGGACTGGAATACCGGAGGCTCGACGCAGGTGGACTACACCTCTATAGATTGGAGTTTGGATTCAAATGTAGCGGCTGGCAAGCCTAACGGGTTGTGGCTAGGTATTTCTTCGATGTTGAGGAATACACCCGGGGCAAGGATGAACAGTATGAATAATTCCCGCATGTCAGGGTTCCGGAATGGTGGGGCAGGTAAAGAAACGGCTTCTTCTGCTGGATTACATGAGTGGACATCTCCTTTTGCGGAGAACGATATATTTAGTTTGCCTAGGCAGTTTGTGAATTCTCCACTTCCTTAGAGCTAGGGTTTGTGCATCGGAATGGGAAATGAATTTTAAATGGTTGTTTATGGTTCAGTGGTAAATGCATTTACTTGTTTCTGTCATTTAATGATTTTCCTTTTCGTCAGTACTATGTTTGATTTTCTGCGTGTTTTGCTTTCTTGGTTTAATTGGCACCTACCTACCTCTCGTAAGAAGGGTGGCTTCTATACGAGAGTTGGAAATTTGGGTACTTCGATGACAGAAAAACATCATTAACCACCCAATTGAGAGCTAATTCTTAAAGTTGAGTGAGCCACAGTTTTGTGGGCAAATGAAAAAAAAAACTTTTAAAATGTGAATCACAGTTGGGAATCCCATGATTAAATTGTATTTTTTTGCTAACACTGAAGCAGCATGAAGGCATAAACAGCTGCTATACCAGCGCTCCCAATAATAGCATTATTGGTGGTGGTAGCAGTGGCGGTAGAGGGTAGGGATGGGGGAAATTTAGGGGAAGTTAAGTTTTTTTTAATTAGATCTAAAGTTATGGTGCAAACAAAATTTTATTTTCAAAGGTGTTTATATGTTTTTTGTTTTAGATATAAAATTATTCTATGTAACATGTGTTGATTTATTATTGGTGTATAAAATTGACACTTTTTATAAATTGTGACTAAATTAAAAAACCACATATTAACTCAAAATATAATGTTCTTTCGTTATGTTTTATTTTAGTGTTTCTCGTTTCATATATAGTTCTCCTGCACATTATAATCCATCGAATTATAATAAATTGACAAAAAATATTTATTATAATAAAAATCAAATCAAATCTACAGACAACGCTTTATTTATTCTATTTAAGTTAATCATGATTAGAAACCAGCTTGATTCCCCAACTAAGATCTAAACAATGTTTAAAAGAAGAAAAAACAATAGAAGCATCAAAAACTTTCCCCTCTTCTTGACAATTATAAGTTGGGGGAACATGAAAACAAGGCTCCATAGACAAATCTCTTGTACAAGGAGGATTTGGTAATTTATCACCATCTATCTTAAACAAAATCCATGGCTTCAAACCTCCTAAACCTTGAGCAACATATCCAAATGTAGACCAACCACTTGTAACTAAAACATCACTTAAACTTAAAAGATAAATTTCAGCCCATGCCTTCATATTATGCATATTATCACTAAAATGTTGGTACCCTTCATGACTTGGTTGGTATACTCCAATTATTTCATCTGTTTCTGTTGCTTTTGTCCAATACATATCACTTAAATTTCCATAAAATGATGAATATAATGATGTTACTAAAATAGCCTTTGATTTTTTGTTTCTGTATTGGGTGTGAGCTTCAGGTTTTTGGGTTTTCAGTACTTTTGGTAGTAGTTTTTCCTTTAATGTACAAGCTAATACTTGATCTAAAACTGTCTGAAGAGGAGTAGTTTTAGGGTTGAATACTCTTACTTGGATTCCAAGTCTTTGATCTGCCTTGGCTAGGTATGCATCATAGAATCTTGTTATTAAACCCCATGCTTGATTTGATGGATTGAAAAGATAATGCCCCAAGTGATAAAAAATAGTTTCCTTTTCAGGAAATAATTTACTTACCTCTTCCTTGTAAGATTTTGACATGAAGAAATACGGTGCGAAATATTGGTCTGATAACAGAAATAACCAGTTGATTTTCCTGAGGAAAGGTTCGGTTTTATCGCAGTAGAATAGCTTCTTGTCGAGATCATAATTACTGTGATCTAGATTCAGATATAGATGCGATGGAGGCGAATCTGTTGACGTATTGATGCTTCCGAAACTACGACTATACCTTATGTGTCCGTGATTCCTGACAGGAAAGTGGTTAGGCAATAACCATGATGTGTCAGGAAATGGCTCGCAGAAAAGATCAGCCATGTCCGTTCCGTGATCAACGAGAAGAACCCGGTTTGTTAAGAGAGCGTAAAGGAAAGTCGAAGCCATGCTTACTATTCTGTTTCCCAATCCGTTTGCCGGTATCCAGATGATGTAATTACACTTCAGGCTGCGTTTGCTTGTTCGATTCTGATTAAGTCTTTTTAGTGTTCTGTTGTAGGATTTTGTGTCAGGTCCACAGGTTTTATGAAGTTTTTCGTAGTTTCGTAGTTTCGACAGGAGATAAGCTGAGGGTTTGTGGGGTGAATTTTTCCGATACATGACTGATTCATATCTGCTTAAACAGGCTTTTTCGTCGAATCCTGAAGGTATTATTACTTCATCAATCAATTTGTCATTTGTAAGCTGAGAAGAACAATTTCTTGAACATGACACATTTCCAATTCCAGGATATGTAGTTGTATTTAGCATTTCACCATCAGGATTTCTGTCAGATCCTGGTGAAGCGTTTTTTGAATGTGAAACAGCCTCAGTTCTGGAATCAAGAGTTTGATTCTGAAGAATCTGACTTTCAGGACTGCTTGTAGGAACAATGGAATTATTACTTGTAGCTGCATATGGATTGCAAAAATGAATTCTATGTAGCACAGAAATGAAAACGATAAACCCAAAAAATAGCAGAACACTATTTTTCATAAAAGGAAGTTATAAATATAGAGTTTCGAGTTGAATTTCATACCTTCAAAGACGCGGCTTTGATCAAAAGGTAAGTTCCAATACAACATCGAAGCCATAATGGATACAGGAAGAACTATGAAAATCACAGTTGTGAATTTCTTGTAATCGAAACCCCAGTTTTCCCTGTTGATCTGAAACATCTCCATGGCTTTTATGTCTCTACCTGTAAACATATTAAAATTTATTAAATTGAGGTTTACAAATTCATTAAAAAAAACCAGAAACAAAAAATTTGCATGAACTTGTGAATAAGTTGAGTTTTTGTAAGAACAAACCTTATTTTTCTCCTTATTATGAGTTCATCAAGCCATGATCAACCTGTTATTATGAATTGAAGGGAAGATTTTTGTAAGGTTGTAGTGCATTACTTTTTACTATAATGCAAATTATTAGATGCAGATTAGGAAGTTGAGTAAAATTCTTTCAATCTGAATTTCTTTCCTTTTTATTGTTCAGATTAAAAATACTATTATTGTCTTATTTCAAGAACTTAATTTCTTCTTTATGAAAAAAAATATATGTATAACTTGGGATGTACAAAAACTGAACCAAACCGAATTGATAAATTCGGCTTGATTAATACCATCTACAAATTTAATTTTTTTAATTTGGTTTGATTTTAGACATAAAAAAATTCCAGGTGCATTTTAGTGCAAACCGAATTGACTGATTCGGTTCCATTTGAATTTTTTATTTATTTATAAATTCAGTTTGATTTGATAAATGAGTCTGTTCAGTTCGGATTAAACCGAATGCACACCCAATGTATTATACTCTCATCTTTAATACTCCATAAAAATAAGTAATAGCACCTTCTCATGTTATTAATAATTGTTTTTTTTTGTTTTGGAGTTGACAGAAATAAAAGATTAAAAATAATTAAATGGCATTGCCAATGAACACTCAAGTCAATGTGAATATATACATATACTAGTATAATATATAGATCTTTCATGGAGATTGATGAATATGAAGAGAAATTAACGTAATCTCTACGGACGTACATAATATATATTCATTTGTTTCCATCAATTTCTTCCTCCATTTTCGGATTATAATCCATATTGACAAGATTCATCTGTACATGAACAGCTGATGCCCACATCCCAACAAAGACCATCTTAAGCTCCAATAAGTACGCCACAAGTTATTAATATTAGCCAAATTTTAGTTATTTTATGATTCTATCTAAACTCAGGAATAAATAGGCAACGAAATTTGCATTTATTGAACCTTCGTTGGCCTTAATTTGCATATTGGACGACAAATAGTTGCACGATTTAATTCATCATGTAAGATTATATTGAGACTGTTACAAAACAAAACTAAAATACTGAAGTGTCCGAGTCGCGAACTAGTTCGTTTTCTTTTAGACGTTTTTTGATTCTGTCCGAAGATGTAAGACAGTCTAGCAATCATGCTGCCCCTAAGATAAAACAACTATTTATTAGCTCTGTGACCGGCGGTTTGAGGGTCGAACCCGTCGATAAAAATTATTTAATTGTAATATATTTGTATATATATTATATCATATTTTATATTTTTATAGTTATATAGTTATATTATATTATATTTTTTATTTTTAAATTATACTTTTTAGCTTTTAGTAATTAAATTTTAATTTTACTTTTAATTTTTTTTGAACCGCCCCAAACACGGAACCGGAACCGACACTTAGACAGGTCCGGGCCGGTTACATTTTTTCTTGAACCTTGACCCGGCAGTTTCGAACCGGAACCGACAGCTTGGCATCCACTCCATGCATAACTTGCAAAGGTGACAAAATCGTTCTTTCTGATATATTCCTATATCCAGATTCCCATTACATAAAACATCTCATGCCTCTAATATTTCATGTTTTCGTTCTTTTTTCCTAAAGAAAAAATAGTAATTTTGTAGGCTACAAGAAGCGAAAAACTACATCCAAATTGAGCAAATCTTGAGCTTGAGGTCAGGTAATGCACAAACACAAGAGAACTCACAAGATCAGCACTGCAGCATCAAACTTTGACATTGCATCCAAAACTTGGTGGCAAAAAATAGATATAAGGCTTCATAGATATGGCTAGTTGCCGAGTCTGCATTTGGGTAATTTTCACCAAGCCCTGATGCCATCCACCGTAAGACCTTGAGCCACATGGCCAGCAATTGATTAACTTATACCAACTTGTGCAGATGCAAAATAATTGTCATAATAAGCTGCTATGATGTTGCCGACTACTGTGGGTAATGGCTGCAGAAAAGATCAGCTAATTAGTCCAATTATCAAACGACTAGAATTCGGCTTGTGAGAAGAGCCATTAAGAATATGAAGGCACATGCTTATAATCCAGTTCCCAAATATTCATAACATCTTTTGTATTACTGACAATCTACATGGCACGGAAACTTATTCAATCCTATGTTTTGGCATTTTGTTTTCGTGACCGTTTTCAGAAATACTTATGAAACTCCGAGACATAGATAGAGCTCAGCGTATTTAGAGTTCTATGGGGCAGTGTTCAGTATGGTCTACACAGTAAATAAGAAGGGCTTATGGGGTAAAGTTGCTGTGGTATAAGGAAAGTCTAATACCTGCTTATGTAGGATGCGCCATCGAATCCTGCCGCCAAAAGTATGTGTAGCAGAATTATCTGTATTCCTTAATCATCCTCGTAGCATCAGAGGAGCCGTGTTTCCAAGTCCGTATAGTCAGGAAACAGATTGGAATAATCATACAAGTAAAAAATTTAGAATAGCATTCAACTAGCCTTCGAATTCAAAAGATGGATATCCAACATAAATTCCAATCTTTAACTTTTAGCACTAGGCTAATCTGTGTAGGCCTAATCCATCACATCAGGATATGCTACTTCCGAAAAATGCAGCTACTGTTTCTAGTGTTCATTAAAAAGCTTCACTCCTGACCCTCTATCCTCACATTTCCGTACATACGGAACAAGAGTTACGGGATCAACTTCATTCTTTGACTTGCAATTGTAACTGAAGGGATAGTGATAGCAGGGCTCCATAGACATTGCTTGCTTACAGGGAAGATATATTCCATGGCCTGGCTTATGCAAAATCCATGGTTTCAAACCTCCAAGACCATGAGCTACATAACCAAAAGTTGACCAAGCACTAGTCACCAACACATCACACAAACTCAGGAGATAAATTTCAGCCCATGCCTTCATATTGTGCAAATTGTCTCCACGGTGTTGATATCCTTCGTGGCTCGGCTGGTAAACCCCAATGACATCCCCTGTCACAGTTGGTTTATGCTTGTACATACTGCTCAAATTCTTGTAGAACTCAGTGTATAAAGATGTTACTAAAATAGCTTTTGATGATGTATGACTCGCGGAGGAAACAGCAGATTTTTCTGTGTCGACCACTTTTGGTAGAATTTTCTTGTTTGTAGAACATGCTAATATTTGATCCATAACAATTTCAAATGCTGCAGCATTCGCATGGAATACTCTTATTTGGAAGCCAATCCTTTCATCTGCTTTGGCTAAGTGTGCATCATAGAAGCTGGTGATTAGCTTCTCCCATACCTGATTCGAGGGATTCAGAAGATATCGACCCAAGTGATGAAAAACGGTGTCTTTTTCAGGGAATAATTTGGTTACCTGTTTTGTGAAAAATGGAATCAAGAAGAAAGAAGGGGCAAAATATTGCTCTGACAGCAAAATTAACCAAGGGACTTTCTGGAGAAGAGCTTGGTTTTGGTCACAGTAAAAAAGTTTCTTATCAAGATCATAATCACGTTTTGCAAGAGAAAGATAAAGATATGAAGGTGTTAACTCCTCTGATATGCTATGTTTTTCTAGCATGCCCCCCAAACTGTGAGCATACCTGAGTTCAGAATTGCGGAATTGATTCCTTAGCGGAAAGTCCACAGGCAATAACCATGATGAATTTGGAAACGGCTCACAAAAGAGATCGGTCATGTCACTTCCATGATCAACAAGCAAGACACGGTTTGTGAGCAAAGCATAAAGAAATGATGATACCATACTTACAATCCTGTTTCCCAACCCATTGTCAGGCCTCCAGACAATGTATTTACATTTCGTGGGGCTGCTTATGTGGCCAGATTTGAGAGTGTTTGACGTTGTGTTGTACGATTTTGTATAAGGTCCACACCGCTGGTGAAGCTTTTCATAATTGCGCAGTTTTGCAATGAGATAAGGAGAGGGCTCATGGGGAGAAATTCGACGATATAAAACAGACTGATACCTGCTTAAGCATGAGCTTTCATCAAAGCCACGAGCAATTAGTTCATCGAGCAATTTATTATTTTTCACCATTGGAACTTGAGAAACATTACTCTCTGAGCCTGATATATTATCATATGTGGCAGCCAGATTTCCATTGTGCATGTTCTTACTCTGTACATTGGTTGGTTGAGATGACTCATCTTTTCGAACTGTGAATTAGAGAGGAAAGACAAAGTTAGCATATACAGAATAGTACTCCACCGAATGCATTTTTTTTTAGTGTAATGAATATAACACTAAATTCACCATTCTCTAATATAAATGGATTCATTTCTTGAACCTGATCCTTCATCAAAAGCGGGAGCGAGGGTTCCATTGAGTAGTTTGTCATCTAGCATGTTGGGAGCCTGAGAGGACTTGTATTGTGAATCTGAAAATTCGGAATAAAGTTAAATCTCAAAAGTCAAAGAAAAGCAGAAAGCCACTAATCATTCTATTAATGTTTGATTTGATCCGACGACTACTCAAACATATAAGTATCTATAGTTTGTAGTTACTGAATAGAATTGTGCTTTAGTCATTCTCTAATCTGGAAGAAAAAGTTACATTAAGCAGTTCGCTAGCAGGTTTGATGGTAGATTCAAAGGATTGATGCATCTAATATGAATATTTTAGGTAGACAAAGAAGTTCAATAAGTAATGAAAAACACCCTATTACTTGAGCATCCTACAACAGCTTCTGCAAAATAACTACTCAAACATCTTTGCATATTTGAATTAACTTAGTGAATCCAATATATTTGATGAACCCGAAACCAATTTATTTAATGCATATATTAATTCAGTGCTCAAACCTGATCCACTGCCAGATTTATACTGCGGAGCTTCATCAAGGCTCGTGTCATCTGGTATTCCCGGGGGCTCAGAGGACTCATATTTTGCATCTGAAAATTTGGAGAAAGAAAAAGACACCACAACAAATAAATAGCAGCATACTGTTGGCACAGGCCCGAAATCTCCAGCGCAGACACATACTCGCATCGCATGTAATAGAAGTAATTAAAATTAAGGTAGGATTAAGCAATGTTCTTACCAAAACCTAATGGTGTAGCATTTTGAACAGCAACACCAAGGGCTGCACTTAGATTAAAGTTTGAGTTTCTAGATATCATTGAGACCATGAAGAACACCGGCAAAGCTATGAAACACACAACTAACACAGTTGTGAATCTTTTGGACATGAATCTTAAACTTTCCTTGCTGACTTTAAACATTTCCATGATCTTTTAAGTGTTTCACCTGTAATCATTACAAATTCAAGGTAAATATATACCTATTAAATGAATATCTAGCAAATTTGTATCAGATAAAAACAAAAATAAAAACAAAAAAACACTGGGACTGTTAATGTAAAGAACTGAAAAACAAGAACAAGAACAGCATTAACATAACAAATCACTGAGATTCAGACAAACCTTAATTGCCTCGAATTCAAATCTAAGATTTGCAGCAGAAGAGAACAATAAAAATGATTTTTTTTCCTTTTTGACTAATTATTGCAGTCTTTCTTATTAATAGTGGAGCCCACTTTTACTGATTTTATGGGAATTGATTAATAATGGAAAAAGCGACTGATAAGTCCTTGTGGTATCCCATCGAGAATTTTAGACCCTTATGGTGTTTACCCGTACATTAAAGCCCTTATAGGGAAAACAATCTGTGCAAATTAGTCCCTAAAACTTGCAATGTTAATGTTCGTTAAAAGAAAAATTTATTTAATACAATAACTAATCACATCTTCACACATACACACACTATATGTAGGATAAATTCTTAAAAAATACTACATAATATTGTTAATCAGTCCAATTCGGTTATTCTTTTTGGTTCGATTCATGCGTATACCTTTATATTATCAAAGGTAAAAAATTTCCAACCTGTTATATCAACAACATTAATTTAGGTCTAGTGCTATTTACATGCTATAAATTTTCTTACCTAAACACCCCTAATTTCCTACATTTTTTGAGCTAACAATTAAAGAGCTCAATTGCTTTAAAAATTACAAACTTTACCGTATTTTGTAATGTTAACATAAAATTTTAATTTTAACAATTTAATAAATAAACTATCATTTTTTGCAATTCGAAACACAAACAACTTTTTGTTAAAAATGTTGAGGTGGATATTGAAATATACGCTGTTCCGGCATCCATATAGTAATTTCTCACAGAAAATTGCTCGATGTTTCAAATTTTAAAAATTTAAAAGTTGGTGTTTAACATTGCCAAAATTAAAAAATTATGTTAAAATTATAAAACACGGTAAAATTCGTGATTATTAAAGCAATTAAGCCTTTTTAAATTATACAGTTCTCTAATTTTTGTGAATAATTCATTATAAATCGAATTGAACTAATCAATTTTACATTTTATAGATAAAGAATCTCTAACTTTAAATTTTCTTTTATTTTAATAAAAAAAACATTTAACTTCAGTTTACATAAGTCCCTCCCACAATAGAATACCCAAAGTAGAGCCTTTAAGGATGAGAAAGATAAAAACTAATCATAATTAAAAAGTCAAATGGCTAATGGTACATTAAATAATAAATTCGAAGTCTTGTCAAAATTTCATACTAAATTGTTTCTCTTTCAACTAACTGAAAATGAAAATGTTACAAAATGAAAAATTGATGCACAGCATGAAAATGTAAAAAATATTCATGAGGCTAATCTTTATTTATAAGAACAAAAAAATAACAAATTTGATGGGAAAAGATCATCAATGCTTGGCCGTGAATAAATTATTTTTACTATTGACCAATTTTACTCCCCAGCTCACATCTTCACACTGTGTAACATGCTCACCAAGATCAACATTTTCATCTCTAACATTTTTATCCCTATCATAACTTGGAGGATAATGGAAGCAAGGCTCCATAGACAAAACTCGCCGACACGGTGGATTCGGAATATTCCGATTATCCGGCATGAACATAATCCATGGCCTCAAACCCCCTAGCCCTTGAGCCACATACCCAAATGTAGACCAAGAACTAGTCACCAACACATCACTTAAACTCAGTACATACATTTCAGCCCATGCCTTAATATTATGCATATTGTCACCAAAATGTTGATACTCTTCATTGCTCGGCTGGTACACTCCGATTGCTTCCCCGGTCGCGGTCGGTTTCGTCCAATATATGTTCTTCAAATTTGTATAGTATTCTGAATGTAATGATGCTACTAAAATAGCTTTTAGTGTCTGGTTTCTTGATGCTGAAGTAACTGTATTTTTCTGATTAACTAATTTGGGTAGCAGGTTTTCATTTTCAGTACATGACAGGATTTGCTTCATCACAAGATCACTTGGATTTGATTTAGGATCGAATAGTCTTATTTGCAGACCGATTATTTCGTCGGCTCGAGCCAGGTAAGCTTGGTAGAATCTGGTGATTAGTCCCCAAGCTTGATTTGAAGGGTGGAATAAATATCTGCTCAAGTTGTGGAAAACTGTTTCTTTGTCAGGAAATAATCTGTTCAATTCGTTTTGAAATGACTTGATTAAGAATAGATAAGGAACAAAATACTGATCCGATCTTAGGATTAACCACGGAACTTTCCGGAGAAAATCTTGATTCTGATCCAAGTAAAAAAGCTTGTCAGATTCATCATAATTGTAAGCTAGATAAAGGAACAGAAAACCTGGGGGCTTCAGAGTTGAAGTATTCGTGTTGTTATTCTTCAGGAGGGCTCCGTAGCTATAATTGTTCCTCATTTTCGAGCTATCGAATTGATCTATGAGCGGAAAATCCGAAGGCAAGAACCATGATGTATTCGGAAATGGTTCACAGAAAAGATCCGCCATATCAGTTCCGTGATGAACAAGCAAGACTCTGTCAGTAACGAGAGAATATAGAAATGCTGCCGTCATGCTTACAATCCTGTTTCCAAGGCCATTGGAAGGCAACCAGACAATATAACTACATTCTGAAGTAACATTGGCGTGGCTTGAATCAAGTCCTTTTACAGCTTTATTGTAGAATTCTGTTCCAGGACCGCAATGTTTATGGCGTTTTTCGTACTTTCGAAGCTTGGAAATAAGATATGAAGAAGGCTTATGAGTTGAGGTTTTTCGATATAAGCTAGACTCATACCTGCTAATGCAAGATTCTGAATCAAATCCTGAAGCCAGAATTCCGCCAAGCAATTTATCAGAATGGCCTTCGGATTCTGAAAATTGGAGAACAAGAAAATTAAGTACAGAAACTGTATAAATAACAGAATTTGAAGAACATGAACATTAATAATCATCTCTTACCAATGATTTTTGGAAGTACAGTAAGATTTTTAGCTTTTTCTTTGAATGCAGATTGAGCTGAATATTCTTGAATTATTTTAGAAACTGAATTTTGATATATCATTGAGATTAGGAATAAAAGAGGCAATACAATGAAGCACAAAGCCATTCTCAATGTCAGCTTCTTCAAACTGAATCCTGAATTTTCCATTTTGTCTATAAATATTTGAACTTTTTACATGTGCAAGCTTCTATGTTAATATTTACAACCTGCAAAAAATGTACATGGTGTCATTACATTGAAAATTGGTTTCCAAATTGAAGATGAGATGAGTAATAGAAAAGAATCTAATTTTTGAATTTAATCCTCCTATTTTGTTGTTTTCTTTTTAATTTTTTTTTAAACGACTGTCTTTTTTAAGCGATTTTTCTTCAATTAATGAGTTATAAATTTCAGGGGCAAGTGCGAAATAAAGCATGGAATTTAGCGTGTTTTATAATATTAACACGAACCATCAATTATGATAATTTAAAATACGAACTATTATTTCTTTATAATTCGAAATAGCGAGTAATTTCCCGATTAAAAATACTGTGGATGTCGAAACAGTGTCAAATATTAATATTTTAGCATTCAAATCAATAGTCTTTTATCAAAAAGTTACTCAATAATTCCAATTGCAAATTTTTTGGTTTCAATATAGCATTTTATGTACTAACCATTTAGTCAACCAAACAGAAATACTAATAGATTTTACAGAAACAGAACATGTAGAACACTAAAACTAGAGCTAGAACTAGAACTACATACCTATAATTCTACAGAAAGTCAACTAACTTCAATTTATATTTCTCTAATATATATATATATACACAAAAGAAAAGCATGCATGAGACAAGAAGAAATTAATAAGATTACCTGCAAATGAATCTAAGTAGAGAAGAAGATAGATTTCTGGACAAAGGTGAGAAGAAGAAGCTGTCTTAAGAGTGGAGTTTCAAAGTCTACAAACATGGAAGCAATGCTTATTTTGTTAGCCATCAGACCGAGTTCTTTGACTTGTCAAATAGTATAAATTTAACAAAACTTAGTTTCTTGCTTTTACTTTTTTAAATTATTTTGCAAGTTGTAGCCACGTATAATATATAGTGTGTTTTGTCGGCTCAGAAAAGTCTTACTTTTGAATTTTAAAATTTGTAAGTTAGACTGTCTTTGTCTGTATAGAGACAAATTGTAGTTGCTTCCACACAAAACTTGTCGATTCTTATGTTTCGGTGTTTTGTTTTCGGAAATAAAAACGCTTTTGATATTTGATAATTCTATATTTCCGTTTCAATGTCTTCCGTTGGAGCATTTTTATTTCCGTGCTGTATAGCTTAAACATCGAAGATTAACGATTAGATAAATATTTTGTGGTGATTCTTCTATTTTGATGTATTTGTATACAAAATAACCTTGAAATGATACATATAACACGATAATAACTTATTACAACTCTATTACTAGAAACTAAATATTATAATTGTTAACAAGCTTTATTCCTGAAACTACTGGTTTCTCACAATGCTGAACATAAGGAAGAACTGAACCCATATCAGCATTTAGCTTAGCCTTGCACTCAAAAGTGGGTGGTCGATGCAAACACGGTTCCGTCGACATGGCTTGTTGACAGGTCGGATAAGGGTTCTTCCAACTCGCAGGCCGGAACAGAATCCACGGCTTTAACCCTCTGAGTCCTTGAGCAACATAGCCAAAAGTTGACCATGTGCTAGTCACCAAAACATCACTCATACTTAATAAATTTATTTCAGCCCATGCTTTCAGATTATGCAGATTCTCCCCAAAATGTTGATGCTTCTCGAAAGTCGGCTGGTATACTCCGATCACCTCGCCTTTCGTTGTCGGATATTTCCAATATAGTTTTCGTATAGTTTCGTAGAATTCAGAATGTAATGAGGCTATTAGTATCGCCTTGGACGATGTCTGGTTTTTCCTTGGAGAAAAAGTAACAAGCTTGTGTTTGTCTACCTCTGGCAGCACATTTTGTTTTTGAGTACAAGCTAATATTTGATCTGTTACGACAGGAAATGGAACAGCTTCAGGATTGAATATTCTTATTTGCATACCGATTCTTTCATCTGCTTTCGATAAGTAAGCCTGATAGAACCTGGTGATTAGTCCCCATGACTTGTTTGAAGGGCTGAATAAATATCTACCCAAGTGATGGAAAACAGATTCTTTGTCAGGAAACATCTTGCCAAGCTCCTGCTCGAAATTCGGGATCAGAAAGAGTGATGGAATGAAGTATAGGTCGGATTTTAGAATCAACCACGGGACTTTTTCGAGAAACAATTGATGCTCGTCGCAGTAAAAAAGCTTGTCGTAATCATCACTTGCCGATGATAGATTTAGATTCAGAAATGATGGTACTGAACCATTAATCATATGCATGTTGTCCCTTAGCTTGCTCCCATATGTATAATTGAATCTTTGGAATTGATTCTTCAATGGAAAATCCTGAGGCAGTAACCACGACGTATTGAGAAATGGCTCGCAGAACAGATCCGACATGTCTTTTTCGTGTTGGACAAGCAAAATTTTATTTGTAAGAAGAGCATAAAGAAAAGCTGAAGCCATGCTTAAAATCCTGTTTCCTAAGCCTCTAAGGCCTGTCCAGACTACATAATTGCACTCTTCATAATTTTGAATATTTCGCGAGTTCAGGACTTTCAGGGTTCTGTTGTAGGATTTCGTGTAAGGTCCACAGCGTCTGTGAAGAGTTTCATAATTACGTAGCTTCGAAAGAAGATACGGGGAAGGCTTGTGAGGGGATGTTTTTCGGTACAGAACAGATTGGTACCTGCTTAAGCAAGATTCTTCATCAAATCCTGAGGCCAATAGTCCACCGAGTAATTCGTCAGAATCTGACGAATCCTGTTCTGAACCTGTAAAATAAACACGAAATGGAAATTTTCCATCACTTTCTCAGGAAAATGATATATCAATTAAATGATTAGTTCTTATCAATTAAATGATTAGTTCTTACCAATGAAAAAATGTGAAACATCTTGAACTTTTCCGCCCTTGTCGGTAGCCGAACCCTCAATATTATTCTGATAAATCAGTGAGAGCATGATTGTGGTTGGTAAAGCTACTAGACAAGTAACTATGGTCAAGATCTTCATTTTATTAAAGTTCATCAGAAAAGCTTGTCTTCCATGATTCAAATCTAATAGAAACATTTTAATCTAAATATTTCAAATACTGATGATCTTGGCAATTAGGTTAGTGATGAATCTAGTTGAGTACTTGTCTTTAAATTTGAAGGTGACCAATTCTTGACGGTTCTTTTCTTTGAAATGTTTCACTATATCAGAAAATTTTAAAAAATTGCATTCCAATGATAAAACCTAGACGTATCTTAGTGACATAAGAAGGTGAGCAACTTGCCATAGTATTTTGACCAACAAAGGTTAATTTCCCCTCAAACGCGTCATAAAAGATTAAAAAAGTTTAAATTTATAATTTTGAATAAAAACACCCACAATGTATCACTTTAAGTTAGATTGGCGTCAGATTAGGATGTAAACTGACTCAAAATTGACGAAGTTGTGGGTTTTTTCGTCAAAATCTCCCAACTTTGACTCTTTCGATCTTATATGGCAAATTAAAGGGGCAAAATGAACCTTATTTAGTATTTTGACCAAGAGTATGTATTCGGTTCTAGTTCGGTTGGTTTTTCAGTTTTATTTAGTTTATTGTACCAAATCAAACCGTATTTAATGGTTTGATTCGGTTTTTAGATAGTTTGATTTTTGTACACCCCTAATTTGACTTTCTTTATTCAAGGAACAAGCTCTCACTTGTAAATTTGTAAAGCTTTAATTTCAGCTTGTTTATAGAAAATTAATTAGAGAAAATTTCGGATGCAATTCGCTTACTTTGACTAATAAGAATTTGGTGGTTGATTTTCTTTTCTCAGTTACTTATTGGCATTTTATGTATTTGAATATCTTGTACAATTGATATTTTTATGCAAATAAAACCTCTACAATCTAAACATAAGCAAACTCTAATTAATGCGAATGCCGCTATTTTCCGAGCGAAAAATGTTGGGGACATAATAAAAAAAAAGCACTCGCGCTTTTATTAAAAAGCAAAAGTTGTAATTTATTAAAATAAAAAATCTTGATCTGTCTCGAGAAATTGTTGCTCTGAAAATAGCGCCCCTCCAATTAATTATCCGGTAAAATTGTTAACAAGCTTCAATCCTGAAGTAACATCTTCACAATGCTGAACATAAGGCACAACATTACCCATATCAGCGTTAACCTTAGTCTTGCAGTCAAAACTCGGTGGTATATGTAGACAAGGTTCCATCGACATGACTCGACGACAAGCCGGATCGGTGTTCATCCAAAATTCAGGCCTGGTCAGAATCCATGGCTTTAAACCACCAAGGCCTTGAGCCACATAGCCAAAAGTTGACCATGAGCTAGTCACTAGCACATCAGTCATGCTTAATAGATTCATTTCAACCCATGCCTTTACATTGTGCATACTGTCACCAAAATGTTGATACGTCTCATGGCTTGGCTGAACAACCTCAACCGTCTCGCCTGTTATTGTCGGAAATGTCCAATACATGTTCTTGAAATTCTCGTAAAATTCCGAATACAATGACGCGATCAGGATAGCTTTTGTTGATGTCTGGTTCTTCGTCGTGACATCTACGAGGTGTTCTTTGTCTACATCTGGAATCAGATTTTCTTGTTTAGTACAAGCTAAGATTTGTTCCGTTACTTCTTGAAACGGAGTATCTTTCGGGTTGAACACTCGTATTTGCATACCAATTCTTTCATCTGTATTAGCTAAGTATGATTTGTAGAACCTAATAATAAGTCCCCATGCTTTATTTGAAGGGTGTAAAAGATACCTACCCAAGTGGTGAAAAATAGTTTCTTTGTCAGGAAACATCTGGTTGAGCTCGTGCTCAAAACCCGGCATCAGGAAGAAAGACGGAGTGAAATATTCGTCAGATTTCATAATTAACCAAGGGATTTTCTGAAGAAATGCTTGATCCTCTTCACAGTAAAAAAGCTTATCAAAATCATTGCATCCTGAAGCTAGAAAAAGATAAAGAACCGAAATCGGCGAACCAATGGCATGATTCTTTACCATGTTCCCATAGGTATTCGGATATTCACGACCAACCTTTTCGAATTCATTCTTCAAAGGAAAGTCTGCAGGCAATAACCATGATGTATTCAGAAATGGCTCGCAGAAGAGGTCAGCCATGTCAGGACCGTGTTGAACAAGCAAAGTTCGGTTAGTAAGGAGAGAGTAGAGAAATGCGGAAACTGTTGTTAAAATCCTGTTCCCTAAACCTGCCTCGCCGATCCAGATCATGTATTTACACTCTGCAGGACTCGAAAAGTTGCTAGAATTAAGCGTTTCGAGTGTTCTGTTATAGGCTTCTGTGTAAGGTCCGCAATGCTTGTGGAGATTTTCATAATTCCGTAATTTGAGAAGCAAGTATGGAGAAGGTTTGTGAGGTGAAGATTTCCGGTATCGGAAAGATCGATATCTGCTCAAGCAAGATTTCGTATTGAATCCTGAAGCCAAGAGTCCGCCAAGCAGTTGGTCATCAGAAAAATTGGCATGCCAAGAGGAATCATATTCTGGACCTGCGAATTACAAAACAAAGCAAAATTAATTAAGACGGTCAAATTTAAATGATGCTGTAATAGAAGTTGATGTCTCACCATCACCAAATTCTGTAACATTCTGAGAATTTCCTCCGAAAATCGTAACACCAGCGAATCCTCCGATTACACTAAACATTTGATCTTGGTAAGTGATTGACAGGATGATCATAAGAGGGAAAGCTATCAAACAAGAACCGAAAGCAACGGGCCTCATCGAAATCGACTCGAGTAGTTTCTTCAGAGGCTTGACTTCCATGATTCAGAGATCTTTCAAATTGAATGATAGCAGTAGACATGAAAAATGCTTAGATTATTTGCAAACTTTAGATCTTGTCATAGTAAATGATTCATAGAAAAAACGTAGACTATCTTTCAAGATGGGTTTTATAAGGCAAGGAAATCTTGCTTGGTAAGTTGCATAAGGAAATATCAAAAGGCAGATACTTAAGAAACTCCACATTCATTTCACCACTTGCCGGTGGGAGTTAAAGGCGCACAAGCCTAGACGCAAAGGCGAGGCGTAAATGACAAAAAAAAAACATCAATAAACGTCTCTCAGGCGGCGGACGCCTTCAATCAGGAGACGTCTTTTAAGGTCTAAGCGAGAGTTTTATAGGGCATGTATGATAATTTAAAAAAAAAATAAGTGATGTGTAAAGAGCTTGTTCAGCCTATATTTTACTAAATCAAGATATATATGGAAGTTTAATTTTTTAAAATAGGTTAGGCAGATTTCTTTCCTAATTAAAATTAAAAATCTATTATAAAAGAAAGTTTAGTACTAAATAAGTTAGGTAAATTCATTTGCCAAAATTATAGCCTATGCTGTAGGAATTTATTAAGAAATGCAAAAGTCTTTTAGGAATTTAAATTGTCTTAATAATTCTAAAAGTCTAAAAACCTTTTACGTTTTCTTTTTTAATTTCTATTCAAGTTAAAAATTCGTTAGGAAAATCACCATTATAAGGAAAATTACACCACACATCTAAAATCAAACCAAAGAAATTAAATAAAAGAATTCTATAAGTCTTTTGATGTAATAACATGATAATTCAAATTTCAAAAGTATTTCTTGAAATAGAAAGGAATCACCAAAATATAGAATTCGAGAAATTTCCGCACAACAGAGGTTTAAAGGAAGTAACCATGCGCCCTTGATTAGTCAGTGCCTATTTGTCAAGAGAGATGCCCAGAAAACTTGAGGTTGCTTAATCCTGTATGAATTAATTGATACCGTAGTTTTTCTTTTTTCTTTTCTGAGAATGAAGATATACATCGTATTCGATTACTAACGGAGTTGACACAAAAAGAAAGAAGCAAGCGTACACAGCCATACCATGCGCTAGCTGAAACTGACACAGTAAACAATCAACAACAATTGACTCATTCACCTATCAAACGCATACAGCCAAGAATACGATGCCTGAGATCTGAAAAAGAAATTGCGAAGCTCAACTCTCATTGTAAACACATTAAATCAGACTCATTACAGGGCATAGCCTCGGAAGACAAAATCTGCTCGGTAAACTATCAGTAACAATGATGGAGCAATTATAATCGATCATTTTCTTTAACCTCCAAATAGACGGGGTTTTTCCAGACACGTGAAGATCAAATAATGTCAAGCACAACAAACAAAGATCACAAACATGCTAAGGAACAGATTGCTTAAAAGTTATAAGATACTGCTTCTCAATTAGCCAATATATACATCATCATAAATAATACCAAGGGCTGTTCTGCCTGAACAAGCGCAATAACCTGATTAAGGAGTTGTACTACTTACAACACTAATTTGGATCCCAATAAAATTTATCCCTCTTAATCACCAACTGGAAAATTTTCTAAATAAAGGGAAACATGAGAGACTTAAGATATAAGGATTTCACATATGTACCTATTTTTCCACTAAATCAGCAATAGACATAGCACAGACACTTTCAATCAACGTTTCTTATTTTGAAAACTTGGTGTTTCGGACAAGGAACCTAATTTTTAACATCATAAACATTAAAATAACACTGTTTTGCCGTGCTTGTATAATATTTTCCCGTATCCGTGTCCATACTACATAGTATATAGATCTAGGGAGCTACAATAATTTAACTGTATTCTACAGCAATAGATTTAGGACGAAAACAAACGCTAGAGCACATAGATGAATAAATCAGTGAAATGAAAAACAGAATACCGATTACATGATCACAGACAAATGTATACACTGAATGTTTCCCAAAAGGCAAGGCATTCTTACATCAGTTGCCTCGAATTCCATGACCTTAACGGCTAATCAAGACAGCAATATGCATAATATCCGAATTAAAACTATTATGTTCCTCTCAGAAAATTGTATTATTTTCATATCATTTAAAATCAATTAACAGCAATATAACAAAACAATATAAGAAATATATAACAGCGCTCAACAAGGAATCTGACCTTAATAAATCTCACAACACTAATTTGGTTCATTTGCCACCTAACCAACACACTTCATTCACTCTCTATCATCAACTGGAAAATTTTCTTAAATTAGGGAAATGGGAGAGACTTAAACAAAAGGATTTCGAATCTGTACTTTTTTTCTAAATAAATAAGCACTAAACAAGAATTTATGGAGCTACAAGAATTTCACTATCTACAGCAATATATTGACTTTAAAATACGAAACTAACTCTAGAAGAAATAGATGGAGAAATGAATAAAATAAAACAGAATACCAGATACATTGATCACAGACAAATGTACACACTGAATGTTTCACAAAGGGCAAGGCCTTCTTACATCAGATGCTCATATTCCATGGCCTTAACGGCTCATCAATACTGCAATAACCATAATATCAGAATTAAAACTATATTCCATGGCCTTAATGGCTCATCGATACAATAAATGTAATATCAGAATCTATCATGTTCCACTCAGAAAATTGTATTATTTTCATATCATACAAATCGATTAACAGCAATATAACAAAAAAAGAAAAGAAATCAAGTATATAACAGTGAATCTGACCTTACAATAAATCTCACAATCTCTCTCCAAAAACTACAGCATGTAGTGAAGAAACTTTCATCCACCAATCATTCATGCAGCATAATGCGGCGCCCTAGCAGCCATACTTGCAACATGAGCCTGCATCTGAGTAGCTCTAACTTTTGCAGCTGTAGCCCGCTGGAAAAACTGCTCTCGGGACAGCAACCTAATGTTCCGCAGATACTGATCAAACGGCACTGCCCCTTCCTGCACCGCCTTATCCAAAGAGTAGACGACATCCTCAATTGCTAAATCTGCAGAAGTACACTCCAACATCTGCTTCGAGAGAACATCAGTGCACTCAAAAACATTATCAATATCCACATTTCCTTTAGCTTTTGATTTCCCCTCATTTTCTCTCACCCAAGCCTCTAAAATATCCGTATTCATCAAAACAACTTGCAACTGCGCCTCTAACGATTCCTTCTCATCTTGCATTTCTTTAACCCCTTTATTAATCTCCTCCTCCCTTCTCCTCAATACCGCCTGTGCGCTAAACAGCCCCTCCATCTCGGCTTCTCGCGCCTTCCTCAACTGCCCCACATCAGAATGAACACTTTCAACAATTTTACTAATAGCATTCCTCTTATAAACCTCCGAAGCATCCTCCGTCCCACCACCACTACTACTCCCACTACCACCATACGGGGAAGGCGGATACGGCGGGCGAGTAACCGGCCGCGAATATCCAGCCGAACCCACCGATCCGAAACTCGACGAATTCGAAAAGTTTGAAAAATTCGACGGATTAGGATTAACAGCATAATTCGAATTGGGATTATTATTACTAGGGTTAGGGTTAGACTGTGGACGGCGTTGAGAGTATAACGGGGGATCCCGACCAAAAAGTGAACCCAATTCACGAACTAAATCAACTAAATTAGAACTAGGGTAAATCCAATTTTGCAAATAAGGAGCAGAAACTAACCCGGACGGATTAACATGAGGATGTGGCCGTTTAATAATCATATCGCGTGTGGGATTCACGTAAACAACAGGCGGGTGACGAGGGTAAGACTCCATGAGCCAGGCAATTATGGGTATATTATAAGTATAGCCTTGGAAGGCCATCGGAATAGTGCCGTCGGCTTGCAATAGATTGACGGAGCGGCCGTCGTTGTGGGTGAAGGTGGCGGTTTTGGGTTCGAGAGAGGGGTAGGTTGTGATTAGGGCAAGTAAGTGCTGGCGGATTAGCCATTTGGTGTCTTCGGTGTAGGGGAGAGAGGATGGGCCGCGTTGGGAGAGGATTGAAGAGAGGAATTGTTGGGTGGCTTGTTGATTGGGGGATTGGGGTGTTGACGGCGGCGGCAGAACCATTGTTTTGGATTGGTGATCGGAGATTGGGATTGTTTGGAGTTGAGAGTGTTTGAAAGTAAGGTAGCTTTGAAGAGGAAGAAGAAGTAATTGCGCGTATGTTTTTTTGCTGGGAAAATTCTAGTAGTAACTTTCGTATTAAGTTTTTGTTTTTTATTTAAGTTGATTTTAAAAAGGGTCTAATTACTTAAAAATCACCCAACTTATAATTTTTTTTTATTTATACCATGACCTAGTAAAATTTTCAGTTGTCTATATTTTCAATTTTTATGTTTCATTTGTACCCAAAATTTAAAATTTCAATAATTTAATTAATTTAAGGATGAAAATATTAAAAACAAGATACATAAATGATTAATATTAACGTTTTATCAGAATATAGGTTAAAAATGAAGAACTAATAAAAATGAAGGACTAATTTGAACTCTTTTTCAAAAGAAAATAGGTCAATTCAACTCATTAGGTAGAGATGAAACATAAAAATCAAAAATAGGATACAATTGAAAATTTTCCTAGATCATAATATAAATGAAAAAAAGTTATAAGGTGGGTGGTTTTTAAGTAATTAGACCTTTTAAAAAGTAAGTACTGGAGAGAGTAATTCTTTTTAATTTTATAGAAACTTTGTTTTATTAATTTATGTTTTCTTAATAAAATATGAATGTATATAATATGAAGGAATGTAAACCATTTATTATTATTTTTAGAATTATTTATAAAAATGATATAAAATTTTAAACAAAAAATCATAATTTAAAAATTTAACATTCTTTATTCTATTTTAATTTTTATTTATTAAAATACTGCATCTAATAAATACAATCGAAACACCTGAAATATGTCAGAAAAACACCATTGGAATATGGTGATCGGTCACAGAATTTGGTCAAAAATTGGTTGGCCGGCAAAAGTCAACAGTGGTCAAGTATGGTCAATACATGTTATGTGCACTGTTGACCAGTGTACTGTTGATTATTGTTGGCTTCTATGGATAAGTATTTTTAGATGTATTTTTAAGAATACTTTTTGTATTATTTTTAGGTTTATTCACCAAAAAATACCAAACTTTTGCGGTTTGTGTAAATTTTAGCCAAACCTTTTAAAACCACCATATTTAGCCAAATCTTATATGTTGTGTTTCTTTTTCAGCCATTTTTGAATCGAACCGGATTTTGTGCCTACATGTCATCCATGTCACTACCAACTCAGCAAAACTAGCTGATGAGGCATATTTCAAATCATTAATCCAAACCTAACCAAATCAAAGATAAAATCAAATCCAACTAAATCAAATCAATTCAATTTTAAAAAAAAAAATATTTAATTAAAAAAATATTAATTATCTCAACATTTTATTTCATTCCGATTAAAAATCACGCCGACTAATAAAATTTTTAAATTTAATTTTAATTAATTTCTATATAAATTTTAATTAGTTAAATAAAAAATATAAATTAAATCATCTAAAATTAACATAAAAAAAAATTTAATTACCCCTAACTTTCTACCGAAAAGACGATTTTCGGCCCGCCAAAAAAAAACCGATCTCGACCGCCGGAATTTTTTCCGGCGGTCGTCTTTCTCAACCTGTTCTTCCCTAGAAGAACAGGCCCTGTTCTTCCATGGAAGAACAGACTGTTCTTCCCATGGAAGAACAGGTCGGAGAAGAAGACCGCCGAAAAAAAAAAATCGGCGGTCGGTTTGAGTTGGCGGCGGCAATTTTCGGCGGTCGGTTTAAATTAATAATATACCTATCATTTTAAATTAAATAATTTTTGAATTGATTTGATTTATTGAATTTATTTTTGTTTGATTTAGTTTTTGGTTTGATTAGATTTGGGTTAATGATTTATAATGTGCCATGTCAGTAAGTTTTGTTGAATTGGCAGTGACATGGATGACATGCAGGCATAAAATCCGGTTCGATTCAAAAATGGCTAAAAAAGAAACACAATATATAAGATTTGGCTAAATATGGTGGTTTTTAAAGGTTTTTCTAAAATTGACCCAAACCGCAAAGGTTTGACATTTTTTGGTGAATAAGCCTTATTTTTATGTTTTGGTATATTTTTATTATTTTTTTAATTTATTTTTAGTATTTAATTGGTTGTTTTTTGAGTGTGTTTTAGTGTGTTTTTTTGGTATTTTTATAAATATTTCTTCAAATAGTTTTTGCTAAAATTTTGCCAATGGCTCATATTTCGATACCTATAATAAAATAGATGACATAATCTTTGTATTTTGCATTTTGTTTTGGCCAAATGTTGTAAAAAGGCCAAACCTTTTACAAAAATTTCACAAAAGTCCTGACCTTTCAATTTTGTCGATTTTGGCCAAAAACTGATTATTTGGTTTCACAAAAATCCTAACCTTTCAATTTTATCGATTTTGGCCAAAAATGAATTATTTGGTTTCACAAAAGTCCTGGCCTTTCAATATTTGGCATGCCACATAGGCGCCACATAGGCGTCACATAGGCAAATTGAAATCAAATTGAGAGTTGGCCACAATTGAAACCAAATAATTTGTTTTTGGCCAAAATCGACAAAATTGAAAGGTCAGGACTTTTGTGAAACTTTTATGAAAGGTTTGGCCTTTTTAGGACATTTGGCCTTTTGTTTTTCATATAGATCTATAAGTTAGTTGTTAGTCGTATGATTTTTTCAATCGGTCTTAATTTAGTTGCGTTGATGTTTGAAATCGAAATTTTGAAAATACATTTAGAAAAGTGAAGTTTAGCCATTTGAATCAAGCTTTATTGGTGTATAATTTGACTTAATTATCATAAAAATAACAAACTTATTCTCTTAAAAATTATAATATCTTATATGGAAAATAATATTGAGATCAAATTCCTAAATTCCACTTACATTGATTTATTATACTCTTGTAATTTGAATTCACATCAATTCAATCTAAATAAAAGCTTTATTTTTAATGGAAATCTTATCATGTTTTTACAAAATTTAATAACCTAAAAAATTTAACTAGTATTTTCAGTTTCATTTTAACTAGTATTTTCAATGATCTAAACAGTCATCAATGAAATATCTTATATCAAGAGGCTAAGAGCGATATTCAAGACTCTATAAGGTTTTCATGTTTAAAACTCAACATCAATAAAATATAAAAACTATTTAAAGATGAAAGATTATAGGAAGAATGAAGATTGTAATGGAGAAATAAAAAGAGAAAATAACAACCCATATGTTTTTTAAATTTTTTTTATAATAATACACTCTAACATTTTGCTGTTGCACAATATTTTTTTTAAAATACGCCATCTATCAAAAGAGCGTATTTTTGTAAAAAGAAAAAATTAGAGCATATTTTTATAAATATTTAGCTGAAAATAAGTATTTTTTATAAAAGAAATCCAAATAAAAACTATGAACGGTTTGCAATACCATTTTGTCGAACTAATGAAAATTATTATACTCCATCAGTCCCATTTAGGAAGTCCCATTGTATCTTTTTAACTTAAATTTTCTTATTTACCCCTTATTTTATTTTAATAATTAAACACACTTGCAAGGTAATTAATGACATGTACAATTTCAAAGCACGATTAATAAAGATAAAATAAGATTTTTTTTTGTGTTCTTAATATGTGTAAAAAAACAATAATGAAACTTTCTAAATGAGACGGAGGAAGTATTAATTAGTATATAACAAAATAATCACTATCCAACATGTTATATATATATATATATATATAGATAGAATCAATAATGTAGTAAATATAACTCTTTTGTCTTCTCTCTCTAACACCCTTGCTCTAGTGTAAATATAACTCCTTTGTCTTCTCTCTCTAACACCCTTGCTTCTCTCTAAAAAAAACTTCTTCTCATCTTCATCCTTTAAAGGGTGGTAGGAGGTGATTATTCGGTTTCGATTGAAAATTACCTCCTCTCCGCTCATAAATACTAAATAATTTCTAGATCTACTTTTTATTTCAATAAAAGTTCTCCGCTAGGTAGTTTTCCGAGATGGATTTATCGTTTTTTGATTGAAATTTTATGGTTTTTTGTTTATTTATGGTTGGTCTTCTTAGATCTATCAAGAATCTATAGCGATTGTTCGGACTTTATAGTCAATTTCTTGTAGATCTAAGATCTTGAAGGGTTATCTATCTAATTTCGTAGAATTTCATTGACAAGATGATCGGAAATACTAAATTTCAACGGATCTACCGGTTTGAAGGTGTAACCGAAAGTGTTTCATAATCAAGACACTCGCACACAGCGGACTTTGTTCATCGTTTGTGGCCGAAATTGGCAACGTTAGCGAGATCCACGGCTCGAGTCATTTTCGATTAATTTTGCTTGATTCCTTTGTTGCTTATTAAATCTTTGATAAAGTAGAGTGGAAAGATCATATTGTTAAAACTTGTCATATGACTTTCTTGATTGCACTTTAATCTTGTTTTAATGGATTCTAAATTTTGGAAAAAAAAAATCAATGTTATTATTATATCATTAAAAACTATTAATAATGTAGTTTCATTAATTATAAATTTTATATATTCAATCACATACTTTTATAATATTAATACTATCTACCGACAATGTGATGAACAAAGTTCTTACAATAATTTCTCATGGTTACAATATTAACACTTAAATCATAATTTTCGAAGCAAAATTAACAAAATCAAAGCTTCACCTTTATTTGGATTTTAAGCTCAACTGTCTCACATAATTCTGTTATTCTTAACAATAACTCTCATAAAATCATCATAAGGAAAATAAAAAAATGTCTACAAAATTAAAGAATAATATTAATTCACAAAAACCAATTCTAATGTAAATACCAAAAAGATTTGAACTTGTCACAAACCGCAAACAGAAATGAGCTCACAATTCTTACCCATCACTGCAAAACCACCACAAGCATCACCACCATCTTCAACAACACACCACAAAACCTCACAAAAAATTCACATCCCAGACCACATATACAGCCACCCAGCAGCACTTCTCTTAGAACACTGCACATCCATCAAACAACTCCACCAAATCATCCCACTAGTCATTAAAAACGGCCTCTACGATGAACAACTTTTCCAAACCAAGCTCATCAGTCTGCTCTGTAACTATGGCAGCTTAACAGAAGCTGCAATTATTTTTGACCCAATTGATGATAAATTAGAGGGTCTTTATCATACTATGCTTAAAGGGTATGCCAAAAACTCATCCTTAGACTCTGCATTAGTGTTTTTTAACAGAATGAGGAGTGATAATGTTATGCCTGTTGTTTATAATTTTACTTATCTGTTGAAGCTTTGTGGTGATAGTTTTGATCTTAGAAGAGGTAAACAGATTCATGGGCAGTTGATTACTAGTGGGTTTGCTTGGGATTTGTTTGTTATGAGTGGGGTTGTGAATATGTATAGTAAATGTAGAGTGATTGGTGATGCGTATAAGATGTTTGGTAGAATGCCTGAGAGAGATTTGGTTTGTTGGAATACGATTATTTCTGGGTTTGCTCAAAACGGGTTGGCGAAAGTGGCATTGGAGTTGGTTCGTGGAATGTTTGAGGAAGGACATAGGCCGGATTTGGTTACGATTGTTTCGGTTTTGCCTGCTGTGGCAGATGTTAAATTGTTGAGAGCTGGTGAGGCTATTCATGGGTATGTTGTTAGAGGCGGGTTTGATTCGTTTGTTAATGTTTCGACTGCGTTGGTGGATATGTATTGCAAGTGTGGTTCGGTTGGGACGGCGAGAGTGATATTTGATGCGATGGGTAGTAGGACTGTTGTTACGTGGAATTCGATGATTGATGGGTATGTTCAAAGTGATGATCCTGATGAAGCAATGGTGCTGTTCAAGAAGATGATGGATGAAGGGTTTCAACCAACTGATGTTACTATAATGGAAATTCTACATGCATGTGCTGATTTGGGTGATCTTGAGCAGGGGAAGTTTGTTCATAAACTAGTGGATGATCTAAAACTCAATTCTAATGTTTCCGTGATGAATTCTTTGATTTCAATGTATTCCAAGTGTAAGAGGATTGACATTGCTACTAAATTGTTTGAAAACCTGCAGAATAGAACACTTGTATCATGGAATGCCATGATATTGGGTTATGCCCAAAATGGGTGTGTTAATAAGGCCTTAAATTCTTTTTGTGAGATGCAATCTCGGAATATAAAGCCGGATTCATTCACAATGGTGAGTGTGATTCCTGCTCTGGCAGAGTTATCTATTCCACGTCAGGCAAAGTGGATTCACGGGCTAGTTATCCGGAGACACTTACACAAGAATGTTTTTGTAATGACTGCTCTTGTCGACATGTATGCAAAATGCGGAGCTATTCACACAGCAAGAAAGCTCTTTAACATGATGGGCGACAGGCATACAATTACCTGGAATGCCATGATAGATTCCTATGGCACACATGGGCTTGGAAAAGAAGCTCTACAACTTTTTGAGGAAATGCAAAAAGGGATCGTCAAGCCAAATGATGTCACATTTCTATGTGTTCTCTCTGCTTGCAGCCACTCAGGTTTTGTGGAAGAAGGGAGGCGATATTTTTCCAGCATGAAGAAGGATTATGGACTGGAGCCGTCAATGGATCATTACGGAGCCATGGTTGATCTCCTTGGACGAGCTGGCCGGCTCAGTGAGGCTTGGGATTTTATTCAGAAGATGCCTGTAGAACCGGGGATAACTGTGTATGGCGCAATGCTTGGTGCTTGCAAAATTCACAAGAATGTTGACTTGGGTGAGAAGGCAGCATACAGACTCTTCGAGCTGAACCCAGATGAGGGTGGTTATCATGTTTTGCTGGCTAACATATATGCCACAGCTTCAATGTGGGAAAAAGTGGCTGAAGTTAGAAAAATGATGCAGAAGAAAGGGCTTCAGAAAACTCCTGGCTGTAGTTTGGTAGAATTAAGAAATGAAGTCCACAGTTTCTATTCTGGCAGTACAAGCCATCCCCAATCCAAAAAGATCTATAATTTTCTTGAGACCCTTGTTGATAGGATTAAAGCTGCTGGTTATGTTCCTGACACCAATTCGATCCACGACGTAGAAGATGATGTTAAGGAGAAACTGCTGAATACCCACAGTGAGAAATTGGCTATTGCCTTTGGAATTCTGAATACAACTCCTGGTACAACCATACATGTCAGGAAGAATCTACGAGTTTGTGGCGATTGTCATAGCGCAACAAAGTACATTTCACTTGTAACTGGACGAGAAATCATAGTACGAGATATGCATAGGTTTCATCACTTCAAAAATGGACTCTGTTCCTGTGGAGATTATTGGTAAATTTGACTCCTTGGTGAAGTACTGGATTCTTTTTCAAGTAGGTCTTGAAAGGACGGAATGCAACATACGTCTGTTATTGAATTTACCCGACTCAAATGGACACCTACTTTATTTTGAAAACATCCAGTTCCAAAGTCACTGAACCGATAAATAAATAAATTGTAAATAAACAATTTTGAAATTTCAAAAGCATTTTCAAAACGCAAATGTTGGAAAAGTGAACTCAATAAGTTTCCATGCAACATGTTGATCCATGCAAGTTCATTAATACAGTAACCATATGTGAGATGCCATTATCTTGCTGCAAATGCTAGCTTCACTCAGAAAAAAGAAAAGAAAAAAAGAATGCAGTTAAGGGTCTGGTCTATGTCTCTACAAAACCATCTTCTATTAACTTTCATCTTTAGACCATCTAGTATCTGTACATTCACCTTCAAACATCAATTAAGATTTAATGTGTCAACAAACAATTCTCTTCGTGATTTTGGTAATTTTGGAAAATATACATCCAAGTGTCATCTCCACCACCAAAACTGTCGAAATAAATAAATCTTCCGCATTCGAGCATTATATGTCATAAAGGCTCTAGCTTTAATGGGATCAGCATTCAGATATTCAAAAGCATACATTTTTTTAGCTTCTTCTAAGCCATCAATCTCCATCACCGTCTGCAACAATTCTGATGCATCAATGGCAGTTTTGCTTTGCTCCATTGTATCAGACAACCGACGGATGCTTGATGCCAATGCCAACATAGCATCTTGAAGAGATTCTGATACACGCGCTCGTTTCGGGAGTTGTCTGACTGGCTGGATAAGCGGAGGATCCTGATTATATTCCGGGATACAATCTGGCTGTCCAGTATATGATTCCGTTCCATCGGTTACGCTCACATCTTCTGAACTTTGTGAGAGAAATGAAGGAGAATCTTCTTCAAAATTCTTTGCTACATAACCTACATCTCTCATCTTAGCCCAACGACTAGGAGCTTGATAATTTCCACAAACAATTTTCAGTTCGTCGTACATCTCAATCTGTTTACCCCGGATTCCTTTTGCATCAGGATGTGCCTATTCAACACGTTTAATGAAAGAACTATAACTAACTAAACAAAAGCATGACATATCAATAGAAAAAGAAGAAGATCATCTATTAATAGACTTACTGTAATGTATCTCTTCCAAAAATCGTCACTATCGCACTCGATCATCTTTGTACCAGGATTCCACCTAAATCCGTCTTGACTAAGCATATCCCTTATAACCTTGTACCGTTTCTTTATGGTCTTAAGACGATTAACAACCTTTTGATTGTTCAAATTCAAATTAAAGCGAGAATTCACAGCAACGCAAGCAGCAGTGTACGCATTCTCGTTAAAACATTTGTCTATTTTGTTTCCATTTCTCGCCTGAATAGAGAGAGTTTCAATGAGGCACTTGTCCATAGCAATAGACCAAACAACATTTCTTCCTTTATGCTTCATATCCCTTCTCTGTGCTTGCAAGTCATACTGGTCCATTTACTGAGCCATTAAAGAACATATCAGTTCACATATTTGTACCGAGTAAAAAAAAAGTATTACGTTTCTGCCGTGCTTATCAGAGAAAATCTAGAATAGCCTTTTATACTCATTCAAAGTATTAAGAATACTATCTGCCCACACAATTATATTTATTCAATAAACTATAACTAACTATACAAACTCAGGTTTATAAAGATTAAATCAACCATGACTAATGCACAAGAACGACAAGCTCCCGGTGAGAAATCAATTAGGATAGCTGCACAAACCTCAAACTAGTTGCATTGCAATTTTTATTAACAGCTTGCCATAGAAAATAAGTTAACAGCTAGATCTTATGATCTAGAAAAAACTTCATAAGCACAAAATCCACCAAACAAACTCAGCCCATAAACAGTTACCTCTTAATCCGACTTATAAACTATTTCAGTGGCATAAAGTAACCTTTTACTGCTACAAAAATTACATACTGAACTTCAATGTACAAACACAGCTTAGTTACCATATTATCAAATGTACCAGTAGTTAAATTCAATGAACAAATACAGCCTACTTTAAAGATCAAATGTAAAGCTTATTATGGACTAACACTTACATTGAGAGAGATACCAGAGTGAATTAGTGGGAAATTGTGATCTCTTGCCGGCCAGATCGGTGACCGGAGGATCGCCGGAGAAGTGATCTAGCCGTTAAAAGTAAGAGAGGAAGTCATTATTAGGCTTCATTAAGAGATTAAGATTAGGGTTAGGGTTTTTTTTCAGGAAAAAATTTTCTCGAGAAAATGAAAATAAATATGGAAAATTTTCCCGAGCTGTTGCACTTTCTCGAAAACCAAACGCGTGGAGAGAAACGTTTCGATTTTCTTTACTATAGGTAAAATGCTTGGCAGTTCACGGAATTTAAATGACGGACCTATAATAAAATGCCACGTCTAGAACATCGTACATTTACTTTCTCCTCTTCTCGTTCCAAAGAATTTTCTTTTAAAATCCACGCCAGCATATATACCAAATGGCATATAGACATTAGGCCATATCAGCACTTACGCCAGGTCATTAAGAAATATCAGTCATTTGGCCACGTCATCGATATATCCAGGTGTCAGGAGTAAGGAGTTATGTGGCTTGATCTGAACTGTTCATTGATTTATTAAACTTTAATCGACGGCCAATATTCGTTATTTCTACATATGTATCAAATGGAGAAAAATAGATATTTACCTAAATTACAAAAATAATTTGATATTCTACATCAGCAATGAAATCTTACGAAAAATACATCACGAATTTTCTAATTTTAAATTTTTACTCTCCGCTTTTTTTTAATTAAAAAATTACTCCTACTATATAAACTCAACTAGCATTAGTCCCGTGCGTTGCACGTTTTTTTATTTAATTTTTTTACTTGTCTTTGGGTGTGTTTATTCAAAAAATTTACTAAAATAAATTATTACCAATAGGGCGTTATTTTAATTTTTCTTTGGATATTATTTAAGAATTATTATATATTTTATAATTGTTTTAGTTTTTTTTTTTGGATAAATGATGAGTTTATTAGCACAATCACAAAGCGGTGATTGGCAAAAGCCTTAAAAAAGGCCAAAAAAATTAATCAAACTTACAAAAGAATAGTAAATTTCGATACACATCATATCCCGAGTAAGCAAAACCCCGATTGTTTGCTTTGTAAAACTCCACCGTCTTGCAAACCGAAATGAAAACAACCGAATCAACTTTTGTGAACTCATAGACCCTCTTATTTCTCGCTTTCCACAATTCCTATATACAAAAAAAACATATGGTAAGTGTTTTAGTTTTAATAAAAATCTTCTAGTTAAATATTAGTTGGAATTAAGTTAAAATATAACAAATCGTACAATCAATTTTAAAAAGTAGGTTTTAGAAAAATCTACTTGAAATGACATAAATTAATATACAAGAGATCAAGTGAATTAATGAATAAATGATTAGAATATATATATGGTTATTGGTTAGTTTTAAATTTTGATATTTTTATTTGATATATTATGAATATTCTATAGAAAATAAAAATTGAATATTTAATTTCAATAGATAATTAAATAAATAAATAAATAATTTGATACGACACATAATAATATAACATTATAACATTAATATGATGCACGTACAATATGAAATTTTTAAAATTATGTCATCATATTGTAAACTTTATCTTTATTTCTTCGAATTGAATGATTATCAAAGATCCGAAGTGAATTGCGCAAAAGTTTCTTGTTCATCAGTAGCCGTTTGAATAAGATGTATAGTTTTAAAATAACAAATATTCAAATTTTAAAGGAGAAAATAATTATAATAAAAAAAAGAGTGCTAAATGTGAAACAATGTGAAAAATCCCGATGAATAATATTAACTAAATCCTTACATTTAGTAAAACTAAATCGGAGTTGTTGATGTTTATACGGATCAATCATAGAAGAAAAATTCTGATTCATTCCGATTAAGCTTCCTTCCTATTAATCTGGAAGTTTTCAGATACAAGGAAATTATTCAGTTCCAGTAATTAATTATGTTAATATTCAAAATCAATTAATATTTATATTGAAAATTGGCAATATTTAGCATTTGTAGGAATTAGTATCCATTTCAGTTACTCCATAAGAATTGGTTAAGAAAATTAATGAGTTTACTATAATTTGTGTGTGTGTGAGAGAGAGAAAGAAAAAGAGAGAGATTAACAATATTGTATACTTAATGTATAATAAATTCATTAATTTTTTATAATAATTATATAAAATATTAAATTATTTGTTTTCCATTATAGAGATTACATCTATAAATATTTTATGTAGAATGCATATATCTTAATTTTATATTTTTTCATTTATTTTCGAGAGGTGAAAATATTAATATACAAAGATATATATTGAGTTTTTATCTTTAGCATGCTTAATATACCAAAAGTTCCTCTAACTTGAAGATATCTACTCGAAAATCAAGCTCACATGTTGCAAATGACAAAAAAATTAAATAATGAATTAGAAATACAATTAGCTAGTTAACTTACCGAAGGATACAAACCCTACAAATTTTCCAGGTTCATATATTCTAATAGCACTCTTACTTTTTCAAAGTAAATTTGCAGTGCCACCGATATTAAACATAGCTCTAAATTTCATCAATAAAAAAGATAACATATTCATACATTTTTTTCTAATACAGCATCGCAAAACTAAATCGCTAAATTCATAATAGCTTTTCTCAATTTCAATCAGACATACAAACAAACAAAATACAAATAAACAAAATATAAGATGACGAAAAAAAATTAGAAAATTATGGACAAAACTGCACAATATAATATATATGACTAAAAAACAAACGACATTACCTATAGTATGAAGAAAAAAAACAAATAACTAACCTTGATAGAAGAAGAAAAAGATGAAGTGTTGTTGGTCATTATATATAAACGCAGAGAATAACAAATTGAATTAGCAACCTAAGAGACGTTATTTTTCAATGAAATAATTAAAAAAAAACGTTATGGATGTTTTAGGAAAAATATTACCAGCAAATCAGTCAACAAAGTAATTACTTCATCAATTTCACCTTAATGGAGTAAAAGGAAATGCTATAACAATTTGAAAAGAATGTTACCAAATTAAATTAATAACCAATAAATGCATTAAATTTATTGATTTTATACAAAAAAAAGGCTCAGTTAATTTGTTAACCTACGAAACGTATTTTTTTTCACCGATAATGATTGACTAATGGCTGAATATATAGTTTGACCCCTGAACTTGTACCCTTTTACCCTTTTACCCATCTAACCTCCAAACTTAACGTTTCACCTATCAAACCCCTGAACTTGTTAAATAACTCGATTTGACCCCGAACTTGATAAATACGTAAACATTTAACCCCTCCGTACATAATTTCTTCTAGAACGTTTCAAATGACAGGTGGACACGAACGGTTCAATACTTACATATTTATCAAGTTCAGGGGTTAAATCGGATTATTTAACAACTTCAGAGGTTCGATAGGTGAGACGTTACATTTAGGAGTTAGATGGGTAAAAGGGTATAAGTTCAGGAGTCAAACTATGTATTAAGCCATTGACTAATTATATGTTTGGTAACCTTTATTTCTATTTGATTCACTTCAAAACAATTAATCTTTCTTTACATTTCCTAAACTAATCCAATCAAATTTAAATAAAATTTTAATACTATTCACTAACCTTATTTGCATACTATAATATGGAAACAATTAATTACCAACATTTATTTTATTATGGAAAGAATTAATTGCTAACGTTATTCTTTTTGTTGTTAAAATAAGGTTTAATGGATAAAATACTAATGATGATTGATTGATTATATGTTTGGTAATTTTTATTTGCATTTTATTTTATAATAATTGTACAAATAAGGTTAGTGGAATAATTATATAATATTAAATTTTAAATCTTTAATGGTCCTATAATTATGAAAAAAGAAAAGGATGAAAATCAATTAGAGAGTGAAGCAAAGGAAAAATTTTGTGAATGTAATTATCAAAATAATTAAAGTAATGTTTTATAATTAATAATATAAAAAAATTAAAAGTATAAAACAAAATAAAATTAGAGTAAAACATTTGATTAATAAAACAAAATAAACAAAATAACGACTAAAGAACTATTAAAAACATAGTAAAAAAAATAAAAGAGAATTACATTTTTACTAAATAAAGTTAGCTATTGGTAACGTACTTTTTTTGTCGAATGCATTTTTTGCTTGACATTAATAACGTTTTAGTATATGAAATGAAGAACTATATTTAAATAAGACAATGCAATAGCAAGTTGACTACTAAAAGAGAAGAGAATCAACTAATAAGGTAAGACAGTTAATGTCATCTTAACAAATAATTAGTATAATTTATTGATATGTTTTTTAATATAATTTATTATTATGTATTTATCAAAAAATAATATTGGTACGTTTTAGAAAAGGGAATAGTTTCTATAATCAATGAGGAGACTAAAAAATTGTAATTGAAAATTCTAATAATTATTTTTACTTTTCTTATTTATTGATATGCATATAAATATGATTTAAAAAGAAAGGTTATAAAATTTAATGCCAGAATTGTTATCTTTTACAAAGAGATAAACGTAAATAGAAAGTCCATAAGTAATTCATTTTGCCTCTAATTAATAGAAAATAATATATAATCAATGTTATCAACAACACTATTTTAGAGAGATTAGTAAATAAATTATTGGCAAAACCCATACGGAGGCCCCTCTACTTTACACTTTTTCTGCGACAGGTCCCTAATCCAAAGTTACTCACGCGGAGATCCCTGTACTTGGCATAATCGAATATTGAGGTCCTTAATTGGATGGAAAATGTTGTGTGTGCCACACTCTCCGTTAATGAGAGTGGGGAGCAAAATAAGTCATATTAGAAAAGAAAAAAAATAATAAATTATGCCATGTAATTGTTTTTTTTTTTGCTGATTATACATCTTCTTCTTCCCTTCATTTTCTTCTAAAATTCAATTAAATGAAAGCCGCTATCGCCGCCGCGAACACCACAATTCTCCTCCTCTTTTTCCAGTTTACTACCGTTTCCTCCTCCACTGTCTACCACCACCGCATCTCCTTCACCAACCTTTATTTCCGCTAAACAACACTCCCCCGTTCGAGCCAACCACCGTCTCTTTCACAACGATTATTGCCGCAAACTCAGCTACCTAAATAACCATTTTCAGCAACACCAAACATTCCTAAATATCTATTCTCGCCATTTCCATTTCACTCTTTTCTCTTCATTACCATCCTCTCTGCTATCTTCGGCCCGCCTCTTATCTCTCCCACTCCCGCCGCCACAATACCAGCACCGCCACCCAAAAACCCAACGTTCATACAGTATAGAGGATCCACTGCAACAGAAGTAGGAGACGCCGGAGATCCCGTCGGCTGCGACTGATCTTTTAATTGTTGCTCTCTATCCATTGACGGCGATGTCAAGGTTTGAACCGCTAAATCTTGATCGGTTTCAAGCACCATCGTGGAATCGTTGGGCAATTTTATTTTGATTGTTTCTTTGGTTTATATTTTTCTATTACCGGGAAGTTGTTGTTCATAAGATTAAAATTGATATCTCTTGTTGCCGAGTTTGTAATAAAGCTGTGTTCTTTGGCTGCTTGTATTAATACTTTTGTTCTTGGGCTGTTTGTATCAATTTGATCGACCAAAAAGGAGAAGATGGAAAAATGGTATGTTTTCAAATTTTTTATTTTTAAAAGAAAATTGTGATGTGGCATATAATTGTGACGTGTACTGTGATGTGGCATTATATTTGTTTAGTTAACGGTGTTTTTGTTAATTAACGGAGAGTGTGGCACACACAACATTTTCCATCCAATTAAGGGCCTCAATATTCGATTATGCCAAGTACAGGGATCTCCGCGTGAGTAACTTTGGATTAGGGACCTGTCGCAGAAAAAGTGTAAAGTAGAGGGGCCTCCGTATGGGTTTTGCCTAAATTAATGTTAAAAATATAAGAACATTTGTAAGAGTGACACTTGTCAATCAAAGGAAAAAACATCTTGTTTTGTATAGTAGATATACCAAATACTATTTTTAATTTCTTTTTGTGATTACCAAATATATGATTAGTTTTTAAAACTATTACCAAATATATATAGTCAATCATTATTAGTGAAAAAAAAATTTGGTAGATTAAAAATTTAGTTTCACGTTTTTTTGCCAAAAATTATTAATATGAAATTGTTTTCATAGTAAAATTATGTTATTAATTATTTATTTCCATATTAGTTTCTTTTTTTAAAATGTCCATATTAAATTAATTGGTACATAAATAAGATTGACAAATCATCAATCATCAATTAATATAATATTAGTAAAAATAGAAAGAAAAAATATGTAAGAACTAATAGAAATGTGCCAAGTGTCAACTTCTTAAACCATGGGAAAAAATATCCTACTTTATATATATATAGTAGATGTTTAAAGAAATCATTACTTTTCACGCACAACTAGAAACCTTACTTTTCTCTCTCTATTTTTCTCTCTCTAAATTCTTCTCTCAGCTCGTAATCAAGCACGCTTCTTTGAAAAATTCTTCTTCGAAATTTCAGATTCCTAAATACAAATCTCTTCAACAGATCGATCACCGGAATTATTCTTCTCTTCTGCAAATCACATATAGAATTCAAGCAAAACAGCTCGATCTTCATAAAAACAGTGATTCTTAAAGGTAATTATCTGATCTTGTTAATAAAATTTACAGTTGTAACTGTTTTTTAAAATTTACAGTTGTAACAGCTCGATCTTCATAAAAACAGTGATTCTTAAACTCTAATTATCTGTTCTTGATAATATGATTATAATATTATTATTATCATATGATTATATTATAAAAATATTTTAGTTTAAATTGATCACATGATAATGTGATAATGTTATAATAACATGATAATAATATGTTATATTTTAACTGATAATCAAATGATAATATGTCTAAATTATTATAATCAGTTAATAAGTTTGCCTGATTATCATGTGATGTGATAATCAAATAACAATGTGTCCGAAATTTGATATGATAATGTGAATGTGTCTGAACTGTGATAACCAGTTGATAACCAGTTGATAACATGTGATAATTATGTCATAACCAGTTGATAACCAGTTGATAACCAGTTGATAACATGTGTCTGCTAATCAAATGATAATGTGTCTGCTAATCACATGATAATTTAACTTATCTGATAATCACATGATAATCACATGATATGATAATGTGAATGTGTCTGCTAATCACATGATAATTACATGATAATCAAATAATAATAACATGATAATCACATGATAATGATAATTTTATGATATACATGTTTAATCAAATGATAATCACATGATAATGATAATAATATGATAATCAAATAATAATGTGTCTGTTTATTATCTTATGATAATCACATGATAATGATAATAATGTGATAATAATGTGATAATGATAATGATATGATAATGTGATAATCACATGATAATGATAATGTGTCCGAAATGTGATATGATAATGTGAATGTGTCTGAATTGTGATAACCAGTTGATAACCAGTTGATAACAGTAATTATGTCATAATCAGGTGATAATTCAAATTATCTGATAATCACATGATACTTTGTCTGATAATCACATGATAATCAAATAATAATGATAATAATATGATAATAATGTGATAATGATAATGATATGACAATGTGATAATAATTGTGATAATCACATGATACTTTGTCTGTGTATTATCTGATAATCACATGATAATTCAAATTATCATATTATTAGCTGAATATCTGCTAATCACAGGATAATATCATTATACAGCATTGTTATCATCTATTTTTCATTAATTTATCATCTATTTATCATTTTTCAGGATGGAAATTATTCAAGTGCTAATGCAACATGATGGACAATGGACAGAAGATGGAAAATATATAAACTTCAAAATAACAGGAATTTTATTGGAAATAGACTGCACATTTGAAAGTTTTATTGAATTGGTATATCAACATTTGCAAATTCAAGAGACTGACACTCAATTAGATATTCAATATCTAGTCAGTGATGATTATCCTCCAATCAAAATAAAAGATGAAGGAAGCCTCAGATTCTATATACAGTTAAAAAGGAGTGAAATGAACTTCACAAAATATCCAATCTGCATTATATTAAATAAGCCTATCAGATTTCTGGAATCATCATCATCAGCAGCTGCAAACGATTCAATTCTAGTTCAAGAAGACGATATGACATATCTGGATGAACAGTTCTTTAAAGAAAAAGAAATGTCTTGTTCAAATTTGGATATGATTGAATATGCAAACCTTCTTTGTGACCTTCAAGAGGATCTTCCGGAAACAGATTTTAATGAAGATTATATTGCAATAAATCAAACTAATCATAAATTAGAAGAAGGAGGCATATTCACTGATAAAGAATCAGTAATATCAGAGATGAGCCTCTATGGAATATCAGATCATTTTCAATACAAGGTACATTTCAATATTCTGTTTGTCCTTTTTATGTTATTATTATTTAAGTAATTATATTCTGAATTGTGATAATCAGTTGATAAGTTTGTGATACTTAAATGACAAGTTTGTGATACAGTTAACATTAGCATAACAGTATCAAAAACTGATTATTACTAATTACAGGTACAAAAATCATGCAAAAGACAGTACCGATTGAGATGTGTAGATGAATCTTGTGAATGGAAATTTTATGCGTCAAGGGTTGGAAACACAAAAATGTTTCAAGTACGAAAGTACAACAATGTTCATACATGTTCTTTGGAGATGAGAATGGGAGACCAGAAATATGTCAGCTCAAAAACAATAGCTAAAATCATCAAATCACAATTGTTGGATATAAAAACAATTTACACACCAAATGATATAATAAGAGACATGAGAAAGGATTACAGCATCAAATTAGATTATTGGAAAGCATGGAAATGTAGACAAATTGCACTAGAGCTTTTAAGAGGGAAACCAGAAGATTCATATGGTGTACTACCAAGATATCTTCACATGATAATGCAAACAAATCCAGGATCATTTGTAAGTTATAAAACAGATGTGGATGATACATTTCTCTATGCTTTCATGTCACTGAAGGCATCTATAAGTGGATGGAATCACTGTATTCCTATTATGATTGTGGATGCTACCTTTTTGAAAGGACCATATGGAGGTACTCTGTTTTCAGCATCAACTCTTGATGCAGCAGGTATGTTTTCAGCATTAAAGTTTTTATTAGCATACTGTTATCATTATGGCATTATCATGTGATAATCTGATAATCAAAACAAACTTTGATTTTACAGGAAAAATATTCCCTCTTGCATTTTCAATAACAGATTCAGAAAATGATGAATCATGGAATTGGTTTTTTACACACATCAAAAATGTTTTTGGTGTAAGGGAAGAAATGTGTATAATTTCAGACAGACATCAGAGCATTAAAAATGCAATAGAGAGTGTTTTTGCTGGAGAAGTTCAACATGATATTTGCATATATCATTTACTAAAAAACATGAAAAGCAAATTCAGAAGGAATCGGAAGACAATTAAAGATCTGTTCAAAGCAGCAGCAAGAGCTTATACAAAGGAAGAATTTAATACTCATATGGCAGAGCTTAACAATATAAATCCAGCAGTTATATCTTATCTCAAGGAAGCAGGATTCAAAAGGTGGGCAGTTTCACATTCTGTGAAAAAAAGATACAACATAATGACTTCAAATACGGCTGAGTCATTTAATGCAGCAGTAAATAGGGCAAGAGAATTACCAGTTACCATGCTTATGGAATACTTGAGAAGCTTGGTACAAAGATGGAGCTACAAAAACAGAAATCTTGCTAGAGGAACTTTCACAAAATTGACTACCAAATATGATTCTCTGCTAAGGGAAAATTATATTAATTCCCTCAAAATCGAGGTAAGCATTCATTTAAACATAATAGTATTCTGTTTATTATTAGCATTGTCATCTGTTTATATCAGGTTCACTTTAGTATTATCATCTGTTTATCAAAGTTCAGTTTAATATTATCATCTGTTTATCAGGTTCAGCCATCTGATGATGACATATTTACTGTTACTGAAAATGGTAAACCCTCCACTGTTAACATCAAGGAAAAATCTTGCACATGCAACAGATATCAAGAAGAAATGATTCCATGTAAACATGCTGCTGCTGTATTCAATTACAAACATCAAGACCCAACTGAATATTGCTCAAAGTATTTCACAAATGAAGAAATGCTTGCTACATATGCAGAAACTGTATACCCGATTCCTAAAGAAGAAACATGGGAAGTCACTGCAGAGGTTGAAGATGTCATTATCTTACCTCCTATAGGAAGAATTAAACCTGGAAGACCAAAAAAAAGAAGAATAAAAGGTCCAGATGAACAAAAAAATCAAAATAAGTGCAGCCGATGTGAAAAATATGGACATAATCGTAAGACTTGTAGAAATATTCCAAAAAAAGGCTAGAACTGTTCATTGAAAATTTAATTGTACTATTTTTCATTCAATAAAAAATTTTAATCATTCTTATATAATGTATTAATGATATAGAATAATTATCATAATATAGGTATGATAATATTATCATATGAATATCACAATCATTCTTATATAATGTATTAATGATATAGAATAATTATCATAATATAGGTATGATAGGTATGATAATATTATCATATGAATATCACAACATAATCATATAATTATCAACAGCATTAGACAACTTATCATTATTATAAAATTATCATTAGTTATCATGTGAGTATCATAAAATTTATCATTAAAGTGTAATCACATTATCATATTATTATCATTATCATCTGATTATCACCTGATTGATTATGACATAATTATCACCTGATTATCAAAAAACTGAAATTGTTATCATTAATCACATTATCATAAATTTATCACATTACCATTTTATCATAAAGTTATCACCTGATTATGACATAATTATCACCTGTTATAATTAGTCACATTATCATAAACTTATCATTTATCATTTTATCATCTGAATATCACCTGATTATGACATAATTATCACCTGTTTATTATTAGTCACATTATCATAAAGTTATCATTTGTTATTTTATCATCTGAGTATCACCTGATTATGACATAATTATTAATTATTACCTGAGTAGCAAAAAACTAAAATTGTAATCATTAACATTGTAAAAAACTTACACAACCATTTTTGTTCCAGAATCACATTTACACAATCACAAAACTTTAGTATAAGTTTTAAAAACTAAAAACAACAGTTCATTCAGAAATATAACCACATTTAGTCTTGATCTTCCACCTTCCATAGATGTACAAATTAGTTGCATATCTTTCACGAAGTCTAAAGACATCAATATTTCTCGGAATTGCCTTCCCTTCTATCAAGTATTCAGCAAAAGCCACAATGTACAAACCACAATCTCTGCATTGTTTAAAAAAATTGTCACTGTCTCAACATTTTAATTATTTATCTAAAATCTGTAATTGAAAAAAATAAAAAGAAATATGAAAGAAAAAGAAAGAAACTTACGCTTTTTCTTGAACAGGAAGTCTGTCAACATAAGCTACAGCAAATGGATCAATTTTACTCTTGTCCATATAATAAACAGAGTGGAAGTTGATATCACTCCGATCATAAAATCCAACAATGTCCAATATCATAAGAATATTATCATACAATTATCATAAATATTATCAATATCATTATGATAACATTATCATAAAATTATCATAGAATAATGTTAATATTATCATAATGTTATCATACAATTATAACAAACCACATACCTTTCCAGAATTGACTTTGAAAATATTACTTAATTGATTTACTTCAAAATTATCAACAGAAGCACAAATGCGCTTTCGAACGTCACTCTCCAAATCAGAATAATCAACATCATTGTCAAAAATCTGAGCTTTCAATTCCTTGACAAAGTTAACGCAAGCAGACCTTGCCACTTCCATGATTCTAACTTCAGCTATACAAGCATCATTTCTTTCTTGCGCAGCAACGTGACCTTGATAATAGAGTCCATTAACAATAAGACTACCAGACTCATCGTCAGTTGCTACAATATTTGAAAGGACTGTGACCTATAAGAATTAATTAATAATTAGATCACGAAAAATACACAAATTAATCGAGCAAAAATTAAATAAGCATCATTATACCTTTTCAGTTTCATCATCAAAAACTTTAAAATCAAAGTTCTGCATTTTTTTTATATCCTTCGGTATCCAACGCATTAACCGAGGATAGGCAGCAGCATCGTTCAAAGTACACAGGTACTGAGGCACAGAAACTAATGTTTCATAAAACCAGAATTGGATGGCATACGGAAATCCATAAAGTCGATAGAAGGTAGATTGACTTGATGACTTCAGTTTACTTGAGAGCTTGTTCTTAGTAGACTGAACAAATAATTCAAACGAATATTTCCCCCATGGAAAATCATCATAATCAGAACTATCCAGCAAGTGAATGAAACGATCTTCAATCAAAGTAGTCCCAAGATTACCCAAAATAAAACATTGCACCATGTAAAGCTTCGCAAACTTTACAGCCTCATCATCATTCTCCCAAACAGCATCAAGAAATTTTGCTTCAATAACCTGACGTGTAATCTTGCTCTCATCACTAAAAAATTTATTAAAAAAATCACCATCCTCAAAATAACCAGAAAATCTTGACTCGTCACTTCCACAAACAAGACCGCTAACGAGACCAAACTCATACAAACTGAAACGCAGAATCTGAGATCCGTAATTAAACCAAAGTTCAGAAAGATTGGCATGATGCACCTCCCTTAAAAGTATAGAATGTATGAGTCTAAGACTAAGTACATCCTTGTCCAGCCATAAAAAGGAACCAAACCTACTGTTCTTTAAAATAGATAACTGATCATCATTAAGCTTCAACTTTATATTTTTGATCACTGAATTGGAACTTGCATTTCCAACTTTCCCAACAAAACGTTCCTTTGGATCAATTAACAAATCAAACTTCTGCAGTAAACAAAGACAAAAAAAAAAAAATGGTATCATTTAAAACTCAGGCAGAAACTTCTCAGATATCACAATTTTATTATATTATCATCAAGTAATCATCATATAATATTGTATGATCAATGCAGTATCTTCACAGAGTTATCATGTTATCATCATGTTATAATTTCAATGATAGCAATCATTATAATCATATTATCTTACAATGACATTATATTATCATCATGTTATAATTTCAAATACAACAATACAACTATCTTAAAAATGTTATCATATAAACAAAATTATAATCATATTATCATCAGATAATCATCAAACAACAATACATTAACAAGAAGTTATCTTAACTTCAGCAGCTCTTCATATTATAATATGATAATATGATAATATGATAATCTATCACATATTTATCAAACACATTATCATGTCATAATCATAGAGCTTATCTGACACATTATCATGTGATTATCATGTTACACATCTTCATATTATCAGTACATTATCATGTGATTGTCATAATATTATCATTTCATTATCATAACAAAAAAAACAAAAATACCTGCATAGAATCACTTTTATTCAAGTTATCACTACCAAGCCTTTTCCTCTTGATATCTCTTTGGTGCAAAACAACATCTCCTTTTCTTTTACAAGCAACATCCTTCTTCACAGACTTATATTTCACAATTGCTTTCTTCTCTTTTACACAGACAACAGCATTAGATTTAATAATTTCTTTACTTCTCGAACTCCTACGAAGAGGAGAAACACCAGCCTTTTCCATTGTTTTCTCAGGACTCTTAGAAGTCTTCTTTTTACTCAAAAAATCAGATAATGTTTCTTCAAAATCACTATCACTCATATTGTGCAATTAACTGAGAATCAAAAACAAACACAAAAACACTTGATAAGTTAATAAAGATAAAAAATATAAATATATAAATGCATGAATAGAAAACAAAGTAAAATCATAATAAAATCAATGCTAAATAACATAATCAGATGATAAACACATCTAATTAATAAAAAAACAATGCTGATTATACAATCAGATGATAAACACATCTCAATACTAAATGTAACAGTAAATTACTCAACAAAACGATATCGTCAACAGAGAAAAGAAAACAGAACACGTAAAAAATTCTCACCGGAGCACAATGAAGATGATGAAAGTAACGACAACGAGCAATGCGACACAGAGAATCGTAAGCGGAGAAGAACGAGAAGTTAGGGCAAAAAGAAGAGGCAAAACGAAGAATCAAAAAGTTTCAAAGATTCGACAGAATTGAGATAAACGAAAAACTGAGCGAAAAACAAATAAATGAGCAATAACTGCTCCTAGAGTATAAAAATAAAGATTTAAAAAAAACGGGAGTAAAAAAATAAATAAGCTAGGTAAATATATTAAGAAAAGACACGTGTGAGTAAAAACAAGAATAAATTTAAAACAGGAAGTATTTTACGTATCTTTTCATAAGGGAGGTAATCTTTACAAATATTTTTAAAATTAGGGTGTTTTCTCAAATTTTCTCTATCAAATGCGTGTTGTACCGTCCGGTTTGATTTTGATCACAGTACAGCATATGACTATTCTACCCTTATAGTCAGTAGCCTACTGAGTCCATCAGATCAAAGCTCAGTAAGACGTGGCACAATCACAAGCCATCCAGAAAAACCAAACGGAAAAACAAGTTTCCAGTACTGAGCACTCTTTAAATTCCAATCGTGGCAGTCCTGTAAATAAAAACAAAACACGAGTCCTGTTTGGTCTTCCCCTGAAATACTCTGCACAGAGTACACAGTCTACAGCTCCACTCTCACACATTTCAGAGCTCTCTCTGAAAAAAAAAAAACACATTCAGGTCTGTATTCCATAGCTTACAATGAAGAAGAAAAAATTAATGTTAATCGATGAACACGACGAAGATCAAGGTTAATTTTTTTACACCCGCACATTAAATATAAGAGCAAAAATTAAACCTCATTTTTTCTCTTTTTTTTGGAACAGCTGGCGTTTCAATGAAGAAGAAAGAAAAACTAAATATTAACCTAGACGACGATGAATTCGACGAAGACGGTACATTACATTACGCGCATGTGCTTAATTAGTTTTCTTATCAGTTTTTTATTTATTTGTTTTTGTTTTCGTCTTGCCAAGTTGAGTTTGCTTGTTAATTTGTGAATTCTAGGGTTTCTATTTTAGTTTCAATTCTATTTGTCAGTAGTCTTTCAAAAGTTGATGATTAGGAGCTGCTTTGCATGTATGAATAGATGATGAATTGAATCAGTTTGAGAATGACGGTTTTATCGTTGATAATGAGGAAGAGGAGAGTGACCGAGATGATAGTAAAAAAAAGAAGAAAAGGTGAATTAATTTCTCATTTTGAACTTGTATTTTGATACGTTGTTTGATTTTATTCCCACTATGAACTATTGTGTTTTATTTTTCGTTAGGAAATTAAAAGATCATGTTCTTGATGACGATGATCTTGAGTTGCTCGCGGAAAACAAACTCTCTGGGTTACTTAAGGCTAACAGGAGTGTGAGTGCTTATTCATTTCTTTAGTCGTCTCCCAAGTAACATCCAGTGTTTTTTATGGTTGTTTGAATTGTTTTTATGATATTTATGAAGAAGTGCAAAGATTGTGAAATTAAATATCCCCTTGTGACTTTATGGTTGATGGAAATTTGGCTCAGGAAAATGAAAAATTCAAGCGACTCAAGAAAGCTGAAAAAAGCACCAAAAGTTCTGGCTACTCTGGATTCTTTGATGATGATGGTATTTTACTTTTAACTTTAGTCTAAATAGTCATCAAATGCTTATTTTATTTTTGAGAACTATCGAAAATTAGTGAACCTATTATTGGAAAGGTTGTTGTTTTACTTCTTTTGTGGGGAAATTTTGTCCTATTGCGTTCTTTACATCTAAGCTCTCATGCTTGCTTTCCTGTTGGTTTTTATTGCCAACTTTCAGTTATATTTTAGTTTTATGATGTGATTGACTAATTGCAACTATATTTTACCTTTCTAGTTTTATTAAGTGATTTTGGTGCTAAACAAGAGGAAGACATTTCTTGGGATGAAGAGGATGATATGGCCGATTTTATCGTTGATGACGAAGTTGATAATAATATGGCAGCCTCGTCCAGGTACATCAGGCCTATTACCGGAAACTTGATTAATATGTCTTCAGTTATTTTTTGTGTATGCTCTTGATTTACTGTAGCAGTTGCTTTTTCTGCTTATTGTTTATAGTGTGGTCATTGATGTGGATTGTCTTCTTAGGCAACAAACACAGGGTGAAAAGAGGTCAACCCTAGTAACAGCTTCATCAGCTGCCAACTCTAGAGAGATTTTACATCATGATCTAGTTAATATTGTAAAACCTGATGACTTTAATAAGTTTGACTTGGATAACCATTCAAGTTTGAGGGAAGATTATATAAAGGAAAGTGATGTGCCAGAGAGAATGCAGGTCTGTTGTTTTTCTTTATCAGTAATGTAAATTTAAGGTCTTCTTTGGAACTCTTGTCCAAGTATTGCATTAACTTTTCTATGCTGTCCGTTTAGATGTTTGAGGAAATTGCTGGCCCTGCTCCAGTTGACGAAACTAACAGAGAAGAGGAGATTTCCTGGATGCTTGAGCAACTTGCTGGAAATACATGTTTGCTATACTCGACTAATGGTGCTGATGTGCTGAAGAAAATTAACAAGGAAGATGTTATGAGATTTTTGGAATTACGTCATCGGGATAAGTATGATGTAAGTAATATAGACGATGCTCTAGTTTTTCATCTTTCACATGTTTCACTGTATTAAGGTTTCTTTTGCCCATTTTACTCTAGATTCCATTCATTGCTATGTATCGGAAGGAGAATTGCCTTAGTTTATTGCAAGATCTTGAGGAAAAGTATGAAGATGATTTTGGGAGAAAATTGAGATTGAAGTGGCACAAGGTATGTTCTCTTTTGAAAATACAGGAAAAGAAAGGCATGCTTATGTTTGCGCATTTTCACACTTGGTCATTTAGATTTTATGTTTTTCTTTTCTTGCTTAGGGTGACTAATTGATCTCTTGAGTCTTGACCTCTATGAAAAGTGAGGAGAGATTATGGAAGAACAAGAGAGTTGACATTAACATTGAACCAGCCGACTGATTACTTAGAAAAAATTAAATTGATTGAGGACTAGGGTCTGAGAACAATATGGGGACGAATGATACACTGCATATAGTGACTTTGTTGCTTGATTTGCAGATCATGTGGCTGTTCAATGCGCTGGATGAAAAATGGCTGCTCATTCAGAAGAGGAAGAGCGCCCTTCAGATGTATTACAAAAAACGTTATGAAGAGGAATGCCGCAACTTTGATAATGTGGAAAAACTTTCTTCATTTGAGAAGCATTTTGATGCAATAATGAAGTCTCTTAAGCTAGCTGAAACAGAGAGAGAGATTGATGATTTAGATGTCAAGTTTAACCTACATTTCCCTCCACCTGAAGATATAATAACAACAAAATTTAGACAGCCAAAGAGAAGATCCGAATACAGTACCTGCAGTAAGGCTGGCCTATGGAAGCTTTCAGGGATGTTTGGTTGTAGTTCTGAGCAATTTGGACTGCATCTTTCTCTTGAAAAAGTGGTAAATATTGGTTTAGTCTCAATCTTTTTTTTTCTTTTGCTGGTATTGGAACTACTTTAATATCACTTCGTATTGTGTAAGCTTGTCATTACTGTTAGCCAAAAATAACTTCACACTTCATTTTTGTAGGGTATGGACTTTAGGGAAGATCCTCCAGAATCTCCAGAGTTGATAGCTTTAGATTTTATATGTCCTATGTTTAAAACTCCAGAAGAAGTACTTAAAGGCGCTCGGCTCATGGTATGCTGTTATTTGCTTATGATTCTTGCTTAACACGGAGCTGTTTAGTTTCTTTGTCTGATTAGTATGAGGGTACCCCTTTGCTTTCCTTTAGGCCGCGCTGGAGATCAGCTGTGAACCTTCTGTCAGGAAGCATGTTCGTGAAGTTTTTATGGATAAAGGTTTAGTCTCTACATGCCCAACCCTTGAAGGAGACAAAGTGATGGACAATTTTCATATGTTTCATGGGGTTAAGTGGCTATGTGACAAGCCACTGGATAAATTTCAGGAAGCGCAATGGCTTCTTATTCAGAAAGCTGAAGAAGAGAAGCTTCTTCATGTTACCATAAAAGTACCAGAAAGCATTGTTGATAAGTTGATCACTGACTCCCAAGAAATTTATCTTGTGGGCAGCAGTGATGGGTCTACTCAACTATGGGATGAACAGCGTAAGATGATAATACATGACATGTTTTCAAAATTTCTTCTGCCATCACTTGAGAAGGAAGCTCGGGCTTTGCTAACTGATAGAGCAAAGAAGTGGCTTCTTTCGGAATATGGACAGCAGTTATGGAACAGAGCATCAGTTGCACCATATCAAAAAGAGGAGAATGTTTCCAGTCAGGATGAAAGTACTGCACCAAGGGTCATGGCTTGCTGCTGGGGTCCTGGAAAGCCACCAATTACATTTGCAATGCTCGGTTCATCTGGACAGTTGCTAAATGTGTTGGAAGCTAGATCACTTGGTCTGCGTTCACAGAATGTTATTGACCAGCAAAGGAAGAAACATGACCAGCAATGTGTCCTCAAGTTCATCATCACTTACAAGCCGAATGTTATTGTCCTTGGTGCTGCAAATATGCCTTCCATTTGGTTGAAGGATGTTATTGAGGAGGTAGAAAGTTTTCTTGCACAAATGTTTGTTTCTTTTAATGCTATTGATTTGCTAGGGTGCAAATTTGATCTTTGATTGTTGTGTTTTGCATCACATTATATATGTTTCTTTTCTTTAATGCATAAAGGCTAAAGCTTATTATTGAATTAGGGATGATAAGATATTCCGACCTCCTTGTGGCAGAAACTGATGCTACAAACTCACTTCGGGCAACAAAGGTGTCCAGTAGATCTTATATATATATATATTTATTTATATATACATATAGATTGAATTAATTGATGCTGTACTCAATATTTTGTAGTGTTGTGAGGGCTATCATGAAAATTGTGATGATCAAACAGAAATCGATTCATGAGTATCAAATATGGCTGCATAAAATATGGTTTTTCGTATATAATAATATTGCATTAATTTCTTGGATAGCGTTACTTATGTTTTCAGTGCAAGTCATATTAGTAATATAAAGTATTTGTTGTGTCTGCACTTTATACTATTAGATAACATGCCCTTAGGAAATTATAACTCTATCAAGAGTGACCGTAGGTTGAACCATTTTATTTCATGTTCTTGCTGGTAAAATCTCTATAAGCAGTATTTTATTGATCTGCCAAAAATTTCTGTGTATTGCCCCGTGTGGAAGGATAATTTTGTTCAACTTTGTTGGCAATCAGGTATTACTTCAGATAGAAGAAACTCCTGCTGTCAGCCTGGTGTATGGGGATGAATCTTTTGCTCAACTTTATGAAAATTCAAAGGTGTCATCATCCCAATTACCTGGGCAATCAGGTATTTATGTTCGAATTTTGATGTTATATCCAGATCAATATTATTAGTTTATTACCTAGTGTCATGTGTTCTATGATGTATAGGCATTGTGAGACGGGCTGTAGCTTTGGGGCGCTATCTCCAAAATCCATTGGCTATGATTGCAACACTTAGTGGGCCCAGGAAAGAAATTGTTTCTTGGAAGCTACACCCTCTAGATTATTTGTTGACACCTGATGAAAAGCATGTGGTGATTGATATGGTATTGGTGGATGTTACCAATCAAGTAGGCCTGGATGTAATTTTTGCTACAAGCCAGGACTGGCTCTTTTCTCCTCTTCAGTTTGTGTCTGGGCTTGGTCCCCACAAGGCAGCCTTTCTTCAAAGCAAATTAGTTGGTGGTCAACCGATTAATAACCGACATGATTTGGTGGGCTGTGGATTGAGAACACAGAAGATTTTCTACAATGCAGTTGGTTTTTTACGAGTCCAAAGCACTCCGCTGCTTTCTGGTCCCAGTGAATTCAGCTTTTTGGACAATACAAGAATTCACCCCGAGTCATACAGTCTTGCAGAAAGATTGGCAACGGCTGTCCTTGATGACGCTAATCAAACACAACCCCTTTTCTATCTTAAGGACAATCCACAGCTGCTGAATGACTTCAATATTGATGATTTTGCTGAGAAATATGAAATAGAGCATGGGGAAAATAAGAAGCAGACTCTTCATGATATAAAACAAGAGTTGCTACATGGATTTCTTGATCCTCGAAACCCCTATGAAAATCTAACTCAAGATGCGATATTCTTCTTAATATCTGGCCAAAATGAGGATGCATTGGCTGTAGGACGAATCATCCAGGTTAGAGTTTCCCGAGTTATGCAGCAACGAGCTTTCTGCGCTCTTGACTCGGGATTGACAGGGGTGATAATGAAGGAGGATTATATGGATGGAAGTGATGATTTTTTGTTGACAGAAAAGCTACATGAAGGAACTATTCTTTCTTGCAAGATAAAAGATCTAGATAAGAGTAGATTCCAAGTGCTTCTAACTTGTAAAGAGAGTGAGCTCAAGAGTTGCAAACGCCAAAATTTACAGGAGAGTGATCCTTATTATTCTGAAAGCAAGAAGAATTTGTTAGGTCAGCAGAATGAAGCTCAAAAGAATGAGCTTTCAAGGAAACATTTCAAGCAGAGGATCATAGTTCATCCATGCTTCCAAAATTTAACTGGAGACATGGCAATGCAGGTATGTTAGTTTTTAAGTGCTCTATTTACTTCTATAAAGGGTTTCCCATTGTACTAGTAGTGCCCATTGCTGATGAGGGATGTATTATTCACCTTTGTTGAGTAGCTCCTTGACGACAAAGATGTCGGCGAGTTCTTGTTTCATCCAAGTTCAAGAGGCCCCTTTTATTTGACCTTAACTCTGAAAATCTGTGATGGATTATATGTTCACAAAGACATCATTGAAAGCGAGAAGGACCCCAAAGACATTACAAGCTTGCTCCAGATTGGGAAAACATTGAAAATTGCAGATTGCACTTTTAAGGATTTAGAAGAGGTAAGTGGTTTCTTTTCAGCTTTATTGAAAGACTACAATGTACTCCGTCTCATGCTTATGTTTGACCATGATATGCTTGTGATTACTTAAATGACATGTATTTGATGATTCAAATATGTTTACATTCAGTTAGTGATACAAGCATGTTGTTGCTGATTTTCCTTGCAAAAATTAATTGGAAGCTAAAAGTTTGAAATTAATGGTTGCCATGATTAAATGTGTGCAACTCGTCATTATTCATTATGTCCCATATATACGTAAGCTTCTAAAGGAAATATCCATCTCTCAACCTGCCAAAATGTGCTTCTGGTTGCTGAATATATCTTTGCTCTGGGCTAGCTTTTCTTGCGAATAGGCTTGTTTGGCTAATCTCTTGGTTCCTAGATACATTTCACTGATTAATGGTTCTCATCGTTCTCACAACTAGGTTATGGATTTATATGTGAAGCCATTGGTAGGCAACCTCAAAGCAATGACTAGCTTCCGAAAATTTAAGAGGGGCTCAAAAGCAGAGGTTGATGAACTTTTGAGAGCAGAGAAGTCAGAGTTTCCAATGAGGATAGGTTACTGTTTTGGCCTTTCTTATGAGCACCCCGGCACTTTCCTGTTATCTTACATTAGAACAAACCTACATCACGAGTACGTAGGCCTGCATCCTAAGGGATTCAAGTTCAGGAAGCAAATATTTGCCAAAGTTGAACAACTTGTTGCATATTTCCAAAACCATATTGATGATATACACCGTGGCTTAGCACCAACAGGCAATACCGCAGGAAACGACAGTGGTGGTGATTGGCAAAGCCATTCAAGAGATGGAACTGGATTCGGAGGTAAAAATTTAACCATTTATTAATGTGGATCATTCTGTATGTGCATTGCATCATCCCTCTAAATTCTACGATGCACACCAAAGTCCTTTACCTTTTGTTCGAGGAATTAGGCCATATCAACTATTCTATATCGAGTGATAAGCAGTATGCTATATAAATTTTTGCTGTTCTGCTGTTTTCATTTGCTTAGATGAAGTGGACAAGTTGTCTCTGACTATTTACTGAACAAATTTCAATTTATACTTTTTATGAACAATTCTATGTTTACTAAATTAGTATCACTTGCTTTTGTTTTCATTGTCCTTTTTTCGGGGTTGCCAGTTTTTCTTAATGGAACAGTGTTAATCAGGTTTGCCAATCATATTGAACTTAAATGCCCAAGGATAGTAGAATTCAAGTTCTAGTTGAATGTCATTGTTATCATCGTCTTTATTTACATCTGATATGTATGGCTCAAATATCATTTGATCATAATGATGGCCACCTTTTCATATTTTCCACCGTTTCACATGATGTAATCTAGGATGTTAGCCTTCATATCATTCGCATCATCTTATGTACTTATGAATATCATCAAACTGGGCCTGTTTGGTATCTCTTTTCTTCCCTGTTTGTGGTTTTTATTTTCCGAATTCAAAACAGTTACATTTTGGAAAACAAGACGAGAAAACTAGAAAATCATATATTTATTTTGGGTTTGTTTAGTTGAGGAAGAAGAAAATCATTCAATTTGATTTTCTGATGGATATTATGAAGTGCAACTAATATTCTTGTAGCATATATGGAGTACCTAGTAAAGCATCTCCAGCCAGTAATTCTCTCTCAAACTTGTGTGTAAATTTTGTTCATATGTCAAGTTATTGACTAATACGCTGTCATAAATTGATGTGATTTTTTTTTTTATAATTTTTTCTTCGTTATATAGACAAGTGTTGTCTTCAGGTGATGATCTGAGTTAACTGTTCTTAAAGTCTTTGAACTTACTTTTAACTCTCCAGGGATCAATTGAAATGCTTGGCCTTTTATAGCTAAATACTGCTGTAGTAAATTAGTTATGTGAGCATTCATCATAGCGTTTCAAGTCAACTTTCAAGGATATTGAAACATGTTTATTTTGAATGCTTCTAAAACAAATACTTGGTAGTTTTTACTTTCAAGCTGGGTCCCCCCTATAAGTTTGATGCTTTTTCTGGAACAGCGGTAATATCATATTTGCTTACCTGAAACAAGATCTTTTCTCCCTAGAATACATTGTGGTTCCCTTTAGTTAACCTTCTAAAAGTATTTATTTTACGATGGTTATGACTTATGATTTACCCATCTACGTTCTATCTTGAGTGAATATTAATGTTCATGAATAATGCTTTTATTTTTATGTGGTACACGTGATAGTGATGAAATGCCCTGTATGTTTGGGGGTACATAGATCACTGATATCATGTGAATAATTATCTAGTTGAAATTTGCTTTTCTTTTGGCCTTTTTTTGACCTTTTTCTTTATGGTTAACAGGAAGAACAGAATACAATAGAGATGGAGATGGAGGCCGTGGGCGAGGCCGTGGGCGTGGCCGTGGTGGTGACCGTGGGCGTGGCCGTGGACGCGGACGTGGTCGTGGGCGTGACAATGGAGGATATAATGACACTGAGAAAAGTGAAGATCTTGATCATGGTAGTGCTTCAAAATGGGGCTGGAGTTCTAATGATGGGGATGGAGGCAAAGCATGGGGAAATGCTGATACTGGTTCAAATGGTGAAAATTGGGGTGGTTCTAATGGGTGCCCTAAAAATGAAATTGATGGTGGTAATTGGGGTGGCTCTAGCAGTGGCGCAGTCAAAGATACAACTTGGGGAAATGCTTCTGGTGGTATTAGTGGGGACACTTCTAAAGGTGGATGGGGCAGCAATGACACTGGTACTGCTAAGAATGAAAGTGATGGTGGTAATTGGGGTGGCTCTAGTAGTGCTGCAGTCAAAGATACAACTTGGGGAAATGCTTCTGGTGGTATTGGTGGTGACACTTCTAAAGGTGGATGGGGCAGCAATGACACTGGTACTGCTAAGAATGGAAGTGATGGTGGTAATTGGGGTGGCTCTAGTAGTGGTGCAGTCAAAGATACAACTTGGGGAAATGCTTCTGGTGGTATTAGTGGTGACACTTCTAAAGGTGGATGGGGCAGCAATGACACTGGTACTGCTAGTGGTCCATCTTGGGGCAATCCTTCTGGTGCTACAGCTGGTGATTGGGACAACAACAATGGGAATCGGAGCACAAGTGGTGGAAGTTGGGGTATGAAAGAGAGAGAAGGGGGAGGTGGCAGCTGGGACAACCAAAGAGAAGGTGGTCGTGGGCGTGGCCGAGGCCGTGGTCGTGGTAGGGGAAGTAGCTTTGGACGTGGAGATGATAACACCAAGAAGGAAACTTTCACTGGTGGATGGAGTAGCAGCAGCAATGATAATGCCACTGGGGGCGGTTGGAGCGGTGGTGGTGGAAGTTGGGGTGTGAAAGAGGGAGAAGGTGGAGATGGCAGTTGGGACAACCAAAGAGAAGGTGGCCGTGGGCGTGGCCGAGGCCAGGGTCGTGGTAGGGGAAGTAGCTTTGGACGAGGAGAAGACTCCTTCAACAGCGGAGATGATAACACCAAGAAGGGAACTTTCACTGGTGGATGGAATAGCAGCGGCAATGATAATGCCACTGGGGGCAGTTGGAGTAATGCTGGTGCTAGTAATGCTGGTACTTGGAACGACAAAAATGAAGGTAAAAATACTAGTGGTGGATGGGCTAGCAGTGGGAATGATAATACGGGAGGAGGAAACTGGAGTAACCGCAATGGTGATGATACCAATGATTGGAGTGGCAGCAACAGGGGTACAAGAGGGAGAGGAAGAGGAAGGAGAGGTGATTGGAATGACAGGGGAAGTGGCGATCAAGAAGGAAGCTATGACAGTGGGCGTGGACGGGGACGCGGGGGAAGGAGCTGGCGAGGGCGTGGGCGTGGATTTAATGACGAAAGGGGTGACAACAATTCTAGTGGAACTGATTTTGGCGGCAATGGTGGAGGTGGAGGCTGGAGTGCTCGCTCTGCTGGCAGCTGGGGCGGAAACAATGCAGGTGAAAACTCTGGTTGGGGAAATAAAAATTCAGCTGGAAGTGGTGATGGTACGAACACAACTTCTGCTGGGAATACTGGAGGTGGAGGCTGGAGTGCTGGCTCTGGTGGCAGCTGGGGTGGAAACGATGCAGGTAAAAACTCTGGCTGGGGAAAGAAAAATTCAGGTGGGAATGGTGATAGTACGAACACAACTTCTGGCGGCAACGGTTGGGGTGGAGGCTGGAGTGCTCGCTCTGGTGGTAGCTGGGGCGGAAACAGTGCAGCTGAAAGTGGAGGTGAAAAGTCTGGCTGGGGAAAGAAGAATTCAGGCGGGGACGGTGATGGAATGAACACGACTTCCGGTGGCGATGATGGAGGTGGAGGCTGGAGTGCTGGCTCTAGTGGCAACTGGGGTGGAAACAAAGCAGGCGAAAGTGATTGGGGTAGCAATAGCAAAAACGGCGGGAATGCTGGTGTTGGCAACTGGAACAAAAATGGGAATGATGGGAAGGGTATCCTTGGTAGTGGTCCTTCAAGTGGGAATGATTTGCCGGTAGGGAACAGTAACTCTGGCAGTAAAAGTGGATGGGGAGCTGAGGGCAGCAATGGTGGAAATGGAGGTGGTTCGAAAAATGAACCAGAGACGGAAAATACTGGTTGGGGTGGTGGTGCATCAGGGAAGAGCTCCTCCTTTGGTGGCAGTGGTGGATGGTCCTGAATCACTTTTGCTAAATATATGGAATTTTGGTTGAAGATATTGAATTGTGGATGGCTGACAAGCAGAAAGTGTAGTATTATATGCATCTTTTTGTATCTATCTGATCTTTAGTAGGAAAATTGTAAACACTTTGATATTGTTTATATATATATATCATATGCTATTAGTCTAATACTTCTTGAATCTCTGTTCCACAACCAGGCTTTGATCTGTAGATGAATTACATAATTGATGATGTTCTTTTATTTTCATCATATTCAGGGAGATCATTATTCAGGATTTTCAAAATTGCTGCCTTGTCATCAGCTTTAAATTTAAAAGCAGTATTCGATAAAACTTGTATCGTAATGATTTTTCTGTTTTTATAATTTAAAGACTCTATTTATATTTTATTTCTGATTAGAAACTTTAAAAATTAGAAATTAAGACTTCAAACGAATTTTGTAAAGTGGAAGAGCTTACCGGCAAGCTGCATTAGTTAATTTTAATGGTTTCGCATATGGATGGCTGCAGTGCTGGCGGCGGTCGGTGATCGGTATTGAATTCTTGTTTTATTACCTGATTGATAGTTAATTTCCTTTAATTCTGATATGGGTTTTCAAATTTAAAGCAGTGTTATGCAATAGAGCTGAAAATGTCAGCAATTTCATGGAGGCTGATTCTATCTTTGGTCCGGTATCAGAGGTTTGTAAACTGTGCATATATCAGGCTCTGTTATCTAATATTTTTTTGTTTGTATAATTGTATCTGGGTGAATTGTCCAACTGCATTGTCCATTTTGTAAGTTAAGTGTAAAGCTCCTTGGCATTCTGAAATTAGCTAGAAGTTTCAGAAATTGAAGAAGAAAGGTGATGATATTGGTGGAGGTGTCCTAAATGCAAGTTTAATGTTGAAAACTATGTTGGTTGCTTTTACTTGAAATGCAGGTATATTTTTGGCTCTTTTAATTTGTTTGATTGGGTTTTTAGTAGTTATAAATAAGAGATTCAAGCAAAAATAGCCACATTAAATGTGCGTGTTAATTATAGATGATTGGTTGTTGTAAATAAGCAATTGGCAAGCTTTGTAACGAACGCAAATGCTTTAAGCGACAATTAACAATTTCGTTAGGTGCGGAAACCTGACAAATTTAGTAAAATTAAATATGAAAACAACACAGAAAGATAATAAAATAGCCAAAAGAAAACCAACCTCAGTTCGCAAAGTTGTGTGACGTACAGTACAATACTAACCAATTTTATAGTTGAATGACAAGGTAATGGGAATTGTAAAGGAGTGCATTCTTTTCAGAAAAAGAAAGGTCGTCCTTGATTCACGGTGGTCAAAGGTATACTTTGATTCTCGAAACAAATATTTTTCAGTATACTCTAACTTTGTAGATATATAGTGGTCTGCTATAATTGTTAAATTTTTTTTTCCGACGGAGTAGGTTTTGTGAAAGCTAATAGTGCGAGAAATTAAATGCACAACTACCATGGGAATGATTCACGATTTGTGTGAAGCTATCGAAGCCTTTTTTTTTTCATCTACCAATCGAGTTTTCCGAGGAGTAAAGCATCCAGGAAAAATGAATAGTATTCTGTCAATTGAGTTTCCCGAGGAGTAAAACATCCAAGAAAAAAAATGATAATATATGTTATGTTAGGTCCTATGGTGTGAGCATTGAACATATATGTCTCGGATGAGACATGAGAGTTGAAAAGAAAAGAAAACAATTGCACACACTAAGACCCTTCACTTGAAAAGACAAATGCAAATAATGTGCAAAGAGATGTATATGCACCCTTAGCACTTGGGCTGCACGCAAAAACCAGAAAATTTAATCTTTATATAGGCCATGTCTCATGAGGATTGCACATTCGGTCTTATATGCAATCAACTAAAATTCGAACCTTTTCATCCATAAGGCTTACCATACACTGTACAACGTACATGAATTTACACTTCAGTTTTATAATATAGGGCTAATAATCACCCACGGACCCTGACTTTAGGGGTACCTTACGCTAAACCCCCTGATAAAAAAAAACTGCCAACCCCCTAAATTTTACCCAATAATTAGCTAAACCCCTTTTCGCATAAATTGACCAAAATACCCTTCAAATCTGTAAATAAATACAAACAAACCAGACAGCTTCAATCTAACCACACTTAAAACCGATCCAATCAAATCAAACCAAACAAATTAATCAAACCTAAATTTATTTAAAAATTAAATAAATAATTATTTTTAATTTAAATAAAAAATAAAAAATAAAAATTTTCAATCCGCGGTGGGTCTGCTCACCGGAAAGCAGACCCACCGCGGTGGGTCTGCTACCTGCAGCAGACCCACCACGGTGGGTCTGCTCTGTGAAGCAGACCCACCGGCGTGGGTCTGCTGCAATGAGCAGACCCACCGGCGTGGGTCTGCTGCAATGAGCAGACCCACCGCGGGTCTGCTCTTTGCAGCAGACCCGCGGTGGATCTGCTGCAAAGAGCAGACCCACCGCGGGTCCGCTATTTGCAGCAGACCCGCGGTGGGTCTGCTCTTTGAAGCAGACCCACCACGGTGGGTTTAAAATTAATTTAAAAAAAAATATTTTTTTATTTAAATTAAAAATAATTATTTATTTATTTTTTAAAATTAAATGAGTTTTTATTTGAATAATTTTTTTTGCGGCAATGGACGGTGGTGGCCGGAAAAAACCGGCGGCGGCGGGTGGAAGTTTTCGGTTGAATGGTTTGATTTAGTTGAGTTGATTGGTGGTTTAAGTATGATTTGGATGGTTTATGTCTGATTTGATTAGATAATGACTTTAGATTTGGTTAGATTAGGTTGGTTTGGTTTTTGTTATTAACCTTAGGGGTATTTTAGGTATTTTTGAAAAAATAAAGGGCTTGGGGCGGTTTTTTGGGGCGGTTTTAGGGTAAAAGGGGTTTATCTGATCATTAGGTAAAGTTTAGGGGGTTTACGGCAGTTTTTTTTTATCAGGGGGTTTAGCGTAAGGTACCCCTAAAGTCAGGGTCCGTGGGTGATTATTAGCCATAATATAGATATAGTTATATTAAATATGAATTTGACTATTATATAGTTTGTGTTTATCTTTAATTTTTCTGCTGTTTGGTATGTTACGATGTGGACAAAACATTCTTGATTCTTGTTTATTTTGTATGCTAAGATTGATTTTGCAATTATGCTATCAGAATTGAAGTTAATCTCATTATCTTAATGAATATCTGGTTTGGTTTGTCATCTATGACATATAGGAAGACTATCTAAAATCACAGTAATTAACAATAGTAGAGCTTTTACTTTAATCGTTTATGTTGCATCAGAACTGATTCAGTGAAACATGAAATGCTAAAACGGAAATGGTGAGATGATTGTTTTACAAGCATGACTATAGATCCTGTAAATCAAATTGCGAGATTTTGTTTATATATCACATATCACTCTTGCTTTTTTATGTGTCTGTGCGCGCGTGTTATTATATATGTGGATTTGCTTTATGACTTCCCTAATTGCGGTTCATTATATTTTGGATTAGGTTTCAGACCAAGAGTTTCCGTTTTTTGTTTTTCCTTTCATCATTGATGTTCTTAATTATTAGAAGGTTATTCTTTATTTTAAAAAAATTATATAATTTTGTATATACAATTTCTTTGCACAATTATATATTTAATGTGTGAAGTCTTTATAGTAACGTGTCTATAAATAACATAACATATCAATACCAATTCATTCAACTAATATATTAAATAAGATTAAAAAACTATTAATATTGATATTAATATTAAACTAAGGTTACTTTAAATAAATTAAATAAAAAAATTAATTATTAAGAAAAATTATAAATTTATTTAATTGCACTGGCGCAACGCACAAGTATCGGCGTAGTGTAGTATAAAAGAACCAATACTGAAGATTTATAGGACCCCATATGATAATCTGCATAACATCAAAATCTCGTGAGTGTTGATTAGAAAGGCTACACTTTTTCAATTTCGGATAATCTATTGGAAAAAAGCAAAGTGTTTATGTACATCAATTGAAATTGAAACTCACTTACAATCCTTCTTCTCTCATGCTATAGTCAACAACAACCCTGTGAGAAAAAGTAAATACCAGTTTTGTTGTTTTGTTTGACAATAGTAAATATATTTTTGAAAGTAAACTGATAATAAATTAATAGGTTATTTTAATTTTAAGTAAACTGAAAATAAACAAATTAAAATTAACATAAAAAAATACTAATAGTAAACTAAACAAAGTAGTTTATAAAAGCTTTATAATTTCGATTGCAATTTTTTTTTGTTTTTTTAGTAAACTGAAAGAAAACCGATAATAAATTAATTTTAATTTTTTTAATAAAATTAAACATAAACAATGAAAAAGTAAACTAATAGTAAATTGATAGTAAACTAATCAATAATAGTTCAAAAAAATAAACTAATAGTAAATTTGTTTTTTCAAGTAAATCGATAGAAAACTAACAGTAAACTAAGACTAGTTTTTAAGTAAACTAATAGTAAATTTATTTTTTAATAAATTAAAAATATACAAATTAACTAATATTTGTACATGTTATATAATACTGAAAGTAAATTGATAGTAAACTAAGCAACAATTTACTTTAGTTTTATAATCCAAAAAATCAAACAATAGTAAACTTGTAAATTTATAATAAACCGACATTAAATTTTTTTGTTAGTGAACGTTATTAAACCAATAATAAATTTAAATAATTTTTTTTAAAGAAAATCATATTTTTACAATCAGAAAGTCCAACCAATTTTGCAAATTTTAAAAATCAAACCGTACTAATCAACTCAAGTTGGTCAGATAGTATTTTTTCATAATATTTGTCCACGGTATTTTCCAGAAAAGCCCAAACAGAAATTATGAGTAGTTAGGCCCAGTCCATAATAGGCCTACAGTGTGCACTTTAGAGTTTTGTGGTGTGAATACATATGGTGTGTGCATCAGTGGGGTTTTAGGGTTTTTGGTGTATTCTCTCAGCTTCTACTGTTTCTCCTTCCAATCGAAAACAATTCGCCATGACTGCACAGACCCAAGAAGAGCTTGCTGCTCAGCTTGAAGCCCAAAAGATCCTCCAACAGGAGGTATCACATCAAACTTTCTATTTCTATTTTATCATGCAATGGATTCTTTATTTATTATTAGCCTCTTTTAGTAACACTTTTATGTTGGATCTGTTGTTTTTATTTGTGTTACTTCTCAGATGCTTAATTACTGTTCCGTTATGAAAATCACTTTGAAATATTCAATCTTTAGGGGGGGGGGGGAAATCAACTCGAAATGGAAGAAAATAAATGTATTAAAGACCAAGTAAATTGATATTAGATAAAATAAGTGATTCAATGATGTGGGTTTAGGTTTTGTTTTTTCAATTTTGGTATATTTATTTGCTTGTGGATATTCAGTCCTTTTAGATACTGATGAAGTTAATGGGTATTATGTTCCATGGATGATAAACAAATGTTGGTCTATGTGTTTTGTTTGCTAGAAATACATGTGAAGAGCTGCAAGTTATAGAATGCAGGTCGAGTTTATAAGTTACAGTTGAGAACTTGAGATTGTTTATCTGATTAGATTGTGATGATATATATAACTGAATTACTGCTTTATTGTTTTATTTTGTGTTTGCATCTATTTGGCTACCTATTATTAATCCTTGCATTATTATCTTATGTAGGCTGATAAACCTGTGGTTGAGGATGAAGATGATGACGAGGATGACGATGATGAAGACGATGATGATGACAGAGACGATGACGATGAAGGTAAAAAACAGCTCTCTTGACTCTTGATTCAGTTTTAAATCATCCAAGATCTTGAAAAGCTAGGAATAAAGATTGAACTCTCCTTATGTGTTCTGCTGTTCATATTTAATGCCAACTATTTTCTTTTATTCCCTCTTATTCTATTTATAGGACAACATGATGGGGATGTAAGCGGTAGATCAAAGCAAAGCCGGAGTGAAAAGAAAAGTCGGAAAGCTATGTTAAAGCTTGGAATGAAACCAATTCCCGGTGTTAGTCGGGTTACTGTTAAAAAGAGCAAGAATGTATGTGTACTTTGATTAGTTTATTTGTATTACGTTCTCTTTACCTTTCTAAATTATCGCTTAACTCTGTATTCTTTTCCTCTGTCTATCAGATTTTATTTGTCATCTCAAAGCCCGATGTTTTCAAGAGCCCAACATCAGACACCTATGTGATCTTTGGCGAAGCTAAGATTGAGGACTTGAGCTCGCAACTACAAACACAGGCTGCAGAGCAGTTTAAGGCTCCAGATCTAAGCCATGTGATTTCAAAGCCTGAAACTTCAGCTATGCCTCAGGATGATGAAGATGTTGATGAGACTGGAGTGGAGCCAAAGGATATTGAATTGGTGATGACACAGGCTGGAGTTTCTAGGTCAAATGCCGTAAAGGCTTTGAAGACGGCCGATGGAGACATAGTTTCCGCCATCATGGAACTTACCAATTGATAATCTTTTACTTATATTTCTTATGTGATCTAGTGAATTTCTATTATGGCTCTACACACTTTGCTTTTTAGTTGGGTTTGTTTTTTCAACTTTTCAAATTTTGGTATTTTCATCATGTTTTGTTTTCTGCTGTTGTATTACTACTTAACAGAGATCAAATGCATCTTTTGGTGATGAATGAGTTTCCTTTTCTTTTCTTTTGCTTGTTTTTATCTTTTCAAAATTTGGACAATATTGATTGATGGTATCTTTTTTTGGTGATGCTGATTAATAAAGCTGATCTCTCGGTATATGGCAGGATTGAACCTGAGATATCTCCCAACACTTGATTTGAACTAATTTTAAAGTAATCTAGAAGTGAATGAAAAGGGTGAAGCTCTCTTCTTTTCATTATTTGCAGTAAAAAAATGAGTCTTATTGTCTTCACAAAGGTTAAGCCACGGACAAATAAAACCAGCTTTGTAGCAACCAGACAGCCATTTTAACTTTTAACTAAGAGATGACTCAACTCAAGTGGACATTAAGCTTCCAAGTTTTGTTCATTTACCTTTGCAGAACATCTCAATCTCCAACTTGACATGAGATTAAAAGTGTCAAGTTGGATTCAAATAAATAAACTGAGAGTTTGTTGAAGTTTGATCATTTTACTCCATGTTTGCAAAGCGGGCGTGGATTTATTACGTATGAGGAGTTACCAACTAACACTTTTGATCTTTTGCTCAAGTTGGAGGGGTGAAGAAGACCTTTATTGTTCACCTTTCAATCATAACATACAAACTTTCCATAAGAATTAGGAAGCTAAACTGTCAATCCTATGACAGGAGACACTTATTTACCTCTTAGCATTCCTCGAAAGATAAAAGTGGCATATAAATGAAAAGACTAGAAAGAGTCCAGAACTAATGCTTTAATAATCCGGCATTACCCTCAAGAATGAGGAAGCTAATGACAGCAGATATCCATTAATATCCGAATCCGTCGCTATTTGCTAGAGCATTAACCCCTTTATTTTCAATCTGAAGCCATGAATCTCCTTTATTCAGTTTGATATCCAATACTCATCAATGTGAAGACCTAAAGGCCGCAGATAAAGATATGGTCCTGGTCATCTCGAAGTTTATCAAAAATTAGCAGCCTTAACTAAAATGTTACATGATACAAACTACTTCTTTTACAGGATTCTCTACTGTTATTGTTTAAAACAATTGAGTCTATTGCTGTACTATTCTCATGCTTCTGCCTCAGGCATGATGTTAATTTCTTGTAGAAATTTCTCGTCCAGTTTTTGCGTCTGTGTTTAGAGTCCCTGGATTTAGAAAAAACAAGTCAATCTTTGGAGGTTTCACAGATATAGAAAATAAAATGATTCATCATGGAAGCACATCACAAAAAAAAAAAGGCTTTGTGGTATCAAAATTTGATAACTTGGTGTGCAAATAGATAAGTTCTCATATCAATCTTGCAAGCTAGATGGGGCAAAGTAACAAATAATCAACGGAATAATCTAGAGCAAAAATATAATGAAGATTATTAAGAAATGAGCCAAAACAAATCAGCAATGTCCATATTAGCTCTAATTTACAGGGCAAACACAATTCAAAAGCAAAAAAAAAAAAAAAAAACAGCTAAATTCAATATAGCTCTAACTTACTTCTTCATTAAGCACCAATCTTTTTCACTTCTAGGGCAGCCAGGTATATTTCCATCATACCGGGGAATTCATCTGCATACTTCATGACATATCGCTGCAGGAAAGCCTTTTCATTTAACGTTAGCAACCACTCAATCTTCTTATGCCCTTTAATCAAATTCTTCGACTCCAAAGCTTTCAAAACATTGTACCTTGGCCGGAGCCTTGTCTCAATAGCATACATTAAAAATCTCGGATAAGAAATAACAACCTTCGGTTCCAACTTCATAGTGTTCAAGTAGAAATCCATAGCATTCCTAAGTTTTTTCTCGGAACAAGCCAAGCAAAGCGGGTGTCGAGCAAAAGCCCCAATAATATCCTCATAATTCCACCCTAAACTCTTCATTACCTCAATTTTATTCTTCCAAGTCACATCACTCATCGATAACATAACTCTAATAGCATGAACAAACATAGGAGATTTCGGTTCAACGCCTTTTTCCTTAACAGAATTAAAAGCTTGAACTACTCTATCATGTTTTTGCATTATAGCTCTTGGCTGCAATCTAAGCAATCTCTCTATATGTAATGCAGGAACACCGCCTTTTTCTAAGAACTCGATATTCGGTAGCATTACACCCTTCACATTAAATGTCAATAACCATGAGGAACGTTTAACAGAAGCTACAACACTACCATTACTACCAAGAACCGATTTCAAAAACTCGAAAGACGGTTTAATATGAGAATCTAAAGCTCTCCTCAAAATTACTGGATTTAACAAAATAAGCTCAGGAAGAAGCTTACCAGCAAACCCTTGATTTTCCAAGTACTCTAGCTTGGGTTGAATATTTTCCTTTACTTTGCTTAGAAGAATTTCAGGCCTTTTTTCAATCAATTTGGTGAGTTGGGTATCAGTAAAGCTGTGAGCTTTCAAGATTTCAAGAACAGATTGAATGTTTTTTTGATTTTTTTCTTCAAGGTGTAACCTTTGAGTAACTGAAATTGCAGATTTTAGTGAGAGCCCACATGAATTTTTTAAGAACTCAACTGTAGAAGATGAAGAGGGTGGTGTTGGAGTTGATGTAAAGAAGCGTTTTTGTATATGAAAAACCAGGTTTTTGAGTTGGGTTTTAGCCATGGGATAGTAAAGCTCGGATCTTTGGAATGAAAATGCAAAATTGACATAAAATTAGAGAAGGGAAAGAGAGGGAAATAATGAGAAATCAGGTTTTGTTATGTTTTGAATGGGCCTGCTTCTAAACCTAGATAAACTAGTGACCAGGGCTGAGAAAAAACAGAACTAGACCCAGAAACTGAACGAGAGCGAACCGAAGTTTGTTGTTTGATTCGGGTATTCGGTGAAAACCGTCTAATTTGGTGCTCAGTTTGAAAAATTTTGGAGTTTTGATTAATGGTTTGATTTAAAGGTTTGTAACGCCGAAGGAATCATAAAATCGAAAAAAATAAACTTCTCAAAATTTAGAAGGCTTTTATTTGACATTTGATCAAAAATATGAGCATTGTCAATAATCCAAGCCGAATAAAAAATTAATCAAAATCAAACCGATCGAAAGTTCAATCAAATGTTTGTTAGTGTTCAGTAAAAAAAACTTAACAATTCGATTATTTACTAAACTTCGGCGCTGCTATTCTGATCGATTTGAAACCGAACCGACCGAAACTCAACCCAATAAAAAAAAAAACCTTTAACTACATTAACCCACACTCAAAAAATCAGAGAAGAAAAAAGATCCAATCTTTTTCTTCTTTTAAATAAGAAGATGAAGAGTTTTTGATTAGGTTATTAATGTTTATAGTACTTATTTGAGCGTGTATCAGTTTAATATCTATTATCAGTTCCATACTTCAAAAAGATTACAGCTTTGTTGGTGTTGGTGTATTCTACTGTCAGACAAAAGCATGGATCTGAAGAGTCGCAAACAAACCAGAAAGCCCAACATCTCAGAAGCTTCCGATTCATCATCGTCTTCTCGTAGTGAATCAAACCTCCCCATTTCCTATAACAGAAGAAATTACAAATTTTCAAGCTTTAATTCTGGCAATATAAGCATTGCCAGCAATGGCAAAATCAACATTGAAAGCGAAGAGGAAGAGGAAGAGGAAGAAGAAGAGGTTACAGAAGATGATAGTTCTCCAGTTTTAATGGGAACTTGCCCTAATATGTGCCCAGGTAACTTACTCTTCAATCAACATTTTTTATGCAATTTTAAGATATACTGCAATTAGGTATTTCATGTTTAAAATAATTAGCCCAAGAAATTTAGCTGAACTGAATCTTTGAATTCTTTTATGTATTGCTTTCGACTGAATTTTGGCTGGAAAATCACAAAAAAAAGCTAGTTAATCTAAATCAATATGGAAATTAAGAAATTTAAGTACTATTAAAGAGAAATTACTCTTAATTTAACCAATTGGAGATTGAAGATAGAAAAATACTGAGTTTTGAATTCGTTTTGTTGATAAATTTGAGTTGTGCCTTGTACAATAGAAAACCTAGTTATTTATAAGAACAACCCTAGAAGAAGTTTAACATCTTATTTAGATAAACATTAGAACTAAATTAGATAATGCTTACAAAGAAACAAAAGGATAATTAGGCTTGTTTTTTGAACTCTATAAAAGAATAACATACCTATCAATTTTTTTCACCATCTACTTCTCTCTCGAATCCTCTGAATTATCTATGGGAATTCCTTTAAAGACCTATCTAGGTATGCTCATATTTATAATTTTTGCATTAAGGATTCATGAATAGATCTGTCTGTTTTTCATATATATTGATTATACTTTAATAGCTTTTTATCAAACCCTAGGTAGCACGGATACGGACATGGGGACATAGGACACGGGCAATGTGAAACGTTGTTATTTTAAGGTTTACTAAGTAAAAAATGAAGTTTCTTGTCTGAAACGTCAAGTATCTGACACGTTTCCGAAACGGGACACATTGATTAAATGAAGTGTTTGTGCTACCTAGATCAAACCCTCTTGATCAGTAATTTCATCAAATTATAGCATGATTGCCGATCAAGGATACCTTCGCTTCATCATTTCTTACGCTTCTACTTGGTGAGCTCTCTTCGATATAGAAATTTGGTGTTCGGCCTTTCTTAAAACTTTAGTGGCTTAGGATGATATTTTATAAACTTTTATGCTCCACAATGTGGTCGATTACAAAGCCTTCCTTGTCCACTTCAGATTACTAGAACGACTATGAGGTTAATAGAGACCGGCTTACTGCTACTGACAGATATCTTATCCATTTAAAAAGAAATATCTTCCTAACCATGAAGATAACTCATAACTTGAATCCTAACCATCATGCGGTGCGAGTTCGACAGCTGGTGAAGGATAGTGGAATTGTACTTCACTGTCTCTTCAGCTCATGTCTCGACCTTTAACAATTTTACCCTTTCCTCTTTAAAGCCTAAGCCTTGCATGTGGACGTTTTTCTTTTGCAGGCTTCCAAGTCATCCAAATTCAAAGGTATATCTCGCATAGCTTACGAATTAAAACATTTTGTAAGGTTTTTTTAAGTTAAAGTATACTCCAAATGCTCGGCCTGGCCTATACCAAAAACACGGAAGAGCATAGACGGAATGTCAAGGCGAGGCATCTAAACAAATAGATTAATAAATTAGTTTTACGATAGAATTTGTCCACCTTTTGCTTATAAACCTCTCTCGATTTTAGATACACTAATAGGTTTAGCCGATCTAGCCTCTAATAGATAACTTTCTCAGGAATTTATGTTCCAGACGGTACTTCTTTTTATACCCGAGTTTATCATATCGGTTAATCCTTGTTAAAGTGGGAGTATTCACATTGGTTGTGTGTGTTAAATGGACATGTTTTTATATATCGGTCGGACATCTCTACTTAGTACCAATTGGTTTTAAGATGAAATCTAACATGGTATCAGAGTCTTGTCCATTCACACAATTTGAATTTGACCTAGCCCACATGAAGCGTGAGGGGGGATCTATTGCTCGGCCTGGTCACGCTATGCGTGAGGGGGAGTATTAAAGTAGGAGTATCACATTGATTGTGTGTTGAATGGACATTTGTTTATATATCGGTTGGACATCTTCACTTAGTAGCAATTGGTTTTAAGATAGAATCTAACAATCCTGGGATCTTAGGTATAACACTTCACTTTCATTCATTTTTTTATCTTGATTATACCTATGACTTGATGATTTTTCAGATGCTACTCCAGTTTTGAGGAAGCCAATGAGCTCATTTTCCTCGGACGAGGACGATAGACCTTTGTGCAAGAGATTCAAGAGTATTTCAACCAAACCGATGGGTGCTGGGAAATCTACACTTGCTTCCTCTAAGAAAAGTTCCTCCAAGATCGTCTCTTCTGACCGATCTCAAGAAGGTGATCCTAAGAAGAGCGGAAGTACTCAAACTAGGATCGCAATCACACTTGGTGGGAATCCACAAACAAAAGCTAGTTTGGCTTCAGGACAAAGATCAAAAGTCCCAACTACCAAGGAAGTGCCGATCATAGGAAAGCCTACTCAATCAAGCATTCCGGTCCTTTTAGTGTCTTCTACCGGATCCTTAAAAGTAACATTTTATGGATGATTTTACTACCATGTCAATTATGAATGTTATTTTATTAACCGATCATTTTTTTTTCTAGAAATCGATAGCTGCTGAGTTGAGAGCCCTCGACTCCGATGACTCGGATGATAATGAAGAATCCCCTTTCATAACTCTTGCTTCAAATCTTCCCCCAGATGAAAATTGCCTTGAAGAAGACTTGTCTACGTACCTTGAGACAATCAAGAGTATGAAAACCAAAGGAATGGCGATGTTCGAGGATGAAGCCGCTATCGCCAATCTAAAGGAATGCCTCGAGGTACTTTCAAGTCGAGCAACGCACCCCAATATTGGTCCTAAAGTGAAAATGGCGATCGACATAGCAAATGATAATCTTCCCACTCTTCACAAGATGTATCATTCAGCCATTCCTACTCGAACATTTTTCGAGAAAAAGCTCCGAGACAATGAGGAGATTAAGAGGAAGCTTGATCATTTGAGAAAAGAAGGGAAAGAGCTTGCTCCCATGATCGGCACTCATAACAAAAGGATCGACTCTTTAGAACAACAAATCCTGAAGTTGCAAGAAGAGCTGAGACTTGAGAAGGAAGCATTGACACCTCTAGGGAAGAAATTTGATCAACTGATCATACATGGGATGTCGTTGAAGAAACGTCGTGCAACTTTAAAGAAAGAAATTTTAGCTGAGCAAGCCGAGTATGATAAAGCCCTTAAGGATTATGCCAAAGTAAAGAGCCAGATTAGCGAATTCTTCGGGATGTTCTGATCAGCATTTTAATCCTTCTATTTTTGAACAATTAATAGGTTTAGCTCGGCATCCATTTTTCCTTTTCACTTTTGAACAATTCTTGAATTGCAAGGATCGGCTGTTGATCTAATCGTACTCTTGAATGATTGTTTCTTTTCATAATAATCATTTTATGCGTGTTTACTTACTATTTCATTATGTATGTAATGCATCATAATTTGTTTTCAGCCTCAAAGACATTTTAAAATTGGTACATTTTGCCTGATCTTTATTGATGATCCTTTATTTGTCTGATACTTTTTTCATTGAAAACTTGGTCTAAACCGGCTTTAAATCCTGACTATGCACTTAATTATGAGATCGGCCTTTCTTCCTACTTAAGTGCCTCCAAGATGTGGTAATGTTAAGTGGCTTGCCCACGGATTCACAGCTTCGTCGTCTGGAATGATCACATCGCCATCCAGTATGGCTTTCTGACTTGGCTTATTGTAGAAGGAATCAGGTATTGTCACCACCTTGACATTGTGACTTGCATCGGGTTTGCAGATCCAAGCCTTCAATTGGCCATTGGTGTTCTCAACCTGTGTATCTTCGTATAACTTTTTGCCCGTATCTTGTCCTTGGCCTTTGGCCGATATCAGAGGCTACATCTTTTGTGGGCTTATCATCGAGCGTTTTAGCCCTTAGCGATTCAGCAATTTTAGCCACCGCGGCCTGGCTTTTTCAACCCGTATTTTCCTAACTTTTTGACTAGGTGATCTAGATCTGTCCTGGTGCTCCGCAGTGACCTTCTTTTTATGATCAGGCTGGTTATATTTGTCAACTTCTAATTACAGTTTTCCTGCCAATAGAGGGTGAAAGGTCCCAAAGAGAGCGTCTTCGAGACTTGGCTGTGTTTGAGAGGCTGCATGGAAATCCAGGGAGAACATCTCCAAGCCTAGCTGTCAAAAAGGTACTCTCTCAGCTTTATGCCTTCTGTATCTTTTGTTAACTCATAATTTTCCTGTGAATTTTAGTTGTATCTAGATGGTTTGGCATTCAGAAATATGTTCAGTTATACCTCCTCAATTTTCATAAATCAATAGCAAACAAAACCGTGTCCTACTTTGTCAATCAAATTATCAACCACTATTTATCCTTTGTCATCACTATAGACTTTCAGTTCCTATAAACATTTGCAGGCAATGGTGGCAAGTGGATTTAATATGCTAATGTTGAACGAAATAAGCCCCGTCTGGAATGTCTTTTTCATGTGTACCGTAGATATTCGAGTTTTAAAGTCAAAGTACTATTTACCTTCTATGTCTCGTTTTAGTTTTGCAGAACAATATCAAGCAAGCATGTGCAAGCATCTGATGTGCGGCCACTCCCAGTGTTGGAAGAGACTTTGAGCTACCTTTTAAACTTGGTAGATTCCACAGGCCATCCTTTTGAAGTAGTACACGATTTCATCTTTGACCGGACAAGGTCCATAAGACAAGATCTTGTCATGCAGAGCATAGTCAATGATATAGCAGTCAACATGTATGAGAAAATGGTATCATTTCTTTTGCAGAAACCTTTCCGTTATCTTTTCTTCCTATAAATCTTCTTCTCCACTGTAGATATCCGGATTTAGTGAATTTCTTTTGTAGATATGAATATCTTATTGTTCTTCTATTTTATTTATAGCGCTGAAATGATTTTTAGGCGTGGATATGATATGTTTTACTTGTATTTGTCACACAGGTAAGATTTCATGTGGAATCTCACCATAAGCTTAAACACGGTGGGAGTAATGAAAATATTTCTTCAGTGCATTACCTCAACATGGAGCAGCTTATAAAGGCACTGACGTCTCTTTATAATTTGTATGATGCAAACCGAGATCCTGATTCTAGTCATGAGAATGAAGCCCAGTTTCGTTCACTTTACGTGCTTCTTCATCTTGATTCTAGAAGCCAGCCAATGGTTTGAACTCTACTTCATTGAAGCCGTTAACTGAATAAATAGTCTTCTGTCATAAGAAGGCATCCTTGTACTAGGTGCTAAATAGATTCAACATAATTGTCTAATGCTCAGGGGGAGTCGCTTTCTTTGTGGTTTCGCCGCGTGCCTCATTCAATTATGCAGTCAAAAGAAATGCATTTTGCTCGGAGTGTGTTACGGTATCTCTTAATTTTTTACCACTGTGTTTTCAGCTGTTGTGTCTCATCTAAAATAGTTTTCTAATTTCTAATTTATTTCCTTCAACTAGTTTTTGTCGCTCTTCAAATTTGAATGCCAATGATTTTATTTCTCTGCAGATTTTTCCGTATGGACAATTATAAGAGATTCTTTTGTACCGTAGCTAGTGAGGCATCCTATATCCAGTACTGTATTATCGAACGTTACATTAACGAGGTAACGAGAAGTGTTTGTCTGATGTGAACTTCTGCCCTGTGACGATATTGATCTCAGTTAAAATTATCTCTCTTTTTTGACAAATTTTATTATTATCGATAGCATAGTTAGAGCAAAATTTAGTGCTTATTCTCCGTAATGTGGATTACGGATGTATATTAAGCTTATTTTTCTTTTGAACTTATCATGAAGGTCCGAGTGCAATCTCTAGCCTGTATAAATAATGTTGGATACAAGCTTCATCCATATCCCTTGGCACACCTATCAAATTTGTTGATAATGAAGGTATGCTTATGGCCATTTGGAACTCTATGCATTGTCGCCTTTTGGAAATTGATACAATGTCGCTTAACTATTTTTATATATTAAATTGTGAAATCTCTATGTGATTTTAGGAATCAGATCTGGAAGTTCTTTGCAATGCTTGTGGTCTCGAGACCTTTGAGGATGAGATGGGAAATAAGTTTCTTCCTACCAAGCAAACAACTTTCAGTCTCCCCAAAGGTGGATTTCAAAAATTTAACTTTCCAGGTTTGGAGCGATTCGAGAGGTAATCTGTGGTATCAAAACTCGAGGATTCCAACCACGAAAAATAACTTGTTTAAGGATAGGTAACATTTGTGAGACATGATCTTTGGATGACCTCTATCGATACCCACTCTTGAATAGCTCTTGTAAATTTAATACCATAATTTGTTTGCATTGATTCGTCATTTCAAGATAATAACTTTTGAATTTTGATGCGCAAACTTTGTTATCAGCAGTAACTTGAACTTTTACATTCCATTTTCCAAAACTTTGGTACAGTCGACCCTCTAATAGTTAATATTCTATAAATTAATAATTCTAATAATTAATAGAAAATTGAGAGAACCAACTTCGTTCCACGTCGGATAATTAATAATTCTATTATTTAATAATTAATAAAATTTAAAATATATTCTACATGAATATTAATTATTAGAGAGATTTTTTTAAAGAAATATATAACAATTGATGATTTATTTGAGGCAATATTAATCTTAATTCATAAAGTGGAAGTTAAAATACCATCAAATTATAACTTTCTTATTCTTTTAAGAAATTTTAAAAGAAGTTATTAGATAAACAAATTATAATAAGTAAAATATTTCTAGTATAAAAAATTTAAAAATTATTTTACTTTATGAATACAATTTCTTAATAATTATATTTTAGTTTGATATCAATTGATATTTTTTTAAATTGAATATAAAATTATTTCTTTTAAATTGAGTGATTGTAAACTGTATTTATTTAGTTTTTTTTATAATATAATATTAATATTAGGTCTATTATTATAGATGTTTTAAAATATCTTTTATAATTTACTTTTTATACAAATTCAATAAATTAATAATTCTAATAATTAATAAATTTTTGATCCACCATGTGTATTAATTATCAGAGGGTCGAGTGTATTTCATTGAAATGTTTGCGAGTAAAAGATTTGATTTTACAAAAAAAAAAGGAACATTAATTCTACAGGCTCAACTAATATTCCTAAATGTACACTGAAAATGAAAGCTAGAACTGCCTCTTATAGGCTATAGCTCGTCTTTGCATGTAGCAACTCATCATCTTTATCTGTCGACGAAATATGTCAAACATTTCGACCACTAATTTGCAAAAAGGGAAATTGGTAAAACGAGCAAAATTTGGCTACAGATGATGAGAACATGAAAGAAATCGGCAATATGAGAACATCACCTAGCTGCTTCAAACAAAACTGCGGATATGATGTTACGCCCAAAGCAACGTTACAACCAAAAATAGGATGAAGGCAAGTCCAAAACAGAAACCAACTGCTGCCATGAAAGCCTGGGAATCAAAAAATTAGTTTAGATGGATGTAACTGAACTTTGATACAACTTTTGAAGTACTTCAAATCCAAGATACCTTTCCCTGAGACTCGAACTTATATTTGACAGAGAACCATGATAATCCAGTGTCTACAAAAGGTGCAAGAGCAAGGGCCCTGAAGAAGAAAACAAATGCTTTTAACTCAAAATGTTAATTGCAGTCATTACTATAAGTCCATGATTTTGAAGCCACAAACACTGACAGAGTTATGCACCAGATATCAGTCAAATTTCTGGAATTTTACACAGAAATAGCAATGTTGATTCAAAAAATAAGTATGGATTAAGAAAATGACTATACAAATTTATATGAGAGGATAACAAAATATATATCAACCAGCTATATCATCACCCATTTTCGTTTAGATGCCCAGCAGTCAATCAGAGGCATCAGCTACCAAATGGGTAAAATAGTACAAAACTCGAAAACAGACCAGAAGAAGGAAAGTAAAGGAATCAATAATACAGAAAGTTAGAATAGTATAACACAGGTTAAAAAGAAATAGCATGGTTAAAGAAAAACTTGTGCTATATATAAATTACTGGTGATTCAAGTTTCCGGTTCTTCAATGACATAATCAAACGTATACTGGAAAAATAAGATAGCAACTGATATTAGTAGCTCACCCTCCAGCTCTAAATAACTTAGTAACTTGACTCCCAGCCCACACCATTGCCATCACTTTGAGAAATCTACAAATCATTAATATGTCAGCATACTTACTATTATGGTTAACATAAATAAAATGGGTTACCTTTTAACAGCAGCAAAATAACCCATTTTCCCAGGTGCTGGAGCAACGTAAAACCTAACAAGCAATTGAAAAAGGTCGTTAAAATAATCCCAAATCACACAATATTCCTAGAACTGGCTTTCACTACTATTTCCAGTTTTCCCAAAATGTAACTATAATGAAACTATATAAATCAATGCATAACTGGACCATCATGCCATCCTATTTACAAGCAAACTAAATCCAAAGAAAGACAATCCGATTATAAATTTTTTACAACAGAAACTTGACTACTAAACTCAGCAATACTACTCGCCCAGTTTTCCTGATCACGTATAAGAGATTGTCTAATAACTCTTTCTAGTGAGAAAGGGGATTTGTGTTTCACAAACTTTTCATTTCTGCTTATTTTTTTCGAGAACACGTACAATACTAAGTAATTGAGCTTGTATATGTAAGTAAGAGAATTAAACATCACTCACCATACCAAAAGAAAGGTTGTGAGGTAGTAAACAGTATTTAAAATCCCATAAGAAAGTACTCCAGAAAGTCCGTATCTCTTCAATTTTTTCAATATCCTGTCAAATTAAACAAAATAATTTCTGCAATATATATAATATGTTCCATTAAATGAGGCCAAAACACACTAATTCACCATTTCCAGCATTCAGACATTACATAACCTAATTATCCCGAGCAGTATCCGTTAACTATAAACATAAACAAATTAAAGCAAGCAGTAATTACTCGCTGGATGTGAGCAATTTTTGACCTGCCTCGGATTCTTCTTCTGGACCTGAAAAATTGAGATAAAAATCAATTAAATTACATGAAAAGAACAAAATGCATAGCTATACTTTTGAAACATATAATTATACCTTCAATGTCAGAATTGATATCATTTGGATAAGGCTGACCTTAGTACCAAACAAACAGAATGTATCATTAATTAAAATTTTAACAAACTATACTTCTATAACAATGATATATAAAAAAAGAATTGAATTGCATACTCAAATTGTTTTCGCCGTTAATTGAGAAGAGCCGTCGTCTATGATACTCATTTAGCGACGAAATATGACATTTTTGAAAGTAAACATGCTTCCCTGGAAAGCTAGAAATTGAGGTGTAATAACGGAGCTTGTTGAAACCCTAATAAAAAAATGTACTGTAAATTTAAAAATTAAAAACATAAATGTACTGTAACAGAGTAAATCAGACATAATATCAGTACCAGGTGATGAAATGGTAGATTTGCAGAGCATGAAGAGGTGACTTTCAGCGACAGTGACATTGGTGAATTAGACAGAGGATAATCTGAAATTACGCGGGAGACGGTTAGCTGTATAACAACATTTTGGGTTAATTACAGATACCCGCTTGATTTCAGATTTAATTTACATTTTAGTTCATCTTACCGTGAGTAAAATAACCAAACAGTCCGCAATCTTTACTTTTTCTACAATTTTAGTCTTTTTATTTCTTCATATTCTAGTAAAATGATATTACACGGCCTCTTGGTAACATTTTTTTTTCTTTTTTTCGATGAAAGGTCTTTAAAAATCAGGTTAATTGTTTCAAAAAAGAATCAGGTTAATTGCAAGGTATCCAACTTTTATTTGAATAATATATTTTAATAAATTTCGATTAAATTATGCGAATGTGGTAGCCGAATTTATCATATTAAATGCAGTATTATTTACTCCCTCCGTCCCAATAAAGTTGTCCACTTTAAGAAATTTTTTTGTCCCAAAACTCTTGTCCACTTTCAAAAAGTAACTAACTTTTACACTTAAAATCCTATATTATCCCTATTTAAAATCCACTAATGAGTCTTTTGAAAGTAAATTGCAAGTGGACCCTATATTAAATAGGGGTATGACAAGAAAAGTAAGGAAAATTTTACAAAATTCATAAGCAATAATTACTTTTCTTAAACTGTGTGATAAAGACAAAGTGGACAATTCTATTGGGACGGAGGGAGTAATATATCCACGAATCGTGGCATTGACATAATATTTGATGTTGAAGATACAAGTGCCAAATGAACTTAATTTAATCAAAATTTATAAAAATATCATCACCTGTATAGTAATTGAAAAATAAAATAAACAAGTTAAATTTTACTTATTAATTTAATACATTAAAAAATTAAATAAGTTTACATACTAATTGTATTTAACGGATTAACTAGATGAGTAAAACTTTCGGAGATTTTTTTTGGGTTAATTGTAAATTTATACACGAACTTTATCCTGATTTGCAATTACAACACACACTTTGAAACTTAGCCAATTGGTATACCAAATTTAGTTTTTGGCAAATTGGTATATCCAACCAATCATACAATAAGACGTGGATGTATATTATAATATCCACGTTAGTGTTTCTCTAGTTCGGTGTATTAAATTTTTTAAAAACGAAAGTTGGTGTACCAAATTGCCAAAAAGACAAAAGTTGGTGATATCAATTTGTCAAGTTTTAAAGTCCGTGCTGTAATTACAAATCAGGATAAAATTCGTGTATTAATTTGCAGTTAACCTTTTTTCCGTTCTCAAATTGAAAATTTACTTACAATTAAAAGAAATAAAATACTTACAACTTAAGCCAACTGTCTTTGGACCTATCTAAAATCTAAATTGAATGGTTAATTATTAATTCCTTTATTTTATAGAGATTATCAAAGAAGATTCTTACAAACAACCATGAATACGATAGGAATCTGTTGATTAGGATAAATATGGGTATCTGATTCATTAGAACATTACAATTGCAAAGGGATTGTTTGGATTAAATTCAATTTAAATCACCAATTGAAATTTTAGTTGATCGGTCCTTATGCAAAATAATGTTGAATTCAAAAATAAAAGGTATAGTAAGATGGATTCCGATGTTCGCAATTAGTGTTTCAATTCGGCTAATAATTTTTTTTTATTCCGTTACGACTTAGAGTTGTAAAATTTTAGTTAACTAAATTAAACGAATAATTTCTTTTTCTTTTTTTAATAATTATTCCTTATATTTTATCGGTTGACCGAATTGATTGACTAATTCGATCGGTTCAATTAAAGAAATAAAATAATTCAGTTTGATTAGCAAACCGCTCACCCCTGGTTAAAATGCATTTTCTTCAGAAAAAGTACAAAAGTGTTTTTTATATCCTGAGATCATGCATAAACAGAACTTATCAATTTCGGCCATTCGAGCAAAATAGTACAAATAATACTACTGAAGCAGCTGTATTTTCAATGTCAGGCTGGATGAAGGCAATCAAACACAAATTAATAAATACTTTGCCTACAATGAGAGACTTTCTAGAGACGAAAACCTCGAAATCATCGGTAACAATTTGAGAATCTTCCTGTCTTTAGGCCACAGATAAGTTACAGACAACAACTATACTATGTGTTAAAAGAAGAGCATAGGGATAATCAGCATATAGAAGAAAAAGATTGTTTGATTATATAATTACATACTTCGGAATTCCGAATATGCGCTTAGGTAACTTCCCGAGATGCTTGCTTGGATTCACCACATGACCTTTTCCTTACAGAATCTTCATCAATTTATTTCCTGTCTGAAAACTCATTCCAGGGTTGATTTTCATTTCCTTTAGCCAACCCGTAGCCTGTTATTTCGATTTCTGAAGTCTGTCAGGATTAGCGTATTCTGTCAGGATTTCGGTTCAGGATTTGTACATAGTATATAATTTGGCCTGCTTTAGCTATTTAAGTTATTAAAATTGTAATTTCAGGTTTTTCACTAAAGAAAACTCATGGCAGAAGAAAATCAAGCTCAAAGAGTAGTGGTGATCCAAGATGCATCGAGGGATGTTAGTCCGAGCGCAATCCGATGGATACTTGAAAACTTGTCGTTTAAGCCTGGAGATGTTCTTATACTCTTTGGAATTCTTCATCAGGTTAATAACCCTAGTACGTTATCTTTCATGGGAGCTGGAAAACTGAGTAAGAGTTTATGTTTATTGTCTATTTATAGAAATCCGGGTTAAAGTTTTATGCGGTTATTGAACTATAGTTGTTTTACACAACGGTTACCATCGTTTTATTTTATTATATTTTAGTAGCGGAACTTCTATTTTTACATCAACGGGATTATTATAGCAATTCAGGCCAAAAATTGCTTCACGAACATGTTGGATAACCGCTCAAAATTCCGTTGCAACGGAAGTAATTTTTGACTTGAGTTGCTATAATAACCTCTTATTGGTGTAAAAATGAAGGTTTAGTTACCAAAATGTATTAAATGAAACGATGATAATTGTTCTGCAAAAGGATTATAGTTGAATAGCTGCAAAGAGATTTAACTCGTAGAAATCCAGGAAAGAACATAACAGGTAAAGCATAAATTCTGATTTTTAAGATGCAATATTTTGTATTGTACTAATTACTTTACTCTCTTCTGTTTTCATTTTCTTTCTCAGTGGGATACAAGGTGAAGGTCGATTCGAGTTCAATGTTCGGAGTGAATCCGAAATACATTGCAGAAGAAGTTGCTAGGAAGAAAGAAGAATACGCTACCAATGTGGAAATCAAGAAAATTGCTGAGCACTGTGAAGTGGAACAGGTCAGGTTTATGAGAACCAACCTGATGATGAATTTTGAGATATGCTGCATGGAAACTTGTCAGAGTCTTACCGTTCGGAGTTTCATTTCTTTTTATAGAAACACTTATGAACTCCAAAACTTTACATCTATAGCCTATCTCTGTACAAAAATACAACTATTCCATTTTCCGTTTCAGCGTTTTCCCTTTCTGATGTGACTTATTTTGTGCTATAAACTTATCAGATTAAGTTCCAAGTAGATGTACGAGCCGGAGCTATTCCAAAGGTTGTGGCTGTAAAAGCTGCGAAAAGTTTAAGCGCAACTTGGGTAGTACTTGACAGGTTTGTCAGAAAAATTTCAATCTTCTGATCTTATAGAAATGTTTTGCTTTAATGAGATTCTACTGCATATGATTCAAGCTGAGTTTACAGTGCTGAATCAGTTCGTGCATAGCAAAAACTGAAGCTTTTTTCAGAACCTGTATTATTGTTCTGAGAATTACAGAAAGAACAGGAACCTAATAATGTGTACTGCATATTCTGCAGGCACATGAAGAGAGACAAGAAATACTTCTTGGATAAGCTGCAATGCGGAGTATCGAGGATAAAGCGCGACAACACTGTTGAAACGTTGAGAGGTGCAAAAGCCAGAGTGATCATAATATCACCCCCAGAGAAAAGCCTTCAGACCAAAAGTGTTGTTAGATACGATGAAATGATACCGGGAAGCCCCAGGACCAGAGACTCGTCCCAGAGTAAGCATACTGATTCCTACTTCTCAGGATAAGAAACCGTTTTCATTTCTAAAAACATTTCTGAAAGTCCAAAACTTTGTATATATAACTTATTCTCGTAAAAAAATGTTGTTTTGCTATATTCTAGTTTCAGCATTTTCCGTTTCAGTGCAACATAGCTGATAGACTAATGCTTAGTTCTATACATGACAAGAATGCAAGCATAAATCTGTAACCTTGACTCAGGTGTCGCGACAGGCAAACAAATACTGGTTGATAATGGTGAAGAGATTTCCGGCCAAAGCTATAGCAAGTCGACTTCATTGTCAAAATCTTTATCAAGTGATCAAGTGATGACAGCTTCTTCATCAGCTTCAAATCTGTGGAATCTTGAAGCTTCGGGTTCAAGTTTAGCTGAGGCAAAGCAATCCCCATTTAATTATCAAGAGGAAGAGTACACCAACACGGAACGAGAAACTGCGGAAGAACAATCCCCAGTTTCAAATCCTGAGGGACATGTAGGCAGTCAAAAGGAGGTTCGGACAGAAAGTCCAAATGAACAATTAAAGCAGAACAGAAACAGTAATGATTGGATGGGAAGTGGTTCAACAGATGAGATGTTCAACAATTCAATATGCTCGATCTGTAAGAACAGGCGTCCGAGGATTGGATGGAAACGAGATTTCACTTATGCAGAGCTTCATGCTGCTACTGAGGGATTTTCTCCCAAGAATTTCTTATCCGAAGGCGGTTTCGGTTCTGTCTATAGAGGAGAGATTGGTGGGCTGAAAATTGCTGTAAAGCAACACAAAAGTGCAAGTTTCCAAGGAGAGAAGGAATTCAAATCTGAAGTTAATGTACTTAGCAAAGCTAGAAATAAGAATCTGGTGATGCTGTTGGGATCTTGTTCTGAAGGAAGTCACAGATTGCTTGTTTATGAGTATGTCTGCAATGGTTCACTAGACCAACATCTGTCAAGTAAGTATACAATTTCCCAGAAATTGAATCTGTACTATTTTGCACAGAAACTTCTCGATTCCTAAGTTTTGGCGTTTCATTTCCGTTTTCACAGGATCTTTTGAATCTTGAAACTCTATATTTTTAACCTATTCTTCTAAAAACAATAGTTTCGCTATTTCGATTTCGACATTTTCCTTTTCAATGTTTCCATTTCTGAGTTACACAGTCTACATTTCCTTCAAGAAACATCATATATCAATTACAAGCCTAATCAAAGAGTTCTATTTGACAAAATGATGCAGAACACTCCCGTAGGCCGCTCAGTTGGGAAAAAAGGATGAAAATTGCCTTAGGAGCTGCGAAAGGCCTGCAGTATCTACATGAAAACAGCATTATTCACAGAGATATGAGGCCAAACAACATCCTTATAACCCATGATCATGAAGCACTGGTAATAACTCGCACCTATATTGTCACGAAACTTCTCTAGTCTTAGGCTTCAGCCTTCTGAAGACTCTGGAAACTCTATTTATAACCTATTTTTAATTGTTTTTCATCGTTTCCTGGTTTGGTTTTTTCCGTTTTTGTGCTACATTGGCTCGCGCATGTGTTTTATGTTCATATACTGCCACTATATAATACAAAGTTTGTAATTCTGTGATCCTTATCAGCTTGGAGATTTTGGACTTGCAAGAACTCAGCATGATGGTTCAGATCATTCCTGGGAGACAAGAGTTGTTGGAACTCTGGGATACTTGGCACCTGAATACGCAGAATGTGGGAAAGTGTCGACTAAAACAGACGTTTATTCTTTTGGCGTTTTGCTATTGCAGATGATAACTGGACTTAAGACTACAGACAAGATGCTTGGAGGAAAAAGTCTTGTCGGATGGGTAATACCTGCAAGAAGATATACATATTTGATATTTTTGTGCTGTTCAGAAGATTTTGATTTGATCTCGTTGTTTTTGCTTACAGGCAAGGCCACTGTTAAAAGAAAGGAATTATCCTGATCTTATTGACCCTAGGATCTTGGACTCCCATGATGTTCATCAGCTTTTTTGGATGGTTCGCGTTGCAGAAAAATGTCTCAGCCGGGATCCTCATAAGAGATTAACCATGGTCAAGGTAACTAAATCTTCTAAATTCCACTTTAGCACCATCAATATTCTCCTATAAAAAAAATCGACTAGCAAGCACCCAGCTTTTATGTTGCACGAAAACTTATCGAGTCCTCTAAAAAGCTGCTTTGTTTCCATTTCCAACGGGGCTTTTGAAATTTCAAAACATTATAGTTATAACATATTGTGGTAAGAGACGGTGTTCCGTTATTTCTCATTTGAAAGTTAGCAGTTTCAGCGTTTGCCATTGCAGCATTGTGTTCCCGTGCAACATAGATGTCATTGGCCTTCTAGCACCAATCAACTAGTCCTGCTAAAGCAAAACAACATTTTTTGTGTTCAATAATTTTGCAGGTGGTGTATGCCTTGAAAAATATAATGGAAAGTGACACTGTATGTGATTTAGAAGATTGCTCCCCAGCACCATCAAATTCACCAAGTAGCACACAGGAGTCTTATGATTCACCATATGATGATTCAGTTAACAGCACGAGTCAAATCAATTTAAGGCAACCACCGTCACCTCCGACAGGATTTCAGGTATCTCCGCCGCCGCCAATACTAGCCAGTAGCCATTTTTATAAAAGGAGCACTGGCACTCTATGGTAAGATTGTCATTTCTAGTGCTCTTTATGGTAAGATTGTCGATGCAGCTTAATTGTCGTCTTCTTATTCCCAGTCTTTCTCTAATCAACTCTTCTTTTTTCTGGGGTTGAATTTCATGAATGTTTACAATTTACAAGCTCTATACTGTAATTCGCAAAACTGGATTTAATAATATGTTATGCTGCTATTTCATTTCGTATGGTGATAACAAAGAATCTTACAGAAATTTCACTAGTCTTCTCGTTATAACTACAATTCTAGAAAGAACTGTGGAAATTGCAGAGAAATTTAAGCATATAATTGAAAAACAAATTCAATACATGAAAAATAATGAGCTGAAGTGCTTAGTTATTCTACAAACTGAACAACAGCCGCTATGGCTTCTGCATACCTCATTTTAAGTTCCATATTGGCAATACATGCACCACCCTGTTTCACAAACCAAAAATCACAATCCACAAAATAAAAAAACTTTGTTGATCCAGACAAATTACATGATAAAACTTTCCGTGGTCCTCCGGGTGCCAGGAAACAGATCATACCTGACCACCCAAACTGAAGCAATAATCAACACAAATAATCCAACAACAGTATTGAAAGTTCATAAGTTTGATGAGATAGCAGTCCTCATGGATGTTCGGAAATTTGACATACGGCAGGCATGTTATTCCATGCACAAGAACCAAGTCCCCACGCTTGATTGGACGTAGAAGCTCCAGTTGACATTTGCTTATAATCATTGCTCAAATCTTCACCGAGAAGTGTAGCTATGTTATCCGTCATAATGACTTGGTCCTTGACAAAACCAGAACCCTGTCCAAGCCAGTCGGAAGCAAGTAATGCATCAGGGCGAGTAATGTCCAACTGAGTATCTGTTCCTTTATCTCTTTCTGGGCTCCATGGTTGATCAACTAGTTCAGATTTAACATTGCAACCTGCAGGACATTCAAATCTAAGTCGAAATACAGTAACCCAAAAAAACAAGTTCAGATTGTGCGTGCAAGTAAAAAAAATCAAATGAGGCTCGAATGAAATGATCCCCAATGAGAAGCGATAGTTCAAGAAAAAAATGTTGAAAAAATCTATTCTCTCACTGGAATTGTTTAGAATCCGTCCAAATTTGCAATCAATGAAAGGGCATTTGCAAAAATGTACAAGACGAGAACTCATGCTTAAAACAAATGAGTCAATCCGAGATGAAACAAGGGCTTTCACAATACTTTAGACATCCTAATTACAACTAGAATGGTCAAAAAAATGCACAAATTTAACAGGCCTACCAGTATAAGTATCAGGAGGTGGTGGTTCATCCAAAGAACTTCCACTGGCACTCAGAGGAGTGCACTCACTGAAAAGAGAGGTTGCAGTGTGGCCCAAAGGGGAAAGGGGATCACCATAGCCTTCCCACTCTGTCTCGCAAATATTCATGGCAGAACATTCGGCAAGTTCACCAGGAGTAACGGTGGATGAATTTGAACTCTTCTCAGATGAATGATTCTTCCCACTGCTTAAAGCTTTAGCCTCATGAAGTAAAGCATCCAATAGGCCGCTATTACGTGATGAAGATTCAATTGTTGCTGTAGGTGGAGACTGGATAAAGTTGTCAACAGTCTCAAGAAAGGGTGGTGGGGATGTGCCCCAGCTACCTAACTCGGTTTCTGGATATTGGAGTGAAGGGAGCTCCAACTTCACAGGCCCAGGGGAGGACCTAGAAGTAGAGAAATTGCCATTTTCAAGGGCATGGCTTCCCTGATTTTCATCGAAGGACTTGGTGGGATCAGGATCAAATGGAAAAGACAGCCCAAAAGATTGGGAAACTTTATCACAAGAATCACCCTGATACTGGTCAAACAAAGGATATTCACTTTTTACGTCGCTACTGTAACAGTGTATTGAAGTTGTTGATTCTCGAAGACGCTTTTGACGATGCATTACAGGTGACATGAAGTTACCATAATGCAGACCTTTCATTAGCATGTTGCTTCTTGTAATATCAGGAAGTTCAGGGACATATGGCGAGATGCCATGGGTGGCCTTCAGACTGTCAAATATGACATCAGGTATTTCATAGCCATTGGTCCGCAAGAGGCTGTGGTGACCCTTATCCCCGGTATCGATTCCATTAATGAGGCCTCGATGGCTCTCCTGCAGTGCTTGAAAAGAGAGTTCAGGAGGATAAAGAGGTAAGCCAGCCCGCTGACGCCTCTTAATTCTGGTGTTCCAATAATTCTTTATCTCATTGTCTGTACGACCAGGCAACTGCTAGAAGTAAAAGGGACACAATTACTATGGATATATGTGATCTGAATTGAATGTAAAACATAGAAATACAATGACTTCTCCACTCTTTATGGGGTTGATAAACGATTTACAGAAATTAGGAAAAGCAATGATGAACTCTCAACAAAACTGGAAAACAATTGTATGAAGAAGTCACAAGTCTTGATTAGAAATTGTTAGTTAGAAAATCCTCAAAAAAAAGAGAAAAATAGTAGCAGTAGTATATAGGCCATGCCACACAAATTTTCTTTATGACTACAATTATAAATGCAATTACTTGGCATCAAATAATATTAACATATGATAAAAAAATTAAGCAAAAAAGGCCAAAGATATCAAATCAAACAGGAGGAATCATTTAAACTTACATGTGCGGCCATGCGTGCCCATTTGTTTCCCATCTTGGCATGGAGTTCAATGATTAGTTGTTCTTCTTCTTGAGTAAATGCTCCCTTCTTCAAGTTAGGCCTCAAGTGATTGGCCCATCTCAATCTGCAGCTTTTGCCACACCGGGAAAGTCCCGAGTGCTTCTGAACAGCATTCCAGTTCCCTTCCCCGTGTTTCTTTACATATTCTATCAAGATTGCATCTTCAGCAGATGTCCATGGCCCTTTCTTCAGCAAAACTCCACCATTTGCGCTTCCACCATAATTACCTTCCTCAGCCAGAGGTGAATCAATCCCGTCTTTAAGGAACAATCCATCGTCACTTTCATTTGTCGTGTGACTCATCTCCTTGTAATCACACGGCCAATCCCTATTAAACAGCTCAGAACCATCCAATCAGCAGGACAAGAACCTAAACCAAAAGGAAGATGAAGAAAACAAATCAACACTCAAATAATTGAAAAGGAAGTGCAATTCGCTCTCGCTTGTTGATACTTGCACTCAACCTCCTATGCATATATTATTGTTCCAATAAAAGCATTTTATGGTGCACGACAAACTACAAGTGGGGCAAAAACATTAATAAATCACGGGCAAAAACAGTAATAAATCTCGGGCAAAAACAGTAATAAATCACGGGCAAAAAAAGTAATAAATCACGCAAAGATGCAATCTCAAAGCAACCAAAGCCTGAAGAAACAAAATTTAGCTATAAGGAAATAAAACCAATTACAATAGCCTTAAGAAAAATATGCATATAACTATCTCGAAAAGGAACAACACATGTAAAAGTCAGACGGTAATAAAAAAAACTTACGCACAGAGCACAGCCTGCCTATGTAGCATTCAAGTGTTAAATCGTGACAAACTCCTAATTGTAAGAAAAAAAACATGGATCTTACAAACTTAAAAATTGTAAACAAGTCATACTATTCCCAGTACAGAAGTAAAGTAATGCGTCTTATCCAATCATCGAGAAGCCGTAAACCACAAAAAGATGCGCCATGTTCGAAATTTTAATACAAAACACACTCATATAGTATTCATTGCTGAGACCATAAAAATGACCATTATACAGAATTCAATTGGTTTAAGACAAACAGACCATAAGAGGAAAGCTTAGTATCATTTATTTCAGCATACTGCATTAACTATTGCACAATTGAATCAAGAAAGTTATATGCACCAATCTATTAATAGCCGAATATATAAAAAAGCAATGAATAAGCTGTCAATGACTATCAAAACTGCACATACACACACATAAAAATTGGCAGCTAACAAAAATTTAGCAAAAAGTAAATAAACAGAAGAAATTAAATGAAGTACTTGGAAAAAAATGGAAAAACAACAAAATCTACCAAAATGAATATAATACCTGAATCAGAACAAGATGGCAGATCCTAAAGCTAAAATCTTTAAGTTACCAGAATTAGAATCTTATGAAAAGCTCAGAGATAGTTCCTGAATTAGCTAAGAGCTGATATAAGGGTATAAACAGAATACCTGTTAAACAAATCAAAATCAAAGTGATTAACTGCATCTAAACTAGAATCAGCTCAACAAAAAATTTATAATCTACAGCATGAAGCAGCTCAATTAGAGCAGCTTTGAAGTTCCATTACCAGATCCAAATGAAGAGAAAATAATAATTAAAACTTAGCTAAAAATTTAAAAAAGAAGCTTAAAAGAATGAGAAATAGAGATGTTCACCGTAATTTATGAAAGAGCACAATTAAGATCTGAGCATAGAACGAGCAAAACATTTGAAAGATCCAAAATTTGAAGCCAGCACACCAAGTGAGACACAAACACGCAAAAAGATTTCTATTTTAAATTTTACACACTCAAACTACAATAATAAATGAACCAAATTTAATATCCCAAAATTAAAAAAAAATAAAGTATATAAGCTTCTTAAGAAAGAAATGGCAAAAAAAGAGTAAAATTAGGAGAGAAAAATCAGGACAAAACTCCACCTTTTCTCAAATTATTCACCTTTATTTCCATTATCATTATTATTATTATCATTTTAATAATTTCTTGAATTTTTTTCAAAAAAACAAAAAATCTAAACCAAACCCATTAATGGAAATGAAGTAAAAATACAAACCCATTACTTAAATTTTGCTAGAAATAAGATATAACTTGACTTGATCAATAAAAACTCCACCTTTATGAAGAACTATTTCTTCTTTTTTCTTTCTTCTCTTTGAATTTTTCCTTTAAAAGAAAATCTTGGGTATTGAAATTTTGTCTTACATAAATGAATGAATAATTATAACATAAGGTTTGAAGTTGAATTTTTCAATATAATAAGCAGATTTTATACAGAGAGAAGCCATGATTGATTGGTAAATTAGAGAGATGGAGGTGGTGGTAGTGAAGGGGCCCACATTCACATGAGAAGGTCAAGTACTTTAGCATTAGGTTATTGGAGCGTGGGGAGGACGCGGGAGAGGGTGAGAGTGGGGGTGGGGGTGTTTGAGAGGATTGCATTGCATGGATGGTCATGGTCTGATATTGAAATTTGATTGATTAATTGATTGATTGATTTTAATAATATTGGGATTAGACTTTACTAAATTAAGGAAACAACACATGGAGATTGAATGATTTTGATAGCTAATGGTTTTTTGTTTAGTGCAGTGAGGTCTATCTTTTCTAATTATGTCCATGCCATGTGCAATTTTTAATTATGTTTTATAATTTATTAACTTTTACATAGTACAGTCGAACCTTTAATAGTTAATATTTTATAAATTAATAATTCTAATAATTAATAGAAAATTGAGAAAACCAACTTCGTTGCATGTCGGATAATTAATAATTCTATTATTTAATAATTAATAAAATTTAAAATATATTCTACATGAATATTAATTATTAGAGAGATTTTTTTAAAGAAATATATAACAATTTATGATTTAATTGAGATAATACTAATCTTAATTCATAAAATGGAATTTAAAATACTATCAAATTATGACTTTTTTATTCTTTTAAAATTTTTTAAAAGAAGTTTATTTGATAAAAAAAATTAAAATAAGTAAACTATCTCTAATATAAAAAATATTAAAAATTAATTTACTTTATGAATACAATTTCTTAAAAATTATTTTTTGATTTGGTATCAATTGATATTTTAAAATTGAATATAAAATTGTTTCTTTTTAATTGAGTGGATGTAAAGTGTATTTAGTTTGTTTTTTTATAATTTAATATTAATATTAGGTCTATTAATGTAGATGCTTCAAAATATCTTTTATAATTTTTTCTATACAAATTCAATAAATTAATAATTCTAATAATTAATAAATTTTTGATCCACCATGTATATTAATTATCAGAGGGTCGACTGTAATTGTTTGTTTATTTCACTTTGTCTGATTAAATCCTTCTAATAATCAATTTGTTAAAAATTCATTTATTCATATTCACGGAGAAATAATTGTGAGATATAATTTTTTTATAAAATTGTAAAATAATTTATTTACTATATAAAATGATAAAAATAAATAATTAAATTCAATATTTATACTATTATTTTCAAAAATAGATTTACAAATGAATAATATCCACAATACTCCAATTTGAATGTAATTATAATATTATTTATCGGTGTTCAACAATTACGTTGTTTAAATAGTTTAGATGTTAAAGAAATTATGTAACATTATACAAACGTAACAGAATTGATTTAATTTGTACATTCGTTTAATTTATTTCTGTTTAATTATCTAAATTTTAAATTTATTAATTTAGTATATTTATTTATATTAAATATAATATTTATTATAGATGTTATTAATAAATTTTTTATTTATATCTATTTCTACTGTAGGCATTAAATTAAATAGAAATCTATTTAATTTTTAGAAATTAAATAGATTTTTTTGTTATTTATCGCATCCTAATATTATTAGGTTCTGTGTTTATCTATATCATTATCTTTAACTTTAATTTGAATGAATCCTCTAAAAATAAGGAAATTGTATTTTTATTTTTATATTTAATGCTATTAACTTGTTTTGATGGATGTAGTGGGAAGAAATAGCATAGAATTGCATGTGGGCTCGAATCCATTATTAATGTGTACGTAGTTTGGGCCCACCATATCTTAGAATGTCCCACATCATAAAGACTCTCTTCCTTCCGGATACTTTTACTATACAACAATTCACATGTCCACAAAGCCCCAATTCTAGTTTTTGATGGGCCTTAACTCTAGTATCGGCCCATACATTTATTGCGTCATCAAACTCAGCATATAAAGAAGAAGAAGCCGAAAATTGGAAGGAAAAAGAAGGCAATGTCATTTTATCTTTCTTCCATCTTCTTGCCAAAATGCCAATATGGATGATACAATGAGATCATCAATTCAATACCCAAAGTTTTGTGGGGATGTGTAGATAACGAAAATTCTTTACTGCACCCAATTGCATGAATTATTTTTAAGTTTCTTTTAATAAAATAGTATTTTTAAAAAATGAATGCCGATACTAACTAACTCCCGCTAACTTTCACTAACAATTAAAGTAGTTTTATCTTTGATTAAAAAAAGTTAAATGAGGATGAAAACGAAAAATAAAAAAATTAGAAGAAAAGAAAGAAGGTGATTATGAAAGAATAAAATATAATAATTAAAAAATAAAGAAAAGTCCTCACAAGTTTGATTTAGTAGTTTAAGTTTTAGTCATCTAGCGCTAAAATCGTAGGTTCAAACTCTGTCTACACCCATTTTAAAAAATAGAACGTCTAGGATTGGACTGCTGGCCATTATAACCCAGATTTATCAGATATGTGGGTTTATGGGCAGTTCACATTTCGGCATTTGACAATGAAACCATTAAAAGATACATAGTCACTCGACTGTAAATTTCGGCTCAAGAGTCACGCAAAAATAATAAAGATAATTTACTAATCCAGTTTATTTTAAATCAAATTTAAATACTTAATATTCTTCAAGTCCAATTTAAATATTGATTCATCAACACATATTCTTATCAATGTATTTATATTTTCATTTTTAATTGAAATTTTATATAAATCCTTATAAATATAATTCATGAACTATATTTGAATGACATATATCATGCTCAACAAGTCTGTTTAAAATAGTGGCATTATCATAAATTCTACCTATTAGATCCATCATTTAATAAATTTTTTTAAAAAGGTCAAATAATATATCATTTGATTGTTCTTTTAATTATGTGCGTGTTGTATTATAATTAATGTTTTTACTAGTAAAATAATATAAATAACCAAAATTAGTAACGTTGTTATGTTATGTTACTATAAACAAGTATATAATACAGTTTAGCATATTTAAAGCATTTAATAATATAAAATTTAAACTTAAAGGCTAAAATATTATTTCAATAATAATTAAAAGATTTTACAATACAGTTTAACAAACAAAAAATTAAAAAATGTAGCCCGCTTTCGCATTATATAATATATAAAATTACAAAACTCGAAAAATAAACTCTTTTTTTTTTCATATTCTAGTTCACTAATACTATAACTTATATCTTACTCTAAATTTATAACACACGGGAATAGGACGGAAACAACTCAAGACAACCCCGGTGGGTGCCGGCTATGGACATCCTCAAGTTAGGGCGGCCAACTCTCTCATCTCTTGATTCCGCCATTGATTGGTGACTGATAGTCGAAAGAGCGGATGCCCATTCCGTCTCTTTATTATTTCGCTTCTCACATAAAATTGACTACCATAAAATTATAGGATGAATCAAATGAACATGATCTATAAAAATCGGGGTTGGACATTTTCTTACGCGTACATATAATAGATGTTTGCGAGAATATTATGGGTTGTTTACTTTATCATATTCTTGTATTGTCGCTCGTCACCTCTGAATTTGTATGTTTGTAATAACATGTTGGTCATAAAAATGGTGGTGCCAAAATCTAACTCTCTATCCTTTAAATTATTAATTCACTCTCAAACATCATTTTTCTTGCTTTATCAAACGTATACGTTGCTCATGATGAAACCACAAACTACCAAATCAAATAACGTCTTCTTTATGGACTTTCTTTCTTTTTCATTTCCATTGGATGCACCCATTTCTAAATATTCACATTGTTTTTTCATTCATTCATTTTCTTTTGTCAATTGCTACAACACGCAATACCTCAACCCGCAAAATTTGACGGGTGCATATTTAGTTTGAACCGAATTGAGCTGAATGAATTAAATATTTATTTCTTTAATATCAAATTGATATAATTTTTTTTAAAATTAAACTCGATCAGTCGATCCAGTTGATTTTCGGTGCTTTTTATACTAGAATTTAACTCAATTTCAAGTTTACTATGCTAAAATCCGATAAAAACTAAATAATTGATTTTGTTTACAATATTATACTAAACTGAACTAATTTCTTTTATTCGATTATTCAATTTAGTTCAAGTTTGGCACACCTCTATTTATATATATTTATATATATATATATATATATATATATATATATATATTAAAATTCATTAAATAAATTGTGAAGTGTGAATAATATAAAAACAAATGACTCGTCGTAATTTTAAATGAATCATTTTAAGATAAAATAATTTTACCGCAAAACAATCATTCTTAAATTAAAATTATAATAATTAATAGATTAGATTAAGGATAATTGTCACTCCAACATCTCAATCATCGCAAAAAGATAATTTTTATGTATTTATAAAAACTCAATAATTCTTTTTAAAAATAAAATTATGATAATTTATGAATTATAATTCCACAGCCGCACTCCGGTGTTTAAAGTTCTCTCTTTTTGTAAATATACATACAGATCATATGTTTTAGTAGATTATTTTGTTATATATTTTATTAATACTCGTTTTCTAATATTTGTTGTCACATCTTAGTCTTTTTAAATTGCCAATTTCTTACCATTAAAAATAATGACCAATAATGTTGCATAAAAGATTTGAAAATACAATCTAATGAAATGAAGAAATAATATAAGCAAGCTGCAAGAAGAAACAATAATCTTTTAAAGTTTTTCAATGAAATGCAAATATTATTTCCACACAAAACTAAACAAAAGTAACAGTGGGAAACATTTATATATGGACGGCTAGCTACATATGTGAACATTATCCAGTTATTTTCCAACTATGTATATAGCTAGACATCAGCACATTCAGAGTAATAATTAATACATGAAGGGAGAACATTAACCGAAATTTAGGGGCCTCTCTAATAAAAATATTCATTTAGAATATTAATGTATTTTATAAAATACAGTAATATAAAATAACAATAATATATTGATCTCTATCAAGCACTTGCTGCACTTAACGGGTGGGGGTGGGGGGCTCAGCCCTTCTCCACCAGTTTACAACTATCCATAAACAAATATGTTCATGCATTTGGAAATCTGTCTCATCTGTTCAGACTTGCATTTCTTGATCTAAATTTAGAATAATTTTTTTTTAGACCTAGCCCAAATGCAAACCCTAAAAAACTTGACATTTTATGAATGGGTCTGAATTTTTATTTTTTATAAATTTTATAAAAATCTAAAAAAAGTATGGCAAAACCCGAGTCCACATATATAGAGTGTAACTGATTAGTAAATATGAAATTCCAATTGGGCTCGAGCTTATATAAAAAAAATACTAAAACCCAATTCAAGCCCGGCCCAAACCCGGCCATGAACAGGTCTACCGACAAGGGATGCAAACTGATAAATAAAATTAGTGAATTGTTATTTTAGTTGAAAGTTCTAAACTTTTAAATTTTATTAATATAATATTTAATTTTATCCATGAAATATAACCAAAAGGTTATAGTAAAAATATTAATTTTAGAGATATCTGCGTATTAATTCCAAATGTATGATGTTTGTAGCGATCTAGTTTCAAACTTTAAAAACATTATATATAAAATTATAATCTCTAGTGGTTTTTCATTTTATAACTTAAAATCCGTTTTTCGGCAATTTTGAATATAATTGGCATTAACGGAATGTCAAATCATGAACAAAGTGGCATGGATTTACGGATGTCGAGTATGAACGAAACCGCGAAAGGTTAAAATTTTGTATTTAATGTTTTAAACCATATCATTGGGTTAGATCGCGACAAACATGTTAAGATTTTATATGCCACTACCCTTGATTTTACGTTATCATGTTCCTTTCACCCCAATAACATTAACCATCATGTCACAATTTCATTTTAAGTGTTCATTTGGTAGAATACGTAAAGTTTAGGGACTAATAAACGAGTTTTACATAACAAATAAACTTCAGGACGTGGCTCAGTATAAGTCAAACTTAAGGTAATGCAATCAAACGGCTACTACGAGACCGTTAACCATGTAAAATCAGTCACTGGAATCACTCCCAAAAGATGTCATTTTTCTTTAGCAAATGACGAGGGTAATTTACACTAATGGTTCCTTAACTATCGTTTTTCACCCAATTTTTTTTAAATTTTTTATTTGTATTCTAAATACTCAAGAACTTTTAGCAAATATAATAATTTTTTAAACCCATTAACTTTTAGTGATACGGCACCTACTGCGCCTGATTTGATAGTTCATTAGAAAATATATCTACCAACTATAAATATATTTGGACGGTATTTTTTAATTTAAATTATATCACGTTCTTTAAAAAACAATAAAAATAAATTATACTATAATATGTAAGCATACATTTTTGTTTTCATTTGACATGTTAATGAATAAAGATATCATTGATATTTATCTCTAATCCATTCGCTCTTTTTTTTATTAATATCACCATGATAATTCTAATGTTTTTTTTTCTTCATATTTGTTCGTCTACTGATGTCGATACTTTCACCAATTGTCTCTAGCCGGCATTGCTGATGCCGCCCTTCTTCTCTCAACCCTATCATCACTACTTCACATTTTAAAGTGTATTTGTATTTATAAACCAGACAGATATCAATTTTGTTTATTTTTATATTTTTCAAGTGCATAAAAATCAATCGTAAAATAATTTTATTTAATATTTTATATTAATTATAATTTATTTTTATTAGTTATAATAAATTATATTTTTATTAACTGTAAATATTTTTATGAGTCTTTTACCGCCTCAGTATATATAATTAGATATTTTGAAAAGTTATGGATTAAATTGTCAAAACATATTAAATACAATTTATATCAACCCATCCTAAAAGTTCAAGAACCGGAATGACCCTTTACTCATATTTCTTTGTGGCCTGCCATTGTTAAAACTTAAACTGTTAATAAAATTCAGAACGATAATAAAAAAAAAAGCACAAAAAAGTTCAAACAAAGCATAATCTCAACTCTCTGTTCTTCGATGTCCTCTATATCATCAACTTAATCGATCATCAGCTTTAATTTCAGATCTCAGATCCAAAATCGCAAAAAAAAGGTATTAATTAATTAAGCACTCGTATTTTACTTCTTCTTTTCGAATCGCATTCTGTACCAACTCATTGAAAATCATGTTTAATTAGCTTGATCATTTTTAGAATGATATAAACTTGTAATTAATTGTTTTTGTGTTTGATTATCTTAGGGTTTTGATGGAGAGTTTAGCGCAACTGGAAGCTTTATGTGAAAGATTATACAATTCACAGGATTCTGTGGAGAGAGCGCATGCGGAGAATACATTGAAATGTTTTTCAGTGAATACAGATTATATTTCACAGTGTCAATACATACTTGATAATGCATTGACTCCTTATGCTTTAATGCTTGCTAGTTCTAGTCTTTTAAAGCAAGTTACTGAGCATAGTTTGTCGTTACAGCTTCGTCTCGATATTCGTAACTATCTCGTTAATTATCTTGCTACTAGAGGACCTGAATTGCAGTCTTTTGTTATTGCTTCTCTGATTCAACTTTTGTGCCGTGTTACGAAGTTTGGCTGGTTTGATGATGATAGATTTAGAGATGTGGTTAAGGAGTCTACTAATTTCTTGAGTCAGGTATTTTCTTTATTTATCTGATTTTGTTGATTGATCACTCTATGTATTACTTTCAAAAAATGATAACAGGCAACAATTTTATAAGTGCATTATGTAAAGTCTCTATTATCTTTTTGTGTGTAAATTACTTTGGATTGCTAATGAGCTGACAAGAAATGCTATGTAGTTATCATTTACGGAAATGCAGTGAGGAGGTTGAAGAAAGGGAACATGTCTTGCTCATTAAAATTAAAAATGAGTTTCTAATATGTGATTATGCTATTTGGTGGTACTTGATTCTTTTGTGGCATGTTTATCATCAAATTGTATGTTCTTTATACCTTTCTCTTTGGTTTGTTATTAAGCAGGCAACATCGGATCATTATGCCATTGGTTTGAAGATTTTGAATCAGCTCGTCTCTGAGATGAATCAGGTTTGTTTATATATTTACAAATGTTTTATTACCATTATGATGACAAGTTTTTTCTCAATCAGAAATGAAATTTATACTCTTCAAAAAGACAGATACCTAATATGCCTTTCTGCATAATGGATGCAGAAGAATTTATTTCCTAATATAGATGCTATGCTACACTCCATAAAAACGGTAAAGTTTATTTAGACCGGCTACTAGGCAAGGGCCTCCTATTTCAAAAGGCTGCACAAACATGTATTCATTAACATGTTGGTAACTTGGGATGCATTAACATCGTGCAACTAATTTTTTCTTAGAATTTTGCAAAATGGTAATCCTGATAGTCCTTAAGGTTTTAGTGTCACTTATTGAATTGAACTAGTTTAAAAAAATTGAAATGCTGATGATTTTTGTAATCCACCTTCACCATTAAAATTGTATGTAATGCGACTGGTTTGTCAATTACAATTTAAACAGTGTTGTTTCTTTATGTGGCTTTTATTGGTGCCAATGCTACTACTGCTGTAACAGCTGCTACTGCTTCTGTTATTGTAATGATCTGCTTACTGACATCTTGTGCCTCTTTTGTTACATAAACTTTTAGCCTAACCCTGGGTTGCCTTCAACGCATCATCGGAGGGTGGCATGCAACTTCCGGGATCAGTCACTTTTTCAAATATTCCAAATATCTTTAACTTCATTGCTTCAATTGAAAAATGATGGTAATTATCAGCATTTCTCATACTGTGTTCTTGTTCCTCTTGCCTTTCTTCTCCCCTTACCCAATTTCCAGTGCCATTTACTGTATTTGCATCTTTTGGGGATTGCTAGTTGATGTTTTTGCATTTTGTGGGTATAGTTGCAAGCCGACTGCGAGAATCAGCACTCTCTCTTTCGCTCAAATGTTTATCATTTGATTTTGTTGGGACATCAGTTGATGAAAGCTCAGAAGAGTTTGGTACTGTTCAGGTATTATTGTGTGCTTCCACAATGAATGCATAACTTTTGATTTAATATTTAATTATTCAGATGCCCTTGAAAATTCTTTGTTTTCTAGATTGAGAAAGTTCTGACTTATATCATATGTTGACCATTCTACAGATTCCATCATCTTGGAGGCCAGTTTTAGAGGATCCATCAACACTACAGATATTTTTTGATTATTATGCAATCACAACAGCTCCTCTTTCTAAAGAGGTTAGTTCCAGTATATACATAAATAAATATTCTTAGATGGTCTGTAGAATTCCAGACTACAATAGATTTTAATTTGGTGTTTGTTTGCAAAATTCACATGTTCAAATTTTAAAATTTCAGATCAATTTGGCTAACCATATCTTTTCTTTTTAGTTGAGTCTTTTAATTCTAACAACATAAATAACTGATATTATTTAAATCTAAAAAATGTGGCCTAGCTATCTGGAATTCTCTTTTGAAAATTAAATAACTGATACATATTGTCAAGTAACCAAATGGTGAATATGGGATTCAATTTTCTAGAAGTTGAGGGAATGCTCTCACGAAGGGTTACACTTGCTATAGCTGTAATGCTAGTTAAAATATATGGATTGTCTTGTTAATCTGAAAAGTTTAATTTTAAGTGAAAAATTGATTAGAATTGTCGAATTTTTGTCTTGAATCAATTTGCAAATTTTGGCCTACTATTGCTAATTGTTCTTTTGTACATGTAAGTGTGAAATGTAGGCTGTATGTACCGTATACATTTAGTTTTTTCTTTTGTTTGAGGTTTGAAAATTAACTCATGAGATTGCTGCTAAGTTGTCTTTCCACTTTTGTATTCGTCAAAAAATGTGTTTATTTTTCAATTCCCATTCTTGATTCTGATTCCCTAAGATTCTCATTTATTTCTAGGCATTGGAGTGTTTGGTTCGGCTTGCATCCGTGAGACGTTCTTTGTTTACAAATGATGGTACCCGTTCTAAGTTTTTGGCGCATTTAATGACTGGAACAAAAGAAATTCTACAAACTGGACAAGGTGATGTCTTTTCTCCTTCTTTATATACATACTCATATGTACTATGAGTCTGCAAGTTTACTGCATATCATCATTAAATTGAGGGGGCTTGGTTTATACATGTGGTTTTCTGATATTCAACTGTATGTCTTACTAGTACTATTTACATTTTAAATGATTTTTGAGATGAATTTTTGTTGATTAGAACTAAATTAGAAATCAACTGAGCTTTGATTCATCAAAAAAACTGAGCTTTGATTTGTTTATGCTTTGTATTGGAGTTAATTATTGAGAAACTTAAAATTAATAATATTCTCAAAAATAGTTCTTATACGGCATTTAAATTTCTGCAATCATATTATGAGTTAGAGTGGACGAGTCTTGATGTTATACTCACACTTATTCTTTCTGTTCTTCTTGTATGAATAAACAAATATGTTAAGGGGCCGTTTGGTTCAAGGTTGGGAATGGGAATCGGAATGGGAATCGGAATGAGAAGGAATGGGAATGATTGTTTTTATTTTTTGTTTGGTTCAAAGTATAGGAATGGGAATGGGTAAAGTTTAATAAAAAAATTATTATTATTTATTAAAAATATTTTTTTATTTTTTTAAATATTTTTTTAAAATAGAATATTTTTTAAAGAAATATTTTTTTTAAATAAAATATATTTAAAAAAATATATATTTAAAAAAATATATATTTTAAAATAAAAATAAAAAATTATTTTAAAAAAATAAAAAAATAATTTTTTTAATTTTTATTTTTAAGTATATTTTTTAAAATTTAAAAATATTTTTTTTAATAATTATATATTTATTATTTATCATTAGAATATTTTGTTAAATTTTTATTTCCATTCCCAAAAGTTCATTCCCATGGGGTAAGGGGGAAATGGGTGATTCCCGTTGAAGGGGTAATCACATTCCCATTCCCTAGTCTAATTTGACAAAACAAACACAGACAATGGGAATCATTCCCATTCCCCCCTCTTTCTGGCGAACCAAACGGCCCCTAAGTTTTTAATATTGTCATGAATGTAGAAAGTGGCACTTGGTATTTTGCAAAATTTTCTGGGTTTTATCGATTCGAACTGTTCAAATAACTGGCTTTGTATGTATATCTGCTACTTTTAGCTTCTTATTTACTGATCATGTATGGACTGGGTTCAGGTCTTGCTGATCATGATAATTACCATGAATATTGTCGTCTCCTTGGACGTTTCAGAGTAAATTATCAGGTATTTTTTTTATTAATTTTCACATCAATTTACGCTATTATAATCCTTTATTGGTATTTAAATGCTTTTGACCTCAAAATATTTCCTTTTCTAGATATATTTGCTCGCCTACATTTTTATGTACAGTTGGACATAGCTTGTGTCTATTAATGTTTGTGAATTTATACGTCAAGCATAATTCAGCACTGTTAATCAGTTTACTCTGTTGTGACATTGTGTAAGACTTGCAAAAACTTTAGTGGCGTATGTATCTGTATTTTATATCTACATGCATTAATGGAGACTCTGATAAGTTTGCTGATTAACAGTAGTGGTTAAGTGTATCTGGTATTCAATGTTAGCTGCAATTGAAAATTAAAGGTTTAACATGTTATCACTAATATGTTAGAAATTATACAACAGAAGTTTTTGCCGAGTAGTCAATTTTTGTTGATTGTTTTCCACAATCTTCCATTTAGAGCAATCTGGCAGTGTTTGATGACCACCATACACCCCCTTTTCCCTCTGCAAAACTGATTTTGGTGGCTTTTTGTTTTTTCTAAGAGAAAATGGAGTTGTTATTATCATCTCAAGGGGATCTCCAGAGTTGCGCTTGTACTTTAATTTGATATGCTGTATTTTGTTTGTAATCTTAGAATTCCATAATCATGATTTTACATGTTCAGAATGTGTGAAATTGTGTTGCAGCTGTCAGAGCTTGTGAATGTGGAAGGCTATGGTGATTGGATACAACTAGTGGCAGAGTTCACTTTAAAGTCTCTACAGTCTTGGCAGGTTGGCTGATGTTCATTACTCCATTCTTTCCACAATACATTGATGATGATGTTGTCGAACTTTTTAATATACTTATATGTTCCTCCTATATAGGTCTCTGAATCTATATTTAAGGTTAAAATAATGCCTTCTGCTGTTTTTAATGCTAATTATGTTTATATTTTACCAGTGGGCCAGTAGCAGTGTATACTACCTTTTAGGGCTGTGGTCTAGATTAGTGACATCTGTACCATATCTGAAGGGTGATGCACCAAGTATGCTTGATGGATTTGTTCCCAAAATTACTGAAGGTTTTATCACGTCAAGATTTAACTCGGTGCAGGTATGCTTGTTCTCGAGGAGTGATTATGATTTCTTGCAGGTACCATCAATAATTTGTTATTGGTCTTCTGTAGGCAGGTTTTCCAGATGACCTATCGGACAATCCCTTAGACAATGTTGAGCTTCTTCAGGATCAGCTGGACTGCTTTCCTCATCTCTGTAGATTCCAGGTTCAGTTACCTTACAGTGTAGTGGTTTCCTTTAAAATACGCTTGTCAGTGATTGAACGTAGATTTAGTTCGTGTTACTGCTTACCACGTGAATGATTGTTGAAGCTCTTAACTTAATCGGCTTTATGATTATCTCCCCCACTTTTATTCGCAGTACGAAAGCACTGGTTTATATATAACAAAGATCATGGAGCCTCTTCTGCAATCTTACACGGTACTATAGTTTGGGATTGATTGGAGTGCTTTTGAATGTTAAATAACTTGCAAAATTGTGCATGATAAAGTTATTAGAATCTTCATTTATATGACTTATATAGGAAAGAGTTAGAGTTCAAACAACCGAAGGCAATGAATTGGCTGTTATTGAGGCAAAGCTTGCTTGGATTGTTCATATCATTGCCGCTATTCTTAAAATCAAACAATCTACTGGCTGTAGGTAATCTTTTCTTTTTATTTTTGCATTTTCTGTTAGGAAAATATTTTTCACCAGGCAATTCTCAATATGTTTGTTACATTTACCTGATGCAGTGTGGAGTCCCAAGAAGTGCTTGATGCAGAACTTTCAGCTCGTGTTTTGCAATTAATTAATGTCACAGATAGTGGGCTTCATAGCCAGGTATATGAGCTTACCTTCAACTCATTGAGATGAACTTGCTTTCAACTAATTTGCCGCAGCAGTTCTATTATTTGATATTCTTCTCATGTTGACACATTACAGAGATACGGCGAACTGAGTAAGCAAAGACTTGATCGGGCTATTCTTACCTTCTTTCAGCATTTCCGAAAATCTTATGTTGGTGATCAGGCTGTGCACTCATCCAAGGTAGTAAAATTTCAGTGTTACATTTATTTAAATTAGGGTGATATCCTCCAGTTTATAGACTTTATTCGTACAATTCCTCAAGTCTCTCTCTTTCTATTGCAGCAGTTATATGCTCGATTGTCTGAACTTCTTGGACTACACGATCATCTGGTGTTGCTGAATGTGATTGTCGGGAAGATTGCTACTAATCTAAAGTGCTACACAGAGGTGATTGCCTCATTATTGATCTATTGTTTGATTTTGTATGATTAGAATTATGGTTGCTAATGCTATATTTTCATTATGATCATTCCAGAGTGAGGAGGTCATTGATCACACTTTAAATTTGTTCTTGGAGTTGGCATCTGGGTTAGTCTCGTTGTTTTAATATCTAGCTTGAAGAAGTCAAGTTATCTGCTCTCTTCTTTTGATACTAAGTTATTTGTCTCAATGACAACTGATTGTTTAATCATCTTTCTTTATTCATCTTTTTTTTTTTACAGCTATATGACTGGAAAGCTGCTATTGAAGTTAGACACTATTAAATTTATAGTTGCTAACCATACTGTAAGTTGTCATCTCATATCCTTTCAACTCTCAAAAAAAGAATTTTGATTGATCAGTTATCAATTATTTTCTTGAAAATAGAGGGAGCACTTCCCCTTTTTAGAAGAATACAGATGCTCTCGCAGCAGAACAACATTTTATTACACTATTGGCTGGTTAATATTCATGGAGGACAGCCCCGTGAAATTCAAGTCTTCTATGGAACCACTCTTACAGGTAGACTCTTTCTCTTTAACTCTATATCTGTGTATTTGTTTGCCTGCACACTGCATGTTTGAGTTTGCCTGCACATACTTAGAAGTTGATTCTGCGACTTCATATTTGCTTGTCCTCTTTTTGGAACCATGCTTAGATTTGCACAAGTTGATACTCTCTTTCCTACATGTGTGTATTTGTTTACCTACACTGGTGCTTTCGCCTGCACATTCTTAAAAGTTTGTTCTGTTGTGACTTCATATATACTTCTCCTCCTAGTTGCCACTCTTATATCTTCATAAGTTGGTACTTTTTTTCTGCAAACTTTTTTTAGTTATTTTGTTGTTCTTGGGGGTGCATTTGTAAATTATGACCGGTTTATTTTCTTGTATCATCATCTGTTGGATTTTATGGCTATGATGTTATAATTGGTTTCATCCTTTTTAGTTATATATCATCGACTTCTTTCCAATGGTGTTATCATTATCTGCTGCATTTTATTGTTACAATCTGTAATTCCCTTTGTCTTTTTTAGTTATTTATCATTGAGATCTTGTCAATGGTGTCATAGGTTTTCATTCGTTTGGAAACAACACCTGATGCAATGTTTCGAACTGATGCGGTTAAGTTCGCTTTAATTGGGCAAATGAGGGATCTTAGAGGCATCGCTATGGCTACAAACAGGTTTGTGTATGTTTGACATCTGATATTCTAGTGTTTATGCTGAAGGCTAGAGTTCTGAACCGTGTTTTCAATATTTTGCAGTCGAAGAACTTATGGGCTTTTATTTGATTGGCTATATCCTTCTCACTTGCCACTTCTCTTGAAAGGGCTTTCCCATTGGGCAGATACACCCGAGGTACAGAGATATAGTTCTTGTGTTTTGATGTTATCAACTGCTATTTTTGCATAATGTTTTGTTTCTGCCAAGCCTCCTATGATCTTTTGATAATGGGTCCTTTTCTATTTGCTATGGAGAATTTTTTCTGATTATGTCAGTGTGTTCATGTCCCAATTGGCTTAATAATCTCTAGGTCAGCTAATAAGATCAACTCAGGGCCAAAAATTCATTGGATACAGATGTGGTTTGCTAGTGCATGGCTTTAGCTATTGGTTCTTGATAATCTAGTTTTAAGTTCCTAAGGGTGACAAAGTAGAATGTCATGACTCAGGAAAAAATGTATATGCAGCTTTTACTACTTGAATTTTAAGAATCAGCTCTGTAGGACAGCTGTATTGTTTGATCACATATCATAAATATGATCTTTGAATTCATTCCACCTACATTTTGAGATTCAGTTGCTTTATTTTATTTTTATTTTCGGGTAAGTAAGATACTTTTTTGTGCTTTCCCTTGGCTTTAACTTATGGCATTCAGTAATGAGTATGAGCGTTGTTTGTTCTGTATAATATACATTTCTTAACAAGTCATCTACTTATTGTTGGCTCAACATGTAGGTTACTACACCATTGTTAAAATTCATGGCTGAATTTGTGCTAAATAAAGCCCAACGTTTAACTTTCGATTCATCTTCCCCAAATGGAATTCTTCTTTTCCGGGAGGTCAGCAAAATGATTGTAGCCTACGGCACCAGGATTTTATCTCTTCCAAATGTTGCTGACATATATGCCTATAAATACAAGGGAATATGGATTTGTTTAACGATTCTCTCTAGAGGTTAGACTTGGACTATTAATCTCCTTTTACTTGTTTACCGTTTAATTAATTGCATTGTAGCTATTAAAAGCTTTATGAATTTTTTAGTTTGGTTGTCATTTTAGTTTTTGTTTCTTGTTTCTTGTTTTTTTTGTCATTGTCATTGAAATATAAGCAAAAGTTATTTTTTTTAGAAGCGTTAATATCCTCTTCACAGATGAATTATTTATATTTGTGCAAATAAAAATGCATTTTCTTTCTTCAAAGTAGAATATACTTGGCTAATGTACTTTATGCAGTGGGACTAAACTTTATGTTTTCTTTCCTTTTAACTGTTTTTACATATTCTCCAATATTTGGCGCACCCCCCCTTTTTGGTAGTTTTTTTTTTCTTGTGATAATTTTGTTAATAACATGAAAGGAGCTGCCACAAACAAAATGAAACTTGAGAGAAGAGGCTTATCAAGAAACCTAATGGACACCTTTCGATGGTTTGTAGGTGGACATCCAAAAGAGGTTCCTTTGGAAGAAGGGATATATTAATGTAGAAACCATTTCTTATAATGGGGCATGATTTACTTTTGCTTAGTGGAAAGGTGGGATTTCAGTCAAAATGAAGCCTTACTGGGGATATGGTTATGGAGATTTGTGTTTGAGGAGCACTTTTGGAGGGGGTTTGACTTTTCCCAAGTATGAAGAACATTATCGTCAACATAAAATATCAGTGGTTCACTTCTAAGAAGTGATGTTTACTTGTTTAGATCAGTTGCTTCAGGCTGGTCAGGTTTATTCTTAAGTGATTTAGGTAAATGAAATCATTCCATACAGTGAATCACTAATGTCAGGTTGGAATATAGTGGGTGGAGATTAGTTCTAGAAATCTTGTGGTATGGGGTGATGGAAGCATATTTCTGCTCTTTTCTATCATTACTTTCAAAGTTCACTTTCTGTATATTTTGTGGTTCTTCGTGCGGAATGTTTTATGGTAAATTCAACCACGATGCCTTTTTAATTGTTTCATTCAAGAACATTATCACTATGAGACGTTGTCATCTCATATTTTGAAGGATTCTCCATGATTGGGAGATGGAAAGGATCTTGGTTTGTTGAAAGATTCTTGCCAATTCTGTGAGTATTTTATACGAGTGGTAACTATGGACCTAGGACAGTGACTGTTCCTGTATTGTTTCTGATCTAATTATTTTTGTCATTAATTTGCGCCTTACTTAGCTGAAACCATTAGATGGTGTTGACTGGAGCCAAAAATAATCCTTTTGTTGTGTTTAGTTCTTTTTCTTGTTGGCTGCAAACCCATTAATCAGCTTCTTCCTCTTAATGCATGTTATAGTCTGACTTGTTTTCTTTGTTACTGATCATTTGCTGCTGAATATTGGCAGCTCTTTCGGGAAATTATGTCAATTTTGGTGTGTTTGAACTATATGGCGATAGAGCTCTTGCTGATGCACTTGATATTGCTCTAAAGATGACTCTGTCAGTTCCTCTGGCTGACATATTGGCATATCGGAAGGTATGATTGACCTCTTTGCTGCTAGTTGGAATATTTCATGGAAGTCTTGGTCTTTTTCTCTTTCTCTCTTCATGTTTCCCTTTTCGTAAAATTCAAATACTGGATCTTTTGCTTTTTTCAGTATGCCTGTAGACTATTATTTAAGATTTTTTCTGGGTAAATTATCAACAAAAAATGACTGGAGGTTTGGTCCAATTAGTAGCATCTTCTCCGATTTCTAGGGTTTATGGGATAAACCAGACGTCGGGTTTTATTTGTACTTTATGTCTTTTGAAACAAAATGAAGAAGGTTACTATAACAAACCATGGCATTTAAACTTGCTCTTGTTAATAGTTAGTTCATGACTTGAAATATTGGCAGCGTGCTTTTTTTTTTGGATGAATACTTTTATGTTGTATATATTGTGGATTTCACTTCCACGTGTGTTTGATCTCTTTTCTCTGTGTTGCTAACTTGCTACCTTTAGCTTGCTTCTTTCAACTCACTTGCACTTTGTTTTTATTCCGTTTTGCATTAATGGTATGTTTCTTTTTGGCAGCTGACAAAGGCTTACTTTGCATTTCTGGAGGTCCTATTCAGCAGCCATATTGTTTTCATTCTGAATCTAGACACCAACACCTTTATGCATTTAGTTGGATCCTTAGAATCTGGTCTCAAAGGTCTGGATACGAGTATCTCATCACAGGTATGTAATGCACAGAATACTGCAATTCTTTGTAACTAGCTAGAGTTTTCATTTACCAATTATAACTTTCGAATTCATTTTATATATTTGTTTTATTTTTATGATTCAACTCATCAAAGCTGCAAATGTCTGGTATGTCATATCAGTGTGCGTCTGCTGTTGAAAATTTGGCTGCATACTATTTCAACAACGTCACGATGGGGGAGGCACCCACTTCACCTGCTGCGGCTAAGCTTGCTCGACATATTGCAGACTGCCCCAATCTATTCCCAGAAGTAAGATACTGCAATTCTTTGTGATATGATACCGTCCAAAACTCTTATTTGCTTTGAAGAAGTACAAAAAGTGTATTGTGGTGAACTTATGTTATTAGTTGATACTTGATATGCATAAAAGTATTGAATACTCACTTTTTGATGATGCTGAATATTTTTAACCTATGACATATTTTGGAATGTTGGCCTTTCTCCTATAATGGTGGCTATTTGCTTATACTAGTATAAACTGTACTATTGAGATGGGAATGCTCGATTTTATTCTCTGATATTTTAATTAATTTTCTTTTTGGCGTTGCGTTGCCAGTTCTGTTATCTGAAAATTATGTTACTTTTAAAACCAAAGGATTTTAACAAGATTACGGTTTGTGTTGTGGGGATCAATGGTGGAGACTTAAGCCAACCAGTAATCTGAATCAGGAAATTATCTCCAATTGACTTGATTTTCATGCTGCATTAATTTTTGAAAAAGTGGAGTCTTAATATAATTTCTCTCCTGTCCTTGAAATTCTTGCTATGCTTGTGTTTTCTCACTTCTCAGTGGACAATACCTGATAGAAGGTAAAATGTGTTCATGAAAAGTTCAAAAAACTACCATGTGGTTTGGTTGGTGTTTAATATTTTTAGCACTTTGCCGTCAAATTTATCTACAATATTGATTTTTCATATTATAACATTGAAACTAAGAGAATTTTCAATAAATTTATTATTTACTTAGTAATTTAGGATCAGATTAAACATTTTAGAATTATGAAAAATCATGAACATGTAATTTATTAATTTTTTGGGAAACTTTAAAGATAATCTTTTTAAATTAACTCCAAATAAATTTAAAATTTACTAATACTTGGTTAAGGGTTAATTTTTATTATGGAATTTATGGTTTATTTTAAATCCATCCAAAATTATAGAGTAGAAGTGAACAATTTGAGTTTAATTGGTATCAAACTCATAAAAGAATGAAGCACAAGGTACTCATTAGAGTTGAAAAATTGCTGTCCTCAAAGTGTCAAAGCATCAATCTACATGGTAGATTTTTTAAACTTTTTCCTACTTTATTTAAAATAACTAAATTCGATTAGACTTGTTTACTTTTTGTTTTGTAGAAAATAAAATAAGATACTCGAAATAAGTTGAATTATATGTTAATTTTTTTTTCTTGGTTATTGCTTGTATTTGTATTTTAATCCTTTTCTTTTTTAATTTGCAGATATTGAAGACCCTGTTTGAGATTGTTTTATTTGAGGATTGTGGCAATCAGTGGAGTCTCAGTAGACCTATGTTGAGCTTAATTCTTATTAGTGAGCAGGTACAGCTGAATCAAAGATGCACTCATATATTTAGAAGCTTTAAGTAATATCCAATTCCACCAGCTTATAGTCTGCATTCATAATGGGACAATCTGTCAACCTTGTCCGATTTTTATGGAGGATGTGCATGATCTTCATTTTACAGTATTTTTCCAGTCCCTTCCTCTCTTCCCATTTCTTCACCCGTCCTTACTTATTTGTATTTTGTAGACTTCTTTTGTTTTGCTACAATATGTTCTGTTGTGACATTGTTAGAGCATATGTGTATTTTGGTTCATTTCTAAAATAAATCATCACCTTCCCCTTCAACATTTTAGCACAGTGCTGATTCCATGAATGATATTACTATCATGTCGTTATTGTTTGTGGGAAACTGAACAGGTTCTGCATTTGGTTTTAGATAATCTCCTGCTCTTTCTCTAATTTTTAAGTTTTTTTGTCTTGTTTCAGTTTGCTTTTGAATGCCCAATATTTGTTTTAATTGAGAAAGCTTCCATTTTCTTGCAGTTATTCTCTGATTTGAAGGCTCAAATTCTGGTTTCGCAGGTAAGTAATTTTTATATTAAATGCTGATCTATGAAGAGAAAAATTAGTTTACTTCTGCTTGTGTCAGAGCGCATGCGCATGTTTGTGTATAGAAGTTCTGCTCTTAGTACTTTGTCATTTTTTTTTATGACACTTTGCAATCATGTTGCAGCCGTTGGATCAGCATCAGCGACTTTACATTTGTTTTGATAAGCTGATGGCAGATGTTACGAGAAGCTTGGATTCAAAGAACAGGGACAGGTTTACTCAGAATTTGACTGTTTTCAGAAACGAATTTCGCATCAAATAGCTTCCCTTTTTGTCGCTTTTAGCTGCTCGATTTGGGGATTGCAGTATATCCCTCCAGATGACGATTGAAGAATCACAAGTAACTTACACCAATTAGACTTGTACAAATAGACTCTTTTCCAAGGGGAGAGGAGCATGTTTTTGATGCCGTGTCTGTATTTTATGGGTTAAATCAGTTAGAAGCTAATATCTATAGAAAGAATAGAAAAAGATGAAAATTGTTTGCAGAGGAGACAGGTGGTGTTGTATGAGATTTTTGTGGTGTACAGATTGCCCTTTTTGTTGACTAAATTCCAGAATTGGAGAGGAAGATAGTAGAAAGTAATAGATGGTATAGTATGGGAAGGAAGATTTGAATGGTGGGGCTTGATAGTTGCTGAGAGTATTAATTCTTTTTAGGACTAAGATGTAAAAATCAAATCATTCATGAGTTTTGTGTTTTAGTGGTGGGTTTAAAGCAGGTTTTTGTACATTAACCTCAACATTATTATTCTTTGTATCTCTGTTGATAATAGAAAGAAAAAGAGAATGCATTTTAGTCTTTTATCATCCTTCTCCTTCTTCTCTTTATAGCATCCTCTGAAGCTGAACTGAAAAGTGGACACCGTCTTCCTCGGTTTGGATTCTGTCTTCGCCACAGTTTCGGTTCATGTAGCACAAATCTGATAAAGGTAAAAAGGTCGAGTGTTTTGGTGATGGACTGTTTGAGTCTTGTTTTTCATTGATGTTTTTTGCTCCATTTCCTCTGAATGAAGTTATTGTGACGAATTAAATTTGCTTTTTTATGTTACTTTATGGCGTGTAGATATGTTTTATGTATCTACAATATGATATGCTTTAACATTTAGTTTTTCTATTGTCTTACAGTGTATTGCTAATCAACTGTCAGCTATTGTATGTATTGGCGGTGACCTATTAGGCAAATTTTACAATTTTTCCAAAGAAAAAACGTTTACTTGAAATTTGTTAGATTATAGATAAAACCTTTGAGAAGTAGATTTGATTCTTCTAAAGAATATCATAAAATAACTTTTTTTTGCCTCAAGTAAATTTTAATTTTAAACTTTTTATTTAATGAAAGTTCATTGATTTTTGGCTTAATCACTTAAAAGTGCCCTATCCTTTTGATTTTTTTAGGCCTAATTACTTAAAAAAAACCCACCTTGAAACAATTTTTCGTTTATACCCTGACCTAGGAAAAAGTTCATTTGTACCCTTTTTTTGATTTTTCGTTTTCAATTGTACCCCAAAATTTTATTTTTTGACAATTTAATTAATTATAGGATGAAAATATTAAAAATAATTAAATAGAAGGGTTATATCATCTTTTTTCTATTTGAAAAAATAAAAATAAGTTAAAAAATGAAGGATTATTTTAAATTTTCTCTAGATAAAAAAAGTTCAATTTAGTGCTTTAGGGTAGAGTTGAAAACAAAAAATCAAAAAAAGAGTACAAATGAACTTTTTCCTAGTTCATGGTATAAACGAAAAAATATTACAAGGTGGAGGTTTTTTAAGTAATTAAGCCATTTTTTAATCTATGGGCACATCTTTTAAAATATTCAATTTTAGCTTATTTTTCAATTTTCACTTTCAATTATAGCCAATTGTCAAAATTAAAACGGAAAAAAGTTCAAATGAACTTCTCATATTGCTTCATTTTTAAATTTTATTATGATAAAAATACAAATTGAAATAATATGAAATAATATAAACAACAAATTATTTTTTTCCATTCCAACTTGCACAAATGGTTACAATTGAAAGTGAGAATTGAAAAATGAGCTACAATTGAAGATTTTGAAAGATGTGGCCATTAATGAAAAAAATCAAAAAGATGGGGTATTTTTGAACGATTAAGCCTTGATTTTTAGTTTGTAAAATGATACTAATATTTTATTTAAAAATTACAAGAAATAACTAATTGAAGCTCTAAATTCATTTTAGAAATAGTTTCTGTCCCATAAACTTAAATTATGCTTACCTTAAAGTTAATCAACAGTTCAAAAGGCAAGACCATCTGCTACTACAACATAGAAATAAGTACTCATACCTATAAATATAATATTTTTTGCTGTACACTATCCACAGAGACATTAAAGGTTCAAGTTTAATGTGTAGTAGTTTCAGGTTTTTTTCATAAATTAAAATTTGAAGTTTTCATAAAGCCATGTTATTTTCTGCTTTGAAATTTTTTATCTTTTTATTACATTAAATTAGTAGTTAAATACTCCTAGCCAAACACGAGTTATCCAGAGACTCACCCGACTATAATCAAACCTAGTACTAGTAGTACTGTCTGTACTAGTTGCAACTCGCAAGTCAACTCGCAATCAGTACTAAAGTAGGCAATTTCTTGTAACTGTCTCTGTTTCGATAACCTCTCCGTCTGATGCACAGTGTATATATACTATTCTTTCTCTGCTTCCAGTCTTACTTCTCTACTCATTTTGCTTGTTAAAAATGGGTCAATTGACATGTTTTTTTTTTAGAATTTATGCTATAAACCGAACTCTTTCTTTTGTCAAATTCTTTTCTTGATGGTTATCAATGAAGGGCTCAATTTCCATAACCAATTTAACTTCCAAGCTTAAGCTTCTAACAACCAACATAATACCCAAGTCCAGATTTTTCTCATCATTGTCTACATTATCTCTTTCTGAGGAAGATGATGATGATAATGATATGGTTCCCAGTCCTGAATTTTGTAGTTTATCAACACCCAATTTAAAAAAGACTGATTCTTTTATCCCCAAATCTCAAAATTTGGTGCCAAGCAATGTTTCTTACTTGGGTTATGGAAACGGGTTTAGTACCGATTTGACTCAGTTAACCGTCATTGAATTTCTCAATGATATGTTTGGGGACAGTTTCAGTGCTGCACTTGCTCTTTACTTCTTTAGATTATCAGAGTGTTGCTCTGGGTTAGAGTCTATAATTAGGTCAATTTGTAGATTGCTTCATATTTTAGTTTATGGGAAGAGGAACCATAGAGTTGTGGATTTAATTTCGTTTTCTGTGAGAGTTTTCGGTCGAGATGCCGGTGATGAAAAATTGAGTGATTTATTGATCAGATTCGTATACGAAACTGGTTTTGAAACTAAGGATGTAGAAACTTTGTATAGCATGATTGTTGATTGTTATATATGTGAGGATAAAGTAAATTTAGCTCTTAAATTAGTTCATGAGATTAAATTGCTCAACTTTTTTCCATCTATGGGTGTTTGCAATTCACTGCTTAAGGCATTGTTAGAATTGCGTAAGGTGGATTCAGCATGGGAGTTTTTGGAGGAAATGCAAAGCCAAGGTATGCGTGTGAATGCGTCGATTATTAGCTTGTTTATTAGTAGTTATTGTGCTCAAGGTGACATAGAAAGTGGCTGGAAGTTGCTCACGGAAATGGAGAATTACTCGATTAAAGCTGATGTAATTGCGTACACTATTGTCATTGATGCTCTCTGTAAAATATCTTGTTTGAAAAAAGCTACTTCTTTGTTGTTCAAAATGACCCTCTGTGGAATTTCGGTGGATTCAGTTTCAGTTTCTTCGCTTGTTGATGGTTATTGTAAGCTAGGAAGGTTAGATGAAGCAATAAAGATTCTAAATTTCTTCAATGTTAGACCTAATGTTTTTGTGTATAACAGCTTTATATCAAAGCTATGCACAGATGGTAACATGCTTGAAGCTTCAAAGATTTTTCGTGAAATGTCTGAATTTGGCTTGTACCCAGATTGTTTTTGTTACACTACAATGATTGGAGGTTTTTGCAAAGTAAGTGAGATAAATAGAGGTTTTGAGTATTTAGGGAAAATGGTGAAATGTGGGATTGAACCCTCTGTTACAACATATACCTTGCTTATTGACGCATGTTGCAAGTGTAGAAACATGGAAATGGCGGAATATCTATTCCAGCGGATTATGCAAGAGGGTTTGGTACCTGATGTCGTTACATTCAACTGTTTAATTGATGGTTTTGGGAAGATGGGGAATTTGCAAAAGGCCTTTGAATTGTTGGATATCATGAGATCTGCCGGCGTTTCTCCTGATGTTGTGACCTATAATATGCTTATTCACAGTCTTATTGCAAGAGGATTTTTGGACGAGGCAAAATATTTGCTAGATGAGCTTATCAGGAGGGGGTTTTCACCAGACTTGATGACTTTCACGAATATTATAGATGGGTTTTCAAAAAAAGAGAATTTTGCGGAGGCATTGCTAGTGTGGTCTTACATGAGTGAGAATCATGTCAAACCTGATGTTGTGACTTGCAGTGCTTTGATTAACGGATATTGTAGGGCACGTCATATAGATGAAGCTAATGCTATATTTCTTAAGATGCTTGATGCCGGGCTTAAACCAGACTTGATATTGTATAACACTCTTATACATGGATTTTGTACTGTTGGAAATATGGATGCCGCATGCAATCTGCTGTCTATGATGATTAATGATCGAATTTTTCCGAATACTACCACCCATCGGGCACTTGTACTTGGGTTTGATAAGAAGCGGGCGAAGAATCCTGAGCTGAGTGCAACTCTTAGGCTGAAGCAAATTCTGCTGAATTATGAGTATATAGACAATTCACAATTCACTTGAGATTAGGGCTTAATGGAGTTGAGCTAAGTTGATGAGTATAGAGCAATGGTACACGAACCTGTTTGCCAAGATGTTGAGGTTTTTGTGCAAAGCTCTTAACTTTGAAGCCGCATATCGGCTGGAACCTCGGAGATGCCGAGGTACAATCTGTAACGTGATGCTAGTAAAGGTTGAGATATAAGATATGTGCTATTGCATTTCTTTCTTTTGATTGAAAGCATTAATTGTAAATGTGCTGACTATATAATTTATGGCCTTATATTCATTTCTCAGGTAGGACTCCGAGTCGGCTTCACCATCATTTCACAGAGCTTCATAAGGCCACTTTGCTGAAAAACAGAGAGCTTATAGATGGGGAAATTTTCTTATCAATCAGAAGAAGTGGGAGGAATTTTAACTGTGGTAAACCATTTTTTTAGCTATGCCTTTGACATCTCTTGTTCTTGAGCTTATGCCTAATGATACATTGCACACACCAAAGAGGCACATTCAAAGGTACCCAACTTTTGGATTCATTCTGCTATTTAAATGCTATGTTGCAGAAAGTGAAAGAATTGAAGTGGGAAATGCTACGGAAAATGGCGAACCAATATTTCTTTATAAAAATTAACTATAAATATAAAGTTTCGGAGTTCAGAAGCGTTTTCCTATCTGTGCTATTGAATGAGTTATTTTCTCTACCTCTCTTAGACTAGACCAACTGACATTGTCTAGTAAATATTTTATGGCTGTTGGTGCAGTTTCATGCTGTCAAGGTCTTCTTTGCTCCGATGGTGTGGAAGTGGGCGATGTGAGCAGCAGGGAGGACACAATTCAACGTTGGAACCAAATAACGAACTGAACCGATTAATTCGGTTTGGTTTGGTTTGATATGATTTGGATTTTTTAGCATTCATATAAAATCAGTTGATTTGAACTGAACTTAGTAATTGGTTCTTGTGGTTTATAACTTTCTTAATTGACATGTCAAAAATATGTATGTACTAGTCTGTTTATAATCAAATAATAGTAATAATAGTTATGCTTTTGCATATGATTTGAGAATTTTTGACTAACTGTTGATTTCAATACAGTTTAGTATTATTTTTAGCACTTCAATAGTTTAGGGACCTCAGATTTCATTATACTAGTATTAGTATGTGATCAAGTATTCTAACATACCAATGAGCTTTAGCTCAAATTGTATAAGCGTTGAGCAGCAAACTGCTAGGTCGTGGGTTCAATTCCTCCCACAAGCGCTTCCCCCTCCCCAAATTATCAAAAAAAAAAAAAAGGTATTCTAACATGTTTTTATATTCAAAAAGTATATTTTTTTACTTCACTAAGCACTAATTTTATCCTAAACATGAATCTATTAGGCATCTTAAGCTGACATACAAGGAATGTGATTTGTGATCTCAGTTCTAATTGTCGCTTAATCATTGATTATAATTTATACTTATGGGATGCACCACCTATTTAATGATAATAATATTCTTGCCATATCCTGATTATGACATAAGTAGTTAGTTAAAAAATTATTTAAATTCCTTTAACTTTTGATTTATTAGTTGTTGAACCTGATTATATTTTTAGAAACAAATAAAAAGAATTCAGTTTATATTTTTTTAATTCCCGAAATTCTAACTCAAACCCATTTATAAAGAAAAATGTAATCCCTCATTATTTGTGCTAATATATATTGATAGGGTGAATGTTAAATTGAGTGGAATTTTCAACAAATTTACGGGTTGATAATTATTTATTCCATCACTTATTTTTAAAATAATTATTCAAGCAAGTTAGTATGATTTATTTTCCTCAAAATGAGATATTAATAAATTATTAGCCAATAAAAGTGAGTGAAAATGTATTTGGAAAGTGGATAAGAAAAACAAATTTAGGAATTTGAAAGAAGTAAAAATAGAAAAAAGAAGAAAATAAGGTGAGAAAATAAGAAAGAAAATTCGTGCTTCCCGGTTCCCGATACTTACGGATTTTCCGTTTTCCCAAACACCATTTTTAGGGTTTTTTTTGAGCCACAAGAACAAGAAGAAACTCTTTACGTTAGGGATATTTCCTCAGGTACAATTTTCTTTGTATTTTTTCTGAATTTAATTGGAGATATAATTAGTTCCACTACTTACTCAAATCATCAACAATTAATGCTCAAATTCCATTGATATTTGATACTTTAGATCTCTAAACTATTGAATTTTTTAATTGATTTGCAATTTGGTGCAGAATTTGATTAATAAAATGGCATCAGTGTGTCCATTTGCAAAATCTTCAAGACCAGATGATTCATCACCAAAACATGGTCAAGAAGCTGAAGGAAAACCAAATAAAGAATCTTCTGCTGCAGATTCTCCAAAATGCCCTTTTGGATATGACTCTGCTGATGCTAAGGCCTCTCCCAAATCCGCCACAGTTCCCGCAAAATGTCCTTTAGGATATGATTCTCAGTCTTTTAAAATTGGCCCTTTTAGTTGTATGATATGCCAAGCACTTCTCTTTGATACTGCTAAATGTGTGCCTTGTAGTCATTTGTTTTGCAAGTAAGTTTTGGAATTTTGATGTTGGGTTTTCTTTGTTTGTTTTGGTGTTAATTAGTTGTTCTTGTTGATGTTTAATGTAGATTTTGTGTTTCGCGGTTTAAAGACTGTCCTTTGTGTGGTGCTGACATTGAGAAGTATGAAGCTGAAACGAATCTGCAAGCTACTGTTGATCGTTTCATTGAGGGCCATGCTAGAATCAAGAGGTCTGTTGTTGATGCGGATAAAGAGGAAGAAGTAGGAAAGAATACAAAAGTGACATATGAAGATGTGTCTTTAGAAAGAGGTGCTTTTTTGGTGCAACATGCTATGAGGGTGAGTTTGTTATCTTCCCATGTTTGAGCGTTTTGTCTGTTCGTTTTGCCAATAATTTTTACTTTTATCTTCTGGAGTGAGATGCATAAACAAGTTTCTTAAGTTAAAATAGCATTTTGTATTTTTGCTTTAATGATTATTAATTATCTATAAGATTTTTTCTTTATCCGTGGGTAGACTTTTTTGTGTTATTTGCTGATTTCTTATCTAAGTTTTCCTGTTTACCTTCGTTACTCTTTTTTGATGCTGGATTTCCATGTGTAGGCATTTCGTGCGAAGAACTTTGAAAGTGCTAAATCGAGACTCAGTCTCTGTGCAGAAGACATCCGAGGCCAGATAGAGACTATGGGCAGCACGCCGGAGTTCTGTTCACAGCTTGGGGCTGTCCTTGGCATGCATGGTGACTGCTGGTCAGTCAGCTCTTCCTTTTTATAATTTACTTGATATACATTTACAATTTTGGTTTGTATTCTTTATTGGATTTCAGATTCTGTAGAAAGAAAACCCATATATTTCTTAGTTTGTTTGCTTCTGAATTGCGGAAGTAGCAGACCTTGAATTGTATTATGTTTTGTTTTTGGACTTAGAACGTTTGTAAGTTAAAAAAGAATATAACTTATTAACTTTTCATTTTTGTTGCAGTCGAGCAATGGGAGATGCTGGCTCCGCAATTTCTTCTTTTGAAGAGAGTGTGGAATTTCTCTCAAAGTTGCCTGCAGATGATCAGGAGGTTACAACTTCACAACTCTTCGTGCATGTTATCCTACGTTTGTTTTAGGGTTCCAAACCTAACTGTTTTGGCAACTTTTCCTTCACAGATAACACATACACTTTCTGTTTCTCTTAATAAAATTGGAGATCTTAAATACTATGATGGGGATGTGGAAGCTGCTAAATCTTACTATTCTCGTTCTCTGAATGTCCGCCGTGATGCCATCAAACATCATCCTAATGTTTCATCGCAGGTCAGTTAACTGTTATTTTAGGCCGCATTTCATGTTGATTAATCATTTATGAATGTTATTTTAATTGCGTCTTTGTGCATAATTTTATTAAAAAAATAATATTAATTGGCTTCCACCTTTTGGACCTTGTATTACAGTGGCTATGTCACCATGCATGACATCAACGTAAAAGTGTTCATAAATGATTCTGGGTATATATGTCTGCATTGTTATATCATCATCGTCATTTTAATTGTTGTTAGCTGGAGCTGTTTCATCAGTCCCTTAATTATTTCTGAACTCCTTCTACTCCAGTAAATCTCATTGCTTGTCTGTGAGCAATCTCTAGAAGAAAATGGTGTATCACAACCACATCTATGATCTCTGTCTCTTTTTCTTTCAGTTCAGAGTCCATTTCCATATCAAGGAGAAGTCATTGATCTTCATTACCCTCATAATTTCACCAACTTTGAGACTTTTTCTTTTATTTGCTCATTCCTGAAACTGTCTGGGAATTTGACATGAGGCAATTGTTGTCAAATGCTGCCAGAAATTATCTAAAATAACATCTATAATTAAGTCGAATATAAGAGAACCTGAACCTGATTAAGATCCATCTCCTGAGCATGACCTTGTTTAAATTCTAATATTCATAAATCTCTTCCACTGTCGGGAACATCTTCTCATTCTGTTTATTAAAACTTTTGTGATATTTTTGAAGCTTCAAGTTGAATTTGGTTTAAGAGCTCCACATTTCTTGACTTTAATTTGATTACAGACCCTAGATGTGGCTGTTTCGCTAGCAAAAGTTGCTGATGCAGATAGAAGTCTGGGAAATGAGGATGCAGCACTTGATAGATTTCAGGAAGCAATAACATTGTTGGAATCCTTGACACTAAAGCCTGAAGAAGCTCCTCTTGACCAAAGGGTAAGGTTCCTTTCCTTCATCTTTTGTGACTATATTGATCCTAATGGGCCCGGAAGATAGTAATTTGGATTTTTGTTTCTAATTGCAGCGCCTTTCGGTTCTGGAATTTCTCAACAATCAGCTTGCAGAGAAACATTCTAATCAAACTGCCTGAAGTTGAGTCTTCTTCTGCAGGGAACAATAATCAAACCATATAAAATAGCCTTAAATATGTGTATATGCAAAATTATTTTCATGTGAAAATAAGTTCAGTTTTATTAATGGTGATTCCTAGAAGAACAAAAGCTTTCAGAACTTATATCAAGCAGGACGTGGATCACAAGTGGATCGTTTACTCAAGCAAAACCTCAGGATCTCGGTGCACTTCTGTAAGTTGCTCGAGCACTTGGGTTTTAATTCGTGTTTTGGATCTTGTCTAATTGTCTGAAGTTCTCAACGCAATGAGTTATTCCCTTTGCCCGTCCTATTCCTATAGGATTAAGGACTACTTCTGGGGAATCATTTAGAAGAGTGCACTTTTGTATTTCTATATCCCAGCCTATGAACTATCCTTTAAGTGAAAACGAGTCCCTGCAGAAATGAAAACTGTACTTGTCATTATGTGCAAAAGCTATTTGTATCTGAATTTTGAAATATTATATACGATATGCATTCCTCGTCTTTTTTTCATATTTCTTTTCTGAGGTTCTAGTTGATGATGATGCCATGGTTCTTTCCTTGTACTTTTTCTTTTGTCATGCTTTGTTAAAGAAGCTGCTTCTCTTAAAGTCTGAACAAGGGTTACAGATTTTACGGCTGATGAACTACAGGCCATAGGTCTTTTTACATTGAACTTTCTTTTCATGTCAAAAATTATTTGTGGCAGTATTACCCGGCATGTCCATTGTCACATAAGCAATTTTAGACCTGAATTGCTATGGTAACTTCTCGTTGACATAAAAATGAAAGTTTAGTTACCAAAATTTAACAGATCAATGATGGTAACTGCTTCATAAAAATCTATAATTCAGTAGCAGGAAAAAAAAAATTAACCCGACAGAAGTAGATGCTGTCATTTCAAAAAGAAGAAGAAAGCTGTCTGGTTCTACTAGAAACAATATACTAAATATTTTCATCTCTTAAAAGCTGAGGGGTTTCATATTCTTGGAAGTTTTTTTATGTTATAATAATAAACAGTCATGTGAAAGAGTCTAATTTTAAACATTTCCAACGATATAATTTAAATTAATCATGTTATTAGCCATGTGAAAGAATCCAATTTTAAAAGATCAATTAAACTATTAAGGAAAACTCTATCAAAGTAGAATAATAAGAAGAAAAAAAACAGGAGAATAAAGGAAATGAAGAATATAATCTTGCATACCACATGCCTTTTTTTTTTCTTCTCTTTAGCAAAAGTTATGATTACTTGCATTACAAGTTTATGATTATAAGTGACTTTTTTCTCCATCCCAAAATCATACTCAGACTATACATTTAGCTTCCACGAGAGCCTGTAAATTGTTCTTAAAGTAGACACACTCACGAGCGTTTATTCTATGTTAACGGTTGTGCCATATCATTTTTACAACAAGCTAATGAACATTTGCGACAGTGAAATATTTGTATTGTTTATTTTATCATTAAATATCTCAACATTACAAATGTCTCATTAATTTATTATACGGATGACGTGACACAATTGTCGCGTTGTATAATTAGACCACACTCTGTTCAAAGTCGCAGAAATGCATTAATATATTCCTGCCTCAATCTTATCATTAGCATTTAATATATTCAATTAGTAGTGAAAAAACTTAATTATTAGTTGATCTCTATGCATAGCATCAAGAAACTATGATTTAGAATGAATCAAATCTAGAAAAAAAAATCATGTTTTCAGTACTATTCAATTATACTTTTATTGCATTCCATGCATCCACTATATATATGCCTGCAACATAAAAACTTCAAAGACGAAACAATTTATAAAATTAATTAAGTATAAACACACCATTTCTTTTGAAGATATTATATACAGTAGACTCTCTAATAGTTAATATTCAATAAATTAACAATTCTAATAATTAATAAAAAATTGAGGGAATCAACTTCGTTCCACGTCGGATAATTAATAAATCTATTATTTAATAATTAATAAAATTTAAAATATGTTTTATATGAATATTAATTATTATTATTTTTTGATAATTGGGGGAGGGGGGAGCGCTTGTGGGAGGAATTGAACCCACGACCTTGACAGTTTGCTGTCCAGCGCTTATACCATTTGAGCTACAACTCGTTGGTATGAATATTAATTATTAGAGAGAGTTTTTTTAAAGAAATATATATATTTACATATAAATATAATAGATCAATTTAATTTATATGTGAGATAAAAGCGTTATGCAACACTTAACTTAATTATTTATTAAAATAAAAGATTTCTCATATGCCTAGTAAAAAAAAGATATTAAAAGTTATTGTACTTTATTAATACATCTTCTTGATAATTATTTTTTAATTTAATATCAAATAGATATTTTTTAAACTGAATACAAAATTCGTGATTAAATTGAAAAAATATGTATAGTTTATGAATTTTTTTAACATTACTCTAAGTATATTTTATACTTTTCATGATTTTTCCTATACAAATTCAAATAAATTAATAATATTAATAATTAATAATTTTTTGATCCACCGTGTGTATTAATTATCAGATGGTCGACTGTAGTTAAAATATCCAAAATCTGCCAGCTCTTCAGTGTTAACAGCAACAATTTTGAAACAAACAAAATATAATAATATGGATTATCCTACAAAAAAAAAAGAAATTCGAATAGAAAAGGCAGGAAAATGACATTTATACAAGATTTTTTTATTAGAGGTTCAATAAACCGTGCGAGCTACACAATATAGAGTAGCTCATTTACTTACGTTCATCATAAAAAATACGGTAAGCATAGACTCAAACTCGAGACCTCCATAATTCTCACAGATTGATAATATCAATTAGACCTTTTAAAAATTAATAAAAGTTAAATTAGTCAAGGGAAAACTAATTAGCTCACTCGCCCCTTTATTCAGCCTTCAAATATGTAGTTTCATGAACCACACTTCTTCTTCAATATTAAAATTTCTCATCTTCCATGGCCTCTCTTCTTCCTCTAAAACTTTTCCTTTTCTTTTCCCTTCTTGTCACTTCCACTTATTCCTCAACTCAAATTCCTCAGGTAATTCTGTCTAATCAATAACGCAATTTTAACACGAATTTTTAATTATCGCAATTTTTAAAATATGAACTATCATTTTTTGCAATTCGAGATACTGAACAATGTTCCGTTAAAGAATGCTAATATAGACACCGGAATATATACACTGTTTCAAATAGCACAAACTAAACGTTCATATATATAGATTGAGAAAGATTGATTCATATATATTGTTAATGCTTTATTTCTTGAACGTTGGCAGCAATATGTTGTATATATGGGAAGTTCGTCAAATGAAAATATTGCAGAGGATACTGAGTCGGCTCATTTGCAGTTGTTATCATCCATTATACCAAGGTTTATATCATTGTCAAATTATCATTTTCTTTAGAATTATTATAGATGTTGATGAATAATAATGTTTATGCAGCCATGAGAGTGAAAGAATATCTCTAATTCATCATTATAATCATGCTTTTAGTGGATTCTCTGCCATGCTTACACAGACCGAAGCTTCTCTATTGTCTAGTAATAATTCTTCTACTTCTTTTTTTTTTGTCTTAACTTTAGTATATGCTTCAATATTACTAGTATTTACTAAAGTAGAAAATGACATCTTTAGATTTTTAGGACAATGAGTTATTATGAACCATACAAATTTTAAAAATAATAGAAGAAAAGAAAAAAGACCATATTTGTTAAATATTCTGTTATATATTTACATATAAATTCATAAAGTATTTAATTACATTTTATGGAAGCTAGTAAATATATACCCTTATTGTCGTGTTTTGTCAAATTGATACACCGATTGAAAATTCGGTAAAAATTAACGATGTGAAAAATAATGATGAAATACAGGGCATGAAAGAGTTGTGTCGGTATTTAAAGATGCAACACTTAAACTCCATACAACTCGTTCTTGGGATTTCTTGGACGCAAATTCAAGATTGCAATCCCAATCCACTCATATGGATTCTCACTTTTCAAGTGATGTAATTATTGGAGTCATCGATACAGGTATACATTTTAATTCATTTACTATTATTTTAGAAAACTATTTTTCATAGCTTTTTACAAATTAATTTTATTCTGTTCAACAAATTAAAAGAGACACATGAAAGAGTAGGCCACCTTGAGACTAATTAGCATGTGCATCGCCCCTTTGAAATCCTCATAATTTAGGATTTTTCCTAATCCGTGTTTTAAGAATCGAGTTCAATCTCTTTGAATCGCAAAAATACTGTAAAATTGAAAATTATTGTACCGATTAAACCGTAATAATGGTCTGATTTTTTATTTATTAGTTAAAATATAAATATATTTTTGCTTTGGTGTAGGAATATGGCCTGAGTCTCGAAGTTTCTATGACAATGGAATGGGAGAAATCCCTTCAAGGTGGAAAGGAGTTTGTATGGAAGCCTATGATTTCAAAAACTCCAACTGTAACAGGTATTCAGTTTGTTTATTTCTTTACAGATTAATTGCAAATCATATTTTATTGAGGAATTTGCACAAAACACTCTTTTTTTTAACTTATTTGTTCTAAATACCTCAATTTCAAAAATTTATTTTTTTACTCTATTTTTCTATTATTTTTAGTTGTACCTCAATTAGCAAAATAACTTATTTGTATTTTTACTCTCCTTCTTTTAAACACATGTTTATCTCATTTCCTTTTTTTTCTCTCTCCTTTTTCTCTTTCCTCTTTCTTCTTTCTTTTTTCGTTTTTTTCTTTTCTCTCTCCTTTTTCTCTTTCTTCCTTCTCATTTTTTTTCTCTCACTTCTTTTTCTCTCTTTTTCTTCTTCCTCTTTTTCTTTTTCTTCTTCTTCTTCTTCTTCTTCTTTCCTCTGCAACTTTTTTTTTCTTCGTTTTTCTTAAATCTGCTTTTTCTATTTTCCACATTATATAAATGAACTCCAAAACAAAGAAATTTGAATAAAAAAGAGTTTAAGAGATAATATGATGGTGATAGATGAGAAAGTTCTTCTTCTTCTTCTTCTTCTTCTTCTTCTTTCTTTCTTTCTATGTTGTTTTAAATTATTTTAGCATCGTTTTTTGGAATTTTTTACAACTTTTTTTGAAAAAATCGTAATGTTCTTCATTAATGATATTTTGACCTGGTTTTCAAATGTTTTAAATTAATTTTAGAAATCGTTTGAAACTGTTTTCTCGAAACTGTTTTATACTGTTCGCAACCTTTGTAAACGGTTTGAAACTGTTTGAAACTGTTATTTTTTAAACTGTTTGAAAGTTTTTTTTAGAAACTGTTTTAGACTGTTTGAGATATTTGGAAACGGTTTGCAACTGTTTTATACTGTTTGAAACCTTTGTAAACGGTTTGAAACTGTTTTTTTGAAACTGTTATTTTTTATGTAAACGGTTTGAAACTGTTTGATACTATTTGAAACTGTTATTTTATAAACCATTGAAAAGTATTTTTTAGAATCTGTTTTAGACAGTTTGAGACCTTTGTAAACGGTTTGAAACTGTTTTATACTGTTCGAAACTGTTTTTTGAAACTGTTTGAAACTGTTATTTTTTAGACTACTTAAAAGCGTTTTTTAGAAACTGTTTTAGACTGTTTGAAACCTTTGTAAACGGTTTGAAACCGTAATTGAAACTGTACTTGAAACCGTTTGAAATTTTTTTTAATAGATTTTTAATGAGAACAAATAAATTAATAATTTACAGTTTTCTTTGTTTTTTAAGAAAGTTATGATCGTTAGATTTGAATTCGAAGTGAAATTTGAAGCTATTTAATTAGGAATTAAAAATTCGAGCGGATCGAAATTAAATTTGAAAGTCACAATAAATTTTTAAAAAGTAATGATAGAATTAGAAAAATTAATTTGTTGAATTGTTATGAGCTGAAGATTTTTAATTGAATTGTTGATTTGTTGTTTTTTTTTTATCTTTAAATGAGCTGAGAAGAGGAGAAGAAGAAGAAGAAGAAACTTTGAATAAAGTGTGTTAGGTATAAGTGGAGTATAAAAAATAAAGAGCAGAGTAAAAAAATAAATGGTTGACACGCTTGGGGTATGTAAATCAAGTTAGAATTTTAGGGTTACTAAATGCTAATATTTTTCTAATCTAGGTAATTTGCTAATTCACTCTATTTTATTTTAAAAAGGAAAAATAGTGACGAAATAAAAAATAATAATCAAAAGAACAAAAAAGATAGAATAAAACAATTTAAGACACATTGAAAGAATAACAAAGTATTGTATACTATCATTGGTTGACAGCCTAGTTCCATCCCCGTACACTTTTAATTAAGTGTAAATTCATGCAAATTATCGGTTATTTTCAGTTATTCTAATCGTCTAGTTTTATCTCTCTTTTTAAATCACTAGCCGTTTTTCTATATGCTCTATTTTTTATTTTCTAATTCCGACATTAGCTATAATATACATTAGTTGATTGGAACATCATATATGAAACTTAATTTACAGGAAGCTGATAGGAGCAAGATATTATGACAATAACCCAATACCAACCAAAAATAGCAAGTCCCATGAGTCCAAACCAAATGGTTCACCAAGGGACTACATTGGTCACGGCACCCACACTGCGTCTATAGCCGGTGGTGCTAAAGTGGCTAATGTAAGTTACCATGGGCTAGCATCAGGCTCAGCCAGGGGTGGCTCACCTTCATCAAGGCTAGCCATCTACAAAGCTTGTTCATCGGACGGCTGTGCTGGCTCCATAATTTTGAAGGCAATAGAAGATGCAATTAAAGATGGTGTTGATTTAATTTCAATTTCTATTGGAATGAGTTCAAATTTTGAAGCGGATTACCTAAATGACCCTATAGCAATCGGGGCATTTCATGCCGAAGAGAGGGGTGTTATGGTAATATGTTCTGGAGGAAATGAAGGACCTGATCCTTATACTATTGTCAATTCAGCTCCTTGGATTTTTACTGTTGCAGCTTCTAGTATTGATAGAGATTTTCAATCTACTGTTAAGCTTGGAAATGGGAAGACTTTTCAAGTAAGATAATCTACTTCAACAATGTTATCTGTTTTAAATATTATATCGTTCAGTAACGGAATCAGAAAATAAAGAAAAAACAACAACTAATGACCGAACAAAAAAAGACTAAATGAAAAATATTATGTTACGACAATAGGTGACTAACGGCCAAGAGACGGTTCTTCATTTTGTCCCCTCTAGTTCCGCTTCCGTATCTCTGTATAATAAGCGGTGTTTCAAGAGTCAAAAAAACTGTAAAATTTAAAAATTATAGAACAGGTTAGACTGTAAAAACCGTCTATTTCTCTATTTACTAGCTGAAGTATAATACACATTTACTCGAGTTTTCGATCTATTTGCTAGTTATAAACTTTATATATATATATGCTCAAATTTTAAATAAATAAATTCAATTTAAAAAAATGTCTTAGCATTTTTAATTATTTGTTCTCTTAACTATATACAGGGGTCTGCAATTAATTTCTCAAAACTCAATCGATCAAGAACTTATCCTCTGGTATTCGGAGAAGATGCTGCTGCCAAATTTACTCCTTTATCAGAAGCAAAGTAATTTAAAATTTAATCTATTAAATTAAGCATTTATAATTATGCTTAATTAATTCTGATTCTATAAACTGAGGATTACGCATTTACACTGCAGAAACTGCTATCCGGGATCATTAGACGCCGAGAAAGTTGCCGGCAAGATTGTCATCTGCGTAGCCGACGATTTTACGGTTACAAGACAAATCAAGAAATTAGTTGTGCAAGATGCCAAAGCCAAAGGCTTAATTTTAATCAACGAAGATGAGAGAGCCGTTCCCTTTGACTCCGGCGATTTTCCGTTCTCAGAACTCGGCGAACTCGCCGGAACTCAGCTTCTTAATTACATTAATTCTACAAAGTAACTAATCTTCACTCTCAAACATTCTTCAATTTCCTTTTCTATTCTTGAATCTCTATGTAATTCTCTGTTTTTTTCTTCATAGAAAGCCGACGGCGACAATCTTTGCTGCTGTGGAGGTTCCGAGGTGTAGACCGGCGCCGGTGGTTGCGTATTTTTCTTCCAGGGGACCGTCGCAGCTTACGGAAAATATTCTCAAGGTATAAATTAGGGTTTGGGATTTTGTTTATAGTTTAATAAATTGAATTAGGTGATTATTAACAGTAGTTATAATTATGTATTCAGCCGGATATAATGGCTCCCGGAGTTGCCATTTTAGCAGCCATGGTTCCGAAAAATGAGTCGGGAATGGGATCGGAATATGCAATAAAATCTGGTACGTCCATGGCTTGTCCTCATGTAACCGGAGCTGCTGCGTTTATTAAATCCGTTCACCGTCGATGGAGCTCTTCGATGATTAAATCTGCACTTATGACCACGGGTATATCCTCAAACTAGTAATCTGAGTCGAGTCAGCTCACGAGCTATACGGAATTAACTAAAAGTATTTAAAGTCGACTCTATATTAATCGATTCGAGTTCGGGTTTAAGCTACTCGAGTAAACTGTCAAGTCGAGTTCGAGTTTAAGCTACTCGAGTAAACTGTCAAGTCGAGCTGGACTCGATTCGATTATATTACCAGCCTGATTGATCATTTCGCCAATTTACATTTTTTTTTTATCTTTTTTAATTATAGATATTTATAATAATAAGCTTATTTTTACTAAAATTTAATTTTTTAATATTTATAGAAGTAATCGAGTTAAATTGAGTTTGATTCTCAATTATTCTATCGATTTCTAGTGCGGACTTCTAAAATAAAATATGATCAAGTTTGAATTTAAATTTGAAGTCGGCTCAACTTTGAACTAGACAGTTTGCGGCTCGAACTTAAAAGTGAACTCGACTCTATTACACCCCTGTCTCATACTAGTATCTCGAACTCAAGATTGCAGAGACATGCTTATACTAGTCGAGCTTAACTCAATTGGTATTTTATGCCATACATTACTAGGCGATTTGTGCGATAAATCTTATATTTCACAGAAACAAATATATTGAACCAGTAGACGCGGAAATGAAAAATGTTTTTATAATAATAGATTATATATAAAAAATTTGAAGTTTCTGTAATCTTTCAGAACCAAAAAACAGAACATATAAACGTAATACTCGATAAGTTTCCGTGCAATACAAATACTCACAAATATGTCTTACTTGTTACAGCCACCATCTATAACAATATGGGAAAACCCTTGACAAACAGTTCAAATTCATCTTCAAACTTGCACGAAATGGGAGCTGGAGAAATAAACCCACTTAATGCTCTTAATCCAGGTTTAGTTTTCGAAACAACAACACAAGACTATCTTCAATTCCTATGTTACTACGGATACTTAGAAAAAAACATAAGATCAGTCTCCAGCAAATCAAATTTCAACTGTCCAAAAAACAGCATTGACCAACTAATCTCCAACGTTAATTACCCATCAATCTCCATCAGCAACCTTGACAGACACCAAACTGCCATGACGACCGTTAAAAGAACTGTCACGAACGTTGGATCTCCGAATAGCACTTACGTTGCGAAAATTCAGGCTCCTCCGGGACTAGAGGTTGAGGTTTTGCCGAAGAAACTTCGATTTAAAGAAGGGTTATCGAGAATTTCTTTTGAGGTGTGTTTTAATGGAAAAATGGTGAAACATAGATATAATTATGGGTCTGTTACTTGGGTTGATGGCAGACATTCTGTTCGTTTAGTGTTTACGGTATATGTTAAATAGTAAGAAAAGTAAGTGACAATATTTTGTATCCATATAAGTAAAAAAAAGGCTGCATTTTCTTTTATAAATATGAGTGACTACGATTGAAATGTATTTATAAAAATTAGATTAAAATTAATATTTATGAAAGATATAATTGTTTTTTTTTAAAGTGAATTTTTTTTGAGTAATTATGCCTTAAAATAGCAATATCGTAATGCTTTTAATTTATCGGAATCACAAGATGTTAAAGAATTTTCTCGCTAGCACAAGAAAGGGAAATATACTGACGAATTTCCATATGAAATCCAAGGAATATCCTTTTGCTAATTTTATTAGAAAATCTCAGTATCATAAAACATTAATTCTTTTACCGTGAAAAGAGAGATTCTTAAGTAGACTAAGTCTACCACGTCATCCGTGAACTAACCTATCACATTATAACACGTCATTAAAATAGTGGCACTATTGTAATTTTGTTTTTTACTTATTTACACTTTTGAATAGCAATATTACGATAGTGCCATTATTTTAATAACGTGTCATAGTATGATAGGTTTAGTCCACGGATGACGTGGTGAACTGAGTCTACCTAAGAATTTCTCCCGTGAAAAATGTATTTGCAAATTGCAATCTCTTGATTTTACATAAGTTGATTCTATTACTATATTTTATCATTTATGCTTTAATTTTCAATTAATAAATTGTATTTCAATTATGATTCAATTTAATTTTTTATTCTTACTTTTTTTGAATATATAGGTTTAATGGTCGGCTAATATTTAAAGATCATAATTATTATAATAAAAATAATCTTAGCATCTAACAATCATATTCATAACGTACTATTTAAAATAAATATCATTTTATTCAATTATTACTATTAAACTAATAATAATAGATAATATAATTCAGATAAAAATATAAAAAAATTATATCAACCATAAAATTCTGCTAAATGATCAAATCAAAACAATTTAACAGTTTCTAGTTATGTTTGGTATTCTAGTAAAACAATAAACAAAGAAGAGAAATGCCAAATTTGAAAAAGAAATACAAATTGAACCATACACTTAACATTTTTAATTAATTAACACTAATATTCTCTATTTTTTAAGTCTATTAAAAATATAATTATGTCATTCCAATTTTTAAAATTATTTATTTTATACGATATTATTATTAATTGATGTAAAAGTAGATTATTTTTAATTGACTAAAATACATAAACGTGAGTTAATACATAAATTTAAGGACCGAAATGACTATTACTGGAAAAAGAATTCGAAATGAAAGGCCCTTTTATTTAGCTTTCCTTTTATGACTTATTGAGTTAGGACACATATTTGACATCGGGCAAGCACTCATTTCCCAAACCAAAACCAAACCCATCACCGGAATCTTTCACTTCTGTCTTCTTTCACAGCCCTAACACTCGCCCAATTCTCCAACAAGGTCAGTTTCTTGTTTCAATTTTTGTTTTGTCAATTGTTTTTACTTTGATCCGTTTATTGTGTTTTTGTACTATTTGATACATTAGTTTACAGATCTTCCATGTTTTTTATGTTTTTATGAACATGCAAGCCATTTTTGTTTATGTTTTTTGCAGTTGGAAGGGCAAAAGAAATGATCTTTCTGGTTTCTAGGTAAGAAAATTTAGAAATGAAGTGCTGATTAGGGCAAAGTTGAAGTCTTTTTTTGAGGATTTTGAAGGGTTTATAAGTTGGTGTTATTTACTTTTTTGGGCTTTTAGTAATTATTGAAATGGAAGGAGGGTCTGGTAATAATTCTGTACCTCCTTCGTCTACTTTTGATAAATCTAGAGTTTTGGATGTCAAACCACTCCGTACTTTGGTACCTGTTTTTCCGAATAGTCCACAGAATCCTCCTTTTGTTTGTGCACCTCCTAATGGCCCTTTCCCGGCCGGGTTTTCGCCTTTTTACCCGTTTAATGGACCGCATTCCGCGGGTACTACCGTGGCTCCTGACCTCAACCAGCAGCAGACGCATACTCCAGCTCCTCTTCGCTCTTTCCGGGCGCCTGAATCCAATGGGAACTTTTCTAGTGCTAAGAGTGGAGATGGTTCTTCAGATGGAAGGCCAAAGCGCGCTGTAGGACGACCAAAGGCATCGGCTTCCGCTTCGCAAAAGAAGTATAAGAAAGACTTGGATTTTACGTTGTCGGTCTCTGCTAATTTTGTTGTGGGGATTTCTCCCGCGCAGAGGGATGATGGTGATAGGGAAGTGGTTAACAATATAATGATGAGGTTTGATTCCCTTAGGAGAAGGATTAGCCAATTAGAGGATTCTAAGGAAGCGACCAGTGGGTTGATTAAGCGTGCAGATTTGAAAGCAGGGAATGTCTTGATGAGTAAAGGGGTGAGGACTAATATGAGGAAGAGGATTGGAGTGGTACCCGGGGTTGAGATTGGGGACATTTTCTTTTTCCGAATGGAAATGTGTGTTGTTGGGTTGCATTCCCAGTCCATGGCTGGGATTGATTACATGATTGTTAGAGGTGATGTGGATGAAGATCCTCTGGCTGTAAGCATTGTTTCGTCTGGCGGGTATGACGATGAGGCAGAAGATAGGGATGTTCTGATTTATAGTGGACAGGGTGGTAATGCAAACAGCAACAAAAAGGAAGCAGCTGATCAGAAGCTTGAAAGGGGTAACCTTGCATTGGAAAGGAGTTTGCATCGTGCCAATGAAGTGAGAGTCATTCGAGGAATGAAGGACAGCTATAATGCAGCAGGAAGGATCTACGTGTATGACGGCCTTTATAAAATTCAGGAATCATGGGTGGACAAGGGAAAATCTGGGTGCAATATATTTAAGTATAAGTTGGCTAGAGTGCCTGGGCAGCCAGGTGCTTTCTCTGTTTGGAAATCAATTCAGCAGTGGAAGGAAGGGATTATTACAAGAGCTGGACTAGTTCTTCCAGACCTCACTTCTGGGGCTGAAAGTCAACCAGTTTCCCTTGTAAATGATGTTGATGAAGAAAAGGGACCCGCATACTTCACATATGTCCCTACTGTTAAGTACGTCAAATCTTTTAAACTATCCGAGCCTTCTTATGGATGCAACTGTCGCACTGCATGTGCCCAAGGTGATTTGAATTGCTCTTGCATTAGGAAAAATGGAGGTGACTTCCCTTATACAGCCAATGGAGTTCTTGTTAACAGGAGGCCATTGGTTCATGAGTGTGGTCCCACATGTCCATGCATTCCCAGCTGCAAGAACCGAGTGTCTCAAACTGGTTTTAAAGTTCGCTTGGAAGTGTTTAAAACAAAGGATAGAGGTTGGGGTTTGCGATCATGGGATCCTATTCGTGGTGGTACTTTTATTTGTGAATATGCAGGTGAAGTTATAGAAAAAGACAAGGCAAAGCAAGATGGAGAAGGTGACGATGATTATATCTTTGATTCAACCCGTGCTTATGAGCCATTCAAATGGAATTGTGAATCTGGACTAATAGAGGAGGATGAAAATGACATTGCTGAAGAACCCAATATCCCTTCTCCTTTAATCATTAATGCCAAGAATATTGGAAATGTAGCTCGATTTATGAATCATAGTTGTGATCCAAATGCTTTTTGGCAGCCTGTTGCATATGAAACCAACAATGAATCTTATGTCCATGTTGCATTTTTTGCAATGAAACACATACCCCCTATGACAGAGTTGACTTATGATTATGGGGTCTCACGCTCAGATGAGGCTGCAGATGACAATAACGTGCGACATGGAAAAAAGAAATGCTTATGTGGCTCCCGAAAATGTCGGGGTTCCTTTGCTTGAAGGTTGTCTACAACTAGCATGGTGGCTGGAAGCATATCATAGCTGAAAAGGTCTGTTATCATACCCAGTTCTTGTTTATTTTAAATATTTCATGTTGATATAAGATATTATTTGCTTTGGTTTCTACAGGCTTACTTGATTTTCTGAAGTTGGATATTGCTTGTCTATATATATATATATATAAAAAAAATATATGCATATAAGACAACATTTATGTTTATAGTATGTAAGTAATTTGGGGAAGATATTAAGCTATGTGAAGAATCTAAGAATAAAACTTTTTCCAAATTGACATTCTAGCGCTTTATAAGTGGTGTATGTTACTCATGTGTTTAGCTGCATCAAGAACTTGATACTTGTTTTCCTAGGAATTGTTTTGTTTTTTTGGAAGAAGCACCTATAGGTTGCTAGCGTGTTAATCTTTAAGATAAAATAGGTTTGTACTTAAGCTAGTAGACCTTTACTTGGTGTGTTGTGTAGTGAAATTAATTATCAAGATGCGCTTGTAGAAATAAAAAAGGGAGGACACTCAGGCATAGGTGTGTATAAACATTTGGAAACAGTAATAGATTGGGCTGCATGTGAAGTTTCTAAGATGGGGAATTACATGTGAGCTTTTGAGGTCCATTTGGTTCAAGGTCAGGAATAAAAACAAGAATAAGAATGAGAATTGATGTAGTAAATTATTTGGTTGAGTAGATAATAGGAATGAGAAATAAAGAAAAAGTAATTGAAATTAATTGTCATGATGGATGGGAATCTTATTCCAATTAATTTTTTCCAAGCAAACACAAATAATGGGAAACATTCCCTTCTTTGTTTTCATTCCTTCCAAAATTTAGTGAATCGAACCACCCCTAAGAGAGGAAGGGTTGTTTTGCATAATTTGGCTGTTTTAGCATCGACCTTTAGATGCAGCAGATGAAAGTCATTGGATTACTGTAGGAGCAGGAGAAAAATTAGAATTATATGTGGCCTTGCTAGCCTCGAGTACAAATTTGTTTGTCTTTGAATTTTTGAAAGCGATTTTTTTAGCTTTCTTAAAATGTAATTATCAATTTTCACAGTCAGTGGATATGTACGTTGCTGCCCTACACTGAAATGCTTTTATCTCCCATGAATGTGATTTTTACAATGTTCTGTGGTCTCTTTCTGTCTATTCTTTAACTTTTCTGCTTGTCTCTGTCAATGTTCTTCTGTGTCTTCCAACCCGGCTGTATCTTTCTATGATTGGCCTTCTTGGAATTTAAACTCCATGATGTTGCATCCTTATGAGGGAGCTATTTTGACAAAAAAAATCATAATCCTCATGATGTTGATTCCAGTGTGGGCCTAGCTTGGATGGCTAAGGCACCTCTAAGTGCACCAAGAGATTGTGGGTTCGAACCACGCCTCTGTAACTAACAAACTAACAATTGAGACTCTAAAGAGTCGATTACCATCTTTGACAAAAAATAATAATATGAGGGAGCTATTTTGTCTTATAAATAAGTGGAAGCATTTAGCATGCACATTTTGACAAATAACCTTTTTTCAGTTTTTCCTACATCTATTATTAAATCATTACCTGAGTGGCAGATTTGTCATTTCTTTTTTATTAAATGGAATTTATCCTCTGAGCAATGATTTTAAACTGGCAGATCTGTTTTTTGTTTGCAGTGAAGGATTCATAGTTGATTAGACATATTTATTTTATTGGTTGCGTAACATTTAGCCTGTCTCTTGCTTGCGCGTTCTTTATATTGTTCCTAAGACTCTGATCTCATGTACTCGCACAGCTGAATTCATTCCAGCAACTGCAAGAACTATGCATGTTCCGAGCATCATATGGGCACAGCATTTTTAAATGTTAGTTTTCTTCTTCCAAGCTTTACTAGCCAGGTAGGACAGATCCTCTTTTTTTAATGGCAGACTCAGCTTGTGGCGTCCGAAGATAGGACCCCTGCCATCTAATTTTTGTTAAGGAGTGTAAGTTAGATTTTGGTGGAGCAGGGACAGAATCAAAGTAGTATTGCGGTGCTTGTATTTGTAATTTTAAGGTATTTTGTACTATATTTTCAGTGCGAGTCCCTGAAATGTTCAACCTTTTGTATCATTTGTGTACAACCCCTCTCATACTTTCTGCACTTGGTAGTAAGACAGTGTGCTGCTGAATACTTGCCACTCATTGAATTTTCACATAATGAGAATTCTTACATCTTGCAATAAAAGCCTCATTCAAGAGTAGTAAATAAGTAGACTTTTCTTTCTGATGGATACATGTAAACACAGATTCTGGCAGCTTTAAAGTAATTCTGTTGGGTAATTGATCCTGAAGATCACTGAACTTTCGAGTTTTTTCATTTCAGTCATTAAACTATTTTTTTTCATTTTGATCACTGAACTTTCATTTTTTTTCATTTTGGTATTTTTCGGCCAAAATTGCTTAGGTGGCAGCCGGAATTAATTTTTTTTAACCTGAAAACTTGCCATATATGCATTATTTGATCTAAAAACTCATTTTCAAAGTGAAATTATGTATATGTGATAAATCTTTAAAGTAAAACTTGTAAAATCCGGTTGTCATATGTCAACTTCCGGCTGCCACCTAAGCATTTTTGACCTGAAATATCAAAATGAAAAAAAATGAAAGTTTAGTGATCAAAATGAAAAAAAAAATAGTTTAGTGGCTAAAATGAAAAAACTCGAAAGTTCAGTGATGGTCAGGAACAATTACCCTAATTCTGTCACTTTACAAGACGATCACAAACTGAAAATTTGAGGTCAATCTGGTTTGATTCTTTCTTACAAATCAAAAACACAATTCAACTCATTTGGATAGATAGAAAGCTATTGGACCGATTAAATCGTAAAAATCATTTGGTATTTTGTTTACTTGTTCTGTTTTTATGTATATCGTAAAAATCATAAAGAATTTAGAACATTGCCTTGGCCTAGCTGATGCATATATGTTCAAACATTACAGCAAACAAAATCATTTTTCAAGATGGTGTCAAAAGTTTGTGAAGGCCACTAATTCACAACAGAATTTCTAGCTTTCCCTATCCTTGGCTAAAAAGGCGCACCAAAGAAACATAAGATGTCAGCTCACCCCTTGAAGCACAATCTTGCATTTTTTGAAGGGAACAGACAGCACAAGAATAATATTCACCTGCACTGGAATGGATACAACAAAATCTTGGATTGGTTTACTGCCATCCATGTCTCTTCATGGTTCATCATTAGTTTCCATTATAAACTTCACCCTCTTGGCATGCCGCTTATCCTCTTTATCGGATTTCTTTAGGCATGATTTAATGCTGGGCGAAGGGACTCGAAACTTGGATTCACTTCGTTTCTCATCTGGTCGAAGCCAGAACAGAACATTTCCTCCTCCATATAAAACTTTCTTCCTCTTTGCATACTGATAAGCAGTCGCCGCATCAAGATGGCTTAAGAAAACCACCTGAGCAGAACGCAACCGCGTACAGATTTTGGTTTTATGCGAATCTATTTTTCCAAATCGACTGAATTTCCTTATCAAATCCTCCTTGGATGGAAGATTGGAATCTTTAGGAAACTTGATGTGCAAATTTAGATAGTCCGAGTCCCAGAGAGCATCAAGCCCCGATTGTTTTTCTACTTCTTCGGGTATAACAGTTACGTCAGAACTAACCTGTGTCTCATGCTTCCTATCATCAATAGAGCTGCCTCTAATGTTTGCATAGGTTATAGTGTCGGTGCTGTAATGATCTGTAGGATCGGGAGCGGGCAAGTACTTTATTGTTTCTGCACTTGCACTTGATGTACTGGATTTAGATCTTATTCTGAATCTGTGTAGAAAATCATATGCACCATTGAAGAACCTCAAGAAAATATCCGAGAGAGCAGGCTTTGAGATCAAAGCATCACATAAACGTATATTGTCCTTAGTTTTCTCTTCCTCAATGTTAACATTAGCTCCATTGGACGAGGAGAGATGCTTAGTCTTGTACCGCTTATAACAAAAATCAGAATCAATGTGATCATCATAAGGCCTTTTCAACTCCGAGAAGTTAATAGAGCTTGCCGCATAAGGTTTCATGAGGGCCAAAACATTTCTACCATTATTCCCGTCAAGACTTCTTATATATCGAGGGCGACAACTGCTGCTGTGAGAATGTGAGGATTTTTCAAACATGGAATTCAAGCCAGTTTGGCATACCGAATTTCTGAAAAACAAAACATTCTTTTTCACTGTGCTCAAGCATTGCCTGTTTAAATATTGTGAATCTAAAGCAAGAGAACGCAACATTAGTAGCATCTCATGTACTGATGGTGTCTTTGTCAGCTCAGTTTCATTCCATGACCTGAAGTCAGTTTGATCCTTATTCGGCAGTTTGAAGTCGAGCTGTGGAGTATCAGATTTTTGAGCTACCGGTTTACCTAAAAAGAAAACAGAAAGAAGAAACACAATAACGCATGATATTCAAACAAAGTTAGAAAAATGCTGCTGCAGAAAACAATGCTACTGTGCAGTTCATCCTAAAAACACGAGAGAGGTCAATTAAGTGAAGTATTTACTTTAACGGGATGTGGTTTCCTCGTAAGCAAAAACTAAATAAAACACAGATAAAGCAAGCATAAAACATCATCCACACAATGAGACTAACACTGTAGAAAGTGCATGAAACACTGCTACTTAAAGTCATCCCTAGCTAGCACATTTCACTTTCATACCAACTTATGTTCCATCTTTGCTCGAAACTAATCAAGCACTATCATTGCAGTATTACCCAAAGACCCCCTAAATCTTATCAACACAATGTCACTAACACAGTAACACAAATGAAACAGCTACAGAAAATCAACAAACACAAACTTAAAGAACCAAAAAAGAAAATCAAAATCACCCAATTCAATCACTATCACAGCCAATCATCAATCACTTCAATTATTTTTAAACTTTACTATGAAAGAACATAAATAGGCAAATATTGCCCATACGGGTTTGGTCAGGTGGTCTAAGTCTCAGCCATCTGGGCGCTATGATTACTGATTAAAATTCCGGCTACATGGGATTGGACTACTGGACATTATAGCCCGGAACTGTCAGGTATGTGAGCTTGTGGACAGTCGACATCCCGGGATTTAATAAATAGTCAAGTACCCAATTGGGTTATTAATATTAAATGAAGAAAAACTTCCACTTACCAACAATAAAACGGCGAAAAGCATGAATCTTGGCAGCCATACCAACAGCATAAATCAAATCAGAATCACCAACAAACGGTTCAACCGCCACATCAAGAACAAACCCTAAAACCGCCCCACTCTGAAACAATTTCTCCCTCCTCGGAATTTCCGCTTCTCTTCTCGAAATCAAGAAATGGCAAGAGCAGCATTTCAAGCTCGAATAAACTTTACTGGCAATCAATTTCAAAGCAAAATCCAATAACTTATCTCCCTTGCTACCCTTCTCAACAGTCTTAACTAAAGACTCGTAGTTTTCTTGAAAAGAACAGACGTCCGTATCAAGAATGTAACGGGAGGAGTTGGTGAAGAAGGAAACTAAAACCCAGTGAGCTTTGATGCTTAAAACAATGGCGGGCCGCCATTTTTGGGGGTGTATTCGCACTTTTGCCCATATAATTCCCCCTCTTTTAAAACCCATATTTTGTTCTTGTTTCATTGTTTGTGTTTAATTTTGTTTGAGAGAAATCGATTAAGTTTTTACTGTTTCGTTTTCCCGCGATTTTTGTTTCTACTTATCCCGCTAATATATTCTGTAATAGTAGATGATAAATTATGATGGGTGACAATTCGTATAAAACACTGATTTATATAGATTTTTTTTTAAAAAAAAAACATTAAAATTATTTTTGTTAGATTGCATTATATTTTTAAAATTTATTATTGTAATTAAAGATAATATCTAAAATATATAATTTTGCCAAATCTAAAATAGTAAATAACTGTATAATTTAATTAATAAAAATAATATCTAAAATATATAATCACTTTAATAGTAAATAACTGTTTATAATTTAATTAATATCTATTAATTCAAGATAATATATAAGTATTATAATTTTTAAAAATTATATTGAATTAAATGATGTAAGTTCTATTTTTATACAAAAAAAGCAAAAAAAAATGACTCTAATGCTAATCTCAAATATTACTTACTTAGTTTTTTTTTTGTGTTTTTTGAATTTCAATTATGACTTTTATATTCTTCTGTTAACAAAAAAAAAATAGTGATACATTTATTTCCATTAAATAATTTGATATAACACTCTTTTCTTATCATAAGACTCTATCGTGGAATGATTTTTAACAAAAAAAATATATAAACGATCTTAATATTTACTCCGCTTTTCACTTAGTCATTTAATATTTTTTTATCTCAATTATGACCTTAATAATAAAATTTATATTTTTAAACACAATAATTGACGGAATTGAATATCTCTATTAACGAATATGACGTGGCATTAATTTAAGAACTTGTGGACATTCAATATACTGGTTTAGCTAAATTAATACAAAAATTAGATAGCATCATTAACATTTTTTTACCATAGCTTTTATAATTAGTGAAAGTAAAAAAATTAGAGTTTCTTAAGTGGTGGCATATGGATATTCGCTTTGGAGCTATACGATACCTTAGGTGGTAGCTGTGGATCGAGAACCGAGATTTATATTTTGATTTTTAAAAAGATGATAACAAATTATCAATTTCATCTAATTTTTTAAAAAAAATTAGTAAATTTTGCCAAATCAGATTTGTACATGCTCGTAAGTTTTATATTAGTTCATAAAGACGTCAAATTCCGCCAATTGTTGTGTTTAAAATATGTATTTTATTAAGGTCGTAAATGAGATCTAATAAATATTAATGACTAAGTGAAAGTTAGAGTAAATTTATGATCCTTTTTGTACATTTTTGGAAACAGTCATATGTCACATAAGAGCATCTCCAATGGTCTTTTTAAAATTGACAAACTCTTTAATTTAAAGAGTTTGATCAATAAATTAAAGTCCAATGAACTCTCTAAAATTTAAATTTAAAAAAGAGAGTGAAAATAGCTCTCTATATGTGGGGAGCCATTTTTATTTTCTATTTCATTTTCAAAAAGATAAACTTTCAAATTTTAAAATAAGTTAGTTATTTTTCATTTGAAATATAATATTTTATATTTTTGAATTTAAAAACTGAATAAGTAAACCAATATTATTAATATTTTAATATCATTTATAATAATAAAAATAAAATAAAGAGTTATTATTAGAGAGTTATTGGAGTAAATTTAAATATATTACTCTTTATATTAAAGGTACTCTTTATTTTACTAAATATGCTTTTTAAAATAAAGAACACCATTGGAGATGCTCTAAGAGTCTTGCGGTAAAAAAAGAGCGTCACATCATATTAGTTAACGGGAATGAATGTTCCAGCTGTGTTGTATGTTTTTTTGTTAACAGACAAAATACGAAGATCATAATTGACATCCGAAAAAAAATATAGGAACCAAGTGAGATTTGAGATAACGTGTAGGGTCATTTTTGTACCATTTTTTTTTTTTTTTATTATATATATACATACGTACACACACCACATATACACTCCAGACACCATATAATTTGAGAAAAAAAAATATGTATAAGCAAATAAATTTTTAGTGTCTATTAAACATCTCTCTATTACATCCTTCTTGAGGTTAAGACAATTTATTTGAACTTGCATTTTTTTATAATGGTCTCATAGTTCTGCTGATGAGTTTTTATATCTTTTTCTTACTGTGTGTCTCTTTCCAAGCTAAAGGAAAAGATTCCACTTTCTTCATCTCTTATTATCCTCGAGGCACTTTATGTATTCGTTTAGTAATAACGAGTGGAATAAACAGCGAATAGAGTACATAAGTCCCTTTGAAGATAGAGACGAGCAACCCGACTCTTTAGTGAATGTGATCAAGAGCACGCAGTGAACTTGACCCACTAATCATCACCTGAAGCGAAACAAAAAAATGGGGATCCCTTCATTCCCAACCCGGCCGCTCTATCAACAATTTGTAATAAAAAAAAAAACTTATGTATAGGTCTAATTTTTTTTCCAAAATCTTCTACTTTATCATATATATTGGCAAAAATTAATAAATTTAAAATATATTTAGTTCTAATTAGTTATTCGGTATGTAAACACCATCAATGTAAAAATTTCATACATAAAATAAAAATGTGAGGCCATAAGGGATAAAAATATATTAGGTGATATTACATATAACCTTTCAATTTCAAATTAGAAACAGGAATTATTGAATGGAAGGTGCTTTATTCTAGTTTTGGGTACTTATCAAGACACCTTGGCTTATATGGGTTGTGACTTGACTTTCTATTTCTATTTGTTTAGTCCAATTGCAATTTTCAAAGATCAAGTTGAAAATGTTTATAAATTTCACAAAACCTGCTTGTCACATACAAAAATAAGATTCATACGTTGGAAAATAGTAAATTCAAAGTTCCAAATTGAGATTTATTTAAACTGAATGACCTTTGGGTTGAACTTATGAACATCAACATCTTTGAACATTTGTTAATTCTAGTGTGTCCAACGATTTCAAATGTTTGTCCTTTATATTAATATATTTTTTATTTTTTATTTCTTAAGGCTTAATAATTAAAAGATACTCCACCTTTTTTTTATAACCCGAATTTATAAAATCATCAATTTTAGTCTCTTTTGTTTAGTTTTAATTATAGGCATTTGTTTAAATTAGAGTGAAAAAGTTTTCAAAAATACTTTCATGTTTGAATTCTTATGATAAAAAAAAATCAAATTGCAATAAACAATATAAAGGATATATATGAACAAATATTTACAATTGAAATTAAAAATAAAAAAATAAGCTAAAATTGGTAATTTTAAATATTTAGACCATAAAAAAGTCAAAAAGGTGAAATATTTCTAGACAATTAAACCTTCTTTTAATTATATACTTGAAAGATTTTATTTGAATAATCTTTACAATTAAATAAATTAAACATGAATTCCTCAAATGAGATCTATTGAAAGGTGTGATCTATTACCAATGAGTTATCTCAAATGGTATTAACGTTTGATATCAATTTGTTAAGTCGTGCGTTCAATTTTTCTCACAAACTTTTTTCTTTTCAATTATAAAAAAAGAAAGAAAGGTGTGGTTTATTAAAGTAAATTCATCCACTCAAATCAAAAATTATAAAAACAATTATTATGACTGACACGCAAAGAGATTTAATTTAATTGATCCAATTGAGCGGATTCAATTATAAACGAAATAAAAATATGTAAATAACCGAAACTACAGCTAATACCGTTCTCTAAAAAATTGTATTAAAATTAAGAATAATAGCAAACTGTAAATATTTTAGAATCATGAAGGCTTTTAAAACACAATCATCTTGACGGCAACTCTAAGCATAACATGATGAAAGAAAAGTTTGTGCCAAGCAACAAGGATCATTCAGTTTTGTATTAAAAAAAAAACTAGTAATTATGTGCTATAAGGGGCAGTGATGTGCATCGGCCGGTTCAATTCTGAATTAAAATAGAATTAACCGTAATCAAATTTAAAATAATAATAATAATATTATAACTATAATCGAAATATGTATAATAAAAATAAATAATTTTGGTTATTTAAAGAATTATAATTACTAAAAAGTAAAAATGAATTAAATTAATTTTGGTGTTAATATTTAATTATAATAAGGGTTAATGTCATAAAAATTCATCAACTTTACATGTTTTCTTATTTTAATTACGCAGTTTAAATTTTTTCATTTTCATGCACGAACTATCACTTTTTCTCAAATTCATGCACGGTGATGATGTGTCACGACTCTATTGGTGTAATTTGTTGAGGTGGAGGTTATTTTACATTAATGAATGAGTGCTACCTCAGCACCGTGCATGAATTTGAGAAAAAGTGGTAGTTCGTGCATGAAAATGAGAAAATTTAAACTGTAAGATTAAAATGAGAAAACATGTAAAGTTCGTGATTTTTTTTAATATAAATCTTTATAATAATCATTTAAAAATTTAGAAGACAAATGGACATTCAATCCTATAAAAACTTACGATAGCACCTTGAATATTTAAAAATTTACAAAAAGAACGTTATATATATGCTTTAATTTAATTAATTCAGTTTTGTTCGTTTAATTCAAAAATTTCATATTAAAAATTTAGCTGAACCAAATTAATTAGTTTTTTTTTTTAAAATGTCAACCATAACCTTTCTGGATTAACAGAAAATGAAACTAAATTAAAGTTAAAATTGGATTAATTTGGTTATGGCTGCACACTCCTAATGAGGGGGTTGACCATTGAGCAGTTTAGGCAAATTTAATTTCTGGGTTTGTTGCAACTTGCAAGCATTGCCTATCTGTCTGCTTACCAATTTCACAAAATAGAAATTCCAAAGATAAGTACAACCAACACCCTGCCCACTAAATGACAATATACCATCATTCACTCAAATTAATTAACCATTCAAATCAGTGCATTATTAAAAAATACTAGTAATCTTATTTAAATAAAAATTATACTCTAATACCATTATGAAATTTTATTCTTCAGATAATAATTATTCATATAGCTCTTTTATATAATAGAATTCGAATCTGGTACTTTCGGATTTAAGCAACACCTCCCAGTTAGTATTTTAAAATTGAACCAATGGTAAAATTTATCAGTTCATAATTCAATCGGTTCAACCATCATTTTTAACTAAATAAATGAACAATAAGTATATTTCTATAGTACATATCTAACATTTTTAAAATTGATCCAATAGTCAAACCTGTTTAGCCATCGATTTCCATTTAAACTACCAGTTAAATCGATTTAACAAAATTAAATAAAACCGTCGGTTCATATATCATTTCAATCTGTATTCTCCGGTTTATTCGGGTAGGACCAAATTTCCGACTTTAAAGCCAGTTAGACCGAATTTATCTTTTTTGATCACTAATCTAATCCAAACGATTTTATAGTTTAGCTAATATAATGGTCTATGATTATTTCAAATTCAAGGAGGTTTAATTAAATAAATTGATTTTTTACAAAAATCAAACCAATCAAACATCCGATTTCCGATTGAACCGGCCGGTATGACTCGTCCTCAAAACATTGCTTCCAATTGTAAAAACACTATGATACAGTTTCCATTCATAGAGAAAGTTAGATGCAATCCAAAAACACAAAAACAAAAGCAAATGGTAATAATTAAACACTAATAATAATTAAAACAAAGCATGGTGGGTTTAGTCATCAATCAATCAATCAATCATAATCCCAAAGAAAGAGTCCAATCCATCTCCATTTCCACCACCACCACCACTACCACCACCACCACCATCAGCCACTACCAGCCGCCCACAAAAGTAAACGCTTAATAATAATATTCATATCACAAAATGATGCTTCTTTATGAATATTTGTATTTTAATATCATTAGTGACCAATCGTCAGCCTCACACACTCTCTCTCTCTAAATTTATTATCTTTTCCTGCTTTTAGTCAATGGCTTTTTTACAACTCCCATCTCCAAATCTTTGTATCAGTTTGCTTAGATACGGGCTAATTATGTTCTTATGGGAACGATGGTGAAACATGTTAACTTTTCAGTTATGGTCTCGTCTATTCTCGTACTGGTTTTCTTACTTTTGATTCATTCTTGCTATGTTGGAGCTGTCTGTAATCAAGATGATCATAATTCTCTCTTGGTTTTCTTGTCAAACACGTCAGCTTCACCTCCTTTGAATTGGCTTTCTTCTGATTCTGTTGATTGCTGCTCTTGGGAAGGTATTGTTTGTGATGGAGATGATCGAGTTGTTGGTGTTTTGCTGCCTTTTAGAGGTATCAGTGGAACTCTACCGGATTCTGTTCCTAATCTGACTCGTTTGAGTAATCTCAACCTGTCTCATAATGGCCTGACCGGTCGGGTTCCGGCCGGATTCTTCTCTCTTAGTAGTCTCCAGATTCTTGATCTGAGCTACAATCGTTTCCATGGAGATTTGCCATCAATTGGTGATAGCAGCAACAGAACTATGGCTATCCAAGAAGTGGACTTATCTAGCAATCAGTTTGATGGGGTAATTCAATCCAATTCATTTCTTCAGTTTGCTGGAAATTTGAGTAGATTCAATGTCAGCAACAACAGCTTTACAGGCCGAATTCCATCTAATATATGTCTTGTTTCTTCGCGCACCATGACGGTTCTTGACTTCTCCAACAATGATTTTAGTGGAGAAATTCCACTGGGGATAGGTAAATGTTCCAATCTGAGGATTTTCTCTGCAGGTTTCAATAATCTATGGGGGAGTATTCCTGAAGATATTTACCAAGCAGTCATGCTTGAACGACTCTCCTTGCCTCTCAACAATCTATCTGGTAACATCAGTAATGCACTGGTGAACCTAAAAGACCTCAGGATTCTTGATCTTTATTCCAATAATTTGGCTGGCACGATACCTCAAGATATCGGCAACTTAACCAACTTGGAACAGCTGCAGCTTCATATCAACAAGCTCACTGGAACAATCCCGTCATCACTAACAAACTGTATCAAACTTGTTACACTAAATTTGCGGGTGAATTTGTTGAAAGGGAAGCTCTCTGAGTTTGATTTCTCCAGGTTCGGCCAACTCAGCATCCTAGATCTTGGTAACAATAACTTTACAGGTACTTTGCCCACAACCCTTTATTCATGTACTAAGCTAGCTGCCGTTAGACTTGCCTTTAACCAATTGGAGGGGCAGTTTTCACCTGATATACAAAAAGTGGAATCATTGTCTTTCTTGTCCGTTTCATACAATAACTTGACCAATCTTACCGGGGCTATCCAAATTATGATGGGTTGCAAGAACCTCACTACTTTGATCCTCTCGGTGAATTTCTTAAATGAAAAAATACCAGATGATCAAGACATAGGAGACTTGAATGGATTCCAAAATCTCCAAGTTCTTGCAATTGGCGCTTCCAAACTCTCCGGCCAAGTGCCCACATGGCTAAGGAAACTCAAGGACCTAGAGGTATTGGACTTATCTGTTAATCGACTTACAGGCTCTGTTCCCAGTTGGTTGGCTGGTCTAGAAAACCTGTTCTACCTAGAATTGTCCAATAATCTCCTTACAGGTGGATTGCCAAAGGAACTTGGAGGATTGCAGACACTAGCATCACGCGGGGCAAATGAACTAATAGACCGCAGTTATCTACCTTTGCCTGTGTTTGCGCAGCCTGCTAATGCTACCTATCAGCAGTACAATCAGCTCTCTAGCCTGCCACCAGCTATATATGTGGGAAACAACAGGCTCAGTGGTGAAATCCCTAAAGAAATTGGCCAACTGAAGTTTATTCATGTGCTGGATCTCAGAAATAACAACTTCTCTGGCAACATTCCTGATGAATTATCAAATCTCACCAACTTGGAGACATTGAATCTTGCTGGAAACCAACTTTCTGGAGAAATACCTGCGTCACTAAGTGGTCTGCATTTCTTGTCTTCATTCGATGTCTCCGATAATGATCTTCAAGGACCTATACCATCTGGAAGTCAGTTTGATACATTCCCAGCTTCCAGCTTTGTAGGGAATCCTGGATTATGTGGTCTTTCTATACAGCGTTCTTGCTCAGGTTCATCAGGGCCCGGCCACCGTTCTGCACATAAAAACGCAAATGTGAAACTTATTGTTGCACTAGTTGTTGGAGTTTGTTTCGGAACTGGTTTACTCATTGCTATACTAGCACTGTGGATATTGTCCAAGAGAAGGATCATTCCAGGAGAGGACTCTGACGATGTAGAGATGGACAGACTACCCAACAACTCCGATTCTGGATTTCCTCCTGAAGCCGGCAAGGATACAAGCCTAGTTATATTTCCAAACAACACAGAAGAGATCAAGGATCTAACCATTAGCGAACTCTTAAAAGCCACTGATAATTTCAATCAAGCAAACATTGTTGGCTGTGGAGGCTTTGGTTTGGTCTACAAAGCAACATTTGCAAATGGGGTCAAGTTGGCTGTCAAGAAACTCTCGGGAGATACAGGACTCATGGAAAGAGAGTTTAAAGCTGAAGTAGAAGCTCTCTCCACAGCCCAACACGAGAACGTGGTTTCCTTGCAGGGTTATTGTGTGCACGAGGGCTTTCGACTGCTTATATATTCCTATATGGAGAACGGAAGTCTGGATTACTGGTTGCACGAGAAGCCTGATGGGGCATCCAAACTAGATTGGCCAACTCGACTAAATATTGCCAGGGGCGCCAGTTATGGTTTGGCTTATATGCACCAGATATGCGAACCACACATTGTCCATCGCGACATCAAGTCCAGCAATATCCTTCTTGACGATAAATTTGAGGCACACGTCGCAGATTTTGGATTGGCCAGATTGATTCTTCCTTATCAAACTCATGTGTCAACCGAGCTAGTCGGTACTCTAGGTTACATTCCCCCAGAGTATGGACAAGCATGGGTAGCCACATTAAGAGGCGATATGTACAGTTTTGGGGTCGTTATGCTCGAGCTGCTCACAGGAAAGAGACCTGTGGATGCTTTCAAGCCAAAGATGTCGAGGGAACTCGTTGTCTGGGTCCAACAAACAAGAATCGCGGGTAAACAAGACGAAATCTTCGATCCCCACCTGAAGGGGAAGGGATTTGATGATGAGTTGTTGCAAGTGCTAGAGTTGGCATGCATGTGTGTCAACCAAAACCCATTCAAGAGACCAACCATCAAGGAAGTTGTAACCTGGCTAACCAATGTGGGAGCACACAGACACCAAAATATGAGCTAATGTAAATGCCTTAATGCACATAATATTTTGAAAAGATGAATATAGCTGCACAAAATGTGGGTTTATGAATGCAGTTTTTTATATCATTTTGCTATTGTAAATAAGAGTTTATCATACTGCTTTGAAGATGTACAGAAAAAGTTATACAATTAAACTAATATAGTAGATGTTAGCTAAGAATCTGTATTGGAGCAGAAGATCGTTTTGCGAAAAATTACTTGCAACACAAGCATTTTAACAAACACTTAACATGCAAAATAATGTCCTACGAATATATCACAAAACAGAAATAAATATGTAATGTATCAATGCTTATAATGTGAAGGAAAAAGGGTTACCTGAGAACAAATTGAAATATCCATAGAAAGCTTAGACAGTTATATTAATGGTTGCTTGAAATTTGGCAAAACCTAAAGCTCTTTTATTTGGTTTAAGTTCAAAACTTGGATATTAAACTCCCCGGTTAAAGGGTATTAAAATTCAAATCACTAAAAAACAATCAATAACTTATCGAATTATTTCTCAGGGAGGTCACCGTCTTTAAAAAAAAAAGTCATTTATCGTAAATTACAAAACAGGTAAGTTATACCCTTTTGTTAAAAAAAGATAGTGAATTGTAAACCTTTTTGTAATTCTGGCATGTCACATAGTATTAAATGCACAAAGTTCAGTGCGTTTTGCTTCACGTGACATCCGGTGAAATAGTTTGATAAGTTAGTGACTGTTTTTTAACGATTTAAATTTTAATATCTTTTTTATAATATCCTTCCAAACTTTGCCAAAACAATTTATCTGAAAATGGAAGATAAGAAAAGAAAATATCGCCGTTTGTTCAAACTACTAGTGGTTTAAAGGGGATAAAGAAAAATGAGGATAGTGTCAATCTGGTTCTCGAACTTGTCTCTTGGACTTGAATAAATTATTTTTAACTTATTAAAAGACAAAAAATATTTAGAAATTTATTGAAAGATAAAAAATTGAACCATCAAAAATATTTTATTTCGAAAACAATCCGAGAGTCATAAACATAAGAACCGCCTGTTCGCCCTATCAAACAACAACAAAAATGAGAGGGAAAATCCTAACCTATAAGGGAGTTTTCTAAAAAAATGTGAAAAGAATATTTAATCGCGTAACTGAGACTTCTTAAATTAAGGAGGTTTTCAGTTTCATCTTAACGCGTTTTTTTAAAAATTAGATTCAAAATTATTAATTTTTTTTATAGAGAAAGTCAAGCAAATCGACATGAACCGATCAATAAGTTGTCTGTCGTCGGATCCTGATAAACGATATGCGGTTGTATCTATTTTTTAATTAATTAAAGGGGTATTTTTATGGGTTTGCTTTGATATTCATACCGTTGTATTAAATAATAAGAGATCATGGGGAAATTCAACCGCTAGTACCAGTTTTTTCTGATCTGATTGACTGGGATGCTTCGACTTCAGCTTGAATATCAATTGGGTTCGTCTTCTTTCCATGTCATGGGTTTGGTACATAGTCTCCCCTACTTCCAATTGTAAAAGCACTATATTATAGTTTCCATTCCTGGTAAAGTTTACATAGCCAGAAATAATTAATTATAGGCCATGTTTGGTTCATGAAATGGAATAACATAAAATAGATTAGTTTTTTTTTTTTTAAGGAATGAAATAGATTAGTTATTCAATAAAGAATGAAAAAATCATTTTTTAATTTTTGAGAGGAGTACTTATTCCACAAAATCATGAAATAACAATTACAGGAAATACCTATTCCATAACCAAAGCAAAGAATTTTCATTTTATACGGAATAGCTATTCCATTCCGCACCTATTTCATGAACCAAACATGGCCATAATTTCATATAAAAAGCACCAGAACCACATATATTATTTTATATACAATCATACTAATTTTTTTTAGAGATGTATAACTTAATAATAAAATTGCAAGAATTTTCAAAAATATACATTTACATTTACATTTTAATTTCATAATTTCTCATTTTAAAATTTAAATTAGATAAAAACCAATTTAAAATAGTATATGTAGCTCGTAATTGTTTAACTATCAAAAAAACATTTGCAATTATCAAAAATTTGCTAACGCTTTATAATATTTAAGCATTGTGTATTTTTTCTTGAAATTTGTACATGGTTTAATAAAAAAAGGATAACAATTAGGCCATAGTGGAGAAATAGTTGAAATATTTTTAAGTCTTTCGAATTGTAAAATTAGCGCAATGGAAGGTTGACGAGTCTTATATCAAGAGCTATTTCAGCAACTTTACTGAAGAAATAGATCCGTCCTTCATAAGCTTATAGAAACAGAAAATACATTCACGTATCCTTTAGCTTGGTCGGTTTGGAATTCTTTGTTAAACAAAATTGAAATTGTGACCTTTTTTTTTCTCGAAAAATTGCAAGGATTTTTATCAACAATGGTTAGCATTAGCTGGTTTTAGATACAGACAATTATGAGCAATAGTTTGATTCTTTTGTGTTTGAGATATTTGGAAAATTCAAAACAGAAGGATGTTCACACAAGAATTAACATAATTTAATTTATTTTTTTGCATGTTAATAAGCGTGTGATTCATTATAAATCACATAATCTGATCTTTTTGTATAATGGTAATGACATTTTTAGAAACATAGCTCTTTTTGCTAAAGAGTTCTTACCTTTCATTTTTTTGTGGTTGAGCTAATATAATAATCATTTATCAAAAAAAAAATTGTAAAATCAGATTTGACATGGATTAAGTATTGTAATTCCATAAAAAAATAGTTTTTCATTGCTTTCTTATCATGCCAAATTTATTTTGATAAATTAAATGAAAAATGATTTTTTTTTTAAAATCTAATGTAGTAATAAACTCAATATTAATTAATAAAATAACTTTTAAAAATAATTTTAATTTTAATTATAGATATTGTAAACGATATTATAACTAATATTAATAAATGAATATTGAAATTTTCACAAATGTTATTATATGATATTTTATAGTGACTTTTAATATATGTCATAGTAAATATATTCAAATGTTAATTTAATGATTACCAACATTTGTATAGCCTATACAATTTAGCATTAGATTCTCATAATAATTAATAAAAATCAGCAATTTATGATATACTATACTTTCATTTTACTGCTATAATACTGAATGAAAGAAAGCACTGATAAGTTATTTTTTTTATTTAAACTAAATATTATAACTATACTTTCATTTTTGAACATTTAAATTATTAACTTTTTTTATTTAAACTAAATATTTATAAATATAATAATATAAATAATTTATATTATATTAAAAAATAAATTTAAATATTAAATTATTTAGTCTCAGATAAAATTAAATAATTTAATTGCAATAAATAAATTACATTCGATTAGTATAATTAAAAATTAAATAATTTGTAAATTTTTTATACTTAATAAATTATAGTATTAATAATATTGTATACATGAAAAATTAATTATAATTTTTATTTAAATTATATTTTTAGTCAGTTATATTCATCAAAAAAACATTAATGTGTAATAATTATAATATAAATTGTTAATATATTTGTTTTTTTTATAATATTATACATTTAAAATCTATAATCATTTTGAAAATAAGAATATATAATTAGAAATAATATTATAGTATCTTTTTAATTTATTATTAAATCATATTAATGAATATCAAATTATATAATGAGATTACATTTATATGTGTTAAAAGGGTTATCTACAATTACTTTGTCTTTTTAAAGTAAAATTTATCTTGTTTATTTTTCACCATTGGATGATTTATTATTATTTTCATCTAATATTAAAATTACAAAAGTAAACTAAAAAAAAAGATAACTGTGAAAAAAAGTCATGTTATATATATATATATTCCCTTTCTTAGTTCGAAACGGTTAGGTACAGTTCAATTCGGTTTTTGGTACGAGGATCTACCTAAGATCTAGATCCGTCCTAATAATATTTTTGGTATAGTCTGGTTCGAAAAAGTCAACGGTTCAACAGACATTTTTCGGGTTTGAATACTTTCATTTCAATTTTCGATCTGGATTTGGAAATTACCAAGACCTGTGCAAAACCTTACCAGCTTAAACGCTTATAATAATTTTCATATCTAAAATGATGATTCTTTATGAATATTTGTATTGAAATATCATTAGTGAGCAATCGTCATCTTCAGACACATTCTAAATTCATTATCTTTTCCTGTTTTTGGTCAACGTGTTATTTACAACTCCCATTTCCAAATCTTTTATTGTATCAGTTTGCTTAGCTACGGGATACTTATGTACTTATGGGAACGATGGTGAAACATGTTAAAGACACCAAGTTTTTAGTTGCTTTCATGGCATATCAACCACTAATCCCAAGAACAAGATCGTCATCATTATCCTTGGTGATGGTCTGGTCTATTCTCGTTCCGGTCTTGTTACTTCTGATCCATCCTTGCTATGCCTGTAATCAAGATGATCATAATTCTCTATTTGTTTTCTTGTCAAACACGTCATCTTCACCTCCTTTGAATTGGTCTTCTTCTAATTCTGTTGATTGCTGCTCATGGGAAGGTGTTGACTGTGATGGAGATGATCGAGTGGTTGGTCTTTTGCTGCCTTTTAGAGGTATCAGTGGCACTCTTCCGGATTCTCTTGCTAATCTGACTCGTCTGTCTCGTCTCAATCTGTCTCATAATGGCCTGACCGGTCAGGTTCCGGCGGGATTCTTCTCGCTTAGTAATCTCCAGATTCTTGATCTCAGCTACAATCGTTTCCATGGAGATTTGCCAGCAATTGGTAATAATAGCAACAGTACCATGGCTATCCAAGTAGTGGACTTATCTAGCAATCAGTTTGATGGGGTAATTCCATCCAAATCATTTCTTCAGTTTGCTAGAAATTTGAGTAGTTTCAATATCAGCAACAATAGTTTTACAGGCCAAATTCCACCCAATATATGCGTTGTTTCTTTTCGGGCCATGGCTGTTCTTGATTTCTCCAACAATGATTTTAGTGGAGAAATTCCATTGGCCATAGGTAAATGTTTCAATCTGAGGATTTTCTCTGCAGGTTTCAATAATCTACGGGGGAGTATTCCTGAAGATATTTACCAAGCTGTCATGCTTGAGCGACTCTCCTTGCCTCGCAACAATCTATCTGGTACTATCAGGAATGCACTGGTAAACCTCAAAAACCTCAGGATTCTTGATCTCTATTCCAATAGTTTGACCGGGATGATACCTCAAGATATCGGCAACTTAATCAACTTAGAACAGCTGCAGCTTCATATCAACAAGCTCTCAGGAACAATTCCTCCATCGCTAACAAATTGTATCAAACTCGTTACATTAAATTTACGGGAAAATTTCTTGGAAGGGAAGCTCTCTGAATTTGATTTCTCCGGGTTCGGCCAACTCAGCATCCTTGATCTTGGTAACAATAACTTTACAGGTACTTTGCCCGCAACTCTTTATTCGTGTAGTAAGCTAGCTGCCGTTAGACTTGCATATAACCGATTGGAGGGGCAGTTTTCACCTGATATACAAAAATTAGAATCCTTGTCTTTCTTGACGGTTTCTTACAACAGCTTGACCAATCTTACCGGTGCTATCCAAATTATGATGGGTTGTAAAAACCTCACTACTTTGATCCTCTCGGTGAATTTCTTACATGAAAAAATACCTGATGATCAAGACATAGGAGGCTTGAATGGATTCCAAAATCTCCAAGTTTTTGCAATTGGTGCTTCCCAACTCTCTGGCCAAGTTCCCACATGGCTAAGGAAACTCAAGAACCTAGAGGTATTGGACTTATCTGTTAATCAACTTACAGGCTCTGTTCCCGGTTGGTTAGCAGGTCTAGAAAACCTGTTCTACCTAGAATTGTCCAATAATCTCCTTGCAGGTGGATTGCCAAAGGAACTTGGAGGATTGCAGACACTAGCATCACGCGGGGCTAATGAACTAATAGACCGCAGTTATCTTCCTTTGCCTGTGTTTGCCCAGCCCGGCAACGTTACCTATCAGCAGTACAATCAGCTCTCTAGCCTGCCACCAGCTATATGCTTGGGTAATAACAGGCTCAGTGGTGAAATCCCTAAAGAAATTGGCCAACTGAAGTTTATTCATGTGCTGGATCTCAGTAAGAACAACTTCTCTGGCATTATTCCTGATGAATTATCAAATCTCACCAACTTGGAGACATTAATCTCGCTGGAAACCAACTTTCTGGAGAAATACCTGCGTCACTAAGAGGTCTGCACTTCTTGTCTTCATTCGATGTCTCCGATAATGATCTTCAAGGACCTATACCATCTGGAGGTCAGTTTGATACATTCCCAGGTTCCAGCTTTGCAGGGAATCCTGGATTATGTGGTCTTTCTTTACAGCGTTCTTGCTCAGGTTCACCAGCGCCCGGCCACCGTTCTGCACATAAGAACACAAATGTGAAACTTATTATTGCACTAATTGTTGGAATTTGTTTTGGAACTGGTTTACTCATTGCTATACTAGCACTGTGGATATTGTCCAAGAGAAGGATCATTCCAGGAGAAGACTCTGATGATGTAGAGATGGACAGACTAACCAGCAACCCCGATACTGGATTTCCTCCTGAAGCCGGCAAGGATACAAGCCTAATTGTATTCCCAAACAACACAGAGGAGATCAAGGATCTGACCATCAGCGAACTCTTAAAAGCCACCGACAATTTCAATGAAGCAAACATCATTGGCTGTGGAGGCTTTGGTTTGGTCTACAAAGCAACATTTGCAAATGGGATCAAGTTGGCTGTCAAGAAACTCTCGGGAGATACAGGTCTCACGGAAAGAGAGTTTAAAGTTGAAGTAGAAGTTCTCTCCACAGCCCAACACGAGAACGTGGTTTCCTTGCAAGGTTACTGTGTGCACGAGGGCTTTCGACTGCTTATATATTCCTATATGGAGAATGGAAGTCTAAATTACTGGTTGCATGAGAAGCCTGATGGGGCATCCAAACTAGATTGGCCAACTAGACTAAACATTGCCAGGGGCGGCAGTCATGGTTTGGCTTATATGCACCAAATATGCGAACCACACATTGTGCATCGCGACATCAAGTCCAGCAATATCCTCCTTGATGATAAATTTGAGGCACACGTCGCAGATTTTGGATTGGCCAGATTGATTCTTCCATATCAAACTCATGTGTCAACAGAGCTAGTCGGTACTTTAGGTTACATTCCCCCAGAGTATGGACAAGCATGGGTAGCCACATTAAGAGACGATATGTACAGTTTTGGTGTCGTTATGCTCGAGCTGCTCACAGGAAAGAGACCCGTAGATGCATTCAAGCCAAAGATGTCGAGAGAACTCGCTGTCTGGGTTCAACAAACGAGAATCGCGGGTAAACAAGACGAAATCTTCGATCCCCACCTGAAAGGAAAGGGATATGATGATGAGTTGTTGCAAGTGCTAGAGTTGGCATGCATGTGTGTCAACCAAAACCCTTTCAAGAGACCAACCATCAAGGAAGTTGTAACCTGGCTAACCAATGTGGGAGCACACAGACACCAAAATATGAGCTAGTGTAAATGCCCTAATGCACATAATATTTTGAAAAGATGAATATGCCTGCACAAAATGTGGGTTTATGAATGCAGATTTTCATATGATTTTGCTATTGTAAATAAGAGTTTATCATACTGCTTTGAAGATGTACAGAAAAAGATATACAATTAAACCAATATAGTAGTTGTTAGCTAAGAATGTGTGTTGAAGCAGAAGATCATATTGCAAAAATTTACTTGCAACATAAGCATTTCAACAAACACTTAACATGCAAAGTAATGGCTTCCATATATGTCAAATAATTGAAATAATAATGCAATGTATCACTTATCTAACGGACACATGAAAACGGGACACTTGACACGGATACAACGAAACAATATTATTTTAAGGTTTTCTATGTTAAAAATGAAGTTTGGTGTCCGAAATACAAAGTTTCCGAAACGTTTTCAAAATAAAAAATGTCGATTTAATGAAGTGTCCGTGCTACCTAAATACTTATAATGTAAAGAGAAAAGGGTTACCTGAGTGAAAATTGAAATATTCATGAAATCAGACAGCTTATAGTTCTCTCATCAAATTAAAGTTCAATCTGAAGGAAAGAAAATAACGTCGTTTATACAAACGGCAAGTAGTTTAAAGGGGATGAAATAAAAATGAGCAGTTATGGCTAGCTTTTATAATGTAAACTCGTTTACATAGTATTGAAATAAGCTCATGTCTGAAAAGAAACTGTAAAAATCTGAAAAACTATTTTGGGCTTTTTACATAAACATCTAATATTTGCAAAAATATATCTTTTATACGGGTAAGAGTTTTCAATATGAAAACTACCATCCACGCTGGAGATCATTACTTTTATACGGAAAAAATATATTTTCTACTCCAAATCAAATCCTCATAAACCAAATATTTTTCTCTCTCCTCAATTTTCTCTCTCCTTTCTCTCTCTTAACTCACCTTTTGTTCTTCGCACCAATCCGCCTCCGCTGTTCTATTTTCATCGTTTCTCTTCCATTGTTCCACCTCCTTCGTTCCACCTCCATCGTTCTGCCTCCGCCGTTCCGTCTTCGTCTCGCCGTCATCTTTCTTTTATCGTTTTGATTTCAGATTTGAATTTTTTTGTTCTTTTTTTTTATTTTCAGATCTGTAATTTGTTAATTGTTTACTGTTTTTTCATCATTAAATATGTATAAAAGAGTATCTTTAGAGAATCTAATACTCATTTCATGTTATGTAGAATAATTTTGTGATTTTATGTAATAAAATTATGTTATTTCTGCATTTTTCTTGTGTTTCTGCGTTTTTTTTAATTCTGCAGAACGATTTGTTGATGATGATTGATTGCTGAATTATTGTAATATCACAGTGTTTTTGATTTTATGTTGACTTTATGTTGATATTATGTTGCTATCAACTGATTTTTTTTTATTTTAACATTGGCAAATAAAATAATATTGTCTGTGAAATAAACTAAAAAATTAAATTAAATTAGATTGAGACTAGATAATAATATGGTATCATCATGGAAGAAGACAAATAACGAAGTTGAATTATTGTAATGATACAGTGTTGACATTGTGTTAATTTTCGGTTGATATTTTGTTAATTTTAGTATTTGTGAAAAAGAAAATAATGATGTTAAATTATTATGGTGTTACAATGTTAATCTTATGTTGATATTGCGTTAATATTATGTTGATATTTAGTTGATTTTATCATCAACCAAAAAAACACATTATATGTGAAAATAAAATAAAAAAATTGAAATTAAATTGAAAAAATGTTGAAAAAATAAAAATTAGTATAAAAAAGATTGAAAAGTTTGAATCAGTTAGTTTATTACATATGTTGATATCAACATAACATCAACACAATATCAACACAGGATCAACATTATAACATTATAATAATTCAATATCATTATTGTTTTTTTTCACCAATGTTAAAATCAACAAAATATTAACCGAAAATCAACACAATTTCAACATTGTAACATTATAATAATTCAACATCTTTATTTGTCTTCTTTCCCAATGCTAACATATCATTATCTAGTCTCAGTTAAATTTTTATTTTTTTAGTTTATTTCACGGACATCATTATCTTATTTGTCAATGTTAAAATCAATAAATATCAACCGATTATCAACATAAAATTAACATAAAATCAACAACACTGAAACATTACAATAATTTTATCAATCTATCATCATCAACAAATCGTGCTGCAGAATTAAAAAAACGCAGAAATATAACCAAACATAGTAAAACTGCAGAAATAACATATTTTCATTACATAAAATCATAAAATTATTTTATGTACATGAAAATTATTATTACATTCCTTAAAGATAATCTTTACACATGTTTAATGGTAAAAAAATTACTGTGACTTAAAAACAGTTAATAAAACAATTTCTAGATCTGAAAATGAAAAAGAAGAATAAGAAGAACGGTGAATCTTTTCGTTTCAAAATCGGATCATATGCCTTTAAAAAACTTTTTAAAATCGTTAAAAACTTCTGATATCTATTATTCCTTCCAACAATAAATTCCGGTTCAGATCTGAAAAAGAAAACACAAAAATAAGAAAACGGCGGCGGCACAACGAAGGCGGCAGTGGAGCGGCACTGAGATTTGATGAAGAGCGACGACTATCAGAAGAAGAATCGTGTGGAGAAGAAGAAAAGAAGCTGCTATTTTCAGAGAAAAAAGAAAAAGAAACCGCCAATTCAGAGCTAAGAGAAGGAAGTTCGTAAAAAAGAGAAGAATTTAAAATTCTAGGTCAACAAAGTAATAAAATCTGGTATGAAAAGTAAAGAAATTGTTTGGCCCGTATAAAAGATATTGGGCTGAAAAAACCCGTAAAACATATAAAAAGCCCAACTATTTTGGTATAACAAACAAACCCAAGAAAGGAAAGATTTGCAAAATTTAAGGAAAGAAATGAAACAGCACCACAAGGCGACGGTGGCGCTTTGTGGAATATGGGCGGCGACGCTTCTTTACGGTGAAATGTTTTCATTTTGGGTACCTTCTTCTTGGTCGTGTTCTTCTTGGCCTCATCTCCAAAAATCTTCATCTCTCAATTCTACGGTAATTAATTCAATTACTCCTTCTCTATCTAAATCAACCCTCAACATTTACTTAACGGTTAATCTGATAGTATATCTTAATTTAAAAAGTTTCTGCCTTTTGTCTTGTTGTTTACTGCATCTAGATGGACTAAATATTCCAAATTTATGGTACCCTTTACCAGCATTTATACTAATCCTCACTTTTAGAATAATTTGGAATTATACAAAGGCGTAGATGAGTTGGTAAAATGTTCTACTGGTTTAAGTTAGGTCGCGGGTTCAAACTGACACTCATGTATGCCGCCGTTTAAAAGCTGGGATTAGAGTTTTCCTTTTGCAAAGTAGCTAGCTCGAGTGAGAATTAGTATGAATGTGGAATATTTAGGTATTTCCGTTGAGACGCATTCAGGACACTCAAGTACCCTGTACCCAAAAACATTTGAAATTTATGTTTATTACAGATCATCAAGTTCTTGAGCCACTTTGATTAGCTGTGTATTTTTAACAGCTTCACTTAAATGCCACTTTTGTATTGTAAATTCTATTACAGATAAATGGAGTAGGAAATTATGTAAAAGTTGCTGTTATAGCTGACCCACAGGTGATATTTTGCTTCTTCTTTTTTCCTGCACAATTCTTTTTTAATTTTTTGAATATGGGATTTTCTAAACTGATATGAAGTTACTATAACAGATTATGGACAGAACCTCGCTTCGTTTACCTCCAAAATCGTTTGCTTTGGAGACAGTGCAATTTTATACTGATTTATACATGCGCAGGGCTTTCCTCATGTCTATCCTGCCTTTGGAACCTGATGTGATTTTGTTTTTGGGTGATTATTTTGATGGAGGCCCTTATTTATTAGATCAAGAGTAAGACATTGAACTTCAATCAGCTGCTATGCTATGTTGTTGAAGTCATTACAAAGTTGCCATTTTACAGTTCTGGATTGTCTTTGAAATTTAATTTTGGTCAGGAAGTATGAATCATGATGTCAATACATTTTCTGTTCCCTTAGATCATTCTAAAAAAAGTGAATTGTAACATTTAATCTTTGTTAGATTAAACTTCTGTTTTGCTCCTTGCAATGAATATCCGATATCCTCTTTTCATTTTACTTCTCTCCACTTTTATATTCGATACTGATCAAAATTTCTAAATGTCCAGCTCTTCCTTTCGCTTTTCTGAATTTTGACTTTCAGCATATTTTTCAGATACTATATTCTGTCCAATTCCTTCATGTGACCTTTCTTATTAGCTTCGTTTTCTATATGTTCATTTCTCCTTTGTGTGTCCGTGCTTGACATGTTTCCTCTTATAAGATGGCAGGAATCACTATGGCGCTATAGGCATATCTTTGGAATGGATGCAGAAGGAAAATATGCAGATATGCAGGTGTACTCCATTCCTGGAAACCATGATATTGGCTATCCAAGCATCAATTCTCATAAACCAGAGGTACTTTAGAACTTTATTAATTGCAAATATACCATTTCAATTTTTACATATACACATTCCTTATAATTAATAGGAATTTACTTTATTTTTTTATCTTTGTTGATGAACGGTACACAATGAGAATAATTTTCATTTGGGAGAAATTGGAAAATGAAATGCACCTCACCACTCAAAAAGTTTACAAGGATTTGTTCCTTGTATTGTTAGTTACTGGTTGCTGATTGTTTTAGTTATCTGCAGTACCTAGTGCTGAAGAATAGGTTCCATTTTTTACTGGTTTAAGGGGTTCTTTGAGTTGAGTGGTTTTTTTGTTTTTATACTTTTCATATGGTTGACACTTATTAGAACACTTGTAAAAATTGCATATTTTATATTTGGTCATGGATTGTATTTGTGTAATTTAACTCACTTACATACAGGTGGTGAGACGCTATGAGGAAGGGTTTGGAGCTAGAAACTTTCGGTTTACAATTGGAAAAGTGGAATTTATTGCTGTCGATGCTCAGACTCTTGATGGTAAAGTAGTCAACTCTTACATGTTCAGTGCAAATCTGATTTACAAACATTGAAGTTTAATACCACATATGTGTTTCTAAGCATGGTAATTTCTATTGAAGCGGTGTGGTATCAGAGATATCCTTGCTGGTAATTGAGCAAAATGCTTAGTAAAATTCCATAGTTTTCTATGACAGAAATAGTTGTAATGCTCCGATGACACTTTAACCAGTGACATATATATATAGATCTCTTCAGGTACTTTTGTAGTGTTTTTATAATCAGGATCCTTAATCTCACGAATATTTCTGAATTTATGTGGCTTGTACTGAATAAGTTATGAATTTAAGATCATATCATGCAACATGATTTGCTTGATCACATATTATATTTTGTTGCTGGCTACATTTATTTTGTGGTTCGTGCACTGCATAGTAAATGTACACTAAACAAATTAATACCTGGAATTAATTGGGTGTTGTAAAGCGACGTGAATCTGAAGAGATTATGATTTTTCTATCTTCAGGTGACCCACAGGGAAATATTTCTTCCATGACATGGGAGTTCTTAAAGAATGCCTCTAAGGGTATATATATGGTATTTGTTTATGGTTTTTCACTAATGACTTGGTGCTTACAATTTACACATTAGTAATTCAATTTTTTTTGTTAATATTTATCCAGACACACAGCAAATTCCAAGGGTTCTACTGACCCATATTCCATTGTATCGGCGGGATAATACTGATTGTGGCCCTCACCGTAGTTCCCCAATTGTAAATCAGGTATCATTTTTGTCAATTCAGGAGAGTCCTTTTTTAGCTCGTTATCTTTGTTAATTTGTTTTTTATCATGTGTTTTGAGCTCCTTCTCCTTGTTGTGGATTATGTATCTAAATGCATATGTTCCTCTTCATGCTTGTACTCATTTGCATGTATATCTCTTTCATGTGCAGCGAATTTCACATTCTCCTCATAGTCAAGAAATAGCGTAAGCTTTTTGTTCTTTTTCTAATGAAATGATCTCAAGGGACTTGTATGAAATTCTAGATTTTAATTGGTTGTTTGCTGGTTGTTGATGCTGCAGGTACCAGAATTATGTTACTGAGGAGTCATCGAACAAATTGCTGGAGTTGCTCAAGCCTGTAAACACTTTTTACGCCCTTGATTTCTCGAGTGCTTTATCTGCATATGCGTTTAGCATCATATTTAATTCTTTTATACGAGAAGCTGAGCTTGAATTTTATTTTAAATATAACTGTATTTTATGTAATTGGCCACCTTGTTGTTGAAGATAATATTGGGAACAACCTTTTGCTGGCAGTAATACTCATGGTTTCCTGCAGGAACTTATTTTATCAGGACATGATCATGACCAGTGTACTGTGATACATAAGTCAAAGTCTGACCCCATAACAGAGGTAATCACCTGTTAGTTTGCCATATCTTGTTTTGCCCGGGGTAAAAGATTAATTGATAATAATATGCAGCACACTGTAGGGACCATAAGCTGGCAGCAGGGTAACCTGTATCCATCTTTCATGCTATTGTCTGTTAGTAACGCTGCAAATGCAAATCAAACCACTGCAGAAGATGCATTACTTTCTCAACTTTGCTTTCTTCCGATGCAAACACACATTTATATATGGTTAGTATCGCACTAAATTGCTATAACTAGATGGGTGGATATGTTGTGTTGCTAATTCCTTTGCTCAAAATGTCAGGTACGCGGCCCTCTTCGTTTTAACACTTCTGACTCTCCTCTTCTGGCCAACCAGCGGCATAAGTTTTGAGCGTTACTCGAGTGGTTTTCTGGCATGTTTCAGATTTTACAGTAGCATGTTTAGAGGAGAGACAAAAGAGAAAAATGAAGATGAGCATTTCGAGTATGAGGAGATGTGGGATGCGGAAGGAACCATGCATCTCGTGAAGAAACCTCTGAATATCCCTATTTCACGTCTCGGTGATAATGCTTCAGTGGAGAGGTGTTTTAAATCTCTGCATTTTCATGAGTTTTAGTTGTATGATGCGCAACATATATTTGCCTTTTTTGCCCCTTCTCATTTTCTTTTTATTTTGGCTCGATGGCAGGGGTAATGCTGTGATGCGGCCAACAGCAAGAAAAAACATTACCCCGGAAATGGAGATATCGGTGAATATTGATGGAAATATGGATCCAAACATAAAATTGAGCCATAAGACAAGCAAATCAATGACAAAGATCATTATCCAGAGACTAATCAGGACCGTCTGTATGGTTGTGGTCATTGCCGCTGTAAATGTACCCATATACATGATGTTGCTCTTCAAAGATTGGATTGACCTGTGACATTTAAAAATAGCGCACAATGAAGTGATTAAACTTCATCGGGTTTATTGCTTCAGCTCCTCATTTGAAGTTCAAGTGTTTTATCTCAGTGCACTGCACCATTCTGAGAAATCTGCGGCAGTTCAGTTTTAAAACTGACGAGCAGGATCGCCTGTGAGATAAATGTAAGTTTATCTTCGTCTTGGATAATTGGAACTTGAAATTGTCCTGATCATGAATCCTTAGAAGAACTTCATGCCATGATTAGTTGAAACGTGAATTTTCGGAGGGCAAAAACCATATGCGCAGAGCTTCAATTCATCATTTTCATGTCCTGATTTCGCATGTATTGTTGACTAATGAGCTATCTTCCACAGAAACTTATCAAAGCCCAATATTTCAGCGTTTCATTTCTTTCTCTGCAAACACTTTTGCCATTCTGAAACTTTATTTTATACTCCCTCCATTCCACAATACATGTCGTTTTAGGTTCTAGCACACATATTAAGATGTCATTAATTTATGAAATTATTTCCTGAATTACCCCTAATAACTCGCCTGTCAGTTTCATAAACAAAAGAAAGAAAAAAGCTTTCCCATAATAAAACACAAATTCCAAAGCAATATATTAGGTGTCCTTCACTTCCATTTCAAAAGCAACACCAACTTCTAATTTCTTTTCTTTTCCAATTTCTTAATCACTATAGCTTTCTATCTTCTTCTTTTGCAGAGCCTTGCTGCTTCTTCACAAATCATTATCCTTCACATTTCACACAAAAAAAACTCCATCGGTTCCAAATTTTTAATATCCTAATCTTTTCTTTTTCTTATCAATAAGTTCCAGCGAGTTTTCTCTCGGTTTTAATGTCAGATCGTTGCTGCTATAGTTGCAGCAGCAGGGCCATCTCGGCCTAACTCAGCCGCAACAGCGAGAACGATACACTCTACACGAAATAATCTTTGGAGTTTCTTCAGATGAATGAATCTGTGTTTGTAGATGAAATAAAGCCTTCTCTTTGAAATTTTTGGACTCAATAATCTAGATTCTAGACTATACATATCACGAGCACTAATAAAAAAAGCTAGAGAGTTGTCCTTTTCTCAAAAGAAGAGAAGGTCATTTTAGGTAGAAAGAGGTGTAAATATCTATAACGTCATGTATTTTAGAATTTTTCAAATATTCTAAAACGACATGTATTGTGGAATGGAGGGAGTAACTTATTATCATGCAAACATTATTTTACTATTTTCCGTTTCAGGCATTTCTATTTTCATGCAACATTGCCGATGAATATAAAATAGAATAAAGACTATGCAGATGCTGAAATTAAGAGAACAGACTTGACTTCAGAATGTTTCATAATAGCAGTTGATTGTTTCAAGTTAAATTCAAAATTAACTGCAAAATGCAAATCTCAAGAAACTTAACCTGCAAGAAAAGTGACAGTCATAAATGTAATTTTTCAAATCTGTAACACATTAAATAATGTTTATAATCTTATGAATCACAACGTGTCAAACAACATTTACTTTGGATCACACAAAATTATAAGTTATGTCTAAGATCTGAGCATATCTATAGAGACATTTAAGAAATAGCTGTCCCCAACTTGACATAAACATAATCTTACAGGATTAACTCAGAAAGCTACATATGTTTACTGATATTTTTGCCATTTGCTTACACAAATTCTTTAATCATGCTGCTGAGTCGCCATTATGGTTTTGTAATATATAGCAACACAAGAAGAGATTGTGTTCAACTGCCAAACATGGGCCAAGATCTGTGTCGTAGGATGGACCAACCTGCTTACTTATACACTAGACAATATTGCATCATTTGCGCCTGTCACTACCCTATACATACCATTTCAACTTACACTTGTGAAAATATTCCATTAATCTTTACTCAAAAAATTCTCTTTGATCATTCCATTTTTTTATAATTAAGATTAATTTTTTTCGGTATTTTTTTGACGTTATTTTACTATTTGCATTGTTAAATAACCAATTCATCTAAAAATTCAAGTTGTTCGGTGATGCTCTAATATTAATATTATTATAGCACACTCTTGCACGTAAACATTCATCAGGCTCAAAATGTGAACAAATAAGCAAACTACACCTTTCGATTTGATATCATGTCAAATAACCAATTCACTAAGAAGCTCACGTTGTTGGGTAAAACCGACCTAAATCACCCACCTACTCCTTAGTGATTTATCAAATTCTTGAAAGCTATGCTGTACATAAACATATAAATGTTTGAAAGTTGAAACAAAAAATGGCAAAACACTATGTTTCACTTGAATTAACCAATAATATAAAGTAATTCGAAATTTCAAAAACGGAAAGAAAATGTCGAAATATAAAACTTGATAAATTTCCGTGTTACATTGACTGAAAGAGGAATATAATTCCGTAAACTTTTTTTATAACGAAAAAGATAAATAATTAATTTCACAAAGAAATTAAAGATAAGATAAGTTTATTGAAATACAATTAATATTCAACTACATGGACTTACAACTCACAATTACAGCTTCTCTCCTCATTGTTTTTTTTTCTTTTTACAGGCAATGACAATGTCACTCCCTAAAAAAGAAGGAGATACAATTTTACAAATTACCCAAATACAATCTGGAAATCAAAACCCTTTGCTTGTCAAAAGGCGACCAACTCTCGACGACGACGATGATTCAGCGAACGGTGGTAAAACAGCAAAGAAAGCAGCTATATGATGATGACGAACCATATATAATCAGTAATATTCTTCTGTAGATGCTCCAAAAACCCAAATTGGGTAAAAACTGGTGGAATAATTGCACCACAGATGAATTTAATAAAACGATGGGTTCAAGTTCAGCAGATCATAAGCTACACCTTAGCTCTCATGAAACCAAACCGGATCGATCAGCATATAAACATATACATATTGATAGTAACATAAAGTATACATAATTAATAAGTAGATGACAAATAAACTATTCATCACCATGAATATACCAGCACAGAAGCATGGTGGCGCAACGCCGTAAAATATAGATACGGGCACGTTGCTGTTTAATCAAGGAAGCACATTTAGTGGTGAGACCCTTCTTCTTTGAAGAGGTGATCTTGGGTTCGTATTCTTGGAGTTTAAACTGACCAGCCATTGTTGATGATTCAAGATTACAGTAGAATGTTTAGAATATGGTGAAAAAATAGGAAGATGGTGAAAAAAGATGAGGGGGAGAGGGGGAGGTTGAAAAAAAAAACTAGGGTTTACTAGTAAAAAAGCTCAATGAGGAGCTTGAGAGGTGGTGGAAGGGGAGATGGGAGTATATATACAATGTTTTGAAGCTCGCAAGTCAAGAAAGGGTTTACTGAGTTTTGAAGGAATTAAGTGAACATGGACATGGACATTATATTATAGTCTGCTTCGATATTTGAGGGATTTGCATGGAAATTTACAGCACCTCATTTTTATTTTTATTTTTTTATGTGCTACGTGCACAATTTTATTGTTTATTTTAGTTTACCTAGGTTAAAGCTTAACAAAAGACACATTTTTTTTTGGAATTCAGCTTTTTCACTTGATTTTTTTTTAAATATACTAACATTCTGTTTTAATAATTATACCTCAGCTTTAAGAATTTAGAGTAATTATAATTCAAATGATTACTACTCTTTTTAATCGAATTAAATTTTTAAAAATTAATTGTATTTACAAAAAATGGAAATTTATGCCTATTTAAAAAAATGATAATATTAAAGTCGAAGAAAGCAATTTATAAATTCAAAATAAAAGTAATCAAAATATAAATGAATCTTGAAGAAGTAATTTGAACAAAGGGTCAACGCGCCCCCTGAATTTGTGACACGGGGTCATCTAACCCAGTTTATACTTTTTTGAGCAAATAACTCCAAAACTCTTTATTTTTGGGTCAAATAACCCCATAATTATATTTTTAAAATGCGTAAAATACAAATCGGAGGTGAGAGATGCAAAAATGTAATTAAATATTTTTTTAATTATTGTGATATAATTATTCTAAATTCAGGTTTTTTAATAAAAATACAAATTATTGGGTTATTTGACCAAAAATGGAGAGTTTTGGGGTTAACTGCTCAAAAAAGTATAAATTGGGTTAGATGACCTCGTGTCACAAGTTCAGAGGGCGCGTTGACCCTTTGTTCGAAGTAATTTCAAGCTAAAATTTTTCAGGTGGTCTAATTGATTTTCAGAAATATAAAAATTTCTTTTTATGAATGATGAAATCTTTATCTATACTATATATAAAAGCACGGATAGGGGACATGTAAATTTACTAAATAATCCTTTTCAGTTTACTACTAAATAAAGGTTTTATAGTCATTAACTAATTAGTTATTTAACTAATTAATTATTTAATTAATCACTATTGTAATTAAAGTTCTAATTAGAATATGTAGCTAAATTATTTCCAATTTATTTTTTAGTATGTAAAAAATAACTAAATTGTCTCCAAATTAGTAGGAATACCTATCTTTTAGTTTGATTGAACTATAAAATTAAAATATTGTATTTGGTCAATATATTATTATTTAAATTTCTATCTTATTATTTTTAAAGATATTATTAATAAAATTAAGTTAATTATTTAATTATGGTTATTATAAAACCAAAAGAACAATAAATTCAGTATGGAAAAAAAATTAATAATCGAATATATTATATTTACTTTTACAAAATTTTTTAACTAATTTAATATTAATTATAAATAAAAAAGTGATATAATTATAATAAATTTATTAATATGTTCATTGACGAGTTACATTACGAGTCACGTGCATAGCACGTAATGCGAAACTAGTATATGTAAAAGTTATTTTAGTTTATGAATTCCTAGATGTGTGGATGATATTGTAGTAGTATTAGTTTTGGAAGAGATGAGAAGTGTGAAAATAATTGAATTTAGGAAAGTGGGAATATAAAATATAGAATAGATTGATTGGAGAAGTGGCAAAGTGGGCATGAAAAGTGGAATTGTGTTTAATGAAGACAAAGCATCAGATTTGGCTTATGGAACATAGCTCCGGCAACTTGCCCTCATTTTTGAGGTAGCTAGTCTGTTTGGTTGGAGATGAATTTCCAGTCAGGTAGAGTCTGTCCACCACGTCTATAAATTATTAAATTTAATTTCAAAAATGATCTAATCAAAATTCTAAAACTGACTGAATTTACCACTTAAACTAATACTAATATATAATACATTTGATTAAATGAATCTTATAATTTTAACCCTAACTAAACCGTTTTTTAGTTATTTAAATTAAATTGATTGAGCTAACCTCGATCTTTAATGAAATTTAATTGAAATAAGCGATTTAACTGACTGTTTCCTCACTTCTACTCTATTATATTATTTTCTCTTATTCACTAGCAACTTTAACAATTAATTAGGTGCAAACATACAATTGCATACACACATATATTGGGAATAATTATAATAACTCTCATGAATTTAGGTTCAAAATTAGTTTATTTTTTAAAAAATTTAAAATTTATTATTTTCTCCTTCACTTTTAGATTTATCTTAATTGAAACCCCTTTATAAAAAGGAGTTTTAGTTCAAAAAAATTAAAAAGTAGCATTTATAAAAATTTAAGGAGAAAATTATTTCGATATGTACACTTACAGAAGCAATAGTAATTGACGCTAGATTATAATGAAATCAGAAAGTAAAAAAAAGCGAGATAAAAAAATTTAGTTAACGAATAAAAAAGAACAAGAGTGATGATTAATATTGAAGTGGGAATCCCACATTGGTTATGTGTGTGAATGGACATGTGTTTAAATATTAGTTGGGCACCTCCACTTAACACTAATTGGTTTTAAAATGGAATCTGACATGGTATCAGATGCTTGTCCAATCACACAATTTAAATTTGGTCCGGCCCATGTAAGATGCATGAGGAGGGATTGTTTACTCGGTCCGGACCCTACGCGTGAGGGGGAGTATTGAAGTGGGAATCCCACATTGGTTATGTTATGTGTATGAATGAACATGTGTTTCAATATTACTTGGGCACCTCCACTTAACACCAATTGGTTTTAAAATAGAATTTAAGAATTAAAAAAATGAAATACTAATATGAAAAGAGATAGAATTAGGATTAGAAATAATTAGTGACGGGCAGTCAGGAACGACTACTCATTCTGCCCCAATATATGCGCTAAACTGTTAAATTCTATATAAAAAATGGTTTTTAATGGAAAACTATATGGTTTTGCTTTATAATATGCAAAATGGGGTTGAGCAAATCTAATGATTCTGAATCAATAAAATGAAGAATAAAAGAGGAAAAGATTTAGTTCAAAGGTGAAGTTAGCTGTCAATAAATTAGTTGTAAAAATCAAAGATGGATCTTATACATTGTATATGTAACTCTCTGCTAAGTAAAAATAACATTTAAATCCATGTAAATCTTTTTAGAATAATCTTCAATCACCAGTAAGATCCTTCTATTTTGTTTTTATTGATAATTTGTGTTCTAAATGAATTACAAGTTACAACTATATGACGGCACCTTTAAATTTTCTACATTTAAATTAATTCCCACTCTAACCGGATAGGTCGATCCCTAACGGGAGGGAAAGCTCTGGTCCCGAATTTTAAACAGATACATACATAAATACGGTTCAAAACCAGCAATATCACTTAAGTCATAATAGCGCTTTAGCAACTCACGTGCATCATAAAGTTTGATCCTTCTAATCTATTAAGTTGAGACCCATTTCAACGTTAAATTTTAATGGGACTGTATTTATATTATCAGCTGTAAGGTCTAATAGTTTTATAATTTATTTCAATTATATCCAAATAACAAATGAAAAAAATGAAAAATTAATTGGATTTTATTTTTACTTTTTTATGATATATTTAGTCCATAAGTGAGGAAAAATTTGTAAATTAATTACAAAATTATCTATTAAATTTTAATGTTATTAATAAATTATTTTATGAATTCTTATGTTATTATGATAAAATCTATGCACTGTTTTTTTTAAATATAAGCTAATTTATCATAAAATAATTTTGAGATATTGAATCATAATTTTTTTTATATCATTTAAACTCTTTATCTTATTTACTTATAGCTTGGATATAATTGATTCAAAATATAAAAATAATGGATCAAATTGTCATATATATTTATTCAGAATATATTAATTTTATTAGATATATTAATTCATTTTGTATATTCTCTACGTTCTTAATTATATGTTGTTATAGAGTTTCTAATTTATTTCATATGATTTTTGAGTGATTTCAAAATATTGATTATTTTTTTACATAAAATACTATGTTTTAAAATCTGTCTATCCATTTATGATAGAATTTTAATACTAATATTTCTCATGCCTTTTATTTTCTTTCCTCTTCTTACCAGCAAAATAATTTTCTTTGAAACATGCAAAATAAATATTTAAAATTAAATGAGCAGTAAATAATAAGGACAATCTAAAAATTGTATTATGTATTTTAATTATTTTCTTAATTTAGATGTCTTACTCTAAAATGATATTATTGTATATGGTTAAAAATGAGGAATAATATTATTTTATAAAATTTCTTAACTCATAATATTAATTAGTGCTGAAGTGAGATATAGTAGGCGGACATGATTTTTGCTGTCTTACGCACAGAGAATGGGGCAAATTATAAGCTGTACTCACACATTATACAGTTGATTTTCATTTTGAAGCAAACCATAGAATATGAGTAATTGAACATATACTTCTTTTAATAAAAGAAAATAAAACAAGGTTGAAGAAACATAGATAATTACTTTATTATATTGCACCATGTATACGTCATTAAATTAATATAGGATTGAATAGTCACGTCCATATAATTCATTACATTATTATATTTTATATTGTATAAATAAAAAATTTAATTATTTTAAAAGTTATGAACTTTAGTGTGTTTTGTATTTTAATATGAACTTCAATTTTGATATTTCACAGAATAATTGTCCGTCAAAAAAATTACCGATATGTCTACCCAAAATCTTCTTTAACTATCCTAAAATCAGATTTGATAAGGGGGTCAATGCAGACAACTCTTATCTTGATTGATATGGTGGTTCAACACCTAAGTAAATTAGATTATATTGATATCCATATTTTTTTTGTCTTTTATATCACTAGATCTAGGGTTAGCAAACGTTTAGAACCAACCGACTTTATAATTAAAACCAACTTAATTGAATCTAATTAATTTACCAAAATCTTAGAAAAACAATTTTAAACCAACCGAATTAGTCAATTAATTTGGTTAAATCATTAAAATTGTATAAAGAAGAATATTAAAAAATAGATTAAAATATATTAAAGAATTGATTAATTTGAATAACCAATTTTTTGAAATTTTAATCCAATTTTTATCAACCTACCCAAACCGACCACTCCAACTGAAAACCTTTAATTGAAATAACGAAAAACCTTTAACTGAGGTAACCAAAATAAATCGCTCAATGTAGTTAATTTGGTTTAACTAAATTTTTGCTCACCCCAATTAGGTAGCACGGACACTTCATTCAATCGACGTTTCCTGTTTCGGAAATGTTTCGGACACTTGACGTTTCGGATACAAAACTTCATTTTGTACATAGAAAATTTTAAAATTATACCATTTCGCCGTTTTCAAGTGTCCCCTTTCTCCGTATCCGTGTCCGTGTCCGTGCTACCTAGCCTCAAACTATATCAATTGTTTAATGATCTAGTGATGTTAAAAACTCAATTTTTTTTGATTTTTTAAAAATTTATCTAAAGTTCTTAAAAATTATAAATCTATTCCAATCTAATCAATACAGTAAAAATATATTTAATTTTTCGAAATCAATTTAATATTTTTTAAAATTAATTTATCGGAACCATGTGCATCTTATTTGGCTACTATTCCATTTTTCATTTTTTTTTAAAAAATTACATATTCAATTGTTACGTAGGTGAAATTAAATCAATTTTGTCAAACAAAAATAAATTTATAATTTTTAAAAAATTTGGATAAATTCTTAAAAATTGCTGATTGTTTAATTAACTCTACCGTAAAATATAGAATGAAAAGTGAAAAGGCTATTTAACTTGCATATTCGGTGCCTTCCACGAACATGCATTCCATTCGATCTCCATCGATTGGAGTTTTGCTCAATTTTCAAGTTCTTGAAATAAAAGAAAAAGGAAAATCAGCCATGTCCAATGTATATTTCCATTTCAATTTGAGTGAAACTGAAGTTGTCAGCGTTTTTGAAAAGGATGAGTTCCGTACTAGGATTGGTACATTAATCTTATTTTATTTTTTGTCAATGGCTAAACTTTATTAATTGAAAAAATAATATATACAAATAAAAAATGACTGCTCATCACCAATGAATAAATCATTTCAAAAGTAAATGATGAGAACTACAAAGCAGTCACCAATAATTTTAATTTATATAATTATGTTCTAATATATTCAAATATTAAAAATATATATCTTTATTATTATTTTTTATATGACTTCTAATAAAATTATAAATATTTAAAAACCGTATATATTATAAACTAATAATATATAAGATTAACAAAAAATATATTTTAATTGATAATATAAACAATTATAAAAATAACAACAATATAATAATAATAATAATATTGTATTTTCTTATATTAATTTTTATATTTATTTTTATTTTTATGTAATGTTTAATATGTGTCTTTTATTTAAATATAATTTTTAATTTACATATTAAAAATATTAATATTTTATTTTATTTTAGAGTTAGAGATAGAGTATATGGTTGGAGGAGAACTTATTTAGAAATAGAGATAGAATTTGTAGTTGGAGAAAAATTTATTCTATCTCTATAAAATAGAGTTCCAATAATTATAGAGTGGGTTGGAGATGGCCTCAGATAATATAATTTTCTATAGGAAGTGGTATGTATTAGGTAATCGGAAATTGAGCGAATCATGTAGAGTTTTAAGGAAGCAAGGAAAACTGCAGAAAATCATACTGTAATTGCAAAAAGGAAGAAAAAATATAGTAGAAATGATGAAAAGTAAGTAAAAATTGAAAAAACAAAACAAGATTATTTAAAAATTAGGTTTGATGAAGGGAAGGATAATTAATTAAAGAAATATTGAATTAAGTAAGAACCTGAAGATGAAAATAGAAAGAAAATACCAGAAATTGAATGGCAGCAGTGAAGAGGAAGTGGCGGCGGCAAATTCAATGGAAGAAACCGCTAATAACCGTCATCACTTTCAATTTATTGCCCAGAGCCTTTGTATAACTGTACAATTAGGGGGGAATGGCAGCAATGAGCGGTGGCCGCTAGGTCAGATTGGCAACGGAATTGAAGTTTCAACTTTGACAGAAGTCCTTTTACTTGCATCCACCGCCTGTAACTTGTCCCTCCACTGTCAGGTTTGAATTCTAACACTAATCATATATATCATTACGGTTTATTTTGACATTAATTCATCTAATTATAATCAAATGGACTACATGTTAATTTGTTTATTTCATATGCTTACAATGTACGATGTGAACTAATTTTATCAAAACTTTTTTTTCATGAGAAAGTTAAAAATATTATGATTTCACTTAACAATTTAAGTTTGTTCTCTTAGTTTAATAAAAAAATGGCAATTTCTACTAGAATTAAGCAATTTGTGTATCAATTATAAAAAGATAGAAAGTTTATTTTACACTCAAGACTTAAAACATAAAACTTCACCATTAGCATATAAAAAAAGAGACCAATTTCATATGACTACAACCCAAATGTTATAAACATTGAGCCATATTCTGTAAAGGTAAATATATAAGTACCAATGGACAATATAATTAAGACAATCCTCTTTTTTTAAATTCATTAAGAGATGAATCGAACCATGTACGGCTTGATGTCTTTGAAAAAAAAGTTCCGGCTTAACGTGACAAGTTTGATGATCGAGAACGCTATACCAGCTGAGATCCTTTCGTGCGCACGGCAATACCGAAAGGCATTAGAGATATTCATTCCAACATTCCCACATAATAAATTCTGAAATGTATATCTTTTTTAACATCTAGCCATTCATGAATCGTGATGTTTGATTAGTAGAAAGTGTTACACATGTTTCGTTAGTCCTTACCATAAAAATAAGAAATAAAGAATTGGAGATTTTGGAGGGAAATGTAACAGAATTATAAATTATAAGACCGTTAGGTTAGAAGGGTAAGTTCAAAGAGAGGTAGTTATAAGCTAACAGTCAACACCATCTTCAGAAGTATTAGTTCCAATCTGAATGTATATCAAGAAATAAAAACGCTGAAATAAAATAAGTTTTAGAGTTTCAAAAGAGTTTATGTAAATGAAAACGAAACATCCAACAAATTTTGGTGCAACATAGTATATAGTTAGATTAGTGATATTGTCATTGATTCTTTTCTGAAGTTACTATGTAATTAATGATTGAAGATCTGAATCATGGCCGAGGAGCTGGAGAAACCGTTGCTCGATCCTGAGAATTTCAATCGAGATGGGATTGATTTGGTAAGTTCAATACCAAAAAGATTAAACATTTGACAACCATTTCAAAATCAAAAACATTCTGAACTTTTGAAAAACTTTTTGATTTATAGGAGCAGTTGCCTCTCGAGGATGTTTTCGAGCAACTCAAAACTTCAAAACACGGACTTTCATCAGAAGATGCTGAACTTCGATTACAAATTTTTGGTCTAAACAAACTTGATCAGAAGCCCGTAAGCAGTACACTTTTAGAAAATTCAATAATTCATGGAAGTATTTTGGTTAATGAGTAAATTTTTAATTGAATGCAGGAAAATAAAATTTTAAAATTTCTGAGTTTCATGTGGAATCCTTTATCATGGATCATGGAAGCTGCAGCTATAATGGCAATTGCTCTTGCGAATGGTGGTGTAAGTGCCTTGCTAATGGCTGCGTGATTATTTTATTCCGATTTAAAAAATTAACAGTAATTTTAGTTAATTTTCTGACTATTTCAGGGAGAAGGTCCAGATTGGCAGGATTTTGTAGGGATCATAATTCTTCTGATAATCAATTCAACAATCAGTTTTATAGAGGAAAATAATGCTGGAAATGCTTCAGCTGCACTTATGTCACGTCTAGCTCCAAAAACAAAGGTGTGTACCTTTTGATTCATTGCCTCAATTACGACAAATTCTTAAATGAACCTAGTTCATCTCGTAGGATTATGAACCATACATTAATTGCGTGACAGGTAACATTGTTGAATGTAATTAACCAATCAATAAATATCACATTAATTAGTGATATATATTGATTGGTGAATTATATTCAATAAAACCAGGAGCACGCAATTAATTGAAGGTTTATAATCCTGCATAGCGAATCATGTTATGTCTATTCAGAAGAAGTATTATTTGGATAATTTGCAGGTTCTGAGGGATGGACTATGGAAAGAGCAAGACGCAGCGATTTTAGTTCCAGGCGATATTGTCAGCATTAAACTTGGCGATATTATTCCTGCTGATGCTCGATTGCTCGAAGGCGATCCATTAAAAATCGATCAGGCTTGTGCTTTTGCTTTCCAACTATTCTGCTAAGTAGTGATTACTGATCATAACAAGCACTCAAGTACTATAATATATAGTAATGGTGTAGTGATTTTTGTATGCAGTCAGCTCTTACAGGAGAATCTCTTCTTGTAACCAAGAAGACCGGTGATGAAGTGTTTTCTGGTTCTACATGTAAGCAAGGTGAAATTGAAGCTGTTGTTATTGCCACCGGTGCTAAAACTTTCTTCGGAAAAGCAGCACGTCTCGTCGATTCCACAGAAATTGTTAGCCATTTTCAGAAGGTACTTACAAACATAAATTAATCATTATTGTCCGAATCAAATGTTTCAATGTTTTATTTCCATTTTCATAAACACTTTTGAAACACAGAACTTCCTATATCTAATCTAAAACATGTCATTTTGCTGTTCAAATGTTTCCGTTTCAGCATTTTTATTTCCGTGCAGCATATATCAGACTGCCTAAGAAATGACTATTACTATAGTTTCTAGGCTTGTTTGTATGCTTTAATCCACAAAACATGTTGAATATCAAGTGTGATTGAAATTCTAAATATAAAAGGTTCGAGTAGAATGAGGAACACATAAGTGAAAAAGACCGACTAATCTGGCCACGATTGTGGTTCCCTTTCTGGGCTCATGAATGTGTTCTCGCTACACTGTGCTCCTTCTAGTTCTAACAAACACATATTATGTAAGAACTTCTGTAAATATTGCATAATGCTAGTTTTACAGTTTCAAAATTTTTCAGTTCTAATCTCTTTAATCTCAACTGCTAGAAATAAAAAAGTGATCCAAATTATGAAAATGTTGCATGACAGGTTCTTACTGCCATTGGGAACTTCTGCATTTGTTCTATAGCACTAGGAATGGTTCTTGAAACCATAATAATGTATGCGGTTCAGGGTCGGTCATATCGGGATGGAATCAACAACCTTCTTGTTCTCTTGATTGGAGGAATCCCTATAGCTATGCCTACTGTTTTGTCTGTTACACTTGCTATTGGTGCTCATCGTCTCTCTCAACAAGTACTTTTCGTATATCAGTGATTTGAATAGCAAACAAAACGGAAGTTTGTGTTCAAATTGCAAGGCATTTTATTTTTAGTTTCTTTTTCAAATTTTAATTAGGGTGCTATCACAAAGAGGATGACTGCAATTGAAGAAATGGCAGGCATGGATGTTCTTTGTTGTGACAAAACCGGAACTCTCACCTTGAATCGCCTCACAGTTGATCGAAACCTTATCGAGGTGAAATAAAAAATCTTATCTAATTCTCTACGTAATCTTTAATAAACTTAATTTCTACCTTATAATGCCTTACATTACCATTTGCAATAACAGCAAATATGAATATTCTGTATTGAATACAGATTGCTCTGTTCTTGAACAGAGCATTTAGTTAAAAACAGAATTCCCTGTTTTTACCTCTTTATGACTGAATTTGATGTCTCATTACAGATTTTCAACCATGAAGTGGATAAAGACATAATAGTTTTGCTTGCATCAAGAGCATCCAGGCTTGAGAACCAGGACGCTATTGATTCCGCAATTGTTGATATGCTTGCCGATCCAAATGAGGTCAGCCAAAAGACGAGTTAACTCGTTTTTCTTTGATAATAGTAATAATAATGATAATAATGATGATCATGATTTAGGCACGCGCGACCATTGAGGAAGTCCATTTCCTGCCTTTCAATCCAGTCGAAAAACGTACTGCAATTACATATATCGATTCAAATAATGGTAAATGGTATCGTATCAGCAAAGGAGCTCCGGAACAGGTTTTCATTTGACCTCATAATGCTCACATTCGACAAAGAAATTGTTGTACATTGGTTAAATATCAAAGTTAAGCATCTCATGTCATTTTCCAATATTTCAGATACTAAAGCTGTGCAAAGATAAGGATCTCATTGCTCAAAAAGTTCACACCATCGTCGAAAAATTCGCAGATAGAGGCCTGAGATCACTTGGAGTCGCGATTCAGGCATTCTACTTGCACCTATATTTTTGTTTGTGTTAGCAAAAGGGATCAGCTTGTACATAATTTTGTAAACCCACTCTTGCAGGAAGTACCTGAAAAAATTAAGGACAGTCCTGGAGGACCTTGGACATTTTGTGGTTTATTGCCCTTGTTTGATCCTCCAAGACATGATAGTGCTGAGACCATTCGTCGAGCACTTAACCTCGGAATTAATGTCAAGATGATTACAGGTCCGAAATGTAGATCAATTTTGATCTCATTTCTGCTGTGAGATATTTCAATACAAATTCAAGAAAAAAAACTAATGTCTTTTATGTGCTAATAATGTAGGTGATCAGCTAGCAATTGCCAAGGAGACAGGAAGACGACTTGGCATGGGAACGAACATGTATCCCTCTTCGTCGCTGCTAGGCTGCGAAAAAGATGAAAATGAGGCTATTCCGTTGGATGAGCTCGTTGAGAAGGCAGACGGCTTCGCTGGCATATTTCCAGGTATATTCATTGCATACTTGTATCTTGACTCTCAAGTTATCCTACATTTCTATATTTTATTTCCATTTCTATATCTAAAAACGCTTTAAAACTCTGAAACTCTATATTTATAGCTTATTGTAAACAAATGTCATTTTGCTGTTTTCTGTTCCAGCATTTTGCGTTTTAACATTTTTGTTTCCGTGCTACATAGCTCTTAAGTAACACGTGTTACTCGTATAAATTTTTCAGAACATAAATACGAAATTGTAAGAATCTTACAAGAAAAGCATCATATAGTCGGGATGACCGGAGATGGTGTAAATGATGCACCAGCCTTGAAGAAAGCAGATGTCGGTATAGCAGTGGCAGATGCAACAGATGCTGCAAGAAGTGCTTCGGACATTGTCTTAACTGAGCCTGGCTTAAGTGTCATAATCAGTGCTGTCTTAACCAGCAGAGCTATTTTCCAGAGAATGAAAAACTATACAGTTAAGTCTCACCTTTTTTTATCATAGGGATAATTACTATCCTCCTCCCGAGATTAGGTCAAAATTACTGTTTTCTCCCTGTATTCTATAACATCACTATGTTTTTTGTATGCAATGTGCAGATATATGCAGTCTCAATTACCATTCGTATCGTGGTTAGCTGAGTTTTCTTGTATATTTCCAATTTCTATGTTAAATTTTGATTTTGAATTGATGTTAGAAACTCATATGCAGCTTGGTTTTATGCTTTTAGCATTAATATGGGAATTCGATTTTCCACCTTTCATGGTTCTGATTATGGCAATACTTAATGATGGTAAGAACTCCTAGCCAATCTTGTCACATTCTTTACTGATTAACACGGATCAGAATTCGAAACACGGTGGAAAGACTATTATCTATGTAGCACGGAAACATAAACGCTGAAATGAGAGACGAAAAATGATTTTTATACTATAAGAATAAGTTATAAATATGAAGTTTTAGAGTTTCATAAGTGCAACATAAATTTGGTTAACAGCTGTAGTAAATCAGGACCCCTTTCATTTTCTCTAGGGACTATCATGACTATTTCACATGATCGAGTCAAACCATCGCTATGGCCCGACAATTGGAAGCTACCGGAAATATTCATAACCGGAATAATCATCGGAACATATCTAGCCTTAGTAACTGTCCTGTTCTACTGGGTTGTGATCGACACTAATTTCTTCGAGGTATCAATCAATCAATCCTTCTTGAATATTCCAATAAAAAAATACCATTTTTTTCTCAAAATTTTATCAAATTATGTGCAGAAAACGTTCAATGTAAGAGATATATCAAACAAAACTGAAGAAGTAGCCTCTGCTGTATATCTACATGTGAGCATTATCAGCCAGGCCCTAATATTCGTTACGCGTTGTCAAAGTTTTTCGTTTCTGGAGCGACCCGGAGTTCTCTTGATGTGTGCATTTGCAGTGGCTCAACTGGTATATGCTTGTCATATATTCATTCAATTTTGTCTCTGATAAGAGTACTAATGGTCTACTATTTTTTGTATGTTCTCATTGTATGTATAGGTAGCAACCTTAATTGCAGTGTATGCAGAAATTGCATTTTCTTCATTTAGTGGCATTGGATGGAGATGGGCTGGTGTGATATGGTTATACAGTTTGATCTTTTACGTACCGTTGGATTTCATAAAGTTTGCAGTTCGTTACGCATTGAGCGGAGAACCATGGAACCTTGTATTTGAAAGAAAGGTGTGTGATTCTTCTGAGTTTTCCAATTTTCGGTATTCTTAGAATCAACGAATTTTGTGAATGTTTAATTTATCGATTAACCGTTGCAACTTGCAATCATACGCGATTCAATAATTTGATAATATTTATTCTTTTATTGTTATTTTGGTCATTTTTTATTAAACAAGATTTCAATTCTATTTCGTTCAATTAGTCCATCAGAATGATTCTTTTATATGGCTGCTTTCTCAGAGAAGTCTACAAGGCTTGGAGGAGCCAAACCAGGAATTCTGTGCCAATACAGGATCTTCTTTTGTTTCTGAGCAGGCCAGTCAGTGTGCTGAAATTACCAGGTAGGCTATTAGAAGCGAATTTCTTTGAAAATTTTATTTTACTAGGTCGATACCCGCGCGTTGCGCGGGTGAGATTGAATAATTTTATATTTTTTAAAAATTTAATTCTTTATTTGATTGTTGGCCTAAGATATGTTTTAAAATTAAGTTTTCAAACTTTACTAATTTTTTAATTTGTATTAAATTAAATAATTTAACTTCTTAATATAAATTAAACTTTAAAATATATTAATATAATATTGCTAAATTTGGTGATTAAACTGTTTTCTAAAGAATCATATTTAGTAGCTTATAAATGTTATTAACATTTACTTAAACTAATTAATTTAAAAAATAATTGTAATTCATAATCTATAAATATTAATTATATATCAAAATCTTTGAAATGTTATAACTCATAAACATAAATAAAATCTTCAAATTTTATAACCATCAAAATTTTCAAAAATATAAGTTACATTTTATTTTGAATTAAATTTATTTATTATTTATTTTTTATTTTTTAAATTCCATAATGTACAAGAAGCTACATTTTACATTATTTGTTAATTTAATATAATTATAAAATAAAAAAACTTTAATTGGCAGTTTATGATCAGTCCACTTGTCAAAGTACCCATGATCATCATAAAATTTAAATTCTATTTAAAATGTTAACTAATTAAATTTCAAAAACTTTTCATATTTCATAACATATAATAATATAATATTTTATTGATTAAAATTTATAAAAACTCGTCATATACAATTACATATAAACACTACTAATATATTAAAAAGATTAGAATATTATAGTCATTGAACTTTTAAAATTCTATTAGTTTTACTTTTTATATGTCATAACTTACAATAATATTTTATAAAATTATAAATCAATTTAAATTTAAAAAATTACCAACTTGTCGATGTGTCAATTAACTTATCAAAATATTCATAACACTCTATTTGAATGATAGAGTAAATAATTGATACATGACAGGTTAAATACTTAGAAAACTACATCCCTTATCATTATATCCGATGAAATTACACATCCCAATTACTTCATAATTCATTTGAGTCTCAATACCATCACTGCTTATCTAACCATGATGAAAAACCGAACTGCATATTTGCACTCGATAACACCTGCTATGAATTTACTCTTTATATTTCTTTCAATTTTCAGTGAAACAATTACTCGAGCACAGATTGTCAGCATAAATTAAAAGCATGAGACCTTTTTAAGTATTTGAAGAAATAAACATTTATATATTAATTCACCCCAAATTTCTAGAAAAATATTTCACAGAAAGTGATTAAAATTCCGTCAATAATCAGAAATTGCCTAAACCCATTTAATCGAGTATCTGATGTGCACATGAGCCAAAGTACAACATAAATTCCCAAATTTCCAGAAAACTATTGCCCAAAAAGCGATTAAAATTCTGCGAATAAAAAAATTCCAAATATAGCCTAAACCCATATAACCTAGCACATAATTTTTAAAGATTGAAAATTAAAGCTGACCTGAGCCGATGAATTCCATATTTTCCTATCCGAGATTCTGGGTTAACAAAATTTGGTTGTTACAGCTGAGTTATATGGAAGATTGAAGACGGAGATGGGTTTTGGTGGTTTTTTGATGTTGAACCTGAATGGTGCTAGTTTTTCAATTTTAAATACCACTGCAGCAGTGTCGTGTAACGGATTGAACAGTTGAATGGGCGCACAACGTCTGGGAGGGAATTGGGTTTTTTAGAGAAGTTCGAAAGATTTGAACTGTTCGGGAATTAAAAAACGTCTGGGAATTGAATTTTACGTTATTAGTTGGCTGTGCAGTCTTTTCCGTTTTTGTTTAGAGCAAGGCCGTGTAAGTTATGAGTGAGAGAGTTGATGAGAGTGAATAATCCACGTGTCAGAATTATAGAGTGCTATTGTGTTAAAACAGAATTTGGGAGTTCAGAATTATAATATAGTATAGATATAGATATAGATTGTGTATCCGTTTTATAGTTTTTTTACATTTCAGCATTTTGTTTCCGTGCAACTGATTCGAATTTGTATGTTGTTTGATTAATTTGCTTCTTTGGAGCAACTTGCTTTGAAATGAACTAGAATATTTTCAGGCTGGAGAAATTTATACATTGAGAGGACATGCTGAATCAGTACTGAGACTTAACAATTTGGACATACCGTTTATATTCATCATACACCATTAACATTTAATTTTGTTATTGTTTCTTAATTATTTCAAATTAGATGTTCAAAATTACAATTCTGAAAAATAAATTTTGCTTACTAACAAGTCATAGTATATAAATTGACTTAAAAATCTACATTGATTGAAATTTCAAAAATCTACATCGAAAAATCTAGAGAATCTATAGCTTTCTTCCAGCTTACACTCTGTCCCTTTTAGCTGCATCTGACATTGGCTCTACCTAGTGAGGTGAAGCTCAACCTGATAAGTGGCTTTCGCTGAGCCACAGATGGAATCCGAATAGAAATTGGTGCCGCGAGTTCAACAGACTCAAGCTCCTCCAAGCCAACATTAGGACATAAGGAAGTGAATGCAGCAGCTCCACTGTTGGAGATCACTGGTGCATTTGATGGTTTCGTTAAACTTGTAGTATTTGGCAGTGAAGATTCCATTGAACTGTCACACATTTTCTTCAGATTTCCTACATTTTCGTCACTCTGCTTTCGCTTCCTTCCTTCATCCGATCCATCTGAAACTCCTTTACCTTCAGCTAATTTTTCTGCTAAACTTCGTCTGCTGTCCCAAGTTTCTTTTGAAGGACGGATACCACTTGGAAAAACAAAACTAGGAATACTTCGTCGCTTTACGTGACTTACATAGATCTCCATTCCAGGCACCCACGAGGTATACATATTGACAACATATTTAAATTCCTCAATAGTTAGCCTGATATCAAACGGTACCCCTTCATTCGCATGAGCTCCTTGTTTACGCTGCAAACCCATAAAATACGAACAATGTAGAGGCCTTGATTTGTCTGCAAATTCTCCAGGGTATGGATGGCATTGAAGCTCATTATATGTGTGTCTCTCAATCCTTAAGACAAGCTGACGAAGACGAGATTCAACCCAGCCTTTCCACTTTCTTAAATCATCTTCATTTTGTGCACCGATATCTATCTGCAGGTAATTCTTGTATGCTTCAAAGAACGCGACAGGCTCGAATAGATTATCCCAATCCGCCTTACTTGCCTCCATAGCCTCACATATATCATTCCCCCTTTGGAACTCTTCTGACATGATGCGCAGAGTGTTGTACGACACATTGTAGCTAGAATTCATGGAAGGATAAGCAGGAGTGATGATTGGCATCAAATGATTCTTGTCCTTTGGATTTCTACTAGGATCCCAAACTGGAACACCAAGAGATCCTTCTTCAATTGGACAGAGCATGACGGGATTCGGCCAACGCCACTGCGTATACACCCTGAAAAACCGGGAGACTAGCATATTGGGCAGCGCATTGGGAAATAGCTGGCATATGCGTGCGACAAGTAACGCCCAGTTTATACCACCTAGAAACCCTGACACATTTGAATAAACACCGCGTCGCTTTGCCCAATATTTCATGCATCGCAATGTTCTGCGGAAATTCTGAATATTTGGCACCAATCGTAAAATATGGTCTGTAACTCTACTACCATTAAGACTACGAACAGTTTGTTCATCCGTGTTGTGTAGTACAAAGTCCTGCGAAATATCCAAATCTTCAGGAATCACCGAAAGGGACAATCTTGCATAAAGAAGATCCACAGAAACGTCCAGAAACTTGAATTTCATCACTGGAACATACGCATCAGGAACAGGATGCAACTCTGTCACTTCAGGCATCTCAGAAAGCATTCCATGTAGCTCACCGAAAAAATCTTCTTCTCGCGTCGCATGTCTAGGTCCCACACAAAGAATGTCGATATCTGCACCGGGGCCATGCACCCCTAATCGATAAGAACCAAAGGTGAAAATCTTGGCGTTTGCTTCTTGCACTAACTGCTCATTTAACCCTTTCTTGCGGCTGATTACTTTGACCCAACGCTTCACAGTCTGGTCAATTCTGCCGAGCACTTCCTCTCTACAAACAGCCTCCTCCTGAGTCTCGTACAATCCGGCATCTTGCAAAAGCTTTTCGATCTCACGCGTGTTGATCACATCGTACTCAGTAGGGCCGCCAAAAGATATTGGTTCTGTAATGCCGAATCGCTGCTGTTGCTTCTGCTTGTTACTTCCAGGGCTCACCATTTTAGCAAATGGTTTTCTTTCTTTCTTGGTTCTGTATTTTGTAGCAGAGTGTTTGTATGGCATCATATGATACAAATATATAGAGAGGCGATTCAAATTAAGAATATTCCAAATCCTGAAAAGAAAAGGAACAAGTGCATTGTTATAGGAAAAATGGAGATGAGGTTTGTTAGGATAAATCAAATTGGTTTGTATAATTAAGGAAATAATTAGTGGTAAGATAAGTAGTAAAACAAAACAAGGACTCTCAATCCTCATCCGGGGCTTTCTACTCTACTTACATCACCACCATGCATTGCTTTCTACACAAGTTTCCCTTTAACTTAGTTAAAAATCTTCTACGGGTATGCCTATTTACTTTTCTCATTTTTTGTTTTGTTGACATTAGTATTAATTTGAATTTTTAAGTAAGGTGCCAGCCGCAACGGTGGCTACTACCACTAACCATTTCCAGTCACAACTTTTTCAATTTTAATTTGAGAAACTGTTCTCTGAACAAATGAATTTTATGTGAAAATCATTTACAAATGGATTATAACATTTGAAATGAAAAAATATAAAATTTAGAATTGAAATGAAATGAATTCCATATATTTATATTTGTAATGAATTCTAGAATTGAATTATATTCTTAATAACTTTATTTCCAAATTAACCTTATAAATATTTTATTAAAAATATTTTAAAAATAGAAATGATCATTATATATTTTTTATAATATGAACTTATTAAATACTATGTATATATAAATATTTAAAAGTAATAATATTAAAGTCACTAATATTATGGTTAAGATATATAAAATAATTTAAATGATTTTTAAAAATTGGAAATAATAATATATATGAAAAAAAGATGGAAATGAAAATTAAAAGAAAAAGATAGAAAGAAAGAAAAAACAATAGTAATAAAGAAAATGAAAATAAATAGCTTTATAAAGTAAGGATAATTTAGTCAAATAAAATTATTCTTTTAAATTTTTGGAATTTAATTGCAAATTCTACCCATTTTAGCTGGATTTACAATTTCTCAAATTATAACTAAATTCAATTTCAGAATTTCAATTCTAAAATTGTTTTAATACATTTATTTATTCCGAATACGAAAAATCGAATTTACAAATGAATTTCACATAACCTTAAGAAATTCATCCATTTCAAATTGGATTTGCAAAATCATTTTAAGGAATTGATTTGCAAACTAGATTTGCAGTTTTCTTTTTTGCCTTCAATTTTTTCCTTTCTGCTTTTTTTTAATACAAATTGCAGTTATTAAAAATGGGATATAATTTCAGATACTTGAAGAAGCATACAAAATTCTCTGTTATTCATAATTTTATTCATATATCTCTATTTCTTATCATAAATTTATCCGAAGTTCTTTAATTATTTTGATTTTTTTAAAAAAATATTTCAACATATATGATTTGATTCTAAATTTACAAGTTCCATTTCAAAAAAAAAAAAACACCACAAACACACTTACTAACCGTAAATTTTCCTGGGCATAAAAACCTATTTACATGATTTGAATGGTATTATGGCTTATTGATCCATAATTAATATCTATCTTTAATCATTCTAATTAATATCTGTACTAGATTACTAACGAAAACACATACAATTTGATTTTGCTAACTTTTATGTTTATACTAGCTTTAGCCCGTGCGTTGCACGTATTTATTTTAATATTATTTGAATATTATAAATTTATTATCTGTTATAGTTATTTTTATATTCTAACAATAAAAGACAATAAAAATAAAAATAAATATATAATTAAAAAAAGGCTTAATGGCGTAAAAAATCATAAACTTTAGCGTGTTTTGCAAATTTAACATAAACTTTTAATTTTGGCAAATTAATACACAAATTTTTGATTTTTTGCAATTTTAGTACCGATCAATTTTCTTTCAAAAAAATAGAGAAAAATGCTGATGTGGACGCCGGAATAGTGGTTATTCCGGTGTACACATCAGCATTTTTTTCACAAAAAATTAATTGGTGCTAAAATTGCCAAAAATCAGAAGTTTGTGTATTAATTTGCCAAAATTAAAAGTTTATGTTAAATTTGCAAAACACGCTAAATTTTGTGATTTTTTAAGCAATTAAACCTTAAAAAAATAGATATTAATTTTATAATATTAAAATATCTTTATTTTCATTTATATAATATAATATAATATAATATAATATAAGTGTGTGTGTGTGTGTAAACAAGAATGTTACCTTTTCGTAATTATTTGTTTCTAGTTTACTATTAATTAATCTTAATGTATATTATTAAATATTTTTCCGTAAAAAAACTAAAATAATAATTGATTCTTTTAAAATTATTTATCTTATATTTTATTAATTCTCGCACATGTAATATACATTAGTTAAGATATAAAAAATAATAATATAAGTAACTCGTGAGCATCACAATTTTTATTTTCTTATATATAGTTGATATAGTTTATAAATCTCTTTTTCTTAAAAAAAATAGTTTATAAATCTCAGTTTTCTAGACTCATACTCATTTATGACTTTCTAACTCTAACACATGATTTCCATTTTAATACAGTTCCGTAAATTTTAAATCTGTCATTTTTTTAAGTACTCTCTCCGTCCCATTTTATTTGTCTTATTTCAGTTTTTACACATATTAAAAACAATATTAATACATTTTTTAAAAACTTTTCATTTCATTATATTTCTTGATTACTGAATTATGATTTAAAATTATATATTAAAAAAATAAATATACTCAATACACTAAACATAGCATTTAATACTTTTAAAAAATCATTTTTCTATGATAAAATAACTCTTGTATGGAAAATATAAAACAGTCAAATACACTATCACTGTACAATATATACACATTAATAAATAAATTATATTCATTAATATTAAAAGTAAAAGATAAAAGTATTTATCCATAATAAAATTGCGACAATCATTTTGAGACATCCAAATATAGAAAATAGAACAAACATAATAAGACGGAGAGAGTCTATACATATTTTACACTATTTATGCTTAATATACTGTAGTTTGTTTTTTTTTACATAATAAACAACTCAAGTAATAATTGATTTTTAAATTATGATAGTTCCTTCAATTTTAGTTAATCATTAAATAAATTTAATAATCTTTTCTTTATCAAAAAACACTATTTTTCATACTATGTATGTTTCTAGATTTCTCTCAAAACAAAAAATATGTTTCTATATTTTTTTATTTGACATTCATTAATTTAAAAAACATTGCCTTATCTTTTTTGGTTCAATTTTACACTATAACTTGTTCTTTTAGACATAAAGTTATTTTTGTATCAATTGTCTGTAAAAAGAAAATTTTCAAAAGAATACCACAAAACTGAGTATTAATTATTTAGTCAAAAATAATTTTTATTTTTTTTTATATTTTATGACTTATCGGCTAACTATTCAGTGGTATCCAAACTTTTTATTTATTATTAATCACTAATAAACATGCATGTCAAATAATGTTCTAGTTGTAAAATTTTAATTATATATGGCGCCAACAATTACATAATAGACACTTATTGTCTTTTAATATCAAATGTTATTACACTAATTTCTATTTAAAATATTTAATACACTTAATGCGTCATAATAAAATTATTGGTATTTTATATAATTATATTAAATATTAAATTATACATTTTCCATAACAAATGTTACTAATATAAATTTTTATTGATTTGAATCGTTGTTGAAGAGGAAAAAAATGGGCGGGCGTTCTTGGACGGAGATCTGAAAAGAAGAAAGAATGAATTTGTGCCGGAAATCTGGAAAAAAAAACTATTTTGAAGATTTTGTTTGCAATTGCTATAAAAGAAAAAAATAATTAAAAAAAATTAGAGTTGTAGTTAGTTGGCTGCCTTTATATTATAAAAACTAAAAACATACAAACCTTATAAATATTTACGCAACAAAATCAGAAAAGAATTTTATAAATTAATAATTTCTAGAGGTAAATTTGTAGTTGCACCAACTATGAATAAAACTCCAAATTCATCAATCAAAAGAGTCTATTTGCATATAAATTTTTTTCTAATCAAATAATATGTACTTAAATCGTTAAATTTAAATCAGCTTTTGTAGATTTCAAGTAAACACACCACAACCAAAATATAAAAACATAAAAGCAATCACAAAATTATGAATTTCACAGCAAAAATTATTACATACAACATAAAGATAAATACATGACTACAATAAAAAGAATAAGAAATGACTAACCTTTATAAAAAGAAGTGGTGAATGATTGTTATTATATATAAGGCAGGATACTAAATTAAATTAGCAATCCAATTAAATGTTTTAAATTCACTAATGTTACCATAATAATTAAAGAAACGTTTTACGAATTCAAAAGAAAAAAACGTTACCAAATTAAATATGCAAATCAATGATCAATCAATATATTCTTTTTGTCAAAGTATCAATCAATATATTAAATACACCAATTTTTCTATAAAAATTTAAAAGAAATATTCTAAGCATATATATATATATATATAGTAGTTTAACCAAATTAAATACAGAACAATATAGGAAATAAAATTACCAAATTAAATGTGAAAATTGCATGAAAGTTAAAAAAATCGTTTTATATACATGCTTATAGCTATAGGAGCTTAAAAAGGAATATTACTAAATTATATGTATAACAATTTAGAAAGAAAGGTTATCAAATTAAATGTAGAATTGATAATGAGTGTGCCATGTGTCAATCATTGGAAAAATATATAGTAGATATATTTAATAATACTTAAATTATATAGTATTAGTTTTTTCTATATGATTATAATGCATAATTTTAATTAATAAATTATTTACATGTTATAGAAGGTGATTAACCATATATTAATTTTTATTTATTCTCCATGATTGACATGTTTAAGTAATATTAATAATTTTAAGTTAAAAAATAAAAAACTTTTATTTTCAAAGTTGGAGTAACTTAATTAAAAATATTACTATATAATTGAGTGAAACCAATAATTCAAAACTAACATTTATAAATATATAACACCTATATTAAAAAAACGTCATATTTCGTCAAAATTAATTTCATATTATATTCAAAATTAATATCAGATTTTTAAAGAAGGAAAGGAATAAGAATCAATATAATTAAATCAATAGCGTTTCCATAATTGTCTATTTACATTAGTGCATGCATTTAGCTCTAGACGTTTTTTACAAATATATTTGTTGAAACTTTCCGTTTTTAATTTCATAATTTTTATCTATTGGAATTAAATTATCAATACCTATATTATGCTATTCAATTATGGTAAATTGGTTATTCTAACAAATATTCTTAACTTTCTATTCAATTTTTGCATTAATGACAGACATTTTTTATTTCCAATTTTTCCTTTTTTTCCTTTGTAGAGTTCAATCAGGGCATTTTTAATTCTTATATATTTAACAATATTTAAATTATATACTGTATTAGTTTTTCTAATGCCTAATTCTAATTTATAAATTATTTGCATGTATAAAAGGTGATTAGCCATAAATAAAAATTAAACCCGTGATATGTGTCAAAATTAATTTTAATCAATTTTTTTTTTGAAAAGAAACTATATCAAAATGAAAAAATTATATAATCAAAATTAAACCCGTGATATAGTTTTTTTTTTTGAAAAGAAACTATAAAAGAGTCAATATTAAAATTACATATGGTATCTAAAAGTAAAGCTTATAAAGAAAAAATTGAAAAGATATTAGCATTTATAGTTTTAAAGGAGGTCAATATTAAAATTATATAATCAAAATATAATAATTAGCATTAATTAGAGATATACAAATATATATTACCAAATTTATTAATTAAAAAGATAAAAATACAAATCAAATGAAAGAGTGCCAAGTGTCAATCATTTGGAAAAAATGTCCTGCTTTATATATATATAGTAGATATGTATGTTGTCATACTTTTAATAAATATATTTATACTGTTCATTGAAATGTCTCTGAAATGATAGGGTAATAGTTTTATATTGGTATTATTGCTTAATTATTTTTTTAAACGAATGTGTAATTGGATAGTTGATCAAATAGTCGTAAGTCATCCGATACTTATTTTTGCGGGAATGATTCATTATCTTCATAGAATAATCATTCTTTTATTTATATATTGCTATCTTTAGCAAAATATAAAGTTTATTAGGATAAGTGAATCTTTTTTTTTTGATTAAAATAAGTGAATTATTAAGTGTGCATGCGTGTGTGCATATTTGACTTAACATATCATAAAGTTTGTGTATTTTTTATTTTTGATGTTTCGTCCTTAAGCGTTTTTATTTTTTTAATTAGTCTAATATTCTTTCGAAAGCAGCTCTATGAATTACTTCCGTTTCTTTATTTATTCTCTATATTTTTAAAAATATTTTATATTTGATATTTGAAAGTGAATGACACTTTTGTTAATAAAAACCTTTTATAATACTGTTTTCAAAAGTATGAGAATCAAATAAAAAATAAAAAAATTTAAAATTGAAATAAAGAAAAAAAAATAAAAAATATAAAAATGTTAAAATAGAAATTGTCTATATATTTTTGAAATCTTCGATTTATTTGTTATCTAATTTTATCAGAAAACAAACTCAAAGAACGGAAACTAATTAAATTGGATTGTAAAATTACAAATCGAAGTCTAAAACTAAAATATTGAACTCTATTTATACACATCATATGAGTTCTACATGAGCTGTAACCAGCTGTAACTAGCTGTGGATGAGCTGTAATTAGCTGTTTATGAGCTGGAATTTACAGCAGCAATGTTGGAGTAGCGGAGCAGTGGCCTTGACGATAGCAGCGGAGCAGCATGACTTGTGTATCTCAGCAACAGTTTGCATAAACTCTGTTATCATAAATCTAAAAATATTAGACCATGAGGATGTATGAACATTTCTATTATCATAAATCTAAAAATATTATGCTACATACAACGATATGATTTCAAATGAATTATCTAACAGAAACGTGCATCATTGTAACAGAAACCAATTTTAAATAATCATAACATAATATGATATGATATAATATAATATCATTTTATTTTTATCATTAAAAAGGATAACGTTTGTAGAAGAAATGAGCCCACAACTTAGTAAAATGTCATCTAACCCTTATACCATTTGAAATATATTGAACAAAGGATCAATTCATCCCCCTCAATTTGACACAAAATATCAAATCAGTCAATTGCGCCATTTTTAGTACAAACATACCCAAAACTTATGTTTTCGTATCAAATTAAGAAAAGTAGATGAAGATAAAAGAAAAAGGGAAGATGAAGGAGGAAGAAGGGAAAAATGAATAAAAAATCTCTAATTTTTTACTAAAGAATATTTAAAATATCAAGGATCAATATAAGAGATAAATAAAATATTAAGAGTTTTTTTTAATGTTTTCCATTTTTTGCGGAAAGTGTAGTTTACTTGTTTGGGTGAAAGTAGGGGATGGGCTTTTTGATATGAAAACGCAAAGTTTGGATTTATTTGTACCAAAAGCCGCGAGAATGACTCATTTGATATTTTGTGCCAAGTTGAGGGGTGAATTGATCCTTTGTTTGAGATATATTTATTGGTAAACGATATTACTATATAATAAATCTAATGGCGTTAAAAGTTAAATATTTTTGGGTTATTGCGAATTTATCTAAAACTTTTTAAATTTGTAAAATCAGTCTCAATTTAATAATTTCATTGGATTTTTTTTTTTTTACAATTAAATTGTATCATTCTTTCCACTCAGTACAATATTTATTTGTCATTTTAAACTTCAATTTTATTTATTTTTGGTTCAACATTTAATAAAATAGAGAATTTGAAATTAAATTTATTTTTATCTATTGTTTTTTAAATTAGGAGTGTATTTTTACAATTCTAAAAAATCAATTTTAATAATTATTTAAGAAATTAGTATAAAAATGCAATTGAAAATTAAATTAAATGAAAAATTAGATAAAATTTCAATAAAATTATTAAACTGAAATAAAATACAAATTTTTTCAAAGTTTTAGATAAATTAAAAAATTGATTTAAGTTTTTTGATACCATTAAATTTTCATAGAATTCAACATATTCAAGATTTGTCACTGCTGTTGTAGCACAATAATAATAGCCACAGGTGTTTTGCCAAGAGTTCTCATGTTCGAATCTCACTCCCCTCTCCCTAATTATTAAAAAAAATCAAAATTTTATATTTTTATTCACATGGTTTGTATTCACAATAGATTAGATGAGGGACAAAGTTCATATTAAATCCACTATCATTTATGCCCTCATGGTTCAAAAAAATGTATTTATTTTTAATAGTTTTAAATTTATTTATTTAGATCCTTACACTTAACACGGTTGGGCGCATATAGAATTTTTTTTAGAAAATATAAATGGTCTAAATGAATCCATTTAAAAATATTAGAAGTACATTTGCACCTTTTTAAATTACGAGGGCACATATTGTTTTGAGTCAAATATTAAGGATATATAATCCTCTTGCCACAGAAAAAACAAGTTGTCACAATCTGCAATATTTGTCTAATATAAATATAAATATTCCACAACCTTAAAACAATTTTATTGAATAATTTTATTAAAGAGGAAGTACAAGAAATAACTCACAGCTACAAAAAGCTAGAGATACGTATCCCTAGAGAAAACTAAACTTAATTAAAATGCACTCTTTAAATTTTAATTTATTACCGATTTTCCTAAATACTTAATTAATTAAAAATTTCCATCCCTTGACCTCATAAATGATCAAGAGAAGGTATTACATTTTGCGAGTGAAGCTTTTCAAGGATGTCGTCGGAGTTACTCTTTCCCTTCCGAGCCTGACGGAGTTGACATAATCAATCGGACTATGAGCAGAAATTCCGGGAAGCAAAAGTCCGGCCGCCCTGGCAAGAGTGCAGAACCAACTCTCCTCGTAGTCTGGTCCATGTGTATGCCTTATCAACAAACTTCTCACGAGTTCCCATAATGCATTCAGTCTCATTGGAATTATTCGTGTCAAGTTAAAGAAATTAGGGTTTGGCTCCTCATCCATGAACTTCAAAACAAAAAGTGAATAAATATTAACAATAAATTTAATATAAGTCTTGCAATATTACTAATAGAGGTGTTAGCCCCATAAACACTTCAAGGTCGTGCTATGTTGCACCAATTTTTGTTTTGAATTTTAAGATTTTAATATTTTATTTGAAAACGCTGCATAAATTCTCGATTCAAAATCTATTTTTATAAAAATTATGATTTTATTTAATACTTACTTGACCAAAGTAGCGGCTATCATAGTAAAGACAAGTTCCAAAATGCTTGAAAGCAAAAATCTTGTCATCAAAAGGAACTCTTGGCACCATATCATTGCAATAAACAACCCTAAAATATCTAGTAACCGGATAATTCAAATAAGACTCAATGAAGTTCCCCAGCTGAACATCGCCAATTCTCGGCTGTCCAAATGTGTAAACATTCATCAGCCTCTGCAGCATCTCAGTCTCCTCCTGAATAACCAGAATCGACGGGTACAATATTGCAAGTGCACCACCTAAACTATGTCCGGTGACCACAAATTTTGCATTCTTGTGTTCTTTGAGTAAGCTTTTAAGCTTCAGTGACACAGCATAATAAGCACTCTTTCTTGCCCATTGAACCACTAAATTTTCAAAATCACCAAATAAATGGAAGAAACTTGAATGTTTCTTTTGAAGGTGAGTGTGAAAGGTGGCAGTATTTTCTCTGTTTCCTAACCCTAAAGCTTCTAAAAATCCGATATGGATTTTGCCAACTTTTGGGATTTCGTACCAGGAGAAATCGAAATCTGTATCCCAATCTTGTGCATTGAATGGTTCGGTTCCTCTGAAGCTGACGACGATAAGATTTGCATCTTTTGGCTTGTCACAGCATATGAACACTTGGGTGTTGCTTTGTTTTTGTTGCTCTAATCAATAGAAAAACAAAAATTTATTGCTAGTTCATCAAAAGAAATCAAATAGGGTTGGATTAAAATTTCTTAGTTACTAAATTATAGTTTTTTATATTTCGGTTATCATTTATCTTTTACATTTTAATAATACAACTTTCATTTTCCGAAACATGAGGCTATGTCAGGTTTCCGGCATTAATTGCTTATGTGACAAGCTGCCACATAAACGATAATTCGCCTGAATTCACTATATAATCGACCATTATTGGGAAAATGAAAGTTGAATTATCGAGATGTAAAAATAAAACGATGCTGACCAAAGTATATAAAAGTCTATACTTCAGTAACTAATTTTTTTTTTATCCAAAAGGTTTTGTTGCTTACCATTCCAACAGTTGTAGAAGGCCGCAAAATGCATCTAAACATCAAGAGTGATACAAATTTGCATTAGATCCGTGTCATATATATATATAAAAACTAGCTAGATTAGGGCTAATATATTACCTTCCAGTGACGCTCAACGACATTTTGAACAACTTTCTCATTTTCATATACTAATTTAGCTGCCATGATACAAAGATCCATCAGATATCGGTTACCAAGTTCTGATCGGATACCGAGTTCCGATTTAACATTGCTAACATCAGCTGCGATAGAATCATCAACTTTCTCCGACAGGATTGTAGTCTTGTATAGGTCAATACGCCCATCTAAATGCCCAATTGTGCTTAAGAAATTTTCTGTTCCTTTCTTTGGTATCTTCACGTTTGCTGCATGCATGCCATTTATTAAAATTAAAACATATTATGTAGCTTGTAACTATATTTTATTAATGGACTCGACCAATCACTAGTCAGAGAAAAAATATATAAAAATTTACAACTTCTAAATCCGGATTATTTAAAAAGCTCAATAGATATAGTTTGATATAGTAAATATAAACGTACCACGAAGAAAGTTATTCAATATGCCAGAGAATCCGCCATTTTGAGAAATGAAATTGAGGATGAATTCAATGATAATGCCAAGTAATTTTAACGGCGTTTCAAGAAATGTCATAAGTCTCCGAATGATAATAGATACCAATAAAATAGATCTATGATCAACAGCTGCACCACCCTTAACATCATCCTCGGAACTTTCCAAGAATTTCATTCCACTTTTCACATCATTGCTCACCAAGTACTTGAATATGTCTCGTTTTTTGCCCTTTTTTGGGTCAACGATCAAGAAATTTGGAGCAATGCTAGTAGTGGCAGCCATGGAGTTTGATTTCTCAATTACTGCCTCACTCTTTTTTCTCACTAAAGACTTAAAAGCCAAGCTCAAGATGGGTTGAGATGGGAGGATTGTAAATGTATTTATAGGTAAACTTAGCATCAAAAAGTAGTGCTACCCATAATACATATTTTGTCTTCTCTTTTCTGGTTTTCAATAAAACAACTCATCAAGTTGTGCCCTCTATTATCGTCTACCTCCCTTCTATGTAATTTTGCTCATGTGACGCCTGCTCGGCGCTGATGTGATAATGCTACACATTAGCGCCAAATAAGCAAAATTGTGTAGTTGGATATAATTGAAACGAAATCATGTGTTTCAGGATAAATTGGGATAAAACTAAAAGGTGTAATTTTTTTTAAAACTTTCATGAAAGATTTGAACTTTTTTAATCATTGGCCTATTTTTTATTTAGAATATAACTAATGTTTTCTCAATATACAAAATAAAATAAAAATAAAAATAAAAGAAAAGAAAATATAAAATAATAATATGCAATATATGAAAAAAAAATTAAAATAAATAGCTGTAACTTAAAGAATGTATTGTGTACCGTATGGATTGATAATTTTAAAATCAAATAAATTTAGCAAAATCTGTAAAATGTGAGGTTTATGATTAAACTTCAATTTTTATTTGAAACGAAAATTTCGATCTACTTTTGTTGTTTGGCTACCTGAGTTAATAAAATATTTGTAGAAGTTTTGTCACGTTAGCACTCTAGTTAGATAAAGTATCACTTAAAAGTAAATATTTATGTTGAAATAAATATATATAATATATGATTCTATAAATTTTTAGATTTTATATTCAAATTTTTCTTCATATAAAATTTAAAAAATTATTATCCAACATTAAATAAAATTTTGAATCATTAATTGACAATTATATACATTAAAATATAATTAAATAAAATATATAGTAAAAGATAGATTAATTAATTAAAAATGTCTAAATAGTATGATTTTTTTGATATTTTAATTATTATTTTTCTTAGTTATCAAATTACAAATATAAATTAAATTCTTTTGTGTAGAATATTATAAAAAAATATTAAATTCTTTATTTTAAAACAATTTTTTTGATTATAAATAATATGGAGTCTAATTAGATTGTTTTTTATTATATATAATTGGGAAAACATGAGCACTTGTGGAAAAAATCAAACTAAACTAGATTGTTACTATGGTTTAATCAATACAATTTGGTCCTTTAAAAAAAGTTAAAATTAAAATGTATTTATAAAATAAATTAAAGTTTAATAATTAAATTAAAATTTGGAAAAAATCTAGTAACTTATGGAGTTTATTACTCTTGTAGGTGCATCAATTATAGAGATTATATGAAAGAAATGAACTTTGATGAAAGGATAAAAATAGGTAGGAATAGGCAGCATGATAAACACGTGGGTATGGCGCCAATAGCAAATTACCGAATAATATATCTCGATGAGCTACAAACAAATTTGTAGGTTTTGTTTTGATTTTTTTCATAAAAATGGAACTGAAAAATTGCAAAGAAACAAATATATTAATTATTACGTTTTTGTATGTTTCTAATTATTTCAAATTTATTATTGAGTTTGATTGTTGTGGTGCACATGCTACAAGATTTTGATGACATTTCAATAATTTTTTATTGTATTTATGAACCAATTATAGAAGTGGTAGTTTGACTAGTATTTTAAGATTTCAAAATTTGTTAACATCTTACAAATGAATTATTTATCAGAGTTATGGTTCAAATAATATAAGCGTTTATCAGTAATTTTATTAAATTATGAGTTCAATCTCTTCAATAAACGCTCCACTCTTCTAATTATACAAAAAAAGTGAATTATTTTTTATTTTGTAGCTCGTAGTTATATAGAATCATTATTTATTTTTTTGTCGGAAATATAGAATATTATGACTTACAATGTTAAGTTTTTATTTTGAAATGGGCCAATGATTGAAAAGGCTAAATCTTTTGTGAATGTTTCAAAAACACAAGACCTTTCAATTATATTTAAATGGTCTTGAAACACGGATTTTCGTTTCAATAATGTTTAACTGCGCGATTTTGCTGATGTTGCGGCTACGTGACAATAATGTGACATATTCCGCACATCAACGCCATTTAAGTAAAATTGAAAATTTTGAACTTTTCTGAAATTTTTATAAAAGATTTAGTATTTTTAGTCGTTAAGCCAAATAAAATCAATATGGGTCTTGAACTTTAGGGTTAGGCAACAAAATTAGTCATTATTGATTTTTTTAGTCAATTAGATCTTAAAATTATGTTTCGGGGTCAAACAAATTATTACTATTAACCTTTTTAGTCAATGGCAAAAATGTACAAAAAAACCCACCAAATTTTCCGAAAGGGACAATTCAGCCCCTAAACTTTTTGGGCACAATTAAGTTTTTCCCCTTTTTTTATCAAACAAAACCCTCCCACTTTGACTGACTGACGTTAACTTGGTGACGTGGCAATAGAAAAAAAAGTTCAAAAATAATCTTGATTTTTAAAATACTTACTAATTATATATATATATATATATATGTTTATTTCACTCTTAAAAAAAGTTCAAAAATACCCTTAAATTTTAAATTATTAATTAATTTTATATTTATAATTTTGTTTTTTTATGTTATTTTACTCTCTTCTTCGTAATTAACTCTAATTAATTTTTTTTATTAAAATCAATTAAAAATTGAACCCGACATTCCCAGAATAAACGACTACTGGCATGTCCGATTAATTTTTTTCCCTTTTTGATTAAAAAAAATAACAATCTCCGGCCAGCGGAGGTCGTGGTCTATTCTTTTTGTTCTCGCCTTTAGATGGTGAGAACAGACCTCTTTGTTCTCAATCTGTTCTCATGTGAGAACAAAGCAGGTATGTCCTCAGTGAGAACAGTCATGGCAGTAATTAACTGAAATTAAAAAAACCAGGAATATTTTGGTCATTTTGTGAAAGGAGCTGGATACATAATTCAAGATAATAAGATACAATTTGAATTTTTAAAAAATCAAAACAAAAGAAAAGGTTTGAAACATTTACATACAAATTAAGTTTTCACAAAACTTATGTAGACCAAAACCATCGGCTCTGATCAATTTTTTTTTTTGTGACTCTTTTAAATCTCTCAAATTAGCTAATTAATTGAAATTAAAAATTAATCGTGTAAAATAATTATTTATACGATCAAAAATTTATAAGAATATATTTAAAAAATATATATAATTTGATGTTTTAATATATTTGTCTCATTTAATAAAATTGACATATCAAAATATTAAAATCAATTTTTAAGGATACATTTGACAAAATGACCAAAATTGTGAATTTGAAAAATCATTTTACCAATCATAATAAGTTCAAACTCTTGTAGAGGCAAATTAAACCTCAAAACATCTAATCTTCAAAGTAATAGGATATTAGGATTCATGAGCTTTTATTTTATTATAAATTTAAAAATAATATATTTTACAACGATATGATTTTACATGGACTTTCTAATAGAAAATTACTAAATGTGCATGCACTGTCGTGAAAACAAGTAGAGAATAAAAAATTATTTAAAGTTATATGGAGTACCTTAACAGAAACTAATCTTTATTAATTTACTATATAAAATTAGTATATTCTAGAGAACTTGAAGATCTAAAAGAACAAGCTGCATTAAATATTCAAGATCCATTTTATATATTAATCTTATCTTCTTGTTGATTGATCTTTATTCTATAATATCATTCACGTGATATTTTATTAAGACTAGTTTTGCTTTACGTGTTTCACACGTGGCTCGTAGTGTGACTTGTCAAATTATGTAACTCGTAACGTAACTCGTCAATTACATATTAGTAAATTTATTATAATTATATCAATTTTTTATTTATAATTAATATTAAATTAGTTAAGAATTTTCGTAAAAGTAAATATAATATATTCGGTTATTAATTTTTTCCATACTAAATTTATTCTTCTTTTGGTTTTATAATAACTATAATTAAATATTTAACTTAATTTTATTAATAATATCTTTAAAAATAATAAGATAGAAATTTATATAATAATATATTAGTCAAATATAGTATTTTAATTTTTTAGTTCAATCAAATTAAAAGATAGATATTCCTATTAATTTGGAGACAATTTAGTTATTTTTTACATAATAAAAATTAAATTGGAGATAATTTAGCTACTTAGTCTAATTAGGACTTTAATTACAATTGTGATTAATTAAATAACTAATTAGTTAATGACTATAAAACATTTATTTAGTAGTAAATTAAAAAGGATTATTCAGTAAATTTGCCTGTCCCCCCCTCCTCCGTGCTTTTATATATAGTATAGATAAGAAAAACAAAGTTGTCATGATCTGCAATGTATATTACAGTAAAGCTAGAGATACTTTTTGCCCTAATGAAAATTAAATGTAAATAATATGCATCCTTTTAATTTAATTTATTACTCTCTTGACCTCATATCAAGAGAAGGTATTATTAGTATTACATTTTGCGAGTGAAGCTTTTCAAGGATGTCATAGGAGCTACTCTTTCCCTTCCGAGCCTGACGGAATTGACATAATCGACCGGACTATGAGCGGAAATTCCGGGAAGCAAAAGTCCGGCTGCCCTGGCAAGAGTGCAGAACCAACCCTCCTCATAGTCTGGTCCATGTATATGCCTAATCAGCAAACTTCTCACTAGCTCCCATAATGCATTAATCCTCATTGGAATTATGTGTGTCAACCCAAAGAAATTAGGGTTTGGCTGCTCATCCATGAACTGTAAAACAAAACAGGAGAATCAATAATAAAAATATACATATAGATGGAGTAATCAAGTGAAGTCTTAATGAAATACTTGCAATAATTAAATACTTACCTGACCAAAGTAGCGGCTATCATAGTAAAGACAAGTTCCAAAATGCTTGAAAGAGAAAATCTTGTCATCAAAAGGAACTCTTGGAACCAGATCATTGCAGTAAACAACTCTAAAATATCTAGTCACTGGATAATTCAAATGAGACTCCATGAAATTCCCCAGCTGAACGTCCCCGATTCTCGGCTGTCCGAATGTGTAAACGTTCATCAGCCTCTCCAGCATCTCAGTCTCCTCCTGAATAACCAGAATCGACGGGTATAATATTGCGAGTGCGCCACCTAAACTATGTCCGGTGACCACAAATTTTGCGTTCTTGTGTTCTTTAAGTAAGCTCTTAAGCTTCATTGACACGGCATAATAAGCACTTCTTCTTGCCCATTGCGCCACTATACTTTCAGACTGACCAACAAGCTGTAAGAAATTTGTTTGTTTCTTTTGAAGGTGAGTTTGAAAGGTGGCAATATTTCCTCTGTTGCCTAACCCTAAAGCTTCTAAAAATCCGATATGGATTTTGCCAACTTTTGGGATTTCATACCAGGAGAAATCGAAATCTGTGTTCCAATCTTGTGCATTGAATGGTTCGGTTCCTCTGAAGCTGACGACGATCAGATTTGCATCTTTTGGCTTGTCACAGCATATGAAAACCTGGGTGTTGCTTTGTTTTTGTTGTTCTGTCAAAATGATCTCACAAAATTACTGCTAGTTCATCAGAGAAATACAAATTTTATCAAGAAATCAAAAAAGATTTCTCTTACCATTCCAGCAGTTGTAAAAGGCCTCGAAATGCATCTGTTTTTTGGTCAAGAAAGATACAGAATTACATTAGATCTGTGTCATATACAGATAATTAAGTAGCTAGATGTAAAGAACCAGATCTAATAATTACCTTCCACTGACGCTCGACGACATTTTGAACAATTATTTTATTTTCATATACTAATTTAGCTGCCATGACACAAAGATCCATCACATATCGATTACCAAGTTCCGATCGGATACCGTGTTCCGATTTAACGTTGCTAACATCAGCAGCAATAGAATCATCAACTTTCTCCGACAGGATTGTAGTCTTATGTAGGTCGATACGTCCATCTAAATGCCCAATCGCGCTTAAGAAATTTTCTGTTCCTTTCTGTGGTATCTTCAGGTTTGCTGCATGCATGTTATGAATCAAAATTAAAACATATGGTCATCAATTTGTAACTAGATTAAATTCATGGACTAAAGTCTCAACCAATCAGAAGTCAGAAAAATATGTAAAATTTTCCAGTTTCTGAGAATATGCAACCGGATAAACCTCGATCAATAGATATAATTTGATATAGTAAATATAAACGTACCACGAAAAAGGTTATTTAATATGCCAAAGAATCCACCATTTTGAGAAATGAAATTGAGGATGAATTCAATGATAAAGCCAAGAAATTGTAATGGCGTTTCAAGAAATGTAAGAAGTCTCCGAACGATAATAGAAATTAATAGAAGGGATCTATGATGAACAGCTGCACCACCCTTAACATCATCCTGGGAACTTTCCAAGAATTTGACTCCACTTTTCACATCATTGCTCACCAAATACTTGAATATGTCTCTTTTTTTGCCCTTTTTTGGGTCAACAATCAAGAAATTTGGAGCAACGCTAGTAGCAGTAGCAGCCATGGTTTTTGATTTCGTAATTACTGGCTCACTCTTTTTTCTCACTAAATACTTAAAAACTAAGCTCAAGATGGGTTGACATAGGAGGATTATGAATGTATTTATAGGTAAAATTGGCATTAAAAAGTAGTACTACAAATGATATTTATTTTCTCTTTGCTTTTCTCGTTTTCAATAAAATAACTAAACTTGTGTTCTATTATTGTCTACTACCTCCCTTCTATTCATAATAATTTTGGGACTTGGTCCCTCAGCTAAATTATTAGTACTCCCTCCGTCCCACTTTAGAAGTCTCATTTGACTTTACACACAGATTAAGAAAACATTAATTATTCTTGTCTTTTTATGTTTTTTCATGTTTTGCCCCTATTAATGATAGTGGAATTTTTCATAAAACTCTTTTAAGATAACTAAAATAAGGGTAAAATGGGGTATTCAATGGAAAAATAATTTAAAAATAGTAATGGGACTTTTTAAATGGGACATCCCAAAATAGAATATGGGACTTCTTAAACGGGACGGAGGGAGTATTATTTTATTTTTAGAAAACAGAACCAATATTTAAATTTTTAGATCTAAATATATAAATAAATACGATAGCGTCCTCACATTAGACTAGTTCATATAACGTGATTAGACTTGATTATTTTTAATGTAAGTTTAAATGTGGCCTGCACCCAACTCTGGTCACCATTTTTACTATTCAAGTTCATCCCGCATATTATATTTATATAGAGCTGCGCCTAACTTTTATGGACTTACACATAAACAATTATAAAAAGAGAAAATTAGGAAAAACACTCCATTTTTAAAAATAATTGTAAAGATTATCTCACCAAAAAAAAATATGGAAAATACTTTCCGTTTTTTTTTTATTTCTGTTTTTACTCTGACGTGGCTTTTTTTAATATAACTACCTGATTTATTTATGTTTTTACTCCCTCTGTTTTATAACTTATTTTTATACTTTCATAGCAGTTACTGCTCCTCTTCTTCTTCTTCTTCTTTTCTTTTTCTTCTTCTTTTTTTTCTCTTTTTCTTCTTTATCTTTTTTTTTCGTCGTTCTCCAATCCTTCATCGATCTGCCGTCGTTTCGCCGCCAATCCGCTGCTCTTCTATATTAAATTTTAGCAATTTTTTTCTTAACTCGTGGTGATTATTACGAGTTATTTTAACGCTCAGATCTGAAAAAACTGCTCTTCAATTTTTTCTGTTTTAGATCTAAAAAATCTGCATAAATAACAATTTTATGATAAAAAAATAATTTTCTGCAGAAATAACGATTTTTTTTTTGCAGAAAACAGCGTCTGATTATCATATCGTTATCACTATGACGTTATCATATCATCATCATAACACTACAGCGAAAAACGTTTTTTTATTAAGAAAAGTGCTTGATTATCATTTCGGTATCACTAACGTTAGCATATCTATATCATTAACGTTATCATATTAATATCATAATATTATACGGTTATGATAATAATATGATAAAATTATGATAATAGTATGATAAAGTTATGATATAGTTATGATAAAGTACGTCATGATAATATTATGATAATATTTTTAGATACTGTTATGATAAAGTATATTGTGATAATGTTATGATAAGTTTATGATAAAAAATTACGATATAGTTATGATAAAAGTATGTCATGATAATATTATGATAATAGTATGATATAGTTATGATAAAAGATAAATAATGTTATGATAACAATATGATAAAATTGATGATAATAATATGACACCGTTTGATAATAATATGATAAGGTATAATAAAATGTTATGATAAAATACGTTATGATAATATTATGATAATATACTATTATGATAAAGTAGGTCATGATAATGTTATGATAATATACTGTTATGATAAAGTACGTCATGATAATGTTATGATAATATAGTGTTATGACAAAGTACGTCATGATAATGTTATGATAGCAGTATGATAATCAAACATTATTTTTCATAGATTTTTTTTTATTTTCTGCAGTATTATGATAACGGCGTGATAACATGGTGATAATGATATGATAATCAAACACTGTTTTTCCACAGAAAATCGTTTTTTACATATTATGATAATAGTATGATATAGTTATGATAAAAGATAAATAATATTATGATAACAATATGATAAATTTGATGATAATAATATGATACCGTTTGATAATAATATGATAAGGTATAATAAAATGTTATGATAAAATACGTTATGATAATATTATGATAATATACTATTATGATAAAGTAGGTCATGATAATGTTATGATAATATACTGTTATGATAAAGTACGTCATGATAATGTTATTATAATATAGTGTTATGACAAAATACGTCATGATAATGTTATGATAACAGTATGATAATCAAACATTATTTTTCATAGTTTTTTTTATTTTCTGCAGTATTATGATAACGGCGTGATAACATAGTGATAATGATATGATAATCGGACACTGTTTTTCCACAGAAAATCGTTTTTTTGCAGAAAATTATTTTTTTTCAGATGAAAATCGTTTTTTTCTACAGATTTTTAGATCTGAAAATTGAAAAATTGTAAGATCGATATTTTTTAGACCTGTAAGTTAAAATAAACTATAAAAATTACAGAATCGATAATTTAAATCTCAAATAATAGTGGAACGACGGCGAAGGCGATGGCGGAGCGATGGCGGGGCGATGGCGGGGCGATGGCGGAGGCGATGGCGGAGCGATGTCGGAGGCGATGGCGGAGGCGACAGCGGAGGCGATGGGGAGAAATAATGAAAAAGGAGAGAATAAAAATGGAGAACCAGAGAGAGAGAGAGAGGAGAGAGACTGAAAGTTATGTGAGAGTAAAATTCTGAATATTTTGACACGCAGAGTACAAAAATAATTAGACAAAAATCATGAGGTATTTTTAATATCTTTTCTAAATTGAGGTAATATTTCATATTATTTTCTTATTTTAGGTAAACACCTAATAAGCCCTTATAAAAATGATGAAAGTCCAAACTCGTCCAAGTAACTGGACTAACTATATGGACTCGGGTCCGAAACGGACTTGAAATAAAAATTGGGCTTTTTACTCAAATAACCAACATTCAAGTTTGATTTACTTTTATACTGACTCATGTTTGACATTTTAAAACTAACATATAAAAAAGAATTTATTACTTTTATATTATTCATATAAATAGAATCATAATAGCACAAACCCTCATAAATAAGATTATTTTCTCTCTCCTCAGATTTCTCTCTTTTCTCTCTCAACTCACCTTTTATTCTTTGCATCAATCCGCCTCCGCCGTTCCATTTTCGTTGTTCCGCCTCCGCCGTTTCGCCTCCGCCGTTTCGCCTCCGCCGTTCCGCATTCGTCTCGCCGTTAACTTTCTTTTATCGTTTTGATTTCAGATCTGAAATTTTTTGTTCTTTCTTTAATTTTTCATATCTGTAATTTGTTTATTTATTACTGTTTTTTCACCATTAAACATGTATAAAGAGTATATTTAAAGAAGCTAATACTCATTTCATGTTATGTAGAATAATTTTGTGATTTTATAGAATAAAATTCTGTTATTTCTAGATTTTTTTTGTGTTTCTGCGTTTTTTTATTCTGCAAAACGATTTCTTGATGATGATTGATTGCTGAATTATTGTAATGTTACAGTGTTGTTGATTTTATGTTGACTTTATGTTGATATCAACTGATTTTTTTATATTTTAATATTGAAAAATAAGATAATATTGTCTGTTAAATCAACTAAAAAAATAAATTAAATTAAATTAAGACTATAAATGATATGATAGCATCAAGGAGAAGACATATAATGATGTTGAATTATTATAATATTACAGTGTTGATATTGTGTTGATATTGTGTTGATTTTCGGTTGATATTTTGTTGATTTTATCATCGATGATGAAGACAATAATGATGTTAAATTATTGTAATGTTACAATGTTGATCTTATGTTGATATTGTGTTGATATTATGTTGATATTTACTTGATTTAACATTAACGAAAAAGAACACATTATAGGTGAAATAAAATAAAAAAATTGATATCAAATTGAAACAAAAAATAAAAAAATAAAAATTAGTGCAATAAAAGATTGAAAAATTTAAATTAGTGAATTTATTACATATGTTGATTTCGTGTTGATTTCATGTTGATATTAAAACTGACGAAAAACATCAGCAGTAAAAAAAAGTCAAAATTCAAAAAAATCAAAAAAATTGAAATTAAAATATGTGATAAATATTAAGTGCATGAATATAATGGTGAAAAAAAATAATTGAAAATGATGAAAGAAAATGATGGAATATGTTAATTAATATAAAAAATAAATTTTTTTTCAAAAAGTAGTATAAAAGAAAAAAAAGCTGGTATGAAATGTAAAGATTTATAAGGGGTGGTAAAAAAGTAAATGTTGATGAAAAAACAGTATTTCATATAAAAAAACCCATAAAAATTAACTATCTAAAACTGGCATAAGATAGACGGATATGGACGAACCAGACAGATAATGGCCTATGATCATATTTGCATCCTATAGAGTATCTCCAATGGAACGAAAAAAGGTAAATTATCTTTGGGCAAAATAATTTTATATTTCCAACTCTTTAACCTTTTAAACAGATATTAAAAAAAATTGACAGTTTGGTCCGCCAATTTGATGAGTTGAGACATTTGTATCTAAATTCCAAATCAATCAAAGTTATGAAATTTTTTTCCTATCTAAACGAATAAATTAAAATTATATAAACAATTCATGTTAGATTATATCAATCCGTAAAACTAATGGACCTTGATGTCACATTTCTAAAAAAAAAACTTATCAAAATGCCCAAACCTATGAATATGTAATTTTTAATTTTGAAAGTCTAATAATAAATAAAATTTCCAATATTTTTAACATAGGTCTTCTTAGTTTTGACTGGTATTTTATTCTCTCAAACTTACTAATTTTTAAGATCCTCATAAAATTAAATATTATTTTAAAAGTATTTTAATTTTAACACGCCATATTCAATGAAATCATTGTAAGAAAAGAAGAACTATATCCACGTAGTCACCCAAATATGAATAATATATAAATGTAAAACTACATGTTTATCATGCAATAGGCATTCTCGAACTCTATTTTTATCTATATCTATATCTATACTATATATAAAAGCACGGATGGGGGGGGACAGGCAAATTTACTGAATAATCCTTTTCAGTTTACTACTAAATAAAGGTTTTATAGTCATTAACTAATTAGTTATTTAATTAATCACTATTGTAATTAAAGTCCTAATTAGAATAGGTAGCTAAATTATCTCTAATTTAGTTTTTAGTATATAAAAAATAACTAAATTGTCTCCAAATTAGTAGGAATACCTATCTTTTAGTTTGATTGAACTACAAAATTAAAATACTGTATTTAATCGATATATTATTAATTAAATTTCTATTTTATTATTTTTAAAGATAGAAATTAATAAAATTAAGTTAATTATTTAATTATGGTTATTATAAAACCAAAAGAAGAATAAATCCAGTATGGAAAAAAATTAATAACCGAATATATTATATTTATTTTTACAAAAATTCTTAACTAATTTAATATTAATTATAAATAAAAAATTAATATAATTATACTAAATTTACTATTATATTCATTGGCGAGTTACGTTACGAGCCACGTGCATAGCACGTAATGCGAAACTAGTATTTGATAAAAGGCTACATAGACTTTGACTAGAAAAGCGGTGAAAGATTGAAGGGAAAACTGAAAAGGTATAAAAGTGGTCATAATATTTTTTAAATCTAACTTAATCTTTTTATATTTTTCAAATTTCAATTATGATCTTCATACTTCATTGAAATTTTAAGGCCTAATGGTAAAAAAACCTCAAACCTTTACGACTTGTTGCAATTATATCCAAACCTTTTAATTTTTGCAATAATATCCAAATTGAATTTTTTGAGGCTACATAGACTTTGACTAGAAAAGCGGTGAAAGATTGAAGGGAAAACTGAAAAGGTATAAAAGTGGTCATAATATTTTTTAAATCTAACTTAATCTTTTTATATTTTTCAAATTTCAATTATGATCTTCATACTTCATTGAAATTTTAAGGCCTAATGGTAAAAAAACCTCAAACCTTTACGACTTGTTGCAATTATATCCAAACCTTTTAATTTTTGCAATAATATCCAAATTGAATTTTTTGTTGCAATAATATCCAAATTACATTTTTTTGTAGCAATAATAGTCAAATTGATGGCTAAATTTGTTGTTTTCAATCAAGATATTAGACTATTATTATGTTTTGATATATAATAATATAGAAAAAGTTCCAAAAAATGGCAAAAAACTCAAAAAAATTCACATAAAAAGTGCAATTTGGATATTATTGCAACAAAATAATGCAATTTGGATATTATTGCAAAAATTAAAAGGTTTGGATATAATTGCAACAAGTGATAAAGGTTTGGGTTTTTTTTGCCATTAAGCCAAATTTTAATCTGCTTCAATTTTCATCCTTATTTGAATTTAACTCTTTAACCCTTTGCAAATTTGAAACTAATATTTTTCCATATCAAGATCTCGAACGAGACCACACTTTGAAACCGGACATTTCTCGGTCCTATTAACATTGTCCGCGGATATCATAATCATGATTAGGATGCCTTTACCGGAGTGTAATTCTGATTAGGTCCTTCAAATTTAGGAACAAAAACAAGTTGATAAGAAATATAGTTATTAAATGAGAGGCCTAACACCTCAAAAAACACCGACCTTTTAGCTCATTTTCAATTCTACCATGACGTTAAAAACTGATCAATTTTACGTTATTTTATATTTTTTCATTTCAATTGTACCCTAATTTTTTAATTTTTCACAATTTTTTTATTTAAATGATGAAATCATTTAAGTAACTAAGTTTAAAGATAAAATAAAATTTATTTCCATTCAAAAAAGTACAAATATGTCTTTTATTTTTAAAAACTAACTAAAAACCATAATCAAATAATTAAAACTACTTTAAATTTTTAATTAATTTAACTAAATCTAAATAAATTTTCAACATATACAATTAATATATGCTAGACATGGAGAACGTTTTTTAATTTTTTTCAAACGGAAAAAACAGCAATTTAATATTTCAGGGTACATTTGAAACACAAAAATGCAAAATAGGATAAAATTGACCAGTTTTCAACGTCAGGGTAAGATTGAAAAGGGGCTAAAAGGTCTGGATTTTTTTGAGACATTAGGCCTAAATGAGATGATTTTAAAAAAATTGATCATAATTGATTTAAAACATAAATATTTAATTTTTTTAAAACATTAAATCTAAAAGTATAATATTTTATTAGCCAAATAATAAAAAAGGTCAAACTTTTTAAAAAAGTTTTAGGCTAATCACCTCAAAAACTACCGATTTTTCATTTTTTTTTAATAACATCCTGACCTTGCAATTTCGTTAATTGCACCCTATTTTGTATTTTTACGTTTCAATAGCACCCTAATTTAAAAAAAAATATTATTTTATTATTATAAGGACTAAATTTTATAAAACAATCAAATGTAAGGGTCATTTTATACCTTTTTTAACTTAGACAAATTCTAATAAGTTCCTTAACTTTAAAAACTTTCAAATAATAAAAAAAATAAAAAAATTAAGTAGATACATATACAATTAATTATTTAATTTAAAATTAAATTTCTAACTTCTGACTGGTTGGGTGGAGGGTAATTGGTTCTATGATGGTTATCATTTTATTTTATTTGATGTCCAAATTTTAATTTCTTTCATTTCGATTATTAAACTTCATATACGTAACTAGTAGATTTTGTTTATTTTTGTCTGAAAACTTGCATGTACTTCAGATAAAAGTAAGCAAAAATTATTGTCACGTATGCATTTTTAATTGGAAAATTTTCCATTAAATGAAATTAATATACAATTACCAAAATAAAATGAGCATGGATTATAATTAGATTATTAAATTCAACGAATATAATTTGGTATGCATTTTTAATTGGAAAATCTTCCATTAAATGAAATTAATATACAATTACCAAAATAAAATGAGCATGGATTATAATTAGATTATTAAATTCAACGAATATAATTTGGTATGCATTTTTAATTGGAAAATCTTCCATTAAATGAAATTAATATACAATTACCAAAATAAAATGAGCATGGATTATAATTAGATTATTAAATTCAACAAATATAATTTGGTATAGTAAATTTAAACGTACCATGAAGAATGTTATTCAATAAGGCAAAGAAGCCACCATTTTGAGAAATGAGATTGAGTAAGAACTCAATAATAAAGCCAAGTAACTTTAATGGCGTTTCAAGAAACGTAAGAAATAAGAATTCTTCGAGTAATAATAGAAATGTTGATTAATAATTTTTATTTTTATTTTTTCAAACTAAAATCAAACCAACAATTATTCAAATCGTGATTTTTGATATGGTTTGATTGAATTCGTTTTAACTTGATTGGTTTGATTTTTTTATACATCCTTAATAATATATTCAAGGCCTTTATTTTATTTCTATTCAATTCATCGAGTTTTATGTACTACATATTATCACAAATTTAATAAATAATTTTTTTGGGTAAATATTAAATTTTTAAAGTCATGAGTTTTTTATTTTCTTTATGAAATTTTAATTCAGTGTAATTTAAATACAAAATTTTAAATCATACAAAACTTTCGGATGCTTTTAGTTTTAAAGTTCAATATTTAAATAATAATAAAAATTAATATTTTGCGATCAAATATCATAAAATAAAAATTTAATAATCACCAAATTTTGAATTCCCTCTCTCTGTTATTAAAATAAATTATAGTACTGCAGAGTATAAACTAACCAAATCATTCATCAAGTTGGAAGCATCTATCCATTCCCATTAATTGAAATAAAAAAAATCCGGAACGTCTACTAATGATTTGATACAATTAATAACAAAATTGATAATTAATTTAATAATCACCACAATTAGCTTTGATGATGTTTGCTTTTTTAGACTTTATATAATGAAAAATGGTCAATGGGTGATCATGTTCATATATTTTATGATAAACTAATTTCTATAATATGTTCAAATTGTTGTAGAGATAATAAATTAAACCTCAAAACATCTAGCGTAATCTTGCAAATAATAGAATATTAAACCATGAGGATGTATACATTATTGCAAATTAATTTTAAAACAATTTATGTTAGCGCTGATTTCAAATGAATTAGCACATCTCCAACAAACTCTTTAAAAAAAATTAACTCTTTATTTTAGAGAGTTTAGCATTAAAATAGAAGTAAAATGGACTCTCTATAATACAAATTTTAAATAGAGAGTGAGTTTGGCTCTCTACATGTGGATAGTCAAATTCACTCCCGATTCCTTATCTTTTTAATATAATTTTAAATTGAAAACACATGAATTGTATTTTTATTGTTTAAAAAACATTTTTTGATTTTATCCTCACCATGAAATATATTAAAAGTAAAATCATAACAAAAAATAAATAAATATAGTAATTGAATAAATTAAATTTTATTAAAAAAATTAATAGTGTTATATTTTAAAGAGTGCATTGGACTAAAATTTAAAATTCTACTCTATATATAAAAGATGCTCTTTACTTTCAAAAATATACTTTTTATAATAGAGATTACTATTGGAGACGCTCTTATCTAATAAATAATTACTAAACGTGCTCTGTCGTGCAGATGAATAGTAAATTAATAAAATTCATTAAAAATCTGTCAACGCAATAGAAACAATTTCAAAATGATAATACAATAAAATAAATTGAAATACAATCTTCATATTGTATATGATCAAATTATGTTATAGCGATCTCTAAGTCCAGCTGCAGCCAATGGACTAAAACTCAAATGGCATAAGTATCGGGCAATAAGCTGTTAGCTCGTGAGGTGAATTTTTCCACAACGCTTCCCTTCCCGTTTATCAAAAAATTTAAAAGAGAACCAGTTGCATTAAATATTTGAGATTATATATTAGTCTTATGTTCACAGGTAATATATAAAAATGAAATCCTTTAAATTATTTAGAGAAAACACATAAGATATTTTTAGCTTTTATTTAGACACTTGAGCCCTTAATATTTTGAAATGATGCAAAAGCCTCTTAATTCTTTTGGAAAAAACATAAAACTCTTTTAGTTTAGTTTTTTCGCCTATAAAATAAAATTCATTTGAGTCATTAGAATTCTGATATGTATATATCACAATGTATGTGTTAATTAAAAGAAATGTTTAATTCGATTAAAATTTGTAAGGGTTTTCGGGTTACGAATCAAAAGATGAAACTCTTTGAATGCGGAATAAAAGATTTAGAAAGAGTTTAAGGGATAGAGAAATGAACACAATGATTTAGAGTTGTTGGGATCACAAATCGATCATACTCCACTATTCAATCAATAATTGAGATTTAAAATCCACTAAATAAGATTCACAAAAAAAAATTAAACTATTCAAATTTAGTGCTTTATAGCTAAAAATTAATTAACGAATTTTTTTAAAGTTAATCTGTAACTTACAAGCGGTTGAGTTTTTCAAAAACTAAATTCTAATTTACAATGATTAGAAGTTTACAAGTTTACTCCAAAATTACATAAACAAAGTTAACTTAAAATGAGAGGGTGGTTGTTTCAAAATTTGTAAATCATTAACCTTAAAATATTGCAAATTTAGTTACAGTTGAAAAAAAGATGATTTATGCATTCAGAACAGTTATCACACAGAACACACTTATCATTATTAATACTTCCCCATCTAGCTAGCTTGTCCTTTGTGTTCAGTCTGTTCCTGATGGCCAACCAGGTTATGAAGGAGTATCTAGGAACATGACATGTAAACCAAATCAAGGACGCCAATTAACCTTCACATTATCTCCAGATAAGAAATTCCAGGCACTTTTTGATTGAAAATACCCCATTAATCTGAGGATTCCAGCCAATTTTGTCTTTAACATGGTTAATTCTATAGTTGTTGTGCAGATAATTCTAAGCCTCTAAAGTCTGATCATCCATGGGATCTGAAAGGGACCAGGCATTATTCCTCCACAGCTTATGAATTTTGGTATCTTTAGGAATATCTAAGTCTGCTATATTTACTTCTGGAAACTTTCCCACTATTGACTTTCCATCAATTCAGGGGTCAAACCAAAACTGAAACTTCTTTCCATTTCCAAATTTATATTTGAACACAGGTTTAATCTCATTCCTTATCTTCAAGAGATTTCTCCAGGACCAAAAGCATTCATGAAGCTTATTAAAATCCCAGACAGGCCTCCACTTTTGAAGGGCCCCATATAAATATGGAGTTCTTCAAAAAAATATTTAAATATTTTATAAAATATATATTAATTTTTTCAAAATGTGCTTTATTGAAGTTTTTAATGAAATGTATTAAATTTTTATTTTAAAGATTAATTAGATATTTTTAAAGCTCTAAATTGCAAAGGGCCCATATTTATTTCATGTCTTTTAAAAATAAACCTTTTAATATATGTATATATCGGCCTTTAATAATTGCTGTTGTAAGTTTAATTTCAAAAAATTAAAAAGATTCCTTAATAATATGTATTTAGTTTCCGACTAATACCATTTAAAATAATATTTAATTCATATATTTTCATCGTCTACATCCTAATCTATATGTATTTATCTATTCTATTTACTCCCTCCGGTTCACAATATTTGTCGCATTTGAGAAATTGTTTTGGTCCATAATATTTGTCATGTTATAATATCAAGAGAGCATTAATTGCTATTTTTCCATGTTTGCCCTCCATTAATTTATTGAAAGAATACAATAAACAAATGAAAATGGTAGTCATAAATGTAAACAAGTTTCAATGTAAGGTTAATTTAGTAAAATTGTTTACAAATTAAGACATATTAATTGTTTTCTTAATTCTTGTGTCAAAGCCAAATGCGATAAATATTATGGACCGGAGGGAGTAATAAAAAAGATAAATATATATGCTTTATTTTAATTTTTTATAAAAATATTTGTTTTCTATTTCTTTTAAATGAATTTTTTAAAAATTTATCAATGATCTACTAAAAACGTATTTTATAAAAGTAAAAGTGAAAATGAACGTAATATTATGAAAAAGATTATACAAGATTTTTTTATAAATACTTTGATAAAAATAGATATTTTTATAAGTAATCCGAAAAAATCGTTTAGGACTACATCTCGTCTAAGGCCGGTCCTGATCCCAGAAACTAAGTTTTTTTAGCTTATTTAAAATGAGTCAGGTGGCCCATAAAGAAGGTTTTTCATATATCAATTCCCAAATGTGTTTTGTAATGGCAGCTTTATTCCAGACATGAATCTCCCAATCCACCTGAGTGCTGACTGTAGACCAGGTCACCAAGCCACCTCTTTTGGAGGTTTGAGCTCCATGCCACAAATGCCTTCTGCAAATTCCATTTATTACTGCTTTTGGCAAAATGAACACTGTGCATTGATAACAGGACTGATTTGATCTAAATTTTGCTCAAAATGAACACTGTGCACCCATTTCTTGTTAATTTTGCTATCTTTTCTGGGTTTCAGAACTGTGGTTCCTTTTTTTGCCATTCCATTCTTGTAAATGTGCTTAACATAATTATTATTTATTCAAAAAAAAAAAAGCAATTAAAAGAATCTAAACCTTTTAGTGTGTTTCTTATTTAAACCGAATCTTTTAATTTTTATAATAATGTTCCAATTTCATCATTTCGTTAGAATTCTAGCTAAATTTTTTCTAATTAATTTATTTGTCTTAATTTTCAGTTGAATTTATATACTAACTCCGAAATTAGCAAAATTCATTTATTAGAATTTTAAAACTTAACTTCTAATCTAAATTTTATAAAAATAACGTTAAATTTTAATTCTAAATTCTCTAACTTTTTGCACTTGAAGCAAAACATAATTGAAGCTACAATTGATTTGAAAAGTCAAATAAAATAAACATTGTATTGAGGTGAAAGGTTAGGAAAAAAATTAAATATTTAGTTACCCAGTTTGTTAAAGTTTTGGTTGATCATTAGTTGATTTAAAAATTTATGAAGAAAATAATATTATACGTAAAAAAACAAAACAAAAATTAAATTGAAAAAAATCACACACATAAAAACTAGTAACCCAATAAACCATAATGATCGTTTTATTCTTTATTTACTAATTAATTTTGAGAACCACTAAACTTTTAAATTTTTTCATTTCAGTTTATCAAATTTTAATTTTTTTCGTTTTGGTTACTGAACTCTAATTTTTTTCTCAAATGAGTTTTTTCGATTAAAAATACGTAGATGACAGCCGGATTTTGACACCTGGCGGCCATATTTTGCTAGTTTTATATTGAAAAGTGATCACAAACACAATTTTACCGGGAAGAAACAAAATGAAGAAAATTGAATTTCGATAACCAAAATTAAAAAATAAATAAATTTAGTAACTAAAAAAAAAAAAGTAAAGTTTTGTGATCCTCAAGATCAATTACCCGAATATGATCTATCTACTAATTTTTTTTTAATTTATTTGTCGGTTAGTATTTTACGTATGAAAATTTAAAGATGTAGACTTATTCTATAAAGGATATGTATACATATTTTATTTAACTGGTTAAACCAATAATTAAACTTGTTGAACCATAAACTAATAGCCATAAAACACTATTATGAAGAGTAGAATGACACCCAACTAAAATAAAAAATCATAACTAATTCATCTTTGTATTTATTTTCAGAATCACTCAACCTTTAGTACAATAAAAAGTGAACTAAACCCAATATACATATAACAATAAACACACAAAGAATTTGAAAAAAAGAAACGCAAGCATATGATAGCTCCTGAACACAGTACCTAAAAAAATGAAGCAATTATTTAATGCAAATTTGCACTATTATTATTTGGTATAATTTGAAATTGAAAAGCAAGTCGAGATTAGGAAGATGATAGGTGAGGATGAGGCTCTCTTCCGAGTCGTACCGAGTTGACATAATCTCTGGGGCCATGATCAGCAACACCAGGCAATGCCAATCCTATTATCCTGAACATGATCGACACCCATCCTTCCTTGTAGTCTGCCCCATATGTGTAGCCCATCATTAAGCTTCTAATCAACTCCCATGCAGCATTTAAGTGCAGTGGTACCACATATCTCAAACCAAAGAAATTTGGGTCTGGCTCCTCATCCATTCTCTTTAAGATTGCATATACATACAACACAATGAACAAACAATATCAATTTCTTGTTTGAAAAGTGATTAAAAGTCCTAGCAGTTAAAGAATTACAAACCCGAATTGAAGCGAACTACTCAATTCAGTTGTTTTCGGTCCGGTTCAGTTACTTCAGTTTGGTTTGCACTAAAACTTTATATTGAACTAAAACGAACTGAACTTTTTGGTTTGATTTGGTTTCTGCACACCCCTTCTAGGTACTTAATTTTTAATTTGGTATAAATATAGAAGTTGTATTGCTCTTTGAAATGTGAAAATAGAAAGGTAAAATTAGTAGAAATACCTGCTCATTGTAGAAGCTATCATAGTAAAGGCAAACTCCAAAATGCTTGAACAAGAAGGTTTTGTCATCATAAGGCAATCTAGGAACAAGGTCATTGCAATAAACTATCCTGAAGTACTTAGGATATGGATGTTCCAAATGAGCTTCCATGTATTTACCAAGCTGCATATCCCCAATTCTTGGCTGACCAAATGTGTAAACACCAACTAATCTCTGCATCATCTCCATTTCTTCATGCAGCACTAACACAGTCGGAAATAGTATCGCAAGCGCGCCCCCTAAGCTATGTCCAGTCACTACAAATTCTGCATTCTTGTGCTCTCTAAGTAGTCTTCTCAGCTTCCTCCTCACAGTATAATATGCGCTCTTCTTTACCATGTCGGGCGGAACACTAGCCGTTTCTGAATCGGAAGATTGATCCCACGCGCTATGTTCCTTGTCAGAATCAGCATTTGATTCAGCGGTGTCTTCTGAATCAATACCGCTTGAATGGTTGGGATTTGTTTTGGTCTTTCGCAAATGATGATGGAAGGTGGTGGCAGTTTTTGCTCTGTTTCCTAAACCTAATGCTTCTAAGAATCCCATATGAACTTTTCCTAATTTCGGAATCTCAAACCAGGAATAATCAAAATCAGTGCTCCAGTCATCAGCATCAAAAGGCTCTGTTCCTCTAAAGCTTATCAGTATCAAATCCGCATCTTTCGGCTTGTCACAGATTATGAACACTTGAGTAGAGTTTTCCTTTTGGAAATCTACCAGCCCATAATCGAAATTAAAGCGTTACAGAACACCATAAACATGATCACAGAACAAACATAACCAAATTCGGTGTGAGTTCTTACCATTCCAACAGTCATAGAAGTCCACAAAATGCATCTGATTTTGCAAAAAATAAGAAGTTAATTGCATTAGAGAGTAAATATAATGCTGAAAAGTACTGAGAATCAGACTTAATTAATGCATAATGCTTGCCTTCCAATGATTAACAACAACATTTCGAACAACTTTAGCGTTCTCATAAGCTAACTTGGAAGCCATAATGCAAAGATCCATGAGAGCTCGATGTCCCATCTCTGCTTTAATATGTTCCTCTCCAGGAACAGAATCATCTATATGTTCCAGCAACTTTTCAGCCCTGTACAGGTCTACTCGCCCATCCAACTGTCCAATAGTACTCGTAAACTCGTCCGTGCCTCTCTGCGGTATCACCACCTTTCCTGCAATCCTCCAGTTAGTCAATAGCCAGCCACTTCTCCATTAAAACCCCTTTGCATGCAGTATACCGGCCACGAGCGGACTTAGCAAGAGCTTATAGTAGACAGTTGTTCATCTTATAAATTTATCTTTTATCAATTTTAGCTATCTTACAAACTTTTAATACAATCTTGCCCATTTTATAAAATATTTCTAGCTCCCCCATTGATATCAAAGGCGTCATTTAATCAAACACATGGCATGCATAAATAACAAATACATAAAAACATGAATAAAATCATAGAACCAAGACAACTAAGCACATGTAACAACACATACCTTGGATAAAGTTGAAGAACAAGCCAAAAAAACCGCCATTTTCAGACAGAACATTGAGGAAGAAATCAATAGCAAAACCAGTATACTCCAACGGTTTCCCAAAAACATGAAGAACTTTCCGCACGAGAATCGAAACTATAATCACCCACCTATTATCAGCCGCTTCTCTACTCATCACACGCTCCTCCGAGCATTCCAAGAACCGCACACCACTCCCTATATCACCCATCACCATGTACCTCCACAGGTCCATCACGCCACCTTTCTCCGGCCGCACTATCAGATACTTAAACCTCTCATCTCCGTCAATTTCAGTACCCATGAATTAAAGATTCAAGAATATTAAAGATTTCAAAATATTTGAACTGGGGGATTATTCAAAAAAGATGGTATTTAAAGGTGGTACAATTAGCGGTTCTAACTGAAAAAAAGTATGGTCGGTCTGTTAATACAAAAAATAGAGTAAAGTTTTGGCTTTCTGTGATTATGAATATCCCCATGAGATCAGCCATGCATGGTTCACACACGAGTGTCATTTGGTGATTGGTGTAATTTTATGCTTTTTGTGGGCCAAAGTATTTTGAAAAGGTCCAATTATCCATTGGAAGGGATAGATATGTTGAGAAGTTATCTTATACTCTAGGTTCTTGAGCTGGACGGGTATGGCGTGAGCTCCAAGAAAAGCTTGATGAATCTTTGTTGACGTTAATCTTGACCTTGTGCTCGTAAGTTGAGGTTTCTTCTATTGATTAAATTTCTACTTGTAGATTATCTTACAATTTTGATGCAATTCTATGTAATAACTTTTAGCCTCAACATGGAAATTTCTTATATAAACATAGTTTACCGTGGTATTGTTTGATAAAATAAATTGAATCATTGATCAATTCACCATCTTAAGTTGGTTTAAAATATTAAAAAGAATGAATTCTACAAAATCGTATTAAAAACTCAAATTTTTATCAAACTTATCGGTTTCATCCTTCTGCAGCAAGAAGAGAATAAAATACTTAATTAATCCTAATTAAAACTTTAATTGTAATTCTAATTAACTTATCAACCTTAAATAAGTTCTAATTAACCCTAAACTTAGTTAAACATAATCCACCTAGAGTTATCGTTGATGTCCGTCCAGCCAGGGGCGGAACCACCCAAATGGCTAGACACGTTCATGGCCGGGTACGGATCTGATTTAGCGGGTTTTGTTATTTTTAATAAGTCCAAGTCCAGCCCGGTTTCATATTTTTTATCTAAACTTGGCCCTTACACTTTATATATGTGAGTTCGGGCTGAACTTCTCTAAATTATTTGAAAATTGAAAAAGAAAAGATTGAGTTTGCCAATAAAATAGCAGGATTTTTCGGGTTCGTCGGACCCGGCTTTAAAAAAAATTATTATTCAAACCCGGTCCTAGGAGGACGGGCCTGTATCCAGGCCCATGAACAAATCTATTTTTTAAAAAAATACATATAAAATTTTAGAAAATAGACATAAATTTATATAAAATTTAAAGTTAAATGGAGGTTAAATCCGGACTGCCAAAATATTAAAAGTAAATTGAAAATTAAATTCGAGCTGAAAATAAATTTTGATTATGCCATTACTAGCGGCATCGTTCTCAAGCAGCAAAAAAATGTTGGTTTTCAAGCAACAGCATTGATGTCGAGATCGAGCTGTCGCCATCTCCAGCAACAACTGTCATTGTTTGTCGGTCTCCATATGTTAACGCTTGTTTGTCCACCTTGGTCGTTTGTCCGCCTCGTTCATTGATTGAAACAGCCGAAGCAACAAAGGCATCAAACATTCGTCCTCCTCGGCAGTGGCGGAACCAAGACTCCAACTTAAAACGGTCGAAATTATTTTACGTTCGGCTATTTAACAAAATCAAACGGCAATAATACGCTGCAATCTATAAATTTGCAGTTATAGGAGCGGTTTTAACCGCCCCTGACACATGTAGGGGCGGTTTCTAGGGGCGTAAATGCCCCTACTAAAAAAAACCCCAAAAATCTTTTTTTTTTAAATTTTTTTTCGGCGAGGAATGTCAGTCGACCCTCCTCGACCCTCCCTAGTTCCGTCACTGCTCCTCGGTAGTGATGGTGGCATGTGGTGAACCTCCACGGTTCCAAAAATAATAAAGATGAAGAATGATTAAATTGAACAATGACAGGAAAGGTCCTTAATTTTTTATTAAAAATTTATATGATATTTAAACTTTTAAAATTATAAAAAAAATATTTGAAAATCATTGAAAGCTAGTTTGAAGAATAAAAAAATATTAAGGATTATTTTAAATTTTTTACCATTTCGTAATGGAGCATGTACACGCTCGAGGGTGCAACTGGAGGAGGGGAGATTTGATACGATTAGGCAAAAATTCAAATTTTTTTGATATAATTTTGTATAATTGACTTTTTGGATAGTGTGTGCCATTTTGAAACAGCAGCATCTCCTTTTCCCCGGCGAGGAGGAGGTCCTCTTTGCCGGAAATCAAAAAAAAATTGAATTTATTTTAGAAAAAGTTTAAAAAAGTCTTTAGGCTAATTAGGGTATAATTAATTAATATTTAATTATGATTAATTAGATTAAATTATATTAATTATAAATTCACTCTCGAATTAAGGTGTCATATCAGTATATGGGGGATTTTTGCCAAATTTAGGATAAAAATGATCTGATTTTTCACTTTTGGACGTTTTTGATATTTCGTGTCAAATTGAGGGGATAAAGTGAACCTTTACTTATCAATAAATAATCGAGAGTCAAATAATCTTTTGTATACTCGTGCCGCGTGTTTATACTCAATCATGTTTTCTTTATTTTTATTTTTACTTTGATAATTATGTCTTCTCTATTTTGTTAGTCAAATAAAATTAAAGGACTTAAATAGTATTTTGCCCCTTCAACTTGTAAACCATGAGCAATTAACACATAAATTAATTTTGTTGGCAAATCAATACACGAACTTAGTGATTATGGGCAATTAACCCATTTTGGCAAATTAACTTACAAGTTAAGGGGGCTAATTGCCAATTTAAGATACAATTAACTTACAAATTAAAGAGGCAAATAATCAAAACGGGGTAAATTGCTCATAATCACCAAATTCGTGTACCGATTTGCCAATAAAATTAATTTATGTGTTAATTGTCCATTACTTACAAGTTGAAGGGGCATATTGCCATTTAAGTAAAAATTAAAGTGAACATGATGGAAAAGTTTTAAAATTAGAGATGGTTTGAGGATTAAAGGTGAGGTTTACAATTTCAGCATAAGAAAAAACTTTTTCTTTTAATACTATTTTCAATTTTGCAGTGCAAAGTAGAATTCAAAAATTTGCAATTGGTTTCTTTTTGTTATTATAATTTCACTTAAGAAATATAAAAGGTATTGCTTATTACGCACTTGAAATTCATTTCACTACTCTACGCAAAGGGTGTCAAATGAAAAAATGGAAACCATAAATACGGTGGCAGAATTAGAAAATTTAGTCGCTGGGGCGAATTTTTATTTCGTCGTACCATACATCGTTCGGCTATTGTTTTAGACCGAACGAGGTATTGTTTGACATATTTAGACCAAATGACACATTGTTTGGCTTAAATATTTTTAAATTACTAAAAAAAATTAAAATTAATTATTCAGTATCTAACAATCTCGAATTTTTTTGAAACCAACCACTTCACCCTACTTCCGCGATATATAAATAAATATATATATAATATGTGTGTGCACAATTAGTAGATAGAAAAACTTGTACACCATAAATTTCTAGTACCAAACTGGAAAAAAACAGTTAAAGATGATGTGCAATTTTTGGCAGCTAATTAGAAGTTGGAACATAGACTTTGTATAAATTTTACAACATTTTATTTTTATTTATTTGCAGTTTTGAAAAGATAAGATTGACTTTGAAATGCGTGGGAAAATGGAAATCTAGAATATCTCTTATGAGATCGTTCCTAATGCGCACAGATTTATTTTCATTTTTAAGTTCAATTACCTAATTCTAATGTGAAAAATTATTGCACACAACCGTTACGTCATGTCATTCGTGCAACAAACCAATTGTGCGTTAGTCATATGGAAAATTGAATGATAAAAAAATAAATAATAATTAAAAGATTCCCTATCGCAAATGCTCATTGGCTTGATGTAAAAATGACGTGGCGCAACGGTTGCATGGGATAAACACTTTTCTAATGTTATTACTCATTAGCATAAAAGTTAAGCAGTGCTATAATAATAGTATCATCGTTTTTTCTAATTAGTATCATCTTCATAATGACACGATAAAGTAAGATATTTTATTTATTTATATATTTTTTTAAAACATCTTAACAAATAAATTAACACGATATTTGTATATGCTAGACTGGACCAGTAGGCCGATTATCTGTCCGGTCCGCTCACCTTGGCCTGTTTGGTCCAAATTTACCCACTTACTTTTTTTTTGTTACGAGGGAACTCCGGCGGAGTCCGACCTACCCACTTACTTGCAACACACTAGGTCGAGTTTAAATTAATTCCTATTTTTCTATTTTTGGATTCTTCGTTTATAATAAAATTAATATAGATCTAAAAAAATCAATTAAAACCCATGTAAATTTAATACATGAATTGAATTTGATAATAGAGATTGAAACCCGCAACGATTTCGAGCAAGATTTAGACTTGCATTGAAAAAGTATTGGTCCCAATGTAATACATGAATCCATGCCCATTACTATAATAAGGCTAAACATATAATTAGATTCTTTGATTTTACGTGTTTTAACTAATTAGTCCCTAAACTTTACTTTTTATTTTTTATTCTTTCAACATAAAAAAAGTTGCATTAAGTCCCTAACTCGTTGGATGTTTGTCAAGAGTGCACTCTCACATTATAAAATGAATTTTCAAATAGAAAAATCATTGAGGTTAAACTTATTTTAAGGTCCCTAAGTGTTTTGTCTATAGTCCCTAATTTTCAATTTTGTTTTTCTAATCTTAAATTATTATTTATAATTAAAATAGATCCTTTCTAGGATGTTAAATCCTCAATGGAAAACATAAATGAAAACCTATTAAAAATAATAATAATTTATAGTAAGTAATCGAGAATTTTTTAGATTTGACTAACTTTTTTCTCTCCATCGAACGCACCCACTAACAGAAAAACACATAATTAAATTTCACGTATGAATATACTATTTTTATTTATAACATATGCTTCTCTCTCTTTCTAACTTTTTGTTTGTTTATTTTTTCTTTTTATATATAATTTATCGATCTCACAAAAAAGAAAATACAAATAAATGAATAAAAATAATTCATTCCAAAAATTGATAAATGTAATTTAAATTTTAAAATATAAAATATAAAATAATTAATATCATATGAAAATAAATTTTTGTGCATATAAAATATTCATTTATACTTTTTTGAATCATTTTGAATGATCTACGAGTAGTTCAAGTTACCATATAATATTCTGATCTATATGTAAATCATTAATAAGCGTAAAATTCTAAAATTAAAGCGTATACATTCTATAAAAATATTATATTTTTTTGCTCCATATATAAAATAAATATTTTGTTAAAAAATAATTTTATATTAGAGAATCAAATAAATAAATAAATAATGTCTTGTACAAAGATCTAAAAGATCTTTGACTTTTGGTCAATTTTGGAGAGTGTAATCACGCTCCTAACAGACATTTCAGGAGACTAAATTTGATGTTTTTTTAATCGAGGGACCAAAAAGAGCAGAAATACAATTTTCAAATTAGTTGTTTAAAATATATATAGTTAAAGGATCTAATTACAGATTCAGCTGTATAATAATAATAAAAATAAAAGATCAATACTTCTTTCGAATTTATCTCTCAGTATCAAATAAGTCTATTTTAACTTTTTGAATTAATTAGTCTCATAATTTATATTTTTGGGGTCAAATAAGTCAATTAAACTTCTAAATTTATATTTCGAATCAAATAAATTCACATTTAAAGTGTATATTTTTAAAATTATTTAATTTCGAGACACCATTTTGAAGGCCGCGTTGATCTTCTGATAATAACTCAATTGCATGTAGTAGTTATATACTATAACATGCAGAAGAGTCACAGATGACAAAAGGCTTTGAGTTTAGACCCAGTTGGAAATCAAATAAAAAAAGCAGCGTCCTTAGGAGTTTCAACAAATTGTAGGCAAAACTTCAAGTCACAGCAAAACTAAAGCTGGCATTCAGTAGGCTCAATTTCACCTAATCTTTTATTTTATTTATTTATTTTCATCTGAATTTCACCAAATTATTTAGTTTATTAATGCCTAATTAAAATACAATTGCTAATGTCATTCAACCCAATTACTTGCCTACTTCCTTTTTTTTCAAAGCTCAGTCGAGGAATTTTTAAAGATGTAAAGATCAAAACGAATTCTAAATTTATAACTGGACTTAAATAACTCAATTTTAATTATTTTAATAATATTATGATCTATTTTTAAATTAACTAGTGTTATTTTATGTGTTTCACAATAGTTCGTAGTGTAAGCCGTCAAATATTATTTTTATATTTAATTATAAGTTTTTATATAAGCATAATAATATAAAAATAGTAGTTAATTAGAAATATTTTATCTTACTTATATAGAATATAAATAAAAAAATTTAATTTGTTTAATAGAAGTACTTTGTCTTAATTCGAATTCTAAATAATTAGAATAACAATTATTAAATATTTAAAATAGTCTATTTTAGCTTAAATCCTAAATAATTATCTTGACATACTATTATAAGTATTTTATTTTAGTTAGTATTATGAACAATTATTTTGATGTAGTTTTATAAATAGTTTATTTTAGTTAATACTCTAACTCTAATAATTATATCAATAGTTTTTTAGTTAATAACTATAATTTATAAAATAAAGAGGACATTAATATAAATGTGTCTTTCCCCGTTTCTTTTTATATATAGTATAGATTAAAAACCGAATTATATTATAGGAATAAGTTTGGATACCAAATTGATCTAAATTTATCTTAGTAAATTAAAAATTTAAAAAAAAAGATGTTGTTAGTTGACCTAAAATACAAATATTTTTTTTAATTTAACTCTAGATTTATTAATTTAGGAGCCGAATTTATCCTTTTCTAATTTTTAAAGACAAAAACTCAAACGCTCCTTTAATAAATTATTAGCTTCTATTTCAAAACTGTTTATTATACTCCAAAAATCAAAATGACTATGAACGGATCATTATAGGAATCCCGGTGGACTCATAGTGCGATCCCATACATATAAAAATAAATTTGAGAAAATGATATTTAATTTTGATTTTTAAGATATATTAGAATTACTTAAATCATTTTTTATTCATTAGAAGTAAATAAATCTGAGAGTGTATAATTTTAATCTAATGACACAAAACTTATAAGTTTTTCTGCTTTGATCAATTATAGCCATTTTTTTAAATTTTAATAAATTTTAATATTGTTTGAATTTATTTAACGGTTTATTGTCTAACGCTTAGCATTTGAGTTATAACTCATTGGTAAATATAATCATACTTAACTACTTCAATTGGACTAATTTGTGTACAATTTAAATACAATCCTTCAAATCAAACTATAACCGATTAATATAAGTTTAGATTTTTCCGGTAAATCAGTCATGTAATTTTTCTCCATATAAAATCAATTTTTGTCATTACTTTATTTTGCTTTGAATTTATCTGTTTTAATTTTAATATTTTTTTAGTTTAAAACTTTAATTTATTAAATATAAAAAATTTAAAAAATTATTCTCCCAAACTTTTTTTATTAGTGCCAATAAAATTTATGCAAGAATATAAGTAGTAATCTAATCGGTTTGTTTTAGTGAATAGAGTGTTTAAAAGTGAAAATGTCACCGACTGCGGACTGCCGACACATTACGAGAAGTCCAAAAGAAGGTGAAATGCAGAGGTGGAAAACTCGTCTTCATACATGGCTCCCACTAATTCATACCCCATTCATTCATTTAGCATAAGGCAAAACGTATTATGAGCTCCCTGTATTTTACTATTTGTATTCAAATAGCCCCTATTTCAAACTTACTCTCTTTTAAATCCTTCAACTTATCTAATTTTGTCATTTTGATGACGACACCCTTGATTGGACAGAATTATGTTTCAAGTAAAACAAATTACACTAATATATACTAAACAAATTACATAAAAATTAACATATAAATATATAAAAAAATTGATATATGAATGTTAAAATGTTAAATGAATTTTTAATATTTATTATAAGAGTATATTCATATTATATATAATAAGTTAATTTATTAACATAGTTAATTTAATAAGTTTAAACATGTTATGTCCAAGCTAAATGTGTTAAACCTGATTTATATGGCTTTTCTTTGTGTTATAAACAAATAGACCCGTCTATAATATGATCAAATGCAAATTCAAGCCAAACCTACTTAGTTTTTGTATAACATTGTTTAAATATATTATGTTAAAAATTGACAGTCTTAATTATTATTAAATTTTTGAATTTATTATGTATGAATATTATCAATTTTTAAAATAACTTTTACTTGCACTTTTTGACATTTCATTTATTTTTCTTTAAGGAATTTTTGTTTTACTTTATAATAAAAATCAAAATATTTTTTTTGATGAATAAAAATCTAAATATTTAAATGATGTACGAAAAACATCTACCATTATTTTTACATATGATGCGTAACAAAATGCTAATATGAACGATGCAAATATAAAAAAAGATATATCACACTATAAAAACTTAAAATTATACAACATGAGACTCATAAAAAAAACTTATCGAAATGTATGCAATATTTCAAAAAAAAAATTAAAATATAATTAAATAATTTGTACTAATTTGATAGTGTGATATATTTTTTATATATATCTTAAGTCTTCAAATTAACATTTTTTTTTCAATAACTGTGTAAAATTGATGATAAAGATTTTATATTAATTTCATAATATCATAAGTTTATAACATAAAATGAAATAAAAAGAACTTCAATAAGAAATATGCAAATTTTAGGGATTGTAGGTGAAAATTATCCTCATTTTGATGAAGGAAACACGGGATTGCCACGTCTCGTAGCTCTTAGTACACTTGGCAACATGTCTCGTCTACGTCTTTAAGACTTTTGATTTTTGGACTTAAATAGCAATTTATCCTTTTAATCTGTAAACAATGAAAAATTAACATAAAAATTAATTTTATTAAAAAATTAATATACGAACGTGGTGATTAAGAACAATTAGTCCATTTTAGCAAATTCTATTTACAAATTAAAGGAAAATTATCAATTTAAAATACAATTAATTTCCAAATGGGTTAATTACATATAAAATCACCACCTTTACACGAAAATGCAAAAATAACACGACCTTTAAAACGTAGCAATTCAGGGCACCACCTTTCATTTCTTTTCAAAAATAACACGGGCACATTTTTAGTGGCATTTTTGCTGACGTGGCGTGACACGTGGCACTCTCATCGGGTGTTCAAGTCAGCAAAATTTTATCAAAAAACGTGCTCATGTTGTTTTTGAAAAGAAATGAAAGGTGATGCCCTGAATTGACACGTTTTAAAGGTCGTGTTATTTTTGAAAATTCGTGTAAAGGTGGTGATTTTATATGTAATTAACCCTTTCCAAATTGAAGGGACAAATTGCCAAAATAGGATAAATTGTCTATAATTATCAAGTTCGTGTACTGATTTGTCCATAAAATTAATTTATGTGTTAATTGTCCAATATTTATAAATTTAGGGGGGGCATATTGTCACTTAATTCTTGGTTTTTGTGGTGATTTATTTCTCTAATTAGGCTAAATTAAAGAATAAAAAGGAATTTTAATTTTAATTTCGTTATGCTAAATTGAAATTGCTAATGAAGGTCAAACAATATCTCAGCTTTGTTGCTGAAGAAGTCTCCCTTTTATCATCATTGATAGAATTAGTCCAACAAACCCAAAAAAATCATTTATTTTCTTTTTATGGCTTTATAGTGTACATGAAGTATACTACCAATTTTTATAACATAAAATTTCATTTTAGACTTCACATTTAAGAGTAATAAATTTTTTATAGATGTGTCATTTAAGTCATAAACATCTTTTTTATTGTTAGGATGAAATGAAGAAAATAAACAGTTAAGAGTAACATGGTTTGATTTCTTTCAAGGTATATATAAGTAAAAAAAAACAGCTGATAATGAGATAATTAAAATTAAAAAAATTATGGTTTGAATGATACAAATAATTAAAAGTATTGGATAATGTAAAGTTGGAAAATGTTGGTGTACCTGTTTTTATAGTCCCATCATTATTTGACAATTAACAAAAAAAAAAAAGGTTATCTCAGCTCTAATTTTTTTCTCTAGCAAACTCTCATCGGCAAAACTCTTTTTCAAAGTGAGAAACCGACGTTTTTTTAATGAATTTTGTGACGTTGTTTTTACTATTATCAGCATGTTTTTCTTTTTTAATAGAAATTTTGATGATTTAAACTTCACTGTCACTAATACTTGATATTTCAGTTAATTTTTAATACATTTCCTTGCATTTTTTAAGTCTTCCTCGTGATAATTTGAACTTGTATATTGCGAGTTATTATTGATTCAAGATTTTTACAATGGTCGAACTTACATCTTGCAAGTTATTAAGAATTAAGAATTTATTTAGCTCAATTGTTATTATATAATTCCACTTTTTTAAATATTCATCGATCCGCAAAATATTTGTGTTAGCATAACGTCATATTTTTTTATCAGGTTATACAAAAAAATTCTAAATTTGAGCATATAAATTATTATTATTTTACAAAGAACTAAACATATCTGTTCTGACCAATTTTATTTATTTCCTTCTACTTACCTACCAACAACATTAACATTATTATCATTTTCCCTTACATATGCCAGCAAAATGTTCTAATTTAATATTCTTTATACTATAAATTTAAAATCAAGAAAATAATAATGACATTCAGGTTCCTTACCTGACATTCACTATATCTTTGTAATCATAAAATTCTTTTTGTTCACTTTCATTTACCATATATAATTTGACAAGAATCTATACCTAACATTAACCAACAATATTTTACCAAAACTCATTCAAAAAAATTTAAAAGGAAAATTAAATTGTCAATTTAGAAGTCTCTCTCGTGATTTTGCCGTTAAGTATGGGCATAATGACGTCTGTAAAAGTGACATTTTAATTACCATTTATTATAATTACTACAACTAACCTTTAATTTTCTTTATATAATTATTATGCTTAATCATTCAAGAATCTTGACCTTCTCTTTATGATCATCATTCTTATCTTTTGTCATCAACTTTATTTATATAATCCTCTCATTCTACTAATTGGTAAATTTTTTAAGATTAGTAATCATTTATTTATTAGTCAGAAAATAAATAATGATCCATATAGGAACATATCCTTTACGCTAGATTGGAATAATAATGATCAAAAGTATATGTGAATAAATTACATATGATATAAAATTATTATGTTTTAGATTTTACAATATTAATTGTTAATTTTTTTTGCGAGATTTGACTATTTTTTTAATAATCAATCCGATCTCAATTTATTTAAATTTAAGAATATGCTAAGTCTTGGCTTAGTAATTTATTTAAGGTGATAAATATATATTTTATGAATAATTAATGAAAATTAGAAAATATAGCATGTTTAAAAGTACATAAAAATAGCTATTCTCAGTAAACATCAAGTGCGGAAGAATTTTGTACTTGCATTCAGTCAATGGAAAAACTATTTTGAATGCTAATTAGTAATTATAGGCCTATTCATAGTCATTAGTCACAGTATCAACTTCACTAAAGTATCTTAAAACAAATTATCAGCATATAAGTAATTTTTAATCAAATCAAATAAACTTTTTCAAACCAAACCAAAATGAATTATTAGTTTCGGTGGACTTTCATGGGTCGATTCGATTCATACTACTTAGTTGAATTTTTTATGTTTATTTTTTCTTATAATATGAAACCAAACCAAACCGAATAGCAATTTATCTTTACGGTAATTCGGTTTGATTATTCGATTTAGTTTAATTTTCACAGTGGGAAATTTTCCTGAGGCTGTACTGTTACTGCTATTAATTTATTTAAGGGAATAAAATAGAGATCTGTGTCTTTCACATTTATCCTGCTCTGGTTCTTTGTTTTATGGGTGAATGTAAAAACAAAAACAAAAATTTGTCTGTGTCTGTAACAAAATTAAAATAGTTAAAAGAATAATCTAATAATCTATGGCTTTGGATTCTTCTAGCAAATCGTGCTTGCCAGCTTCACTTGTAGACTAGAAAAAAAAAAAAGGGTATGGCTAATGACATATAATAATCAAAGAAAATAACAAAAAATCATTTCTTCAAATATAATAAACAAATCAAATATATAAATAAAAAGAAAAGGGTCTTTTAGGCAATAAAGCCAAGAACTTGTCTTGGTTTGTGAACTGGTGCTGTGTGTGGGTGAGGTGAGGCTCCTTGGAGAAGGGTGGTGATAATGGAGATTTGGAGAAAAAATGAGGTGGTTTTGATTACTGTGTTAATCTGCATTCTGGGTTGTATTAATGGTGACACAGATCCAAATGATGGTTAGTTTTTCTACTGACTTTTTTACTATATTTGTTCTTATTTTCATATGAGAATCTATCTTATTGATAGATTTGCATGTGCTGATCTTTTTGTTTTAGCTTCTTGTTTACTGTTTTGCTGAAAAAAGATGGTTTTTGTTTGATGCATTTTCAGATTTTCATACTTTATTCTTATTTTTATTCTTGAGAATCTGAGTGTAAAGTGTTTATTCTGCTGTAAGTGCCGAGATGTAAAGATCAGTTCTTGGCTGAGAAAAGTTATATTTTTTCTTGTTTTAGTTAATGGAATTTGGAGTTCCAAGTTATCAAGATTGAATATTTATTGGTATTTCTTTGTACCCAGAAAAAATTAAGGGACTTTCGTGTTTGTAATACTAATGGGTGTTTAGTCTTTAAATTTGAAGTTAGGGAGATGAAATGTATAAAAGTTCATGATGAAGAAAGGGGGAAATTTAATTGAGAGAAAAAAATTTAGATATTCCCCTAATCGGCTTGTATGTCGGTCTTCCTAACCAGAATAGACATTGTAGATGGAATCTTTTCGCAGTTTGAATAGTGGAAGCTTGTATCTCGCATAAATGCTACCTTTTCGCAGTTTAGCGGAACTGTAATCTATGCAATTCCGAGGAGCAATGGCTAGCTTTATAATTCAGATTGTAATTGAAGCTATTGTTACTGCAGAGTATTTCTCACACTATTGCTTGTATAACATGCTTTGGATTATTCCAATATGCTCGAAAGTTGATCAATCACCATATGCTTGGACTAATTATTGACTATCATGAAATGAACTAATTGCTGACTTGTTGTCTTTTACCATTTATGTTAGCATTTGAGTTGCTCGTTATATCAATATTTGTGAAGTTATGATAACATAATTTTAATTTTTCCTTGGATTAGAAAAAGGTTGATGAATCTTTCAGCATCATATCATTTATTCATTGTATGTGTAACTTCTTGATTGCAGCGGCTGCTTTAAGAAACATGTTCAACAGCTTTGGTTCACCAGGTCAGCTAACAAAATGGACAGGAAATGGTGGTGATCCATGTGGAGAGTCCTGGAAAGGTGTTACTTGCACGGGCACACGAGTTACTGAAATGTAACCTTCTATGAAAATTAAAATGCTATATGGCATGTTACTACGACATAAGAATTGAACCTTTGAACCTAATATTTTCTGCTGCTCTCTCTTTTGGCTCAGTAAACTATCCGGTCTTTCACTTTCTGGATCAATAGGCTATCAGTTTACCAGTTTGCCAGTATTAACAAACTTGTGAGATCAATATTCTTATGTAACATCTTGTGTATTTAGTATGTATGCATTACAATGAGATACTGACCTGGTCAACATTCTGCAGGGATTTGAGTAATAATAATTTTGCAGGTGGTATACCTTATGGACTTTCTCGAAACTTGACACGGATGTATGAATCAACATTTTGCAAATTTTTTTTCCTCTTTTTCTCCCTTGATTGTGTTTTGATGATTTATCCATTTGCTCTTTTGTATGTAGAAATTTTGCTAATAATCAACTTAATGGGGATATTCCTTATGACTTTTCTTCGATGACGAAGCTTACTTATTTGTGAGTACCTTCAGTGATTCATTATCTGATATCAATTGAAAGTTTTGACCTGATACATTTTTTTTTCTATTCTTTGTACTTTGGGGAGCAGAAATGTTGCTCACAATCAGCTTCAGAATCAATTAAGTGACATGTTCGCGAAGCTGTCTTTCCTCTCCACACTGTAAGACCTACTCAACACCTCACCAGCTAAAAACTATTTATGACTTCCTTCCGTTACTTTGTCCTAGAGTTTAAAGTATTATTTATTCAATATCATTTTGTATTGATGCCCTTGAGAAGTTATGGTGTGTTGATAACTTCAGGAATTTCATTACTACCTTTCCTTGGTTTTTTTGCAATATCTTTGGTTATTTTATTCCTGGTTTTGCATACTTGTGTAGCATTTGGGTTATGACATTGTTGGAAGTTGCACATTTTGGTTTTTATGAGTAGCACAGTATGTCTAAAAATATCAAGCTAGTTTTATATAATTGAATGACTAAAGCTATCAACTTATTCTATTACTTGTGCAGGGATCTTTCCTTCAACCAACTTCCCGGTAACCTACCTTGGAGTTTTAGAAACCTTTCAAGCATCACGACATTGTAAGTTTCAAAATTTTCCCTTTCCCCCTAATTATAGTACATTGTATATTAGCTCCTCATTTTTAACATATCTATTTTATCAATTCACAGGTTTTTGCAAAACAACCGGTTAACAGGCACTGTAGATGTCCTTGCTGATCTTCCTCTTAAAAATCTGTGAGTAGCCAACATCAGTCAAATTTAGTTGGCGCATTATATTATCACTTCTCATACTTGAAGCATTTTACGGCTCTTCATGAAATGCATGTTTATGTTTGCCAGGAATATTGCAAATAATCAGTTTACTGGTTGGATCCCTCCACAGTTGAAGGATATCCATCCACAGTAAGCATTTCTTTGATTATCATTAGTTGACATTTCTACTAGTACGCTTTTCTTGATGAAAAATATTTTATCCAAAGTAAATGGCAATCTTTCTCATAGGACGGATGGTAACAACTGGAACTCAGGGCCTGCACCCCCTCCTCCACCCGGTACGCCTCCGGCTCACAGAAACCCAGGTCGTAAACCTGGAGGTAGTAACAGCCCATCTGAGAGTGATGGTAATGGCAGCAAAAAATCAGGAATAAGTGGCGGTGCCATAGCTGGAATAATTATATCCCTGTTAGTTGTTGGGGGAATAATTGCATTTTTTATTATTAAGAAAAGATCCAAAAAGTCGTCTTCTGATATAGAAAAGCTTGATCAGCCATTTGCTCCTCTTGCATCAAATGAAGTACAAGGTAACCCATGTTTTCTATATCTATTACTTAGTTTAGCACTTTGCATCACCTGAAAGATTTGCTTCAGTTTTTATCGTGTAGTGTTGATAATGGAATTACCAGAGTCCACAACAAACTTTATATGAAATGCTAGAAAATGGGTTTAACATGTGTTTTTTAATGAATGGTAAATCTTATTGCTAAGGAGATACCATTAGCCTGTTAGATTCATTAATGAAACTAAAAGATAATAAAATGTTGCTGTATATATGAGCGTCTTGCATTAAGAAGAGATGGGAATCGGTCAAGGCATTGAATAAAATTTTCTGAAAATTATGTTGTGAAATTTACTCATACTTTGAACTTTGAATTTATCATGTACACTGCTTTTTATTATGTCCTTGCTAGTAACTTCTTGATTTAAGAATTGCTTGGATTTTTTCGGCTTATCATATTTTGACATTTATGTTTTCTCATGCATTGAACTGTGTTTCAGAAATGAAAGCCGTACAACCTCCCACCGCAGTCACCACTAAGACATTTGATTCCTCAGTCTCCTTTAATCTTAGACCACCGCCTGTTGATCGCCATAAATCATTTGATGATGATGATTTTTCAGCAATTCATGTTGTTAAGAAAAAGACTGTTACAGTTCCAACAGATGTCACATCATACTCAATAGCAGACCTGCAGATAGCTACAGGCAGCTTCAGTGTTGACCGTCTTCTTGGTGAGGGGTCTTTTGGACGTGTTTATCAAGCTCAATTTGATGATGGGAAGGTATGATTTTCTCACAAGTTAAATTCACATTTACGTTTCAGTGTGGAAAAATAGTTTCTACTGAAAAATTGTTGTGGGATAAATCTGTGGTCATGTCGATAACGTATATGATAACAGTGTATTTGTGTCAGATTTCCTGTTAAGTTCATAGTTGTGCTCATTAATAACCCTTTTCACCCTTCTGATATTAGTCTGGTTGCTGTTTTTTTCCCATTTTAGTTTATCATCAAGGCATCTACATTTTAGGAGCCTTATTGTGACTTATTTTCCTTTCGTTTCTTATAATACTGCAGGTCTTTGCCGTGAAGAAAATAGATTCATCCACTCTTTCGAGTGACATGTCTAATGATTTTCTGGAGATGGTTTCAAAAATCTCCAAGTTGCATCACCCGAATGTGACAGAACTTATGGGTTATTGTTCAGAGCATGGACAGCACCTGCTGGTCTATGAGTATCATAAAAATGGGTCGTTGCATGATTTCTTGCATCTGTCAGATGAAGACAGCAAGCCTTTGATATGGAATACTCGTGTCAAAATAGCTTTGGGGACTGCTCGTGCGTTGGAGTAAGTTCATACATGACCAAAACAGCCCTTGATTTTTGACTTTTGAGTTTTCCTTGCTGCTAAAAATCGAGCTGCACAAGGAAATATTAATATATTGCCCTCTTTTTTCTTTTGCTCATGGATAGTCTTGGGGGAATATGGCTTGTAGCATCTACATATATAATTAAAATAGCACTCTATAGGTATTGGGCAGGGTTGAAATTTGGCTAAGTTGATCCTTATAAAAATAAAGTCGCTTCTGTATGATATTTATGAATGCTTCGATGGCCTTCCCGGAACTGAATGAAGTGATCTTTCAGGTACATGCATGAAGTATGCTCACCATCTATTATTCATAAAAATATCAAGTCAGGAAACATATTACTGGACGCAGAGCTCAATCCTCACCTTTCAGACTCTGGCCTGGCTAGCTTTCTCCCTAATGCTGAGCAGGTGAATCTAAAATTTAGAAGCTTCAGTGATAATCTTTGCATGTTCCTAATTTAATTTACTGGAAGAAATCAGATTGATTACAATTTCTGGAATGGGTTCTTTTGCATGAAAGATGAAATTCGTATGGCTGACCTTTTCCAGGAATTCGTTTGGTTTCAATATCATAAACTAATAACCAGCGTAGATGCATTCACTGAAAATTATTCTTTTCGCCACATATGCAGGCATTGAACAATAATGCAGGATCTGGATATGGTGCACCTGAGGTAGCCATGTCCGGTCAATATACTCTCAAGAGTGATGTTTACGGTTTTGGAGTTGTCATGTTAGAGCTTCTCACTGGGCGTAAACCATTTGACAGGTGAAATTCAACAACTTAGTTTATCAAGAATTAATCATTTATTATCTCATTATATATGCAAGAAAGAAATTTGTTTAGTTCTCGGTCCTGATATGTGTACAATTTTACAGCTCGAGACCAAGATCTGAGCAGTCTGTGGTTGGATGGGCTACACCTCAGCTCCATGATATTGATGCTCTGTCTAAAATGGTCGATCCGGCTCTCAAAGGACTCTACCCTGTCAAATCTCTCTCTCGGTTTGCTGACGTTATTGCTCTGTGTGTCCAGGTAACATATGAGTACCCTTTTCCCCTTTGTTTTACGTATTCTACTGAGCAGTTGGCGTGCCTAAGCAAATTTAGGATTCCCTTGTATCATTTAGAAGGTTGAGAAATGCGTATGGTAACTTTTAACGACAAGTGGTTTTGATGCTTATTTCCACTTTTATTGCAACAGCCGGAGCCAGAGTTCCGACCGCCAATGTCAGAAGTGGTTCAGGCATTGGTTCGGTTAGTGCAGCGAGCTAACATGAGCAAGAGAACAGTTGGAAATGAACCAGGAGCATCCCGACAAGCTGAAAATACAGATGCACATGACTACATGTAAAATCCATGCCTATTGTAATATACAGCCCATCAAATGGTCCCTCATTTTCTTTCACATTTATTTTTATGTTTATTGAAGACAGATTTTTGTTTAATCTTTGTTGGGAACAAAATAGAAGTAGGAAGCATGTTAAATATTTGTATGTTGAGCTATTTTTTTATGCTGTTAATCATCTGAAGACATCCCAATTCAGTTTGATTCACTCCATATCGCTCTTATATTTCATCTTGCGGCTAAGGGATTGAAACATCTTATTTGTAAATGTAAACTGGGAATAGAAGTTTCAGAATGTGATTATTTTGTCAATGATGTTATTGAATTTTTAATATACTCGTGTTATAGTTTATAATTAATTTGCAATTAACTCTTTAACATATATAAATAATAAAGAGACTAAATAAATAAACCCCCCAAGGCATTTGATTAGAACGATGATATCCGTTATACAGAGGTGAGAAAAACAATAAAAGAGCATACGGGCTGTCAACCTTGGAACACAAGATTCTCATGGACTTGCAAGAAGTGCTGAATTTCTATTACACAGTGAGAAGAAGGATTTGTTTAATTGTAGACCATGTATTTTGGTGTTGCACTGAACTTCTGGTAGCCTTTAATTACTTTGTTTACTGCATCCAGGAAGTCCTTTTCTGTTACTGTCTTCCTTCGGGCACGAATTGCATACATTCCGGCTTCCGTGCACACACTCCTGATGTCGGCTCCTGAAAGGGAAGTATTAATCAGACAAATAAACAAAAAACTCAGTTTTAAACACATCAGCAGCAATCAAGTAGATGTGTCATTTGATTAATCCAATTAAAATGACATAGAAAGCCAAGGGAAATCATAATTACTTACCGGTTGAATTCGGGCAAAGCCGAGCCAAAAGCTCAAATCGGACATCCCTCTCACAATTCATTGTTCGTGTATGGATCTTAAAAATCTGTGTTCTGCTTTCCAAGTCTGGAAGGCCAAACTCAACCTTACGATCTAATCGTCCAGGACGCAATAGTGCTGGATCTAGAGTATCCGGCCTGAAAATAATAAATTCTTAAGAATCAAATATGTACAACATTATAATAGTTCCTGAAACCACTCAAACTATTAATACAGACAAGCCAAGGACACTGATACATGGTTTAGGGTTTAAGGTTTAGCTGTTTAGGGGTTATATACATACACAGACCATAAGGTTTCAGAATCAAGAACAAAACGAAGAGCCAGACAGATGCATGCATCAAAAACAAATGCATACATAACAAAGCAAAGAAAAATATTTACTCCGTTGCACATGCTGGTCACAGAAAGAGGAAGGCACTTTAAAAAAGCAACGGCTTACACCTAGTTCCAATATAAAAGCAAGTCACGGGGCTATCAAATTTAACCTGTTTGTGGCCATAAGAACTTTAATGTTTCCACGGGCATCAAATCCATCAAGCTGATTCACAATTTCAAGCATTGTGCGCTGGACCTCATTATCTCCACCAACACCATCATCAAAACGTGCACCACCAATGGCATCAATCTCGTCAAAAAATACAATGCAAGCCTTTTTCGAACGTGCCATCTGCAAAAGATAACATTTTTATTAAGGTAACAAGGAAACAACATGTAACTATAATAAGAATGATAGAAAGAACATAAACCACCAAGTGTGCAGCATTTGTTGACCTGAAATAATTCACGAACCATCCTAGCTCCCTCTCCGACATATTTCTGGACAAGCTCACTCCCAATAACTCGAATGAAACAAGCATCAGTTCTATTAGCCACAGCTCTGGCTAAAAGTGTTTTACCAGTTCCAGGTGGACCATAGCAGAGAACACCTTTAGGAGGATCAATACCGAGCTTCACAAATTTCTCAGGGTGAAGCATGGGCAATTCAACAACCTGTGATGAGTTCATAATTATGAGTGCACATGCAGTAGATATATCTAGTCAAATAATAATATGAAACTGAAATTATTTCCCAATAAACAACTGAATAAAGGGAGCTTTTCATACTTCTCGCATCTTATCAATCTGCTCCTTGCATCCACCCACATCATTATATGTCACATCTGGTTTCTCTTCCACTGTCATCATGGTCACACTTGGATCAATTTTTGGAGGTAAAGGAATCTGTATCTGATACTTATTGCGATCAACTCTGCAACAGAGAGACAATATTTAGACACTGGACAATTTACTGCATGAATGTTTGGTCAACTAGGAACGAAGAGAAAAAAATCATGGTTAAACATCAAACGATGCCTCTATACCGGAAGTAACATATCGTCTCAAGTACAGTCTGATTCTTCTTAAGAAAATAGTAGAGAGAACTTACCCAACACGCATTCCTTCTTCTATATCAGTTGGGGAAACCTTGTCGCCCAGCCCCACAACAAACTACAATTCAGATAACAAAAGCAACATTGGATACCAATAAGCATGCGTCAAAAACCTCTAAGAAGCTTGTTTCTGTAATAAATACCAATGAAACTCGCGATAAATACAAGCCTAACACATGAGTATCCCAGCGTGTGCATATAGGGGAAGAGGGGTAAGCATACCATCCCACCTCCTCCAAGTGCACAACCACAGTTTACTTAAAAGGCACGCCTTAAAGATTACAGTTATACCTTTGCAATTTGTTTGACATTTATTACATATTTGGCATCTTCAGTGTTTGGGCTTATTATTTTTGTACATCTTGCCACCTGAAGACGGAACAAATTAGCGTTCTAGAAACACATATTGAAAGTTATGAAACTACAAACTGAATCTCCTTTGCTAAAATATACACCTGCAGAGGTTGCTCCTCCTGCATCATTTGCTTGTCAGAAACTAGATCCCACTGGCTTGGCGCAGCTAAGCCCGTGTCGGACTCCTTAATACCTTTTACAATGGGTTAGAAAAGCAAAATATTACAAATAGCCTTCAAGTATCGACAAGGAACCATGTAAGCACAGATAAGCAAAATCACCAAGACTATTGATCACATCAAATATGCAATTTTGAAAGTTATTTTAAAGGTCTCAGAAATGCTTCTTAAAACTTACTAATTAGCAGTCAGCATTACATGCTAAAAATGCAATTCTAAGAACAAAAGAAGAACAAACTAATAAAAACAAGTAGAAAAACTAAGAAAATATGATAAATACCACACAAGTCATTAACTTTTTTAGCCATTTCCTTAATTTCCTTCTCAGCCTTCTTAATGCTAGTGGAGTATGGCCCTAATCCCTGCACCACACCACAAAAAAGAATCACAAAAAATTTTAATATAAAAAGTTAGAACAGAACACTTCACCTAATCACTGAAATACCACTGAGTTAACTACAAAGCTAATAATCTTTTATTTAAATCTTCAGTTAGAAGATAAAACCCTAACAATTTAGAACCAACAACAGCTAACTTATAGAACAAGAAAAGAAGATTAAATTAGGGTTTCGAAATTTTACATAAGTTTTGAGAAGAGCGATGTCGTCTTCGTCAAGAGGAGGTGGATTTTTCTCGTCCTTTAAGAGATCATCTTGATCGGCTGCCGCCATTTTTAGTTTCTTGAGAGATGAACAGAACAGAGTACCGGTTTTTGTTTGTGTATTACTACTCTACTGTAGAATGTTGAAGAAAACAGAGTTTAATGGGCTGGTCTCGTTCGATCCTTTAAGCCCAGTTTTGGTCAAATCTCTATACAAAAAGCCCAATTTGTTTTTGGAATAAACAACACTTATTTAACTTACTAAAATTAGGAATTTTAACGTGTTTTGCAATGTTAACATAAAATTTAATTTTAAAAATATCAGACACTGACTTTTTTTTATTTTATTTGATATATTGAATAAATTTTTGTTAAAAAATATTGATGTGGACGTTAGAACTGTATTTATTTCAGTGTCCATAACATCATTTATTTGACCAAAAATTGTTCGTTATTTAAAATTATAAAAAAATAATACGTAAATTAAATTGTTAAAATTAAAAAATCATGTTAGTATTGTATAACACGCTAAAATTCATGATTTTTAATATAATTAAGCTTTATTTTTAAAGATTTCATAAAAATACCATTTAAATATATAAATTATTAAATAAATAAAAAATAAATATTGATATAAATTAATATTATACTTTTGTATTTTTGTGCATATTATATAAAAAATATTTTATATATATATGTAAATTACTTTATTGTAAATATTGAAATATAATTTTTGGCATAGAATTGGTTAACAATGTTGATTTATTTACTTATTTTTATTCAAATTTTGTTATAGTTTTAAATATTTATTATTCTAAAATTTAAATTAAATTTATTTATTTATTCAATATAATTGTGATAACTTATTATTAGTTAAAAATGTAAGTAAATTTCAAGGTGTACTAAATGATCAATAACCCACAATTTGATTTCTCTCCCGCGCATTAAGAAATCAAACCAATTTGATTATTCAATCAAAAAATTGAAACATAAATTAAAATTTTACATCAAAGTTAATTTTTTAATTTTAACTCATTAATAAAAAAATCCTATAATCCCGTAACTAAACATTAAAATCCAAAAAAAAAAACATCACTCCCTCTCTTCTTTTCTCTCTATAAATATGTAATTTATTTTCCCTCTCTTCTCTCATTTTCTTTCGCTCTCTAAATCAAAAAAAAAGCTCAGTTCTTCAATCAAGGTATTTCCCCTTTTCAAAGTTTTCATCTTTTAGATCTTTAATCACTAATTTCTTCTATGGTTTCCTTCTCATTATCTAATTATTTCTTAATTTTGAGTTTTTCTGATTCAAATTTCATTTCTTTACACTCTGATTTACATTTTTGTTTCGTTTCTTCAAAAACCCTAACCCTAGCTTTGTAATATGTATTACGCCTCCGTTTTGTAACTATTTGCTTACTTTAATAAGTTTGCTGTGCCCTAATTTGTTTTAAAGGATTGGAGATTGCGTTCTTTAAAGCTTAACGATGGCGGATTCTCGAAACCCTAGCAGCAATACTGCGTACGAAATTAATTCAGATAAGTTTAAATCCCGTTTGAAGTTATTTTATTCGCATTGGAAAGAACGAAAAGATGATTTATGGGGTTCAGCTGACGCTATTGCTATAGCTACGCCACCTCCTTCTGAGGATTTGCGGTACTTAAAATCGTCTGCGATGAATGTTTGGTTGTTGGGTTATGAGTTTCCGGACACGATTATGGTTTTTACGAAGAAACAGATTCATTTCTTGTGTAGTCAGAAGAAGATTTCGTTGCTTGAGGCTGTTAGGAAGCCGGCGGAAGAGGCTGATGATGGTGGGATTGATGTTGTTATGCATGCTAAAGCGAAGAATGATGACGGTGTTGCTGTAATGGATGAGATATTTGGTGCGCTGAATGTGGGTAGTTCTGTTCTTGGGTATATAGCAAAGGAGGTTCCTGAAGGTGCGCTTTTGGAGACTTGGAATGAGAAGTTGAAGACTGCGGGGTTTGAACAGATTGTTGATGTTACTAATGGGTTTGCTGATTTGCTTGCTACTAAGGATGCTGCGGAGGTTATGAATATTAAGAAAGCTGCTTTTTTGAGCTGTGGCGTGATGACTAGCGTCATTGTTCCTAATCTTGAGAATGTTATTGATGAGGAGAAGAAAGTTACTCATTCTTCTTTGATGGATGAGGCTGAGAAGGCCATTATGGAACCGTCCAAAGCTAAGGTTAAGTTGAAGCCGGAGAATTGTGATATTTGTTATCCTCCAATTTTTCAGAGTGGAGGTGATTTTGATCTGAGACCTAGTGCAGCTAGTAATGATGAGTTGCTCTATTATGATCCTGCCAGTGTTATTATTGTTGCTATTGGTGCTCGGTATAACAACTACTGCTCAAATGTTGCCAGAACTTTCTTGATCGATGCCAATAAAATGCAGAGCAAGTCTTATGAAGTTCTTCTAAAAGCCCAAGAGGCAGCAATTGGTGCATTGAAGCCTGGGAATGTACTCAGTGCTGCATATCTAGCAGCTGTTGCGGTGGTTAAGAATGAGGCTCCTGAATTAGTTCCACACCTAACAAAATCTGCAGGGACAGGCATTGGGCTTGAGTTTCGTGAATCGGCACTGAATCTCAATGCCAAGAATGATCGTATCATAAAGGCAAATATGGTGTTTAATGTATCCCTGGGTTTTCAAAACTTGCAGAACCAAAATGATAACCCAAAGACCCAGAATTACTCTTTGTTACTTGCGGATACAGTTATTGTTGGTCAAACGAGTCCGGAAGTGGTGACTAGCAAGACCTCCAAAGCTGTTAAGGATGTGGCTTATTCATTTAATGAAGAGGAGGAAGAAGTCAAACCTCATGCTAAACCTGGGGTTAATGGCACGAAGACTGTGATTTCTAAGACAACACTACGATCCGATACCGGAGATATTTCAAAGGAGGAGATGCGGAGGCAGCACCAGGCAGAGCTTGCCCGTCAAAAGAATGAAGAAATTGCTCGGCGACTTGCTGGTGTGGGAGGTGCGGCAGGGGACAATCGTTCTTCTGTGAGGACATCAGCTGATTTAGTATCCTACAAGAATGTCAATGACATTCCTCCTTTAAGAGATCTAATGATTCAGGTTGACCAGAAGAATGAGTCTGTGTTTTTACCTATTTATGGGAGTATGGTGCCTTTCCATGTTGCTACAATTAGGACAGTCTCCAGCCAGCAGGATACCAACAGAAATTGCTATATACGTATTCAATTTCTGGTTCCGGGTACCCCTTTTAGTCCACATGATGCTAATTCTCTGAAGAACCAGGGGGCCATTTATCTGAAGGAGGTTTCATTTCGCTCTAAGGACCCTAGGCACATTAGCGAAGTGGTACAGCAGATTAAGTCACTAAGGCGGCATGTTGTGTCTAGGGAGTCTGAGAGGGCTGAGAGGGCAACCTTGGTTACTCAGGAGAAACTTCTGCGCGTTGGGAATAAGTTTAAGCCTATAAAATTGCATGACCTTTGGATCCGCCCCGTTTTTGGCGGCCGTGGAAGGAAGCTTCCTGGTATGCTGGAAACTCATCAGAATGGGTTCTTATTTACAACAAGTAGAAAGGACGAGCAGGCGGAGGTCATGTTTGGTAACATTAAACATGCATTTTTCCAGCCTGCAGAGAGGGAGATGATCACTCTCCTCCACTTCCATCTTCACAACCACATTATGGTGGGAAACAAGAAGACCAAGGATGTGCAGTTTTATGTTGAGGTCATGGAATCAGTCCAGACATTGGGAGGTGGGAAGAGATCTGCATATGATCCTGATGAAATCGAGGAAGAGCAAAGAGAAAGGGACAGGAAGAATAAGATCAACATGGATTTTCAGAGCTTTGTGAATCGGGTGAATGATCTTTGGAGTCAGCCCCAATTCAGTGGACTCGACCTTGAGTTTGATCAGCCTTTGAGAGAGCTCGGCTTCCATGGGGTGCCTTACAAAACCTCATCTTTCATTGTCCCAACTTCAAGCTGTCTTGTTGAGCTAATTGAGACTCCTTTCCTTGTTGTCACTCTCAGTGAGATTGAGATTGTAAACTTGGAGAGAGTCGGTTTAGGACAAAAGAATTTTGATATGACCATTGTGTTCAAGGATTTCAAGCGCGATGTTCTTAGAATTGATTCTATTCCATCAACAGCACTGGATGGGATAAAGGAATGGCTTGACACTACAGATATTAAGTATTACGAGAGCAAGTTGAATTTGAACTGGCGGCAGATTCTGAAGACAATTACTGATGACCCCCAGAGTTTCATAGATGATGGAGGGTGGGAATTTTTGAATTTAGAAGCTAGTGATTCAGATTCTGATGGCTCAGAGGATTCAGATAAGGGTTATGAGCCATCAGATGCAGAACCTGAGTCCGAGTCAGAAGATGAGGCCTCGGAAAGTGCGTCGCTGGTGGAGTCGGAGGATGAGGATGAGGACGATGATTCAGAAGGAGACTCTGAGGAAGAGAAGGGTAAGACATGGGAGGAGCTGGAGAGAGAAGCGAGCAATGCAGATAGAGAGAAAGGGGATGAGTCTGATAGTGATGAGGACAGGAATAGAAGGAAAGCGAAGATTGTCGGAAAGTCTCGAGCACCTCCTGCTAGCAGCTTGGCCAAGCGCTCCAGGTTCAGGTAGATTCCCTGAAGAAGTAATTTTTTAATGTATTATTGTGGTTTGGTATTTGCACAAGTAGTACTAGCTAGTAGCAACTGCTGCTTTAGGATGCAGTTCTAAGGTTAGTTTTATGTTTCTTTCGTCATCTACTGTGTTCTCTGGCCATTAAAGTAGGAGTATTGGAAGAAAGATTTTTGGCTTTTGTAAGTTGGTAATATTAGTTTCAATGGAAGTTCTATTATTTTCCACAATTGTTTGAAGGGAAGAAAATTAATTTCTCTGTTACCTGGAAACAACTGCACTGCTGAGTGTAGACGAGAACTCTGCTACCACTCACTTTGAACTTAGCTTGATGTGTGCAGGTTGGATGCAAGTTTGTTAGTCTTTAATTGTGTCTAAAATGGTTCATGACACAATAACTTGATTTATCAAATTAGCAAGTTCCGCATGAATCTAAGCGTTTTCGTGTCGAAAACGTGTTAATTCTATTATGACTCGAAATAAATTACGTGTTGACTCCCAAATCTTTCTAACACATTTATAAATTGTACTATTTGTAATAATGTAAAAATAAAAAGGTTATAATTTTATAAAATATTCAAAAAAATATTAAATATAATCAATACTAAAAATTTATAATTTGAGTATGAAGTGATAAATATGAGGTTAAATTTAAATTGTATATGTTCTAAAATATTTTTACAGTTCAAGTATTGTTTAATAGCATTTAGAGCATCCACAATGGGCTTTTTATAAATTCAAAATTTTTATTTTAAAGAGTTAAATTGCAATACAAACTACTCCAATACACTCTTTATAACTAAAATAAAAAATAAAGAGTCACACTGGCTCTCTAGTTTAGAGCATCTCCAATGGTTCCCTATATTTTAAAGAGCATATTTTTATAACTAGAGAGCATATTTTATATAAAGAGTAGAATTTTCAATTTAGTCCAATGGACTCTCTAAAATATAACATTTTATTTAATAAAAATTAATTTATTAAGTTATTATATTTATTTATTTTTTATATATTTTATGGTGAGAAAAAAATCAAAAAATATTTTTTAAACAACAAAAAGATAATTCATGTGTTTTAAATTTGAAATTATCTTCATGAGATAAGAAATAGAGAGTGAATTTGGCTCTCCACATTTAGAGAGTCAAACTCACTCTCTATTAAAATTTTGTATTATAGAGAGTCTATTGGATTTCTATTTTAATATTAAACTCTCTAAAATAAAGAGTTAAACTCTTTTAAAGAGTTTGTTGGAGATGCTTTATTTAAAAAAAAAAGGTGCCTATATTAATTATCACTTCCTCCGCTCTTTCCTTAATTTTAGAAAAAAATATCCGCATTCGGAAATCTTGAACGTGCCTGTTAGATTATAAATATCATCTTCCTTATCTTTTCTTTATTGTCCAGCCATCTTTTTACTTAAAAACATGAATTGGCAAGCTATTGTATATCGAATTATTGATATTAATTCAAACCCAAATTCTCAAATTATTTCAGAAACTGCGAATAGATTCAACATATTTAAGATTTTCCACAACGTTGAACGTTTTTTGTGTGCAAAGGAAAAATATACAGATAAAATCTTTACCAGGAACACAATGGCACAGCTAAAAATATATAGAAAAAAATCTTTAGAGATAAAATTCTAATTTGTTTCTCATGTCTTATGTATTTCTTAGTTCTTTTTTCATTAGTGTTATGTATGGTGGAGCAGTTAAAGAAAAATGGATATTGAAAGAAGATGATTGGATATAAAAAAAATAAAATTGCCGGAGGTATAGAAAGAAGACGAACAATATAAATTAGAAGTAGAGGGAAGATGAAAATAACAAAATTAGAGAAAAAGAAAGTCAAACAATTAGCAGAATTTTTTAAAAATAAAAAGCCTGTTGTACACAATTTAATTTTCCACTCTTTATAAATAAGATACTCTTTATTTATGTAAAAATACTCTTTATTTTGCAGAGCATTGATGGAGATGCTCTTACTTGTTTATTAGGATTGACATTTTGACACTTATTTATTAGGATTGAAATTTAGACGCGATTATTTAAATGAGTTGAGCACTATCCACCTAACTCGTTTTGATATTCCTAATTGCATGTAAGAGTGTTACGTATAAGGGTGTGCAAAAACCAAATAATTGAATTAAACTAATTCCAAATAATCGAATTAAACTAATAAACCTCTCGTAAATTTGATTATATTGTGATTCGATTGGAATCAAATACAAATCCTAATTACACCTGATTTGTCAGCAATCTGAAAGATTTGAGTTGTGTGTTCAATTATCAATGTTGGGTTCTCATAGTTGAGCCTCTTGCCCCCATTAAACTAAAACAACTTAAAAAAAGTCTTCCCATGTAAAGGTCTTTGCTGTAAACAAAATTGAGCTTCTCATTCATTAGGAAGTCAGCTGCCTGGATTGCATTTCAACTAGGTAAATGCTCCGAGCAATATTACGCTACATTGAGCGCCAAAACTTTAGAACATCGTTAGTGTTCAAATTAAAGGTCTTGCATATTTTTGAAATAGCACATTTAGAAAGGCCATTATTTTCATTTTCATACTGGAGAAGTTCCTTGAGCTCCTTCGATGGCTGCAACACCTATCGACGGGAATCACAAAAAGAAACTGTTAGCAAGGAGAAAAGGACATGACTTTTAAGCTTGAGGTGCAGATGTTTTCACAAATTAAGGGTCTCGATATAGCTGCTAAAAGTACGGTTTCACATTCGGTTTCCGCCAAGTCAAACTAAAATTTTATTTTATTTTTCAAAACCGGACCGAACTAGTTGGTTTGGTGTGATTTTTTGGTTCAGTTTGTACCAAATTTAATTACTTTTTACTTCCAAAAACACACTAAACCGAATAACCAATTTTGTTTATGATGTCAACCAAACTGAATTAATCAGTTTGGTTTTTTCACACCGCTAGGCCCTAGCTAGGGGTATGATATCTACATTGATTGTGACATTGAAACTCATCTCCTGCAGTTCTTTCTGATGATATGAAACACAATCTACATAAAGAGAATAGTAAAATGGATTACCCATGGAAAGTTCCGTGGCTTCTTGATCATGTGCTCGATGTGATCGCTCTTCGTTTTGCTTTCCTTCATATCCTGAATATTCTCAGCGTTTGGACTGTCTGATACTAGCTGAAGGAGCTTCTCACTACCCTACGGTGTATGCAAAAACAGAAGGGAAAGACGGTGAAAAAAATAAACCACTTATTTATGCTAGATATATGAAAAAACAATGACAAAACAAGAATCGAAGATGGTCTTTTGAGATGTTTATAGAATGCTCATGGAGAATGCAGCACATCTAAAATGCCCCTAGTCAACTAATAAAGCCTGAATTATGCAAAGAACGTATTACACATACCTGGAGAGCTCGCCAGTGAGAATAAGCACGGAACAAGACCCAAAAGAATGGAATGTTGGGCAGAGGTAAAACCTAGAAAAAGAACATAGAACAAAAAATTTGAAGCACTAGAAGAAACTAGAAAAATAATATAGCAGGTTGGAACATACCAAATAAAAACATTTGATAATCAACAGCAAAAATGAAATCAGAATTGACATCATAAACTGAAGTATATACATACCATAAATGCACTTGTCAATGGAAGTATAGCGACTGAACCATACAAATATCTCTTGTGAATGATAGACCCGCTGAATATAACCCAGAAAACGTTCATAAGTCGTCCACCATAGGCAATGTACACGATGCAAGTATGCCACATAACATATCCAGCGAAATTAGAAGATATTTTTAAGCCTTACAGTAAACTGATGATACTGAATAACTGATGGCAACTTTTAAGAACTGAAAACAGGCACAGGGATGCAATTACCTCATGGCAATATGCCGTAGTCTTCTCCGTACAAGTCTTGCATTTAAACTGCAAAATGGTAAAGTAAATTATGTATAAAAGACATCAAAGAAACTCAATCACTGTATGATACCAGTTTTGAATCTAGTTATTTTTTTAATTAAAAGTGGTAGCTGGGTGCTTTATTACGTGGTTTTCATAAGAAAAATGGCAATAATTTTGATATTTTAACAATTTCACATGAGACAAGAAGCACCTCCTAGTAGACCGTTCTATCTACGAAATACAAATCCTGCTTCCAAATCAGCACTCAAAAATTCAAATAGTAATACAAGGCATAACAGCTCATGGATTAACTCGTCTTATAACGAGGTAGGCTGCTTTTTACTACTTCCCCTAGCATAAAACTACCGTAACTGAATTCAATTATCTTCTTATTACATAGAGCATCAGCATTTTACATTATACCAACCATGATAACATTGAAATGATTCCTAAATAAAAAAATATATTCAGCAATTAAAATATATCATGTATTCATCTATCTATACTAGAATTCAAGCAAGCTAGTTAAGCATAGTTATTAGCTTTAAAGTCAACTAATAATGAGAGTATGCATAGTAGAATCCAAACGTTGAGTTAATAAGAACACCCAAATGGCCTGATCAAGGACATCTAGGGGACGGCAAATCCCATTTCGCCATCCCCACAACTCCAGCAGCACGCCATTTCTCATTCCAAAATGGTAATTTCTAAAATGCATCACTATATAGTACGGCGACACACTGTAGCAATGACAGTTTTTTCTATGTATAGTTATAAAACGAATAAAAAATGATAAAAAGCGTTATTTGTTGGAGTAAATTTAGTTTAATTACATACCATTTTGGTACAACATACTCCAAAAGGAAATTTTGTGTTGGAGTTAATATAACTCCATCTGGTTATTAAACATAATGTTCACATTCACAAGTTCATTAAAGCAAGGAAATTAACAAAAAACCTGTAGGGGTAAGTAACTTCAACATGAGTAACCTCCTTAGATATAGATTTCAAGAAAATCTCAGATGGCTTAACCCTGGACAAAAGCTTAAATCCCAACCTACAATCATCAATCAAATTCAAGAACTATATCAGTAAAACCAATGAAAGCACATGCAAAAACATAAAAGGAAAAACAAAAGTAAAAAAATACCCATGAATCCTGTTCTTGACACTTCCCTGAGGAGCCTTCTCAAAACCCATCCATGCTTTATTCATCTAATAAACCACAAAAACAACATTAACCCAGATAAAAAAAAACCAACTTTTTCAGATAAACAATCAAGAAAATTATAAGAAAGTGGTGGGCTATACCTTATTAGACATAAAATCAATGAGAAGTTCAGCATTGTGAGAGCTAGAGTTGGAAGAAGAAATGTTCTTCCAGAGTTCTGGAAGAGTGTTGGGAGTGTAAGCGGAAGCAGCCTCAGCCACAGTCGGGTCAATGGATCTACTAAAACACCAATTCCTGCCTTTAATTGGGAAAACAATCAGTTTTGCTCTCATGGTTTCTGATTCTTGATTCTTCTAATTTGTTTCGAACAACAAACAACTCAAGAATATGATTCTTTTTATATACAAATGTTATGTGATGCTGTTGGGTCTGTGGTGTGAGTGTTACACGTGAATTAAAGAATCTGAATTTGTTGTTGGGAAGGAAGAAAAAGTTTTGATGGAACTGAAATGGAGAAAGAAAAGGGAGTGAGTGATGGAAGCGGCGGGCTTTTCACAAATGGGTTGCTAAAAGGGAGTTCATGGAGTGCAGACTGAGTCAAGTTTTAATGGTGGTGTGCACTATTTGGGTAGAACAACCGAGTTAGCCGACTAAATTAAACCGAAATTTTCATTTGGTTTGATTTTGGTTAATTTTACATTTTGATAATTTCATCTGGTTTAGTGTTTAATATCAAATTTTTAATTAATTAAACCGATCAAATCAATCGGATTATATATATATACATAGATATTTTAACTTGAATTTTATAATATTTTTAGAAATTTAAGGTATTTTCTTATAGGATTTATATGTTAATGTGCCCTCCAAATTTGTATTATAATCAAAAGTTAACGTCATGATTAATTTTTTAATTTAATTTTTTAGTAGTTAATATTAATTGAATTCTGTTATTTGGTCAATAAAACCAATCCACTGAATCTAATAATTAGTTCAGTTTGAATATAGTTTGGTTATATTTATTTCGGATACGGTTATAAAAAAAAAGTAATTACGGTTAACTCAATTCAGCCTGATTTATATTTCTTTTGTACTTCGGTATGAGTAAAAACCAAAATGAACCTATACGTTTAGTTCTCTTTTGATTCGGTTTAATTTCTAAAAGTAAAAATGTCCGGTTCGCCTTCTGTACAACATAGGTCGTCACATGTAACCAATAAAGAGAAGTTGCAAAATGCAATCCGGGGAGAGAAGAAACAGTTTTATTAGTTGCTGTATTTTGACATCATGTGCATTACAAAAATGATCGGAACAAGACAAAAAAACTTATGTGCAGACTACAATGCTACTATTCTATCTATCATACAGTAACAACATACAAGTAGCTTATATTCTCTGGACAAAGAATCAGAATCAGATCCTGCTAATGACAATTCACGGTAAACCACATCGAAAGCTGGACTACCACGAGAAGTGATGGTCCGTGGCAGAAAAACAAACTCAATTAGTTCTATGCATCTTCATTCGTTCTCTGCAATGAAATTCGGCAGTTCACCTTGGCAAAGATACTCATCACATAAAGAGGCAGATTCCCAGTCCTTCCGCAGCCGCAAAATATCCTCGGTGAAAGTGGAACCAGAAGCTCCAATAAAGACATTAGCCATGGCGCAGATTGTCTTGTCAAGCATGGCATCCACCTTCAAGATTAACAGTCGATAAATGAAGGAAACTACAGGAAGTATTATAAAGATTACTATTAAGGATCTACTAAGATATTGAAATGCCAAAACAGAAGCAACCAGTTAAACCCAATGGCAGAGCAGGACCATGTCCAATGGTCCACAAGAAGTCTAGAATATTTGTGAAATGGTTTTCATGCCCTAGAAATTTTACAAATAAATGACAGAATCATTCTGGTGAAAAACAACAGCTAAGAATACTTAATTATTTCAACTTCCTGCATGAAAAATGGGGGTGAACTTTCTAGTAGCGATGTAGTATCTTCAAAAGACAGAAATATAGCAAAATTGTGGAATCAAATCACAACCAAGTTTCATGATTTAAAGTAATATAGACCTTTTAATTGAAATACCTATAAGATGAGAATTATAAACAAAGTTGCAAGCAGACCCATGTTTTCTGAGACATTCAACCAGTATCAAGGGATGAATCTTAGTCTTCCAATGGGATGCATTTTCAATTATTCAACATTTTATTCATATTTCTGGGAAGAAGGAAAGTAAAGGGAAAAGGGCAGCAAACTCGCTCAATAAAATGAAAGATTAAAGGATAATATAAAAGAAACATAACCTCACCTGAGGATCATCCTCAATACCATGTCTAGATAACAAAGAATCCCATTTTTCGACTGAAGTATGAGAAGGGCGTTTGACAAGTGGCACAATTTTCCCATTCACCACAATTAGTGACTGCAGCAAATCAGTTTCACTATCTGCTGCATCAGTGGAAAGATAAATGACAGGTGAATTGGCCCTTTCAGCCACCCGTGCAATGCATTCTGCTGCTTGAGGAATGGGGTAAAAGCAACTTGGATTTTTAGCATTGCTGGAAATTCATTAAAGAACTGTCAGTAGTGTGATGATGTCTAAATATTCTCAGTAACAGTTATACACAAGTGCCTAAAAGCAAAACATGCTAAAAAGAGGTGCTATGGTTCCAATCCTTGATGCATGTCAAGTGAAATAGTGAATAACTATTAATTTAACCAAGAAAAACTGGTAAAAAATGACAGTGAATCATCAAACATCATCATTCAAACAAGCTTTTTGAATATACCAAATTGGCATTCTATATTTATATAAGTTCATAAATCAACTACATGTAGGCCAGTAACACTTCACAATTTTTACACCCTTATCTCAACAACAAAAATTCTTCAAAAAGAACCTGAGGAAATATCCATTTCTACACTCACCTTGTTTGAATTGTTTAAGATTCAAAAGCGAAAGAAAGAACCTAGTAATAGACTAATCAAGGCAGTCGATATAACTATAAGTCTATAACCTATCAAATGGGCAATTTAAGTCCATAACATGATTACCTAATTATCTGTTACCAAATCAAGTGATCTAAGTAGCTTCAGGATGCAGATAAAATAAGTTCATTCTGCTCATCCTTCTTTGTGAACTAGCATGGGATCCGTCGAATAGCATGCAGAGAATTGCAATAACAGAAAAAAGATGAGCAAAAAACATAAATAAACAGCTAGAAAAGCATATAGAAGAGGGAAATATACCAGAACTTCAAAAAGCCATGCCGACGGAAATGTAGCGCAATGAAGTTTTTCCCCAAGAATGTTTGGATAAATCGCTGTGCAGTAAGCAATATAAGCCTACTCGGTTCGATCAAAGTCTTGCATTTGTGTGCAAGAGGACCACCAGGTTGCATCACCCACTCCTGCTCCAAATCAGCATAAAACACATCTCCAATAGCAATAACACCATCATCAGAAGTAAACTTACTAAGAACATCCTGAACTGTCTTTTTACTAGGTTTCTTAATATCTTCCTTCCAAGGAGACTCAAGCTTCCCCATCGATATCCCCAACCCCTTTAATTTCTTAACGTGATCTTCATCAATATAGCACGTAGTAGGCTCCGAAAAGTAACATATAAACCTATCAATATGCACATGATTCTTCCTCATTTGCAAAAACTCTTCAAATGTAACAACCACCTTCCTTCCTACACACTCATTTATATGCTCAATATCCAACACCCTATTGAACTGATAATCAAATTTAGAACTCGGGATAACCAAAACCCGATTCAACAACGCCGCGAAAAACATATGTTTCTCCAAACAAATCAAATGATTACTCATCTGCCCAGATAAGCAAATTGGAAACAAAAACTTATCTGATTTCGGCTTCCATTCAATAGTCTTCCTATTCGAAAATACCGAATCCACCTTCTTACACGTCCCGTAACCAAACCCGGAACCCGAAAAGGACCCGGATACAGTCTCATTACTATGAGGAGACAACAAAACCTGCTCAATCTGTTTATTCAAAGTAATCTGCTTCAAAAGGGCAGATCTGAAATCTTGAATTTTTACTACATTATCAAATGAATTTACACTAGACTGATTCAACAGTGATAAAAGACTGAGTCTTTGTTGGTTAAGTAAGTAAATGGACTGTAATTCAGCTTCTCTCATACGATTCGAACCCGAATCGAATTTAAAACCGGACAGATTATAAGAGAAAAAACTCTTCATATCAGCTGAGAAATAAATAACAATGAGGAATAACGGTATAAAAATGGCTAACATGTAAAAGTAAAACCTTTTGCGACAAAAACGGCGACGGATTAGACTGCCGTAAGAACCCAGTTCCTCAATGTGAAAGGTGGTGGAAGGGGGGGATCTCCGGTGAGGGGAGGAGGTGGGTGGTGGTGGGTGGTGGTAATTGTTGTCGTTTGAGTTGGGTTTTCTGTCGTTTTGGTTGATTAGCGATTCGCGGTCGTCTTCCGAATCGTCGGAGGAATCCCGGTCCATTTGATTTGGGTTTGGTTGGAGAGTGAATTAATGGTGAGGCATTGAAGAGTGAGAGAGGAGTGAGAAGATCGGAGAAGAAAGTGAGTGAATATAATTTGGTGTCGGAAGGAAGAATGTTAACAGTCGGTGGTTATAAGAAAACGACATCGTACCATCTTGTTCTGTTTTGTCTAGCTGGGCTGGTCTAGGATGGGTGGGGCTTTTAATGGGCTCGGCTGTAAGGAAGTAGGTATGCTTGTGGCTTACTTCTATTATAGTTTTAGTTTTTGTATTTCTTTAAAGAGATAATGTTATAAAATTTACCAATTTTAATCACACTGTTTAAAAACTATAATTTTTATACACTAAATATCAATTTTTAAAAATTTATAAGTGTTTAAAAATCCGATAAAATTTGCTGACTTATCACTATTCAATTCGTTATTGCATGTCGTTCACCGGATTTTTGCGTGTTTGGATCTGATAAAAAATGGTAGTTGGTAGATTTTTAGATAGTGACCTTTTTTTAAATGATTCATTATTTTATTAATATGTAAATTCGTGTCATATGATGTAAAATATATGTAATAATTTTAATATTAAAAGTAAAAGGATATAATCTATCCAGATATAACCATTAATGTTAGAATTATATGGCTATATAAAAATTAATTTATCATCTTTCAATTCATATATCTAAGTAAAACAGTAAAATTAAATTATTTGATAATAAAAAAAATTATTATGTCATTCTATTTGAATAGATACTATTTATATTATCACTGTTATTATTTTAATCAATATAAATTAATAAATATTAAGTTCGTTTTATAATATTATCACATTTAATTTTAATATAAAAAATAAAAAAGCAATTAATATTGTCTCAATTTATAAGTAATTCTATCAAATTAACTCTATTTTAAAATTTGTTGACCGTTATGATTACTATTTATATTCACATATTTGATCTTTCTGACAAATTAATAGAAAATAAATTTTGAAAAATAACGATTAATATTTTTATTCTAAAAGTGATCTATATTATCTATCATGTGATAAATATAATGAACCGGAGAAAGCACGTAATAAAGATTATTAAGGACACGTAGCATTAGTGCATGTGCAACACTTGGACCATTTCCCCCCAAAATTCACAAGGTGTAAGGATGTTTATCAGACTCAGAGACACGAGTTCAAAACCAGAGTAATCACTAGGTAGACATAATACTCGCACTACTTTTTTTGTTTATCAGAAGGTCCGAAAATATACAGCAATATTGAATTGAATATGGCGGAGGGAAGATTGGTGATCGGGTGGTTATGGAGAACTCAAAATATTAATAACTCTTTAACGACGAAACGCATTACAACAAAAGCATCTAATAGAGCTGCTGTTCATGGAATCAAGCGCCCCGTCACTGAATCCGTCAACGTATTTATTTTATATTTTACTATCTCTTCGTATTTAATTTTAATTCTACCATCTGATAATTCAAATTTTAAAATTAATATTTTTTTTTATGTGATTAGATTCGATTTTTGTGGTATGATTTTGCAGAAGGAAGAAGCGGAGAGAGAGATGAATAAAGGGAAAGAAGAAAAAGAAAAGAAGAGGGAAGAAGTGGAGAAGACTGTGGACGCCCAAATCAACGACCACAAACCTTACTCTCCTGCTCATTAACTTTGTAAAATTATTTTTATTCGTTGCTATGTATATATTATGATAAACAAAATTTAAGGACTATTTAAAATCAAACTTCTGTAATTAGTATAATTACAACTAGATTTTAGGAGTATAATTTTAACTTCAATAATTGTGTCTATATAAATTAAGAGTAATGCTACTTAACCCAACAATTGTAACTCACCTTATTGTAGGTCGTGACAATAAATGAGTGGATCAATTTGAAAAGAGAATTTGAAGCATATATTTTAGATAGAAATAGGGGTGTAAATGAGCCGAGCCGAACCGAACTTTGAAGTGTTCATGTTCGGCTCAACGAACAAGCTGTTTATGTTCGGTTATATTCAGTCGAGTTTTGAATGGAGTAGTGTTCATGTTCGGTTCGTTTAAATTTTATGGTGTTCATATTCAGCTCGTGTTCAGAACGAGCTCGTCCACGAACAAGCTTACGAACGAGCGCGATAAGTATTTAACGAGTTCGTCCACGAACAAATTCGTGAACGAGCGTGATAAGTACTAAACGAATATATATTCAAATTAACTCTTAATTATTCGTTTCGTTGTAAACCCAAATGTTATGGCTAGAATCGAGACTCTTGTAGTCGGATTTTCTTAACGAAATGATATCTTTCGTCACAAAAAAACCGTTAATAAATAAATATGATGATCAGCGGTTAAGTAGTCTGGTGACAAGGAAAATACTGTCATAATATATATATGACGACAATGATGGCCATTTATCTGATACTAACAGTTTCCCGTGACGAAGGAAAAAAATAAGGTATCTCAATTGGCGACAGAAACAATTGGTGATGAATATTACTAAACGTGAAAACGGTGAAATCGTCGTTACTAGCCCGTCGCTATAAACTCTTTTTGTTAGTATACTTTATATTTTTGAATAAACGGAAGAAAATAGGGAAAATTAAAGAAAAAGAAGCGAGCCAAAAAAAAGAGAGCGCCGAAATTGTTCAGACAAAGGCGACTAATTTCAATTTAACACTCAAAATCAAGAATTCTAAATTCTTGAACAAATTGTAGGCTCTGGCAATAGCAAGATTTTATTACTGCTCTTTTCTAAATAAAATGGCTTCTATCACCTTCACTGACTGTTCCTCCCCCGCTACAGCTCGGCTTCTTCCCTTCACCCGGAGCACAACCACCGCCACTTTCCGCCGTAATAATAAAAGCTTCGTCTTCCTCCGCCGCTTGGTGGGTCCTCTCTCAATTAGCACCACCTCTCTTAGAACAGTCAGTGTTGGGTCTTCGCCAACTACTCAATCGCCACCCATCAATGGTATTCACATACCCAATTCATCAAATTATCAATTTTTTAATTCTTGTTTTCTGTCAGTATCGTAAATTTGTGTTGGTTCGTGTTTTTATTTTTCCGTTTCTTTGAGGCATTTTATCGAACATGTTGATGACAATTTGGATTTAATTGAATTTACAGCTTCGTTGGGGAGCGAGACGGGTGCTAAGGTGATTGATGGGAAGATGGTGGCTAAGAAAATAAGGGAGGAGATAAGTGCTGAAGTATCAAGGATGAAGGATGAAATTGGCGTTGTTCCCGGGTTGGCTGTTATTCTTGTAGGGGACAGGAAAGATTCGGCTACTTATGTACGGAACAAGAAGAAAGCTTGCGAATCTGCTGGAATTAATTCTTATGAAGCGAACCTTTCTGAAGATTCAACAGAACAAGAAGTGCTCAAGTTTATTTCGGATTTTAATGATGATCCTTCCGTTCATGGCATCCTTGTGCAGTTGCCTCTTCCTTCTGTATGCTTCTGAATTTGATTACTTTGTTCTCATTATTCATTTGTTATGTTACATTAACAAAATTTATATTGACTTGAACATCTTTTGTTACAGCATATGAATGAGCAGAACATCTTGAATGCAGTAAGCATTGAGAAAGATGTTGATGGTTTTCATCCATTGAATATTGGCTGTCTTGCCATGCGGGGAAGAGAACCTTTGTTTGTTCCATGTACACCTAAAGGGTGCATTGAATTATTGCATAGATATGGCGTTGAAATCAAAGGGAAGAGGGCAGTGGTGATTGGTCGCAGCAATATTGTTGGAATGCCAGCTGCTTTGTTGCTTCAAGTAATTCATTATCTGTCCTTGAGCTTAGTCATTTTTTTATATTGTTTATAATTTATTATGGCATATTAACCGTATCGTATCTGCGCTGGTAGAGGGAAGATGCTACAGTAAGTATCGTTCATTCGAGAACTAAGAATCCTGAGGAGATCACCAGACAAGCAGACATCATAATCTCCGCTGTAGGACAACCAAACATGGTGCGAGAGAATTGGATAAAACCTGGCGCTGTTATAATTGATGTTGGAATCAATCCTGTGGAGGTTATTATACTAATCCTGTTCTCTTTGTTATAAAGTTACATTATTTAACATTCTCATTTTTTTGTTCCATCATAATACACTTGTTTTTACTCTCGTTTTAAGTATAGTATAAGCTATTTGATGTTCAGCCTTGTCTTTTCAAGGAGCATGGGTAGAATTGGCATTGCAGAGTTGTTATTTGTTAACCATTTCTTCAATAATACTAACTGTTTCTATGTGTATCCACGTATGCACTATAGGATGCAAATAGTCCTCGAGGGTACAGGCTGGTCGGAGATGTTTGCTATGAGGAGGCCTGCAAAGTTGCTTCAGCAGTAACTCCAGTTCCTGGTGGAGTTGGTCCTATGACCATAGCAATGCTTCTTGCGAATACTCTCACCTCGGCGAAGAGATTGCACAATTTTCAGTAACTAAAATTTTCAAGTATTTAGTACTGATCAGGAAAGATATAACTTCGTAGGAACTGATCTTAAATTATATTGTCGCTCGAGCTTCTTTATTGAGAATGAAAGATTAAGTGGCAGGACACTGTTTCAAGACATTTGTCTTGTGAAGAATTGTACACAATGAGGGCAAAGCAGTTTGTGTTGCTACACTGCTAAATGTATGTTGAGTCTTGTAGGTTCAAGAGGTTGCATAATCATTGCTTTTAAAGAGAATTTTTCTTCAATGTTATTGTTTTCATTTTTGAAGTTTCACAAGATTTCTGAAAATGAATTCCAGAAATCAAAACATAATGTCATAACGTAGTAGACTGAAAAAGTTTTTGTGCAATATAAAATCGAACAAGGCCTGCAAGTAAAAAATAGCTTGGCTGGCCACTACCTACAAATTGCTCAATTTACGGTCTAGAATAAAAGGCAGTGTTTAGAACTAAGCTACCAATAGATTTCATGGCTCCCATACGAGCATCAGTTGTATCCAAGTATTGAGTATTAACCAAAATTGTTTTAATCAGCTATAAACGTTACATACATCAAATAATGTGATATACTAAGAGACCAGCTAAAACGACCAACTTTCTGATCAGCTCTTCAATGCAAAAGAACCATTGAAACTTGGATCCCAAGTATTCGGTGAGTTTACACTACAATTCCTCTGTCACTTCAACAAGTCTTCCACGAACCCATTTCTTCGTAATACTGACTGATTCAGAAGGAGGCTCCTCTTTCAAATGCTGAACCTTGGACCCGTTAGGTGAAATATTACTTTCAGATTTTAGACTCCCATTTGGTTCTACTAGATCAACTTCTTTTTCTGAATTTGAATTTTCTATAACTCTCTCCAAATCAATTGTTGACCAACTATATCCTTCTGATCTCGTGGGGAGAAGTTCATTCTCACCATTCAGCATAGTTCGTAAGGATAGGTTAGCAAAGTTGAGGTCGTCATCTTTACGGGATGCAATGCTTACTTTTCCGTTGACTTGTTTTGGCTCTGCTTGACTAGAATTTCCATGGCCCACTTCTCCTTCCTTATCAACCTGGTCAACCAGTTCAGTTGCGGCAAGAGAAGGATCAATGGTATCTTTACTAGATGTCATAACCTCAGCACCTATGGATTCAATCGAATGAATTGCTTCAGCTATAAGCTTTCTGGTTTCGATTAGGGAGGCTTGAGCAATAGGGCTCGTTGTTGCAGCAACCTCAAGGGCCTTAGCAGCTTTTTGAGCTTCAGCAATTAATAACCTGCAGTTTGCCAAGTGATCACAATCATTTTCACGCAATGCCGAACCAGATGAATTCTCAGAAAGCTTCATTCCGCAGGCCGGTGAAACTCATTTTTAATATGTACATATTCTAAGTTATGCATATGGCATAGGATACTAACCTTGCTCGATCAATGGCTTCAGTTTTCTTGGTTTCTGTGGCAGCTCTTTGAGCTCTTATGTTCTTTATCATCTCTAACTTTGAACTCGCCAAAGGATCCTTGTACGGTCTCTTACTTCTTCGCAACTTTGGTTTCTGAATTGAGCTAGCATTGCCACTTCCTGACAAATTGTTTGCGTCACTTCTTTTCTTCGCCGGGTCCTGTCTCTTTGATTCTGTACTAGGCCGTCGCCTTGGCTTATTTCCAACTGGTACCCCATGATATTTAGACAAAGCGGAACAAACTCGCTGCCGGTATTCCTGGTATGAACACAAAAACGAATTAAAAGAAAAAACTAATTATGTAATAGCACTAGCAAGAAAACATGCAGGCGGCAACCAATTAATGCAGGATCAATCCATTTAGCAGACAAAATCAGAATCTACCAATGCAGACAAAATAAAGGAAGACAAATTATTGGGCACTCACAGGATCAGCCCATTTAGCAGCAATTGCTTCTGCAATTTTTCTTCTTTGCTCGGGGGATTTCGGAGCTCTCTTGCTACCTTTTGGCCGAGGCATTGTTTTCCTTTGTTCGACACTCTCCGCCCATTCAACTTCAAGCTTTTTACTTAGTATCTTGTAGGAGTCCCACTGTAGCTCTTCCTCACCAACTAAGCCACTTCTTGAAGCTTCTGCAATCAAGTTCTGCCACTCAAAGAAACAATTTTCCTGCACAATTTTCTTCTCATGGCGCTTTCGCCATTGCATTCGCACACCAACTCCAATTTTTGTCCTCGTCTCTTTACTGTAAAATAGTTACAAAGAATGCAAATGATTTTGTTTTCTGGTTTAAGGAAAAGTGCAAGTAAAAATTTCATACATCTACCAGAATTATAAAGCAGCTAAGTTAAAGACAATGCAGGAGATTTTATTACATGATCCGATTCTTCTGAATACGAAAAACATGTTAACGCCTAAAAATTAAAGAATATTCCTAAAATAAGGAAAACTGAAATGTCCAAATTAATGGGGAAAAAAAGTTAAGTAGAATTGAAATGAAAAGGTACAGCACCTACCTCTGAGCGTGCCCAAGGCTGGCCAATTTCATCTTGACCTGCGTAGCCAAAATTTTGCAATGAAAATGAATTATTTCATTATAGGCAATCACGTTTACGATAAAAGATGTAATATCCTAGAAAATCCATATCAATTTTTTTGTTTAATCTAGTATAATTTCCTATAATAGCGATTGGCCATAAAAATACAGTATCTTTTAACTCATGTCAAGGATTATACAACTATATTCTTACATTACATCACCTTAGGATTCTGCATTGCAAGCCTTGTTCTCTCCTTAATCCGCTGAATGGTTTCTGCAGATAAATTGAGGCTTGGTCGTAACATAATTAAAAAAACGACGAAAACAAATAGCTCAGTGCAGAAACAAAACTTAATCAATTAAACAAGCACTAACCAGGACTGTGCTTCCTGCCTTTGTTCCATGGCGTATTTCCTTTATTTGCTTTAGAAATCCTCATCCGCCTTAACTTCTCATGTTCATCCACTTCCGACGAGTCTGCAATTGGAGACTCGGCCTGAACCACTGAGCCATTTGAATTATCAACAAGCTGCACACTTTCTTTACTCTTTCCATCTTCCTTCCGAACTAACTTAGGTTCAAGCGTGGCGACTGCCTTAATCTGAAGTAAGCTCCTCCGAGAAGCATTGAACTTTTTCGGGAAGTGGAAAGACTTCCACAAGGACACTGATCTCTTCTCATCCCCAAATACAAATGCACTTGACAAAACCTTACCCTGAACAAGGGGCTGAGTCCTTAATGGACTAAGATGATTTTGCAAAGAAGCCTGAGCAGTAGCAATATCTACAAAGTAAACATAACCAAACACACCATGAGACAACTAGTTTGTATAATAAACCCAAAACTCAGACACTAGGTAGCACGGACACTTCTTTCAATCAACGTGTCCCGTTTTGGAAACATTTCAAAAACGAACTTTATTTTTACATAGGAAACCTTAAAATAATATCATTTCGCCGTGTCCATGTCCAATTGTCATGTTTTCCGTGTCCGTGTCCGTGCTACCTAGCTCAGGCATATAAAAAGAGCAACAAAACAGAAATTTGCAATTGACTAGTTGCATAATAATGAATTATAACTATACATTGCTGGAAACAAAAGCTATGAACTTTATTCAAACAAAACTCCAAATGAGAAAATTGAAACTTTATATAGCTCTAAATACAGTAAAATTTATCAAAGATTCAAGAACAAGCAGAACCCAGAATAGAAAATGCAATAGAAATGAATGGTTTACCTAATACAGGCATTGATAAGAGCTCATTCAGACAAAACCCATAACAAATAACTCTCAAACAGGCATTTTAAGTCCTCAATTATGCAGACAAAACAGTTTACTAGAGAGATTCTTGGTAGTAAAAAAGATACAGTATCTTTGGAAAAGAAAGCAAAAGTAAGAGAGCCACACAGAGAGCAGAGAGTGAATGTGTTTTAGTTTGCAGTTTCAGAAGTTAAGATAACGAATTGGTAAGCTTATGTTTTGATGATACTGTTTGTGTTTTTGTGGCCCATAATCCATTTTAATCTCTATCTCAGTCCACACTCATGTCTTCTTCCTATTCTTTTACTTAATGGGCTGCACTCGCTTCTAAACTCATGGCCTCATTAAAATAGCCCATTGTTTTTTGGGATTTTTTATATAAATGACCAATATTCATCTTTTAATTTCAAAAGTTTAAGTATTTCTGTTTTTCTTTAGACATTTTTATTTATTTATTTGATTCATATATTTTTGAAAATAATTTTATAAAGTCGTTTTATTTTTTTACTTAGTCTTTATGTTTTCGAGAACAATTTTACTTGATCTCTTAAGATGCACCACATTTCTGCATTTTTATTAATATAAAAATTTCATAAATTATGAAAGGAACAGATAAAAAATAAATTTAAGAACAAAATAAAAAAAACAAATAGAATAGGTTTTGCCATTTCAAAACTATTAACCTCTCATTCAGGTTTATCAAATATATTCCTCACTATTTTATCTTTATTTTTTTTTTAAAAAAAACTTGTTTTTTATTCTTATTCTTCTTTGAAAATTACCACCATTCATATTTTCTCATTACCATCTTCAATTTTAAACATAAACTATTAATTTTTACAATTAAAAATAACCAAATTTGTTTTGATACAAATAATGATGTAGATAGACGTTATAAATTTATAATAATAATATTCCATGTCAATATTGATAGTGGATGATAGGGATGTGACCGAGTCGAGTTCGAACTCCAAAATACTTGACTCGATAAGCTCGTGAGCCTAATCGAGCTTCGGTTAATTTATTTATTTTACCCTTTTTATTTATATATTTATAATAATACTTTTATTTTAATATTAAAATATAATATTTAAATATTATATAAATAATTGAGACGAGTTGAATCGAGCTCGAGTCTCAATTATCCTATCGAGTTCGAGCTTCTGCTCCCAAAATGAAACTCGATCGAGTTCAAGTTTCAGATTTCAAAGTAGAGTTGGGTTCGAACTTGGCCGTGTTTCGACTTAACTCGGCTCGATTGATGATAAAAAAAAATAATATATTAAATTGGAAAAGTTAGAATTTTATACTATTATAACATAAGAAACGCTAAAATTTATGACTCTTTTTTACAGTTAACTCTTATGAAAAAGATATTGCAATTTGCAATTAGCACTATGCCACTACACCTACATAAGTGCACACCATTTGACATTTTGGGGCAAAAGAACAAAAAGACCATGCGAAGTTGTGCTATTGGACCAATTAAACTTCCATTGGTAGAGAAAGAAGGTTTATTATTTGCTCTTTAATTGTTTTAAGTTTCACTTTTATAGTGGATAATGATGTATTTATTTTATTTTCATTAAGGAAAGAATAGTTGAAATTTAAAACTGAGACTATATTTTGCTATGACACCACAAATCAATTAAGATCAATTTAATGGTTTAAAAAAAACTTAGAATCTCATTTTATTTTTTCAATTTTAATTTATTTAACAATTTTTTGCCATCTCAGCTCTAATTAATAAATAATGCACCAAATGTCTTCTCGCCTCTCATCTAAAAGATAAAGCGAACCAACTTGTCAAAATTAAGAATGCTTTTTTTAAGACTACAAATTTAACCTAATCTAATTCTTTATGCAAATTTTAGAAAATAAAATGAGTCGTTATTGCAACTCCCAACTTACAAATTATATATGTAAAATCAAACTAAATATGATGAGTTTAACCGGACTCACAATTGAATTTGATTTTATTTATATTATTAAGAAAAAGTTCAAACTAAATTGGTACAAAACGAATTGAAACGAACAAATAACTGAAACTAATTAATTTAGTTTGGTTTAATCATAAACATTCAATATTCTTGTAAATTCAGTTTGAATAAAGAATTGGAGACCCGGGTTTAATCATAAACATTTAATATTCTTGTAAATTCAGTTTGAATAAAGAATTGAAGAGCCGGGCCAAACCGAATGGTTTAACTGGTTCAATTGGAAACTGTCAGCTATCCGATTAAATTAACTCTAAAGAGCTAGAAATTTGATTCAAATAAAATGGACCAAATTTAACCGGCAGAATCAGATTAAAAGCACGAAATTAGTGAGCTTTTAAAAATTGTCTGGTTCAAAATTATACATATAATGATATACATATACTTTTTTCTGCTATTCAATTAATAGAAAAAAAGTAGAAAGAAAGATTTCTTTAAATTTAGTGATATTGAACAATTATTGAAGGTATTGGAGCAGCGTCAGAAGCGTCAGAAGCAACGGATGCGGCATTGTTCCGTCAAGTTGGCGAGCCCGTTAAGGCGATGCATTCAACGTAACACGGTGTGGATGACGTGCATGGCGGATTTGCATACAATTATAAATGGTAGTATATGTATAGTTTATATTGTAATAGTGTAGTATGTTTCTTTGTATATTTCTGTTTTAAAAAAAAAAACATTTTTACCTTCTATTTTTTTGATATTGGACCATAAAAATTGCTAAAGGACATGGGCCACACAAATTAGGTCTAATATCTATATCTTATATAGTTTTACTCAATTGGTTTGACCGGTGATTGAACCAGTTAAATCAGAAACCAATAACTATAATCGGTTTGGTTTTTTAAAATACTAGTTGAAAAATGTACACCTCTAACCTCTATCATTATATTATAGTTACAAAGTTATACATATTTATGCTTAAATGGTGCTAATTATTTGATTGTTAGTATAGAACAAGAGCATAATAACTTCAAATAAACTTTTACATTTAACAAATAAACCTAACTTTAGTGATTGAAATTAATTATACACACAAATAAACTAAAGCAAAATAAGTATACAATCCACTTAAGTTTGAGTTTCAATTCAAGTAACAAGTCATTCTCCTAGTAGCAAAACAAATGAGTAGGGTTTGTTACTAAAAGAGGATTTGAGTGCAAAACAACATAATGGTTTGCATAATTGGGAATTGAATTAATAATAATGTTTGGTCATTCTTTAGTATATAATTGCCTAATCCATGCCCTTATGTTATGCCCTAAATTTAAGCTAACTTATAGGTGCAAAAAAGTAAACAAGAATGTTTTTTTCTTGCTTAAAAACATGTGGGGCTAAACCTAAGCAATTAGATTAATTTTTTTTTTTCACTATAAGACATTTTGTTTCCATAGAAAGTAATGAAGTGACTCATAAATTCCACTTTTATATTGCTAATAATGTGCAATGTTAGAAGCCATGGGAACAAAGCAAGTAAAGAATGTCATATCTTATGTAGTAGGCTATGTGCCTATGTTTGTTGAGCAATGGGCCAAGATGACTTATGTCTCGTCATAACTAATAATTTATGTTTTTTTTTACGAAATAATTTATGTTTTTATTATATAATATAACTATTTTTTACTTTTTATTATGAAAAATTTCATGTTTCCAACATGAAATTTTTTAATTTAAAAATATATACTGGATGATTATATTTGAGAGTAATTTTCATGTGGATGAATTATCATGATGCACCGATGATTTTCGACCTAAATCACAAGGAGTGAAGTTAAAAATCCTCACTGATACAAATTCCACTTTGAATTGAAAATTTATAGGATTTATAGAAAATATAAATTATATATATTTAAAGATTGAAGACAAAAAAAATTATAAAACTAAGAGCTACCAATGTTAGTTACAATATCATCATCCAGTCAAAAAATTGAGATTTTGTAAACGATACAATTATAAGACGATATGGTTGTAAATAGTAGATATATGATAGGAGTAGAATTACTCATATATTACCGTTGTTTTCCGAGTCATTTACGTGCCTTTGATTATCATATTTGAGCATTTCGAGCCTTATTTGTTGTTTGAGCGGTTCAGGTACTATTGCACGTACTTCACAGAATTTCTGGTTAAATTGATGTAAATCGAAAAAGTTTGGGAGTTATCGGGATTGGAATTGAAGTCAATTGGAAAATTGTGTAAAGAACCTAAAAAATAGACATTTAGAGCATAATTTGCTACTTGTGAATTTGATATTGCTGCATTAATTGAAGATTTTGAAATACTTAGATATTTCTATTAAATTTGTAAACTTCACAAAAAAATAAAGCAGACATCCTAAATTTTTCAAAAAATCAAGAAATAATTCATTCTGATCATGTCTACATCGAGTTATGAAATTTTAAACTATGACATTATTGAACTATATGAAAAAATAATTCAGCTAACTTTATTTATAATGGTTCATTAGTCTATTTTATAATTTGTCTTAGTTTTAGTGTAAGATCGACAATGAGGATCAAGTTTGCGTATTTGGTTCTTTTCGTGCTCTAATCTTTTTCTCTAAATCTACTTTTAATTTTCTTTAATTAGATGCCCTTTCAATTGCTTAGCATATGTTCTTTTTTGCCATACCTAACTAAGAAAAATTATTGCACACAACCGTTGCGCCATGTCATTCGTGCAACAAACCAATTATGCGTTAGCCATGTGGAAAATTGAATGATAAAAAAAATAAGTACTAATTAAAATATTTTCTATCGCAAATGCTCATTGGCTTGATGTAAAAATGATGTGGCGCAACGGTTGCATGAGATAAACACTCCCTAACTAATAATCACCTTCTAAAGAGCAAATAAATAAATTTGTACGATTCCTAATTATATTTATTATTAAATTATTAGATTCTTCTTGAAATTATTTTTATAAATAATATTGTTATAGTGGAAAACTCACTTATCACTTAAATAAATAAATTTGTACGATTCCTAATTATGTTTATTACTAAACTATTAGATTCTTCTTGAAATTATTTTTATAAATAATATTGTTATAGTGGAAATCTCACTTATCACTTATTTTGGTACTATAATCGGATTCAAATCCACTGACTAATTTTAAAGGCTTATTAGTATATTGTTTTTTTTTTTTCGTTTGATAGGAATAGAATAGAGTCCTTGCTATGATTAGAATATCTTCAAGCCTTCATAGACTTGTAAAGTTGAACTCCATAAAAGCTTTTTTTAACAACATTGAGTCAAGTGGATTTATGTATTTGATCATAGATTGTAAACTGGCAAATGTTTATTTCACTAAAATATCTTTATATTTTTATCCATCTAAGATTCTTTATGCAATTTGAATATCTTTATGGTTGTGCAATTTGATTTCTTTTATTTTTGAAGAGTTTTTATGAGTTATGAAATTCAAAAAAAAAGTAATAATTAAAAAAAAGTTAGTAGATTACTAAATACCACCCCTAAATTACTAAGTACCGTCCCTATTTTTACCAAATTATCCTTTAACCTATTTCAAAATTAAAATTTCCTTATTTAAATTCTCTCAACTCATTCAAATCCGACGAACATATATTACAATTTGCAGTACAAATGTCAAAATCTAGTCGAAATAAATGATAGAAATCTCCGGTAAGTGATCGTCAATTTGTTTTTACTGTTTTTGCGTTTTTTCATTTTTTGTTTAATTTTTTATGGGTCGACGCCCTGGGATCGCGTCGGCCCAGATGGGGAAACTTTCCATGGAGACATTTCCTTTTTGGAGAAACTTCCCATGGTGACGTTTCCCGAAAATCTGGATACACTCATTTCGAATTGTCGACACTCGTTTCTCGATGAATCGTAAGTGTTATCTGTCATTATAATTTATGTATTCGAATCAAGTTGAGAGAATTATTTTTTTAGTTAAAAGGTAAAATGATAATTTTCAGAAGCGGTACTTAGTAATAAGAGGCGACGAACAATAAAACCTATTTTTTATCGTAAATACTCACCGGTTTGTTATAAAAATAATGTGGCACAACGATTGTACAATATAAACACTTATTTTAATTTGAAGTGGCTTTACTTCTTTTTTGTTATCTCTTGAAAGTTGCCTTTATTTTGTCCTCTTGTTTCTTAATTTTTTAATATAACATATCATATTATTAAAATATTGAATTTATAAAAAGTAAAGTGCATTTGAAAAATGAGTAGTGTAGAAAGTGATTATGAATTCACATCTTGATTAGGAAAACTCTTTCACCTGAATTTATCTTGTTGAACATTCTCATATGGATTTTGCCTAACGAGTATCCAGTTATATAAACGGAGTAGGAGTTAAATCCTTCTCGAGTTACCACATACACATGCATCGTCCGGCCTAGCCTAGGTGGTTCGATTCAAACACTTTATTTTTTGCTTACATAACTATTTAATTTTATTTAACTTGTAACATTTTTTTTAATTTAAACACATTCCCTGATTTCCTCATTTTATTTAAAACGTTTTTGACTGATTTAATTTTGAAATATTTTATATTCAAGTCTTGTATGTTTTTTTATAATTAAGTTTTGTCAAGCAACTATTTATTTTATTCTATAGATACTACAAGCATTTTCATTTGTAAAAAATAAGAAACTAGAGCAATACAAACCTATTCAGAAAAGTGTTATTAGAGCTATTGTCACAATGCAATGGCAATAGTATTTCGGCTGTTTTATTCTAGGGACAACACAGTTGTTTGCCAACTTTGCACCACCGAGCTGTATAGCAAAACATTAAAAAAAAACGACCTAGTCTGCAACTCAGCCTCGTCGAATTTCCAGCAACTATTTCAACACATATTCAATAATTATTTTGTTGTTTTAGTATTTTAAATGGATTTGGGTGTAAATGAACTAAGCCATATTTAAGTTGTGTTAAGTTTAAATTCAGTGTATTATGCGAGCTCGAACTCAAATTTCAAGTTCAAACTCGAATAATATCTTAATTATTCATGTTCAATAAAAATTAAGAAAATTATTATAATATTATTATATTTGATGAATTTTATTTAAAAAATTTCGTTATAAATGTGAAATTAATCAATTAAGACAACATACATTTCATTTAAAGTTATAAAAAAATTAAAATGATAAGAAAGTAAATTATTAGTTTATGTATGTAAGAGGCTCGAGTGTCTCTTTCTTTAACTAATACTAGAGCTCGGTTAGAATAAACTCAAATTTTCCGAATCGGATTTGAATTTTCTCCAAATCAATCTTAATTAAATTGCGAGTAGCTCAATTTATTTACGCCTCTAAGGACGGATCACATAAATGATAAAAAAATGTATAGTTGATGGATCAAAAATGTAAGTCCATTTTCTTTATAAAAGTCTAGAATTATATAATTTTGGTAGTTCTTTTTTCATTCTACTATAACTAGGTGAATGTCTTTTTTATAAACCCAAAGTATCTAGTTAAATTAATACAAAATACTAGGGAAATTAGCTTAGTTATTATTGACGATGGTACTGTCTTTAAATTTGAATTATTTAAAAACAAAATGCAACTTCACAAAAAATTAATAAGTAAATCAAATAATGTATGAATACTAACATTTTGAGCAATTATTTTTTTAAAGTAATTTTTTTAAAATTTATATTGTTTTAAACCAAATGAGATTTATATATAAGTTAATGGGATCAAAAAAAACATTCACCCTATCGGTCTACACAAATGGGCTCCACAACTGCGAATTACAATTGGTTTTCTGCCAATTTTTAGAAACTCTAATAAGCAATATGAAAATGATACTTCAAGTTTAGGAGAAAAATCTCTCATTTTCTAGGTTTAATCCATCGTTGCGTCTCTACATTTTAATTTTTTTATTGCACTAAAATACTCTATTATTAATTTTTTTTAATTATTATACTTATTAGTCCGATGTTCCTCTGTCAAAATAAGTGTTAAATGTTAACGCTGTTATGCTCTCCGATCAACCATTTACACGTCAATAACTACACATATATCATATGACTTGGAGGAAGATATTTGTATACGAGCTTATACCTCCAACCCAATCGTTTCCATCTCCTTCGTCTTAAACTTTCTTTCCAAACACAAGTATCAATCGCTGAAAAATAGAAAGTTTCAACTATATCATCAACTTAATTAATAAAAAATAAGACAATTTTACTCATGACGACTATTTGTATAAATTGTGGTAAACTATTAAAATCATCAGTTGTTAACTTCTAAATATCAAATAATTGCTGGTATAATTTTTCTTTAAAGTTAAGTAGTTGACAGTTGATCTAACTTTATTATATATTTAAATTATATAATTCATACAAAATATTGTTTTATAGTGTATAATTTTCTTTAAATTATTCTAGTTATTATAATTTATATGCAATTAAAAATTATCGAAGTATGTATAATTTAATTATTCTCATAAATTAACTAATAATTTTATTGGAATATATATGTATAGTTTTTTATATAAATTTTAATTTTTTTTCCTCTTGTAAAAATAATATATATATATATATATAGAGAAAATTACAAGAAAAAGCCAAAATATCAGATAATTTTCACGCGGTAATTTTTTTTTCAATTGTTTTCGTGCGGTACTTTTTACATGATGATTCTTTCATCAGCACGTACTTGGTTGATGTTAGTGTTTGTCGCTTTTGCAATGACCTATGCGTGATGGGTTATTCTTTTTGATTAGGCACATAATTCACGCGCGGGTCATTTTTTTTCATTAGTCACATAGTAATTTGTTGGATAAGACATTCTGACTCCTTATTTCTTGACTTTCATTTCAATTTTTCAACCCATATCTCCCCACTTTTTTTACAGTTTCATCCCTTCAATTATTATTCTTCTCTTCAATTATTATTATGCATTCTCATAAGCAAATTGTCCGACCGGCCCCCCCCCCGATCAATTAAATTAGTAGTTTTTAATTAATTTGATTTGGTTAAAATTGAAGACGGTTTTAATTTTAAAATTATCTTATAGACTATTTAATTTTCTTTCTGATTTATTTTTATTATAGATAGATGATCGTCAAAATTTTATATCATAAATAGATTTTAGGTCTAATGTCTTAAAAACCCCCGACCTTTTAGCCCCTTTTCAATCATACCCTAACGTTGAAAATTTGTCAATTTTATCCTATTTTGCATTTTTGTGTTTCAATTGTACCCTGAAAAATTAAATTAACGTATTTTTCGTTTGGAAATTTGTTTAAAACATTCTCCATATCTAGCATATATTAATTGTATGTTTTTAAAATTTATTTAAATTTAGTTAAATTAATTAAGAATTTAAGTTAGTGTTAATATGATTATGGGTTTTAGTTAGTTTTTAAAAATAAAGGACTTATTTGTACTTTTTTTAATAAAAAAGAATTTAATTTCATATTTAAACTTAGTTAATTGAATGATTTCATCATTTAAGTTAAAAAATTAACAAAAATTAAAAAATTGGGGTACAATTGAAAACGGAAAATTCAAAAGTGGGTAAAATTGACAAATTTTCAACGTCGGGGTGGAATTGAAAAAAAAATTAAAGGTGAGGGTTTTTTGAGTGATTAGGCCTATATTTTATATACATACTTGATACATTTATTATAGTTTATATGAAAAAGTCGTCTTTGCAAAATATCTACTATACATAAATTTTAAAAATACTAACTTTAATTTAAAAATATAAATATAGATATATCAATTTTTATTGTTAATTTATAATTTTTTGATACATATTTGATAAATTTATTATAGTTAATATGATTGAGTCGTCTTCGCTAAATATCAACAATGGAGATCGTAGAGTTTTATTTATTGATGAGTTATATTTATTTAATCTACATTTGAAAATATGGAATATGTTACTTTATATTTTAAATGTAATTCAGATCTCGTAATTAAATAATAAATACATTTGCGATACATATTTGATACATCTCCAATACAAATTTGATATATTTGCGATACATATTTGATACATCTCTGATACATATCTGATATATCTCCGATACAAATTTGATACATCTCCAATACATATATTTACGATACGTATTTAATACATCTCTGATACATATCAGATATATCTCTGATACAAATTTGTTACATATTTATATATGTATATTTTTAATAAATATTTGATACATTTCCGATACATATTTCATACATCGATGATATATATTTGATACATATTTGATCGTTCAAACTCTTTTTTTTTACATCCTTTTTTTTTATTAAATATATTTTTATAAATATTTGATACATTTTCGAGATGAGCCGGAATTTATTTTACATGTATTGTATGTATATTTTTATACATATTTAATACATATCCAATATATGATTTATATATGATAGATACATTTTTTTATTATTAAATGTATATATGATAGGTACATTTTTTTTAAATGTACTTAATAGATAAATAGTAGATACATAATTTATAGATGATAATGTTTTTTAAATATATTAAATATATACATCGTTAATACATAATTTATACATGATAATTATATTTTTTTACCACATCATTTATATATGATATATATATTTTTCAAATGTTTAATAAATATATGTTTGATATTTAATAAAATTAAATTCGGTTTACAAGTAAAATTTATTATAAAGTATTTTGATAATTTATAAAAACTAATTATGATAACATATGTTTATTTTCTATAATTATAAAAATCTAGTACTGGTATTAATTTTTGTGAAATACTAAATTGAAAGCATTTCAAATAAATTATCTAAAAGCAAAAAGAAGTCACCAAAATTAAACCAAACTCTATGCCTATATAAAAGCATCAGTCCTGAACTGATGGGCGCGTCAAAAGGACTGGCGTATGTGTCAGTCCTCTGACGCGCTTGTAAACATGAGAAAAAATTAAATGTTTACGTGCCCGTGTAATATATAGGGATTAGTAGACATTAGCTGTAAACTAGACCACTTTTTAGGATAATTTTGTTATTATCTCATATATATATATATAATTCTATAAAAGCAAATATAAAAAAATAAAAATATTGTTTATGTTAATTTAAATATAAAAAATAACAACTAAATTAATTTCAACAAATTAAATAATACATATTTACAGGTATCATTTACTCCCTCCATTTTTTTTAGCTGTCACTTTAGGCAAATATATTTTTTCATCAATAGTTGTCCATTTAGAGATTGAAGATTATTTTAATCTTTATTTTCCAAATTTACCCATACCTAATAAATGACTCTATATTTTACTTTAGAAAGCATTTATTAACTAGTGGAGTTATATTAGTATTTTTCTTTATAATTTAAGACAAAATGAGCATTGTCTTGGTATGTGTAATTTTTTTTATATGGAAGGCATAGAGGGGGAGGTCATAAGCGTCTATACCGTAAAATCGATTTTCGACGTAAATATTGGTGAGAATCCAATGCCCCAAAAACTTAAAGGTTCCTCCGCTAACTAAAAAAAGTGGAGGGACTACCAATTATCAACTATTAACAATAGTTCAACCAAACAAATCAGTTATATCTACTATCTACAGTTATTACTATTACTCTCTAAGATCATAATCACTTCATACAATCATTGTTATTGTAAATTACCTACTCTTTATTTTTAAATTCTTTAACTATTTTTTCATTCCTCAAATGTGGATGTCATAAAATGACTTAATTGATAAAAAATAAAATTCAATTAGTCTCTCAATTTATTTTAGAATAAATAAGTCTAAAAAAGACTATATAACAACAATAATTTCATAAACTGTAAAAAAAATCAAATTAATAAAAATTAGTATACTATATCTTAAATAATTATTTTATATGTTATTAAGTATAAAAATTCATATAAAATATAAAAATAATAAAAAATCAATAACAATATTATTAATTACATGTGATAAAAAGACTATTAATTTCTAATAATTTTGTAATAAACGATAATTAGATTCAACTAAAATAAATGATTTTATAAATTTGAGGATTATTTTTAAAAGATTGTAGTACTATTAAAAATAAAAATTAATTGATTTAATATTTTATCAAAATTTAATATGAAGTACTGAAATATAAATAATTTAATATTTTCAGCAATGTCGGCATTTGGTAACCACATACGTGAAGTGTTGACAATATGTTATTGTCACTCGCCATTAGTGCAGATCACGCGTCAGTATTGCTGACAGAGCGTAGATGTCACACATCAAGAACGGTTTTCAAACGACAATTCTAACACAACATGTTAATTCTGTTAACAATATAACTTATTTTAATAATAAATATGTTTAATTTATGTTTGAATCAATTAATTTGACGATATAATAATTATTTTTTAAATATGTATAATTAAATCCTCAATAGATTTAGTATTTTATCGTAATAAATTATAATCATTCTACTTATTGTAACTGTATTTTAAATTGATTGTGTGAATTTTAAAAGTTAGATAATGATTTGCTAGCTAATTTATTATGTTTAACTTTTTTTACCTATCAACTATAAATTAATTAATTAAGTTTTAAAAATTATATTTAATCTCATTAAAATAAGTGAATATTTTAATAATTTATAAATTTATAGTAATATAATAAAATTTCTTAATTTAAATTTAATTTATACTAAGATAACTTAAATTACCATATTAATTTTTATTTTTACTAATTAACTTTTTTGATGATAATATTTAAATGGAGAAAAATAATTAAGTATCGTAAAATTCAGACAATATGTAATTCACATGTAAAAGTGAAAAAATCACTTTTACTATTAGTTTGATTAAATTTTACAACCATTCAATTACTGCATTTATAATTTTTATTTTAGAGCAAATTACTTTGAGATCCCTAAGATATATCATAATTAACAGTTTAGTACGTTTTGTTTTAAAACTCTATTTAATGGTCCTTCATTTTCAACTCTGTTAACTATTAGACCCCTGCATTAATTTCGACATCTACTTTCAAACGATTTGGTACTCCACCGTTAATTTCGTGAACGGTTTGGTCCCTCTGGTACCTCAATTTTAGTTCCGTTAAACGATTTAATCCAGAGTCTCTCAGTTAACCGAATTAAAATTAAGAGACCATTAAATAAACTTTTAAAATAACTGTATCAAATTATTAACTATGATATATTTCAGGAATCTGAACGTAATTTGATCTTTGTTTTACTTACAATGCGAAAGCCAAAAGAATTTCATTAAAATAATGAGATTAGGAGACTTGAAAGAAAAAAAACCCAAATAGTAGCAAAAAAAAAACACATACTCTCTGTATTTATGTCTGCTGCTTCTCTTGCAAAACCAATGTTTCAATTTGTTTGTATTTATTGAAACAAGTAAAACATAAACTATTGATTTTTCATTTTCTTTCTCTCTGTTCTGTTCCTGTTTTTATTACAATAACAACTCAATCGTCTCTCAATCTCTATCTGTTAAGCCAAGGTTCACCCTTTTTTTATGCATTTGCTTGTAAGTTAATTGAGTAAAGGATCAAAAAAGCCCCTGAACTTGGCACGAAATATCAAATAAGCCCAACCTCGTAAAAGTGGATCAAATTGCCCCAGAACTTGGCAAAAACGTATCAAATACCCCCTCCCCCACTCTCACCTCAGAGAGTGAATACACTCTCTGGTTTTTAATGGTAATATATTTAAAATAACCCTTAATATATTTACCATTTATTAAATTAGCACCTAATGATTTTAAAATATCAATTCAATACTTGTAATTATAAAACTTAATACATCGTATATGTTTTTGTTGTAATATACAGAGACCTTTTCATACTTTTTTCTTTTAATAACAAAACCCTAAAATCTAATTCTTCTTCTCTGCAGCCATTTCTTCTTTCTTCTTCCAATTATTCTTCATTTGACAACCACCGCCACGCTACCACCATCGTTCCACCGCCACCATCGTTCCACCGCCACCATCGTTCTACCACCGTCAGGCCATCACCATCGTCATTCCCTCACTGTCAGGCCATCACCGTCAGGCCATCACCATCGTCATTCCCTCACCTCCACGCCACCACCTGGAAAGGAGATCCACTGTTGACGTGTACCAAACCGAGGGAGGCGCTGGATAGGAGATTCACGGCTTCCGTGGCCGGACCTGGGAGATCCGCCGCTGCCTTGGACGGATGGCGTTGCTGGTACCATCGTTGTTGCTACGACGACTCTGCTGCAAATTCTCTGGCCCGGTTGATGTTTAATCCGTTGCTTGGTTTCTGCTTCAATTTCAATTTCAATTGGGTCTTTGTTATTTCGATGGTGTTGAATCAGATTTTGTTGTATTTATTTTGGCTTTGTGTAAGTTTGTCTAAATTATTTTTATGTTTATGGGTTAGATTTAGATCTGAATTTTGATAAATATTGGATCATGATGTTCATTTGCTATAGAATGTATATCAGTTGGATTGTATTATGTAATTTTTTTCACTTGGATTGGGTTCATGTTTAGCATTTTGTTTATGATTAATTTGAATATAGTATTCAATTTCAGTTAGATTATTAGTTAGGTTAATTGTTGCTACTTAGGAGTAATTAGATTAGTTAAGCAGCGTGTAATTAGGTTTAATCAGGGGAAAAAGGCAGAAAAGGTTCCTAACTTTTAATAATCAGAGTTTAAATTAATTAGATTTAATTAGGACTTTAATTAAAATTAATTAGGATTAATTAGACTTAATTTGAATTAATTTTTTTAAACAAGTACTCTCACTCTCTTTTTTGGTCAAAAGGGTGAAACCGATCCGGTTTTGCATAGTTCTGGGGTGATTTGATCCGGTTTTGTGAGGTTGGATTTATTTGATACTTCGTGCCAAATTGAGGGGGTAAATTGATCCTTTACTCTAAGTTAATTGTTACATGTTTTATCACTTCTTTACATGAATCTTTATCCGGGTGTTTTTTTTCTCTCTAATGTATGACAAAGTTGCTGTCTTTTTTATTTTGAATTTACAGAGTTGGTGCAATTGGTGTTAATGGATTGGAGCTCTATACTGAGGGTGGAAGACCATATCTCTTGCTTTTACACCCACCCTATTCTTCAGACTTCCTACCTTTAAGCCAGAGATTAAACCAGTCCATAGGATGGTTATGCCCCTGGTCGAGGAGGTAGTTTCGGTTACGGTTCAATTATCATTTCTTTTATTGCAACTGATTTGATTTCGGTTTGTTCGGCACTAAACCGAGCCATGCATACCGCTAAGTTATAGTACCCCAAACAACGACAGGCGTATTGTAGCAATATGCCAAAAGAGAAGGGCATAGGGGAAAAGGACAATATAAATGAGTAATGAAGTATAATCTATTTTTTTTCTCATACCACTTGACGTGACAATTAAAAAAATAGAAAAATTAAATTTTATTTTTGAGATATATATTGTTTTTAAAAAATTAGACTAATAAAACTTTACTGACATAGGGAGGAAAATAGGAGTGCTTATATATGTTCATAACTAGGCTCGGGCAGAGTCTGATGGGCTTTGCTAATTTTTTATATGAGTCCAAACCCGATTCGTGCTTCATCTTCACTATTCAAACATGGCCCTTACTATGAGGGTTGGCTGGGGTTTTTCGAACTTACGTAAAAAAAAAAAAATCCAAACTTACCCATAAAAAAACAGATTTTTTTTGGATTCGGATTCAGGCCGGGCCTGGCACAAAACATTAGTGCACAAGCCGGCCTTAACGGGCTGTGCGGGCGAGTCGGATAACCAAGCCCAGGTCTAGAGGTGATAGAAAATAGTGAATTATAAAATATTTTTCATTATAAAAAAAGTAAAAAAACCGTTTGACTGTCGAAAACAGACTTTTTATAGATTTTCCTCTTTAAAATTTTACCAATTTTTCACCTTCCTCCTACAAATACATTAATCACACAGAAAAAGAAAAGACTTCATCTCTCTGTGTCTGTGTTGTACTTAAAAGTTTTCTGCTGCAGCCAACATCACCCTGACCTTTCCCTTTCTCCAATCTTTCTTTATTTAGTCTCTCTGATTTTCGTTTCTTGAACCAAGTTATTACAAACTTCGGCTTCTGCCTTTGTACACAAAATTTCGAGCCTTTTTTTTTTGCATTTTCTTCATCATATAGCCTTGAAAGTTCAGTTTTTTCAATACAAAAACAAACCAAAATGGCTGAAAAAGACCCGGATATAATTATTTCTTCTCAAAAGCTCCCCTCTGTTTCTCAAGTAAAATGAAAATCCAAGTTCTTGGTTTATTATTATTTTATACATTTGTTTATGATGGCTTGTTTTTAAACTATCTTGGTGTTCTGTAACAGGTTCTTGAAGAGCTAAAGGAGCTAATGGCAATGGCTGCACCAATGACAGCAGCACATTTAATGGCTTTTTTCAGAGGAGTAGTCTCGGTTATGTTCTTGGGCAGACTAGGGAGTTTACAGTTGGCCGGTGGTGCACTTTCTATAGGGTTTACTAACATAACCGGTTACTCAGTTATAGTCGGCTTAGCCTCCGGTCTCGAACCGGTATGCAGCCAAGCTTATGGCAGCAAGAACTGGGACCTTCTGTCTCTATCTCTACAAAGAATGATCATAATCCTCTTCATAGCAATCATCCCCATAAGTCTGTTATGGATGAATCTTGAATCCATCATGAATTTCATGGGCCAAGACCCTGAAATCACATCAATGGCAGCAACTTACTGTATGTACTCATTGCCTGATCTTTTAACATACACTTTATTACAGCCTTTAAGGGTGTTTTTAAGGTCACAAAGTGTGACCAAGCCTATAATGTATTGTTCATTACTGGCTGTGATGTTTCATGTGCCCTTGAACTATGTGCTTGTGGTGGTGATGGGGCTGGGAGTAGAGGGGGTGGCCATGGCATCAGTGGTGACAAATTTGAACATGGTGGTGCTGATGGTGGGGTATGTGTGGTGGGTGAGTGGACGGTGGGAGATGAGATGGAGGGTGGGGATAGGAGGAGGAGGAGGAGGAGGTGGGGTTGGAGAATTGTTGAAGCTGGCTGTGCCAAGTTGTTTAGGGATATGCTTAGAATGGTGGTGGTATGAGATAGTGATAGTGATGGCAGGGTACTTGCCTAATCCAACACTGGCTGTGGCGGCCACTGGGATTCTAATCCAAACCACTTCAATGATGTACACTGTGCCTATGGCCCTTGCTGCTTGTGTCTCTGCTAGGGTGAGTATATTACTATATCTCAATTCTCATATTATTCTCTTTGTATTTTTGCATTTGATTGATCATTCATGATTGATGATGGGTCACTATAACATAGATTCATGCTGTTGGGGTTTCTTTTCTTTACTATACTATACTATATCATATCATTATATTATTATGCATTTGTGTGGAGTGATGGTTACCATTCATCAAGTCAAAACATGGCCCATCAATTTATTTTTACCTTATAATAACTCATCCCATCACACCTTTAATGTGGGCATAAGAGTTTGGGGGGAAAGTTGATAGAATGATTGCTTCATACATCAAAACAAGAGTTTTTTCCCCCTCCCTTGACCATAAAAATACAAGATTTTTTTTTTACTTGAAGCATGAACAGAAAAAGACAATAGATTTCACCTTTTTTCTCTTTTTGGTATGTTAAAAAATGGTGTGTTTAGCCATTTTTTTTATCTCTTGTAGATTTTGTTGGCCTCATTATAACTGAACTTGATCATAACTGACAATTTGCTCAATGATTCAAGTGAATTTTCAAGTTATCATATATAGATATAGTAAGTTAATTTCTTTAGTTATTCTGCCTATTGATAGCGTGAGACGTAATCTAATCGAGTTAAACTCTCCAATAAACATAGCACTTGTTAATTGACGACTGAGTTAACTCTTTTTTTAATTAGAATTAAGTATTTTATTTTGATCGAAGATTTTAACAGAATTATGTCATGCGTCAAACTATTAGTGAAAAAGTTTGTTTCTTACATGATGAACTGAGTTCATTTAAAAAACAAAAATTCGTGGTTTAGGGGAGATAGTTCTATTATTTTAGGCATGGTGTTAAATAAAAAATTGTGAACACTTTAGATAAGGCGTGTAGCGTAGACCGTGTAGTGCTCGAGTGTTTGTAAGTAGTGAGAGTTTGCTTTTGAGCATATATAGGATGATAACAAAACTGATAAAAAAGGAAATATAACTAAAATCAACAAATTCTTAAGAAATTCTATTTTCTTTTCAAAGTCATGCTTTTTGATCAGTTGGGTGATTGCATCACTACATGGACCCAATTTAAGATCACACTTGTTATGTGATTGGACATATTTAGTACATGACAAGTAAGCACTTGTATGCTTTTCTCTCATTAATCTTCAATTCCATTGCTATATGACATAATTTCAGTTTACTTTTGGTATTAAACCGAACCGAAAAAATCGTTGAAATGTTTTAAATCTTTATAAACTCTGTTCCGTTTGATTGAATTGGTTCAGCATTTTAGGTTGGGAATGAACTTGGAGCTGGTAAGCCATACAAAGCCAAGCTAGCAGCCATGGTTGCATTAGGATGTGCCTTTATAATTGGTATCATCAATGTGGCATGGACTGTGATTCTTAGAGAAAGATGGGCAGGTCTATTTATCAAAGATGATCTTGTTAAAGGTCTAGTAGCATCAATTTTGCCTATAATAGGATTCTGTGAGCTTGGTAACTGCCCTCAAACAACAGGTTGTGGAATCCTACGCGGTACTGCGCGGCCGGCGATTGGGGCCCACATCAACTTGGGCTCGTTCTACTTTGTGGGTACTCCGGTAGCGGTGGGCCTCGCCTTCGGGCTGAATGTAGGGTTTGCAGGGCTGTGGTTCGGGCTACTTGCAGCTCAAGTAGCTTGTGCTTTGTCGATACTATATGTCGTGTTGGTCCGTACGGATTGGGAATACGAGGCATTAAAGTCTAGGAAGTTCAGTAGCATGGAAATGACTGGAAATTGCAAAGAAATTGGAGATAAAGAAGAAAATGGGGATGATGAAGAGAGTAAAAAACTGTTAGTGAATGGAAATGGTAATATGGTATAAGAACATTTTGAGTGGGATATGTTTTTTTGGGGGAGAATCTGAGTCATGATGAGAATTTTGTATGGCCTTTTTTGTTTTTTGTTTTGTACTAATGGAGCTATCATTAAAAACTTATGTATACAAAGTATATATTCTTAATGTTTTGTGGAATGTCACTCCACATATGTAGAAAAAGCAAAGTGTCTTATTATGACATATTTCTAACTTGAAGTGGCTTTGCTTTTTTTTTATTATTATTATTATATATATATTTTTCTCTTGAAAGTTGCTTTTCTTTTGTCTTCTTTCTTTGTCTTTTTTTTTAATTTTTTTTATATAACATGTCATATTCAATAATTATTTTGATGTTGATTAATTAGCATTTAAACTGGATTTTGGTGTAAATGAGCTAAGCTGAATTAAAGTTGTTCTAACTTTTAATTTAGTGTGTTATGCGAGCTTGAACTCAAATTTCAAGTTCGAACACGGGCGATATCTTAACTATTCATGTTCAATAAAAATTAAAAAAATTATTACATTTGATGAATTTAATTTAAATATTTTCACTATAAATGAAGATTTAATCAATTTAGATAATATATATCTAAATATTAAGCTATAGAAAAATTAAAATAATAAGAAAGTAAATTATTATTTTATGTATGTAAGAGGTTCGAGAGCCTCTTTAACTAATACTCGAGCTCGGATTGAGATTAAATTTTGTCAAAGTCAATCTTAAATAAATTGCGAGTAGCAAGAAATCAGTGCGTAAAAATATGTTCACATTTTTGTGCTAACTAAACATCAAATACATCACTTTCAGAAGCATAAACAAAAGTGTGATGAGTGAAGAGCATCCCCTACATTGCCAAATGTAGAGAAAGTTGATTTTGATAAAATCATCTTTTGAGTCATGTCTTGTGTGTATTCTGTTGGTTGGTTGGTCGGTCGGTTCGTTTTGAAGGGTCACATGGTTATGGTTTTAACTTTTAACCATTTCTGGTTGGACTATCTGTTCTAGGGGTGAGCAAAATGCCCGGCCAACAGGTTTAACCGGCCCAACTAATGACTTTCGGTCCGTTCAGTTTTTTCTTAGATGAAAATTCAATACATGTTCCACATGATATGGCCAAGCAATCTGGCAATAACATAGGCAAAATTCCTAGCTCTAGTTGTCCATACAACTTTTGAAGTGTTAGTTTCTCAGGCAGCATCTATTTAAGTAGAGCAAATTATAATAAGTCAATTAATTATCAAAGTGTGAGTCATTAAATTAAGTCTAATTGTTATGGTAATTCTGATCATAAAAATATTTACACATTGTATATTGGGACAACCTTTTCAAAGAGCTTGAAAGCAAAAAAAACATAATTTAATTGAGAGTAAATTTATAAAAGGTCTGGCTATTGACATACAAGTATCAAGATTCTGCAAATGTGTTTCTTACTGCTAGAGATAATAGTACTATTGGAACTTCACTTAACATATTGAACTTTTGGATTAATTGGTTTTTTGATAAAGTATAGGAGTCTTTATGGTCGAAAAATCTAGAGTTAAGATAATAAAATTATAGTTGGAGATTCACCAATTGCTTGAGTTTTTGTGTGAATTAGTTATCTAGCATGTGGAGATTCACCAATTGCTTGAGTTTTTGTGTGAATTAGTTATCTAGCATGGTATCAAAGCTATTATGATCGAAAAGTCGAGAGTTCCATCCTTGACCACCCCCGTGCGGGAGTGTATTAGAGATAATACTTTTATTGAAACTTCACCTAATAGTTAGCTTGAATTTTTTAGGTGAATAAGTTATTTGACCTATCAACATTTAGCATCTGTGTGAATTTTATACATATCTATGTGCCAACAAAAGAAATAAAGTCCATATCTTAATATATCTTGCATGAGCCCCCATTCAGTACAACTATGTTAAGTTTAAATTAAACCAATTATTTATTTTCAATGGCCTATAGTTTTTATTACTAGCATTGTGCCAGCCATGAAAACAAGCATCAAGTTAGGAGTTTGATGTAGGTTATAATTATATTGAACTTCTAGTTAGCACATTGAACCATGACAATGCTAACATACATACCAGCTCAAACAAAGAAAAAAAATAACGATTAATTACCGATCAACTCTACAAAATCAGCACAACTAAAATGTGTAAAACTTAGATTGACCTGCAAACCATCCTGACCTAGCTAGATTAAGAAGCTCACCTGCTCATTTTTCCTCCAGATACACTAATTGCTTTATGATCTTCACTTGCAGTGCACATATTATGAACATACTGATTCCTAATGCCTAGTCATCTGACTCCTCTCCATCAGCGTAGGCCTCCCTCAAAACCACAGCACAAGTTGCCATTTTGTTCGACAAGTCAAAAAGCCTAGACCGAATCCCTAACCACGCTAGTGTGACCTAATTTGGATGGTTAAGGTACTTCCAAGTGCATTGAGAGGTTGTGGGTTCAAACTCTGCCTCCGTAACTAACAACCTCCGAATCCCTAACCACTCTCCTAAACCCAAAAAGATTAAGAAGCTCATGCAAAACAGACAGAGCCTAGCTAGATGCATGTGTTGCATTCTCATATATATAAGGTAACTTCTTCAGTGCTTATCCATCTCGAATTCCTTTGGAAACTGCATGGGAAAAGCTAATTTTTTTATACTCAATTTTATTACTTAGCTGCTGCTTTCTAATTTTTCATGCAAGAAAAAGCTCATTCATTGCTCAAACAAACCAATGACTCTAAATTCTCATACTAATTATTAACATTATCATTACCAATGCCTCTAAAATAATTAGGAACTTAAATTTAATAAAATCAAGAATCATTAAAATGGGGATGGATACTAATGTCACCTGGTGAAATTCTAAGAAATTCTTTTTTTGAGAGATCACAAAGAGTGAAAGTGATTTTGATGAAGTTTTTAACATTTATGATTGGGTTTTAAGTGCTTTTCTCTACGTACTGCATGGTCTAGCCTGCGGTCTTTTACCTATATATATAGTACTTAAAATTTTATTTCTAGCATACTTACAAAAAAAAGACTTTAGATTATCCTTTAGATTTTATTTCTAGCATACTTACAAAAAAAGTAAAACTTTATTTTTCTGAAATATACAATGATAAGATATTTTAATTTTTTTTTTCTGTGCATATTTTAATTTTTTATATCTTTGTTAATTTTTAACATTTTGTCTATTTTTTTAATTTTTTTTTTCATTGATGGAATAATCATAAAGATATAGGGGTATCTAATTGACAAGTTAAATTTGAAAATTTAAAATAAAAATTAAAATACATGTATTTGGAATTATCCTCAAACTACTCTACTTTTAAAAAATAATTATAAAAATTTGGATCTTAAATTATTAATTATATCCGGTATCCAGTTTCATAAAATATTCATAAAAATATCTTTTTTTAACCAGCGTTTATTCACCATAAATATACCATAAAATACTATAAATCTATACTATAAAAACACTTACAACAAAAAACACCTGAAAGGGTATTTTTGAAAATAGAAGGGCAATTTGAAAAATAAAAAAGATATTATATGTAATTATTTACAAAAAAAAATGGATAACACTAATTATTTTTCAAAAATAGGGTATTTTGAGAATTATCCCCATGTATTTAGGTCATGAGATGAAAATAAAATAAATATTTGTGTGTTATCTCCCATCTGTAAAAAGAAATGCGATGGAAAATAGACTTCCTATAAATTTGGGAGATATCACTTCCATTCCCTAGCGCTGGTCTTGGTCCAAAAATTTAGATCGTGAAAAAAGTGGGGCTGTCGCACCAACCATGTTCCGAGATATTTGAGACTGACAGATACTGAAAAATGATTTTAGAAGTAAAATATATAATTATATTTTTAAAAAATTGAGCGGAATAATATATTTGGTAGAGGTGACCATGAGCTGCGTTGAATCATGAACTAGCCCGAAACTGGTCCAGTCAAATCCGGCCTAGAACCGCTCAAAATTTTAAACAATGTCTAAACCGGCCTAAAACTGGAGGGAGGTCGGGTTTGAGCCGGTTTAACATTTTTTAAAAAATGGATCTGTCGGTTCCGAACCATATATATATATATATATATATATATATATATATATATATATATATATATATATATATAAATTTATTCATTTATTTTCAATATATTTTGATTTCTTATTCTTATTAAATAATAACTATTAATTTTATTCTATTTTTATAACAATATACATCCATATTCGCTATATGCGAATAATTAATAATTAGAATTATGGTAAATTAAATGGATTTTTTATTTTAACTATAACTAATCGCTTATATTAAATTTTATATTTATTTTAATTTAATTTCAAATATTTAAATTTAATTTTTTATAAAATATTTTTACAAAATTTGTGAACTAGCTAAAACCGGAACCATGAATCGAAACTGTTTGATTCCGAACCGGCCCGAAACCGTATGAAGAACAATTCAAAGTCGGTTTAAATATTTATTGAATTGTGAACCGACGGTTCCGAACTAAAACCCGCGGTTTATAAACCGTGGCAACCCCTATTGTTTGGTCTAATCTTTTAAAAATCAAATAAATTATAGATTGTCCAAAAAAAATAATCGAACAATGTCAAATTCGAAAAATAGAATTCCGCTCCATTTAAATAAAAGAGGCAATGAAAAACAGAGTGTTTATCTCATGCAACCCTTGCGCCACGTCATTTGCGATAGAAAATCTTTTAATTATTACTTATTTTTTTATTATTTATTTTTTCACATAACTAACGTATAATTGGTTTGTTGCACGAATAATATAGTGCAACGGCTCTATTGTATAATTATTCTGAAAAACATGCCCTCATAGCACGTTTGTGTCTATTAAAAATGATGATAAATAGCCATAATGGAAATATATCATTCCAAGTTCATCATTTTGTCTCACCTAAATTTTCCTTTTTACTTTCAATAAAGCCCAAAATTATGGCCAATTACTATGAGAAAGATTAGTTCACTAGACTTCCATGTGCATTGAGCCTAATTATCAACCTATATGCACCTGTTTTTTTGCCCTTTTCAGAGATTTAAAATACATCAATCATGTCTGAAACTGTAATTTTTTTGTTTAAGTTGTAATTCTATTAATTGACAGATTAATCCATACAGTGATGTAAGTGCAAGCTGATGAGATTTTCTTGCGGTAGTTAAATGAATAAATACATAAATGGGATTAGAAGATGAAACATGCATATTTTTCTATTCGATTCATACATGGCCAAATACACAATTTTAATCTTTAAATTTGATTCGATTTTTAACTAGAATCTTAAGAACTGTTTGGATAGAGAGATTTTGAAATTCATGGATTTTATTAAATTTACAGATTTTAAATCCATAGTATCATAATGTAGAATCGATGGTTTTATATATTTCATTGTTTAGAATGAATACGAAATTCATGAATTTATCGCGATATATTTGCTATATTTAAATTATAATTCTATCCAACATTCATTAAAAATGATAGATTTCAACTTCTTCACTTAGAAGATGAAAAATTAAATAATGGATTTTGAAGGATGAAGGATCATCACAATCCATAAATTCTCATAACATTTTTTCTTACCAAATTCAAATGGATGTGCATATTCATGAAATTTATTACTTCAAATTCCCTCGATTTAAACGGTACCTAATAATTTGTTTTTTCCAAACTGGTACCTAAAATTAATAAAAGTGACATATTCTTAAACCAAATTTTTATTTAATTAACTGTTATCTTCGCATACTGATGTAGACGACATCATACATGTGATATATTTATCGATATTTAAATGATATTTTCCCCCATCGTATCATATTTCCAACAACAATAATAGCTCTAACAATACTATAAAAAGCTTTAATTATTAAGAGGTTATTCTACAATAAAGAAAAGGCAATAATTCTAATATGAATTACAATGATTTCATTATTTGATCTAAATTATAAATTTGATGTGTAATTTATAATATATAAATTTTTAGATGGATAAAAGGACATATAGCTCAAATATTATTATCATAAATTAATAAGTAATCTATGTATAAAATGCAGATTGAATTAACAAATAACAAAAAAACACAAATAAATATTACACTGAATGAAAATATTTCCGGAATTAAATTGATTAAAATTTTACATATAATTGCAATGAAATTATTAGATTACGATCGATTTGTAAATTTAAAAAAGAGAATTAAGAAAATTTTGAAAAACTTTCTAGCACCATTTGACATTACTATTTATGATTATATTTTATGTATAATATATATGCATAATACATTTTTGATAATTCGTTACACTTATATTGTATTGTGTATGTGCGATGAGAGAAGGCAATAATTTGAAAGAAAAAAAATTTAAATTTGAACTCCTAATTATGAAAATAAAGTCAAATTATGTTGACGACAACCATGGCAAAAGGAGGGTGGCGATTAGCGAATTTTCCGGATGAATAATTGGGATTAGGTTTTTGTTTGATTATTTCAGATGTGTTTTAATTAGCTTACGTAACCTATTCTAATATTTTCATTAAATTCTTTTAAAAAATTACAACTTTTTTACTATTTATTACAATCAAGTTAAACTTGTAATTCTTCTAGTAAATTTTATTTTTACATTCTCATCCATTAAAAAAATAAACAATTGAAGAGCATAGGGGTGGCCAACATATCTGACTGATCGAATTCACTAATTAATCCAATGATTTTCACCTAGTTCAATTTGGTGATAAGTTAGGTCGCTTTTGTTTTGATTTTTATTTTTCTGTTCTATCCGGTTTCGATTTTAATTTTGAAAAAACAAAATTAATTGAATTTACTGAATAACCGATTTTTTAATTGAGCCGAATGATATTCCATTTTTTTTTAGTTTGGTTTGATTTTAAAATTTTAAATTTTTTCCGGATGACCTTAGTTAAAATCTAATATCGATCGGTCTAGATTTTAAGCTACTCATTTTTTGTTTAGTCGGTTTTAAAGAATTTGGTTCGGCTTTGATCGAACCGGCGGAATACTCTCCGCTAGAAGAAAGGCAATTACGTATAGACATTGATGATTTATGTAGTGATTGACTAGTTCAACCCAAAAGGAAATATGGAATCACATGGTCGGCTCAGAAGTTTGAAGCAGACACAGAAGATTCTTAAATACAGACCTCATTTACAGGTCAAATTGTACCTCTTCTGCAAACTCTTTATCTCAAAATCTATGGTGGCATTTAATCATTTCTACTTACTTTGTTTTATTTTTCAATATTATTAGTTATTTTAATAATTTTGAAAAAATAAATAAGGTAGTGATGGTGGTGAATTTATTGTACACTTGCAATGAAAATAATTATACAACTGTGACCCCAAATTTTAAACAGATGCATAAATTAATTTACGGGTGATGTTGAAAATTTAGCGTAAGCGGCACTTTATTGTAAAACAGTTAGATAATTTATTTTTTATTTTCATAAATAGATCTGCAAATCAAGTAGCATGTTTTCTGTTATATGTCAGTTTATTGGATTTAGTTTTCGAATTTTTTTGAATTTTTTACATATATAACTGTTTCATATTCGATTAATTAAGTTTAATGAATTCTATTAAAAAAAAAACAAATGCATATATGAATATGATTTGAACTTGCGACTTCATTTAAAAAAAAAACGCTTTACTATGTGCGTCTAGGAATGGTATATAAAGTAATGAATTAATTACTGAAAAACAATTCAACTTTCAAAGAGAGTCGTCCTTAATAGCAAGCCATTAAATGAAGAGTCAAAAGAAAGAAGAGAAATAAGAAGAAGCAAAATAAGGAATTTACAAACGCAACGCAGATTCAAGAAAGTGACAGTCTTCACAATTCTTTTTAAATTTTTCAGAATTTTCATTTAGACCCTTAAACTCCTCATCATCATCTTCTTCATCAATTAGTCAATCTTACACATTTAGTTATAAATCCAATTCTCCCGTCTTCAAAGTTCATTTCTTTGAATCACATTCTTGTCTCTTCCTTATTTTCATTCTTGATTCATTTCTAAGCCCATTATATAATCTTTATTGAAAAACTTAAAACTACATACATTTTTTATAATCTTTCTTCAAATTCTCGCCTGGGTCCTGTTCATTTCTTCATTTTCTTTTTATAATTGGGGAGGAAGAGAGCGTTTGTGTTAGAAATTAAACTCACGACCTAGCAGTTTGCTGTATAGGCGTATCAAAGATCTTCTTTACCGGGTGTCCTAAATATGAGTGGTGAATTAGATAACTCAAATACAGTAGAAATTACAGGCAAGATTATGGTAATCGCTATCATAATTCTATTCCTGGTGGTAGTTTTCGTTTTCTTACTTCATCTTTACGCAAAATGGTTTCTGTGGAGTGCTGCAGAACCAACTCCGCCACCTCAACCTCGCCGAAACCGCCGCAGATTCGTCTTCAACCCCGGGCAAGACCCAGTTCGTAGAGGGCTAGACATCTCAATACTAAGATCATTACCGGTAGTAATATTCCAGTCTAGTGAAGAGTTAAAAGAAGGGTTAGAATGTGCAGTTTGTCTGTCGGAAATTACACAAGGTGAAAAAGCTAGACTGCTGCCAAAATGTAACCATGCATTTCATGTCGAATGTATTGACATGTGGTTCCAATCACACTCCACGTGTCCTCTTTGTAGAAACTCAGTAGCTCCACAGCATGAAGAAACTTTCACTGATTTGCATGAAATTAATAGTAATCAATCTCTAGAGGAGATTTTGGTTTCCGGGTATTCATCAGAATCTCCACATTTTCCTACAAATGTCTTGTTTTGGGGTGACCAAACTCAAGTCAGCACCGCCGGCGCCGGTGCCGGAGGTGGCGGTGGCGGCGGCCATTTGGAGGAAGGGAGTTATCCTCAGGCATCTTCTTCTTCTTCTTCATCAACTTCAGGGTCAGGAAATGGTGTTAGGGAAGAAGAAATGGTGGTAATTGAAATTCCTTTGGAATTAAGTGATTATAGTGAGGAAGAATCGAGTAAGTCTCCGGTGCCGACACAAAGATTAAGGTCATTTAAGAGATTATTAAGTAGAGAAAAAAAAGTTAATGTTGATGTTTAAATTTAATCAGTGAGATGAGGATTTGTATTTGCTTATGAATGACTGAAGATATTTGCATATCTCGTTGACATTGGCTTAATTTAGTTTAACAATTTAAGTGTTCTAAATGTTTATTTGTATGTTTTTGTAGAGATTTTAATGTGATTTTCTCTTTTTCTTCTAGTTGAACATCTTCATTCTCCATATATAGGCTAAAGGAATCACTTTTCACGTTTGTAGCGATTTAAATATATATTTTAAAACATGGTAAAAATAAGCTTAATTTTTATTTTTATTTTGCATTTGGAAGTTTGTCGTTTTAACATTAAAAACCACCAAAACGTCTTGGCCATGAAATTGAGTATACAATTCTGAACATAAAAAAAACTAGCCATGCAAGTTTATTGTACAAACCATTAATTATCAACCAAAAGGTCTTGGCCATGAAATTTAATTATGTCACATAGTAATGAAATTTGATAAAGAAAGAAAATTGAATATTACCTCTAAAAAAACCACTTGAGGATCAAACTGATAGCCACCGTGACAGAGTCATTGGTCTCAGAGTTTGGGTACACAACAGACTCTTTCAGTCTTGGGTACACAATAAATTTATTCACTGTTTCCTTAAACAAAAAAGATTAATATATAATCAAATTCAAGAAATAATAGTATATTTGCAGTGATCCATGAAGAAAAGGAAGATGAAAAGAAAACAAGTAAAGTTCACAATTGTACAGTTCCTGCAAAGTGAGAGAGAAAAATTGAACAAATATTCGTTTTACTTTTCGAACTTGTTATACAAGATTAAATTAGGTGAAGCTCGTGGTTTTGGACAAAAATACTATCAAAATTGATATTTTAGCTCATTTTATCCCTTAACCTCCAAACTGTATATCACAAATTAATATTTTAGCTCATTTATTCATTAAAAAAAAATAGCTCATTTTATCCCTTGAGCTATTCTCCTATAATGCAAATATGCGTCTAAAATCCCTTGAAAAGAACTTAAGTTCTCCAAAAAAAACCAAATCGAGAAACTTGTCTAATTTGGTGATAAAAAAATTAATTTTTTCAGGTTCATTCAATTTTAGAATAAAAAAAATTTAGTTAAGATTTGATACCAACCAAACAAAAAATTCAAACCAGCTCACAAATTAGTCGGACTGATTAGTTCAATTCAGTTTAATTCAAAAAACAAAATATCTTTAAGTTCGATTTGATTCGATTTTTGAAAGAAAAAAAAATCAGTTCAAACCAAATATACACTCATATACTGTTTGAATATGCGGAGTTATCAAGCATATGCATATTTTTTTGACCTAGGAAAAAGAATAACCTATATTACCAGTTACCACACATAATTTCTTCAATTAGATCTAAGAAATAAATCTCACAAAGCATGTAATTTTTTGGCATTATCTAACAAACAGCCAATAATAAGACCCCAAGTGAGCCTCTTTGAGCATTAACCTCTATACAAGTTCCGACACTGCAAATCCCTACCACCACAAGTTCTGACACTATCATAACCTTCAATGTCCCCTAACGACTCTCATAATCTTCATTTCCGGTCTTTGTGTATCAAAGTTGAAGCAGAGGCAAAGCCATTACGACACCAAAGGCGGAAACAAGCAAGAGCATCAGCCAGGTTGGGAATGTTTGTTTTCTGTTTCTTCTTGCATCCTTCTGTGCATCTTTTTTCGCATCTTCTCCCAAGGAATTGTCAGCTTTTTCCGATGTAGGTTTGGATTTGTCGTCTTGTGACAATTTAGCTGAAACTTGATCTGACAAAATCTGCTCAGACTGCTGCTGGTTATACTTGTCCACATACTCTGGAAACAACTTTTTGAAAGTTGGGCTGTTGCATATGAGAATCGCCAATTGAATTTTCAGAACACACAAAAGCAGAGCAACTTAAGTAACCAAAGAAGAGACTAATGAAAAAACCCGGATACTTCCCATTTTAGATATGAAGAATAGGACATCGACTGTTTATTTCGTTTCTATGAATGGACAAGACCGAATACAATACCAAAGTAATGCAAAAAGAAATCCTGTGAAGGTGGAGAGACGTACTTTTTACAATTGAAAGCTAGAGAGGCCTTTGCTAGACGTAGCTTCTCGGCGGCAGTAGTGTTCACGCTGCCTGTAGTAGGACTGTTGTCCACCTGCAAATAAAGTTTCATATTTGAGATGGAATTCTACAGAAAGCTAAAGTTTCAGGTGCTTCTAACTGCCATTGCATTAAGAGCAGACTCTAGGTTTCCAAAAATGAAATAACCATACAACAAAGCCATTCTGCTAGCAATCTGTAATAGTTACAGGAGCAAGCTTTCAGCTCCTTTTTAACTGAACTAAGCCATGACTCAAAACTACACGTAGTTGGCCATGCTACATGGGTCCTTTTCCTTGATCCCGTCCCAGCCATAAAACAAATATACAAATGCAACAAGTTAACTCAAAAATACGAATTATGAAGCAAGAGATGATCTCTAGAAACAAAACTAAAATTGGAAACAATTTGTCCAGAAAATAGCTCCAACAAACTCACCATAAAGGAAAGAAGCCCTGTAAGGATGCTGCAGTAACAGAAGCAGGAAGAGTGTTAAAAAAACTACAGCAACATATGCTAAAGCTACATACGCAATGGAAAAAACAAGAATCAGCATATCATACAAGATTTGCACAAATGAAACCAGTAAAGACCCTTCAAAACAAGGAGATGTTTTACCTTGATACAGACCACATAGGGTTCCAAGTTTCCGGGTGAACTGCAAGGCAACAAGATCAAGGCCAATCAAATCAAATTATGTTATTGAAGTTAAGACAGTATTCATTTTCCATCAACAAACTTTCAAGGAACTTACAATCACTCATGGATAAGCATATTTTCTTTTGAGTCATGAAACGTCCATTGGGTGTGATCATGCTGCAGAGAATTTATATACATAAAAAAAGGTTATGATAGCTTTATAAAGAAAAATCCCTGCTAAAGAAAGGCGAAAAAAATAGAATTTCTTAGATTAAAAAGAAAAGCAGCTAGTAAATGCATTACGTGATTCCAGGAGGACTGTAAGGATAATCAGGAGGAAACTTAATCTTCCCATAATAGCATCCACCTTATCACCACAATGTCCAGATTTTTCATGTAAGCAACCAAAAGATTGACATCAGAATCTTGATTGATAACAATAAATATAGCAATGTAATTGCATAATCAGTAACAAATACCACATTGTTCCTCTCAAAAACAAAAAACAAATACCACATTGAAAATAAAAATAGCAGACCTGCAAAAGGTGTCCCTTCACTTCCCTCCAACACATAATCTGGATTCAAGTTAACCAACATCAGTATTGAAAAGACAGAGATAACAAAGTAATAGCAAGGTCGTGTGGGCAAAAACTAATAGCAACAAATTCTGACTAGTAACTATCCTCTGATGTTAGAAGACTGAGCAAAGGTGTAAGCAACCTAGTTAACTCAGACAAGCAATAAATGACTCAAGGTTTCATTAATATTAGAACAACATATCAATAATGAATCTCCCTGGCCAATTGATGTACTTAACAATTACTAAACATTCATATGAATGATCCAAAAACAGTTAATTCTTCACTTCCCACTTGCAATCACCATATGTCTGAGTAAACAATTTGATCTGCATAGTTGTTTTTTTGTGCAATCCCATTTCTTATGACGTGTTGATCTTATTATATAGCATATAATAACATACCCCTGTCTAGGACGATTGATTTCTAATGCTAAAAGAAATTATATCTCACAGCACTGTAAACTAAGAATGTGACATTCTCATATTTCCATCCAATTGCTAAACCAGTCATTCCCACTTGCACATGCACCCTATAATATTTCACTCATGTCAAACAAAAGCCTGTCTTTACATATACAATTCAAATAAAAAACCTCCTAAAACTCTATGCATCCATGTAACCTGCGCTTGGTAGTCTTCTAACTGTTGCATATACATCTTGATATCTTGTTTTCCTAGCATTTATTTCATGGCAAATATAATAACAACATAAGCATCTGAGTTCTTTCAACTATAACCCATTTGGACTGAGGGATGAGGAGGATTTAAAAGTAATAGAACATTCAGTGGATTTCCACTAGTGTATGAGAAGAAGGTAGATATGGGGTAACGCTTTGAATGGTTTCAAAAACCTCCAAAACCCTCATATCTCAACCAACCAAATTGATGGTTTGTTTGAGGAAGTAAAGTTTGTTTGTACCTTAACTAAAAAAATCATTATCAAACCACAGTTTACTTTACTCACCTCCCAAACTAGGCAAGACTTATAATAACTTTCTCTTACTTTAATTTCTATACCAAAACATATTCCTTATTTTACTTTCGTTTTGCCCAAACAATGTTGGTGAGAATAGCACAAAGCTAGCGGTCCAGGCACTAATAAATAAATTCTACAATCTAAGTCAAATGAACAAAAACATACACCCTAAATCTAATTTCTGCAAAGAGATTAGATTAACTTACAATTCTATGTTTTCTACCTAAACCTATATACAAAGGAAGAAATGGTAGTCGATTAAGAACATTTAGTCAATTCTATTCATGATTTGAAACACAAGAATAAAGAAGACAAAGACTAACAAGAACTTACGCCATTCAAGGATGTCTTTTGGGGAAGGACGGGCAACAACATGAGGCACGGGCTCCTACAAGTTCATTACAAAACCATCATGGATAAAAGAAACTACAGCCATCCAACAACAATACATCATAGAAATAAATATTCACACAATACATTAAACACAGAATATCGAGCCTACTAAACTAAGCAATTGAAAATCTTATTCTTCTTCTTAATTTTACAAATACAAACAGATTGAAGCATAATAATGCAATTTGTACTAAAACAACAAAACATACTTTACATAGTGCTCTATACTCCTTCTGAAGCCGCATGAGACACGTTTTATCCGCCATATATGATTATCCCCTTCTTTTATTTATTCAGTTGAACTAAGAACCCTAAGAAATCAGCTGTTACAGAAAGAAACAAATTAATCACAATTATTCTAATCAAACTATAAATTAGCGCATAACTAATTTAAAACAAAACTGCAACGTAAATCTGTATACAAAAACAAGATCAATGCGCAGATTCAAATAATTTAATAAAAATCGAGTCAATCAATTAAAATCTACAAATCAAATTAAACAATCTAAAAAGGTAAATTAACATCGATCGGTCGATCGGTATTAAAAAGCGAATCAAAGATTATAAATTATTACCTGAGATTAGATGAATTAATCTCCGCAAAGAAAAATGGATGATTGTAACGGAAAAAGATTGATGATTAACCTGTTATGATGTTTTATTTTTATTTTTAATTAAAGGTGTGTGTAGCAGTAGAGATGGCGACGATGAATGATAAAGCTGGAGGCTGTTTTGATTGGACTGTCATCGGTGACGTTAAAAGAAAAATTGGATGAAACGACGATTTGTTTTGAGTTTTGTTTGATGCGTCGGTTGACGTGAGAAAACGCACCGTTTTGATGAGTTGTTTTTGGATTTGTGGAGACTGATAGGCTCTCGTTTGTTTTATCTGCTTGGTTTGGTTGGTTGTCGTTCGTCTTTGTCAATTGGCTATTTTTCTTTTTTGATAATTGTGTGTTTAGATACTTGAAGATTGACAAATGTGCATTTAGATACTTGAAGATTGGTAGTTGCTCATTACATATCTGAAGATTGGCAATTACTCATTTACATACTTGAAGATTGGCAATTGCTCGTTTACATACTTAAAGATTGACAATTGCGCATTTACATACTTGAAGATTGACAATCGTATTTATTTACATTTTCTATATTGTTTTGTTTGATTAATAATTATCAACTATCTTCGAGTATCTAAATGTACAATTACAGTTTATAAATCAAAATCATCTCCAAAAATAATAAATCATTACCTATCTCTAAAATTTATTAATCAACATCAAACAGTTTCATATTTAATAAAACAAACACATATCAGTGACATATTAGCACCATACTAGCGATATTATTAAAAAAATTATTAAATATTATTAACATTTTCCTAATGTTCTTTTTTCTAATATTCGTAAATTTTATTTGCCGGATCAATTGTATTATAAGCATTCAAATCAATATCTTTTTGATGAAAATGTTGCAAAATGACGATAATATTTTTCTTTGTTATACTATCACTTAATAATCAGAAATTTTACAACTGTCAGCTAAAATAAAACAGACAAAAATTAAGGGATTGTGATTCATAACTTCAAACATTTATTAGAATAAAAAAAAGTGTAAATACTAAATTGTTAGATCCAAAAATATCAAGTACCAATGAAACAAAATATTCCTTGTGAATAGATACTTCCAGCTGGCCTAGAGTGGTCAAATTATGGGTACAAAATACAGAAAATTACATGCCATGCCATCAAGTTTATAAAAATAGCATAAGCTGACTCCTGTTTCTTATTCTGACATTTTGTTTATCAGATTCAAATGGAAAATGAACAAAGGGTCAACGCGCCCCCTGAACTTGTGACACAGATTCATCTAATTCAATTTATATTTTTTTTGAGCAATTAACCCCAATTTTTTTTATTTTTGGGTCAAATAATCCCATAATTATATTTTTAAAACGCGTAAAATACAAATCGGAGGTGAGAGATATAAAAAAATACTTAAATACTTCCATAATTATTGCGATATAATTATCCTAAATCTATTTTTTAAAATATTAATATAAATTATGGGGTTATTTGACCCAAAAATGAAGAGTTTTGAGATTCGTTGCTCAAAAAATATAAATTGTGCTAGATGACCCCGTGTCACAAGTTGAGGGGGCGCATTGACCCTTTGTTCAATGGAAAATTATTCTTATTTTTGACAATGCTATTTTGCTTGGGATTTAAGTTATTGTGTATCCTATTTTATGTGTGGAGTGATGCAAAATGAATTAAGAATCGACACTGTACTTTCTTAAAATAATTTAGTTTTTTTAGAATAAAAAAATAATTTAGTTATTTATTAACAATCTTTTACTATTTGTATAGCTCTAGTTGTATTATATATTTTTATGTGATTTAAATAACAATTATACTCCCTCCGTCCCATTTAAAAAGGGACAAATCTCATTTTTATTTGTCCCACTTAAAAAAGTCATGTCGTGTTTTTTTGTATCAATTTATATAAATTTTCCTTTTTTAAATCCTTTTCTCTTTCCATAATTAATGACTATTAGCTATACACAAAATACAACACTATCATAAATAGGGGTAAAATAAAAAAAAATACTATAGTAGTTAATGTTTTCTTAATATATGTAAAAAACTCATTTATCCCTTCTTAAACGAGACGAAGGGAGTAATTTTTTTGGTAATTTATAAACCAACATCAATAATCAATAATTTATTATCATTCTTATAGTACATATAAGTGAATGAACTACTCTATTCTACTCACTCCGTTCACAAAAGATGAATTTATTTTTATCTTTAGCATTTCAAATTATAGACTTATTTTCATTTTTAGAATTTTATTAATTAGATATATTTCTGAAAATTTCCTCAATTGAATTGGTTTTCAACTTAATTAAATTGATCCCTAAAAAAAACTTAATTAAATTGATTATGGCTTTAGTAACAATAATAAATAATAATTTTCAATACTTTTACTATTAAAATAATTTTATATGAATTACATCAACATTTGAAAAGATGAATGCATTAATTATTTAATAAAGATATTATAGATAGTTATATAATTTTAATTAAATTAATTAAATTAACGTGTAAGTCAAATAAGCTTATGTTTTATGGACGGTATATAACTAACACATGTCTATTGAGTAGGCCCTCTGCTGAATAATAATAAAAAGAAGAATCAAACCGATACTATCAAAAATATTCAAATTCATTATTTCAACACTAAATAGAAAAGAAAATCCAATTGAGGTATAAATATGTTAAAAATTTATTATTTTAAACCTTATAATTGAATAGGTTTTAGATGCATCTAGTAGTTACTGAAAATTGTGCCAATTTTTAAAATCAGTCTAATCCTACAAAATGGAATATCAAGCATGAGAAGAAAAAAAAGTTGAAGCTTATCTCAAGCTGAACCAGCATCTGTCTCAAAACAGTTACAGAACATGTTTTAAAACAGTAGGGATCCAAAGTGTCCAACTTACCAGATTATAATACTAATCTTTTCTTCAAATCCCAATTTCCCAAAAATAACTACTATTGTCATGTGATTGATCACATGACCTTTTTGCATAATAATATGTTTTCACTAATTAAAAAAATATTTAAGTTTCATACACAAACAAACTTACTTAACAGTCAAAGTAGAGCACATGATCCCACTGTCACCAGATCCCAATTCAGCTTTTTACTACTCAGTTCAGGAAGAAGAAGAAAAATCAAGTATTTATACTAGAAGTTGAGATAGTTCACACCTTGAAGTTAATACAGTTCTTGATCACCAAGACAGTTCAAAATTTGAAGTTAGCAGCATACAGTTTAAACACAGGACTATACCAAAATGAAAGCATACCATATAGCACTAGCGGCTGTTGCTCTTCTGCTTTCCGTGATTCTATCTGCAGCAATAAATAAGGCAGAGGGTCGTCTGCTGCCTCGATCACTTTCCTCATCGTCAGCATCAACCACGGATTCAACTTCACATGCTTCTCAGGATTTGCAGGTGAATATCAAGAATCCATTCAAGCAGGTCGATTCCACCCTCGGAAGAATACCTCCAAGTACTCCAAATCCTAGACATAATAAGTAACCACTTCGTGCAAAGAGTTTCGAGTCTTTCATACCACTGGCAGCACAGTAGATTCAGGGTCTCTTCGACGTCTCTTTTTCTCTTTACTTCAGTTTCCTCTTAATTTTGATACGCGAATTCGTTCTCTGCTTACTTTATGCTAGTGTAGTATAGAGTATAGAGTAGCATAGTATAGCGTTTTCACTTTCAAATCCATAATGCATTTCAATATTCATTCTGCTAAAGTATCCATTAGTTTTTTTTCCACATAAAGTATAGATTTCCTGATATCTTATATGCAATTTTGATAACAATTGCCTTGTGTGCTCAAAACAAACAGGGAGCATAACTCCAGTCTCATCAAAATTTTCAATTCATAATCACAGAGCAAGATAAAAATAAATAGAAAGAAACTATTTGCTACGCAACTACACTTAACAACAAAATTTAAATTCTCGTTAGTTATGTTCTCAAAAGAACGAATGAGGTACTATGAAGTTGAAAGTAAATATCAGAGAATGCACACAATCATACTCTCGACTTCTTTGAAGATTTTGTCGGTTTATCTTTTGCATGTCGTTTCTTGCCCTGCATATTACCAGATAGGAATGGTACCTGGTTTATGCTTTCCTTAGCTTTTGTAAATGTTCCAGCGGCCTCAGAACCCGTATGACCCTTTTTGGAATATTTATTTGAGGACATATAATTATCAATCTCTTTCTGCATTGTCTTCACGTCTTTGGGATTTGATGTAATCTTGGAAGTATTTGATGTAGTCTTAGAAGTATCTGAGAGGAAGGAGTCAATTTTTGATGGCTTGGTCTCACTTGATCCAAATGAGGCAGAAAATTTGTCATATGTTGATTGTTTTGATGCTTGGTTGAACTTCCACTGTTCAGGCCGGTAAGCAAATCTGTTGCAGTCAGAAGTTAAACTATAAAGTTCTGACACAGCAGTAAAATGCCAAAATTCAACATTAATCAAGCAATGTTAGATGTTCCATAAGTAACTTTGACTATGAGAGCACAATTTGAAAATTAACTTCTAGCTAACTGAAAGCTCCAATAGGCTACATCCAGGCAGAAGAGTGAAGATGAAAATATGATCTAAAGCCGGAAACAAATTATATGAGCAATAACAGACCATATAGCCTACCTGTCAATTTCTAATTTCCTTAAGAGATAAGGGCCTTGCTTCGTCTTGTATAGTTCATTTTGTACTGCTAACAAGTCCGATGCTATGGCCTCCCTTAGGGATAAACTACTGGCAGCAAAGCACTTTTCAATTGTATAAGAGCCAGATGAGTGCAATGCAAGCTCTCCAAAATGTCCTTGTAGCCTTCAGAAGTTCAAATTGACAGGCATCAGGTAAAAATTTGAAGTAAATTAGCAAGCAAATTCAAGAATGTTTCCAAATTACAAATACATGTCAAGATACAAAAGGGTGGGTTGATCTACCAAACTTAAAGTTTAGCAGAGACCAGAACTTCTAAAAACAATTTGTTTGGCTATATTTTAAACCAGAAATAAAGTAAAGACTGATAAAAGGCAAAAATAACCATTTTAGCATGACATACTTTGCAATTAATTTAAGTTTTTTTTTTGAGGAAGCATTTGATCCAAGAAAAGCTTCAATAGCACGTGCTCCCGCTGCATCTTTTGCAGTATGAAGAACATGGTCCACTTCCATGGAAGTAAGGCTGGTGATGAAAGGCTGAATTGGTTTCTGTCACCAGAAACAGAATATATGAGTTCATGTGAGATATTAGAAAATTACACTATGAATGCATATGTTCCAAGTAGTAGCAAGTAGCAACGTCCTTGAGATTCTTGATATGTCATAACAAATTGAGATGATCAGAAATATCAACTACGGTTTTTATTTCCACTCAGCTAGACAGCAACTGAAGAATCATACAATTGCGCATGCATACAAACACGCATGTATATATCTGGTACCAAAAGGTTAAATCATAACCTGTGGTATTGACTGATGAAATCAGTTAGAAATATGGTCAACTGGTCATAAATTTGCCATAGATAAAAATGATGAGAAGATAAACACAAATACAGAAGGAAACATACACTTTGAAATCTGAACAGTGTCTGAAGAATCAGAGATCCCATAACATGCATCTTAATACCATTCGGCCAGTTCCAGCTGGACTTGTCGCCTAAGGCAAAGTAACTTTCAAGAAATAGTATGTGTGGAACAATCCCTTTTGGAGAGTCACTTGGTAAGCAGACAGCAGCAGCAAGGGCCTGGCAGCACTGGCAAACAAATACGGAAAATATAACCATTGGTGGATTGATGTTTGTACTCACAACAGATCAGGTTCCTTGCCCAAGTAAATTTCAATAGCTTAATAAAAGATCAGTAATTCATGCAATAAACCTGATGTTCGAGGGTATTATGCCTTTGACATGCTGCAATAAGTGATGCAATAACTCCTGACATCCCCATTTCAAGAAGATCTTTAAATTTTGGACCAAGTTCCTCCCAGATCGATTCCATCTGTTAGTCAAAATGAGGGCAAATGCTGCATCAAGACTCAAAAGATATTATGACCCGGCATAACATGCTAGACAAAAAATAATAACTTCAGAATGTAATTTTATAATAATTGATGTAATAAACATTTTCCAATTCTTTTAACCACACTCATCCTAACCTAAATATGATAATAACATTCTGATTTAAACCACAGTAAAAGTTAAGGAGAAGACTGAACTTTCTCAAGTATTTAGAGTTAGAGGACATACTTGTTCTTTGTTTCTTGCATGAGAAACCAATGCTTGAATGACAAAGTTGCTGCAACGATGGGAAGAAAGCTCAAATAATGAACTCCTGAAAATTTTGGTAAACATCTCATCATACAAGCCTTCGGGAGAAACTTCCAAGACTACCTGCAAATTTGAATTTTTTTTTTATAAATAATCAATATTTAAGAAGGTACAGAAATATCAAAACACTACAACATAAACCGAAAATAATAGCATGAATATGCCCTTTCCATGACCACAACTTGTAACCACTTTGCAGCAAGGCAAACACGAATGTGGACTACTTATAAAACTATAAGCTACAGCAACATAAGTATTGTCCTTACAAAGGCCAGAGTAAGCAATTAGTGGTAGTCAACTCTGTTAAAACTCAACCAATTAGGATAACAACGTACATTTCTTACACAAAATGAGAAATTTGTCGAGCACACAGTGGTAGCTGGACAAAAGAAATAGGGAAATGGAATTTGTAAGGTGTTTCATATATAATCATGTCTAAACTATTAACAGGATAATAGCAGCATCCATACTACATATACATCTACAGTATATTTCTACAGGAAAATAGCAACACTATACTTCCATACATCTGCTCTCTGCCCTCTGCCCTGTAGTGATTTTGTTATAGAATCTCATATCATTTGACATCATATTTATGAGCACGAATCTTTAGAAAAGGTAACAATTACGCCCCTTAACTAGGAACATCTTGATGCCACAACCAAATCAAGCCATAAGTCCAAATGCAAATATGATACATTAAATGAATCACATTAATGATACAAAATATATGCTATTTACCTCCATTAAATGGCTGTAAGCAGTTTCTTTCATCAATTCTAGAATTTCACCCGCTGATGTCCAATCTATGAAGCTCCCCTCTGCTAAATTTTTTTCTGTGGATCCAAGTAAAGTTGATATCATTTGCACTAACTCTTGACCTTCCCGATCTAATAACTTCAAAACTGTCTGCAGATAGAAAAACATTGATCACAGACAAGGTCATTGAAGAAAGATGCACAATAAGTAAAAGTAAGGAAAACTAAGTGCCATAGGAAAAGGGAATTTGGCCAGCTGGAAAATTTTGATCAAATGCACATACAGAAAGTTCCTTAAGATTCCCAAAAAGCATGAAGAACAGAGGATATTTCCAAACACAACAACGGAAATTTTCTTTGCAAAAGATAAAATTTCCCAAACTTATGAGAATTGCATCAATAATAGATACCAATATCATGGCTTCATTCATTTAGTTGACAAGAGAATAGAGTGACAGAGACATATCAGTAATCTAGACAAACAACCCAACTATATGTCCATATTCATATTCTGAATGGAGTACTAACAATTTCCAATGAATCAATGTATAAAAACAGAAAGCTTATACACTGAAGCTAGTGGCATAAGAAAAAGGATATAAAAAGAGGGAAGCCTGAAACATGCCTGCAAAACCAAACTACTGTATTGATCAACTTGCAGAGTTTGAATGTCTTCGCTGGAACATTTCAACATTTCAGATACAAGGAACTTCAATAAATTAGGAAATCCTAGCTGACGGCTGTCATTTCCATCAGCGTGGGTTTCCTTGAGGTTCAGCCGCACGGCCAGAGCTGTTGAGGGCTTTGCTCCATGAAATTCTCGTGAATCCAATGGCACGCCTCCACAAAGACATAGAAGACTTCGAAGCACGTGAGAGCCATGACAATTACACATCATATCAACAGGACTGGCAAGAATCGCCTGCATGAGATCAAATCAAATGGTGTTCAAAACAAAAGACATATTGAATGCAAAGCCATGATCTTTTTAAACATAACATATTGAATACACGTATAAATTTTTTTTGATAGAAAAACCCTGCATCATACCTTGCATATCGCAGTTAGAGTCTCTTCAATAACAGAATAAGCGTCATTGTCCTCAAGATGTAAAGCTAAAGACCTTAGAGCAGTTTCAGCAACATGCGAACCAGACCTATCCATTGCAATTAAAGGAAACTTGTTTGCACAGCTCCGGAGGAAACTACAAAGATGATCCACATCACATCCCTCAAGCAGACTTTGCATAGTATGGCTTATAATATAATCAGTCGCAAGTTCGAATTCTTTCCCTACAGCTTCTTCAAGGGCATTACTGCAAATAGCTGATCGCTCCTCCAAGTCAGCTCCATTACTTTCAAATAGATTCGCAATCTCCGAAAAGTATTTCATCGTTTCAGGATCAACCTGCTGCCTACAAGTGTAATTCCTATCACTAAGATACTTAACCAGCTACTACTAAGACTAGCTCAAACAAAACCAAAGATAATCAAAATACCTGATAACCGCCGGCATTGATTCGGATTCACCTTGATACTTGGATGACTTTCTTGGTCTTCCATCAGCTACTCGTCCCGACGAGTACCCACTTTTGTTAGAATCATCCCCATCAAAACCAAAGCTTTGTTTATTATTCTTCCTACCCATATCTTTTTTCTTTCTACCATGCTTATAATCATCTCCACCCATTGTACTATCTTCAACCAAATTACAGTTTCTGAGTCTTGTTGATAAAATTAAAGCTTTAGACCCAACAGCAACCATAAACACCAACAGTTTCCTTTAGACAGAAAACACAACACCAGAAGCTAAAATTAATAACCCAAATAAAAAAAAGACAATGAACCTAGGTAAAAACAAATATAAATTATATTTCTTTCATCGAATTTGATATTTTAAATAAGAAAATAATGATAATTAATCAATCAAGCAATTAATTAGTAATTCAGTATAGTTTAAATACATACCTGTAATTGTAGTTTCAAATTTGAATATATATTTTTCGAAATTTTCTAAATTACTAGAGATTTATTACAAATGAGGAGATGTGTAAAACCTTGAGTTAAACCCTAAACAGGATAAAGCAGGTGGAAGAGACAAGAAGGGGGAGAAGTGTTCAGTTTTGGTTGGGAGTTGAGCCCATTAATAATATTTGGGCTCAGATTCTGCTAAAATCTCTCTTGGGCTAAAGCTGTAAGGCCCATTAATATGAGAAATTGAAGTGATTATTATTTTTAGTATAATTTTTCGATTTGTTTGAAAATTGAATTTTTTATTTATACACTATACGTATAATTGGATGGTATATTTGGCAGTCATAAAGTCTTTGTTAATGATTGTTTGACAATATCATCATTGATCTGACTCGCTCACTCGTTAATGACAGTCATTCCTGTTTGCGTTGATATTTATTCAGATTTTATTTTTTGAAGTTTAGTCTAAGACAAAAATAAAAACAATAAAAATAGTGGACTACTATTTACCGTCCCAAATTACTACCTACCGTCCAACTTTTTACCAAAATACCCCTAAGCCATTTTCAGTTTTTTTTTCCAAAAATTCAATTCTCTCAATTCAATTAAAAATCCAACGAATATCCGAGCGAATTTACAATAAAAATGTCAAAATCGACTAAAAATAGAAGACAAAACTTCCGGTAAATAATCGATTTTTATTTATTTAATTTTTTAATTTTTTTAATTTTTTTTTACTTTTTTTAATGGGCCATCTCCTTCAGATGGCGATGGCCCATAGGGGTCATCGCCATCATTTGGCGATGGCCCCATAGGGCCATCGCCAAATCGAGGCGATAGCGCCTAATCAAGACGATGACCCATTAAAAAAATTAAAACAAAATTTAAAAATTTAAAAACAAAAAATTTAAAAACCGATTAATTATTAGAGGTTACCGTCTTCTATTTTTAGGTGATTTTGATATTTTTATTATAAATTTGCTCGGTTATTTGTCGGGGTTTTAGTTGAGTTGAGAGAATTGAGTTTTTTTTTAGCTGAAAATGGTTTAGGGATATTTTGGTAAAAAGTTGTGCGGTAGGTAGTAATTTGGGGCGGCGAATAGTAATACCCTAGAAAAATGCTTTGGTTTCAAACTAATTTAATTTTATTTATTTATTTATTAAAATTAAATCAAACTAAATTTATAAAGATTAATATTTTTAAATCGAAATGAATTAATGGATTTGATTGAATTTTTCAGTTTGGTCCTATTTTTACCAAATTTAATTAAAAAAATATTTTCAAAATTGAACTAATTAAAAAATATACTATTTTATAATATCAAACTGAATATATCAATTTGTTTGGTTATTTGATTTGGTTTAATTTTTACGAACTCATAACTTATATCGACCATTACTTGGGAGCGGGTCATATAAATTTAGTGTATATAAAAAAAACTCGTACGTATGTGCATGTGTGTGTAATTTAGAAATCCCAATGAACATGATAATTGAGGAAATTAAAATGTTCAAACTTTATCCCAATGAACATGATAATTGAGGAAATTAAAATGTTCAAACTTTATCCCAATGAACATGATAATTGAAGTCCATTATGTTTCTCAAAAAAAAATGTTCAAACTTTATCTTCATATAAATAAAGAACAAGAAACAATTAGGAGATGAATATAAATAATTGTAAAGGATATAAATGCAGAAGTGTATAAAGCTTAAGTATAAAATTCAACCCTAAGAGAGTGATATACAAGCTGTTATTAGGCTGATTAAATCTATAGTTTTGAAAAAGAAAAATTAGTTAGTGAAATCATTTGCATGTGAGGAAGATATTGTCGTTTTACTTTTATAATGTAGCCGGCCATTCTAGCATTTAAGAAAAATTAGTAACTTAAATAATTGATTGACTGGACACCAATAGGACTAGTTGCTATAATGGCATGATTTGCGCTAATTTGATTATCGAACAAAGAATCATTTCACCCCCTCAACTTATAATGAAGTATCAAAAAACTCAAAATTAACAAAATCGTGTCATTTTTATCATGAACTTGTCAAAACCGGATCAAATACCTCCCTATACTGACGTGGCACCTTTTTTAATTAACTTAATTTAATTAATCTAACCCCTAAACCAGTAAATTAATTATCTTTTTCTTTTTCACCACCATAATGCTTCTTCTCCACCAGCGACCACCACCCAAAACCTATCAACCACCGACTAAAACACATCAACCACTTTCCCTTCATCTTTGTTAGAGGCGGACCCATATGAATTTGTCTCTAACAGAGACGCGCTTGGTCTTTGCACAGAGACGAAGGTTGTCTTCGTCTTTGTTAGAGACGAGATCGTCTCCGGTAACAGAGATGGGTAGCTGCCGGAGAAGAAGTCCGGTAGTTGCTCATTTCCAGATCTGATTTCTTTTTTGTAAAAATATAAAAAAGCTCTCTATGTTCTAGGTTTTATTAGTTTCATACATAGACTTCTTATTAAACGGGTTAAAATGTTTTTTTTACTTATTATGTGTTAATTTAAAAAATTAGAAAATATTTAGGACTATTGTAAACTTTTTTACCATTAAATACGACTTTAATTAAAAAAATCACCATTAAATACCAGAGAGTGTGTCACTCTCTCTGAGTTGAGAGTGGAAAAAGGGCCTTTTGATCTGATCTTTACAAGTTCTATTGACTTGCTAATTTGGACTTTCTTGATACCTTGTTACAAGTTGAGGGGTTAAAATGATCTTTTGTTCTTTGATTATATATAGCATTAAAATCTATACTTATTCTCAAAAAACAAAAAAAATATACACATTATTTTTCATCATCGAACTAACTTTGCATACATATTGATAAAGGTACTCTTAAAAAGTAATTACAAATTAGAAAAAAGTACTTTTGAATGTAAAATTTTTATATTCTGTCAAAACTCTTATCTTGTGGGTGCGATCATACTAGCAATAATGCACTGGATTCCATTAGATTTCTGAAGTTAAATGTGCTTGGGCGAGAGCAGCCTTAGGATGAGTAACTTTCTGAGAAGTTTTTGTGTTGCACCCTTTTAAAAAACTTTGAGAAAAGAATGTTAATCCCATAGTGAAGTGTTGATACTATCAATTTTTATTGGGTTAATGTCATAAAAATTCACGAACTTTACACGTTTTCTCATTTTAATCACGCAGTTTCAATTTTCTCATTTTCATTTACGAACTACCACTTTTTTTCAAATTCATACACGGTGCTGAGGTGTCACGGTTCCATTGGTGTAATTTGCTGAGGTGGATGTCACTTTATACCAATGAATGAGTGTCACCTCAGTACCGTGTATGAATTTGAGAAAAAATGGTAGTTTGTGTATAAAAATGAGAAAATTTAAACTACGTGATTAAAATGAGAAAACGTGTAAAGTTCGTAATTTTTTTTAACATTAACCTATTTTTATTTTATATGATTTTTAGTATAAATTTTGCATTTAAACGTTATTGGCTTTTTGTTTTGTATACTTGTAGTTTTTATGTAAATGGAGTTAAAAGAATCTCATCATTTTAATTATCATAAAATAGCAACGCTTATGTGTAAATATAAAATAAATAGTTAAGAGACGATTCAATAAATATTTATTAAAACCAAGTAAAATAAATGTAATAGTACAAAATGTTTAGATGAGTTTAGCCTTTTTTTTGTGTGGGGTATAAAAAATGAGGCGATAACCTAATTAAGTAATCAACTGAACATTCCTATCGTAGGAATCACCAGCTAAGTGATCATGTTGAATCCATTAGAAGGGGCTTCATGAATAAACTCTCGGATTATATGGCTGCAATCGTGTTAGCATACAAGTACAACGCTCCGTTAGAAACTATCAGCAAGCTTATCCACCACAAGCTGCCAACCGAGCTGTACACCATGCAAGACCCGAGCTTTACACCGAACACCTATCTGTGTTGATCATCGTCCATTTAAATATACTCCTACATATGTATTATTTTAAATCCATCACATTAACCGTGAACAAAGTTAATTAATGTCGACATTTGTGTACATACATATCATTAAGTAATTAATTAATTTATATATTAATATTATTTAGTGGTGAGTTAATTTTCTCTGTTCATTGATTATGCGATGGACGTAGTTTTTATACACATACAATACAAGAACCATACTAACTATAAAAATGTATTGTTCTGAAAGAACGAAAAGCCGTTAAAATTGTAGAAATGATATTATTTTCACAAAGTTTTTCTTTTTATATATATATATACATATTTGCATACGTAAGAGCAGAAAAAATAGTGACGAAAAAAGAAGAAGATAAATGATAAAGATAGGTGGGGTTTGTGGCTGCTTATTGACAATTCAATTGTGCCAAAACTATCAAAACAGCCAACCAATTTAAGCTGCAATCCAATGAAGTATCATATCATATCATCAATTTTAATTCTAATTATGAAAACAGAATTAATATCCACCATTTTCCTTTGCCACTTCTATACCACACATTCAAATTTAAAGGTAAGATTGATTGATGTCTTCTTCCAATTGTTTTTTTTTAACAACAATTGTTTTTACTGTAGAGTTAATGTTATAATTTTGAAAAAAATATTTTATATATCAATGTCTCTAATTAAAATTATAAACATATTCTTAAAAAACAATTATCATAATTTGATCTATAGATTCTTTAATTTATGACAATTATATGTAATATTTATTTTTATCATTAACGGTTTATTAATTCCATTAATAATTATTTTATACAATTAACCTTTCATTTCAATTGAAAAAGACTTAGTATTTGGTTTAAAAATGAGAGTTATGTGCATAAAAATAGCTTTCAAATGAGGATTTGATATACTCGTCACAAACTGCAAAATTGACGGAAATATCACGAGTACTTTTAAAAATAAATTTATTATTTATTAGAAAAAGTATAAATATACAAAATTATTTTGTCTATAACTTTTTATGTTTATGTTGATAATATTATTATTATTATTAACATTGGTAATACTCTCTCCATCCACAAAAAATAGACTTGTTTCATTTACATAAATATTAAGAAATTAAATTTATTTAATTAGAATAATATTAATTCTCTATAATACTTTTATTAAATAATTAATGCATTTTTTTCAATGCATTTTTATTAATTAATAATTCAAAATCACTCCTAAAATATATATAAATTTATTTTTAATATTGAAACTATCAAAAATCTTTCATTATTATTGTTATCAATGACATTATCAATAGTTTATTAGAGCTAATTTAATTAGAGGTGATTTGAGTATTTATCTAGTTAACTATTTTTAAAAAATATTAAAATATTTAAATAAATTTATTTTTTTATGGACGGAGAGAGTAATTAATACCTTGCATATATTTCACATTATTTTCCTAGCAAATTCACATGCATGCATGTGTGTTTGTATAAAATATTTTATGCGCTATAAAGACAAATACTCCTTTCAATCTACAATCATTTTGTATATAGATTAAAAAATAATAAATAATGCATTCTCATTTCTCTCTAAAAATACCAAGTTTTTTTTTTATCTTTTTAAGGGTGAGAAAATATGATTTTTCTGGTTAATAGAAAAGTCATATTTTCTCCGCCCATAGTATACCATTAATGGCAGATCTATTTTTTTTTTCAATTTTAAGATGTTTGTTTGGATTTTATTTTAATTGAATAAATTTTTAAGGTCTTTTCGCGCTTTTTAATCCGATGTTTTTGATCGCTCAAAAATTTATAGTGTCCATTCGAGTTTTTAATCCATGTTCTTATAGATCTAAAAATTGTGAGATAACTTATGGATCTATATTAAAGATGAGACTATAAAAATTTGAATCTTCAAAAATCAAGTGGTTTTAAGATTACAGTTTCAATTTAAACCATTTATGTATTTGAATAATCTTTTGATAATTGAAAAAGTCATATTCGATGACTGTATTAACAACTCTCATCATTATTTTAGAATAGTTCTTTCAATTTGTTCAGGAATCATTCGATTATGTAATTTCATTTTCATCAATGAAAGTTTTAGCCTTTGATTAAAAAAAATATTTTAAATTAAATTTTATGAAATAATATATATTAATTATTATTATTATTACTATATTTGAGATTGTTTTTTAGTTTTATAAATAGAGATTTAATTCGAAAGAATAACAATAAATGTTTTTATAGTATCCTAAATCGTAAAATACTATAAACTGAAAAGAATTAAAATGATAAATTGTATGAATTGGTGGGAATAGTTATTTTTTTTAACTGATATATGAAGATGATTACTAAATAAGAAAAGCATGAGCATGTACAGGAATATTTTCAGCATATACGTTAAACATTTGATAGAGACTTGGTCCCAATAATGGCAGTGATTTAAATAGCAACGTGTTTCTTACATGAAATTATTGAACTTTTAGTCCAAAAATAATTGTATAACATGCATGGTGGAAATAAAAACTAATTAGCTGCTTTTCTTATTTTAATTTTAAGAATAATGTTATATAAACTCACGTATTATATGTGTTTTTCAATTTACTTATAAATTTTAGAAATTGTCAAATTTTTACACCAACTTTTATTTTATCTCAATTTGATACACAAAGGTCATGATATGATTAGGTACATTCATTTAATAGGGTGATTTGCTGAAGTTGAAGTCATTTTTAACTGTCATATAAGTATATCGTGACCTCATGTGTTGAATTACGATAAATATTTAATGTTGGTATATAAAGTTGATATTTTTTTTTTAAATTCATGACTAAATTGAAAAAACATGTATAGTTCGTGAATTTACATGACATTGCCTATTGGATTGGGATTTCCTCAAGTTCAAATAAACTTGAGGGGTCATGTTGTTAATCTACACCGTTTATTGTAAAATAAACGGTGTAGATTAATTTGATTAAAATTGTACCTTTTTTATCTATACCGTTCATTTTATAATGAACGGTGTAGATTATCAACTTGACCCCCTCAAGTTCAAAATAAACTTGAGGGAATTCCAATCCTTGCCTATTTATTTTAAAATCTAGTGGTCTAAATAGTTCAAATATTTACCATTTTTTAAAATACTATTAATTAATTTTTTTAATTATGTTTTATTAAAAAAATTATTTCAACTTTAGGTAAGTCTGCCTATATGAAAGGATTATATATAATTTTGTTTACATAAAAATCATTAAATATAATAAATCAAACTTTCAAAAAAGAAATATAATAAACCAACAGATTATATAAAAAAACACATACAAAAAAATAACTGTTTAATAATTACCAAATGAGAAAAATTAAGTTCAAATGATTTAATTGTGTTTTTTCAGAAATAACATGCTTTAAACTATATTAAAATTTATAAAATAAAAAACTGTGATTAATAAGAATAGTGAATTATTTTTGGCTTGTTATTTTTTATATTGAAATTTCATCATTTTTTACCATATAAGTTCATATCTAATTTATATAGGTTTTGCTTGGTTAAGCATACGTTCGGTCCAACAATATATTACTATAATAAAATATTTAACAAACTGGTTGATCGGAAATTTTTCAAAAGCTAATCAAACACAAGCGAATTAAAAGTTGTTTAGAAAACTATTTTTGATAAACTCTTAAGCAAATTAGTTGTTCAAGCTAGTAGACCTTGTAAAACATTTCAGATTAATGGTCTAAATTATCTAAATTCTTTTAAAAAATTCTTTTACAAAACAATAAGATAGTAAAAACAACAAGTTAATGAAACAGTAAGCATATGGAGCAGTATTGAACGCATAAGGAAAGAACACAAAATTTATTGTGGTTCGGCAACTTTGCCTATATCTATTTTTCGAGGACCTCGTTTTAAAGTATTTAATTCGCACTTCAAATAAATAGTCGAACAACGTATAATAAACAAAAATTCCGCTCCATTTGAACATTTCTGATCCCACCACTGTTTTTATTAACATTCAACCTTCACTAATAAGTTGTAGCTCAAATGATAGAAGCGCTAGATAATAAACTGTCAAAGATTGTGGGTTTAATTCCTCCCGCTAGCGCTCCCTGTTTTTAATTATATATATAAAAAAAACATGTAACCTTTACATATCACGACATATATGAATATCAAAGTCTTCGCAGTTATGATTATTATCAAATGCGAATTATATTATGGAGTAATTGATGTATGTTAATCATTGAAAAAAAAAACATGTTTAATAATAACAAATTGCAAATGCATATATATGCCTTGCTTGTTTTGGTGACCATATCCAGACTTAGGATTCTCTTGTCATTTATTCCCATTTTATTAACAAAGAAAGCAACAAAAGTTGCACATTATTATAATCCAAAACACTTCACCTCTCCAATTTATATATAGCTTTTTAATTAAGTTGGTAATTATATGTTCTGCAACTTGAACATTTAGTTAGATAAATTAATATGCCTATGCATGTATAAAGTAATCATGATTAAAGTAATGCGCTTTTTTTAATGCAACCTTTGTTTGTTTTCTTTGGCTCAATGATCAAACAAATTCAAGTATTTAATAATGGTTAATTTTAATTTATTTTATCTCAATAGTAGTCAATTTTATTCAAACATTTAAATTTATTTTTTAAAACTGAATATAATTGATACAATTAAAATTGAAAAAATTTGTATAAAATTGAGACTCTTGCTAAACGTTTAATTAATTTATATGGTCATTAAACTTTTTTTTATGCAATCTTTATTCAACTCATTTGAAATTAACGTACCTAGAAAAGATATAAGGAATTAACATACCTAATTATGATGGATAACAGCTGCATTAAGTCCTTTTTATTGAACTGGACAGCTAAATTAAGCTAATATAATTATGAACTTTGAATTAATTGCAAGGGAGAGAAAAAAAAAAGTTAACCAACTTTATTGATTTTTTTTTCATTCTGTAGTACTTTATTATATATAGCTACTTTTGTTATTCTCGCGGTTACATTATTTCCACTAGGTGTGTCAAAAACCGAGTTAGACTATTGTTCAGTTTGATATTAGTATATTTTTTCTTAATTTATTTGATTTTGGACATAATTTTTTAATTAATTTGTATCGCAAATTGAACAAAAAAATCAATTAAAGTAACTAATTCAGCTTGATTTTAAATAATTACGGCTTTAATATTTCAATTCCAGAAATAAAAAATACTTCATTTTAGTTTGTTCGAATCGTATATCTGCCCTAATTTTCACTATGGGCATAGATCAATTAACCATCCATAAACCTTACTTATAAATCGATCCATATTATTATGTTTTTTTTAAGAATTAAAAATCTGTATTTGAAATTTTAAATGTTAACCATTTAATCGATTAACTATTGAGAATAGTTTGATTTTTTTGATTTGACAGTTTTTAACCATATAACTATAAAAAGGTCATACTAAATAGTACTCCCTCCGTCCCGTAAAGATAGAAAAAGTACCACCTTTTTTTATCCCATAAAAATAGAAAAAGTGGAGTTAGTTAAGTTAAAAATTATCAAAATACCCCTACATGCTTATCATAAAACATTAAATGCATATTTTGAAAAAATAAAAAAAAGGAGTTGTAAGTGTTATATTTAGTAAAGTGGCTTTGGGAAATGTACATAACTAATTGATTACAAAGGGTAATTTAGACAAATTATCACAAGCTATCTATAAATAACTACTTTCTTAATTCTTGTAAAATGGGTGCTTTTTCTATCTTTACGGGACGGAGGGAGTATAAAATTTATGTGTAGTCTAATGAAACTATTTATTCCTGTTTTTATTTGGTAATCATTGTTATGGAAATGTTTCCTCAATAAAATATTTTTTGTAGTATTATTTTTAGAAAATAATATCTTTTTATATATATATATATATATATATATATATATATATATATATATATATTAAATCGATTAAGGTTTTTTGAAACTTCAAATTTAAAACTTAAGCCATTAATCAGAAATTTTAAAAATTTAATCTTAAATTTAAATTTTTGAATTGGTTAATTATATCTTTTTATTTTATTTTTCGGTTTAATTTAGTTAATCGATTTGGCCAGATATTTCACTTAGCCAAAAGTTTTTCTTAAGATTATCCATCCTAGTGCAAGGGTGGAAAAAGGAGAGAATCTAATCCATGGAGTAAAGGATGTGCTATATATATTTTTTATTTATAAGCAGCCACTTCAAACAAAAGCTGCATGTGGCTTCCTAGTTTATAGTCTAGTGGTAAAATCCAATATAAATCCAATTTTAAAAGTTTAAATTCAATTATTTATTTCATTATATTTAATAAAATAAAAAATTGAATTTATTATTTTTTATAAATTAAAAAGTGAGAATTTGTGCCAGTGAAGCCTGGCCCAGTTGGCCACGTATTCCCAAGTGTATTTCTGAGATCGCGATATCGAATTTCTGCACCGCCATGTTTAGACGGATATAACATAGAATAAATTATATCTAACAAGTTTATCTCTGAAAAAAAATGAGAATTTATAGGTGAAAATCTCATGAAACTGATTATATAATATTCAAAAAAGATTAAAATGCCTTTCAAATACTACTTTAATAATAATAACCAAAACTTTACTCGTCTTGTAAATATTAGAAAATTGTGTATATAAGTAATAGGAAAAACAAAAACTTCGGATGGTTTCAAAAAGTAATTTTTTTAATTCTTTTTATAAATTTATTCAAAAAAATTAAAATTTATAAATGTAATCCAATTTAAAAAATTTATTGTCATTTCATTTGTTTTTTTCAGATCAATTTAATTATTCTATTTGTCTGTTGAATTTCTATCTAACTTAGTAGACACAATTTATATTATAAAACTGAAAAGTTTAACTTATATTTTAAAAAATTCAAAAATAACATCAAAATCTAATTTTAAAATTATCTAATTGTTAGTGTTTGAAAAAAAAATTGAGCAAATATGTATATATCTTATTGAGTGAAATTAGCATAATTAAATTAATTGAAATAAATTGAATATAATTACAATGAAATGAAATTTTCAAATTAAAATAGATTTTAACTTTTTTAAAAATTTATCAACAAAAAAGTCAATTTTTTTTATATTTTTCAATCCATTAAAAAAACTATTCACTCCGCACCATAAAAAAAATAGGCACCTTTTTTTGTCCTATAAATATTTTAAAAAACCTAGTCATATAATTTAATCTAAATTTAAAATAAAATTTTCAAAATTTTCTCATAATTATATTATATGGGCAGTAAATATAATGACTTCAAAATAATTTTAAAAGGTATTTTATGAATAATTTAAAAAATCAACCATAATTTATAATTTTTTTAATTTTTATGAAAATACTATTCTTTTTTCTATATTTATGGGATCTAGGGTGTATAAAATATTTCTTGAATATTAATTGGACACTCTGTAAAAGAACAGGTATCAATAATGCAAAACACAAATTATAATGCAAATTTAGAGAGCTTAAAAGAATAAATATGTAATGATAAAAATAATATATTAATGCAGGAACATTTATTCTTCATCGTAGAACTGTATAAATCAAATAATGCTGATTTAGATGAAATAATTTTAGTATATGAGCCAGACAATGGTACACGACCAAAGCCACTTGTCAGTATGATGAATGAGATAGAGAATTGGTGGTCCGATGCCCTAATTGCAGCCATCAGAATTGAATAGAAGCCGATAAAAAAACATGTGATCTAAATAATCTAAAGAACAAACTAACCAATGACAGAAAATTACAAGTTGAAGAGATTCTCCTCCATCCTTTATTTTTTAATGGTTTAATTGCTTCAAAAATCAACATCTTTCGCGTGTTTTTGGTATTTAACACGATTTTTTAATTTTGACATATAAATATACAAATTATTAATTTTTTGTATATATAACACGGGCACTGTTTTTGACCTAAAACGACACTGTTTTTCACCTAAAATGGAAACTTGGTCATATATGCAAAAAATTGATAGTTCGTGTATTTATCTGCCAAAATTAAAAGTTCGTGTCAAATACAAAAAACACATGAAAGTTGGTATTTTTTTTGCGCATTTAAGTCTTTTTTAATTGTATTTGTTTAAAAACAAAATAAATGAAAAACTATTTATAAACTCATCTTACATGAATTTTGCTATTTTTTTTAATTTTAGAATTTATTTATATGACAATAATTCATTATGAATGGAAGAATTTGGTACACATGATATGAAATTTATATCCAAATTTAAGAGAAGGAGAGAATAAATAGCAGTACTATATAATGTCAATTAACTTGAATTATATCATAAAACTTATCACAAACAGTAAGTACACATATTTTTGAAAAATACTTCATCATAAAACTTAAAAAATAATTTGATTGTTCTTTGTTTTAATAAATTTGAGATTTGCTTATGTTAAGTAAGTGCATCCAGAAATTAGCTCTTAATTAAAATTGGCTGAAAGTAAAATATGTAGTAGTATATTTCTCAAAAGATAATTATCGCTGTCCAAACTCAACAAATTAATGCACCCATTTAGGGTTGTGCAAAAACCGAACCAAACCAAACCGTTTCACCGAACCAAACCGAAATTATAATTACGGTTCGGTTTTTTGGTGTATATGGTTTGGTTCGGTTTGTAATTAGGTGAAAGTTTGGTGTTCGGTTTTTGGTTCGGTTTGAGCATTTTAAAAACCAAAAAAACCGAAAAACCGAACAATTGAAATAAAAAATAAAAAAATATTTAAATATATGTAAATATATATTTTTTGGTTTTAATATTTTAATTATAGTTGATATATAGGTTAATAAATTTCATATAACATATAATTATGTTAATAAATATATAAAACTATTTATTAGACATTTATTATTTAATATTAGAATTTATTTTATGATAACAAAATTTAAAAATGGAAAAAATAAAAAAATTCGGTTTTTCACCGAACCAAACCGAACTTTTCGGTTCGGTTTGGTGTAAGCCAAAATTAAACTTCGGTCCGGTTCGGTTTGGGATTTTTACCAAACTTCGGTGTTCGGTTTATTCGGTTCGGTGACCGAACCGACCGAACTACCCGAACGCACAACCCTACACCCATTAAGGCAATTAGTTTAGTTAGTGATAAAGCTTTCCCATTATTTTGTTGACAATTATTGAGTTAGTTACATGCAAATAATTAATTTTTTTGGGTGGAATTTTTTATCTATGACCATATCTGTCATATACATATATTTATTTTGAAATTATTGATGTATATATTTTTATCATATACTTAATCAATAAAAAAATTACTATATATTTTATTATTTAAGTCATACGTAATATTTTACCTTTCCTTCTATTTAATTTCAAAAGTATTTTTTTCTATTAAAAATTTTAATAAGTAGTATAATTTTTTAAAATTTAAACTAATAATTAGTGTTTATAAGAATTGAAACAGACCTGTCCGATTCAATCAGTTCGACTGCAATCAGATGTTAATTCAATTTTTTTAATGAAATGTACAAAATAATCCGTATGAATCGGTTGAACCATAAATATCAAACAATTTTCTTAAATATAATTATATATTTTTTCTTTTTAAACAACAAATTAAAGACTATATATGAACTCTATTTAATTTTTTTATTATTATTTTAAGAGTGTTAAATATATATATTCTAAATTTTTATTCAATTACAAGTTCAATCAATTCAACCGGTTGTCATACTAGTTTCAAACACTCCAAATAATAATCTTATCTATGAATCAAAATAAAGCCAAAAAAGAAAAATCAAGCCACCACCTCACTCTATATAACCAAATGATTTCATCTACAAATTCACAGTCCATACACTATAACTTCCACCACCCTCTACTTTTCATATCTTGACACAATGAGCCAAGATAAACAAAGCCTAACCGGAATCGAAGATTCCACCAACCAACCAACCACCCTCTTCAAGAAACACAGAAAAATATTCTTCACTCTCTTCGCTTCACTACTTATCATCGGCGCCATAATCGGCATTGTCGCCGGAGTAAAAACAAACAACAAAACCGACACCGTATCAGCTTCCTCACCCTCCCACGCCATAATCAAACACTCATGCAGCACCACACGTTACCCAGATTTATGCTTCTCAGCTGTAGCTTCTGTCCCCGGAGTTACATCCAAACTGGTAACCCTAAAAGACGTCATCGAAATTTCTTTAAACCTAACGACCACAGCCGTTGAACATAATTATTTCACGGTGGAGAAGCTTACGAAGAGAAAAGATTTAACCAAACGAGAAAAAACTGCTCTGCATGATTGTTTGGAGACTATTGACGAGACTCTTGACGAGTTACATGAAGCCATGGAGGATTTAAACGAGTACCCGAATAAAAAATCTCTCGTTCAACATGCAGATGATCTCAAAACTTTGTTAAGTTCAGCTATTACTAATCAAGAAACTTGCTTAGACGGGTTTTCTCACGACAGCGCTGACAAGAAAATTCGAGAGGTTTTATCAGATGGTCAGCGTCATGTTGAGAGAATGTGTAGTAATGCTTTGGCCATGATCAAGAATTTGACTGATACTGACATTGCTAACGAGCTTAAGCTGTCGGGGACGAATAATAGGAAGTTAAAGGAGGAGGTGGGTACTGACCAAAGTGGGTGGCCGGAGTGGTTGTCGGCCGGTGATAGGAGGTTGTTGCAATCTTCTTCTGTTACGCCAAATGTGGTGGTGGCGGCGGATGGTAGTGGTGATTTTAAGACGGTTTCAGATGCGGTTAAGGCTGCTCCGTCGAAGAGTAGTAAGCGGTATGTGATTAGGATTAAGTCGGGGACTTACCGGGAAAATGTGGACGTGTCGAAGGATAAACATAACATAATGTTTTTGGGAGATGGGAGAAAAACTACTATTATTACAGGAAGCAAGAATGTTGTTGATGGAAGCACCACTTTTAATTCTGCTACTGTTGGTAAGAACAATTTCATTACTTTACTTTTAGTTAATTTTGCTATTATTATTGCATTTCGTTTAAACTGAACCGAACTAAAATTGAGCCGGACCAATCAATTTTATTATTTTTTCTGGTTCGGTTCGGTGGTTTCAATTCAATTAACTGGAAAATTAAACAGAAATTTTTTACGTTCAAAATCGAACAAAAGCGAAAAAATGACTTTTTTAAAAAATCAAATTAAACCGAATTTTCGTGGTTGGAGTTGGGGTCCATATTGTGTGCAGTTTTTACATTAAAACGTTAGTAGGTGTTAGTTTTTGTTGGGGATTGGTGTTTGTTTGAGTAGCCAAATAAGACATCATCAAATTGACAAATTCTAAAATAATCATAAATGAAGTCAAGAATTATCTCTGCTGGACAAAAAGGTTCAGGTTCAGTTGTGTTTGTTGTGTCACCCATTTGAATTTCTGACAAACTGTTAATGTTTTCATTGCAAATTAGATCTTGTAAATATAAGTTCGTATGCCAATGTCGGCCTAGTCTAAATGGTTAAGACGTCTCTAAGTGTATCGAGAGATTGTGGGTTCAAACCACGTCTCAGTAACTAACAATTAACACAAATTCCTATTGGGTCAATTTTATACTATTCTATTGAACTCTAATACAGATTTTGAGTCGAAATTAGATTTAATTTAAAATGTTTTGATTGGATTCCACTAGACAGATAGTACTTTTGTGTCATATACTCCTCACCATGTGGTGAGTGGACAAGGGTCATGGCCTGTACTTTGTTGCAATCCATTAGCTATTGGTAAGATGGGCCATGCACCAAATTGACAGAAAAATGTATATTCTTTTAATTTTTGAATAAAGTTGACAGAAAATGTTAAATAGAAAAGAATAAGAATAATTCTAAGACAGAGCAAAGTTCACATGGTTTGATCCTTTGAGTCAATTATTAAATCTTGATTATTTCCTTCCAAATCAATTTTATAGTTTTTTTATAATTAATTTGGAAGCTAGCACACGTAAAAGAAAATTGAGTCCTATCAGGTTGATGTATCACTCATTGTCCTCTTCTGTTTTGGTCTTATAATTCATGATTATTTGAAAAATGAGTCATCTTTTATACATACTGATTAACTGACTTGAATTTTTAAATCTTAATTAAGACTCCATTAAGTGAAACATGGAAATTAAGCTCTGTTTGGTGAAGAAAAGTCAAGAGAAGGATGAGACGAATTCCTGTCTTTATCTTGGAAAATTCAATGCTCAAACTGAAATCAATGTTTTAAGAATCCGGCTCGACTGGCCGGTTCAATCATATCAACCGTAAATTAAAGACCAATCTAATTCATATGTTCAAACGGTTTAGTTGGTAATTAAATTGTGGTTAAAATGTGATAGCTAATAACAGTTCATTTACAGGTTTGATTTTTCTTTTTGATACATGATACATGAAGTTTTCTTAACGGGTTTCAACTATGAGGCAATACCTTTAAATCTTTCATATTTATATTAATCCCATTTGTGTAGTGTAGGTTTTTTTGTAGAAAACAGACTCATACCTCAAATTTTAAACGGCTGTATATATGAGTACGATTCGAATCTGCGAACTCACCGATTTGATTTTTAAAACACCACATGAAATGTCAATTTCTATCAACTTAGTGGGTTTTAGGCCATCGGTTCCTTTTTTTCCTGTGGGGTGCTTTATTGCCTTACGTAGCCCTTTTTGGTTGCCACACTATAAAATTGATGTTAGATATGCCGGATATAGTTCCAGTAGGATGCTTCCTTTTAATTTCTCCTTTTCTTGATTGTTTCCTTTAATAATTTAACAATTTTTACCAGCACTCAATATGTCAGTACATATTATGCATGATTAGATATAGACAATTTTTCTTAACATAAATGTGCCTCACTTTTTGGTACTTTGCACAAGTGAGTCCTCTTGAAAATTTAGAATTATTGAGGAAATTGCCTGAAATTACGGCTGTCATATGTATAATTAATCACGTTTAAACATAGCACATGCATACCTACTACTCCCTCCGTCCCATTTAAAAAGGGACATATCTCATTTTTATTTATCACACTTAAAAAAATCATATTGTGTTTTCTATGCCAATTTATATAAATTTTATTTTTTACCCCCTATTTTTTTCCATAATTAATGACTATTAATCTATACAAAAAATACAACACTATCTAATTAATGACTATTAATCTATACAAAACATACAACACTATCATAAATAGGGATAAAATAAGAAAACATTATAACAGTTAATGTTTTTTTAATTTATGTGAAAAAGTCATTTGTCCCCTTTTAAACGGGACGGAGGGAGTATTATATATTATTTGTTTATGCAGCAAAAGGCCAATCTAGTTTTTTAATTTTTAATTTATAATTAAATGTTCATCAAAAACATTATAATTAAATAATTTATTTTCAGCGATATTTGTAATTAACTAAAGATATATTTAATATTTTAAGTTAGGTAAAGATAAAATTGAATCATTCCGGTTCCTTTACTTATTCATATTACATAATTTTTTTTTATAATTGACCTAAAAATATAAAATATTATCCTTAATTTATCAAAATAATCGAAACTGAATTATTTAACTTCTAATAATTGCTCTCATATTTATGTAAAAGCAAAAATCGGAGCGAACGAAATATAATTTTATGATCTATTAATAATATTAAAATTAAGTAATAGAACTGAAATAAGTTTATTTTCCATGTGGGTGCAGCTGCGGTGGGTAAAGGATTCCTAGCCAGAGGTGTAACATTCCAAAACACCGCCGGACCGTCGAAGCACCAAGCAGTAGCCCTAAGGGTCGGCGCCGATCTCGCAGCTTTCTACGAATGCGACATGATAGCCTACCAAGACACCCTCTACGTCCACTCAAACCGTCAGTTTTTCATTAACTGCTTCATCGCTGGAACAGTCGATTTCATCTTCGGAAACTCCGCCGTCGTCTTACAAGACTGCGACATCCACGCCCGTCGACCGAATTCCGGCCAGAAAAACATGGTCACAGCTCAAGGCAGAAGCGACCCTAATCAGAACACCGGAATCGTAATTCAAAAATCAAGAATTGGCGCTACCGGCGACTTAAGATCCGTTCAGGGGAGTTTTCCGACGTACTTGGGCAGACCGTGGAAAGAATATTCAAGAACTGTTGTCATGCAGAGTGATATTAGTAACGTGATTCATCCTGACGGTTGGTTTCCGTGGAGTGGAAATTTTGCGTTGAACACATTGTTTTATGGAGAGTATCAGAACCGTGGCACCGGTGCCGGAACGTCCAAGAGAGTTGGGTGGAAAGGGTTTAAGATGATAACTAGTGCGACTGAAGCTCAAGGTTTTACTCCGGGGAAGTTCATCGCCGGTGGCAGTTGGTTGAGTTCAACTACTTTTCCGTTCTCTCTTGGTCTTTGAATATAGAGAAATATTGATTTCTTGGAGAATAAGTTTCATTTAGTTATTTAGCTAAATAGGTTTTGATTTGTGTGTTTTGATGAAGAGCGGCTATTTATGTGTATTGTTGATCGATTTAAAATAAATAAGCCTGTGAAGATTAATTCTCTTCAAGTTTACAATTCATTTGAGATTTAATTAAAATAATAATATATTGGATTGTAGTAGCCCTTTCATCCTATTATAGAAATAATTTTTGGTACGTCTCTTACAACTTTTCTTGTCCAACAACTAGACCTAATACTTGGCCCATCCAAGCCCAGCCCATTCAGGCTAGATTTGGATACTTACTTTTTATAATTAAATAGGTCCAAGCTCAAATCCATTTTTAAATTTGATTTTTTAAATTTGTAAACTTTGATTTATATAATTAATTAAAAGTCCGGCCTAAATCTATATAAATTTAGTATATAAATTTAGATAGTAAATATTAAGTTTGAATCGAGCCCGTAATGAGTTTGAGCTCGTATTTAAAAAAGTCTAGTCTCGTTCTTCATGTTCGAACACGCTCAAAGGCCAAACTCAATCATGAACATATATACAAATGACCTATTTGATCCAAGTAGACATGAATATCATTGGACCAAGTATTCACCAAGTTTGCCCGAGCCCATTTCAAATTTACCGGGATTAAACACATATAGTTTACACTAAATTTAATTTGGATTAGAACACGAATTAAATTTATTTTTTCATGTGGAATTGAATATTTTATAATAAATTAAATTTTAATATAAGTTTGAATAAATTTGGCCTAAATCCATATAAATTAATAGATGAACTGAATTAACAAGTCAACTTTTAAAATCGAATTCGACTCATACCATATTTGAATTTATATTTAAAACAGTTAAGATTGATTGGGCTCGACTTGAATTTAATCCAGGTCAATTTCAGATTTTTTTTAAGAGAGAGAAAATGTAACTAGTATATAAATTATTGTAATAATTGATAGATGCTATCTAAGATTTCGAATTAATGGAGGGGCATGAATTTCATTTAATTTCATATACAAATATCATTGACTTTGCCAAGGTTAAGGAGACGACTCTGTCCTATCACCTATGAAGGAAGATGGCTTGTTTAGCCAAATGGATACTGAGACAAAGCAACAAAATCCAACTATGCATGAATGGGCTCTGCATCTTCGTGCTGTCCACTTTTCGATTTAAATGTTTTTTTTTTATTTGTGTGAAAATAAAAAAAATGATATAAAAATAAAAGGAGTAATTAATTAAATTGGTCGAGCATCTATATTTATTTTAAATTATTATTAAAAAAATTATTAATCAATTTAAATTATTTAGTTACAATCAATTCAGTTTTTTATTCTAAAATTTTGATTAGCTAAATTTTAAATAAAATAATAATTTAATTGAACTGCCCGTTTATCCACTCATAATCTATGATGATATAATTTTTATTTTATTTAGGAAAACAAAAAATATCATTTCATGACAATGAAATCAAATAATTGGAAATCAAATTGAAAAGTAAACAACTAAAAAATGATAGTGGCGCTATCATCGGCCAAGATTTCACACCATCACATGGCAAGGAAAGATCGTAAGAAACATAAAGTGGAAAGAATCCAAATTTTCTAATTAAAATGAAAAAAAAAATCAAAATATTGAGACCTTTTTCTGAAACCACTTGAAAACCAAGAACATATATATAATATACATATACTTTCGTGTTTATTGGATTGGTCATAAAACACGCTATATTAAATAGAATAATAATAATTAATGGATTCAATTAAAATTATAATATATTTTTTGTTCTACTGAATTTTATACTTGCTAATGTAATGATCAAACGTGACAAAGTGTTTTCGATTGCACTAACTTAGGACATTAGCAGTACATAAAAATATATTTGTCTCCTAAAATGAGAAAATGGAGTTCACATTCAAGATTCAATAATTATTTACGCTAGCAATTACAAACATCTATCTTCAAAAAATTAATGTTTAAATTGTACATATACATAAGAGTTTAACAATATTAAATTATTTAACATAATCATTTACTTTTTTATTTAAAAATAACTAATATCTTTTTAATAATTAACAATTACTATAAAATTAAATATTCTCTCCCTCTCGTAAATGAGACAAACATAACAACCTTTTTGTCCTATAAATTATTTAAAAAAGGGGCCACATTTAATATTTTTATAATTTATTTTTTATTTTTATTAAAATTCAATTTAGTCTATTCTTATGAGACAGATAAATTATATAAAAAGTAAAAAAAAAACATTTGTTTTACAAATATTGATAGTAAACAAATCTATTAATTATCGTCACTTGTAATCCCTGTTCCATTGATAAAGTCTTACACTCCCCCCTACTTACATTATACCAAGTTGAGGAAAAGTAGTAAAATAGAAAGCTTGACTGTTTAGTATCTAAGCAATTTTATTGGTAGAATTAATCCATATATTAAGGGCAGAAAGCATATTTGGATCTTTTTAATTGTCATTTTTGACATTGAATTCCTCTATTTTTATTCATGAACATTAAATTCCAATATTTTTTAATTTACAGACATTAAACTAATCCATCACGAAAATAAAATATAGTGTATTTTATACTATGTCAATGCGATTGTGACAATTATTTTTTTCATTCGTTTTCAAATTTTAACTTTATTAAAATTTATACCTTTTATTTGTATTCACATTTTTTCTCTAAATTGGTTTCTTTTGATCGAAATTGGTACCGTTAATAATTTTTATAATAGAAGAATATAATATTTATAAAATTAAAAGTGTAAAAGCTAAATGCTTACAAATAGAAATATATGAATCCAATGCTAAAAATAAGACAAATGAATGGATTCAAATATGCAATATGCCTATATCAAGCAACAAATCCTGTAATTAATTCGTACTAATTTTTTAAGCATATGAAAATGACTAGTAATACAGTATGTTTCTAAAGAAAAGGACAAATAGAATGTAGTTGGGTTCATAAACATCCAGTCCAGCCTAAGGTCTTACTCGGTTGGAGATAAAAAAATATCCAATTCATAAATTCTTACTTGCTAGTGTATGTCAAATTAAAGTAATAAAAACATACTATTAAATAAATAAATCAAAAACATTGTATTCTTCTTATTATTACTATGGTTAATAAAAATTATTTAAAAAAAACTATAGGTAATAAAAATGCTTGTGACATTTTTTATAAGTTAACTCATGTTATATATATAAATTAAATTTATTAATTTTCTTTTTCTAACTTATGTATTCAATTGAAATGGAGATAATATATATCTTCTTCTTTTTTTCACAAAAACATTCACTGTCCTATAATATTTATTTAAAATTAATTACTTTTTAAACTTTAAATTAATTAATAATTTAAACTTAAATAAATAAGAGTAAATTATAAAAAGATATAATTGTAAAAGCCTAATTGCAAATCAAATCCAAACATTTTACGAGTTGTAATTTTATTCAATTTTTTTTAATTTTTATAATAATAGTGTAATTTTAACATTTCGTTGCAATTTTAAATATTTTATTCCATCAATTTAATTTTTCACCTTAGTACAATACATGTTACTTTTGTTTGATTTTTTCGGTTATTTTTATGTTCAAATTTACTTTTTCAAGTCATCGGAAAAGTTAGAGAATTTATAATTAAATTTTAATGTTATTTTTTATTTTTTTAAATGTTAGAAGTTCAATCTTGAAATTTTAAAAAATGAATTTTGCTCATTACTAAGTGAATTTATACATTCAACTAAAATTTAGAATAATTAAATTGATTGGAAAAAAATTGATTAAAGGACATTTTTTTGAAAGCATCCAAAAGAATAGGATGGGCACATCATATATTCCATTACCATGTATACTTGGATCGGAACCGTGTTGTACTATGATCATGAGATTATCTACCACTAATGTTGTCTTAAGATTTCATTTAGGTAATACATACCATTTAAAACACCTAATCTAGTGAAACACCTAATTTAGTGTCATCGTTCCAAAACCACATAGATGAATTTATAAGAGAAAAAAGGGTCAACGCGCCCTCTAAACTTGCGACATGGAAATTTATACATTTTTGAGCAACTAACCCTAAAACTCTTCATTTTTGGGTCTAATAATCCGATAATTTATATTTTTATTTTAAAAAATCGATTTAGAATAATTATATCGCAACAATTAGGGAAATAACTAATTATTTTTTTGTATCCCTTACCTCCGATTTATAGTTTACACGTTTTAAAAATATAATTATAGAATTAAAAATTGAAGAGTTTTGAGGTTCGTTGCTCAAAAAAGTATAAATTGGATTAAATGACCCAGTGTCACAAATTCAAAGGGCGCGTTGACCCTTTGTTCATTTCTAATATGAATTAAATTTAATTCTAGTAACAACCGAGTTAAATTAACTGTTGAATTTTTTTTATTTTTAGCTCAACTACTAATTAAAATTATTTAGCATGATTTATTACCAAATATATTAAACAAAATCAAACAATAACTAGTTAATTATACTCTTTTAAATTTTAGTTAAGGAAACAGATAATTACAAATTTAATATCTAAATTCATTGAAATAAGTGTTTTCGATAAATATTTCTATGAATTTGATGTTTGAGACGGTGTTTAAAAATCAGATTTGCTACCGGTTTTCGTTTTAATCGCCACTCAACTAGTTGAATAAAATATACTACATAGTAGATTAATGTTTAGTTATTTATACTTTTAATTAAAATTAATTATAATAGTACAATAGGATTATTAATTAAGATAGGATTATTAATTACTATCAATTAAGATAATATCAATAAGTAAATTAGATAATCATGACGAATTTTTTATTGATAAATTTTTCTAATTTGGGGTGCTTCATTGAAAATCGTTATCGAAGGTATCCATTAAAATATAACTGAATAACGATTATAAAAATTGGCAGAAGGTATTAAAAAATCCTCGACTTTTTTTTTAAAATTGCAAATCAGCCCTTTTATTTTTTTGGGTATAATTAAGCCCTCATGTTTTTATAATTGAACGATTAAACCCTCATTATTTTAGAATTAAACAAATATACTCTTTTAGTTTATTTTTGGAATACTTACCCCCTCAAATTTTCGGTAAATATTTTAAACATTAAAATTACTTTTAAACTTTTTCCCTGTATGAATATGAGAGATATGTTTGCCATTAACGAGAGTTTTTAATGGTCCTGGAAGAAAAAAATTATTTATTTTATTTGAAAACAAATAGAGCTTAATTATATTTATATCTAAATAGATAAAAGAGCTAATATGTACTTTTATAAAAATTACTAAATTTTTTTTGTACCTTTTCTTTATATAAATTTAAAGATCAATTATAATTATTTTAGATTAATATTTATTCTTAATTAAAATTATTAATATTATTAGTAGTTACTGCCATTAAAATACTATTAATAATTAAATTAAGTTCATGTTTTTTTTTTGAAATGAGTTCATGTTTAAATGAACTAGGATAAAGTTTAATTTAAAAAGTAATTATATAATTATCTCAAATTAATTAAATATTTATATTGAGAGAGTGGTTTTCAAATTCTCACTCTAAGTAGAGTATAAAGCTAAATAATCCAAACATATAATGTTTTTATTTTTTTCATAAAATATATTTAGCTTGTTTTCAAATAATTTATGTAAAAATTAAGAGATAAAATAACTATGTGTTCTAAATTCACTGATATTTTAATGACAATTTAAAAGTGATAAGATAAAAACACGCGACTCCTTTTTAACCGATTCAACAATAAATTTACAAAAATATTTATTCAAAAACTAAACTATCATTAATTAAACAATTCAAATACCAAATTTATAATTATTCTCTTAAGGAAACAAAATAAAAATAAAAACAAAATCATGTTTACTCATTTGATTTATCATGATTGATTTGATTATTCCTAGTAAAGAACCATCAAAGAAAGAAAGAAATAATACAAAAATAAATAAATAAATAAAGATCCGATCTTTGCCTTTCTTTAATAGTAAAAAAAAAAAAAGGCACTCACACGGTCTCAACTCTGTCATTCATAAATAAAAACCTCAACACATTCTCCACCATCACAAACAAATCCATTAATCTTCTTCTTCTTCCTCAAACTCACTCAAACATTCATTCAACAAAATTATGGACTCAGTAAATTCTTTTAAAGGGTACGGCAAAGTTGACGACATCGAACAGAAAGCATTCACACGAAAAACAAGAAAACGGCTCATCATTCTCTCTGTCTCCTCCATTATTCTCGTGGCTGCAATAATCGGAGCCGTTGTCGGAACAGTAGTACACAAAAGAAACAACAACTCGTCTCCAAACTCAGCTGTCCCAACCGAGTTAACTCCCTCCGCTTCACTCAAAGCAGTGTGCAGTATAACTCAGTACCCCGGTTCTTGTTTTTCCAGCATTTCCAATCTTGAAACTGCTAACACTAGCGACCCAGAAGTTCTTTTTAAACTCTCTTTACATGTTGCTATGAATGAGCTTTCAAAAATTAAAGATTACCCTTCTAAACTTCTTGGGAATACTAATCTTAATCTTGATGCTTCTGTTAGAGCTGCTTTAACTGTTTGTGAATCTGTGTTTGATGATGCTGTTGATATGCTTAATGATTCAATTTCTTCCATGTCTGTTGGTGATGATAGTCAGCAGATTTTGTCTCAGATTAAGATTAATGATATGAAAACCTGGCTTAGTACTACTCTTACTGATCAAGAAACTTGTTTAGATGCATTAATTGAAGTCAATGCCACTGAGAATGTTGCAATTCTTGAGGATGTGAGACTAGCAATGGAGAATTCGACTGAGTTTTCGAGTAATAGTTTAGCTATTGTTACGAAGATTATTAATTTGTTGTCGGATTTTAATATCCCTATTCATAGGAGATTGCTAGGGTTTGAGAGGCCGAACTCGGGTTTTCCGAGTTGGGTTAGTGTGGGAGATAGGCGGCTTCTTCAAGAGGCAAAACCTACTCCGGATGTGACTGTGGCGAAGGATGGAAGTGGGAATTTTACTTCCATTGAAGAGGCAGTGAATGCTGTTCCTAAGAAGAGTGCATCTAGATTTGTCATTTATGTGAAGGAGGGTGTTTATGTTGAAAATATACTCATGGATAAAAATAAGTGGAATGTGATGATATATGGCGACGGAAAGGATAAAACTGTCATTTCTGGTAGCAAGAATTTCGTGGACGGTACTCCGACTTTCTCTACCGCAACTTTTGGTAAGTTGTTCTTCTCTGTTTTTATCGTTAATCGTTTAGTTGTTTCTTGAATTATCATATTCTTGTTTGCAATAGCTTGTTGATTTGTTAACTTTTTAGTTTCTGAATGAGAGAACAAAAAATGACTCTAAATTCGGGTTTAGTGTTGAAATTTTGCTAGATAAGTTTTATATGGTTAAGGGCTTAGATGTTGAAAGGTAGTTTGTTGTTGATAATAATTTAATATTAAAGAAAGTGAAAGGAATTTTAAAGTTTAAGTACATATTAGGTCATTAATTTATCATTGAAAATGACTGCCATGTATAATATATGATAGTTGCAAGTATGCCAATTGTAGTTGCATTAGATTTCTGAAACTGAAAAGATGCAGAAACAAATTTGATGTTAATTCATGTGCCATGTGAAATCCTTGTGATCAGAACGAAAGCAAATTGGTCATGTTCTAATGGCAGAATTAAGGAAGGCACATGGAATTTGTGTGCATACTACCCATGTGAAATACTACTATATCAAACTATCATACTGAATTTCATTTAATAGGATTAGATGATGGTACCCACCATGTGCTTGTCTGTTTTTGCATTCACAAATATCAGTTTCAGTTGTCCCAATTAGTCTCATGTCGTGGCCGGCACAAATGGTATTAAGAAACAGGATATTTAGAGTTAAATTGGCCTTAAAAAATTCTTTTTTGACCTGGTCTATGTTTGGTGTTACCATGTATTATTATCATCAATTTCTTTGTTTTTTGTGGGTGGTCATGTCCCTTATTGAATAAGTATTTGTTTTGGTAGAAACTTGAATCGAAATCGATCCATTGTGAAGTTATAAAGTATGTAGGTTTATCTTTTAGTTTCGGATATTTTGATTCTTGAGAAGCTTGTAAGTTCTGATGCAATTGCTCTTCGGGTTTGAGTGTCTTTGTTTATCAGTTTTGATAAGACTATTGACCTAAATTCTCATCTGAGCTAATGCTCAGATGACAGAACACTAAGGAACTCGTATGCAATTTGTTTTGAAAAACATCGCATCAGTGCATCAAATCCTAAAGTTATTAAAGAAACTCTATGTTGCTCTCATGAAATAGTATTTTATTTTCTACAAGAATATTATAAATATAAATTTTCGGAGTTGGTGCCTTAGATATACACATATTCAAGTTGGCGTCTTAATTTTCCTGCACTTGAATGATATTATTGTCAAGTTCACATTCATATGTTTACTTGAATATCAATACATATATTATATTGTTGAAAATCAATCTTGCATGGAAATTTTCAGAGTCTAAGGTTTCGGATTTTCGCTTTCCGAACACACTTCTAAAACTCCAAAATTCTATTTTTATTATCTATTCTTGAAAAAAAAAAGTATCGTTTTGTTTTTCTGTTTCAACATTTCGGTGCTACATAGCTGAAAATGAATACTAATTATCTGGTTGATGATCTGATCACCAGCTGTTCAGGGCAAGGGGTTTATTGCAAGAGACATAAAGTTCATAAACACAGCAGGACCAGCAAAGCACCAAGCAGTTGCTTTCAGGTCCGGCTCAGACATGTCAGTATACTCGCAGTGTTCATTCGATGCATATCAAGACACTCTCTACGCTCACTCCAACCGACAATTCTACCGCGACTGTGACATTACAGGCACTATCGACTTCATTTTCGGAAACGCTGCAGTCGTATTCCAGAATTGCAACATAATGCCAAGGCAGCCTCTACCAAACCAGTTCAACACCATCACAGCTCAGGGCAAAAAAGACGCTAACCAAAACACTGGCATTTCCATTCAGAAATGCAATTTCCTCGCTCTTGGTGGCAATCTTACAGCCCCCACATATCTCGGAAGGCCCTGGAAAGAATATTCCACTACTGTTATAATGCAGTCCAATATTGCCTCATTTCTGAACCCATTGGGGTGGATGTCATGGGTCAGCGGTGTCGATCCGCCCAGCTCAATATTCTACGGCGAGTATAGTAATACCGGTCCCGGGGCTAATGTTGAGAAAAGGGTTCAATGGAGTGGTTATAAGCCTGTTATGACAGAAGCTGAAGCAGGAAAATTTGCTGTAGGATCTTTTATACAAGGTACTGATTGGCTCCCAGCTACTTCTGTGGCATTTGATTCAAATCTATGATCTAAATTGGTTTGAGATTATGGCTACAAGTGTGAGAAACTTTACAAATTGTGGATGGTTTTTACTAATTTCTTTTGTTTATAGACATTAGAAGATAATTTTTTTGTTTCTACAGTGTTTTGAGTTCGTATTTATAATAATTATGAGTTCTTTTATATTATTGTTTCATCAAAATTACAGCCAAAGAGATGGCTTTTCCCTATGTTCATGGGATAATTTGCTAAAACTAGTTGGTTGTATCTGTTTGACTAATATTATATGATCAAATTTGACTTTTCTTCTTAATACCAACTATCAATTCTATAGATTTGCATTCCCATTCCAAAAAAATAAATGCGTTTCTAGTAATTCAAAAAAATGTTAGAAATTTTTCATTTTATTATAAATCAAATTATGGCTATCTTAATATTAATTTTTTATGAATTATTTTAATATTTTAATATTAATTAATGTATGATACTATGTTATTAACCTTTTTCAAATCCTTTTACTAAAATTAAGACTATTTTTAATTTTTTTTATTTCAACTATGTTGTATGATTCAGAATCTACTCACCGCACTAGCAGAGTCTACTAATTTAATACCAAAGTCTAATCTGCTAAATGAACTAATCACATAGTATGAAGCATGTTTAAAGTAATTGAATAATCCTAATGCTAAACTAAACTTAAAAAATTTGTACAAGTCACCTAGCTGTAGCCTCTACTTCTTCACTTATATTATTATTTTTAAATATAAAATGATTTGACCTTAAAATTTTATTAGTATCCAAATCCAAGTTGATCGAGAACAATAATCAAATATTTTTATCGTTGCTGCATTTTATGAAGAGCAAATTATTATGAAACCCCTCACATTTGACATAATTAACACTTTAGTCCCTCTTGTTTGAAAACTAAATTATATGGCCCCTCATTTTTGCTTCCGTCAACATTTTAGTCCCTCCATCCATTTTTAGTGTTAGTCAATGAAGTCAAAAGACTTATGGGTAAATTAGTTATCAAAATTGAGGGACGAAATCGTTGACAAAAATAAAAGTGAGCGGTGAAATCGTTGAAAAGAACAAAAATGGGGGATCATATAGTTTCGTTAACTTCGTTGACTAACATTCAAAGTGGACAGAAGGACTAAATCGTTGCTAAAAATAAAAGTGAGGAGCTATATAGTTCATTTTTTAAATAAAAGGAACTAAACTGTGAATTATGTCAAATGTGAACGGTGTCATAGTAATTTGCTCTTTTATGAATTACATATACGCGAAAGGTTGTGAAACATTGTGCTTAATTACATTCACCATGATTATGAGCATAAGATTAGTAAAATATAAACTCACCTAAAATAGCCCCTCTTTTTTTTTTATCTTATTGAATACAATTATAACATTTGAAGACTTGGCCTGATGGCCAAGGCCTTCTATATGCATGAGGTCGGGGGTCGAACTCCTAATTTTTCTCGGACCGTAGTTTGTCTGGTTTAAATTCAAAAAATGTATACTAACTTCCGCTAACCCATGTTAACAACTAATTTAAAATAGGTCTATCTCTGATAAAAAAAATACAATTATAAGTGGCATAAATATAGCAACAAAGTAATCAAATGAAACTTATAAATCACACACCAATGAACTGTAGCTCAAATGGTATAAGCACTAGACATCAAACTGCGTTGTGGGTTCGATTCCTCCCACAAGTGCTTTTCCCTCCCCAATTATCAAAAAAAAAAACTTATAAATCACACGACATTCAGATTAATCAAATCACATCCTCAAAATAAGAGTATATGTGAATTTTCATAGCAATGAGATACTGAAATGAGCTATTATTCACAAATTATCATTGTTTGATCTTTAAAAAAAGATTATAATTTTTATATAAATATTTAAAAAATGTAGTGATTATAGAAATGTTAGGATGACATTTGGTCATTTATTCTTATACTAATTTTTGATTCTCTAAAAATTTAATTTACACTCAATTGTTATAATTTAATAGCTCCCTCGGCGGCTAAACAACTTTTTTTAATAGAGACTGTTTTTGCAACAATTATTATTTAATTTTAAAATAACTCATTTGTGTGATTGAAAATTCATCATCCATGTTAATCAATGAAGTTTTTAAGAAAATAAGAGTATTTATTAAGGTTAGTTATATATATAATCACCACCTTTACACTAAATTATAATTCTATCACAATTTTTAAAATCTGTCAATTTCATTTATCTTATTACAAAGGACGAGAAACAGTCTGTGGGCGGCCAGCAAGAGAAAAACAAAACAACTACCTTCAACATTAGCCAAATTAAAGTCTTCTACTTGGAGAAGAAACTTCCTTTTTCTCTTATTTTAATCTTATTTTGTCTCTTTCTTTTAAAAATGTACTAAATTACAGTAACAGACAGATATTTAAGGTGTGGGAAAAAAAAAAGATATTTAAGGTAAAAAAAAGAAACTTCTAATTTAATTTATTTTTCCCTGTCCGACACCTGTAATTTTCCTATATATTTTCACATGTAAAAGGATGCGGAGATTCGTCATTGGCAGAGCTTAAAACTTCCTCAACCGTCCATTTTTACACCCATCTCCATATCAATTATCGAATATCATATTCAGACCTTTGATTTTGTTCTTCTTCTTCTTCAATTCAACTATGGCTCCTCTTTCTCTTGATACTATCAATCCAAAGGTGTGTAATTCCGAACTATAATGGCCAGCAGTTCAGTCCCGACCACTCCATTTATTGAAAAGGGTGTAGCCCGAGTTTGATGTCCGAGACTTAGACCATTGGACCAATCCCCGTGCGGTTTCTTTCTATAGATTGCCACTTAGAAATACCCAATGCACCTTTAGAAATTTATAGAATTTGGTGGTTATTCTGTAGTGTTGTGAATGATCAAGTTGGTTTCTTGAATGTTTTGCAGTTTTTTCCTCTTCTTATTTGTTATTAACTGCTGTGTTTTTTTATGTCTAGGTTCTGGAATGTGAATATGCGGTTCGTGGTGAGATTGTCTCCATTGCACAGGTAATTCATATGTCTGACTGTGTTGTTTTGTATTAGATCAGTGGCTTTGAACTTCAATCTTGTCTGAAGTTTTCTTTTATTTTTGATCTTCTTGTGGTTTTGTATTAAATTTGTATTATAATTGAGTTTGATCAGGGATTTTTTTATGTTGTTGTACAGAGGTTACAAGAAGAAATAAAGGCTAAACCTGGTTCTCATCCATTTGATGAGGTATGTTAATTTATTCTTCAATGCAAGTTTTTGCAGTTTTAGTAAAAATCATCGATGTTTTTCAGTTTAATTATTTAAGATCCTTCTCAGCAACTAGATGTAAAATGAAGTTCCAGTAATTTTAATCTGCAACTTTGTTTATTTGCTAGTTTCCTTTTATTAAAGTTTGATTGAAATCTAATCATGGTGTTTTTTAAAAAGTGCAAAATTATATAACAAATACTTCGATTTTAAACTCTTTTTTTTCGATCATCTTAAAACAGATTCTTTACTGCAATATTGGAAATCCTCAGTCTCTTGGTCAGAAGCCAATAACATTTTTCCGAGAGGTTAGTTTGCTACAGATTCTTTCTGTAAGGTACTCTCCGTTTATATTACAGGAACATTCTGTCTAATGATCTTTTTTCCTCCATAGGTTCTTGCATTATGTGACCATCCTGCTATTTTGGACAAAAGTGAAACACAGGGTCTATTCAGGTACTCTAGTTTGATGAATTTGGTCGGTAAAATTCTCTGTTGGATTAACTTTACTGCAAATTAAGCAGACAACATATTTTGCCTCTTCTATATTTGTCAGCAAATGTTACCAATAAGTGTAAATTGAGACTTAAATTCATTGAAGAATGTTTGCAATTTCTTTCAAAATACATGAATATTAGCAATTTTCACCACTCTAATTGAGCTGGTGAAAATACACTAGCTCTTACGTGCATCATTTACGTTGACTTCTTTTGCTAACTTTTCTATTTGCTGCAGTGCCGATGCTATTGAGCGGGCACGGAAGATTCTTAATCAAATTCCTGGAAGAGCAACTGGTGCTTACAGTCATAGTCAGGTGATAATTACAGCATCAACCTATGCAGTCTCTGAAAATTTTCATTAAATTGTAATAGTCGCTGAAAATGATTCAATTTTCTTCCTGCACCAGGGTATCAAGGGATTACGTGATACAATAGCTGCTGGAATTGAAGCTCGTGATGGTTTTCCAGCTGATCCAAATGATATTTTTTTGACTGATGGCGCAAGTCCAGCAGTAAGATTCAATCAAATACTTATCATCTGAAACTTTAATTACTTAAAATTTCATGCACACGATTTCTATAAATATATGATTATGTGTAAATGCGCCTGAAAACAGATATACATAAATAAAGAATATACAAGCTGATTACTTATGTCTGTCACCAGGTTCATATGATGATGCAATTACTGATTAGATCAGAAAAGGATGGAATTCTTTGTCCCATTCCTCAGTACCCCTTGTACTCTGCATCAATTGCTCTCCATGGTGGCACTCTGGTATGTCAAAATATTTTACACACAAAATTAACTCAAAGCCTAGCTATCCCATGTTGATTGTTAACTGTTTGATTACTTCAAGTGTTATAGTAGCACGAGTCACCATTGACTTGATCCAAGTGTGATATCAAAATTGTGTGAATACCTTTCAAATGATTTTTTGGACGCTGAGGTTTGAAGTAGAGCTCTATGGCTTCCGCAGGTTCCTTACTATCTTGACGAAGCAACTGGGTGGGGACTGGAAGTCTCTGAGCTTAAGAAGCAAGTAGAGGATGCGAAGTCCAAAGGTATCACTGTCAGGGCATTAGTTGTGATCAATCCAGGCAACCCAACTGGACAGGTAACAAGTAATTTGCTTTTATATTGTTATGATGGGGTTAGTCGTCAAATATTTCTTACATAATTTTTGTCGTCAGGTTCTTGCCGAGGACAACCAGCAAACAATAGTAGAGTTTTGCAAGCAAGAAGGTCTTGTTCTTCTGGCAGATGAGGTAAATGTGAACTGTCAGTCAGAATGAAACTTATTGCCTCTTACCACTATGAATCTGGCTTGACATATGATAATATGTGAATGCGATACAGGTTTATCAAGAAAACGTATATGTACCAGAGAAGCAGTTTCACTCATTTAAGAAGGTATCTCGGTCCATGGGGTATGGTGAAGAGGATATATCTTTAGTATCCTTCCAGTCTGTCTCTAAAGGTAATACGGATTATGATGATAAGACATTGTATGCAATTTTCCAAATTTTAGGATAAGGGCTATATGTGTACATTATCTTACAGATATCTATGTTTATATTTTCAGGGTACTATGGAGAATGTGGAAAGAGAGGGGGTTATATGGAGGTCACTGGGTTTTCTCCTGAAATAAGGGAGCAAATATATAAAATGGCATCTGTAAATCTTTGTTCCAACATTTCTGGTCAAATTCTCGCCAGTCTTGTCATGAGTCCACCCAAGGTTATCTTCGTTCTATTTAAAGAGCATATGTAAAACAAAGGTCCAGCCCTCGACTAATGTTCAACGTGTTTGATATATGTATGCAGGTTGGAGATGAATCCTATGAATCATATTCTGCAGAGAAAAATGGAATTCTGTCATCCCTTGCCAGACGTGCAAAGGTCAGTTCAATGTGATCACTTCTTTACGGATTAGAGGTAGCAAATATACATAATTCAATGAGAGAATTATTGTGACTATTGAAATACACAATTCAATTGAGATATTCTGAAGCGTGAGTGTGCAGAATAACATTTCAGAATTGTACAGTTACCGAAAATGAGTTTTATTCTTTGTTGAATCTTTATTTATTAATGGCAGACATTGGAAGATGGATTGAACAATTTGGAGGGGGTGACATGTAACAAGGCAGAGGGAGCAATGTATCTGTTCCCTCGCATCCGTCTGCCTGAAAAGGCAATTAAAGCTGCAGAAGCTGCAAAGAAAGCCCCTGACGCATTCTATTGTCAGCGTCTTCTCAATGCAACCGGAGTTGTCGTCGTTCCTGGTTCTGGCTTTCGACAGGTGAGTGTTAATTTTTCTTTTGTTACATTGGAATGAGTTTTGCTTTCTGGTTCCATTGTGCTTCAATGTATATATACTACGAGGTTAAGGAAATATCAAACACTACCTGCCACATTCTTTCAGCTTATAGGTTTTTGTGTTTGTGATGTGTTTGTGAAGGTTCCGGGCACATGGCATTTTCGGTGCACCATACTGCCTCAAGAGGATAAGATTCCGGCAATTGTATCCCGCCTGTCCGAGTTCCACAAAAGTTTCATGGATGAGTTTCGTGACTGAGGGAATTTCACCTTCTTAATAATTAAGAGAGTTGCATAATATGATGTATTTGAACATGTTAAAAACACTGATGGACAGTGCTTTCGTTCATTTTGTTCCTTTTGCTCAAGAAATAGACATTTTGTTTTCCATTTTATGTAGTCAGACTCATAAGAATGTTAAGAGGTGTAATCTTATAATGAGAGATCTAGAGAGAGTTTGTGTTGCAGAACCCGATTAAAATATATTTTATCTAATTTTTATTATTTTAAATAAAAAAATTGACTTGTTTAAAACATATTTTTAAAGAACTATATAAATAATGATAAATTTGTTAAAATTTATTAATTAAATATAAATTTTTTTACGATTTTATTTGAAGGAAAAGTAAGTTTAGGAGCCAAATTGTTTTGACCTTTTTAAAGTTATATGAAGATTAAAAATTATGACATAATATCATGGAATAAATAGTAATTATTCATAAATTTATTGTGCAAGGTTAATTTGGTTACTTTTATTTTCTTTGTGAATCTATATTTTCTTTAGGGTTTTTTTTTTAAAAAAAGAAAAAATTACAATTACAATTCAGTTTAATTTTTTTTTCTTTAAATTCCACTTTTGTAAAATTGTTTACAAAAATATATTTTTTACTATCATATGATTTTGATAAATTTTTCATAGATTTTTAAAAATGCAAATTTTTGTAGTTTTTTTAATCATTCTCACACAACCAATCCCGGACAAATATAATTGTTGTTAAAATTAATAACTATAAATTATATTATTCATAGTTTATTTTGTCTAATAAGGCAGGAAAATATTCCAACTAATAATAATGTATGAGATTATTTAAAAGCTATCCTAATTTTAAAAAGTAATTACACATTTTTTTATGATTTTCTAATTCACTCGGGATCCACTTTTAATTAATGTCTTGATAAACTACTAAAAAAACACCATTAAAACAAGAGAATATCACAAAAATACCACAAAAATGGCTCAACATTTCATACATTGTCACCTAACTCCATTATTTATCATTCCTACCACAAAAGCACAAAAGTTTACAACAAACACCATTCCATTAAAAAGATGACACATGGCAAACATGACATTATCTTAATAAAAAGGAATAAAAACAGCTAGCACATGTGATTGGCGTGTCAGAGCGCGTCAGCGCGCGTCATAGCGCGTCAGCGCGTCAGAGCGTCAGCCAATAGCACGCAAGCATCAACAAATTATAGACACAGTTTTGTAATATCATCCGATACATCTCCGATACATCTCCGATACATCTCCGATACATCTCCGAGATATCATTGATACATTCTCCAAAAAAATAAAATTGATAGTTTTTTATTTATCTTTTAAAAATATATTTTGATTATATATCGTATTTTATTATTCTTGTATATTTATAAATATAAAAAAATCCACAAAATTATTCAAAGTAATATTTACAAAAATTAGAAAGTTAGTTTAATTAACTACAATAAATAATTATGTATCAATGATGTATCAAACAAATATATGTAAAAAATATATAGTGTGTAAATTTAATAAAAATGTATAAATTTAGAAAATATATATATATCATGTATCTATTTAAATACATTTAAAAATATATCTATCGTGTATAAATTACGTATCAGCGATGTATCTATTAAATACATTTAAAAAAATGTGTCTATCATGTTTATATATATATCTTTTATAGAATTTGACGATGATTTATTTGAATATATCAGATATGTATCCACGCTATAAATAATACTCCAACGATGACAGTCCTTGAAACTATAGAACTTGACAAATCAGAAATGTATCAGCGATGTATTAAATATGTATCATATATGTGTCGGCGATATATTAAATTATATGTTTGATAATTTTTCAATTTTCAACGTAATTTGACAATAGTCTTTTTAAATATGTATACATTATGTATCACATATGTATCTGATATGTACCAAATATTTATCGAATATTTTGTATTTCTACTCATTTTTTCCTTTCTTCCACCTTAGGCTTCCGGTCAAACCATGAAATCAAACCGATCGAATATAAACAAAACAATAAATATAATAATACTAATTAAAATGAAATAATTATTTCATTTTAATTAGTATTATTACATAATGTTTATAAGCTTTTTAAAATATAAAAACGAACCAATCGAATTATGTATCATGTTTAATATGTTTTTTTTATAAATATCACGTATTATTATGTATCGAAAATGTATCACGTATGTATCCGAGATGCATTAAATATATATCGGATATGTATCAAATATTTATCGAATATTTTGCACTTATACTATTTTTTTCCTTTCTTCCACCTTGAGCTTCCAGTCAAATCATGAAAACAAACCGATCAAATATATATAAAAAAGCTTTTTTATATATAAAAACGAATCAATCGAATTAGTCAGTTAATTCAATTAATGTATTAAATATGTATCTATCATGTATAAATTGTGTATTAGAGATGTATTAAAAATATATTCAAATTGCAATTAAATATAGTCGATTAGAAATCAATAAGCACTAGAAAAATTCATTTTAATTAGTATTATTACATATATGTTTATAAGTTTTTCTCAATATAAAAACGAACCAATCGAATTAGTCAGTTAATTCAATTAATGAATCAAATATGTATCTATTATGTATAAATTGTGTATAAAATGTGTATCAAAAATATATTCAAATTACAATTAAATGTGATCGATTAGAATTCAATAAACACTAGAAAATAACCTCAGCATCAATAACATATCCAAAAATGCACTATCTAACATTCAAAGATTAAATATTTATACTCAATTCATTAAAAATAAAATTAGAGATGTATCGAAAATGTACCGCAAATGTATCACAAATGTATCAGAGATGTATCCACTCTATTAACAATTTTCTAACGCCGGTCTTGATTTATAAGATTTTGAAAATAAAATAAAATTGATTCATCTTGCAGAACTATAACAATAGAGGTATTATACTCATTTAACCGAATAAAAATTACAAATAAAAGTAAAATGAATTTAAAAAATAAATTTAATTTTATAACCAATCTAAAGTGAAGAGTAAGTAAAACAAGTAGGGAGCTTCACTGTGACCTTTTTTTCTTGTAAAGTGTCATTTCTTCTATCTTCCGGTATCATTTGAAAAAAAAAAAACAAGTAGCAACAAAATTAGGCCATTGAAATTCATAGGTACACCTACCGAGTTCAAAGTCTAATAGCAAAAGTGCTCTATAATGTTTCAGTAATTTTCACAAACAGGTATTCATTCATCCATACATACCACTAAAGACATTCATTATCCATATATAAAAGACATTGAGTAACCCATCAATTTACTATTAAAAAATGAAAGAGTATTAAAAAAATTCAGATGAATATATAAACATATAAGTGTATAACTTATATTAAAAAAATGAAAGAGTCTCAGGTGCACCTTTTGGTGCAAATTTCATTTGTTCAGAATGACCCGCGCATATTAGAGTAGAAATTTGCTAAAAATAGCATGTGCAGGTGCTAACATAGTGGGGACCTTTTTGGTCTTTTGTTATAATTGTTTTTATTGTAGAGGACACATGCAGTGGACACATGTTGGTTTAAGAGAAAGGTGGTGCTAGTTGAAAACTAATAATGAGAGGTGGTATTTTATGAAATGAAAATTGTAACAAAGTAAATAAATCAATTAATATTGTATTATGTGAAATAGTGAGTCATTATTGTGGTTTTTTTGTTATTTTCTCTTAAAACAAGGCTTAATACATTTGTGTGTCCCTGCACTTTTCTCTTTTTGCACATAAGGTCACTGCACTAAAATATCCCATCATTAAATCCCTGCACTTTAACTTCCATTATCCCAAACTCCCTTTGTTAAGGCGAGTGTTGACGGCGCTAACGCACTTTCAATTTTTTTAACTTTAGATCACTGCACTTTTAATTTTTTAATGTTACGTCCCTGCACTTTTAAATGTAGAGATTGTGTATAAATATATACATTGATTTTTAGTTTAATAAAACTAAAATTAAGTATAAAATATTAAAACTCATATTTTTTTAATGGGTATGAATTTAACATATTTAAATAATAATAATGTCAAAATTTCTATCTTTTAACTATTATTTTATTGAATATTTAAATAATTCTTACTAAATGTTTAATTTATTATTATTCAACTATAAAAAAATATAATTTATTAACTTTTTTCATTATGTTGAAAAATAAAAGTGAATTTAATTTTTATTTTAAAAAGTAAACATTTACTTAGAGAAATAAAACTAATTTTAATATTTATTATTAAATAATTAAAATAATATTTCATCCAGATAAATTTTTATTTTTTTAAATAATACAACAACATTGCACTTAGAGGTGTAAACGGAGTTTTTCTTGTTATATGTCAACTTCGAAGTTGAGTATGTTATATAAGTTTACAAGTTCGAGCTGTCTACTTCCATTTATAGAGGAGACATATCAAGCGGAAGTCTGAATGAATTTCTAATTTCTTAATAATTTTTTATGTCACCTTTAATTTTTTTAAACTAATTTTGAATATTTCTTGAGTAAGGACCTCATCCACAAAACGTACTCTAATATTTAAATCATATTTATTTTGATAAAATGATCGTTAATATAATTTTATTTTTTAATTATTATTATTTAGCTTTAAATAAAAAATAAAATTAATTAATTTTTTATCATGTTAAAAAATAAAAGTGAACTAGATTTTAAAATTTTTTATGTCACCTTTAATTATTCTAATTTTTTATTAATTTTATCTAAGTTGCCTTCAAAGAAATTTAAAATTAATTTTGAAATATTTCGAGTAAGGATCTCATTTACGATATATACTATAATATCTAAATCATATTTTATTTTTATAAAGTGATCGCTAATATAATCTAATAAAAAAATAAAAAAAATATAACATTTTTATTAATTTAATTTATATTCTTATTGTTAATTTAAACATGTTAATTAAATTGCATCAATATCTTATATTATTAATTAAATAAATTATATAATTTTTAAAATTAAGTATTAAAATAGATTTTTATTTTTTATTTTATGAAAACAATTATAGGGACTTCGTTTCTATTAAATCGAAGTACAGGGACCTTATTTGTAGAAATTAAAAATACAGGGACCTAAAATTAAAAGTGCAGGGACCTTATTGTATATATCAAACTACAAAGATGAATTCTAGTCTCATTAACGGCGCGTGTGCTACAAGCGCTAACAGAAGGTTAACAGAGGGACCTCAGGATGAGGAAAGTTAAAGTGCGGGGATTTAATGATAGGTATTTTAGTGCAGGGACCTTATGTGCAAAAAGAGAAAAGTGCAGGGACACGCAGATGTATTAAACCTTAAAACAACATAAAAACATCATGAATTATATCATAAGTACACTACAAAAAATACAGTATAAAAATGTCATAAAATACACCATAAAACACTAAAAAACTCCATAAAAATAGAAAAAAATCAATAATGTCAAATATTCCTTTATTCTTCCTTTTTGACTCATGTTTCGATCGAGATATATCTGTCTTGATCGAAAAAATTAAAAATGTATTTTTAAAATTAAAAAAAGAAGGAAAAAGGGTCATATATATTATATACACCTAACGTTTGAGTTTAGGATTATCTATGCTAAAAGGTGCATATATGCCCTCACGTTTTTAAATGGGCTCATTTAGACCACTAATATTTTCCAAAGAAGGATCATATATGCCCCTCACATACATCAAATACCAAGGATATAGTCACCGACCAGAACGAAAGAGACACTTTCTGATATTCTGTATATCTGACAAGTACACTGACATTTTGCCGCTATAACTTGCCTAAGAATACGGATGAATCAATCTTTTCCCCTAATAACAACCAATAAGTTAAATACCTATAAATACCTACAACACATGTAAGTCAAAGGTTAATACTCTTTTTTCAATACTTAATTATCTCTTTCATTTCTTACTTCTTACTTTCACTAAAACTTACTTAATCGTCGAGAAGGTCTGTCAGAATATCATTTCGGCACCCCTCTAACAATTGTCTCCTTTTGCTTTCAGGTGAGCTACTAGGACTGACTCGTTTAAAGACCCGCCTAGTTTTCCACGAGTTATCAATACCCATTCGGGCTATACTGCCGTTTTGTTATCCTTCCCTAGAAAAAAAATATCCTCAAAAAAATTCTATTCTTTTATCATCATTGTTTTTTTATTCTTCTTGTCTTCTTCTTGTCATCTCTTTCCTTCTTCCTCTCAATTTTTCCCACCTTACTCTGTTTATCGTTCTCCTTTTATTCTCTAATCATGTCGGAAGGTCATGCTAAGGCTATCGCTGATCTCAAGAACTTTCTCTATACTCTTACTGTTGAGGATCTCATTACCATTCGCGAGTTTTATGACATTCTTGAAGATTACTCCATGAATTTTTCCGATGAAGGGGTTTATCCAAATGCTCATCTTCTTGCGAAGCGTTTTTTTTTCTTTCGAGGAGAAATTGTTGACGGGTCTCCGCTTCTTCTATTTATAGCGTCTCTGAAGAAAATTGTCAGATGTTATCCTCTCAAGTGCCCACGTTTTCCACTGTTATTAAACTGTTACTTTGATAAACTGTCAGTACGTGCTAATTTGGAGGTCCTGGACTTCTCGCAAATCGATATCTTGGTTAAATTTTAGATTCTGGGCTAAAATCTTATTGTTTATTTTGGCCCCTTGGGCTATTTTAATTTTGGTTTAAATAAATAGTAATAGATATCAATTCATAGTGGATTTTAAATAGGGATAATATGAAAATGCTAACTTTAAAAAATATTGTTTATTAGAGATAGACAAGAGTTTTGAGACAAAAATAATGAAAGTGGACAGTTCTATTGGGATGGATGGAGTACTTTTTTTAATTCTTGTGTTAAAATCAAATGCGACAAATATTATGGTCCGGAAGGAATATTTATTGATGGATTAATTTTTATAATATCTATGCATGGTTATTTTGTCATTTAGATGAATATTTAATGATTTATTAATATGTGTGTTTTAAATGGACAGTTAAAAGGGAATAGAGAAAATAATTGCTTAAATTCTTTGCTAAAGAAATTTTTAAATTTTAATTTAATAATAAAATGTCAATAACAACTCATAAATTGTTATTTTTACTTTTATACCCTTTATTAATATCATTGACTATTTTACTCTTATATATTTTTAAGATTTCAGTTGTCTGTTTTAATGACTATTTTATCCTTATAAATTTTAATATTTTTGCTTATATTTATTAATTTAGAAAAGGAAAAAAATTATGATTAATATTTATTAAAAAATGGAAGTTTTTTTTTTAAATACAACTTTAAAAATTATTTGCATTAATATGTTTGTTTATTTTAGCCGTTCTTGTTTTTTTTTTTTTGGCAAAAATATGGTTTTTTCATCATCTTTTTCAAAAATGCCCTTTCATTAGATTTTTGTGAACAAAATCTTTTATATTCTAATTTTATCAAGAAAATAAAAAAAACATATATTTGCAAAATTTATATGAAAAGAACATACAATGTAAATTTTTCAAAAAAAGTTTAAATTTTAAAAAATAATTTTATAAAGTAAAATGATTAAATCGTATGTATAGGAGTGGTGTGTAACAAATCAAACCGGTCAATCAATCAAATCGAATGAAACTTATTTTTTTTAAATAAAGAATGAAACATAATCTTTATATTTAAATAACAATAAAAAATAGAATCAAATAAGTCTATAAATAAAATAAGTAAATAAAAAAATAGTAAACTTTATGCACATTTTTTTTGATGTGGATAGTCTTTTGTTTATTAGTCTGTACTAAAGTAGCACTTCACAGGAGCAACACGCATATTTATCTGATTGATAAACTTGTGCCACAAGCTTTTTTTTGTTGGGCTTAACCCCTGAAAAAACCCCACCTTTCAATCCCCCTTCATTTGCACCCTCATCTTTTAAAATCTCCAATTTTATCCAAATTATCACCTTTTATTTTCAATTACACCTTAAAAGTATTAAATTGGGCTTTTGTTACTAAAAAAAAGTTGAAATCGATAATTTATAATTTAATTCATGTTCTAAATAGTCCTTAATGTTTAAATTTTAACAATAAAACCATATTTAATGATTTTTTAATTGATTTATATTTTATATAAAAAAATTAACTTTTAAAATTTTAGGAAATATAGTTTTATTGTTGAAATTTAAACATTGAGAACTATTTAGAATATGATTTAAAATATAAATTCTCGATTTGAACTTTTTTATAGTGAAAAAGAGCTAATTTAATATTTTAGGGTGCAATTAAAAATGAAAGGTCAAAATTTGGGTAAAATTGGAGATTTTGAAAGGTGAGGGTGCAAATGAAAGGGGGTTGAAAGGTGAGTTTTTTTTTTAGAGAATTAGCCTTTTTTGTTTGAATACCTTTATGGTTCTAGCTTTTTAGTGCAACTTCTATACTATATTAATATTACTAATAATATTTTACTTTTAATTATTTTATCAATGGCGGAATCGAGTCAAACCCAAATATTTCATTTTTATAATAAATTTGAATTTGAGCTCTAAAACAATAGAGTTCAATTTAATTTATAGCTGAGTTTTAAAATTTAAAATAGAATAGAATATTAGGAGAGTGCAAACCATTATTCAGTTGGTTTCGGAAGTAAAAATATTAAAATTAATTGTTATTTTTTACAATAAAAGTCGAGCCAAATTTTAGAGATCAAATTAGGTTTACTCGGGTTCTCATCTTTGCTGAAATAGAAGAATGATTGATATTTTAAAAAAATCAAAGGTAAAAAGTAAAAAAAGTGAAAGATATTAATTAAATTTAAAAATCAAATTAAGGTCAAATTGTAATGTATATACACATTTAAACATATAATACAATAGTATTTTGAAAACAATGTTTTTTTAATTGATGATATATCTATATAGTTTGGTATTTTAAAATTAAAAACCGAACGACAATATCAAAAAGCACAGTTAATAAATTAGAGAAGAAAAAAAAGTAAGTTTTCTTAATAAATCCAATCAAGCAAGGGAATTATTGCAGATAACAAAGGGAAATTTAAGTATTTACCTAAAAAATAAAAATATTTGCACTTTTTACCTCAACAAAAAAAAGTTACAAAAAATACTTCACCTTTTTTCCATATTTATGTTTTTACTCTCGAAATTAAAATAATTATAATTTTACTCCATTATCATAAAAGCAGCAGTTATATTATCATCTCGTTATCGTAAAAATTATTTTTCGTACGTTATCATACTATTATCATTAACTCTGTCATACTATTATCGTAACTTATTCTTATAAAAGATACAGTTACATTATCATATCGTTATCACTGCAGTGTTATGATAACGACATGATAATATAGTGATACTGATACGATAACCACACATTGTTTTATCATAATAGTATCATAAATATTATCATAGCATTATCATATAGGTACCATAAATATTATCATTCCAGTATCATATGATAATGTTATGATAACAACATGATAATGTTATGATAGCAATATGATAATCAAACATTATTTTCTGTAAACAATCTTTTTTTTCTGCAATACTATGATAACTACATGATAATACAGTGATACTCATATGATAATCAGAAACTGTTTTTTTATAGAAAAGCATTTTTCTCTGCAAATGTTATGATAATGCAGTGATACTCTTATGATAATCAGATGCTGTTTTTTTCATCATAAAATCGTTTTTATGCAGATTTTAGATCTAAAGTTGAAAAAATTCAAGAGAAATTTATTTAGATCTGAAATTAAAATAAATCGTATTTATTACCACAAATTAAAAAAAATCGTTTAAATTAGATATAAAAAAGCGCGAAACGACGGAGGAACAATGGCGGAGAGCTGACGGAGCGATGACGGAGCAATGGCAGAGAGGCGACAGAGAAGAAGGAAGAAGAAGAAGAAAAAAAAATCAAAAATGGAAGAAAAAAATATCCAGGTCAAAAAAATGGAGAAGAAAAGAGAGAGAGAGAGAGAGAGAGAGAGAGAGAGAGAGAGAGAGAGAGCATGTGAAAGTGACAAGTAGTGGTTGAGAGTAAAAAAAAGACGTTTGGAGTAAAAAATAATAAAAAGTAGGTATTATAATAAATAAAGATATGTCTTGAATTACAAAATAAATGGGTGATGTATTTTCTCTAATATTTCCTTGTTGAGGTAAAATTTATAATTATTTTACAAATTGGGGTATTTTCTCTAATTTTCTCGATAACAAAACAGTTCAGAGATAATCACGAGTCAGAAGTAGAAAATAATTTTAAAATACAATATTTGTAATATGAAAATGGAGGCAAGAAATTGGATGGAGATTTTTTTTTTCAAAAGTAAACTTAATACACTTTTAAAAAAATAATTGAGAATTTGCAACAAAAAAAAGTTATTCCCTAGTCCCGTTTAAAAAGTGATGAATTTATTGCATAAAGATCAATAAAATAAGACAATATTTTATTTTATCATGTCTTCCCCTATTAGTTAGTATAGTTTCGCCTGATAATAAAATAAACGTATTATAAATTGAATTGCATTTAATGTATATTAAAATAATTAAAGGAAAAGAAAATACAATATGATCTTTTTAGATGGAACAAATAAAAATAGAATATGTCCCTTCTTAAACGGGACGGAAGGAGTATAATTTTACGCGCTAAACATCTCCATATATGGCGCCTTTTGTTGTATTAATTTGACAGGAGGGGCATGATTATTGATATTGAATACATTAAGGTCATTTTTGGCCTTGAAAATCCATTTACAAAAAAAAAAAAATTGAAGACACTTTTAGTGTAACTTTTCCCTTATCTCAATTTGCAGTGTCCATTTACATAGCCTTCCCCTTTGTGCCATTTTATTTCGGTTGACTCCGTCTAGTCCGACAACAATTCAGATGACCGTTTTAGGTGATAATTATTAGTTTTGGTCTAATTTTTTATATTTTGTAATTACCATATTTAATTAAACTTTATAGTTGATCCGATAAAAAATTATATTTTATAGTATTGAAATGGTTTAAATTAATCAACCATTCGTCGGTAAATTTATCGACAAATTGACAACGTCTTTGCCGTTAGTAAACAAATTGAAAACGCCTTTTTGTTCGAGGATTTGCCTGACGGTTCTGTCGATAATCCGCCAATAATTGTAAATAAAACTAAGTATATATTATGACAGTTATAAGAGGTTGATATGAATTTACTTTTAATATATTTTTTAGAATTTTATTTACAATTTTCAAGCGATCACCGACGACTCCTCAAACGAAAATGCTTCGGAAACCCGTTGATACAGTTATTGACATCAAAGACGTCAAAAATTGGTCGGTAAATTAGCGACTAATTGACAACGAATAAAACTGCCGGTAATTGGCGAAGGCCATTGAGGAAATGAATTGTCGTATCTAACGATGGATTACCAACGAAAGCCGTTTGTCTAATTTTCTGTCAAAAATCTGTTGGTAAAGATTACCGATGATACTGACAGAAAAATTTCGCCAATAAATAGTTTTTTCTCGTAGTGTAATAATAATATATGAAAAATTCTAAAATTGATATAAAAAAAATGAACTACTATTTCTTTTAATTTGGCAACATCGGACAATATTTTAATAAAAATACCGATGTAAACATATATTACCACCATCCATGCCAAATCTTTTTATCAAAATTTTAGTGTTTTAAAAAAATAATTATTTGTTATATACTGAAATTCTTAGGATGAAATTTTAGTATTTTAGTACAATAGTTGATATTTTTTTTAAGAAAAAAGTAAAGAAAACGAAAGATTGAGGGTCTTTTTAAACCTTTTGGCCAGCACCCTGAGTATAGAAAAAAATGTTCGTACAGGTAGGCGCGCAGTGCAGGAAAGAAATAGAAAACCCAGCAGGTCTTTCCCTACTTTGAATTTTCTTTCATCTTCTTCATTTTCATTCTCTCTGGTGAGTTTTTGTTCTCTATTCTTTCCGAGTTTTAAAATTATTTTCATTCACTGTGATTAATTTATCTAAGCTTCTTATTGCAGGTCCGAGCTTCCTATTCCGTTTCAGATTTCTCATATTAACTCTTTCATTATTTAAGCTTTATAGTATTACATTTTCATTAGTTTTTTTTTGAAAAAGTAATACTTTTCCATTATGATGAGTTTTTTTGTAAAGTTGTATCCTTTTTTCCATGGAGTTTTCCTTCCACTTTGCTTAAAATGGTATGTATGTAGTGTCTAGGGATTAACACTTTCTTAGTGGGAGTTGTTTGCTTTTGTGTGATTAACAAATAATACGATTGGTAAACAGGGACGGACCTAGGAAGAGCGTATGGTGGGCAGTCGCCTACTTTATAATTTTTAATCTCTTAAAAAATATAAATATGTAATTAAAAGTATAGTTTTTACACCTGAAAATTTATTATTTGCCCACCTTATTTTTTTTATTATACCAATCTTTTTTACCTTATAAATTTTTAGTATATTTTACCCCTTTTTCGTTCATCAATCTATGAGATTTAAACGATAGTTTACCTTTTGCTTATTGGATCCTATTGTACAAAAAATAAAATTAAAACCTCACTTTCATGAGATCTAAACGATAGTTTACCATTTATTTTTAAGATATGAAGTGGATTTTCATATAAAAAATAGAAAATGAAAACCTTTTATTAATTAGATCTTGTAAAGAACATAAATTGCAAAACCTTTCGTTCATGGGATCCGAATGATAGTTTATTTACATAAATTGACAATCCTCTATTTATGAGATCTGAATGATGATTTATCTACATAAATTGACAATTTTCCGTTCATGAGATCCTAACGATGATTTATCTACATAAATTAACAATCTTCCTATCATGAGATCCAGATGAAAGTTTATCTTTTGTATAAATTCTGTATGATTTCAATAGTGCCCCTAACATTTCTCTCAAATCTATATAAGCACAAACAATTAACTTCATCAAAATTTAATTGTTTATTGTAAGTGATTTGTCAATTCGTATTTGATGTATATTAAATTTAATAGATAGAAAACTTCTACAAAATTTTATTGTTTAATGTAGTGATTTGTCAATTCGTAACTGATTGATTTTAAATTCAACAAATAAAAAACTTCTGCAATTTTTTTTCTATGGTTTAGGCTTGACTCTTCTCTCTTTAGAAGAAAAAAGAAGACATAAGACGAAAAGTGAGAAAAAAAAATTTAATTTTAAGCTGATATAATTACATTTTAATTTTCACACCACTCTAAAACATAGTTTGCGTGTAGTAAGTACTAGCATATCTTACTCTAGTTGCTTAAGTGAGTAGGGGCAGATTTAGAAAGAGTGTATGGTGGGCAGTCGCCTATCTTATAATTTTAAATCTCTTAAAACATAAATATCTAATTAAAAATATAGTTTTAATACCTTAAAATTTATTAGTTGCCAATCTTAATTTTTTTATTATACCAATTTTTTCTACCTTAGAATTTTTTGATACAGTTCTGCCCACCTTATAAACTATTTTTAGGTCCGCCACTGTTGGTAAATACTTTTATGAGCATTAGTGTTTATGCCTAATTACCATATGCCATGCCCTATACTGGTGTGGACAAAATTGTGGCATTTGATTTTATAGAGTAAATAAATATTATGAACTCTCCTTATTGCGTATAATCTGACAAAGTAATTAGCATGGAAATATTTGAGTAACTGTTATATTTGCATACTTGAACTTCTAAATGCATTTGGAATGAGACAATGCTTTACCCATTTAACTTTTACTATAATATTAGGGTTTATGAATTTGTGGTTGAAACCCTGGGTTTTCAGTATCAAGTTTTTTTTTTGTTGCCTGGTTATTGATTCCTAGCTGGGTATTGAGCCTTTGGTGTAAACCTTAAGTTTGCTTTGTAATAAGTTAAGGGCTTTTTATGCCAAATACGACATTTTGCAGAGTCTTTACTTTTATACAGCCCATTTCATTTTTTAACTTTCTCCACCATTTTATTTTATAATTATAATCTAACATCTTAAAATTATATATCTTATACGATTTTCCCTTTCTGCTCTCAAATTAAGTTATTTTCTCCATATTCTACCATCCTCTGCTCTCTATTCTTTTTCATGGTCGCCGCCCTTCATTAAGTCTCAGTGACGCTCCGCTGCCGCCTTCATCCTCGTTGCGCCGCCGTCGTCGTTGTTTTCGTGTTTTTTTTTTCAGATCTGAATCGGAGTTTATTATCGGAAGGAATAAAAGATATCAGAAGTTTTTAATGATTTTAAAAAGTTTCTTAAAAGCATATTGTAATACCCCGTATTTTTTTTTATGTTTCGCCGTTGGGTTGATTGTTTTGTGCTTCGGTTGTCTCGTATGACTTGTTGAATAAACTCCGGATTTGGTCCTTCATCACTTGTAGGCCTTATTTAAAAATTCAGCATTTGTTGTGTAATAATAATAATAATAATAATAATAATATTAATAATAATAATAATAAAATTCACTTAATTTTATTATTATTATTATTAATATTATTATTATTATTATTATTATTATTACACAACAAATGCTGAATTTTTAAATAAGGCCTACAAGTGATGAAGGACCAAATCCGGAGTTTATTCAACAAGTCATACGAGACAACCGAAGCACAAAACAATCAACCCAACGGCGAAACATAAAAAAAAATACGGGGTATTACATTCTTCCCACCTTAAATAAAATTCGTCCTCGAATTTAAAACAAAAACGACTAACGTAATACACAACATAAAATTACATATCAAGCTGAACAAAACGCACCTAACCATCGTAAAATCTCAAAACAAGTTACCCAAGATAATCAAGGACAACAATGATAACAAAACTGCATAACGAACTCTGTCTCTTAAGAACATCTCTCAACCAATTAATTAATAAAACCAAAACCATACAACAGTTAAGCCCTATTGAGTTCCATTTGAAAACATAATCCAGAAACTTTTTCAAACCATTAGGTAAGACAACTTAAAAGAAAACACAATGGTACTTAGCTGAGTCAACCAAGACTTACAAGCTTATATCACGTATCGGCGACCCAAGTCTAACCCGAACCAAAGAAACCCTTGATAAACCAATGTTTAAAATCCGAAAATTCGTTTGATAAAAACAACATGAAGTTTGAAAAGAAACGGAACTTAACATTACTTAACTAGTCGATGATTAACATCACGTACCCAGAGTGTTGGGTAAAATCTAAGATAACAAACATGTTAGAAATGGCATCACAAGCCACAACATAGGAATTTCGTGCTTAACGACCTACGTACTTGCGTAAGCAAAACTCAACAGGTTGTTCCTCAAACAATAACTCGATACCAGAACTCATACACTAAACAATTTCATATGATCACAAAAAGTATCAACACTAATTTTCACTTGACATAAATGATAACGCCATATGTAGGTGAAATCAAACGAGGGAAAACAAACTCTCCCACTAAAATTTTGACTGAAAAACTTAAGATAATCTAGAACGAAACCTCGAATCTCTTGCAATGATAACTCAAAAAAACATTTCCACTCGGAAAGGTCAACACAAGATGAAACACGCCGGAAACATATGGGGTATTACCTTATGAAAATTTCGACCTCAAATTTTAAATCTGAAACTGATTCACAATTTAAACGGTCACAACACACATATGCAAAAAAAAATTAATTCTAAAAACTTGGTGCTTCAACGATTACTTGATCAACATGATGTGAATAATCAAGAATATCCAACTGAGAGCCACAATTACTCTTTACAGGAGTGGTTTCCAAACCAGCTCGAATCCTAACGATTAACAAATCCTCAATATCAAAGTGCAAGAACACGCCCTAAGCTCGAGCAATGGTTCTTACAATTCCAAACTCTATCGTCTCAAACAGGAAAACTGAAAACACAATCTGATATCATCTTGTGTTCTACAACACTCCTTCCCTTCCACTAATAGCAAGCTCTACATCAAAATAGACGATAACATTACTCAATAAACAACTAGATAATATTTCGGCCAAAACAATAACTACTAGAATCATTCGGTCTAACGATTAACACCAAATTCAATAATACCATTAACTTCGTGAATCATAAAACTAATAAACTCTTACCGTCATTCAAAAGAAAATGTGAACTATCTCACGAGAAAAAAATCTCCAGATTAGCAACAAAATCTCAATCCTAATTATTTCTCAAATCATTCAAAAAGAAATAGGTCGTAATACTCTAAGGTGACTAATCATCAACTTACATACTAACTATGTTTCACAGACTTAACTTTATTCCACACAAAAGATTCAATATCCGAACAAAACAATATCAAAACTCTCAACAATTAAACCATTAATCTACAGTGTCGACCAACCAATTTTGTTGTCGAAACTCACCAACACGATCATCGATTTTTCAAATCAACTAGCCCATATATAACTAAATTTAATTTCTCCAAATGATTCCATTAATTGACTACAACCTCGTATACAACAAAAAGTCACCACGACCAATTTACCCCGACCGGATTGTTAGTTATGCTCAAAACCAAACTTATGGAAGTATAAAATTTTATAATACGCAGAACATTTTATATTCATAATTTTCACATCTTTTTTTTATTTAAAAGACTTAACATTTTACACTTCCTTTTATATATCAAAATTGAAGTACCTTTACCATTGGAAAACCATCAGTTTTGTAAATCCCTGAAATTTTTAAAATATTTGCATTTTTAAATTCGCAGATTTCCCTTACTTTTTAATAAGTTTGCAAATTTATGACCACAATTCGACTGACAAAACTTATGTTATCTTTAAATCAAACTTGCTAAAATTATTATCCTTTTTCGTAAAAATCAAACCATGGAAAAATCCACCGTATTCAAAATACACATTGAAGTTTTAAAACATCCAAAATTTAAGTCGCTCTCAAATAAAAATACGGTTTGAAGAAATCATTCAACCGAAAAATTTATTATTCCCCTCTTTAAATAAAATTTGATAAAATTCTTATCTTTTCATCAGGACGTAAAAATATAGCAATGCAAACCTCTTTGTTTACGAAAACACAAACATTTAAATAAAAAAAATCGAATCTATATAAACAACTTACTTTAAAATTCCAGCGTAAAAACATAATGGAGGATAACCAAATCCCTTAATCTAACAATCCTCAAATCAAAATCGTAAATTTCTAAGAAAGTTTTCTAATCTACATATAACTATATACCGCACTTAGCATAACTAAATTCTCGAACGCAACTTTAAAATATTCCTCCAATTCCATATTTACAATCTATAAAATCATACGATACCACCAAAACAATTCAAAACGATATCTCCACTAATACTCATAAGTATAAATTAATATCCAATAAAACTCTAAATAAACTGAAACTTAATTCAGAAAAAACAACACATCTATTTATACAAAACTTACCACCAGTTCCCGCCTCGCATCGTCCAATTTTGACGAAAAACACTAGAGTATTAATACACTGGTCTATCTTCTCAAGTTAGAATTTCCAATATCCTTTTAAGGATAATTAGAGACTATCATCCATTCCAAGGGAATACTTCCCTCATCTTTCTCGATATCGAAACTCAAAGATTTCGATCCATAAAAACCATATAGCAAGCCCAGCTTAACCCAAAGATGAAACTAGATCAAAACAGGGTCTAAATAAAAGTCCGTCTCACAATCAAATCAAACATTAAGATAAGCCAAAAGAACGTATGAAGTTAATTTGTCTCATGTGCTATTCTGCACGTAAGGTCACAACAAAACAATCAACGTATTCTGACCAAACTTGCGAGATACACACCGCAAATTAAAACAAAATAAAAATTACGAATTCTATAAACCATAAACCATGTAAGCATGTCATTGAACACAATTAACTCAAACATACTTAAAAGACAAAACAAAGACACAATACAACAAGCTCGAATTTTCGTACCAAATCAACTTGTAATAAATCATCTTTCAAGAGTACGCTTCAAAATTCAATTTTAAATTTAAAGTCAACCACAAAACATCCAAATTTGTTGAGTCCCATGGTTAAAAAAAAAATTCCAGAAAAATATCTTCTTATAATTTCATTGCTTAAAATAATTTCCAATGTATCTCAATTTATAGAGCCATCGAGTTAGCCGAGTCATTACAACTACCAAGCTCAACTGCAAAATATGGGTGATCCAAGTAGAACCCAAAACAACCGTTTATAAAAACGATTTAAAAATATTTGTAAATCTGAAAAATATTTAAATAAAATTTTCATCCTTTCAAAATTATGAGCTCAACGAAACCCAACCGCTAAACAACAATTAAAAAATTCAAGTGAGAAATCTTTGATCTCAAACAGCCATATTGTAAATCTCATAAATTCAAAATACAAGAAAATCCTTTTCACTGGCAACTTAGCTAAAATCAAACTTTTAAAGAATTAAAAACCAAACTTCTCTTCGAATTCTGTGTCAAAACACAAATTGTATAAAACAATTTCTTCAATGAAACTCTTAAAACAACATATGGTCAAACAATGTATGACCACAAAACACGTTTTAAAGTTTAACCCAAAATTTCTTTACTAGAAAAACAAGGCTAAAACCCATCATACGATCATATCTAAAATCAACAATCAAGGCCAAAGCCAAGATGTACTTTATAAATAAGACAAAAACAATCCAACGCATCATGTAAAATAACAGTAACCATACCATATACTCAAAATCGTTTCAAGCATAAACGCAAAAATTTATCAAACAATGTCATACCCAAGTATGAATTTAGGAAAATTACCAACATAAGATTTCCCAAGAAATTAGAAGCAACTAAAATCACTCAAGTGAGATTGCATAAAAATTATAAGGTATTAGCATCAAATCAAGACATCAAACTGGCTGACTCGACACATTTCTATTGGTGTAGGCAGAAAAATTTAAAATCAAAAGATGACGTTTCAAAGACAAGACATGAAACCTATATCCGCAGTAGTTCCTAAGATACAATAATCCTTAACAGAGTAAACACATAGCATGCAAATGGCCTTGATTTGAAACCACAAAACATCCAAATTTGTTGAGTCCCATGGTTAAAAAAAAAATTCCAGAAAAATATCTTCTTATAATTTCATTGCTTAAAATAATTTCCAATGTATCTCAATTTATAGAGCCATCGAGTTAGCCGAGTCATTACAACTACCAAGCTCAACTGCAAAATATGGGTGATCCAAGTAGAACCCAAAACAACCGTTTATAAAAACGATTTAAAAATATTTGTAAATCTGAAAAATATTTAAACATAAATTTTGTCTAATGAAATATGTACAGTTATAATTTTGCCCAAATAAAAGAGAAGAAAGGCTAGCTTAATTGTTTTCTAAGTCAAATATCAAATAAATAAGAGAAGCTTTGAAAACCGTGCCATGTAAAGGAAATTGAAAACAAAGGTAATTACACTCACAAAATCAAACGTGTAAGTATCCCAATTAAAAAATGTAGATTCATTATTTGCCCAAATGAAAATATAAAACTCAGAAAAATTGGTGAGAAGGATAATACCTCTTAATGAAGAAACGGTTTTGACAAACACCGATGAGATTTTATGTTCGTTTCTTTCTTTTTTTCTTCTTTCCGTATTATTATTTTTGTTTAGATAAAAATAGTTAAGAGTCCTTTATATAGACTTAGCTAGATTAGGGTTTATTTAAAAGGATAGATGAAATTCCATCTTTAGCCCTTATCCTTTTTTATTATTCTTAATTCACTTAATTTTAGCCCTTCTCTTATTTATTTGATATTTGACTTAGAAAACAATTAAGCTAGCCTTTCTTCTCTTTTATTTGGGCAAAATTATAACTGTACATATTTCATTAGACAAAATTTTAGCCTTTTTCTTTTTTTGATTTTCGTACTGTACTTTTGTTATTTTAAAAGTAATAATAATAAAAATAAATTTAGTCCTTTTATAAATTGATTTCCGGCGCTATGTATATTTTTAGTTATATTTATACTTCAAAGTTTTATTTGATTCAATTTTGTTCAAGTTGCTTATGGTTTTGGGTTTTGTTATGAATTAAATATGAGTTTTAATGTTTGCTGTAACTTGGAAATTGATTTGGCAATTCTTGCAAGTTTGCCGTGTATTCAGAACAGAAACTTGATTGGCTGTTTGAATTGGGAAGGTGGCTTAATGGCCACATTAATTCCCATAATGTTTGATTTAAATCAATTAAGTTCCTAAAGTTGATGTTATCTATTGTAATCGGTTTGTTAATAATTTTTGTATTGTTCGATTTTAAATTGACAACTTAAAAGCGATCATTATTTTATAATCTAAATTTATATAATTACTCGGGTAATTATATTTAATTTTGATTGTTTGTCAATTTGGCAAATTTACGGTTTAATCCCTAAAGTTTCTAAAAGCATATTCAAGTTAGTTTTACCTATTAAACTTGTTTTAAATATTAACTTGAACCCATTGATTTTAAATAGACAATTTGAACACGTTAAATATTTAATTTTAATTTTAATTGAAATGTCAATTTGGCTAATTTACAATTTAGCCCCTAAAAGTTTCTAAAAGCTTATTTAAGTTATGTTTTATCTTTTGGGACTTCTAATTTATTTTTAATTAGTAAATTAAGAATGGGAAATTTATTGGATTTTATAATTGACTAAAGTACCATTTAGCCCTTAGTGGCTAAAGTACAGTTTAGTCCCTATTTAGCTAAAGTACAATTTAGTCCCTAAACTTTTATGACTTATCTAATTAAGTTTTTGGGTTGTAACTTGGGTTACTTGAACTATAAGATATTAAATTCTATTTTAATATAGATAATGGTTTTATCAAGTATTTTTAATTTATAAACTCGGGTTTATAAAATTTATAAGTTTTGTTTGGGTTAGACTGTGGTCGCCCAATAAGTGGGAAGAAGCTTGGTAGTTTTAATAACTCGGCTGACTCACTAATATGGATTTTAACTCGGATTTATTTAAATTAATTTATGTACCATTTTAAATGTGATTATATGATTTGTACCTTATAACTTGGGTTATATTTTGAATGCATTTAAAATAAGTGTGTTAGTAAATATGACTTGGTTTTGTGTTGTACTGGTCCTATGTGGTGTCTAGTACTCTTTAGAGTTAGGGCCTGATTTTAATTATGATTTTAATATTTTATTTAGACCCGTCGACTGTTCGTACTTCAGAGGCGAACCAGAGTTAGATTGCTTGTCAGGATCACGTGGATTTAGCAAGCAGTGAGTTTATATCTCTATTTACCTCTTTATTAAGCAAACGTATTATTTTGTATATATATGTATAAGCAGCTTTTGAACTGTTTTCGGCATTGTGGATTTGATTTGGAACGTGCTACTCGATGGGCATCATCGGGACTGCGTGCGCACCGGTAATGATTATGGTATTGAGTTAGGTTTGAGATACGTCTCACCTTAGTGAGGGCACCGGTGGAAGATACGTCTCCTGAGCTCACTATTTATTAAGTGATAGTCGGGGATCGGTTATTGAGATACGTCTCACCGACACGACAATGGATTTAGAATTGTGGTTTAGGGTTTCATTGATAATCCATAATGAAAATGTTTATTTAAACGTTTTTAAAGGTTTTCAACTTAATAAATGTAAATGGTTATATAAACTCTACTCAGTAAATCTGACCCCGTTGTTTTCCCAAATTTTCCAGGTTTATGATTTGAGCGTTGGTCGATCTCCGTTTCTTCATTCTCAGAGGTTTTATTTTATTTTCAGAATAAAAGAGTCGAACTGTTTCAAACTCTTAGACCGCAGTAATAGTATCAGTTATTCATGTCTTAGTCTTTTATTTATATTTTTGACTATTGTTGTTGGATTTGTCCAACTATTACTTTATCGATTTTGGCATGATTACAATGTTTATGGTATTTATATTATATTGCCATACTGTTGGAGATTTTTCTGAGATAAGCGTAATTTAAATATATATTGCTTTATGTACTACTAGACTAGGCTGAAGTCTCGGTTGCCCCCGAGCATGTGGTTTTATGCAGGTACATTGTTTAAATGTTATAAATTGATTATCCGCAAGGCTAGCTACGGGTTTTGGTACAACCATACCCATACCCTAGCGCCGGTCGCGATTCATGAAAATGGGTCGTGACACATATGATCGGATTTTGAAACAAAAAGATTTATTGTTCTTCTTCTTCTTATTTTTTATTTTCAGATCAAGAAATTTTGTTGTTAACTGTTTTTAAGTAATATTAATTTTTTACTATTTAACATATATAAATATTATCTTTAAGGAATGCAATATTAAATATAAAATAATTTTATGATTTTATGGATGAAAATCTGTTATTTCTGCAGTTTTACTGTATTTGTTTGTATTTCTGTGTTTTTTTATTCTGCATCACGATTTGTTGATGATGGTTGATTGATTTATTATAATGTTTTAGTGTTGTTGATTTTATGTTGATTCTATGTTGATATTCTTTTGATTTTAACATTGACAAATAAGATAACGATGTCCGTGAAATAAACTAAAAAAATAAAAATTTAACTGAGACTACATAATGATATGTTAGTATTGGAAAATAATATAAATAAAGATGTTGAATTATTGTAATGTTACAGTGTTGATATTGTGTTGATTTTCGGTTGATATTTCGTTGATTTTAGCATTGCTGTAGACAATAATGATGTTGAATTAGTATAACGTTACAATGTTGATCTTGTGTTGATCTTGTGTTGATATTATGTTGATATTTAGTTGATTTAACGTTAACAAAAAATATCAACATTACAATAATTTAGCAATCGATCGATAATTAAGGTGTCATTTTTTTTGTTCAATTTAATTTTTATTTTTTTAGTTTATTTCATGTACAATATCTTTGTTTTCCGCCAATGTTAAAATCAATCAGATATCAACACAAAATTAAAATAATACCAACATAAAATCAACACTATAATATTATAATAATTCAACATCATTATTTATATTTTTCACCAATGCTAAAATCAACAATGTAATATTATAATAACAATTTATATTTTTCAATTTCAATTTCATTTTTATTTTATTTTTGTTTATTTCACGGATAATATTATCTTATTCGGTAATATTAAAATAAAAAAAAATTCAATTGATTATCAACACAATATCAACATATTATCAACATAAAATCAACAATATCGTAACATTAAATAATTCAGCAATCACACCATCATCAAAAATCGTACTACAGAATAAAAAAACGTAAAACTACAACCAAACACAGAAAAAAATGCAAAAATAACCGAATTTTAATCTATAAAATCATAAAAATATTTTATATAACATGGAAAAATAATCTTTATACATGTTTAATAATGGAGAATTACTGTTATATAAAAAGAGTAAATAAAAAAGGAAATATAGATCTGAAAAGAAGAATAAGAAGAACAATTAATTTTAGATCTGAAATCAAAATAGAACACGCTTACAAGAAACAATGCAAGAACAACAACAAAAGCCATTTTACAATATAAAAAACAATGTTTTTCCTCGCTGGAATCCTATGCAGATCTTCAGCTCCAACAATGGCGAAAAGAAAAAAAAATACTGACGAAGCTTGTAGCAATTTTGGACGGCGACGTTGAGAAGGATGAATGAAAATGACAGATCTGAAAGAGTTGGAGGAATTTGTAAGATCTGAGAGAGATTAGAAAAATAAGCTGAGAGAGATGAGAGAAATGATGATGATGATGAGAGAGAAAATAATTTTGTTTATGAGGGTTGCTTTGAAAGGAAGGGTATATATATGTTCGTATAAAAGTTATAATTTACTGCGTGTATGGTAGTTTTGATGATGAAAACATGTGTCTGTATAAAAGTAATAATATCATAAATGTTGGTTGTTTATGAAAAAAGCTCATAAGTTAAGTGCCATTTTATTTTGGCCAAATCTTGTAAAAAGGTCATACCTTTCACAAAAGTTCAAATCTTTCAATTTTGTCGATTTTGGCAGAAACGGATTATTTTGTCTCAGTTTTATCCAAACTCCAATTGCCAATCAATTTGGCTGATGTGGCGTCTATGTGGTGTACCACACAATTTTCCACCGTGTCAATTATCAGGTTAAAAGTGCATTTAAATTCTTAATGTTTAAAAAATTACCAATTTTATATTTATAAATTTTTTTCACATATTTTACCCAATTGAATACCACCTGCACCGTTTTCGGCCTCCTCTCCCGTTTTCCGATCGATCCACCACTGTTGTCGGAATTTTTTTTCCAGTCAAACTAATTTAAATTACTAAAATTTTATGTGCCAATTTAAAAAAAAAAATTAAAAAAACTTAATTTTTTTTTCCGAAAAAGGAGGAGCAGCTACTCCTCCTCCTTTTTCGAAAAAAAAATTAAATTTTTTTAATTTTTTTTAAAAAATTGGCACATAAAATTTTAGTATTTTAAATTAGTTTGGTTGAAAAAAAATCCGACAACGACGGTGGATCGGTCGGAAAGAATAGGACGGTTGAAAAACGGGAGAGGAGGCCGAAAGCGGTGCCGGTGGTACTTAATTGAATAAAATATGTTAAAAAATTATAAGTATAAAATTAGTAATTTCTTTCAATAATAAAAAATTAAATGAACCTTTAACCTGATAATTGCCACATTGACATATTGTATGGCACGCCACGTAGACACCACATCAACAAAATTGATTGGTAATTGGAGGTTGGACAAAATTGAAACAAAATAATTCGTTTCTGGCTAAAATCGACAAAATTGAAAGTTTTGGACTTTTATGGAACTTTTGTAAAAGATTTAGTTTTTTTACAGCATTTGGCCTTTTATTTTCAATCTTTTTTTTATTGGTTGTTTGTTTGCTTTGATATATTTGTGGACTTATAATAGTGCCCTATTTGCGTTTGTAATCTTGTCTCAAATCTGTTTGGATAAAAAGAAGTTAATAATTTGTGCTATAGTATTTGTGATAGATGGCTTTTCCCTATGTTCATGGGATAATTTGTTAAAGCTAGTTTGTTGTATCTGTTTAACTAATATTATATGATCAAATTTGACTTTTCTTCTTAATACCAACTATCAATTCTATAGATTTGCATTCCCATTCCAAAAAACTAAATGCATTTCTTGTAATTCAAAAAAATGTTAGAAATTTTTCATTTTATTATAAATGAAATTATGGCTATTTTGATAGTATTAATCAATGAATGATATTATGTTATTAACCTTTTTCAAATCATTTTACTAAAATTAAAACTATTTTTTTATTTTTTTTATTTCAACTAAGTTGTATGAATCAGAATCTACTCACCGCATTAGTAGAGTCTACTAATTTAGTACAAAAGTCTAATCTGCTAAATGAATTAATCACATAGTATGAAGCATGTTTAAAGTAATTGAATAATCCTAATGCTAAACTAAATTTAAAAAATTTGTACAAGTCACCTAGCGTAGTGCAGTGCAGGAAAGAAATAGAAAACCCAGCAGGTGTTCCCCTACTTTGAGTTTTCTTTCATCTTCTCCATTTCATTCCCTCTGGTGAGTTTTTGTTCTCCATTCTTTCTGAGTTTTAAAATTATTTTCATTCACTGTGATTAACTTATCTAAGCTTCTTATTGCAAGTCCGAGCTTCCTATTCCGTTTCAGATTTCCCTTTTTCAGATTTCCCATGTTAACTCTTTCATTATTTAAGCTTTATAGTATTACATTTTCATTAGTTTTTTTTTAAAAAATGTAATACTTTTCCATTATGATGAGTTTTTTTTGTAAAGTTGTATCCTTTTTCCATGGAGTTTTCCTTCCACTTTGCTTAAAATGGTATGTATGTAGTGTCTATGGATTACGACTTTCTTGGCGGGAGTTGTTTGCTTTTGTGTGATTAACAAATAATACGATTGGTAAACAGAGGCGGACCTAGGAAGAGCGTATGGTGCAGTCGCCCACCTTATAATTATTAATCTCTTAAAAAATATAAATATGTAATTAAAAGTATAGTTTTTACACTTGAAAATTTATTGTTTGCCCACCTTATTTTTAATCCCTCCACTTTTCCTGTCAATAATCAAAGATATACAATTTAATGATCACACAACAAATATTTTATGGATCATGTTTTTCATTTTTTTTTAGAATTATATATTTTTTAAATTATTTTTCACTCTTACAAGTGCGTGTTAGGACGTTACCTTAGGAACTGTTCTTGAGTGCTCTGCCAGCATCGCAGATGGGTGACCTCTCTTCGAACTTTCCTACCAATTTCTGCTTAACAATTTTGGGAAAAGATCGGATAGGATGATAACCACCTATAAAAGAGTAACATGATGGCTTCAGAAGACTGGAATATATCTCGAGTCGAAATGCAAATTTAAGAGTGTTCAAGTTGACTTATGAAATTTTTGCTATCTGTTTTTGACCTTCTATTACGCTTTTGTTATACTGTTAACACTAATATATCAAATTTAAATTTTAGACTATCAGGCCTACGGTTATTGCTAATGACTTACTTGAGATGAGTCTCGTTATTGAACGTGAACTCTTAGCCCAAGTCAGCATTGGTCCGGTCATTAGAATTATCAAATCTTGTCCCGCACTCGACAATTTGAGAGGACAAGTCAGATATTTTACACTACAACTTATATAGTATTTATAGGTGTTTTTATGGGTTTTAGCAGCATTTTTAAGTGGGTTTTTTAGATAAATACCAAAAAAAGATAAAATATTCTCAAGAATACTACCTCAATGTTTTTTTTTGAAAAATACAATCTGTATTTATTTTTTGAAAAATAACTTTTGTTATTCTCAAAAATATCTTTTTTAATCTCAGGAATACGATTTTGGTAATCCAACGGTATACTAACACCGTTGGTTAACCAACATATAAAACTATTACAAATTCAAACTTCCATCTTTATTAAACTAGTTGAAAATTCTATTACAAATCCCTCCGCCTTCATCACCGCAAGAATAATCGTCAAATAAAACCTAAATCGTCTTTTTAAAATTAAAATTATTGATTAACCATTTGTTAACCAACAAGGTACTAAAAACAAGGTCATTGGTGTACTATTAGTACACCATTGGTTAACTAGCAACAAACATAAAATTCAGCAACTATTTACTAACGATTTTATTAACGATATATTCAAAATAAAAATTACAGGTTATCTAACAGTTTACCCAATATTAACCATTGGTTATCCAACATCCAAAAATATTATAATTCTCACAAGCATTTCTTCAAACACCTAGAGTGCAACATATTGTGCAACACAAAAAAATCGAACCACAAATATAAAATTCAACAACTGTTTACTAACGATTTTATTAATGATATATTCAAAACAAAAATTACAGGTTATCTAACGGTTTACCCAATGTTAACCATTGGTTACCCAACACCCAAAAAATATTACAATTCTCATAAGCATTTCTTCAAACACTTAGAGTGCAACATGCTGTGCAACACAAAAAAATCGAACCACCATTCATCAACAACATCGTTCACAAAAGAAAAATAAAAAAATGGATTAAACAACACACAAAATGTGATTAACCCAAAATATTCACATTAACAAAGGATTAGACTGAAATCAAACTTCGGATCCGCCCATGAACCCTAATTTCCTTCACCATTTTTAATGATTCTGCTGTGGAAAAAACATTTGTAATTTTCTGGAAACGTAGGCAATCTCTTCACGAACGGCGATGGCAGCAGACTTACGACGGCGCCGATGGTTTGGTGACGATTGTTTAAGAGGGAGAACGCGACATTCAAGGTGGTTGCTTCTGTGGTTGCCGCTTGACTGCTCCAATGATGGCGGAGGGCTGCCGTAGGAGGCGGACTTACAACGATTTCTGCTCTGTCAGCGATGTATGGCGGCACGGCACTGGTCTTTCTCTTCAGCTGATCCGAGGAAGAAGAAAAAATGGAGAATACTGCTAAGATCGTATTTGTCTAATTTAAAAAGCATAAAAATCAAAAAAAAAAAGAAGGAAATGTAATTTTCTAAAATGAAACTAAGCAGCGTATTTGTCTAATTATTTTGGGTTAAGCCCGTGTTTTGTCTAATTAAGTCTTTTTAAGTGCAGCTATTTTTTACCGGCATTTAAATTCCAATATATGATATGATAATTTTATGAATATGATACTTGCAATTTGCGTGAAACAAAAAAGTTCATTTTTACATATAGTTTTTAGAAAGATGTATGATATGGTAATCTTATGTGTTTTTTGTTATTAACATATTATTAGAATCTATATTTTATAAAATTTCAGTATAAGTAACTAAAGAATAGTTCTAACTGCTTCACATCTTCCAATTTTATGACATTAACATCTTGTGTTTGTCCATTGGTAAATGTTTTTTTATTTTTCCAGTTACCATGCCTCAAAAGAGAAAAGGAAAAGCTAAAGGAAAAGGGAAAATAACATGACCTACCTGGACAGGCGACTTGCCTCCCGGTATCCCTGACTTTGTCGATTGGAGTGCTTTTATACTCGCTGCGATCATTCTTCAACCTCTTAGTATGCTTTACTTTAAATGTTGTAGCAACATTCAATTAAGTGTGAGTATAGATATTTTTAAATGTCGGTATAGATTAAGTGCTGAAATGATATTTATTAACAGAATTTGTAATTGTCATTAAAACATGAACATGGACATTCATTATAATTTACAATTTGATATTCAAAATCCTTTAAAACATAAATATAGTCATTTCTTAATTATTTTAATTATGCCATTACGACCACCGCAAGAATAATTCTAAATCTCTTAATCTATACGAGAACTTCAAGTTTCCGTAATCAACATATTATTAAATAACCCTAGTTGTATTAGTTACTTGTCACAACTCACAAGGACTTAATTGAAACTACAATAAGCAAATAGCTAAGAAAACATAACATTATTAAACATACATATCCACTCTTACTCAACCTAAAGTTAAATAAACATAACAGTCATTTTTTGGCATTAAACTCATAAAAAGTCAGATGCAAGGATGATAGAGGTAAAGAAAGGGTGGGGCAAGCTAGGAGGCCGCCCCACTCCTTTGGTGAAAACCTTTAGACTTATTTCTCAAACCACTGTCACCCTTTCAATGCAAAAAAAAAATTATCCAAATTCAAACAAATTATACATGAAAATCAAAATATGTGTTTTGATTGCAAAATAACCATATGCATTTTCATTATCTTCCGTGTAATTTTCAGCATCAAATAGGTCTTCTGCTACCCGTGGGATGCTCACTAAAAAAACAATCTTGCATCTTCAGAGTCGAAATGAAGATTTCAAGGTACTATTTTTTTAATTATGAGTTATTTTTTTTAAAAAAAGTTAATTATATTGATTATTTTTTATTTTGTTCATATCATTCTCTCGGCCCGTCGTCTGAGTCCTCAGCTATCAATAGACTAAGTTTTAATTTTGTATAAAAATATTTGAGATTCATTTTATTTAATTTACGTTTTTTTTATTTTGTACATGTTCATTAATATTCTTTTTCAAAAGTTGGTTATAAAAGTTTCCAAAGACATAATATTTTATGGCCCCTATGATACTTGAAAAACACCAATAGCAAAATTTATTCCGAACTTATTAATGCTAAGATAGAGGTATTTACTTTTTAAATATTAAAATCATTCTTTTAAGTAATTACATATTTGCATTTCTAATTTCACTTTTTATTAACAGGTAATTGACAGATCGTCATTCCTTGTCTTCTTATCAGTCATGTTGAGAAGGCGGTGGGAGATTGATTTATGGAGGCGAGTAAAGATTACGAGAAATGTGATATTTTAAATTTATATAAATAGATAATAATATTATTATAGTATGTGTTAATGTTGATATGTTATAAATTTTAATTACCGTAATGTATACATGCTAAATTTTTCTTTTAATTATCATTTTCAGGAGAGCAGAGCCATATTCATATGATTATTTTTTACGAGCTTAATTCTATTGTAATTGGAAAAATTATTATTAATTAAGTATTTGCACTTATATAATTTTAAGAAGTATAAATATATGAAATATTCGTAAAAATTGTGTAATATGTTATTTTTAAGGAAAAGAAACCATAGTTAGTCACCTAGTAATCATGATAATTCTTTATTTGTTTGTTTTACAATTGAAATAGCTTATTATGTGGTTTGAGATGTTAAAATAATAAAATATTATTATAAATTAATGATATAAAAGGGTGAACAATATCATTCTGGCAGCAAAAATGAATAGATTTGACATCAACAACATATGGTATAAGTACATTCAAATATTTGTTTATAACTGGGCATGACTATTAATAATTTAATACAATTTGCATATTAAAAGTTTTTAGTGAATACAATTAAAATTCGGATTATGATACTCTCAAGTTCATTGAATTTGAGGGAGTCATTTTTACGATTTACACCCATTATAAAATAAACATTGTAGATAAAAAAAATATAATTTTAATCAAATTAATCTACACCGTTCAACGGTGTAGATCATAAATATGGCTCCAGGAATCTTATTTCTTAAAATTCTATTTTGTTCTATTGTGTTGGTTGCAGAACTAAGGGTGGCGAGGTCGTGCGGCCGCCCCCCTCCACATCTATTCCGTTTCCATGTCGTCTTTCATTTCTAGTTTTTTTTGTTTCCCTTGCGTGTTTCTCTTTTGTGTATAATTTAGAAGAAAATATTCTTTTTCTTGGACCTTTACCCTTGTCTATAAGCTTCTGAGGGGAAAATGAAACTCTTATTTTTTATCTGTTAAATACAGTCTTTCTTTTGTAAAGAAAACTTCATATTGTGTTGAGAGTTTGGAGTTCATGGAACTATGGAATTAAAGTTTTAGACCATTGGTTAATGTTTTCACATTAGCTCTATTCATGTGAGGTGTGTTTAAAGCGGCATCTATTAATTTTTATTCCAATATTTCTGGTCAAATTCTTATCACGAATCCACCAAAGGTTTATCTTCTTTTACTTGTTATATTTAAATGGCATCTATAAAACAAAGGTCTAACACTCAACTCGACCAATGCTCAACGTGTTTCTATTGTGATATATGTATGCAAGTTGGACATAATTCCTATGTTGGGGTGAGAAAAACCCACCTCAAATTGAAAAACCGAACTGAATTGGACTGAAAAACCGAACCAAATAAAAAAGTGGTTAGAATAGTTTAATTTTGGTCCTTTTTTATTAATACCATATATGGACTAATGATAGCAAAAACCCTAAATTTCAACTCTGTGCCGCCTTACTTTTTATGTCTCACTCTCATCCAAACTTTTCCTTCTCTCTTTTGCAACAAGGCATTGCAACAAGGCATAGGGAGCAATGTATCTTTTTCCCTAAGTAAATTGCTTTGAAGTGATATTTCTTTTTATTACACTAAATTGAGTTTTTGTTACCTTTAGCGGATAGATTTTTGTGTTTCAGATGACATTTTAGGTGCACCATACTACCTCAAGACGATAAGATTTCAGTAATTGTATCTTGCCTATCCGAGGTCCACAAGAGTTTCCAAATTCGCGTTCTTAATAATCAAGAATTCCGTTAAAAACATACATTTTGCTTTGTATTTTCTGCAGTTAGAGACATGTTAGGTTTAATAGAACTGAATGTTAACTGTTCAGTTATGGGATTTAAGAGGGTTAAATGTTTTTTAAGCCACCGAACTATAATGTTTTTATAAAACGGTTACCAAATTATAAAAAGTTACATAATGGTTACCTGTAATAACCCGGAAATTTAAGAGTTAAAATATAGCCACGTGTCTAATATTTTATTAGACGGGAGTAAGTAAATTAAATTTAAAGATAAATTTAATTTACAAGTGTCCCTAAATTTTTAATATGACTATAGGATTACAAATTTAAATTTTTAGAATTTAAATTTGATTAACTATATAGTTAACGGTGACAATTTGGATTTATGAATTGGGCGCAGTTCATAAGTCCCTAGCGAATATTTTTGGTGCTAATATTCGCGAAATATTTTAAAAAGGTTATCGTGAAAATTTGATAAAATTTGGAAGTAGAAATTTTATCAAGCGCAGTCAATGCGGGGTTAATAAATCAAAAATGATTTATCAGGGATAAAATATATGTCGGATGGAAATAAAAATTATATTTTTATTCTTTTTATATTTTATTAGATTTTTGGTAAAATTTTCACGAAATTTGAAAGTCGTTTTCGTTTGAGCTACGAACGACTAATTAAGAAGCTAGTACTAAAGTGGACTTTTTACCATATAAGTATATATATGCATCATTTGATGCAAATTAAGGCCAAAGCCTTATTTCTTTCTTCTAAAAAAAATAGAGAGCTGCTTAAGCTCTGTAACTTTGGCGACAGTTAGGGTTTTATGCGATTCCACGCCGCTTCGTCCGTTTCTCGATTCTAACTCCATTTCTTCAACGATTACTCAAGTAATCGAGGTATTATATCCATATTAAATGTTTATTTTGAAATATATCGATATATTTCGAATATATATTCGTTTATAAACGGTTACCGTATCGAATCGAACGTAAACATATTAGTTTTACGTTTCGAACGTGAATATGGATAGATTGGAATGTGTATACATGTTAGGGGCGGAAAAATGGAGTTAAAGCACGTCGGAAAGTCCGGGAAATCAACTTTCCCGGGGCTGTGCACTCGGGTGCACGAACGTGCACTATTTGGTGCACGAACGTGCACCAATAGTGCACGATCGTGCACTACCCTGAGGTGCATGATCGTGCATCGTGCCGAGACGCCGACGGATGGGACTTTTCGGGACTTTTTGCCCTAAAAACTTGACGTAGTTTCGTTGATCCAAAAACGTTTTAAAACGATAACTTCTTTTGGAAGAAAGTGAAATGAGTTCTAAAACTAAGCCTAAAGACTTTTAAAAGGAGATTTTAAAAGTAAAGTTAAACGTTTATAACGGACTTTAAAATAGTTAAAGTCAACGTTTAAACGGTTTTAAAGATTTAGCAAACGGTTTTGCTAAATATTCAGTATATGGCCGAGAATTGTTTTGACAATTAGGTCTATACTATAAATGGTTTTCTTTAGGTATTACGATACCTAAAATAACTTCTAGAGAGAAGTTAGAACGTTTTCTCAAAACGAGAATTTATAATATGGTGTTAAAAGAAAAGAGAACATAAGTGCTATTTGTTTAAATGATTATATGTTTGACCTAGATCTGGATTTATGGACCTAGAAATTTTATAGAAAACATATATTGATGTGTTTTATCCTGTTTGCTTTGTGTGTTTAGTCCGACCAGCTAGCGAGCAGTCTGACCACAACCACAGGATTAAGTTCCAGACCTAGCGGTGTTTGTGAGTTCATTTGTTTACTTTTGAATATTAGTATTCAATTGTTTTTAATTCCAAAAATCGCACTAAGTATGAAACTTAGCCAAGGAAGATCCACTGAAACGAGCTATCTATTGGGCAACAATAGGACTATGTGATCACCGGTGTTAATAAACTAGATGAGAGGTAAATATTATAAGCATACATTCTGAGATTAGGTTTTAAGCCAGATGATTATAAATCGGCTTAAACCTATTGGGTAGTCCTGAGGTGGCAGTGATTTAAGTTCCGGCCCAACAACCCTATACAGAGTCAAGATGGCTGTGATACATATACAGCTCATCCTGTATTAAACAAGAGTTGTGCATATGCATTATATATGATATCACTATAACGTAACAGGATTTGGGTTTCATTTGGATCGAGGACTGGTAATATTTTTATATACCGATATTTTGTATATACGCGATTTTGGTATTTAACTGTAAACCTATCTACTCACTTAGAAATATTTATATTTCTGACACCGTTGTTGTTTATTATTTTCAGGTACCTAGCTACTGGGTCTGGTCAAGCTTCCACCCTTTTCCATCAGGGAAGTTTATTCTGTTGTTATGTATATAACACTTTAAACTCTTAGATGCTGCAATAGTGTATATAGATTTGATATGCCTGTGGCCACGTCATGGTTCCTTTGTCTGTATACTCTGATAGGAACCTGACTTTGTCTAGTTCTAGTAAATGGCTACTTAATAGGCATATGGTGTTTTATGGTGTCCCCTACGGGTGGGCGAAGATTCGTGTCTTTGGTCTGCAAAGACATTGTGAGTAGTTTTAGCTGGACTTACGTTTGTGTGCCTGCTGTGCATGTTTTTAATATGTTTGATATAACACTTTGAAAAGGAAAGTGTTCGATATATTTTATTAAACATATTGTTCGGATGCGTGGTTTGAGACAGGGCTGCCTGCGAGGCAAGGCACGTGAGCCAAATCCCTGTACCACCGCACCGGTTTTCAGAAATGCGCGTGGGTCAGAATAAATAAGGTTATTCAACCAGCATTTCTGAAAACGCGATTTCGCGTATATGAATATTTTCAGAATGTGTTTTCCACGTTAAACGGAAAAAATGTTTTAACGGTGTTTTCTGAAAATGGGTCGTACGCGAGGTACGATCTACATTTATATTTGCAAAAAATTTATAGAGGTTTTAGGCTTGCTACGGGTTTCGGAACAACCATTCCCATTCCCTAACGCCAGTCTCGGCTCGAGTTTCGAGGGAGAGATCAGATCGTGACATTACCGAACTATAGTATTTTTACAAAATGGTTACTGGACTATAAAAAGTTACAAAATGATTACCGAACTATAGTTTTACTAAAAAACAGTTACTGAATTGTTATTTTTTTACATAAAAAGTTATCTTACTATATATATTTTCCTTGTCCACATCATCAAAATGGTAACCCGTTTGTAAAACAAATGATACTCCAGTAACTTTTTATAATTTGGTAACCATTTTATAAAAACACTATATTTCAATAATTATTTTATAACTGTTTATAATTCGGTAACCTTTTTGTAAAAACACTATAATTCGGTGACCTAAAAAATAATTAACCCGATTTAAGATGGAGCAAAGGGATAATCCTCGAAAAATTATGATAAATGAAAGGCCTAATTGTAAAAAAAAATCCAAACCTTTACGACTTGTTGCAATTATATCCAAACCTTTTAATTTTTGCAATAATATCCAAATTGCATTTTTTTGTTGCAATAATATTCAAATTGTATTTTTTGTAGCAATAATAGTCAAATTGATGGTTAAACTTGTTGTTTTCAATTAAGATATTAAGCTATTATTATGTTTTGATGTATAATAATATAGTAACAAAAAATGGAAAAAAAACTCAAAAAAATTCACATAATCTTTTTTAGATATTATTGCAACAAAATAATGCAATTTGGATATTATTGCAACAAAATAATGCAATTTGGATATTATTGCAAAAATTAAAAGGTTTGAATATAATTGTAACAAGTCGTAAAGATTTGGGTTTTTTTTGGCATTAAGCCTAAATGAAATGAGCCAATTTGGTTATAATCAGTTCCATACACATCCCTAACTAAAACCGATCAAATTTGAGTACAACCAAGGATGCAGCAAATTGGATACCCAATCGGATTGAAGAGAGAATTAAAGCGGAAATGAGCTCAAGGAAATTCGTGTTTCATTTTTTACCATATGAAATCAAAGTTCCACTACCAATAAAAAGTCGCACAGTTTCAGTACCACTCCAGAAAAAAGGTCTAAATTGTTAAGATCCGGCCTCAACTATTCATTAGAGAAATTAATTTGTTTCTCTATCCTGATAAAATAATCAATATAACTGTCCATTTCTTTTTTCAATGAATATCAATAGGGACATAAGAGAATCTAAAATACTCAAGCGCTCTACGAGTTCTCAACACCAGAATCCGGTACAAATTCAAATGATTTTTCCGGTACTCAGGTTCTTCATAATCGAAAAGAAAAACTCCAAAAATCTAATTTAAACTTCCAATTAACATGCTAAAACAATCTAGGACAGCAATCAGTCAAATTCAATTTGTGCATGGAATCATTTGATTCCATGCACAACCAACTGTTTGTTTGTTTTTTAATTTTTTTGCATGTAATAACTATTTGCACAACCAATTAACTTGTGCAAGGAATATTTTTTACGTGTAAAGAATAACTTGTACGTGGAATAAAAATGTATACCTAAAAAACACATATATATTTTTTTTATGCGTAATTTTTTTTGGTAAGCCCATCCGGTTTCCAAGGCTTTCGCCTTGACTAATACGGATCCGACCCGCGTCGCGCACCTGGCATGGTGGCTGAGTCTGCCAGTGGGAATTTTTTGCATTCACAAGGACTCGAACTCGAGTTTTTACGTGCATTTTTTTGCGTGTACTTTTTACTTATATTTTTTACGCATATTATTTACTTGTACAGTCGACCCTCTGATAATTAATACACATGGTGGATCAAAAATTTATTAATTATTAGAATTATTAATTTATTGAATTTATATAAAAAAATTATAAAAGATATCTTAAAGCGTCTACATTAATAGACCTAATATTAATATTATATTATAAAAAAACTAACTAAATACACTTTACAATCACTCAATTTAAAAGAAATAATTTTATATTCAATTTAAAAGAAATAATTTTATATTCAATTTAAAAAATATCAATTGATATCAAACTAAAAAATAATTATTAAGAAGTTGTATTCACAAAATAAAATAATTTTTAATATTTTTTATATTAGAGATACTTTACTTATTTTAATTTGTTTATCTAATAACTTCTTTTAAAATTTATCAAAAGAATAAGAAAGTCATAATTTGATGGTATTTTAACTTCCACTTTATGAATTAAAATTAGTATTGCCTCAAATAAATCATCAATTGTTATATATTTCTTTAAAAAAATCTCTCTAATAATTAATATTCATGTAGAATATATTTTAAATTTTATTAATTATTAAATAATAGAATTATTAATTATCCGACGTGGAACGAAGTTGGTTCTCTCAATTTTCTATTAATTATTAGAATTATTAATTTATAGAATATTAACTATTAGAGGGTCGACTGTATTATTTACATGTGAAAGAATTTTTTATAATAAAAAAATTGAAAAAAAAAATTGGTTGTGCATGGAATCATCAGATATAATAAGTATATTTTTAATTGTAAAAAAATAGACCAAAAATAAAAATAGAGTGTGAAAAGGTAATGAATAATTAGCTACAATTAAAATATATCGGTAAAATAAGGCCAAAATTAACATTTTAGAAAGTTGAGATTTAAAAATATATTTTTTCCTTTGGAAAACACAAGGTATTTTGAATGATAATAAACAATCTGTTTGTTGACAGGCAGATAATCAAATCTGCACCATTAACAAGCCATGTATCAACCCACAAATAAACTGTGTTTGTTGATAATTCTCACAAGTTTCAGCTGATTCTCATTAATGGCATTCTCATGTCGAATAGCGAATGGAACAGCTTTTCTGCAGCCCTTTGTCCAACCATTTTGGTCTTCAAGATTAAGCACATTAACGCCTCCTACAAAAGCCGGACCGTGATACGGATCCACATCAAACCCATCGCTCTCTGCAATCCGACCCAGAAACTTTTTGATCAGCCGAAAATTTTGTTCTTAGCATATTAAGATCGAGTCTCTAACACACTGAGGCAAACCAATAAACACAGCTATAAGTATTTACTTACCTAACCAGCACGCTTCTGTCTAAATAGGACGACCTCGGCACCCTCTTCGGTGGGACCACAAAAGGGATAAAGTATCTGGGCTTGATAAATTTGGGTTCCTTCAGGATCGGATTTAGCCTCAAATGTTGCAAAAAAAGTACAACCGTTTAAATTACACTTGATTATTTTCACAAGTTTCAGCCGATTCCGCTTCGTACGCCTCGCATTCTGCACACGAATAGCGAATGGAACAGCTTTTCTGCAGCCCTTTGTCCATATATTTTTTTCTTCAAGATTGAGCAAATTAACGCCTCCTAGAATAGGCGGACCGTGATACGGATCCACATCAAACCCATCGCTCTCTGCAATCTGATCCAGAAACTTTTTGATCAGCCGAAAATTTTCCAAGGTCTTCGCCTCGGCTTCCAGACCAATCAAATCAGCATACTTCCAAAGATCAGCATCCTCGTCGTCGCCGATCTTATGCTTTTTTCCACCGGGTAGTTCCAGATCCATGGAAGAATCTCGCTTAGCAGGAAGCAATATAGGCTCCGTCTCCGCCATGTTCCTCGATTTGATTTGATCTGAAATTGGAGCCACCAACAGAATATTTATTTCGATCACAGAAACCCTAGAAAAGCAAATTGGGGGTGGATTTATAATAGCCACGCATCATGCGGATTTTACGGAAAGGCCTTGGCCCACGAAATCTCCCATTCTTTATCGAGTTAATTAAACAAAAAACGGTCTTTACCTAAAATATTCTCATTAATACGTTTGATATTTTCCTTTTTGAATAATATAATTTCCATCTTTCTTTTTTGATTTTTAGGTTTTCTACTTTTGATTTTTAGGTTTCTATTATGTTCTATTATACGATTAAAATCACAGCCACTTTTAACCCTAATTTCATATCTCAATTCTCCTCTCTTCCGTTCAATCATCACCAAATCGTAAAGGCCTTCAATTCCCAGGTCGTCGCCGCCAACCTCAAGCTGCCGCTTCCGCTGTTGCTGTCGCAAGTCCTCCGCCATCGTAAATCGTTTGGTTGTTGTTTGTTTTTTAAATTTGGAGTTGTTTGGATGAATCTGAGTGGTGTGGCTGGAGAAAAAAGAAAAAATGAAAGAAAGTGAAAAAATTACAGATCTTGTTAAAATGGTTTCAGATTTAGAAATAAGAAGAGGGAGGAGACTAGCCATAGCCGCCCTGTTTTTGCTTCCGCTCCCTTCAAGCCGTCGAAACGCCGCCGTTCTTCCCGCCACCTTCATCCACCGTCAACAGCAGTTTTTGATTTTTATTGTTGCACAACCTGCACTCTAAGTGTTTGAGGAAATGCTTATGAGAATTGTAATGTTTTTGGGTGTTTGGGTAACCAATGGCTAACATTAGGTAAACCGTTGGATAACTTGTAGAGAAGATGAGGCTGATGTCATTAAGTGAATTAGCCAAGGAGATCCGCTTGGAGAAGGGGACAGCGGCGCCGCGACAATGTAAAATGTTTATGGATTTGCTTATTTTTTTGTTGTTTGAGTTATGAGAATTGTAATTTTTTTGGGTGTTGGATAACCAATGATTAACATTAGGTAAACTGTTGGGTAACTTGTAATAAATGTTATTTTGAATATATTATTAATAAAATTGTTAGTTAACTGTTGTTAAATTTTATTTTTGTTGCTAATTTAACCAATGGTGTACTAAAGGTACACCAATGACCTTTGTTTTTAAAACACCGTTGGTTAACAAATGGTTAACTAATGATTAATCAATAATTTTAGATTTAAAAAAAGACGATTTAGATTTTATTTGACGGTTGCTCTTGCGGTGATGAATGCGGAGGGGTTTGTAATAGAATTTTCAACTAGTTTAATAGTAATGGAGGTTTAAATTTGTAATATTTTTTTTTTGGTTAACCAATGGTGTTAGTATACCGCTGGGTAACCAAAATCGTATTTCTGAGATTAAAAAAAATATTTTTGAGAATAAGAAAAGTTATTTTTGAAAAAAAAAAGTACAAATTGTATTTCTCAAAAAAAGAAATTGAGGTAGTATTCTTGAGAATATTTTATCTTTTTTAGGTATATATCTAAAGAAGCCTTCTTTATCTACATAAATATCTCAAATTTATTTGTGTGATGTTATTTTATTTTTTTTGTAATTAATAATAAAATTAATTATAATAATCATTAGATAATATCTATGTTGTACTCCTTTACATTTCAAATAATTTAAATTTTGAGTTGCAATACACAAATCGAATGACATGTAAAAAAAATAAGTGACTAGGTTATATATATATATATATCTTGCAATATAAATCCACCCCCTTACGTAGGGGCAAAGAACCCGTCGTTTTTTTGGCTGTGCTATCGAAGATTCTGGAAAAGTCGGAATGATTTGTTAAACTTATGCCTTCATTAATTACAAATTTGTAAATAAGTTTTTTTTTTGACGAGAAAATTTGTAAATAAGTTATCCTTGATTTTATAGCTATTTTTCAAAAGACTTTCAAAGAAATATTCATTCCGTCTTATTTAAAATTAAAAATTATATATACATTAAAAAATTTATATAAAAGTTAAAAAAAATATTTTACAAATTTAAATTTAGAATAATATCAAATGTAATGTATACGTCTAAAAAAGTAAATCATTTTTATTTATTAATTTTTCAATAGTAAGAAAATAAAAAGTTATTGACACTGTATAAATAATTACATCAAAAAATAAAAGAAGTGGCAAAAAAACACACTCTGGGACAAAAATTACAATTTAGCTGTTATTGAAATGAAAAAAAAAAGACAATTTAACTATAATTATAAAATTTAAAAAAATTAAATTGCAACAAATCTTAAAGGTTTAAAAAAATTTCACCATAAAGACTATTTTTTTCTTTCCAAAAATGGTAATCCACAGCTAGAGTTTTGAATTTTAGCATTCACATGCCTAACTCAAACAGATCAAATTTAAGTACAACCGAAGATGCATCAAATTGCATACCATATTGGATTGATGAGAGGATGAAAGTGGAATTGAGCTCAAAAAATTCAAGGTAAATTTGTGTTTCATTTTTTACCATAAGAAATCCGAGTTACATAACCAGTAAAAAGTCACAGTTTTAGAACCCAGAAAAAAGTCTAAAATGGCCGAACCCTCTGCTTCCCCAACTAATAGAAGACAATAAAGGAGAATGCAGATCATTTTAACATAGTTTTCATTAGTTCCTTTTAATTCTATAGGCGACTAATAACAGTCTCCACTTCTGCAGGGGAATACAGATGGTAGGTTTTGGCCACCCTTGCAATGTCAACATTGTTCGGAGTCACCTGAAATAACCGATACACAATAGTTAAGCAAGTGTAAAAATAAAACAATAATACAAATTTGATGTCCAAAATATGATGAATATCACTAGGCACCTTTTCTTCCATTACTTGCTTCAAAATGGAAAGAGCAATCGTCTCGGCCTCTTGAAGAGTGAGGTCCTGCACAAAAGTATCAATATATCATGAGTGTAATTCCACAATGTCATTCACACTGGAGGGGTTTGAATTCTAAATATTCAATCCTATTTCCAACTAAGGATAAGGTTTTCAAAATTCAAAATCTTCCTACTTTGCATCCTCTAAAACGAACATATATAGGCTAAAAGTTGCACAACGGATGGGAAGAAAAGGAAGCTTAGAAAGAAAAAAGTGATACCTTGTTAAATTGCTCTTGCAAAGAGCTATCTGCACCTTCTGAACCTGAACCTATAGCCTTTCCATTGCATTGCCAAAATGTGCCCGATGGATCAGTATAGTACCTGCGCATATACAACATTACAGTTTAAACCAAATAACTGGAAAAATTACTACCACTTGTATTAATGAGCTATAGGGCCTTAATAAAAAAAATAGAGAACATTTGTTAAGATCCGGCCTCAATTATTCATTAGAGAAGTTAATTTGTTTCTCTATCCTGATAAAAGAATCCATATAACTGTCCATTTTTTCCAATGAATATCAATAGGGACATATGTTTAATCACCAGTAACTTTGTGTAATAAAGCGGGGGAAAAAAACACGCAGGTACTCACAGGCTAGGACCATTCTCATCATGACCAGCAATCAGGAGTGACACCCCAAATGGTCGAGACTGCAAGAAAACTAGACCATAATAAGCATAAAGCATAAATACTATGTCTATCATAGGATTTAACTGCATATGAGAAAAATAAGTGTTATTCTTGGAAGTTTCAACTGAGCAGAAGAGAAGCATGTATAGAGACTTCCATTACTATCTTTCTAAATAACAGCAGACGCATCCTCGGCTTTACAAAAGCATTTAAAATACAAACAATTTGAAAATTGATATCACTTAGCGATTGACAAAGGAAAGAAAAGTCTAGAATTTCACAACAAAAGACATGTTGTTTTTTGCATATAAGAGGAAAATTCTAGCATTTTACTAGTTAAAGAATGCCAGATAGTGGCAATTCAGTTCAGCAATGCATCGGAAAAAAGTGTTTAAGCAATTTATGTTCAAAACAGAATAGCAAACATCTTGAAAAAACAAAATATAGATGGAATGGAAAGCATTTTCGCATCATTATGCTAATGATAGATTAATAGCAATACATCCACATAATGGATAAAGACATTACGCCTAGAACAAGGTAGAATCATACGAGATTATAATTCTGATGACGCCGAATGATGCGCACAGATAATGAGATATAGGAAAGTCTATTTTTTAGCTAGATCATATTTTAGTTCTCAAATAAATATATATGGAAGTTCTACACTCATGCCACAAGTTGACCAGATTCTGAGTTATTCACATCATTTCAAAAGACGTATAAACCAGCAGTGGTGCGCTTCTCAACGGCAAGCACAACGCCTTCTTTTGTCTTTATCCCGATTGCTGCAAATTTAATTAAAAGACATGTTATTTTCAATCATCAAGCACTTGGTTTTGCAGCAGAAAAACAACAAACAATATAATTCTTCATAATTGATAATTCTATGACCAAAACAGTCTATTTGAAGAAGACTATATCAGAATTTCTCTATTGCAATAAATAAATAATCCTAAATGTAGGCTGCTAATCTTAGATCCTGGTATTCAATGATAAGTATTAATACACCATTTTTTCAAAATAAACCATTAGAGACACTAGAGGCACTCAAATTCTTCCTCAATTTTTTAAACTAAAAGTAACCCTAAACAGGAAAAATCTCAACAGCTCTTTCACGCTGCAGTCAATCAAGAAAGTTAAAACAGTACATCAAGCACTCAACATAGCTTATTCAGCTAATCATTTATAAACTTCATTTCATTCTGTTCATAATTTATAACCTCGTGATAAACTTAAGAAAAAGAATCTAGTTAATTGCTAACACGACATTACACTCTACGAATTCTCAACGCCAGAATTCAGTACAAATTCAAATGATTTTTCCGGTACTCAGGTTCTTCATAATCGAAAAGAAAAACACCAAAAATCTAATTTACACTTCCAATTAACACGCTAAAACAATCTAGGACAGCAATCAGTCAAATTCAATCATCTGCATGGAATCATCAGATTCCATGCACAGCCAACTGTTTGTTTGTTTTTTAATTTTTTGCATGTAATAACTTTTTGCACAACCAATTAACTTGTGCAAGGAATATTTTTTACGTGTAAAGAATAACTTGTATATGGAATAAAAATGTATACCTAACAAACACATGTATATTTTTTTATGCGTATTTTTTATGCATACTTTTTACGTGCATTTTTTTGCGTGTACTTTTTACGTATATTTTTTACGCGTATTATTTGCTTATATTATTTACATGTGAGAATTTTTTATAATAAAAAAATTAAAAAAAAATAATTGGTTGTGCAAGGAATCATCAGATATAATAAGTATATTTTTAATTATAAAAAAATAGACCACAAATAAAAATAGAGTGTGAAAAGGTAATGAATAAATAGCTACAATTAAAATATATCGTTAGAAAGTTGAGATTTAAATATATATTTTTTCCTTTGGAAAACACAAGGTATTTTGAATGATAATAAACAATCTGTTTGTTGACAGGCAGATAATCAAATCTGCACCATTAACAAGCCATGTATCAACCCACAAATAAACTGTGTTTGTTGTAGCTAGATAGCTAATGAGCAAGCTTTTGTCTAAATAATTGACCTACCTCTCTATTAACAACATATGATATCTTTATAAAAATATGGTACGAGTGTTTACCCTAGAAATTTCGAGCATTGACGTATAAAAATATGCTACTAAACATATGCTACTAAACTCAATCCAGTAGCGAGAATGTCAAAAATCTTATTTATGAGCCGAAAACGGCAAGCGGAATAATAGAAGGGTGCTCAATATAACGAGATGAACCAATTCCATCGCTTAGAATTAATGTACATTTCATTAACTGGTAGTCGTAAATAATTACACCACATAGCGTAATTGTATTTAGTTACCTAATCAGCAAGCTTCTGTCTAAATAGGACCACCTCGGCACCCTCTTCGGTGGGGCTACAAAGGGCATAAAGTATCTGGGATTGATAAATTTGGGTTTCTTCATTTTGACCGGATTTAGCCTCAAAGGTTGCAAAAAAAGTACAACCACTCAAATTACACTTGATAATTCTCACAAGTTGCAGCTGATTCTCATTAATGGCATTCTCATGTCGAATAGCGAACGCAACAGCTTTTCTGCAGCCCTTTGTCCATGCATTTTTTTCTTCAAGATTAAGCACATTAACGCCTCCTAGAAAAGCCGGACCGTGATACGGATCCACATCAAACCCATCGCTCTCTGCAATCTGATCCAGAAACTTTTTGATCAGCCGAAAATTTTCCAAGGTCTTCGCCTCGGGTTCCAGACCTATCAAATCAGCATACTTCCAAAGATCAGCATCCTCGTCGTCGCCGATCTTAGGCTTTTTTCCATCGGGCAGTTCCAGATCCATGGATGAATCTCGCTTAGCAGGAGGTAATACAGGCTCCGTCTCTGCCATGTTCCTCGATTTGATTTGGTTTTGCAGCCACGAAAGGAATACTTCTCTCGCACAAAACCTAGTAATGCAGATTGGGGGTGAATAACTGAATATATAATAGCATGTAAAGGCCTTGGCCCACGAAATCTCCCATTCTTTATCTACATAAATATCTCAAATTTATTTGTGTGATATTTTTTTTTTGTAATTAATAGTAAAATTAATTAATAATCATTAGATAATATTTAAGTTGTACTTCTTTACATTTCAAATAATTTAAATTTTGAGTTGCAATATACAAATTGAATGACATGTAAAAAAAATAAGTGATTAGGTTATATATTTCTTGCAAGATAAATCCAACCCCACAGGGGTAGAGAACTCGTCGTTGCTTCGGCTGTGCTATCGAAAGTTCTAGGAAAGTCGGAATGATTTGTTAAATTTATACTTTCATTAATTAAAAATTTATAAATCAGTCATCATTGATTTTAAAGCTATTTTTCGAGAGATTTTCAAAGAAATATTCATTCTGTCAGATTTAAAATTAAAAATTATATATACATTAAAAAATTTATATAAAAGTTAAAAAAAATATTTTACGAATTTTAATATAGAATAATATCAAATGTAATGTATACGTCTAAAAAAATTAAATCATTTTTATTTATTAATTTTTCAATAGTGGGAAAATAAAAAGTTATTGACATTGTAAAAAATAACTACATCAAAAAATAAAAAAAGTAGCAAAAAAACACACTTTCGGAAAAAAAAATACAATTTAGCTGTTATTGAAATGAAAAAAAAGACATTTAACTATTATTATAAAACTTAAAAAATTTAAATTAAATTGCAGCAAGTCTTAAAGGTTTAGGCCTCGCTTAGTTAGGGGTAAATAGATTAGGGAAGTTGTACTTCCCGGGAAGTAGCAATTTTTTTTTGCTTGGTTCAATTTATACGTTCTACTTCTCGGGAAGTTGGATGTTTGACTTCCCTTTAATTAGGGAAATAACTTTCCTAACAAAACCCAAGGAAGTAGAACTTTCCTAGCACTTTTGTTTTATTTTCCTAATTTAACCTTAACTTTTTTTTCTTTTAAAATTCATATAAAAAATATTTTTATTTATTTCAAAAAATATACCTATATTATTTCATAATTATTTATAATAAAAATAAATATTTTTATTTAATATTTTATATTATGTAAAATTCAAATAAAAAAATTTAATATCTAAAAACTTTCTCAAATAGTACTTGAATCGTAAAATAAGAATTAATAAGTAAAAATTAAATACTTAAATATTGTGAAAGAAAGAGTTTCTACTCTATAGAATAGAAAGTTCCCCTAAACCTCTTCGCTAGGGTTTGCCTTTTCAGTATGGAATTAGCATCCTTGTGTGAGTCTTTGTCTCTCTCGGATGATGAAGAAGACGTTGTGGCCTGCAATCTTGGTGCGATAGCTAAAGATGCCGGCGAAAAGAAAATTGCGAACTCTTTGATTGGCAAAATTATGTCAACCAAAAAAGTTAATAGGGAAGGTGTAATTCAAACGGTGAATTACCTTTGGCGAACTAAGGAGCCATTGTATTTTTGTTTTCCACTTTGGAACACAAGAAGATAAGAGAAGAGTGATTGCTGGAGGTCCTTGGAATTACCAAGAAAAGCTTATTGTTCTTGAGATCCCTACCGGTCTGGGGGATTACAATAATATGGCTTTTAATTTTGCTCTGTTTTGGATTCAAATACATAATTTATCCTTTTTGTGTTTATCCAGAGAAGCAGGAAGAAGTCTAGGGGCTCAGGTGGGTCAGGTGGAGGAAGTCGATCCAGGAGTCTCAGGAGATTGCACCGCAAAATATATCCGTGTTAGAGTTAAGGTTAACATTACAAAACCTCTGAAACGTGGTCTGAAGGTCAAAGTTGATGAGAAAGGAACTATAGTTATGGAAATTCTGAGGTATGGGAGATTGTCGGACTTATGCTATCATTGCGGTATCATAGGACACCTTCTCTTGGAATGTCCGCTTAAACCAAAAGATGGAAGTCCATTGAAATACACTGATTTCATCCGTGCTGGATCTTCGCAAGGTCTGGGAGGAAGGAAAAGAATGAAAGCTTCACCATCAAACGATACCGGAGCTGGCCGAAATTTCTCTTCACGGCAGCACTCATCTGAGATGGTAAACTTGAAAAATACAGTTATGGAAAAAGCAGGAAAATCTGGAATAGATGGTGGAGATTCCGAGATTTCTGCAAATTTGGGGGGAGATATTGACCCAAAAGATTTGATGGATTCTTCTATTCCTATTGATGGAAAGATTATGGTCGTTTCAAATTTGATCGATATAGAGATTGGGAAAGATTTTGAACCAAGAGATAGAGTATCTTTGGCGCGAAATAAGCTAAAATCCAAATTGGATGGAGGCATTAAGACTGGGCTTGGCATCCGCGCAAAAGATAAGGGGTTCAAAAAAGGCCCTGTTAGGCCCAACCCAGTTAAAAGGAATTCACAGAAAAGGGGGAAAATTATACCATTAGGTGATATTTCTAACCTAATTGTTTCAGAGGAAAATGCGTCGGGGAAGACTATCGATGATGGTAATGTGGAAGCGAAGGGTTTATTGCCAGAGGATTTATCTCAGTCTGGAGAGTATGATTCTAGTTTGGGTAACATCAATTCTGAAGCGGCGAAACCTGCTGAGCAGGTTCGCCGATTGCAATGTTAGTCTTCAGTTGGAACGTTCAAGGGTTGGGATCCTTTCGAACGTTCAGAGCTTTATGTGATCATGTTCACAAATTGAATCCCAGTTTAGTGTTCTTAATGGAAACTAGAATGAAGGAGAAAAAAATTGAAGCAATTCGTCAGAAGCTAAAGATGGACGGATGCTTTTGCGTTGACTGTACTGGAAAAAGTGGAGGCTTGTCTATTTTTTGAGATGATTCAAGTAAGGTTTCTATCTTGAGTTCATCCAATTTTTATATTGATTGTCTGGTGCAAGATGTTAAAAAAGGTACCTGGAGATTCACCGGATTCTATGGAAATCCGGTCCAGTCCCAGAGAGTTCATTCATGGACTCTTCTTAACAGATTGAGTTCCCTTTTCAATGGTCCATGGTTATGCGGTGGAGATTTCAATGAGATATCTAACGCTACTGAGAAGCAGGTTGGAGGAATCAAAGCTCAATATCTCATGACGAACTTTAGGCGCTTGAGTTTAGCAGATTGTTTGATACAGGAGGGAAGGAATTTGGCTACACTTGGTGGGGTAAAAGAGGCAACATGGTGATTCGGGAGAGGCTAGATCATTTTGTTATAAATTTTGATTAGAAATCTCTTTTCCCTAATTCTGAGGTTGCAGTCTTAGACTTTTGGGGCTCTGGCCATCGTCCTATTATTATGATGGATAAGAAGACTAACATGGAGAAGGAGAAAGGGAGTAAACAGAGGTCCAGATTTCATTTTGAAGAACTTTGGACCACTGATGAAAGCTTCGGTGAGGTGGTTCAGAATTGCTGGCAAGGAAGTGGCTTAGTGAGGGGTATTTCGGACATCCTATTGAAGCTAAAGCATTGCAGCAATACTTTCAGAAATTGGGGAAAAGCAACTTTTGGCGACATTAAGAGACAAATTGCTTCAAAGAAAGAAGAGTTGAAGAACCTGCTAGACCTAAATGACCTAAGTACTTCTCTCCCAAAGCTAAAAGAAATTGAGAATGAACTTGAAGCCTTATTGAGACATGAGGAGATTTCTTGGAAGCAGAGGTCCAGGGCAGAATGGCTTGCTCATGGGGATAACAACACGAGTTATTTCTATAGAAGAGCTTCTCAAAGACGGGCCAGAAACAGAATAAAGGGTCTTAGAGATTCTTTGGGAATATGGAAAGAGGAACCTAAGGAGGTAGAAGACATCGTTCAAGATTATTTTCAGAATCTGTTCAACTCTTCTAATCCCTTTATGGAAGATATTGATAGCATCACTCAACATGTGCAAAAAGTTGTTACTGATGATATGAACAGTATGTTGAATGCCAAGTTCAAAGCTGAGGAGATAGTTGGAGCTCTCAAGGAGATCGATGCGACTAAAACCCCTGGTAAAGACGGCTTTCCTGCACTCTTTTACCAGAGATACTGGAAGATTATTGGCAATGACATTACAAAGGTGTGTCTTCACTTTCTTAATATTGGCTCTGATATTGACTGTATTAATGAAATTGTTATCGCACTTATTCCTAAAGTCAGTAATTCTGAAAGTATGTTTGAATTTCGGCCCATCAGTCAGTATGTTTGAATTTCGGCCCATCAGTCTGTGTAATGTTATTTACAAGATTATATCCAAAACTTTAGCAAATAGGCTTAGAAGAGTCATTGGTGATGTTATTGATTCCTCTCAAAATGCCTTCATCCCTGGTAGACAAATCTTGGATAGTGCCCTTATTGGATTCGAATGTGTTCATGTCATTAAAAAATCTACTGGGAAGAATAACGATCCTATAGCTTTAAAACTTGATATGTCTAAAGCCTTTGATAGGGTAGAGTGGTCTTTTATTGAAGCTATGATGCTAAAATTAGGTTTTGACAACTTTTGGGTGAAAAAGGTTATGAGTTGTGTCTCTTCTGTTAGCTTTTCCTTCCTGATTAATGGCTTGATTAAAGGCTACTGTTCTCCTAGTTGAGGGTTAAGGCAAGGGGACCCTCTTTCCCCCTACCTTTTCCTTATTTGTGCGCAGGGGATTTCAAGCCTGATTAACAGTAGTGTGGAGGCAGGGCTGATTCATGGAGTTGAGTTTGGGAATGATTGCAAAGTCTCTCATATCTTCTTCGCAGACGATAGCTTACTCTTCGCTAGAGCCAATGTTACTGAATGCATGGAAATCAAAAAGTTGCTTGAGATCTATAGCAAAGGTTCTGGTCAGCTTATTAACTTGGAGAAGTCTGCTCTTTCTTTCGGTAAAGGGGTGACTACTTTTACAAAAGATCAAGTCAGAAACATCCTACAAGTTCCTATTGTTCCTTGTCATGAGAAGTATTTGGGTCTCCCCTCCACTATAGGGAGAAACAAAGGAGAAAGCTTGAAAGCAATAAAAGAGAGAATTTGGAAAAAGCTGCAGTCTTGGAAGGAGCAACTATTTTCTTCTGGAGGAAAAGAGATCCTGTTGAAAGCTATCATTCAATCTATTCCAGCTTATTATATGAGCTGTTTTAAATTTCCAAAAAAATTGATTGATGAGATAGAGAAATTATGTAACAAGTTTTGGTGGGGAAGCTATGAGGGGCACAAAAGAATTCACTGGACTTCATGGAAAACATTATGTATCCCTAAATGCAATATTGGCTTCAGAGACTTAGAGTGCTTCAACAAAGCTCTCCTAGCAAAACAGGGTTGGAAGCTGCTTACTCAACCAAATTGCCTCTTAGCAAGAATCTATAAACATAGATACCACAAGGAAGAAAATTTTCTTGAAGCCAATTGTCCAAGAATGGCTTCTTATACATGGAGGAGCATTCATTGGGCAAAAGATATTATCACAGAGGGCAGTCGTTGGAGGGTTGGTAACGGTTATGATATAAAAATCTACAAGGATAAATGGCTGCCTAGAGAAAGAACTTTCAAGATCTTTAGTCAACCAAAGTTAGACCCCGATAACAAAGTGTCTGATCTTATAACTGAGCATAGAAGTTGGAATGTTCCTCTCTTGGAAGAAAATTTTTAACCTATAGATACTCTTTGCATTCTGGGGATTCCTCTTGCACATTCAGACCAGAGTGATAGACTAAGATGGCACTATGACAAGACCGGATGTTTTACTGTGCGCATTGCCTGTAGGGTAGCCTTTGATATGAAAGGAAATGCTTTAACCTCAGATAATTCAAATAATCTGAGATGGTGGAAACAGCTCTGGAAATTGAAACTTCCCTCAAAAATTAAAATTTTGTTTGGAAGTGCTTTCATGAATGGCTGCCTGTAACCTTCAACTTAGTCAAGAGAGGGATGAATATTGAGAACAGATGCCCTAATTGTGGTTCTAACTGTGAAAACGCTATCCATGCCTTATGGTTTTGCAAAGAAGCCAAAGTTGTGTGGGATACTTGGGATCTGTCAGGAGTTTTTAATCCTAGCAGGTCTTGGAATATGAATGACTTACTGTTGCAGGCTTTCTACTCTTATTCTAAAACTGAATTTTTAATCTTTTTAGTGACTCTTTGGTTGATTTGGCATAACAGAAATTATCTGGTTATGGTACTCAGGGCAAGCCAGCAAATCAACTTCTGGAGTGGGCATCTAACTACGCTGAGGAATATCAAAAGGTCCCTTCCAAAGTTCATACATCTGATTTGAATCCTGGAAACAGACCCCTTTGTAATCAAGAAGAAGACAGCAGATGGGTTCCTCCGGCCATGAACTTTTATAAGATTAATGTTGATGCCAGCTTTGAAAATGGGGGTGACAGATTTGGTACAGGAGTTGTGATCAGAGATTGGCGTGGTTCTGTGGTGATTGCAGCTAGTAAAAGAAGAGCTGGAAAACCTGAAATCAGTGTGGGAGAAGCGATGGCTATGAGGGATGGTATTGCATTAGAAATTGAAAAAAATCTTACTCCTTTTGTTCTTAACTCAGATTCAAGAGTTGTAGTAGATAACTTCAACAACACCAAATTGCATTGTAATGACATTAGCTTATTACTCCAAAATTGTCACAATCTGCTCACTGATAAGGAGGGTATTCAGATTGAACATGCTAGTAGAAAAACTAACATGGTAGCTTATTCTCTCGCCAAGATGGCGCTGTCAATGCCTCTTGATGGCAACATTTGGAGGGGGTTTGTCCCTTCGGATTTGAATTATCTTGTATTGGCTGATATCTCAGCTCTTTGATTTATGATATTTACTTATTCCTCAAAAATAAGTAAAAATTAAATTTTTGATTGCTCGATTTAAAAAAATATTTATTTGTTTAATAATAAAAAAATTATCAAAGGATATTTTGTCTTTTAATTAAAAATCAATTTCGTACTTTCCGGGAAGTAAAAATCGAAACAAGCAATATTTATCAACTTTCTGGGAAGTTAACTTCTCAGGAACTATACTTCCCGGAAAGTTAATTTCCCAAGAATTGCTATAAAATGAACCAAGCGGGGCCTTAAATTTTTTTCACCATAAGGACTATTTTTTTCTTCCAAAAATGATAATCGACAGCTAGAATTTTGGGTTTTAGTAGTTAGATATTAAATGCTACCACATACACATGCCTAACTCAAACAGATCAAATTTGAGTACAACCGAAGATACCGCAAATTGCAAACCATATTGGATCGATGAGAGAATGAAAGTGGAATTGAGGGATATTAAACTCCCTAGGTCACTAGGGTTACCTCAAATTACAAAATGATCACTAAACTTCATTTTGTTACAAAATGGTCACTAAACTATACCTTTTGTTACAAAGGGGTGTCACTTATATAAAACGCACCATTTTCAAGCTAATATCGTTACAAAAAGAACACTAAACTTTTCGAGAATTACAAAAAAGTCATTGCATTATACTTTTTATTACAAAAAGGTCACTGAACTATGTCCCTTTTTGTAATTTTGGTTTGCCACGTAAGCAAAAACATTGCGTTTTATAGGAGTGACACCCATTTGTAACAAAAAGTATAGTTCAGTGACTGTTTTGTAACAAAATGAAGTTTAGTGATTATTTTGTAATTCAAGGTAACCTTAGTGACCCAGAGAGTTTATTATCCTGGAATTGAGCTCAAGAAATTAAAGGTAAATTTGTGTTTCATTTTTTACCATAAGAAATCATTACATAACCAGTAAAAAGTCACAGTTTTAGAACCACGCTCCAGAAAAATGTCTAAAATGGCCAAACCCTCTGCTTCACCAACTAAGACAATAAAGGACAATGCAGATCATTTTAACATAGTTTTCATGAGTTCCTTTTCTTTCTATAGGCGATTAATAACAGTCTCCACTTCTGCAGGGGTATACAGATGGTAGGTTTTGGCCACCCTTGCAATGTCAACATTGTTCGGAGTCACCTGAAATAACCGATACACAATAGTTAGCGAGTTTACAGCATACATACACTTTACAATAGCACAGTTTGACAAGCAAGTGTAAAAATAAAACAATAATACAAATTTGATGTCCAAAATATGATGAATAGCACTAGGCACCTTTTCTTCCATTACTTGCTTCAAAATGGAAAGTGCAATCGTCTCGGCCTCTTGAAGAGTGAGGTCCTGCACAAAAGTATCAATATATCATGGGTGTAATTCCACATTATGGAGATACAATGTCATTCACATTGGAGGGGTTTGAATTCTAAATATTCAATCCTATTTCCAACAAGGATAAGGTTTTCAAAATTCAAAATCTTCCTACTTTGCATCCTCTAAAACGAACATAGGCTAAAAGTTGCACAACGGATGGGAAGAAAAGGAAGCTTAGAAAGAAAAAAGTGATACCTTGTTAAATTGCTCTTGCAAAGAGCTATCTGCACCTTCTGAACCTGAACCTATAGCCTTTCCATTGCATTGCCAAAATGTGCCCGATGGATCAGTATAGTACCTGCGCATATACAACATTACAGTTTAAACCAAATAACTGGAAAAATTACTACCACTTGTATTAATGAGCTATAGGGCCGTAATAAAAAAATAGAGAATATTTGTTAAGATCCGGCCTCAATTATTCATTAGAGAAGTTAATTTGTTTCTCTATCCTGATAAATCATAAAAGAATCCATATAATTGTCCATTTTTTCCACTGAATATCAATAGGGACATATGTTTAATCACCAGTAACTTTGTGTTAAAAAACAGGAAAAAAAACACGCAGGTACTCACAGGCTAGGACCATTCTCATCATGACCAGCAATCAGGAGTGACACCCCAAATGGTCGAGACTGCAAGAAAATTAGACCATAATAAGCATAAAGCATAAATACTATGTCTATCCTAGGATTTAACTGCATATGAGAAAAATAAGTGTTATTCAACTGAGCAGAAAAGAAGCATGTATAGAGACTTCCATTATCTTTCTAAATAACAGCAGACGCATCCTCCGCTTACAAAAGCATTTAAAATACAAACAATTTGAAAATTGATATCACTTAGCAATTGACAAAGGAAAGAAAAGTCTAGAATTTCACAACAAAATACATGTTTCTTTTTGCATATAAGAGGAAAATTCTAGCATTTTACTAGTTAAGAATGCCAGATAGTGGCAATCCAGCAATGCATCGGAAAAATGTGTCCAAGCAATTTATGTTCAACACAGAATAGCAAACATCTTGAAAAAACAAACTATAGATGGAATGAAAAGCATTTTCGCATCATTATGCTAATGATAGATTAAGAGCTCTACATCCACATAATGAATAAAGACATTATACTTAAATGATCAGAATATAAAAGTTACTCTTTTTTGCAAGAGAGAGGCAATAACTCTTACCATGGATTCTTCATCGCCTTCACCAAATCGTAGTGCCAGATCACAGAGTGCTTGCGTTGTAGACTCCACAGTCATGGGCTCACCATAAGAGAATCTATGGTTCTGATAAGTTAATTAAGAGAATCAGAGATGTTGCTCCTCCACCATGTGACAAATCATGAAAGCAGCAACACAATAAAGTACCTGAGTTTCCACACGTGCATGCTCAACAAGTGTACGAGCATCTGCAATCAAACCACTCATAGCGCATCCAATATGTTCATCAATTTCCATAACTTTTTCCACACTGCTGGGTTCCTGAAATGGAATTGACAACACATGACGCCTAGAACAAGGTAGAATCCTATGAGATTATAATTTTGATGACGCAGAATGATCCCACAGAGAATGAGATATAGTGAAGTCTATTTTTTAGCTAGATCATATTTTAGTTTTCAAATAAATATATATGGAAGTTCTACACTCATGCCACAAGTTGACCAGATTCTGAGTTATTCACATCATCAAAAGACGTACAAGCATGCAATTCAAACGAATAAAAAGACAACACGAGAAGAGAGGAGCAAACCAGCAGTGGTGAAGTAATTCGCTTCTCAACGGCAAGCACAACGCCTTCTTTTGTCTTTATCCCGATTGCTGTGGAACCTAGCTGCAAATTTAATTAAAAGACATGTTATTTTCAATCATCAAACACTTGGTTTTGCAGCAGAAAAACAACAAGCAATATAATTCTTCATAATTGATAATTCTATGACCAAAACAGTCTATTTGAAGAAGACTATATCAGAATTTCTCTATTGCAATAAATAAATAATCCTAAATGCAGGCTGCTAATCTTAGATCCTTGTATTAAATGATAAGTATTAATACACCAATTTTTCAAAATAAACCATTAGAGACACTAGAGTCACTCAAATTCTTCCGTAATTCTTTAAACTAAAAGTAACCCTAAACAGGAAAAAAATCAACAGCCCTTTCACGCTGCAGTCAAGCAAGAAAGTTAAAACAGTACATCAAGCACTCAACATAGCTTATTCAGCTAATCATTTTATAAACTTCATTTCATTCTGTTCATAATTTATAACCTCGTGATAAACTTAAGAAAAAGAATCTAGTTAATTGCTAACACGACATTACACTCTACGAGTTTTCAACACCAGAATCCGGTACAAATTCAAATGATTTTTCCGGTACTCAGGTTCTTCATAATCGAAAAGAAAAACTCCAAAAATCAAATTTACACTTACAATTAACACGCTAAAACAATCTAGCACAGCAATCAGTTAAATTCAAAACTCAATTAACATAATACTCGGAAAATATTTCAAAGCTCAACAAAATCACCACAACAGTAGGGTTAATAATTTTGGACCTTGATAGCTTCAATTGCATATTCAACTTGAAATAATCTTCCTTCTGGAGAAAAAGTGTTAACTCCTCTATCATACTCGGTCCTTCAAAAAAAAACACAAATCAAAATCAAAAAACTTATGCTAAAAATACTTAAAAATGTACATTTTTGAATTGAACTTAAAAAATTTCATTAAACCTTGTGAGAAACATATTTTGATTAATTCTGAATGTTAGATCTTTGAAATAGAGAGAATGATCTGTTTTGTAAAGCAACCGTCTCTCTCTACTTGTTTTACAAGACAGCTCTCTATAATCGAAACGTTTCGGGTTTTGGGTTCTTATGTCAATGTTTTGGGCTTTTAGTATTTAAGGCCCATGTATTTGTGTCTATTCAAAAGGCCTCTTGACATATATACGTGATATAGTATTAAGGGCTTTTTACCCAAATAACCAAGTTTCATTAAAATATTACTTTTATACTGTACAACTTTTGACATATTAAAACTACCACACACGCTGGTAATCTTTATTTTTATACGGTGTATATATAAACAACCTAATAACAAATCAAATCATAATTTTATTATTTTCTCTCTCCTCTCCTCTCAACTCATCTTTCTCTCTTCCTCTCAACTCATTTTTCTCTCTCTTCAATCACCAACTCTTTTTTCACACTCAGCTCAAATTTCATCTTAATCAGTTGTCCAACAGATCGCCGTCCAATAGATCGGCATCTTCAGATCTGTTTTCCGCGCTCCGTCTCTGCCGTTCTATCTTTATCTCGCTGTCGAAGTTATTTTTTCCGCTCGTTGTTACTGTCACTGTTTTCAATTTTAATTTCATCAGATTTGAAGTTCATCGTCTTTTTTCTTCTTCTTCTTCGTTTCAGATCTGCAATTTTTTTTTTTGTTTCTTTTTTTTATATAACAATAATTTTTCATCATTAAACATGTATAAAGATTATCTTTTCATGTTATGTAAAATAATTTTGTGACTTTATGGAATACAAATCTGTTATTTCTATATTTTTACTGTGCTTGGTTGTATTTCTGCGTTTTTTTTTATTCTGCAGCAAGATTTGTTGATGATGGTTGATTGATGGATTATTATAATGTTACAGTGTTGTTGATATTATGTTGATAATCAGTTGATATTGTTTTGATTTTAACATTGGAAAAAAAGATAATATTGTCCGTGAAATAAATTAAAAAATAAAAGTTAAACTAAGACTAGATAATGATATATTAGCGTTTGGGAAGAAGACAAATAATCATGTTGAATTATTGTAATGTTACAATGTTGATATTGTGTTGATTTTCGGTTGATATGTTGTTAATTTTAGCATTGGCGAAGAAGACAATTATGATGTTGAATTATTGTAATTTGATATTATGTTGATATTGTGTTGATATTATATTGATATTGAAAAAGACAATAATGATGTTGAATTATTGTAATGTTACAATGTTGATATTGTATTGATATTATGTTGATATTTAGTTGATTTTAGCATTAATGAAAAAAATCACATTATATGTGAAATAAAATAAAACAATTAAAATTAAATTGAAACACTGTTGAAAAAATTGAAAATTAATGTAAAAGATTGAAAAAATTAAATTAGTTAGTTGATTACATGTTGTTGATATTATGTTAATCTTGAAAATGTGTTGAAAAAATGAAAATTAATGTAAAAAAAATTAACATTCAAATTAGTCATTTTATTACATGATGATTTTTTTATCTTAAAACTGACAAAAAACGTGAATATGTCAAAAAAAGTCAAGTCAACAAAATTAAATATTGATTGTAGGTTAATTCCATGTTAATTTTATGTTAATATTATTTTAATTTTATGTTGATATTATGTTGACAATATGTTGATAACATGTTGATATTATATTGATGATTTTAAGAAAATGAAAAACAAAACAATATGTTGATACTATGTTGACAGTATGTTGATAACATGTTGATATTATATTGATGATTTTAAGAAAATGAAAAACAAAACAATATGTTGATACTATGTTGACAGTATGTTGATAATATGTTGATATAATATTAATGATTTAAAAAATAAAAAACAAAACAATGTGTTGATACTATGTTGACAATATGTTGATAACATGTTGATAAAATGTTGATATAATATTAATAATTTTAAGTAAATGAGAAACAAAACAAATGAAAACACGAATTCCAAACAACAACATATACAGTGTGAAAAAATTCAGAATCATCATTCCTAAAAAAAGAGCCTCAACAGTTTCACGAGACATTGTTTTCTCTCCAGTTTTGTCCAAGTTTGAAAAATCAGACTCCGTATCAATCAACGATCAACCTTTTTCCGGTTTATGGCCAATAGACTTACTCCACATTATGAATAAATCAAATCAATAACCTATAAAACAACAAAACACTTCAAAACAAAAACAGTACAAATTCACAATAAAAATCAGACATAAAATCATATAGATAAAAATAACAAAGATTAATCTAAATCAATTAAGTAACTAATAACAGATAGTAATTATAAACTAAAAATTAAATAAAAAAAATCCATAGATTCTGGTGGAAGGTTTCTTCTTTGTAGAACCAGAAGTTGACCTAGTCTTATGTGACTGTTAAAATCAACAACAAATCAACATAAAATCAACAACACTATAACATTACAATAATTCAGCAATCAATCATCATCAACAAATCGTTCTGCAGAATAAAAAAAACGCAGAAATACAACAAAACACAAAAAAAATGCAGAAATAACAGAATTTTATTACATAAAATCACAAAATTATTCTACACAACATGAAATAAGTATTAGATTCTTTAAAGATACTTTTTATACATGTTTAATGGTGAATAAACAGTAAAAGATAATCAAATTACAGATCTGAAAATGAAAAAAAAAACAAAAAATTTCAGATCTAAAATCAAAAAGATAAAAGAAAGATGGCGCGGCGAGACAAAGGTGGAACGACGGAGATGGAACAGCGGAGGCGGAACGACGGAAGCGAAGGAATAAGAACGTGGAGAAACTGGAGAAGAAAACTTACCGCTATTTATAAGTGAAAAAACAAAATAATGGAGATAATGGAGAAAACTTACACAGATGAGATAATGGAAGCAAAGAGTAAGAACGTGGAGCACCAGTGCTTTAAATCGCGAAGATCGTGGAGGAACAGAGCTGGATTCGCGGAGAAGAAGAAAAAACTGCCAAAATCAAAGAGGAAAAGCAAAAAACAGTAATAAAGTAATAATTCAAAGCAATTAGGTTAGAATTCTAATTTTGGGCGGTATGAAAAGTAAACTTTAGATTGGACCGGTATAAAAATAAACCTGGGCCAAATTTAGGTATATTGGGTAATAAGCCCTAGTATTAATCAATTTCATATACTTCAAAAAATATAATCAGTATGTATTTTATAGTAGCTTTTTTTTTTGTAATTTTCTGAAATACATATTTTGATAATTTATTTACACCTTTACCTGTCAAGTTTTGATTTTTTTATCTTTTTTTATTTACAAAAAATATCTTTTTATTTTTTTAATTTCAAAAACCTTTCTTCGGTTTCCAATTTCGGTTTTCGATTTTTGACCGAACCGACCGACAGTTTTCTATATAGTGTAAGATTAGTGTATATATAGTGTTAATTTTATTTTTTATAGATTTTTTTTTTTGGAATTTTATTTTATTTTTTTATAGTGTAACAGTAGTGTGTATATAGTGTATATATAGTGTAAGATTAGTGTATAAGTAGTGTATAAATAGTGTATATATAGTGTATAAGTAGTATATTTATAGCATTTTGTAGTGTTTTTTGTGGTTTACACCATGAAATACTGCAAATACACCATAAACACTGCAAATACACCATAAATATATTAAAAACGGCAGAAATACACTATAAATATACCAAAAATACACTAAAACGTAAATATATTATAAAATTACTACAAATGCACCATAAATCAATTTTTTCTTTACAAAATCAGCAGCAATAAACAAATCTATGAATAAGAGAAGACAAAATAAATAATTATATGAATAATAGAACAATTTTATAACAAAAAATTATAGATCTGCAATAATTTATTTACAAAATATTTAAATCAGTACTAAAAAATTACACAAATCTAAAAACGAGTCGAGAAATCTATGGCGCGAACTGAAAAGACGAACGGACTAGCGCGAACAGAAAAGATGAACGAAAAAACGACCAGAAGCGACGAGAAATCCATCGGAAGTAGACGAACAGAAGCGCGACCGGAAAGACGAACGAAAAAGTTATCGGATGAGATAAACTGAAAATCAAATGAAAAGGAAGAAGAAAAGAAGAGAGAGAATAGAGAGAAAAAAAGTGGTTATGTTAAAATTTAACTTAAAATGAAATAAGAATTCTTTATACAGTGCGTATTTTTGGTAAATAAGTTAGCTTATTAGGTAATGTAGGATAAGAGGAAAATATGGGTCAAAATGGTGTAAATACTTTACCTAAAACGGGTATTTGGAGAATAATCCTTTTTTTTACAAAGGATTCATTTCGAGGAAATTACACCATTTATTAAAACAATAAAAATAGATATAAAATTAGTGTTAATTTTTTTATTTATAAAAATACCGAATTAATTTAAAAAACATCATGTTTTGTCAATTCCACTTCCATATTTGTGCATAATGTATATAAATTAAAAATATATTAAAATTATATAAATATTATATAAAAAGTATACACATCAAAACATACTAAAATTTTAGTAATATTTAACAATAATTATACCAACATTATACCACATCGTATACTAAAAATTAAACTAACATTATATTAAAATTATACATATGAGAATATATAAAAAAAATTATCGATAATGCCGAAAGTATACTAAAATTATACAAATATTAAACCACATGTTATTTCCGAATTTTCCAGTTCATAAGTTTTAAATATATTTAAATTATACCAACAGTGTAATCAATTCCGTATTTTTATAAAGGAAAAAAGTAAATACCTATTTTTATAAATATTTTCAAAATTATATTTTTGCAAAAGTATCATTCATTTTCGAAGGGGAAATTTAGGTATTTACTCCAAAAATAAAAATATTTGCACATTTTATCTCAACACAGAAAAGTTGCAGAAAATACCTCACGTTTTTTTCAGATTTATGTTTTTACTCTGGGTTTAAAAATATTTATGATTTTACTCCGTTATCATCTGGTTATCATAAATCCTTTTGTAATTATATTTTTGCGCACGTTATCATCCAATTATCATAATCTTCTCATATTTCATTATCATCTAGGTATCTTACTGCAGTGTTATGATAACAACATGATAATATACTGATACTGAGATGATAATCAAATACTGTTTTATCATAACATAATCATAGATATTATCATAACATTATCATATTTCATTATCATCTAGTTATCTTACTGCAGTGTTATGATAACAACATGATAATATACTGATACTGACATGATAATCAATATTGTTTTATCATAACATAATCATAGATATTATCATAACATTATCATCTTGATACCATAAATATCATCTCGGTATCATATGATAATGTTATGATAACGAAATATGATAATATTATGATAATGATTTTATAATCAAACATTATTTTATGCATAATTTTTTTCCCCGCAATATTATGATAACTACATGATAATAGAGTGATACTCATATGATAATCAGAGGCTGTTTTTTTATAAAAAAAATAATTTTTTCTGCAGTGTTATGATAATGTGATGATAATGCAGTGATACTCATATGATAATCAGATGCTGTTTTGTTTGCAGAAAATCGTTTTTTCATCATAAAATCGTTTTTCATGCAGCTTTTTAGATCTAAAATTGAAAAAAATCAAGATTAATTTATTTAGATCTGAAAGTTAAAATGAATTGTATTTATCACCACGAATTAAGAAAAAAATCGCTAAAATCAAATATGAAAGAACGGCGGAGCGACGACGAAACGATGGCGGAGCGACAACGGATCGATGAAGGAACGATGATGAAAAAAAGAATACAAATGGAGAAGAAAAGAAGAATAAAGAAGAAGAAGAAGAAGAAGAAGAAGAAGAAGAAGAAGAAAAATGACGAAAAAAAAGAAAGCAGAGAAGAGAAAGAAGAAAAAAGAGAAAGGAAAAAAAAGAGTAACAGGTGGTATATTATTAGAGTAAAAAAAATATAATTAGAGTAAAATAATAATAAAAAGTAGGTATAATTATAATATAAATATGTCTTAGAGTAAAAAAATAATTATAGTAAAAGGGTGAGGTATTTTCTCTATCTTTTCCTTCTTGAGGTAGGAAATCCTATTATTTTTAAAAAGAGAGTATTTTTCCTAATTTTCTCTTTTCGAAGAGAGAGACCCATTAGACACAATAAAAGCCCAATGCATTGACAGAAGAACCCAATAGAGAGCTGTCTTGTGAAACACGAAGCCAATCTACTTCAAAGAATCCAGTCAAATTTGTTTCAGAATTGAATCAAAATAAAAATATGTTTCTCACAAGGTTTAATTAAAACTCTTAAGTTCAGTTAAATTTTTTTATGTTTTTAGGTTAATTTATTGATTTTGATTTGTGTGTTTTCTTGAAGGACTGAGTATGACAGAGGAGTTAACACTTTTTCTCCAGAAGGAAGATTATTTCAGGTCGAATATGCAATTGAAGCTATCAAGGTCAAAATTCATAAACCCTAAATTATTTTAGCATGTTAATTGTTTTGACATGATTAATTGAATACCAGAACCTAAGCTTAGCAGCCTACATTTAGAAATTTTGGATTTAGTCTTCTTCAAATAGACTGTTATGTTCATAGAATTATGAAGAATTGTATTTCTTGTTGTTTTTCTGCTGCAAAACCAAGTTGTTGATGATTGAAAATAACATGTCTTTTAATTAACTTGCAGCTAGGTTCCACAGCAATTGGGATAAAGACAAAGGAAGGTGTTGTGCTTGCCGTCGAGAAGCGTATTACTTCACCACTGCTGGTTTGCTACTCTCTTCTCGTGTCGTCTATTTGTTCGTTTGAATTGCATGTTTATACGTATTTTGATGATGTGAATAACCCACAATCTGTTCAACTTGTTGCATGAGTGTTGTTTCTCTTTGGGTTGCCTTGTAATGATTCCATCAATATTGGTACAAGTGTAGAACTTCCGTATTTATTTACTTGAAAACTCAAATATGATCTAGCTGAAAAAATAGACTTTACTACATCTTATTATCTGAGGGCATGCGTCATCAGAATTATAATCTTGTAGGATTCTACCTTGTTCTAGGTGTCATGTCTTATCAATTCCATTTCAGGAACCCAGCAGTGTGGAGAAAGTTATGGAAATTGATGAACATATTGGATGTGCTATGAGTGGTTTGATTGCAGATGCTCGGACACTTGTTGAGCATGCACGTGTCGAAACTCAGGTACTTTATCATTCTTGCTGCTTTCATGATTTGTCGCATGGTGGAGTAGCAACATCTCTGATTCTCTTAATTAACTTATCAGAACCATAGGTTCTCTTATGGTGAGCCCATGACAGTGGAGTCTACAACACAAGCACTCTGTGATCTGGCACTACGATTTGGTGAAGGCGATGAAGAATCCATGGTAAGAGTTATTGCTCCTCACTTGCCAAAAAATTAAATCTTATTTTCTGATAATTTAAGTCTAGTGTCTTTAATTTATTTCATTGTGAGGATGTAGAGCAGTTAAGTGTTAACCTGTCATTACTCATTAGGGTAATGATGTGAAAATGCTTTCCATTCCATCACTATTTTCTTTTGGTCAAAGATGTTTGCTATTCTGTGTTGAAGATAAATTGCTTGGTCACATTTTGCCAAAAATGCTAGAATGATTCCTCTTATTAGGAAAAACAAACATGTCCCTTGTTGTGAAATTCTAGATGTTTAATTTTATGCATCTATCAGTTCTTTTAATAGTTTGTATTTCAAATACTTGCGTAATGCCAGACGCGTCCGCTGTTTTGAACTAATTTTTTTGCAGTCTCGACCATTTGGGGTGTCACTCCTGATCGCTGGCCACGATGAGAATGGTCCTAGCCTGTGAGTACTTGTGTGTTTCTGTTAGCTTTATTGTCGATAAATATAGTGTACATAAAACTTATTACACATCTGCTCCATTGATAATCATTTGAAGAAGAAATCGACAGTTAAATGAATTATTTTATCAGGATAGAGAAACAATTTAATTTATCTAATCAATAGTTGAGGCTGGATCTTAACAAATATTCTCTATTTTTAATATTATGGTCCAATAGCTTGTCTATATTCCACTTCTACAAGTGGCAGTAATTTGTCTCAGTTATTTAGTTTAAACTGTAATGTTGTATATGCACAGGTACTATACTGATCCATCGGGCACATTTTGGCAATGCAATGGAAAGGCTATTGGTTCAGGTTCAGAAGGCGCAGATAGCTCTTTGCAAGAGCAATATAACAAGGTATCAATTTTTTCCTTTCTAAGCTTTCTTTTCTTCCCAACGTTGTGCAACACTAATCCTATGTTCGTTTTAGAGGATTGAAAGTAGGAAGATTTTGAATTTTGAAAACCTTATCCTTAGTTGGAGATAGGATTGGAGATTTTCAATTCAAACCCTCCTGTGTGAATGACATCGTATCTCCATAATGTGGAATTACACTGATGAGATATCACTTGATATTTTTGTGCAGGACCTCACTCTTCAAGAAGCCGAGACTATTGCACTTTCCATTCTGAAGCAAGTAATGGAAGAAAAGGTGCCCGATGCTATTCATCTTAATTTGGACATCAAATTTGTACTTCTGTTTTCTTTTTACACTTGCTTTTAAATCGCTAACTATTGTGTCATTGTTTATTTCAGGTGACTCCGAACAATGTTGACATTGCAAGGGTGGCCAAAGTCTACCATCTGTATACCCCTGCAGAGGTGGAGACTGTTATTAGTCGCCTATAGAATGAAAATGAAGTCATGAAAACTTTGAAAAAATTATCTGCATTATCCTTTGTTGTCTGCTATTAGTTTGGGAAGTAGAGGGTTGGGCAGTTTTGGACATTTTTCTGGAGTGGTGCTAAAACTGTGCGGACTTTTTATTGGTTATGTAATTTGCATTTCAGATAGCAAAAGTAAAACACCAATTTTCTTTGAATTTGCTGAGCTCAATTCCACTTTAATTCTCTCTTCAATCCTATAGGGTATGCAATTTGCTATATCCTCGGGTGTACTCACATTTGATGTGTTTGAGTTAGGCATGCGTTTGGAACTGATGAAAAACCAAATTGGTTCATTTCATTTGTTATATTTTTTCAAGGATCTGGCAGAATTCTTGATTATCAAGAACGCAAATCCAGAAACTCTAGTGGAACTTGGATAGGCGAGATACAATTGCTGGAATTGTATTGTCTTGAGGCAGTATTGTGCGGATTGGGATTCCCTCAAGTTCAAAAGAACTCGAGGGGATCATGTTCACAATCTGCACCGTTCATTGTAAAATGAACAGTGTAGATTAATTTGATTTAAATTGTAAATTTTTAATTTTATATATTGTAAATATGACCCCTTCGAGTTCATTTTTAATTTGAGGGAATCCCTATCCGTATTGTGCACCTAAAATGCCAGCACAAGCACAAAAATCTATTTACTGAAGGTAACAAACACTCGATCCAAGAAATATCCACTTCAAACCAATCTATGGTGCACCTAATTTCTCTATGAATGGAAGAAATTGGAAAATGCATTGAATAATTTGCTGGAATCGCATCTTTCTCTGCAGAATATGATTTAGACCTTTATTTCAAATATGCCATTTAGGTCCTAACTTATGTGGCGGGCGCTCACCAATCACCATGGCCCTTCTGTCTAAAAACACATTAACTCTGTCAAAAGTTATGAGCTGTCATTTAAAAAAAAAAATTGACGGCACCACGTTAGCTGGCACGTTAATTTAAAAATCTGAAATACTTGAAATTCAATTGAAAAATTTAAAAAATCCAATACAACCCAACCCAACCAAATCCAACCCCTAATCCCCACCCACTGTTTTCCAATCATCGCTTCCTACCGGCAGAGAGAAGATCGCCGAAAAAAAAATCCAACGGTCAGTCGATTGACCAGCGACGGTAGGTGGCAGTCAGGTGATTTATTTGGGTTTAATTGGGTTTGTTTGGGTTTTGTTGGGCTAAATATTTAATTTTTTTAATTAAATTTTAATAATTTTAGGGGTATTTTAGGTGTTTAAAATATTTTGAATTTTTGGTGATGTGGTAACTAACGTGCCGCCGCCAATTTTTTCCTTTTTAGAATGACATCTCATCACTTTTGACAGAATTAACGTTTTTTTTTTAAATGAGAGGGTCATTGTGAGCACCACCACATAACTTAGAGAGTTTATTGATCGTTTTTAAATTTCATGAAATTTATTGTAAGGTTGGCCTAAGAGTCCAAAGGCTAGGATCTACAGGGAATTATTAGTCAAAATATTGGAACAAAGATTAAGAAATTCCGCCACTTCAAACACATAGAGATTTAACATATCAAAAATCAGGCTAATAATCACCCATGGCCTCTCAACTTTAGAGGTACGGGCGCTAAACCCCCTGATGTTTAAAAACGGGCGCTAAACCCCCTGATGTTTAAAAACGGCGCTAAACCCCCTGATCTTTGTGGCGGCGCTCACTAAACCCCTTTTGGACGAAATATGACCAAAATACCCCTGCCGCTGTTTTTTCAGTCTATTGTCAGTTTAAAAAAAAAACTGACACTGCCATATCATCTGACACGTCAGAAATATACCTTAAAAATTTCAAACACCCAAAATACCCTTACTTTAATATAGAAAAAGACAAAAAACAAACAAACCAACCCAATCTAATCTAACCATTTGATTAACCACAACAACCAACCCAACCAACACTCCCACCGCCGCCACCCTACCACTGCCGGAAAAATTTTCCAGTCATCTTCTCCGAGCGGAAGATGACCGGAAAAATTTTCCGGTCATCCCTAAAACAGATCCTTGCCGAGGATCTGTTCTTGGAACAGATCCGTCGGGATCTGTTCTAAGAACAGATCCGACGAGATCTGTTCTAATTTAACATTCTCAGTGTTTTCTGCTGACCAATATAACAGGCAAGATTTTCCTCCAGGCTTCGTTTTTGGTGCTGCAACTTCTGCTTATCAGGTCAGTCAACTACTCTGCATCATCATCAACAAACTTATTTCAACCAAAAATAAAAGTACAAGACTCAATCATTTAATGGAGTTTCTTGAAAAAGGTGGAAGGAGCCGCAAATGAGGATGGACGTAGTCCTGGTGCTTGGGATGTCTTTTCTCATGGCAGTTAGTAACTTTCCTTCTAATTAGTACTTCATTTTTAATGTTCATTTTTCTGTGAGTTCAATTTCTTTTTTGTGTTGCAGGTGGAGCTATGGGAGTTGACAGGTATCACAAATATAAGGTTGTTTACCAAATTTGAATCACCAAATTCCATGTTTTCTTTCAATTTGGGTTAACTTGTGTCCTAATTCTTGCAGGAAGATGTCAAACTGATGAGTGGATTATGGACCCATCTGGGTCTGTTCTTCGTGGAAGAACAGTCCTGGGATTTGTTCTTCCAGATCTGTTCTTCGTGGAAGAACAGATCCCAGATCTGTTCTTCCACGAACAGATCTGGCCGGAAAAAATTCCGTCCATGGCGGTGGTCGGACGTGGTGGCTGGAGAGCGGTGGGGTGGTGGTGGCGGTTCGGGTGAAAGTGGTTTGGTTGGATGTCATTGGGTTGGGTTTTTAGGGGTATTTTAGGTGTTTTAATTTTTTAGGGTAGTTTGATGACGTGGCAGCTGACGTGGCGCCACTATTTATTTATTTTTTTTTTGAAAAAAAGGTCAGTTGACCAGAAAAAACGGCGCCAGGGGTATTTTGGTCATATTTCGTCCAAAAGGGGTTTAGTGAGCGCCGCCACAAAGATCAGGGGGTTTAGCGCCCGTTTTTAAACATCAGGGGGTTTAGCGCCCGTACCCCTAAAATTGAGGGGCCATGGGTGATTATTAGCCCAAAAATCAGGATTTCATTTAATCAAAATGGTATCAAATTATTTTCCTAATTAAAAAAGAGTAACATATTAGAGCAATAAAATTTTAAAAAAAACTCTGATCCGCTACGATGAATCTGCTTAATGGCCATATGAGAATTATCTTGGAGCATTTCAATTTGGCTGTCGTCTATGTGACTTCCAGTATTCGGAACACGTGCAACAACATAGGAAAAGACCAACTTCGATATTTTGGCGAGATCAACACCACTGAAAGTCTATGTGCTAGAAAGTTTACCATGAAAGAAAAAATTATAAGTTAGTATTTTAAACTTGACAGTATTAGTTTATTGGCTATTATGATTTTCAAGCTATTAATGTTTACTCTTTAGTTTCAATTTGAACTACTTTTAGAAAGATAAAGTAATCAGCGGTTAGAATCTTGTAATATATTTTAGGAAATGTTTATAATGCATAAATTGAAAGTTTTAAAGCTAAATAAAATTAGTTTTTTATAATTTTCAAAACATTGTTTTTTTTATCTTATATACTAATATAGTTAGTATTTCACACATGACTCGTCAATATTACTAAGTGTCACATTTTTTATGTATTATCTGTTTTTCATAACTTTAGTATGAATCTTTATGATTTTCAAACGACCAGTTTCGTCCGGAAGACTAACCTTGATGTGGATGCCTAATCTCCCAGATCTACAACCAACACAATACAACAAAATACGATTTCAATTCTATTTAGTAAAAAGTAAAAACCTATGATACATAAATTATATTGAATTATGAATGACATCAGTTTTTTTGCATACCTTTATAATATATGCTATTGTCGTCAAATATAATAGAATAATTATACCTATTAAAAAATTGCTAAATTAATCATATCCAGTCTATTCGTTGTTCTAACCACAGGGGCAGAGGTACACGGGGGCGACCTGTGGCGGCCGCCCCACTGAACCGGAGAATTACGAGTGTGTTCGGTCCTTTTAAGCCATCAATCTAGAAAAATTATAATATTTTATTAATTTAACGTCTCAAACCACTATAAGAAATTTCAATTGAAAAAATAAATAAAGAATTACCATGATGAGCAGTTGACTGACCACCCTGTCAATCTCAATATCCATAAGATTTGTTCTTTTTCCAACAAAAACATATCATATAATTTTCACCAATATTTTATATACTTATGCTTCTTAAAATCATAAAAATACAAATACTTAATTAAAGCTTTTACCATTATAGTAGAAAAAAGTTCGTCAAAAATAATCATATGAATATGACTCTTCTCTCCTTTAAATGATCATTAATAAAGAAAAACTTAGCTGTTGTAGATTACAATAATTAGAAGATATGACATATAAACATCAGCACATATTATAATAATTTGTGTTATTTATTTATAAAGATATAAATTACTATATTTTTCATAATCTTTCTTCACCTCTACAAAACAATCTCTCACCGCTTCCTCAATTTGACAGATAAGAGGACCAAATAAGGACGGTTCATCAATTATTTATTTATTAAAAATTTAATTAGCACTGTTTATATACACTTATTTAAAAGATCATTTTAATGTTTAGGAAGTAAATATCTCTAGCTTAACACTTAGAAGCTCTTCAATAGTTTTTGTCATAGTGTTTTTCCGATACCAAGATGCCCATAAAACACTATGCCTTTGGAGTGTTTAATGCCCAACTTCAAAAGAAGAAAAAGAAAACATAAATAATAAAAAAAAAAAATTAAGTATATATGGATCTCAAATAATTTGATAAAAAAATTAGAACTTACTCAACTAATAGTTGAGAGGACTTAGACGTCGGGTAGAGAGAATGATTTGATTGATTTTTTAAAAAATATCATCCATCCCTCCAATCCCCATTTGTGCCAGTAAATTTTTCTTCCAGCTCTCCATATCAGCACGATTAGGAATCATTTTGGCTGGAGTTGGCGGAAACGTAAGTTTTCTACATAGCTCAAACTTAAAAACTAAACATTATCTTGAGATTTACAGTTCGGCTTTGAAGATGTAAGATTGTCTTTTTAGTTAGCATCCCGCTAGTAGCACACGACCCATTTTTGATTTTGAAATCACATAGAATACTGTAAATCTACCCATGATTCTTTTACATTTAAAACTTACATTTTCATTTTCATTCATGACTTATATTTTATATAATTTTTTTAACAGATCATAGGTTATAACCATTTCATATAGCAACTATATAAAAAAAATGATATAAGTCCATGGAATACCTGGTGGACGAAGCAAGTCTTAAATTGCTTCTCTAAATCATCACTTGAAATCTAAGAAACCATATTATTAAAATTAGCCTTTAACGAACACATAATTTTGAATGAAAAAACAACATTAATTTGAAAAATATACGATGAACAATAATATACCTCTCTTTGTTGAGGCGTATTATTAGCCTCAACAATTAGATAAATTTCTCTTGCTTTATATCATTGATGTGGACAACAAACCTATGCAATTTTAAAGTTAATATAGTTAGAGAAAAATATTAATATTATGTAAAACAATAAAATACATAAAAAAATTGAAATTAAGATTTAATCTCACGGGAGTATTACGACTGCATCTCCAACTCCTATATTAAGAAATGAAATGTGATTGTCATACAGAGCAATATAAGCATCTTTTATTATTTTACTTATAGTGTTTATTGTTAATGAAGAATTTATAAATTAACAAATAAAGCATTAATAGTAAATAATAAATAAAAACTATACAGTTAAAAATGATATCTCAATTTGACGACCAACTCATGATTGACAATCCTGTAATACAGCAACTTCGAATTACTGGTCCAATAAATATTGGGACGATAAAGACGAAGACTCGAAATCCTTAAAAAAGAATCTAAAAATGTTGGCCTTGATTTTAAATTGCTTAGTGTTGTGAAGAGGAAATATTTCCATCTGCATATGAATTACAGAATAAGATAGTAAGAATCAGTGGCGGATAGAGGCTAGGGCAGGTTGCGGTGACTGCCCCAGTTGACCGTCAGAATTCTTAGGGACCAGAATAGGAGTCCCACTTTTTTTGTTACCATTGACTGTTTTAGTTTTCCGTTTCCACCACCGGCGCCCACCTGATTAAAACTTCTAGCTTTGCTACTTATAAGAATCTATTAAAATATCGTTAGGGCTGTACAAATTTTTCATAACCCACTCAAACCAAAAAGATAAACCCAACCCAAACTGAATTTTCTAATTTAAAAATAACCCAATGAGTTATTAGCCATATATAACCCAAGTATATTGTATCTCAGTTTATACTCAGTTACATATTAGAACCGTACCTCAATTTTGAGGGAGGACATGTTGTCCTTTTCTTTCAAAATCTCTGTGGATAAATAAATTACAAATTAATTCTTGTGTACTCTTTTATTATTAAAACCACTCATAAAAGTTTATTTTTATATTTTTCTTTATTATAATTATGATTATTATACTTATTATATATTTTAATATTTAATTTATTGTTTTTAATACTTTATAATGATTTTTATTATTAAATTTATTATTTGAATTCAAAAATCACTAATTTCATCTCACTTTTATTTTATACATAATTTATTAGAACGAAATTTAAATAAAATTTTAAAATATTCATTTTTAATAAAAATAGTACACTTATCATAATGTGGAATTTTTTTTAACAGGTCACTTTAATTTTATTTTTGAATTTTTATTTTGTATTTTAATTATGGATGACATCATGCTTATCTTTATTCTTTTAGGCTTAATAGAATAAAAAACACGATTTTAACGTGTTTTGAAAATTTAACACGAACTAATTTTAACAAACTTGGACAACTTTCACTTCTTTCACTTTTTTTAATTTTAACACCGAGTAATTTTCTGTCAGGATAATGCTGATGTGGACGCCGGAATAGAGGCTATTCCGCTATACACACCAGCATTTTTCCGATTGAAATTTTGTCCGTATATAAAATTGCAAAAAACTGATAATCCAAATATTAATTTGTTAAATTAAAGTTTTGTGTTAAATTTATAAAACAGGTAAAATTCGTAATCGTTACGCTATAAAGCCTTTTTTAATGTAAATAATTCAAGAATTAGATTCACAGAAGAAGAAGTATTTGACTATAAAACAAATTAATTAAGAAAATTAAAAAATTAAAAAATTAAAAAATGGAAGATATAAATATTAAGTATATAAAAATAATTGGACTACTTCTATATTAAGTGTTTGGTTATAAATTTATTATATGTAGACTTTAAAAAAATTAGAGAGAAAATGATAGGATTTAAATAAAAGCATAAAGAAATTTAATTAGCTGTAAACTATATAATGTGACCCAGGGCCGGCCTTACACGAGATGAGGCCCTAGGCGATTTTTGAACTATTTATAAAAATATCCATTATTATCAAAATATTTATAAAAAACTTGTTTTAGTTTTTTATAAAATTACGTTCAATTTTTACTTTTATTTTCATAAAATACGTTTTTAGTAGATTATTAAAAGTACATTTCAAAGAAAAGTAGAAATGTTTTTTTATAAAAAATTAAAAAAGCATATATTTTTTTTATTACATAGATAAATACATATAGATTAGGCCCTACACGATGAAAGGATTTAAATTAAATGTTATTTTAGATGGTATTAGTCGGAATCTACATACATATTACTAAAAAGTCTATTTAATTTTTTTAATTAAACTGACAACACCAATTATTAAAATATACGATATACACATATATTAAAAAGTTTATTTTTGAAAAACCTAAAATAAATATGTGGCGCTTTGCAATTTAGAGCTCTAATTATTAAAATATCTAATTAATCTTTAAAATAAAAAATTTAATATATATTGCTAAAATTTCAATAAAACACATTTAAAAAAATTGATAATTTTTTTATAATTTGTTTTGGAAGGATCCATATTTATATGGGACCTTCAAAAGTGGAGGCCCTAGACATACCTTAGAGGCCGTTTGGTTTGCCAAAAAAAGGGGGAATGTGAATGGGAATGAGAATGAGAATGATTCCCATTGTTTGTGTTTGTTTTGTCAAATTATACTAGAAAATGGGAATGTGATTACCCCTTCAATGGGAATCACCAATTTCCCCCTTACCCCATGGGAATGAACTTTTGAGAATGAGAATCAAAATTTAATAAAAAAATTTAATGATAAATAATAAATATATAATTATTAAAAAAATTATTTTTAAATTTTAAAAAATATACTTAAAATAAAAAATTATTTTTTAATAATTTTTAAAAAAATTATTTTTTTATTTTTATTTTTTTAAATAATTTATTTTAAAAGAAATAATTCTTTTTAAAAAAATAATTTATTTTAAAAAAATAACTTTTTAAAAAAATTGATTTAAAAAATATAATTTTTTTTATATAAAAAATATTTAAAAAAAATAAAAAAACATTTTTAATAAATAATAAATAATATTTTTATTAAACTATACTCATTCCCATTCCCATTCTCATTCCTACACTTTAAACCAAACAAAAAATGAAAACAATTATTTCCATTTCCATTCCTTCTCATTCACATTCATATTCCGATTCTCATTACCAACTGTAAACCAAATGGCCCCTTACCCTTAGTGGTCTAATATCTAAGGCCGGGCCTGATGTGACCTGTTAAAGAAAGGGCTTTTTACTCAAATAACCAACATTCATGTTTGATTTACTTTTATACCAACACATATTTGACATTTTAAAACTACCATGCAAGGGAGAAATTATTACTTTTATACCATCCATATAAATAGAACCCTAATAACACAAATCCTCATAATTACAATTATTTTCTCTCTCCTCAAATTTCTCTATCATTTCTCTATCATTTCTCTTTCAATTCACCTTTCACACAAATCTCAGATTTGTTCTTCGCACCAATCCGCCTCCGCTGTTCCATTTTTGCCGTTTTGCCTCCGCCGTTTTGCCTCCGCCGTTTCGCCTCCGCCGTTCCGCCATCTTTCTTTTATCATTTTGATTTCAGATCTGAAGTTTTTAATTCTTTTTTTTTCATTTTCATTTTCAGATCTGTAATTTGTTTATTTTTTACTGTTGTTTTCACCATTAAACATGTATAAAGATTATCTTTAAAGAATCTAATACTAATTTCAAGTAATGTAGAATAATTTTGTGATATTATGGAATAAAATTCTGTTATTTTCTGCATTTTTCTTGGGTTTCTGCGTTTTTTTAATTCTGCAGAACGATTTGTTGATGATGATTGATTGCTGAATTATTGTAATGTTACAGTGTTGTTGATTTTATGTTGACTTTATGTTGATATTCTGATTTTTTTTTTTACATTGACAACTAAGATAATATTGTCTGTGAAATAAACTAAAAAAATTAAATTAAATTAAATTGAGACTAGATAATGATATGGTAGCATCGGGGAAGAAGACATATAATGATGTTGCATTATTGTAATGTTACAATGTTGATATGGTGTTGATTTTCGGTTGATATTTTGTTGATTTTAGCATCGGTGAAGAAGACAATAATGATGTTAAATTATTGTAATGTTACAATGTTGATCTTATGTTGATATAGTGTTGACATGGTGTTGACATGATGTTGATTTTGAGATTGGTAAAAAATACAAATAATGATTTTGAATTATTATAATATTACAAATTTGAATTTATGTTGATATTATGTTGATTTTGTGTTGGTATTTTAGATTGGAAAAATTATTTATTAATCTTTGGTTAATTTAATGTTGACTTAATGTTGATTTTATATTGATATATATAAAAAATTAAAAATATGATAAATAATAAATTTTGATTGATTATTAGCAAAAATAAAGGTAAATAAATATTAAAAATAAAAATTAGTGTTAAAAAAGATTTACAAAATTAATACTATCCAGTTTATTAAATGTTGTTGATATTATGTTGATATTGTGTTGATATTAAAACCGACAAAAATGTCAACAATAAATAATGTACACATGTTGATTTTATATTGATTTTGTATTGATTTTGAGTTGATATTTGATTAATTTTAATGACAAATAGTATACACATGTTGATTTTATGTTGATTTTGTGTTGATCTTCAATTAATTTAAGGGATATGCGCATGTTAATTTTAGGTTGACATCGAGTTGATTTTGCGTTGATTTTGATTAATATAGCTTAAATAATTGTACATCAATAAAATTCAACATTGATTTGATAATAAAGTTTTTAAGTAGAACATAATATAAGGAGTAAAAAAACCAACCAAATTTCAAAAATGCCGAAATGAATTTATACATTCTAATAAATTAACAATCTAGAAAATGAAAGTTATAAAAAAATGGCTGAATACCAATAGCATATGTTTATGTAGGGAATTACAGAACGTTTATCGAAAAAAAAAACACAAAGAGATCAATCATTCAAATAAATATGTGCACTCCACATTCCATCCTGCTGCTTTTCAAATAAACATCTATTCCGCAAACTTACAGGAGACATTTATTTCATAGACAATATTATCTTGTTAGTCAATGTTAAAATAAAAAAAATTAGTTGATATCAACATAAAGTCAACATAAAATCAACAACACTGTAACATTACAATAATTCGGCAATCAATCATCATCTACAAATCGTTCTGTAGAATAGAAAAAACGCAGAAATACAACAAAACACAAAAAAATGCAGAGTTAACAGAATTTTATTACATAAAATCACAAAATTATTCTATATAACATGAAATAAGTATTAGATTCTTTAAAAATACTCTTTATACATGTTTAATGGTGAATAAACAGTAAAAGATAAATAAATTACAGATCTGAAAATGAAAAAAAAAAGAACAAAAAATTTCAGATCTAAAATCAAAAAGAGAAAAGAAAGATGGCGCGGCGAGATAAAGGTGGAACGATGAAGGCGAAACGACGGAGATGGAACAGCAAAAACAAAACGGCGGAGGCGGAACGGCGGAAGCGAAGGAATAAGAACGTGGAGAAACTCTGCTGGACTCGTGGAAAAGAAGAAGGAGCCGCCAAAATTCAAGAGGAAAAGAAAAAACAGTAGAAAAGTAAGCATTCAAAGAAATTAGGTTACAATTTTAATTTTGGATGGTATGAAATGTAAAATTTAGCTTTGGACTGTATAAAAATAAACTTGAGCCAATTTTCAGTATATTGGGTAAAAAGCCCTTAAAAAAAACAAATCAGTGTACAATATAATGTTTAATGCTCAATCCGCATAAGAAGGAAATATATTTGTGAAAAATCCAACGATAAAACCTAAAAAAGTGTACAAGAAAACCCTCATATGGTAACCCAAATTTATTGGTTTATAACCCAGTTTAATATTGAAATACACTCCCTCAAAAAAAAAATTGAAATACACTTTGGGCTAATAAAAATTTATAACACAGCCCAAACTGAATTTATACACCCCTAAATATCAACATATAATATGAAGAACCTTAAAAGCAAACATAAAATTTATATCTATATTATAAGTATAAAAGAGAAGGACTTACAGTGGGAAGAGACTCTCTTTTGCTGTTTGTATTTTGCCATATTGGTTTAAATTTATCTTCGGGAACAAATTGGTTATATATTGACATATTGTAATGAGCTCACATAGATCCGAAACAGTTTGACTATGGCCTTTTTTACACACAAACATCTTCACATACATGACTCAATTAATGACCATTTGATCTCATTTGGTTGTTTGCAAATCATTAACATGGCAAGTGTATTATAGAAAACACGTAATTTTCAAGAAACAAGTGAACCGTCTAAAATAAGTTCAAATGGCTGCCTTAAATAATACTAAGAGTTCAAATCAAATATAAATCATATATTTTTTGTTAAATTCTTATCAACTTATCATTAAGAATAGTCTGAAATAGTTACAACACTCAGGATACTATATATATATATTTATCTGCCATCAAAATAACAAGGAAAGTATAATTAATTAGTAAAGAGAATGGCTATTCTCAAAAAAAAAAAAAAAAAAAAGAGAATGGCTGGAAATGGTTTTCATATTAGTATATATTTGGGATTATAATACACTATTAATTTCATTTGCCATTCTTTGTTTTGTCTATACTAAAAAAACATTTGATTTTAACAAATTTATGAATTAATTTGTTTAAAAAAAATTTACACTTCTTTATTTTTATTATAATTTAATATATCTATATTAGAAGTTGATAATATGTCAAATAAAATATAGAATTTCCATCAAATAAAATAAATAAACATGTGAGATTATTAAATTAATGAAGATTAACAAAAAAAAGAGTTTTAAACATAATCAAATACCAAAAATTTACTTTTTCAAAAAAAATAGGTTAAAAAATTGAATTGAAAAGTTTAAAGATAACATTGATTATTATTTTTTACATTATTCTGGTGTGAGGGCGTTATGTTGTAATTTTAACGTTTTTCTAATTGTTTTGGAAATTTTGATTTTGTATACGAAAATAATGTTATGATGTTGGCAAAATTGATATTGATATCGAAATAATTGCGGATTTCATTATGTATTACTAAGAAAAAAGATATTTTTAATTGAAGATATATACATCTGAAAAAATATAATTAGATTAAGAAATTATATTTTAACTAATTCTTTGAATTTAATATTTTTTTATTTTATCAAGATTGTTATATGTTAAATTGTATTTTAAAAAAAATACAAATCCCGAAGCAAAGCGAGGGTTTCTTACTAGTTAGAATTAAAAAGAAAACAGAAATAAAAATTGTATTGCTCTATAACAGGTTTTAAATTTCAGTACTTGAAAGCCATGCAAAAATATGAGCTGATCTATAGTGTACGTGTTTGCACTGGCCCAAAAAGAGCTCATATGGGCTAATTCGGGTTTTTTGAGCCCAAAAGCCATCAACTATCCTTTTGTTCCTATCTTAGCTTAATAGTTATCTTTTTTAGTCATTATCTTATTTTTAGTCATTATCTTTGTTATTTAGCTTAGTATTTATCTAAATAAGAGATTGTATCTCATTAGACTAGGTTTTCTATTTAGGGTTTGTTCCTTATAAATAGCTAGCTTTAGGTTTGTATTCTCTACAACTCAAATCAATCAAACAAATACAACTTTAAAGCCCTGTGCTTTTCTATCCCCAACCTCCGCGGTTGGTTAATTTAGGAGTAGTTTTCAGTATTAATCTCGCCTGAGTTCATAGCTCCCAGATTATTACTATTAGATCACGTGGTTAAGTGTCTTTAACCAAACAACACACTTTTCTGACTAAATTTCGGTCTAAAGCATACTTCCATACAGAACCCATTATAAATTCAAAGATTCGCGTGTCTGGAAATTTTCCACGCAAACATCTTTTGGCGACTCCACTGGGGACGTGTTATGGTTGACACAAGGACTGCATTTAAGAAGAAAAGTGTCAAATTCAGACTCCTTACAAGCTGTGGTGCGATTATAGTTTTGATCAAATCATGTCTTATTATTCGAGTCAACTATCGGCGATCATAGAAAATATGAGAGCCGAACGTGCTGCTATCCAAAGGGAGATTACGGCCGATTTTAATAAATTAACTTCGGCTATAAATAATCTTTCCAAAGTGTTAGGAGGCGAACAGATCAAAGAGCCAATTTTTGAATACGAGATTACTGAGTTTTCTTTAATCTCTACTGAGGAGATCGACAGTGTTGATGAAATCTGCACTGGTGATGATATCGATGATGATCTTGATATTAGCGATACTGAGACCGAAGAGGCTTGCATCAATGATGATTCTAATATCAGTATTGACCTTGATAATATCATGGCTGATATTGCTAGGCAAGTCAAGGATACTGGGGGGCATGGGCGATCTCCTTTCCTCTTAAGAGATCAAATGCAATCGGTTTTTGTACAAACCGATATTGTTGATGAAAACGCCGGGAGGCAAGGCCGATCATCATTCGCCTTGATGAGTTATGCCGAATTGATTGTTAAGAATTTACCAAGGTATGCGTTGTGGTCAATAATTCATGGAAAATGGAATGGAATTTTTAGTCAAGGTACAACTTATTTTTTACTATATTTTCGGTTAAGAGTTCAATATATGAATGATCAGAATAAGCCGATTTATAATAAAAAAGTTCATTTTAAATTTTGGACAATCTATTTGAAACAACCACGAAGAAAGAAAAAAAGACTGATCGTCCAAATTGAGGATAAACCGATTACAATATTATAAATTGGTTGATGTTGTATTAAGTAGTCGGTTAAAATAGGTCTTCAATGAATTGTCGACCAAATAGAAAAAAAGAGGGCCGATGAGAAACGCGATAAATTATTTAGATGACATCGGCTAGCAAAGAGTTTAAAGAAAGGTGGGTATAGCATGACGAAGTGGCGATTAAAATATATTGCATCTTTTGCATTTCACACATTATCGGCCAAACATGAAAGAAATTTATTATGTTTGGTCATATGTGTAGCTAGGGCTGGCAATTCGTGTCATCGTGTCATAAACGTGTCGTGTACCCATTTATAAATAGACAGATTTCTCCAACCCGAACACGACCCGTTTAACTAATCGTGTCAAAATGTCAAACCCTAACCCGACACGCTTAATAAACGGGTTAACACGTTTAGACCTGTTTAACCCGTTTAGTAAAACAGGTCATAACATATCACATATTTAACCTGTTTAACACGTTTATTAATAACCCATTTAACCCATTTAACACAATTTTTTAATTAAATGAGTATAATCAAATAACAAATCTCTAAAATAACCATAAATCTTAATACAACAAATAACAATTAATAAATTATATGTATTACATGAGTAATATTTGGTCATATATAATTTAATTAATTAATAATATTAATATATAGATTTAAACGTGTCTTAACGTGTCTTAGGCGGGTTAGGCGAGTTTAACCTGTTTAACCCGCTATTTAACCGTGTCATAAACGGGTTGACCCGTTTATGACCCAAACCCATATAAGCTCAACCCGAACCCGCTTAATTTCGTGTCGTGTCGTGTCGGGTTCACGGGTCGTGTGCGCAATTGCCAGCCCTATGTGTAGCTAGCAAAGACAAGGCCAATATCTGGTTTCTTGGTCTACGTGGCAGAAAAAAAGACATTTTGGAATGTTAAAATTGCATGGCAAATATGGATTTCATCATGGTGTGATGCAGTGAGTTACATGGAATGTCAAATTGCTTAAAAATATTTTGTCCCAATCGGTGCGAAGCATGCTTGCCGATTAAAAGGTACTAGGACATTTTGGCATTACAAATATTTATCTTGGCCGATCATAAAACTATATCCATTCTTATTTTATAGATATTTGATCGGCCATATGCAGATGCTAGATTTAATTTTTCGGACAAAACGGCCGATTATTAACTAGGTACGATTATTGTTACGAAAAAATTCAAAGTCACGTGTCAAAAAATACGTCTCTTCACCTTTCTTGACATTCAGCTAAAAAGACACGCGATAAAAATACGTCTTCTCACCTTACTTTTTTTTTTTTTTTTTTATCAAAGGTGGGAATCGACTCTTTCGAGTCTCATTTGTTAGTTGTTAGTTACCGAGGCGTGGTTCGAACCCACAACCTCTTGATGCACTTAGAGGTGCCTTAGCCATTCAAGCTAGGCCCACGTTGGCTCTCACCTTACTTGACATTCAGCTAAAAAGACGTGGGGGGCATTGTTTGCACTGGCCCAAAAAGAGCTCATATGGGCTAATTCGGGTTTTTTGAGCCCAAAAGCCATCAACTATCCTTTTGTTCCTATCTTAGCTTAATAGTTATCTTTTTTAGTCATTATCTTATTTTTAGTCATTATCTTTGTTATTTAGCTTAGTATTTATCTAAATAAGAGATTGTATCTCATTAGACTAGGTTTTCTATTTAGGGTTTGTTCCCTATAAATAGCTAGCTTTAGGTTTGTATTCTCTACAACTCAAATCAATCAAACAAATACAACTTTAAAGCCCTGTGCTTTTCTATCCCCAACCTCCGCGGTTGGTTAATTTAGGAGTAGTTTTCAGTATTAATCTCGCCTGAGTTCATAGCTCCCAGATTATTACTATTAGATCACGTGGTTAAGTGTCTTTAACCAAACAACACACTTTTCTGACTAAATTTCGGTCTAAAGCATACTTCCATACAGAACCCATTATAAATTCAAAGATTCGCGTGTCTGGAAATTTTCCACGCAAACAGTACGTCACATATAGAATTACCAATTAATCAGAAAGTAAGCAAGTTCAGCTAAAACTACAATTTCATATGTTACTATTCTACTACATTAACAAAGGATTTAATTGAAAAAGAAAAATCAAACCTTACAACTTGTTGTAATATAATTCAAATCTTTTAATTTTTATAATAATAGCCAAATTATACTTTCTTTTTATAATAATCAAACTTTTTAATATTTATAACAAATTTGGCCATTAATTTGATTATTATTGCAAATAAAAAACGCAATTTGATTATTATTATTATAAAATGGGGTATTTGCAAAACAAATCTCAACGTTTCACTTTATAGCGATCTAATCCCAACGTTTAAAACGTTATAAAATAAATCCAACCTTTTTAATTTTTGCATTTTATAGCCCCAACCGTTTTCTAGCAACTTTATGCATATGTGGCATCTATATTTGATACACGTATTGGCATATTAAATTCCAACATTTCAAAAAAAATCAAATAAAAGCCCAACTTTTCGAATTTTTGCACTCTATAGCCTAAAAAGTTAAAAAAATTGCTAGAAAACTAATTGTGGCTACAAATTGCAAAAATAAAAAACGTTGAAATTTGTTTCGTAACGTTTTAAATGTTGGGGTTATATCGGTATAAAAATAAAACGTTGAGATTTATTTTGCAAATACTACTTATAAAAATTAAAAAGTTTGGATTATATTACAACAAATTATAAAGGTTTGAATTTTTTTTCCTATTAGGACTTAACAAAATCGTAAACAACAATCAAATTTTTTTACCAAAAGAACCAGAAATTCATATAGCTTAATTTGTTCATAAACCATGCAAACCCAAAAATCTCATTATTTTTACTATCACAATTATCCCTCATGGACATGGTATGCTAAACTTTCATATTAATGAGGCCTATCTATATAACAGAGACAATTTTATGTATTATTGTTCTTTTAGGAACACAATTAATATGACTATAAAAGATAAATATACAATTCAAGTTACTAATAATTACGAACAATTAGTTTTTTTTTAATAAATAATATGCAAGTTTCGAATTTTATTATTTCATAAATTATAAAGTAATAAATTATAATAAATGCTGGAAAACTAATTGTGGCTGCGAAAAATTGTTGAAAAAAATATTTATTTATTATTTCATAAATTATAAAGTAATAAATTTTATGCATTTTTTGTATGAGTTTATTTTAAAAATATAGTAATTATTAATTAGATTTCATGTGAATACACAGATTTATACAGCTAGTTTATTAAAATTCACACTATCAAGTAAATTTATAAAGTGACGATTACACTAGTTCGACAAGTAGAAAATACCTGGCAAACATGTATGCCATTGACAGAAGTGACAAGGAGTCAAAGATCAAATTTCAAAGGTGCCTTCAAACTAGTAAGCCAGAGAACTTAAAACTATTAATTTTGGCAAATACAAGACTAACGCACAATTGATTTGTTGCATGAATGACATGACGCAACGGGTGTGTGCAATAATTTTTCCTGAATTAATATTATTGCATCTTCAGGGAACATAATAAGTGATCAGATATGCAAGGAACAGGTCACTTCCATCTAAAACAAAACAGCAACTATACTTAAAAAAACTAGGAGCCTAAAACAATAGTCATAATTTGTAGCCATTTTCTGTAGATTCAAGATATTTTTTCAAATGAATAGTCATAATATCAAATATATGTAAGTTTGTGAAAGAAGATGAGAGAATAACTTTCCTTTGGCTATCTTCATCTTTAGATAAAACCACGGAATTACTTGCCCTGTTATATAGTCTAATTGTATTACACTTTACATTTATATGGTAAATGTAATTTAAATTAATAAATATGTGTTACACAAAATTGTTAATAAAAATATGTGCAGTTTCAACTTAAATCACTTAGTAGGTCCTCAAAAAATACAAATTTATAATTTTCACATTCTGTACGTGTAAATTTCTGTTAAATATAACTCTAATTCAGCTACAGGCAACTTAGATGCCTCTTGTGTCAAAGTCTCAAATTAAATACACAGAAGCATGAGATTCAAGCAGCAAATATCACCCCAGCCGAGAAACTTAATAGCACGTGAACACAAGTCTAGAATCAATGAGCAAATGGAATCCGTCTAGAATCAATGAGCAAATGGAATCCCTCCTCGACGTGATGTGCTCAATGTAAGATCGGAACAAAACTGTGCAGCTGCAAATGGCCGAATACAGATTGTATAAATTGGCAACATATTAGATGACCGTGCTCGACCTGTATAAAGCCGTAGAATTTGATACAAGTGCATTATCCAAGTACTCATCTCCGAACAGGGTTTTCGCCTCGAGCTGGTGCTTCATACCCACTTACAGCTCGAGTTGGTGGTGTTGCAGACCCATAAGCCACATTATTTCCAGGTGCTACTTGTCCATGAGGCGGCACAGCAGCACCTCTTGCTGCTGGATCATAGCCAGGAACCCTGGATAGATCATAATGAGGTACTTGTTGCATATCATAACCTGGTACTCTGGGTGCATAACCGGGTATTCTCTGGGCATCATAAGCGAAAACTCTTTGTTGCGTATCATAGCCAGTTCCTCTCTGCGTATCATATCCGGGTCCTCTCTGCATACTCTGAGCATCATAAGCGAAAACTCTTTGCTGTGCATCATAACCAGAGCCTCTGGATGGATCATAGCCGGGGACTTTTGTTACATCGTAATTAGGGCCCCTCTGTTGTGGGTCATAGGTAGATTTCACAGGTACAGAGCCAGACTGAGCTCCAGTGTAAGTAGGAGTACCGGCACCAGTACCGACATTAGCAGATGCAGTAGCACTGACAGCGGCAGAACCAGAGTTGCCAGGAATAGCAGTTTGTCCCTGCTAAGAGTTTGGAAACAGAAATTTTATCATTTTTTCTTCTCTTTGTAAAAACAAAGGAGGATATATAATCTTCAACTCCACCATCATCATAATACAAATTACAGCAGATATTGGTTCAGATTCACTATAATTATTTTTGGAATTGTGAGAAGCTGTTTGCGTTAACATCTCATACCAGAAAATGGCACAAGGTGAAATCCAATCAGAAGTCAATTCTGCATGTTTTAGCCCCAAATATAGCTGAATCACCTGATTCACTATGTAGATTTTTTCAATAAATAAAATTTCAAGTTCTACTAGAGAGGAGCATAGAATTTCAAAGCTGCCGCCTTGTGATTGTTTGGAAAACATGTTTGAATTTTGAAATGAACACAATGAATCAACAATATCTGACTTCACAGAAAAGGTCATCTGTGGAAGTACAGAAGGTGTCAATTAAATGATCAATTGACCCAGTTTCAAAACCTGTCCAAACCAGGAAAAAAATTGCTGATTGTAGATAAGTTGCCAAAATTAATTTCTCATTAGGATTTCATTATGTAAAACAATGTTTATAAGCAGTCGGATATTGACAATCACAAATCCCATTTGTAGCTTAAGATCATTATCTAAGCAGTTATTTTCTTCTAGTACCCGATATTTTTTAAGCTCTTTAATAGCTTTTACATCAACCAGTATCCACACAAAAACATATGCAACATTCCAAAAGGTGCATCATAAAAATTTGGAGAAAGCATTCTAAAGCCGCAGCGATCAGGATTTTAGGTTTTAGAAAATGGCACTGCTTCCTAACTTGAACTCAGATCATAATAGGATAGCAACTCAGTTTTCATATAAAGGAGTTCAAATGTCTTTCAGGTAAAATTCTTTCCCACCCATTTCATAATATTGCACCCCGGTATCTTTGTCTACAGACCAAGGATAACAAAAGATAATGCACGATGGAGATTTCTAAAGCAAATAATGGATGCAATTCATTCTAAAACAAAAGTATAGAGCAGAAAATAAGCAAAGAAAGCAATAACGATTAAGTTGGCATACCTGGACTTGTGGAACACCATATCCATCTTCATACTTAGTTTGTCCCATAGTACGACCAGAAGTCTCATTCTCATTACTCCCAGTTGCACCACCATAAGGCACACCAGCAGCTGAACCAAAAAGTGAATCTCTTACAATAACCATTAAATGAAGTAAAACTTGAGATGAGCAACCAAATACCTGTCCTTATATCAGCATTAGCTCTATTAGCAAGTTCCAAACGAAGCTTTTCCACTTCCCTGGCCATTGTAACATAACTATTCTCCATGGCCTGTAGTGACTCACGGTGGTCACTCAATAACTTCTTCTCGTAGTCAAATGCAACACTGCACCAGGTGATTGGAAATAAATCAATATTCGACAGCCCAGTAAAGAATTGACTTATCTAGATTATATAACAAATCATAATTGAACAAGCACCTGAGTCGCTGATACTCATATCTGAGGCTTTCATGTTCTGAAATCAAAACAGGAATTTGCTGTGCATCCGTGTGAGCCCTATGAAGATCCTGTGTCAATTTATGCACATTAGACATAAGTTCCTGTCTCGCTCCAACCAACTTCTCAGCTTCTGCCCGCGCTTGCTGCAACTCCGATTTAATAGACTCCGCTGCTTTTAACTCAGCCTCCATCTTGGCAATGTTATCCATTAGCCCCCTCATTTGTTGTTCTCTTTCACCCTTAAAAACTCCTATATCATTATGCAACATCTGCAATTCGTGTTGCGCAGCAGCAAGCTCCTGTCTGAGTGACACATGTGTAGCAGCGAGCCTTTGATTTTCTGTTACAAGCCTTTGAATCTCCACATGCTGGCCAGCAAGTTTCTGCTCCAAAATTTCCGGCGGTGGCAACATGTCAAATGCCGGAAAGGGGCCGGGAGGAGGGCCACGTAGTCCTGAGCCAAATGGATCGGGATGCACCATGCCACCCCCGGGAAGAGGACGTCTTAGATGTTGAGGAGGAGGCGGAACTCGACCCATTTAATTTCTAGCTAATATTTTCACCTTCCACTAAAAAATATTGAAGAATAAGATATCAGTGCATTGCTTGATCAAAACAAGGCATCAAACTGGGAAATTTTCCGTTTCTGGTAGCTAATATTTTTTTTTACGTTTGATAGCAATCAAGAAATGAACAGACAAAAAATCAGATGAAGAGGAGGAAGAAGAACGAGCGGCGCTGCTGTGTTTAGGGTTAGGAAAACTGGAATAGGTTAGGGAAAGAGAATAGATGATGTCTTAATGGGCCTCCTTTAGCCAGCCTTAGGGTGAGTACGGTTCGGGGGAATTTGGGGATTGACAAATCTCCGGAACCAAATCAAAAGTTGGGGATATTAAAAATTGAATTTCCGGATCCGTACCAATAATCGGTTCGGTTCGGTTCGGAGATTTTATTTTTCGGTACGGTTCGGTACGGAGATTCGGTTTTAATGGTTCGGTACGGTTCGATACGGATACCACTAGAACCACAGATATTGTTTTATTTAAAATATAATCTATACTATTATATATTATTTTAACTTTTAAAATTACTTAACTACTCATTCATTCAATTTTTTATATTTTCAACTATTATGAATAAATGATCATCAGTAAAATAAAATGGCACAATATGTATATTTTCATTCGATTTAATATCAAATTTTTGATTATTTGATAAGAGTACTTTTATCTATTTTCAAATCTAAAACTATATCATTTTTTTTAAAAATCATGTAATTTGGTCAATGATGAAAACAATGTATATGTAAAATGTTCATATCAATTTCTAATTTTTTTTTTAATAATTTTTTTTTTTAATAATTATTAAATATTTGACAAATTCATATAATTTTTATTGAAATATGTAGTAGTTTTGTTTTATGTAAATTGATAATATATATATATATATATATATATATATATATATATATATATGTATATATAAAAACTAAAAAATTTAATATATATTATTTAATTTTATAAAGCAATTTTAATGTTTAGTAATTCAAAGTTAATACGAATATAACAATCAAATTAAAAATAAAAAATATATATATAATTTCGGTTCTTCGGGTATAAATTCGGTACTTTGGTTCGGTACGGTTCGGTTCTCGGTACGATTATTTATAAAAGATCCAGAACCGTACCAATAAAATTTTCGGTACGGTTCGGTTCGGGAATGGTCAACGGATATTTTTCGGTCTTTGATATTTTCGGTCCGGGTTTCGGTTCGATTTTGGAGATATCCAGAATCCGTGCACACCCCTAGCCAGCCCAACATCAATCTTATATATTTATAGAGAAATTTACATAACATAGGAATTTAATTTAACATTATTTAGGTTATACAATTTATTTATTATCAATTTCTAATAAAAATTATTTTTTCTTATTATTGTCTTAATTTAGATGTTGAATAGTTGGTATTAAATAGAAATTATATTTTTATGATGAGATTAAAAGTAGAGTGTGGATGGTTGACTTAATAATTAAAACTTAATTGAATTATGAACAAATTATTTTAAGACCCCAACATATGTCATGATTCACCTCTTATTTAAAAATCAAACGATTTATTAATTCATTTTTAATTACGTTATTAATTAAGAAATTATGTTAATTCCGTTAATAATTTGATATTCACTTCAAATAATTTGATAACTCATTTTTAATTATATTAACTTTTTGACACCTCACTTTTAATTATATTAATAATTTGATACCTCATTTTTAAATAATTTGATATCTCACTTTTAAATAATTAGATCTATTATTTTTGTAATGCTAGTCTGCCGGGCCGGGCAAGCTAGCCATCCACAGACAAACAATCTTCCACACGAAAATTACACCAAACAGTCGCTTTCTCTCTTCTTTCTTTCAACTTAAAATAAAAAAACTCGGCCACAGTTGTCCAAAAAGTTTTTGATTTGAATTTGATTCTCCTCAGTCTCAACAAAATCAGCATCTGCAGAGCTTTATAAAAGAGGATGCGGAGATTCGTAATTGGCAGAGCTAAATCCCTCCAAAACCGTTACTTTCAAAATTCATATCCAACCCATCACAATCACAATCAATTCCAAAGCATTTCTGATCATTCACGGTTCTTATCTTCCACTTCTGTTCTTGATTTCCCTTCGTCTTCATCAGCTATGGCTCCTCCTCTTTCTCTTAACACCATTAATCCCAAGGTGTTTTTTCTTTTATTTTAACTTATTAATGTTTGGTTGGCTTCTGGGTTTTCTTTGTTGACTTGTTTTACCATCTGGGTTTGACTTATTTAGCTGAAAGATTCTGTTTTTTTAGTTTTGTTGATAATTAACTTAATGACTACATAGTGTTCGATAGAATGCCACTTAGAATATGCAGAAGCTAAATAATTCACAGTAGTACTCTAATACTTTATTAATTGGAAGATGTTTGATCAGTTCATTTTTTTTTTTTGATTTATGTTCATGTCGGTTGACCCCTGTGTTTCCTGTCTCCAGGTTTTGGAATGTGAGTATGCAGTCCGTGGGGAAATCGTCACTATTGCACAGGTTATTCATATGACCAACTGTATTATGTTGTACTAGTCTACTAGATCAGTGGACATTTCCATTTGTTTGAAGTTCAATTATATTTGTTATCCCTGTGGTTTTCTAGGAGTCATATGCATCTGAGTTTGAGTATGGAATTTTTATGCTTGTGTACAGCGGTTACAAGAAGAGTTAAAGGATAACCCAGGTTCCCATCCATTTGATGAGGTATTTTTATTCTTCTGCGCTTTCTAAGAATTATCTGGGTCTGTCTGTATGTTTTAGCATTTATAGTGAAAGATATTTGATGTTTTTTCAGTTTAGTTATCTACGTATATCATGGTGACTCAACATAAAGTGAAGTTAACTATAATCTGCAGATTTTTTTTAAAAATTTAAGACTCCCATTAGAATTTAATAATGATGGCTTGATGAACAAATATTCCATGCCGAAGTTCGAGAAACCAGTAGCTAAATAGGCATAATAAACTTGCTTAGAAACAGAAAATATACTATTCATAAACTTCTTCGTTTTTAAATGGATACTCTTTATAAAACTTTTGGTCATTTGGTACTGATTATCAGAACATCTTTAACAGATTCTGTACTGCAATATTGGGAATCCTCAATCTCTTGGTCAGCAGCCAATAACATTTTTCCGAGAGGTTAGTTTCCTATAGCTTCTTTAGAGAAAACACCGAAGTTTGTATTCACCGCACCGTTCCCACTAATGATATTTTTCCATCTATAGGTTCTTGCGCTATGTGCCCATCCTGCTATTTTGGACAAAAGTGAAACACAGGGTTTGTTCAGGTATTCTATTTTGATACTTTGGGTTAATGAGTCATTAACAAGTGTTTTGCAATTTATTTCCAAATGAATGAATTCTCCTTTAACCTATTCTTCAATGTCAATCATACTGTTTTATGAGTGTAAGATTGTTTTTGTCCTTGCCGCTCTAAGTGAGCTGGTAAAAAGGTGCTTCCAGTCTATTTTAATTTCTTTAAATTTTTGTCTCGAGCATCATTTCAGTACTTTCACTAACTTATTTACTTGTAATAGCACTGATGCCATTGAGCGAGCATGGGAAATTCTCGATCAAATTCCTGGAAGAGCAACTGGTGCTTACAGTCATAGTCAGGTGATATTCTTAGCATTCAACTTGAGGCATGTAATTCTTTTGGTTAGGTTTTAATATTCTACTGTCAGGTGATATTTTTAGCATCCAATTTGAGGCCTGCAATTCTTTTGGTTAGGCTTTAATATTCCTTAATGTGACAATTGAGTTATGGTTCTTAAGTTCATTTCCTGCATCAGGGTATCAAGGGATTGCGTGAGACAATTGCTGCTGGAATTGAAGCTCGTGATGGTTTTCCAGCTAATCCAAATGATATTTACTTGACAGATGGTGCAAGTCCAGCAGTGAGATTCAGACTCATACTTGTGTTCTAAAACTTTACTTACCTCCATTGTCATGAACAGTGTCTCTCTCTCTACCACCTACCCACCCACACGCGCACTCATTCCAAGAGTATAGATAACTGATTATCTATGTCTTTTACCAGGTTCATATGATGATGCAATTACTAATTAGATCAGAGAAGGACGGAATACTTTGTCCCATTCCTCAGTACCCCTTGTACTCTGCTTCCATTGCTCTACATGGTGGCAGTCTGGTATGTCAAAACATATTTTTCAGGATCTTAACTATTTTGCCTAGCTAAGATACTCTGGTCTGTTAGCTGGTTGATAACTTTGAAAGTTCCCATAGCATGAAATTAAAATTCACTTTCCTTAAGTAGGATACGATTATTTAATATCCTTCAAATGTTTTTCGGACTTTCTGGTTTCAAGTAGATCACTATGATTTCTGCAGGTTCCTTACTATCTTGATGAAGCAACTGGATGGGGATTGGAAATCTCTGAGCTTAAGAAGCAATTGGAGGATGCCAAGTCTAAAGGTATAACTGTCAGGGCAGTTGTTGTCATTAATCCAGGCAACCCAACTGGACAGGTGAGAAGTAACCGGCTTCTGTGCCATTGTGGTGGGGGCAACTCTTCATGCTCTGTTAAATAATTTCACTCTATTTGCAGGTTCTTCCTGAGGACAATCAACGAGCAATTGTAGAGTTCTGCAAGCAAGAAGGTCTTGTTCTTCTGGCTGATGAGGTAGGATCTGAAGTGATTTTTCAAAATAAAAATTATGCTTTAGGCATCTTACCATGTGCATGTCATACAGGTTTATCAAGAAAATGTATATGTTCCAGAAAAGCAGTTTCACTCATTTAAGAAGATTTCTCGGTCTATGGGGTATGGTGAAGATGATTTATCCCTAGTATCTTTCCAGTCTGTATCTAAAGGTAATATGATTTTTGTGGGGAGAATAAGAAGTTTAAGCAATTCTTCAATTTCAATGTGCACTTCGTCTTACAGATACATGCATTTATTTTCAGGGTACTATGGAGAATGTGGAAAGAGAGGGGGTTATATGGAGGTCACTGGGTTTGCTCCTGAAATCAATGAGCAAATTTACAAAGTAGCATCTGTGAATCTTTGTTCCAATATTTCTGGCCAAATTCTCGCTAGCCTTGTCATGAGTCCGCCCAAGGTTATTGTTTAACTTGTTATATTTACCTCTTCTCTCTGTTATTATTGTTTGAGGGTTATTTCTTCTTAAAGTTAGGCATGCTTGATACATGATCAGTTATATCAATGCTATTCTGGACTGAGAACCCTACTTATGTTTTGCCATGGTGGTATATCAATACATGTATGCAGGTTGGAGATGAATCCTATGATTCATATTCTGCAGAGAAAGATGGGATTTTATCATCACTTGCAAGACGTGCAAAGGTCAGTTTAGCATAATCAATTTATTATGGTTTAAATGTGGTGAAGCTGTATTTTGAGTTGACAGGCTTAGTTTGGCTACTGAATTATGCAATTCAGTCACTGTGAAGTGTTTGTTTAAAGAGCTATAGTATTATTATTTTAATAAATTATTTGGATACATGTTTCCTGGCAAGTTAAATTCAATTTTTTGACAATTTTGTACATGCGGAATAACATTGCAGAACCATATAGTGGCCAAGAATGGTTTTTTTTTTTTTCTCTTACTGGTATTCTATGTTGAATCTTTTTAATTAATGACAGACATTGGAAGATGCATGCAACGAATTGGAGGGTGTAACATGCAACAAGGCAGAGGGAGCAATGTATCTCTTCCCCCGCATTCGTCTTCCTGAAAAAGCAATTAAAGCAGCAGAAGCTGCAAAGAAAGCCCCGGACGCATTCTATTGTCAGCGTCTCCTCAATGCAACTGGAGTTGTTGTTGTTCCTGGTTCGGGCTTTGGACAGGCGAGTATTATGATTTCCGATCAAACTGGCTTTATGTGTATTTTTCTTTTAGTTTGATTACACTCTTTTAGGTATACAGTGGTGTGCCGATTTGCATTCAGCTGATTGTTTCTTTTGCGTTTCTTTTGCTTTCTTGAAGGTTCCCGCCACATGGCATTTTAGATGCACAATACTGCCTCAAGAGGATAAGATTCCAGCAATTGTATCCCGGCTATCAGAGTTTCACAAAAGTTTCATGGATGAGTTTCGTGACTGACACGGGATTTTCCATAACAATCAAGAGAGTTGCACAATAAGGTATACTGACAACGTCAAAAACGCATACATGGACAGCGCTACTGTGCATTTTATTCATTCTGTTAAAGAAGCAGACATTTTGTTTTTCAGTTTTTTAGTCCGAGAGATGCAAGTTCCATACAAATAAAAGTTTCCAGTTTCCCCTCTGAAATTTTGGGTGTAACTAATTCTGCTAGTAATTTATTGGCGACTTGTGCTTGAGCTGTGCAATAAAAAAAATTTGTTTCCCCAAAAAAATTGGAATTCATGAACTTTGAAGGCATAATAAAAACTAGCTAATATCAGTGTCCTTAAAGAAGATGAATGTAGAATTTGGAGACTTATCCTGAATCTGAAGTTTGAACCATTCTTTCCCAAGCTAGTTGCTTATGTACATGTAGATTCAAATTGAATTCAGGTGATCAATGGTCTATATATTAACAATATTAGATCCTCATGTGATGGGGATTAATAGTTTAGCTTATAGGGACTGGGGATGGGGAAAATGTCCAACCGACCAAATCCGACCAAACAAACGACTTTTGGTTGGTTCAGTTTTGGTCAGTTTGATAATTTAGTCAATCAGTCGGTTAGCATTTTGGATTTTCAGTTCAGTTGTATCCGAACCAACACCCCTCTTAGGGATATTGGGTACTCATTGATCTACAACACTCATTTAGACTCTATTGTTGTTATGGCTAGTATGTGGGTGCATCTAGTTTATGATGAGTAGTACAGTACTGTACTGCTTTTGTAGCAACCTAACAGTGGTCCACTGTTTTGCCATTTCTTGTTTATGATTATGAATAAACATTGAACACACCAACATGCTTAGCCTCTCCTTATCAGCTGTGCCTACCTAAGCCCTTTCTTTTGACCATATATCAGTTTTTCCGTTTCCGTGCTACATAGATCTAATGCATTCACCAGATGATTGCTAAAAAGATATAAGAAAAATTTAAAAATATGATTTGGATTTCCCTAGGAAGAAGAGCTATTATAAATGGTTTCTTGATTAATAAGGGTAGGTGTTGCAAGGCAAACAACCACAACCAACATGGCCTGAAAATTGCAAGTTATTATGTCTGTTGATAATTTTCTTTGATTGTTGAGTAGCCTTTTGAATTTGTTCGGTGTGTTGGTGGCGCGCTGCAGCTCTCCATTCTTCGGCTTTTCTTTGCACCATTGCCATCCTCTTCATCAACTTCTCTTCCAAGTTTGATCTCATCTTCTGTATTTTCACCTGTTACATTTTCAGAATATATAACTTCGGTTTCAATTCATTAATATAGAACAAAACAATGTTCCTACGAGTATTTCGACATTATAGTTCGACCTATGAGTCTAAGTTCGATTCCTCCCCCATTGTAACAAAAAAAATTGTCAGATATTCGCAGCAGCATTACTAGGAGGCTGTTCCCCAATTGATATACAGTGTCATATTATAATTAAATATTGTTCAAGAAAACTGCTGAAGTCCCCACAAAATTTTAAATGCTATATCACATGGGGCTCACAAATTATACCAGAACAAGATGACTAGTAGCTTTTCTTGCTATTTCTTAAATGGTTAAACAATAAGCATGAACCTAGAAGTAAGAATATATTTTGAATTGATGAAACACTCCGATAGAGATGGACCGGTCAATGAAACAGCAGATGAATGGTATCCACTAAAAGGGAGGGGCTCGAGGCGAAGAAGCCGACGATGAAGCAGACAACTACCTCCCAACTATAGTCAACAATGAAGGCCATATGATAGATATGCACAACTGGATAAGATATACTTACATTTTAATACAAGAATATAGCTTCTTCACATGGCTTACATCAATCCCAACCCAACTCTTAGGAATATTTTAACTTGCTACTGAGTTTAATAGCATTAAACTAGTGATTCAAGTAATTTAAATTACCCGGCTAGAAGTGAACAATTAGAATGTTTTTATGGTCTGAATCGATATGCCTAAGAAAGAATCGAGAGTGCATCGTTTGAATTACCTCTAGTTTTTTTGATTGAGCTTCTGCTTTTGCGGTTTGAAGATTCAACCAAGCTTGAATTTGAGCTTCTTCTCTCTGATATCTGTAATTTATGTCAAAACCCGCGCTCAATAAACTATACCAACAGAAGAGACTGATATAAAAAAAAAAGATGCGAACTTTCAAGTTTTAACTAGAGAGTTACCTGAGGCAGCATTTTGTCTTCTCCTCTTCCTCCCAGGCAGCAGCTCGTGAATCCGAGACACTTTTCCGGGAAGTAACACCCGTCTCAAAGTGTCTTAAGCTTTTTGATATTTCCTCTTCCTCTTCTTCTCTTGAGCTCCAATTCGATGTAACAGAATCATATTGCGACCCGAGTTGTAGCTTGGCCAAGTGACACTCATTTAACTGTTCAATGTCAATGGTGCTGTTGGTGCTACTAGAATTCCCCAAGGGCAAAGGACCCGACCTATCAGCAGGCGTGTTATGACGTGCCGGTGATGAACTTTTCAACGGTGTATGACATCTGGATGTTTTCGAACTGCCTAACGGAGTCATTTCTGTCCCAATATCTCTGTGTTTTAACTCATGAATTATTCCGGTTCCCGCATCTTTCATTGTTTCTGTTGCCGAGTTTCTGAAAAGAAACCCTTCTTTCGATGGCTCCGAATATCTCAGATTCGGCAGAACTGATTCTACCTCATCAGTAAACCTATCTGCATTTTCCCAACAAGCTTTAGTGGCTCAAAATGAACACAACTTCACCATTCAAAAACTGGACCCAATGAATTACACCTTCATTGATAATAACCATTCTAAATAGACATTAACACTCTAATGCAACTAATTCTATTGCCATAAACATTATACAATTTCATAAGCTACATTGTAATTGTTTAAGACAACATTATGTACAGTTCACAGTTTCACATTTACTTCAATTTCCTCAGATAACTAAAAAAAAAACTTAAAAATTAACAAAAATTAAAAAAGCAAAACCCATTTTTCAGGTATAAAAAATGCATGCATTATCTCCAAACAAATAGAAAAATCAACAAGTGGAGAAAAAAGATTAAAGCTTCAAACCTTTTAGAAGACAAAAGTGGAGCAAAAAAGGGACAAACTGAGAACTAAAAGCCAAAATTTTACCTTTTAGAACCACATCTTGAGGAACTGAACCTCCATTAAAACCACCCACTTGAAAACTAGAACCAAATTTCAAATCTTTATCCTCACTAACCCTTAATTTCTCCGAAAAAACATCAATATGCTTAGTTTTCAAAGCATTACAAGCTTCTGCTGATGCTGATGTCTTAACCCCATGAACAGGAGATTCATTACAAGAGCTACAACTCAACCATTTCTCAGCATCATCCCACTTAGAAGGGAAGTTTTTTCTTGCAACATTATGACTAAAACTATAGTTAAACACTGGTCTACCAGGTGTAGTAGGAGCTTCCATTAGTTTTCTTTGAGAAACTACTGAGTTCACTCCATTTCTTCTTTGAGCAGTTGGAAATGACCTAACAAACTCAGATGTTTCCTTAAGATTGAGTTTACAAAGTGGGTCTTGAAATCCATCAGCAACTGCAAATGGGCTGTCTTTAGTTTTTCCAAGCTCCTAAAATCACAAACAAAAAAGAACAAGAAAATTTAATTAAGACCCAAAAACAAGAACAAGAGTATAAAAAATGGGCTGTTTTTTGTCTAGTTTTTACCACATTGGAACCAAAGAATGGAGATTGAAAGTATTTTGGAGTAGTGGTGTTGTGATCCATGGATTTGTTGAGGAAATTCTTGCAATTTGTAAATGCTAAGTTGCTAACTCAGTTGTTAATAAATTTGAGTGATGGTAAAGTGAGTTGAATAATAAAAGTAGAGCTTAAAATGGAAATAAGAGCATTTAAAACATACTAAAGAATCATGGCCTAAAATACTGTTACACTACAAGACCTCACATGGGTGTTATATATGTTGAGTAGCTCAATTTTTTTAAAGGCAAAACCCATGCGGAGGCCCCTCTACTTTATCTGTTTTATTTGAAAGGTCCCTATCCTAAAGTTTGTTACGTCTGGATCCCTGTACTTGTCAATAATTTAATTTTAAAGCCCTTTTATGGATGGAAAATGGCAAATGTAACTCACTTGCGTTATGTGAGAGTGTGAAAGAAAAAATTAGTTTAATTTTGTAACTTTTAATCCCTATAAAAATGTGTACAATATATATAAATTAAAGCACCTTTTAAGAATTTTTTCCTTTTCTTCTCTTCTGCTCCGCTTTATTTTTTGAAACTGAGAAACATTATTTTAATTTTTCTTCTCCACTTCATGAATCACCAGCCGGCCAAGCTAACATAGCTTTTGTCAATTCCACCACCACAAACATTTAAATCTAAAAAAGGAAAACTGAAATGAAAAACCTAAGAAATTAAACAAAAACCAAAATCTGCAAATTCATGGCTCTCAATCTCTACTTTATTATAAAAAAAAATGATGTTCTAACTTCTAAGCTTTAAAATCGACAATTCACTGAACATAGCTCACTTAAATCAAATCAATGCCCATTTTTTCGTTTCTAAATTGCAGTACAATGGCTTCTTGATTACTAAATTCGAAAACTGAAGTTCAAATTTTGGAAAAATTTGTTATGCACACAACCTGTTTGATAATTTTCCTGAACCAGAAAGGGTTTAGACATGCGTTTGAGGCTGATGTATTTGTTCAGAATGGTGTGTTTTTTTTATGAAAATGCGGTTATTAGATGTTATTTAGGTAGAACCAGTTCGGTGATGAACAACATGTGTAAGACCTGGCGGTGGTGGAAGGGACAGCAGTGGTGGGTTCGGAATTTACGTTGGAGATGTGGAGAGGACAGTGGGGGGTTGGATTTCGGGAAAAAAGAAGGATAAATTGGCAAATGGAGATTGACGATCTGGAAAAATTAGGTGGAGCGGTGGGTTTAGGAACGGAGGTGGTGGTGGTGGCTGCAGATGTAACCGCCGGCCATCGAAATCTGAATTGTTAACATTAGGAAGAAGATGACGGCAAAATAATAGTTTTGCCATCAAATTTATTTTGTTTTACATTGTTTTATTAAGTTGTGAATTAGTGTAATATAAATCCTAAAAATTAATGCCACGTGGACCTCAATATATGGAAAAAAATGACACATCACTTTTTTCTGTTAAATAACGGAGAGTGAGTTACACTTACCATTTTCCGTCCACATAAGGGCTTTAAAATTAGATTATTGACAAGTACAGGGACCCAGACGTGACAAACTTTGAGAAAGGGGCCTCTCGAACAAAACAGGTAAAGTACAGGGGCTTTCATATGGGTTTTGCCTTTTTTAAAATTATAAATAAAATAAAAATAAAGATTCAGTCTTTTTGAAGACAACAATGTCAAACAGTGATTTAGATGTTAGTTTTTGGATTGTTGTGAAGAATAGTGCATCAAAAGAAGAGTGATGGCTTTGGAAAGTGAAAAATTACACAAGGGTATGAAGTGTGAAGTGAGAAATGCAGATATTGACAAAAGCTAGTCTTTTTTAATTTGAGAAGGTTCTTGTTGTTTTGTTTAAAACATATCACAGCTTTTGCTTTAAGTTTATTATTTTTAGACATTATGCAATTAATGCTTATGATTTAGGGGAAATTCTTGTGTGGATCATGTTTATGGGGAACACTTATAATCATGGGTTAGATTATATATGCTTTTTTTTTTTTATCAAATGTGGAAATCGACTCTTTAGAGTCTTAGTTGTTACTTACCGAGGCGTGGTTCGAACCCACAATCTCTCGATGCACTTAGAGACGCTTTAGCCATTTAGGCTAGGCCCATATTGGCGTTAGATTATATATGTGATCATGGGATTTTAGTGTGTTTGTAGTTAATTTAACTTGGTCTGATTCTTTTACATATAAGTTTAAGTGAGTACTCGATTTATATATTAGTTCTATACGAACCTCTTTATAAAAAATTTGTAAAATAGTACATTTATCTGCAAAAGTATTTCGGTTTTGAAACTTTATTGTTTCCTCTTTTATATAAGTATTTTTATTCCTACTCTCTAAATTTATAAAACTATCTTGTTTAACTTATTTTTTTAGAAGATATTAAAAAGTTTTGTAGAAACAATTGCAAACTGTATTTTTATAAATTATTTGAAATCGTTTAAAATTGTTTGAAACCTTTTTTAAAATTATTTTAAAAATTGATTCTTAAAATCAGTTGTACACTGTATTTTAAAATTATCATTTGAAACTGCTTTTTAAAAAAACACAATGGAATGGAAATTGGAGCAAGAAATTAAAGAGTAAGAATAAAAAAATTGATTTTAATCTAGAGTATAATTTTCATATTAAAATTTTAAGGTTTTCACTTTTTACATACGGTATCAGAGATTGTATTGATAATTTATCAAATATATATCAAAAAGTTACTTTTTTATAGAAAAAAGTACATAAAATGTGTAAATTTTTTTATTTTTTAGATAAAATTGAATTCTTTTAATTTAGTACGTATTTTTAAAAAGTAAGTAATTTTTGGTGGTAGATTTTTTTTATAATTTGATTGAGAAAATGAGTCTATACAGGCTTAGTCTTGGATGGGACTTGAAGGACAAATAGAGTGTTCAAATCTGATCCAAACGGGCCGAACCTGAACAAATTGAATGGATATCTAGCCCATCAAACAACTCTACTCCCATATGAATAAGAGGAAATTATATCATTTATAATAAAAGGGACAATGTTCATTCAGGGAGTCGATCACCTCAAGTCCAAAATTCTCTTCATCTTTCTCAAGTGTAATTAGATTTTTGACACTTAAGCAAAATGATAAAAATAGAAAAAATTAAATATCATTTAGTTTAGGTGTTAAAAATCTAAGTGGACTTGAGAGAAATGAAGAAAATTTGAATTTGAAGGGAGCTATTCTTCTTCATTAATTTATATTTTTTTTGTATTATTCAATTTTGCCTTTTATAAAAATGCTATTTTATTTTTGTTTTTAAAATACTGTTAAACTTATATTACATAAATATTATATTTCTGTTATGTGTATTAAGTACAAATTAGTTACATGTGAATATGCATTTCTATTTGAGTGTCTCATCAAATTAATATATGACAAAAAAAGTGCATTTCCCTTCCATTTTGAGGTCACATTCAATCAATATTTCTATGTGATAACTAAATTACCAGTTTTATATAAGAACATGATTCATTAGTTGCATTTTCTCTCTATGTCACATTATCATTTGTCAACTTATTTATTTTATATTATTATCATAAAAATGACACAGTACACATGTGTAGGATTATTTTTTAAATTTGTTTTGAGTTAATCGATTGCTGAAATATTGTTAAAAATTATTTAGTCTTTGGTATGTGTGGCCTGGAAAAGCCAAGGGCCGTTGACTAAAAATACTAGTACAATTTTAATTTATTTTTGATGGAAAAGTAGTACAATATTTTTAATATATCGTTTGAATGTCACAATATATGAGTAAGCTAAAAACATATTTTAATAAAGCATACTACATGATGATAAGAAGTAAGAAGTAAGGGCAATAAAAGTAGGCAAAATGCGTGTTTAGGCAGTACAAGTAGGCAAAATTGTGTTTAGGCAAAGGAAAAAGTGTAAAAATTGCCTCTCATATATACCCCTTGTGTTTTATTGACACTTCATGTATTTTAAATTTCAAATAATGACTCTAATATTGTAAAAAAAGTATCAAAAAAGCACAAAATATGGATGACGTTAAATAGAAATGTTTACGCCGTTAAACAGAAATATTAAATGAAGGGTCATTTTTGATATTTTTTCAAGATGTTAGGGTCATTTTTGAGATCCGAAATACATTAGATGCCAACATGAAATGTGGGCTATACAGTAGGGTCATTTTTGGACCTTTTCCCATTAGGCAATAAAAGTAGACAAAGTTTTATTTTATTTAACAATTATAATTTCTTTTTATTAATTTTATAAAAGAATAAAAAGTTATAGTTCACTTTTACTTATGAAATTATAATTTAACATTTTCTTTATAATTAGGAAAGATGACATATATAGTAAATCACAGGACTCATAAATTAAACTTTTTAGATTTGACAATTTTTTTTAGAAATATAGGTAAAAATAAAATTTTAATTTTAATTGAAAATTCATTAGTCTTACATTGATCATAAAACAATTTTATGAAATTTTTATAGCTTAATTTAAATAATAGAAATTAATGACTTAAATTTTAATAGTCTTGATGGAGTCTGTCTTCTTGACGATTTAACCTGCAAAACAGAGATTAGACTTCCGATTGGACGATGATTTTTTGATGAGTTCTCTGATGTTTACGTTAATATTGAACTTAAGAAAGTTTAGAGTAATTGTAATAATGTGTGCGTATAGACAATATCTCAAATTCTTTATATAGTGGGTGATGAAATACCTAGTGGAAACCATATAAGATAAGGATTCTCATTATCAGGGATATGAGTTCAAATAAGAAAATACCTTTTAAAAAGGATTGTGTTTCTAAATAATAATATGGTTGCGAATACAAATGTATTTTTGTTCTTTTAAAAGATCAAGATCTTCTAAAATTTCTGTGATCATTGGTATTGTAGTTGAATTGTTATTCTAAATCTTCGAATAAAATTCATATTAAATTTAGAATTTTTCGGAGTATCCACGTCTACCAAATCTTATAGGATTCAGACATTACTTTTTGGATGAATTCGTAGGAATTTTATTTTAAGTGAGCGAGTCTCATCGGATTCGGTCTCATTAGTATGAGTTAGATTGATTTTGACTTATTATTCTTTAGCAAGTCCTGAAGTCTCGTTTGGTGGATGAATCCTCTATGAGACTCAGACTCATCATATCTTGGAATTGATTTTTCATAAGTTGAAATTTTTCAAACTACTAAATAAATATGGTAGTTATTATAATAATAATTATACTTCTTTTTTGGTGCAAATAATATTTATACTTCAGATATCAAAATAATAAAAAAAAAATTAATATTCTAAATTTAATAAATTTTTATTGAGTTATTTAAAAAAGTCAGACAATATTAGAATCTAATTAAAAAAATTGTTATTATTTAAAAGTAGAAGAATTGGAAAATGAACTTAATATTTGTTCTCCGAGTTAGTACTATTTACCCCTTCTCACGACTGAGGGATAGGGTCTCTAAAATCAAAAAGGTAAAAATTTAATATTGATCAATAAAAGTACAAAAATCAAATACTAAAAATAGTTTAAATATAAGAATCTAAATATATATTTTTCCATACAATCAGTTACCATACGGTGATTTCTTTGAAATGGATTGGTGGAAATCTATCCCACAAATAAATAAACTAAATGTGCTGAACCACAGTAATATAGAACATATTCAATTTCTTTAAAAAATAAGAATAATACTAGTATATCCTTATTAACCTTTGAGAATAAGAAGAGGCAGTCACGTCTAAGATATTTAACTAGATAAAATATAAATCTTTAATGAAACTGGGGTTTTTTTTTGAGAACCTAATGAAACTGGGTTGTTTACCAATAAAATCTACTATTTTAAAAAAAAATGATTATATTTTTTTTCCATAAATAATGGTCAATGAGTATAATGTGTAATAGAAAAATAAATTTATTTGCATTGAAGAGATATTTATATATAAATCAAAATTGAATTCTCCTTTGTTTTTTATCAATATTATTTTGACGAAATAATGATATACGGTATATTAGTTATGATTGACACATTATTTATAAAATTATTTCGCTCAAAAACTATATTAAACTACAAACTTCTTTTGTCCCATATGGATAAAAAGAAGATACTTTTGTTTTTTTTTATGAAAATCAAAAAAATATCACTTTTAAAATGATTAAAGATAAAATTTTCAAAATATTTTTATAGTCTTATTATATGCATTAAAACATAGTTATTTTGATTTTTTTAATTATTAATTCATAAAAACGTGCTTCAAAATATTCAATAGATATTTTAAGAATATTATAATAATTTAATTGTAATTAAATTATCTTTCTTTAAAGATATATGAAATATTTTGGATGAGTCTCAACTATGAAATAGTATTTTGATTTGTTTTTATTCTACCAGGATAATTTTTTTTTTACTAAAAGTAAGATTTTAGTTCCAAAATTTAGACGGATTTAATTAACTTATTCTTCAATTTATAGAAGTATAATATTTTTCCCGTCTTTATGAGACGATAAGAATATAAATTAATTTTATTGTTATTAAACAAGTATTTTAAAGTGAATATTCTACTAAAGTGTTATAATTCAAATAATTATATACGCGGGACAATACATAAAATTAAATGGTTGCACAAACTCCAAATGATTAAAGGAAAATTGAGGTTGCAAGCCAATAGAAATTAAGCACTTGCATCAATGAAATTTAAGAATGTAAAGTTTATTAGTTTGTGAAATTATGAATAGACCCACCAACCAACAGATTGGAAACAAAGGTTCACAATCAACCAACAATGGCGACTTCACCAGCAGCAACAGGTAGAAGATAAGCTCCATGGGGTCCATTTCTTGCTTATATTATTATAAATACTCATTATATAATATGCTTCATGACAAGACATAACCTGTCAAATTTATATTAAGAATATAATTCTATTTATGTCCTAACCATTATCAGTATTCTATTCTTATAACATAGCTGATCAAATATACTCTATCAAGATCAAGAAATTTTTTATTTTCTTGAATTATTTCTTTCTTTCTTCAATGGCTGTAACATGTTTTTCTTCTCCTCAAATCTTGATTCATAAATCTGGTTTAGTTATTAGGCCAAGAACCAAATTTGTGATGCTTAAATATACTCAAATTTCACTCAAGAAATCACCAAAACTTCAAGTTAGATCATTCAAGAACAAGGTTTTGCTTTTTATTTTTTCTTTCTCTGTTAACTTGTGATTGAAGTAATAACACTTTCATATTCAAGAAACTACAGAATATGAAATTGTTTATGAGACTTAATTTTCTTTTGTTTTTGATTAAATTACAGGTCTTTGAGAATCAATCTGAGGGGATAATTTGTTATATAGATGAGAGTGGAGAATTAATTTGTGAAGGATTTGATGAAGGTCCTAGGTTACATCAACAAATTTCAAGAACATCATCATCATCATATGATTCAAGGTATTTGAATTATGTTTTTTCTATTGATTAAAGTTTCATTTTGCCCCTTGAACTTGCCACAAAAAATCTAATAAGGCCAAGTTCATGACCTTAGAAAAAAAAAACACCCTCAAACCGAACATTTTGGATCATTTTACCCCATAAGCTCCAAATTGTTCAATCTGCCACCTCAACTCCAATTTGAATATAATGCTCTAATCATTTTCTACCACCTCATTTGAAGAGGGTAAAACGAGCTAGAATACTAAGTTCAAGGGTGTTTTTTTCCATGAACCCATGAACTTAGACCTTATTTGACCTCTTGTTCCAAATTCGAGGTCCAAAATGAACCTTTGTTCTTTTGATATTGTAGAAAATTTATAATTTTTTTTGGTTATTTTAATTGATTTTGTGTTTGGTGAAATTCAGAGATGCTGAGATATTCAATCTGCTACATCAAAGATTGCTTCAGATTGTTAATGGAGTTGAGTTTAACAATGGTGAAAATGGTGTTGCTGCTGTTCAAGAAGACTTCAAATGGAATGAATTTAATAAATGCTGTTGATCAATTACTGACTCATTAAATCTCTGTTTTATTCTGAATAATTTGCATCAGATATGTAAATGAAACTCAGTTCATCCACTCTCAGAATGTATATAGTCGACTTAAACAACTTTTATCTATATTAAATACAGTTTCTTTTTTCTTTCTATTTTAAACTTTTGGGTTAATTGCAAACAAATTATGAACTTCGCGTGTTTTATAGTTACATTACAAACTTAAAACTTGATAAAATCGATCATCAATTTTTATTTTTTGACAAATCAGAACACCGGCTTATTTTCGTCAAATAAACGCTGATGTAACTGCCATAATTTATATCTTTTGTTGTCCACATCAACATTTTTCAACGGAAATATACAAATCGTTATGATTAGCCAAATATGAAAATCGGTGACTGATTTTATTAAATTTTGAAGTTTATGTTTTATTTACAAATTACATTAAAATTCGTGATTTAATTTACATTTAAGTGATTCAATATAGGGTTAATTTTTAAAAAAATCACGAACTTTACACGAAGTTTCATTTTAATCATGACCTTTAAAAGTTGCCATTTAAAGGCACGAACTTTCATATTGTTTCAAATTCATCATTTCAGTGTATTTTTATTGACTAAATTCTTCACTAAACCATTAATTAAAGACCCAAGTTATTAATCAACATCAAATCTTATTATCTTTCAGTTAGAGTATCTAGGATTATGAATTTTTAGTCAGATAAAATACACCGAATTTTACTTAAGTGATAGATTTGAAATAAAATGAAAGTTCGTGCATTTAAATGACAATTTTTAAAGGTCATAATTAAAATGAAACTTCGTGTAAAGTTCGTGATTTTTGTAGGAATTAACCCTTTAATATATTAAGATTCTTGATGATGTTGTTAGCAAAATCATACTCATATGATTTTTTTATAGGATTCATCAAAGAGATATGCAACTACGAAGGAATCACAAAATGGTGCTTAATTTATAGAATCAATAATGAATTGTAATGAATTGTTGAATCTCATAAAATAAAAGAAATTCAAAAATTTAAATGATGAAAAGAAGAAAACACGAAATAATGACAACATTGTGTCGTTTTATAACTATAAATTAAAAATAAATAAAGGAAACTCTATTTTTTGTTTTAAAAATTATATAGTTCAAATTTTAAAAATATATGAAATCTCATTTATAGTTTAAGCAAATATATAACTGTTTAGCTATCACTATATTAAATTTTCGAATCACTTCTCAAGCATTTCGATTCTTGATTTAAATCTCAACTGATCAAGCATTTCACAGAAAGACATATCACTGAGAATGAGTTATCAAACAAAAGTGCTAAAAACATCATATTCCCTTGGCATTATAAAAATAAGAATAAATACAATATGCAGAGATTTCATGGAGAGGCTATTCAATATTATGCCTCTACCTGAAATTCCTGTGGCTTTAATTAACAGCCTTCTCCTAACAAATACTTATCAACTTCTTTCTTTAACTAAACATACAAATTTAATAATTATTCCTATCAAAAAGAATGAAAAATGCAAGGACTTACAAAAATATGAACATGGGAAAAAATCATGTGGGGCAATTGTCCCAAAGTGCACCATTTAAATGTACAAGCACACATATTATCATTCAACTGAAGCACCACCACCTTGTGTGTTCTCTTCGCACAAATCGGACTGCGATTTACTTTGAATCATAAGAGGCGGAGACCATTGATCGGGAACCATCAGGAAATAGGTTGTCATTGCTTTCCGAAACCTTTTCTTGTATTGCTTTGGAGAAATAACGGTCGGGGACGCGTTTTTCGGCCCGCCGAGTATACCTGAAGCCTTTACCCATGTTTCCAAGTGCTTATCCCAAGTGTATTGCCTCATGAAATCAATAATTCCGAGAACTAATTCGTGTTTTTCTTCATCCACCCCGACCAATAACGAGTAATCCATTACATCAATAGACTGCACCAGCACAAGCACAAGCACAAAAGAAGTTAGAGTTGATTCTACTGTGGTAAAATGTAGAAGTGAACGGATCAAATACATGCCCACAGTTCTAACACTTACTGCAAGAAACGAAGTGTCATTCCAGACGGCTCTCTCCAGCAATCGCTTTGCTTTATTTCCAACGAAAATGGGAGAAGTTGGCATCGCTTCAATCAAATTCTGATCCAACAGAACTTTATTGCTCCCGCTAGAATCAGGGTTATATCGTGAACGGGACGATCCTTTAAGATCATAGAGGCGGGTCACATTCCGTCCATAAAGAAGGTTCTCCATGACCAGAACATCCATTTTTGATTCTTTCCCACCTTTCAGATGCTTTGCAGTAACCTTCCAACATCAAGGCAAGAACAGACAATATTAACTTCCAGGAAAATAAATACAGTATAGCATTTCCATACTCTGCAAAGAGGACAAATTCAATAAACCTTAATTTTGCATTCTTCTTCTAAACTTATAAAATCTGTTCCGCTACTTTGCCGAAAGAAAAATTTGAAACTGCCACCATTTTGACATGCCAACTTTAAATAACATAGATAGTGGGAAAGCTAAGGGCACCCATGAATTGATCAATGTGAAGACTGTAAACTTTTGACATCACTTTATCTTTGTACTTCTAAGTGATCAAATAATATACATGCTTCAACTTTTATCTTTTTTCTTTTCAGGTATAGATTTATGTTCACATGAAATGCAGTTATTAACAATGAGATCAGTTCTTAGGACTTTGATCCACATTGATCAATTATGGAGCAAATAACTTGGTTGAAAAAATACAGTTGCAGCAAAAGACAAACAGCATGTTGACAGAATGTGTTCAGCAAAATGTAAGGGTCAACCAATAGCTCAGGATAATTTAAACTGTTTACCATTTTCAGAATCAATACCACATACCTGATAGATCCCCAAAATCTTGGCCAAGCATGTTGGACTTCTCGAGTTAATTGATTCACTAAGGTACTTGAAATATTCAGGAGCAAATTTTATAAATGACTCCAACTCTGTTTTCGTGACTTGTTTGATAATAAATCGATCATCTAAGGTTTTTGCAAAGAAGACGTTGCTCTTGCCACCTTGAGCTCCCCACTTCTTACAACGGCTGAGGGACCTTATGAAATCAAGCTCAGATGGGCAACATCTACTCCTCAATGCTTCAAACCTCTTCGAATAGTAACAAGTCACAGAATATTTTACCTTACCAAGTGGACTTTCATCTCCAAAAGAAACTCTGGCATGCATAGTTTTTGTGTAAGAGAGTGGATCCAGACTTAGAGAGCTAAAAGATCCCGACATAGGTAAGATACTCTCATCTGTGTATCCAAAGCTTCTATGAGAATCACTGATAACTTCATCAGCTGAGTGGAACGACTGAGAGGTCAGAGCATCAGAAAAACTCGAGGAATAATTAAAATCCCCGCCTTCTTTCATTCTTTCCCCATCATTAATCAGTTGGTCTTCATATTCTGGAGATTGGAGTGCATAAGCTATAATGCTTGTAGGTTCATCGTCATATACAGGAATGACAACATCACGAGATCCCACAGGCAGGAGAAGCCTAGCTCCGCTCTGGAGCTCCAACTCCCTGAAGGATGAAACATAGACCGGACTGTACTCACCCATTGTCTCAAGCTTGTCGGGGCTTGCAGAAGAAGTCCTGTTCAAAGACCGATAAAAGCTTAAGAGAGGCATTTTTAAGTGGCCCCCAGAATCTTCCATATTATCTGAACCCTTAGTGGACATTGCGGGTGAAAGTCCACTGCTGACCTTGGACCCATTGAAGTCTTGTGCTCCACTGTTTGAAACTAATCTCTCCATTTCTGCAGACATGGTCGACAAATCTGCCACAGCTGAATCAGAAAGTACGCTGGAGTCATCCTTAAACGGTCCAACTCCCGACTGACTCTCACCGGTCCATGCAGCATCAAGGGTATCGGTCAAGTTTGACATAACAGGAACCTGTCCATCAGATTGTGTCCTACGAACCGTTCCACTGAATTTCAGACTTCGCGGTTGATCACTGATGGGAAAGGTATTAGAAAGGTCAGCATTTTTTCCATGAGTAGGCTCCTGACCCATGTCTAACTGGTCAGGACTGCTGCCTAATCCTCCATGCTGGTCAATGATTTTAAGCAGTTTTTCCTCGGTAAGAAAAGAATCAGAACTAGTAAAACCTTTTCCTGGCTTCTCATTTAAATTCATATCAGCAAGCTGTTCAGTATTGGCTAGACGCTTTTCCTCATTTCCTGTATTTGAGCAATTCAAACCATCCTGAGAACTATTATTGTTTACACTGGCTGCATAAATTAGGCAGTGGTCCCACATGTAAGATTGGAAAAGTAACTGCCTTCGCAGTCTATTTATCTCAAGGATGTCAATAACAGGCTGACCCTTCTTCACTTCCTTGTTCAAAGCTCTTTGGAGTGATACCTAAAACATTATTAAAATTTGTAAGTAAAAAAAAACGAAAAATAGTTAAGTGCAAGCCGACTTCTTGAATGATTGTATTAACACAAACTCAAAAAAAAAAAAGATTCATTCAAAGTATGATTCTGCGAGGGGGTCGATTGTTGAGATACTAACGGATCAACTTGAAAAATCGTGAAGAATTTCATGATTAATGGGAGGATACCACTGTTACTTAAAGACATCAGTGTACTTGCTGCTGTTAACAAATTATGGACCAGCGAATTAAAAGATAATACTTTGGCTAGGAATTCCAAATTTATCAACAGAAATATCTGCAATTTGAGTGGTCAATTTAAATGCAGTGGCCGTGATTGCCTTCAGGATTTGATATTATCAAGGGTTGAAAGATTCTAGTTTATAGAAGAAACCTACCTCAAATTCTGCCTTCTCAATTTGTAACATTGATTCAAGTTCTCCAATCAGACGTCTGGCTTCAGGTAGTTTCGTGCCACTCTTCGGTGGTCCTGAACTACATTTTTTCTCTGCAATTTGACTCAGAGCATTGAGCACATCAGAAAATAGAAGCTCTGCCCGGTTAACAACCTGTTATAATCAGATAATCAAATCATCTGCATGTGTATCAATTATAAACAAAAAAATCAATTTGTTTTTAACTATTGCACCTCATTTGTTTCTTTCTGTAACCATTCCTGGTTCTCACAATTGAAATCAAGTTTTAGAGGTGGAAGGTACACGGAGAGAACAGCAATTGATGCATACCGAAAGCAAGCAACCATATTCCCAAATCTGCACATGTAAAATCTATGAGAAACATCTACACAAACACACACTGAGGAATGAGCATTCATTAAAATAAATGGAAAGACTAAGAAGGTTTTATTTACTCTTGCTTGTTTAATTTAGCAATTCATGTTAAATGGACTCAACTACACAAATAAGTTTAATAATCACTTTAATGGATCTTATAAGATTTGCTGGAAGTACATGAGTGTCCAAAAAGGTACTTTAGATGATGCCGTCCAAGTTCCAACAAAGTTTCAATCAAAATCTCAGTCTACAATGTGCCACAAATCAATTTCAAGCTATAGGTACCATAGTTGTAATGATTGTGATGTTTTCAGCATCAGGAAGCACACCGTAGGGGACTTAAAAAAGCACTTCATTTGTGCAGCGTACAAAATGATTGAGAAAAATACCCATAAAAACGAAGACAATCCCTGTGCAGAGAATGACCGCAGCTAGCCACTCTGCTTGCTGCTGCATGATTTGAAAAACTGAGCTCCAAAAATTTCCCAAAAGACAATCCCCAAGCAGCATCAGACATCACTACTCTTCGAGTAGCTGGAGGAAAACCGTTAGTCCGGGGACACCTTAAACATCTGTGCCACATCCAGATCTTCCCATCCTTTTCACCTGGTAGGAGTATTTCTGACAGCTTCTTAACAGATATAGTGAGGGTGCCTTGTCGATGAGTATAACAATGAACATGCGCTTCTGACGGCATCTCACAGGATCGACACGAGTAACTCTAAGAAACAATTGAGATTTTCAGTTTTAAAATGCAGTCCCATCTTCTATAAATTGAGATACAAACACAGATAAGATAAAAGGACTTACTTGATCGAATAAATGGTCTCTCAAAAATCGACCCAGAGGTTTATCAAAACTACCATAGTATTTGATTCGGAAAAGATGAGATCTTTCACAAACTGTCCCTTTCCACACGCATCGGGAAGATAAGGAAACCAAAATACTCTGATGATCTGAAGGTGATGGGGGAAATTCTTCTTTTAATGGTCCTGGCTCCTCCAAATTATTTTTACGATCTTCCTTTGCAGATGGTAACTCTGGAAGTTGCGACTGATTAGGTACCATTTCACTAATTTTATTTTGAGAATGGTGTTCCATAACACTTTCTTGACACCCAAAGCCATTAGCTTTAAAATGATCATTCATGCTAGCGATATCGTTGTTAACCACAGTTCTTTCTGGTATCAGTCCAGATTCCATTTTAGTTTTCTGCTCAAAAGTACGGTAAGAATCTGAAACAGCTTTTACAGTGGAAGGAACAGTAGAAAGAATTGCAGTTGAACTGATGCGAGATGATATAGGTACACTAGAATCAGAGATGGAACCATCAGTCAGTCGTTGCCTTTCAACATGACCAATAGCAGAACTAATTGTTGAGTCAAGATATGTAACAGGGACACTGTTAGATCTTTGTGGTTCACTGTTAGTTTGCGATCCCTGAGCAGGGACGGTGAAACCAGGTACAGTTGATATAGATCTCCCAATGCTTGAGTGTTTATCTGGGAATGCCACCGTTATTGGAGATTTAAGTGGGAGTTCTGGTAGAGAAGCTCCTTCGTCAGCAAGAAAAGAAGTCTCTAGAGCCAAGTGATATGCTGCAAATATTCCATACTGGACCACATGTTTCACTTTTTTCAACTCATCCCCATTAGCACCTCTAAGTAAAATCTGAAACAGATGGAATTACAAGACATAAGTAGTCAGCAAGACAAATAAGATGATATAAGAAAGGAACAGCGAAAAAGTTTGTAGACAAATATGTTTTTAAGTTGATATATAGCGGCAGTTGTTGTGATCTCAAAAAAGAGTGAAGGGATAATTGACATTTAACCAAACAATTGACAAAGTTGATCAAATCTCTGCCAATAGCAACCTTGTCTATTTGTTACAATATGAAACTGAAAATCTTATCATCCTCAATAATCACCATTATTATTTCTAACTTTGGAAGTTTCAGTGGACTTACAGTAAAACCCAATGGCTTTGGACAGCCTTCAAAATACATCAATGTCTTCACCAGTTTTTTTCCATCCTGCCCAGCAGTACCGAGATCTTCTAAACACCTTTCCACATGAAACATATCACAGTACCCCAACTGGGGAGAAGAAAGATGATCGATGGAAGAAACTATCGGAGCACCTGTGCAACGTGCTATGCGCTCTAAAAGTGGCCTCTTGACATTTAGAACCAGTGATATATCTTTAGCAAGAAGGTACTCCTGGGCAAATCGAGAAACCGATTTCTCTACTAAAAGAACATCAGGTTGGTGGGCATCTATCTTTGCTACTGCCATCTTTAGGTGATCCATTTCCTGCAGAAGAAAGGAAACAAATGAAAAAGAAGAAGAGAAAGGTGAAAAGTTCAATGAAATGAAAATAATTGCTCTTGATCATAGAGAAATAATCAATGGCTAACAGGCTAGAGGAAGAAGGCTGATTCCTAAAAGATCACAACCTGCTGCAATAAAGTATCAAAACTTGACAGGTGGTTAGAAACTCGTTGGTACTCGAGAGCCCCTCCAAGGATCAGCAGTCGAGGTTTCTCTATTTTGGATGTCATTCGACGATGAGCCACATTTTTCTTACAAACAACTCCTTTAACAACCATGCTGGACAAGAAGCAATCAAATCCAAGTAAGCAAAAAGAAATCAGAGACTGCAACAAGAACAGCAGTTGAAAACAAAAATCTCTATGATAAGTAAACACATCCCACGTGTCAAGTTTAATAAATGCAGCCTCAACCAGAGAGATCAACCTGCGCTTTTTTTTCTAACTTTCATTTTTGATTTTTTTTTTGAATTTACTTTAATAATTTTAATAATTTAATAAAAAGTTATTCTCTATGATATGCATTCGCTTCATATACATAACTTATTTTACATTATGACAATATTTATCTTAGCTCTTTCTATACTATTTACTGTAAGAGAAAAAAGGAAGATGGTTCGACATGAGCTATAGCTAATTAAAGTTTCCAGTAGAGGAATGGTTGCAGTTTATTTCTTAGTTTCAACTTGTAAAGCAGTTTTTTTTTTAGAAAATGTGGCACATGGGACGAACCAATTAGCTGCAACTACTGCTATCATATATAGCCTCTATGTATAAGTGTTTACTTGTATGAGAAGCATATCAATTCTAGCACAAAATTCTGAGATTACTCAACTGCCTATGAACCAATTTATTACTTCATGAACGCCTGCTTTCCAGATGAAAATCAAAATTCATACACCAAAACAAATTCCGTAGGCAACCTCATAGTCTTCTTAATTATTATTGATATATAAAAAAATCTACACTGAAGAGTTTCTCTAAGCATGTGGAATGAGACAGCGTACGAATAATATGCACGGATGGAAATGATTGCAGAAACTACCTCTCATAACGTCGTCCAGAAGCAATGCATTTTACTTTCACATATCCACCTGGGTCCATTCCTCCACCCTTGCTCATATCTGGCTTTAGTAATGTTGCAGCCTCCCATGATAGAGATGTGATGATTTCCAACCAGCTCTCTTTATCATCTTCGTCACCAACAGGAATATTCTCAACCTGTAATAGCTGAGATACTAAAGCCCTGAAATGCCCATCGACAACATTCTTTATGACTTTTTTGTGCTCCTCAGTTGATCTATCTCTATTACGAAATTCCCCACTTCCAAAACTGCTTGAGGAACGTAAACGCCCCCATTCTCCAGCTGCATGCCCTTCATCGTCGTCGTCATCATCAAACAAACCAGCTTCCCTCTCATCTTCTTCATCTTCTGGCTCTGGGGGGAGCCAGAGCACTCCATTATTCTCAAAATCTACAGGTTCTGAATCCCTATTTTCCTCAGGATACATAGAGGAAGTTGCCTCGGATTCATCATACATTTCATGCTCTATTTTTTTCCCAAGATGCTGCATTCCTTCCAAACCATGTGAATTAAAACTATGGTTTAATGGAGAGCTGCTTAAACTTTTTGAATCAGTATTTTCTCCATCAATATGAGCTTTATGCGATCCTTCGTCATTGCTCATGTCATCAAACTCAGCTTGATGATGATGGAAGTACTCATTAACTTGAGGAAAATGCCTTGCTTCAGAATCAGACTGAAAACCCCCATACTCATCATCATCATCATCACTCCTAATGCCAAATGAAAACCAAAAATCATAAATGTAACAGTTTTATATCCACAATAATATTTTACATTCCTATCAATTGATGTTGTCTTGTATTCTATGATACCAACTACATATAATAATCTATGTAAAAGAATTTGCTTGATAATAAAGAAAACCAGTTATCCTATAATAAATGCATAATCAGTTATCATTTAGCAGCTGATATATGCTTGTCAGATTTTGGAACCTACGTGCATAAACAAAAGTGCATTTCATTGTTATATTGCTGAATGTTTCTGAAGCCTACATAAGATATAATGACAAAGGAATATTGAACATGAGATGATTTTCGAACCTGTTCATAGAAAATGCATACTGGTTCGGATATTGATCACTCATTTCTGCAACATGGCCATTGTTCCTATCCAATGTGACATCTCTCTGTTTTTCTAAATTCGTATCCATTTCAGATGTTTGATGTGGAAAGGGACCCTCACTTTGTTGACCTCGTTGATAGGGCCCAGCTGTGTAAGGCATCGAGCCAAGAGTGCAGCTACTACTGTTGGCAGTGCAAGTGGACTTAGAGCTGGCCAAACTAGCAGCTGACGGTGAAGTACTAAGATCCAGACTAGGAATCGGATTTCCATTATCAAAATTAGTAATCCCCAACTGCCATTGTTTGAAACAAAAATTGCATACACGAATCTTCTCCCATTCTTCCTGTGAAGTACTCGGATCAGTAGACGCGGCAGGAACTGAGTTGGCTGTACACTTGGCACAGAAAACACGGCCACAAAGTCGACAATGATGCCTACGATTAATCAAAGTGAACTGAGAATCACATTCATAGCATACCCTACAACTCTGATCGGGCATCCAAAAATCCCTCGACACACTAGGTGGCTCAGACCGCCAAGGGATCCACGATTTGAATAAGCCCGCTAGCTCGGAGAACGTCTTGTCAGGTGAATCCATCTACAAGCAATCCTCACAGATCCCTTCATCATACTAAGTTCATTTATACCTCTCAATAACAATCTTATCCGAAAAGTCTATACACAGCTCCTAAAATTTCCAATCTCAATCTAAATTCCAATCCTTATTCTACAGTTTCAACTTCAGATTGTAAACACTTGACTGTATAAAACCTTATCAAATCCCTAAAATTACAAGAACCCTAATCAATAACCCTAATTAAATCTTGTAATATAAATTTCCAATACAAATATTCAATACTGAAAAAATTAAAAAGTACGAGATTACAATCCTGGTAAAATAAACGTTACCTTATAAAGAAAATCAAGAACCACAATAACAATTAAAAATCACAATCCAAGATCTTGTTCTTGTCCAAAAAGACTGGCGCCACGTGGTCAATGAATCCGTGACAAAAAGGTAGGTGGTGTGTGGGAGAGATTTTGCTATTAAAAAATCGCGGTTACCCAGATACAGATTCTTTTTAAAATCGAAATTTGAAGATCGAATTGAATTCTTGATCACAGTTTATAGCAGCAATTTCATAATCTATGAAAATAGAAAAATAAGCCCAATTTTTTCAAGAAATGGAGAAGATAATGTTTATATATAAAAAAATGAATTAGAATCCATCATACAAATGATGCCTGATAATTGATAATTAAATTAATTATCAGATATTTCTCTGCTAGATTAATCTATAAAATTATTAATATAACTGGATATTAAAAAGTCCTTTTTTTCTTTCTTTATGGTGTCCACCATTTTTTTCTACTATTATCATTTAAGAAAAGGGTCATTTTGGTCCTCGAATTTATATCTTAAGATTAAATAAATTACTTTTAACATTTTTAATGACTTATGTTTTAAAATTTATGTGTTGTAGTCAGATAAGTCACTTATTAAATAAATTAATTTTAACCAATTGGATCTTGAAATTTGTGTGTCGTAATCAGATAAATCATTTTTTATATTTTTAATTAATTAGATCCTAAAACTGATGTCTCGGGTCAAATAAGTCACACGAATAAGTATACAGATTCGAGATTATTGACTATAAAATATAAATTTTGAAATCTAAAAATTAAAAATGACTTAGTTGATCGAAATATAAGTTTTAGGATATAATTAATTTTAAAAAATAAAATTTTGTTAAATTTTTAAATATAAATTTGAATGCCGAAATGACATTTTACTCATTATTATTAATACAATTTCAATTGATTAAATTAAAGGCCTAATGTCTTAAAAAAATCCCGACCTTTTAGCCCCTTTTCAATTATACCCTGACGTTGAAAATTTGTCAATTTTACTCTATTTTGCATTTTTGTGTTTCAATTGTACCCTGAAAAATTAAATTAACGTCTTTTGCGTTTGGAAATTTGTTTAAAACATTCTCCATGTCTCGCATATATTAATTGTATATTTTTAAAATTTATTTAAACTTAGATAAATTAATTACGAATTTAAATTAGTGTTAATTTGATTATGGTTTTTAGTTAGTTTTTAAAAATAAAGGACTTATTTGTACTTTTTTGAATAAAAAAGAATTTAATTTCATGTTTAGACTTAATTAATTGAATGATTTCATCATTTAAGTAAAAAAATTAACAAAAATTAAAATATTGGGGTACAATTGAAAACGGAAAATTCAAAAGTGGGTAAAATTGACAAATTTTCAACGTCGGGGTGGAATTGAAAAAAAAATTAAAGGTGAGGGATTTTTGAGTGATTAGACCTAAATTAAACTATATTGTTAATTTTTGGGTTCTTCTGTTCTTACATAGATAGAGACACATTTTGATAACGTGGGTACATGTTCACGGTAACGATAAAATAGTATGAATAAAAACCATGAGTAGAAAAATAAAAAACAGAAAACAAAACGACGTCACTTAATAGCCAAGCACCGCAAGATACACACCGGCAGTTTTCTTTACTCCCTAAAATACCCTCTAATTTAATGAAAAAAAATATAGGATAATAGATGTATAATATTTTTCCTATTAGTTTGAATGTTTGACCATTGATGTTAATGACAACTGTATGTCCAATCATTTTTAGTTTTAATATTTAATAATTTGTAAAATAAAATAAAAACGCGTATGTTACTAATATTTTAGCAATTCAATTTCTGTATAAATAATGTTGATGGCTATGCTAGTTTTAAGGGCAAGCAAGGAAGGAAATAAAAAATAAATTAATTAAAATCTGTTTTATGTGAAAGAAACATAAATATACTATGATTTGGTTTTACTAGTATTATAGTATATCCAAAAGTCTAACGACAAACCTTGCTTGTGTTTGGAGGAAAAGTAATTTTTTTAATTAGTATTCGTCAAATGTAATTAGAAGTTTAATTAATAAATGCATATACAAATTTGGTTAAGATTTTTTTTAAAAAAAAGTGATTGGATGATTACTTATTTAAATGATGATGACGATTATATGAATGATAATTGTGGCTTAGTGTTTGCCTAAATAGTATGAAAACATAAAACAGAAATGATATGCAACGAACACGCGAAAACGGTATTTAAAAAAATTAAAGGACATGAAACGTAGCAAAAAAATATGAATAACAAAAATATAAAGACACATTTATAATATTCAAAATTATAAAATACTATATATGTTAAATTTTACTAATACATTTAATACAACAAATCAATCAATAATTGAATCCAATAAAAATATAAATTGTAAATAATGTGAAAAATAATAATTATGGGTGATTGGTTAAAAAAATATTTGTTGAGAATTTTTTAGATCTTCTTACTACTGTCTAATTCTTTTTATTTACGCTTAAATGCACCAAAAATCATAAACTTTCGCGTGTTTTTGGTATTTAACATAATTTTTTAATTTTGGCATATTAAACATGAACTTTCCAATTTTTTGCAATTAAGACCGCGTGTGTGTTTCCTTTGAAAAATAGTGTCATTTTACATCCAAAACGGCGTCGTTCCAATCTAAAACGACATCGTTTTACATCCAAAACGGTGATGGTGTCTTTAATTGTAAAATTTTGAAAGTTCATGTACTTTTTTGCCAAAATTAAAAGATTATGTTAAATACCAAAAACACGCGAAAGTTGGTGATTTTTGATGTATTTAAGCCTTGTATTTACCAAAACGGTTTGAGACGTTTCGTATAAGTTATCCAAGAGTTTCTGACTTTTAGAACGTGTTCAAAATGGGACATCAAACTTTATCGAAGTTTTCGTGCTTTTTAGGTGTTTGCCAATTTACAATAATGACAAATATAGAGTGTGTATTCTATTTTTATAAGTATATAATTCGGCTCAATTCGATTTAATTTAATAAACTTTAGAAATATATTATCTTTTAAAGCATAAAACAAGAATCAAATTAAACCAAATATTTAAATAAACTTTCATTTTCAATAACTATATTTGTTATTAGGGTAAATTACTTAAACCCCCCTATATTTTAATGAAATACACTAACTCACCCCTTAATTTTTGTAATTCAACTATGACACCCCTCATATTTAAATATATTATATGATTACACCAAATTGTTAATTATTTTCATTAGTCAACTTGGTTAAATGATGACACTTTATTTCAGTAATTGTTTTCGACCAAAACGACGCCGACTTGGCAAAAAAAGAATTAAATATCAAAGGGCTAAAACGACGCCGTTTTGACCCTTTGTTTTCTTAAAAAAAATAGGAATGCAACCCTTTGAAGCAACAGACGGAGTCTGCTGCTTTAATTAAAAACGTCGGCCTGGAACCGGTTCCCATCGGGCGGCCGCTCGACTCCGCCCTCCCCTGATTCCACCCTTGTCTATGGTTTCAAAACCGCATATAACGATAGCATGTTCTAAAGCAAAACGAACCTGTAGCTTCCTAATATATATCCTGAAAATAGAATAATTAGCTATCACATAAAAATCAACTTATGAAATGAAAACAAGAAACATCACAAATAACATGTACATCTTTTTTTTAGTGAATCAAGCGCTATAGAGGTGCGAATTATCTCCCATAATTGGACCTTTGTCTACCGACATTAAAACTTCTTCTTTCGAGATGGGTTCCCCTTTAACAACTAGATCAAGGATTACAGTCTTGACTTTAGACTGTTTAAAGCACACAAAAATATCAGCAGCTATCACATAATATTATTAAATTATAGTCACTTAAAATAATAAAACTAATTATATCTCCTTCTTCCATGGATCTTTAAATTGGCAAAATTCTTCAGTGCATATTCCATTTTTTGCCAGCTATGCAATCATTTTTTTTAGAGAAAGAAGCACTCCATTCGGTCCACTGAAATTGTTGATTAAAAGTTAGGCAGATAGATGGATGACATGTTCTCCCTTTGAAGCTCTCTTCATGTTAAACCAAGCTTCAATAACTGCAAAACCTTCAAATGTCATTCGATAATACAAATTCTTATTATATCTTGCTCTATTGAACCAGCTATTTTCATCCCTGGGGTTGTGTCTCGATCTCCTACGTGCGAAAGATCTAACCATACGATGGCGACTCCCGCTTTTTCTAAAACCTATAACTTGCAAGTCGTAACTCGAAAGTTTGATTCAGAACTATTATATGTCCCAAGGTTCAATCGTGAAATAATTTCAGAGGTTTTTCTTAACTTTATTCGTGTCATCAAACAATTCAAAAGTAACAGATAATGTGAAAGCCCAACAGACAACTACAATAAATTTGATTTTAAAAACTAGTATTACTTTAATATGATAGAACAAATATATATTTTTCTTAATAAAAAATCCATCAACCCATAAAGTTTATATATCTTGTAACCTAACTCATATTGGAATTTTATACACATTTAAGACTTTAAACAAATACATACGGGTGACTTGTGCTCGAATCAGAGATTCAAAGAAACTGCTCCAGCAGGGGTGGAACCAGGATTATAGATGAGGAGGAGGAGGGGGAGGGGCGACATTTCAAAATTTAATTATGTGTCATTTGATTTTAGGATTTTAATTTGTCTTTTAAAAAAAATTAGAGAAAAAAATTAAAAGAAATGAGGTTTGGAGAAGAGAAAAGCTACGGTAAATGATAGCACTTTGTAGCAAAAAAGACTTATATCTCTAAAAAAATTCTCTCCTTTCTCTCTAAAAAAAACTCTCAACTTCTTCATTTGTTTAAGGGTGGGAGAAGATGATCTTTCCGGCTAGCCGGAAAATCATCTTCTCTCCGCCCATAATACTTATTATTATAGATCTACTATTGCTTTCAATAAATTCTTGTTAAAATTTTAGTTTTGGTTTGGGTCTTTATTTTGTTCATCTTTGAAGAAATAATAAGGTTTTTTTATATCCTCATTTGTTTATATTTTTTAGATGTACAAGAACATTTAGTGTTTGTTTGAACTTTAGATCCAAATTCTTGTAGATCTAAAAAAAATGATGAGGTTGTGGATCTATCTCTTTAGGATCTAAATGAAGATGGAGATCGGAAATAATAGGCTTCAACGGATCAAGCGGATCGACGGGCAAATCGGAAAGAGGAATCATCTAACACCCGCTCAACGAATTGTTGTGTTTAAGTTTCGGGACTCAAGTTTAGATTTTTCTCTATTTTTTGATTTTTTTATAGCTTGTATTTGAATTGTTGTTTATTATTTATTATCTCAAAATTAGAAAGATCATATATATGACTTTTGTTATATGACTTTCATTTGTTGTAATTTAATTTTCATCAGTGATTCTAACTTTGGAAAGAAAAAAAAAATGATAGCACTTTGTTCCAGTAATTTTTTTGGCCAAAACGATGTTGTTTGGCCAAAACTAAAAAAATTAAAAAAATTGGCCCTTTAATTTTCATAAAAAAATATTAGAGTTACAATGTTTTCTGCAACCCTTTGAAGCAGCAGACTGAGTTTGTGGCTTCAATTATAAATGTCGGCTAGGGGGGAGACGGGAGCCGGTCCCCAGGGTTCCAAACGACGAGCCGGACGGACGCTCGGCTCCGTCCTCCCCCATTGCAGATTCCAATATTCTGCAACCATAAAATCAGTTTCTTAGAAATGTTCAGCAACCCATTTTTTCCACCCAAATTGATCATTAGTATTTGGGATGAAAGAGTGACAAGCGACTCTCCACTTGAAGCACGATCCCTATTCACCCAAGCTTCCACCATGGCAGAGAGGGCAACCGTCCAACATATTCTCATTACTGTAAAAAAAATTGATTTTAAATCATTCTAGGCTTATTGAACAAAAATTAACATACTCTGTAAACTACCATTTTCATTTTTGTTTTATCAGAGCTCTAAGTTAAAAACTTTATAGACATATTAGAAAGCTGAATAACACTGTACCAAAAAAAGAAAGCTTAATTCGAAGCTTATTGAACAAACATTAATATACTCTGTAAACTGCTATTTTTCCTTTTTATTTTATCAAATCTCAAGTTAGAAACTTTGAAGACATATTAAAAAGTTTAATAGCATTATACCAAAAAAAAAAGCTTAATTTGAGGCTTATTAAACAAACATTAACATACATTGTAAACTACTATTTTCATTTTTGTTTTATCAGACTCGAGTAAGAAACTTTATAGACATATTAAAAAGCTTAATAGCACTGTACCAAACGATAAAAAAACTTAATTCTAGGCTTATTGAACATACATTAATAGACTTTATAAACTACCATTTTTCTTTTTGTTTCATCAGAGCTCAAGTGAAAAACTTTAGACATATTAGAAAACTTAATAACATTGTACCAAAAAAAGAAAAGCTAGGCTTATTGAACAAACATTAATATACTGTAAACTACCATATTTTTCCTTTGTGTTTCATCAAAGCTCAAGTTAAAAACTTTATACTTACTAGCATTGTACCACAAAAAGAAAGCTTGATAGCACTTACACTTATGCTGAAAGTGAATAGGAGCTATGAACAAATGGCTCCAATCTCTGGAACTGGAATGCCTTCGGGGAGATCAACGGGTCTGGGTTTGGCTGACATTTGTAACGAGCTCTAAAAATAAAATAAGGGTTTCAGAGAGACCAAGAAAGAAAGTTATACTGAGTTGTTTTCGGCCCAAGTATCCTAGGGTATTTTAGGTAGCAGCGGACATGAACCGGTTGTCATTAGGGTAATTTATAAACCGATTTATAGTATTGTTTTTATTAAAAACCTAAAATTAAATGTTAAATGGTTAACCATTAAACTTCGACCTTAAATGTTTAAGGTCGACCTCGAATGTGTTGTATTTGTTCGAGCTCGACCTCGAACGAGATTAAATTTTAAAATTCGAACTCCACTGAGTTCTATTTTTCAAATTTGAATCCGAGTCCGAAAATGTATTAACTTCAAGCTCAAGCTAACTCGAGTTTCGTAAATAGAATTTAAAGATAAAAAATATAGATAGTAAGAAAATAAATCATTATGAATTAAACTAATCATTATGAATTAAACTGTCTTTGTTTTCCAGGTTTTGTATTTCAGTAGCGAAGTATACGTGGCCAATACATAGAATATATTAAAAAAACGTATTAAATGAGTGATTGGTTTAACTATGGATAATTAAAAAAAATTATTGCAAAATGGAAAGATAATTTTTTTTTTCATTCATAGATTTATTTTCTGGATTACTAAACATCGCCCCTTTTTACTAGGTATCGCCCCTAATTTTATTATTTTACCCTTTCTCTATTAAAAAAAAATAAATCCTCTAAATTCATCCAAACCTATTAAACTGAAACCTTATTCTACGGTTAAAATGTCGAATTTCGGACGAGACGTAGGTCAGAAACCGTCGGTAAATATTTGATTTTAAGTTTTTTTAGTCATTTTAATGTTTTATATTTTTTTAAAAAAATTCGGGTTGACGTCCCCGGATCGCGTCAGCCGAGACGTCTCCGCTCTGCGTCTGTCCTCCGGGCTGACGCCAACCACGGACGTTAGCCCGGAAAGGGGACGTCAAACTGGGGAAACGTCCCAGAATGACGTCTCTTTTCTAATGACGTCTCTCCAAAAAAAAGACGTCCCAAAAGGATGTCTCTATTCTGGGAGAGACGTCCTGCTAGGACATCTCCCCAGTGGGCGGACGCCTACAGGTGGCGTCCGCCCAGATGACAAACACTTAGCTTCTATGCATAATTCAATATTCCGCAACCATGGAATTACTTTCTTAATATTAGAAAGAGACCCATCTTTTGCACCAAAAACGTTAATTAGTATTTGAGAAGACAAACTCACAAATGATACCCCCTTGAAGAATTATGAATATTCACCCACGCTTCCACCATGGCTGACAATGCGATGGCCCAACATATAACTGTAAAAGAAATCGACTTTATTCTAAGTTTATTGAACACAGACTAATATAATCTTTCTGTAAAACAACATTTTTTTTGTTTTATCAGAACTCACTTTGTACACATATTAAATAGCTTATAAACACATACATTTTTGTTGAAATCGAATTGGAGATGCGAAGTAAGTGCTCCGGTCTTTGAAATAGGAGCGCCTTCAGGTAGATCAGAAGGTCTTGCAGTTGCAGACATTTTCAACGAGCTGTAAAAATAAAGTTAGGGTTTTAGGGAGACGAAGAAAGAAAGTAAGAAAGTGAGTGGTTTTCGGGACAGGTGTACTAAGGGATTTTAGGGTACAAAAAATGGATGATATAACAGGCCGTTTACTTTAACGTGTAAATAAACAAAGTCATTGCAATAATTATGGGTTGGGTGTAAACGAGTCGAACCGAGTCCGTGTTAAACTAAATTCAAACTCGAATGTGTTGTAGAAAATCGACCTCGATTTTGAATGCGCTTAAATTTTTAAGGTTGATCTCGAGTGTGTTGTATTTGATCGAGTTCGACCGAGATTAAATTTTGAAATTTGAACTTCACTGAGTTATAAAAACTTCGAGCTGAAGCTCAACTTGAGTTCCGTAAAGAGAATATGATTATTATAATTTAGAGATTGAAATTCAAGATAGTAAGAAATCAAATCATTATCAATTGAAATGACTTTTGTTTTCCAAGCTCTTTATTTTAGTAAAGAAAAAGGTAGGCAACAAATTAATACTAGTACACGTGGCCAATTCATAGAATATATTGAAAAATGTATTAAATGAGTAATTGGTTAAACTATGGATAATTTAAAAAATTTACTATAAAAAGGGAAGATAAAGATTATTCCTTTCACCAATGGCGGTTGGTCCAAGTGGTAAGCGGCTTGGTATCGCTTAAGTAAGGTCTCGGTTTTGAATCTTGTGAATGCAGAAAATCCCCACTGGAAGACTCACCCATCATGCCAGGTGCGCGACGCGGGTCGGATCCGGATTAGTCAGGGTGAAGCCATGAAAACCGGATGAGCTTACCAGAAAAAAAAAGGTTATTCCTTTTAATCACAGATTTATTTTCATTTTTGCCCCCAAAATAATAGGTCACTCTCATTCATTTTGTAGGTTTCTACTTCTTCACCCTTATTTCTTTTAGCTTGGTATCAACCAAATATTACATATTAATCGTGGAGGGTGGTTTAATCTTAATACCTTTAAGATCTCTTATGTAATTGTAATTAGCTTTTGAATTGAATATCCTTTTAACTCTTACCTGCAGCTCTTTCCCCATTACAATAGCAAATGGAAAAAATTAAGTTCTTTTTCTAATGTAGCATTACCAACAAAACGCAAGTTATTGATGATCTCTTAAGTAAATCATCATTTACAAAAACATACATAAAATAAATTATAAATTTCATTTGCATTATACATACTCAACCATCCAAAGTAACCAATAAAATTGAGCCAAAACTACAGATGAAATAATACTTTTTACAAGTTTCACACAGTTTAACACGAAGATAATCTAAATGCTCGCACCTCACCCTGCAAGGAACGATCTCTAAGAATATATAAACTGAATTCATAAATAAGACATCCATGACTAACTCATCATTTGTTTTTGAATGAGTTTAGTTGAGATTTATCAGCAATCAAGTGGCGGTGGAAAACGCTTTTCTGGCTTGCTGAAGATTAAAGAGCACTCACTAATGCAGTATGAATGGTAGCATCTGGACGCATACATTCACCCGAAGGCAGGCAGAGAGCATAGCCGTAGCATGCAGCTCAAGAAATAAAGGTGCTGCTGATTCATACATGTGATCTACAACAGAAGTCATGGTCTTTCCCTGTAATGTTAAGCAAAGATGTCAGAACGACATAGATAATCATTAACTACTAAAAAATGGTCAAGATAGCCATATTCACTTACTTAATAACAATGATAAAGATGATCTCAATGTCTCCTTGGGTGCTGTCATGGATCGGAACCTCTGTGTTCTCCGAATCAACCCTAAGCCAGTTGTGGTATGCTGCATCACAGGAATAGTATTCGCTATAATCAACACAAGAGTATTACAATGGAGATGTAAATGTCGATACAAAAGAGAGAGAGAGAGAGTCGATAGAACTGTTGGGTTTTATTGGTTCATAACGCAGCGGAATTTCAAAAATTTATCTAAAAACCCAAACCAAGATCCATGTAATTCGAATTAAACAGAACAATTACTTACTTGTATGTCGAATTCAACAGCAATGTAGGAAGGAAGGAGGTGGTTCACTTTGGTGATACCTGGCCTCGGATCAGAAACACCTCCAAAAGAACGCGTCCTCTACGAGTATCCACACGAACAGACCTTAGCCAAAACTAGTGCTTGTGTGCTAGCACTATTGCTTCACAAGCAATTTCGAATTTTAGTGATTTAGTGAATAATGAATTTCGTGATTCTCAAACCAACTGCTTAATGAGTATTTATAGTGATAAATAACACTAGGGTTTGAGACAAATTCGAATTTCAATCTCATTGCAATTCTACAAGTTTATGTTTATCAAAAACTCCTTTTTGATAATTATCCATATATATTAATTACTATATTTATTATCTTCCAAAAATAATAAATTAAGGAAAACACTTATCCTTAAATTTCGAATTAATATATATATTAATATATATATATTACGAATTATATATATATATATAATTAATCACTTAATCACATTGGGCTTGTACAACCCATAACTGTTTTGGGCCTGTTCTTAGTGTGCGACCCTGTAGGTTCATATAACGTTGGCAGTAGGCTCGAAATCCCTATTTCAGCCCACAAGTCATAAGTGGCCTCTAGCAAGACATTATGACTACCCAAGTTATATGAATATCGATAATCCGATTTAACCATTTACAATAATATTTTAATCCCTTTGTCTCTCGATATCCAGATTGAATATAAGGCATAGTTATGTCATCCTTATAACATTCAATCATTAGTTCTTGACTCTAAGTAGACTGAAAATGATAACTTCTTATCAATTAGCATGGCCATGCATTTACTTCAGTCTATCTTCTTCAAGGGGCCCATAGATATCTTACTCAAATAAATGAGGGACAAATTCCTTCTCAGTCACTCACATTTCTCACATAGTTACTTTCATATCCAATGACAATCTATTCCATTATCCTGTTAAAGATAATGTAAGACTGTATCAAAATATGAAATAGCTATGTAGAAATCCATGATGATTTCAAGGTCAAAGGATTATACTAATAGAACTGTAATGAGAATTACTTATGACAGTGATCTATGTAGTATTCTCACAGTGGGTCATCCAGTGCCTTATTTCTCAAATAGCACCTATGATTTGACTTAATATCTCATATACATGATTAGTAAAACATAATCATCAGTCAACATCATACTAGTCTCAATGTTCTATTAAGACTAGGGATAGATGGTATATAATTCTTTTATTAAACCTAAGGGTTCTACTATCAAGTCACATACTCGATGACCTTAGAAAGAATTAACCATTCAAGTATTTTAATCATTAATATAAAATGATAAAAACTGCCAATCAATAAATAATAAAATGATAAAGTCAAAACATGGTCAAACATGATTGACCTAGTGCATATCACTAACAATCACAACATGGAGAAATTAACAAGCTACATACCCTGTCTTGAATTCTCCAAGATTCCCAGAAACATAATCTTGAAGAGTATAAGGTGTATCTGAAAGCTGCATTTTCCATATAGGCAATGCTGGCACTCTCCACATAGATATCAGAGCAAATTCTCTGAAAAGTAAGTTGCAATTGAAAGAAAAAACATTTCATTTCAGAACAAAAAATAGAAATAGTACAAAAGGGCCACAAAAGGCAAAGAGGGATCAATAATATTAGCTACACAAGAAATATGCATAGGCGCAAATAGAAAGAGCGTGTATGAAGAACCAAAAGCCTCCAATTTCATCTCAAGCACAAGCCTCAGCCAACAGTATGTTGCCCCTATTTGACTAAGAGGCCACGGGTTTGAGTCACTGAAAAATCGACAGCATAAAAACAGCAAGAAGGCTGTGCAAAACATTGCTCTCACTCAAGCTTCATAAAACGAGGAGTCTTGGGCACCCACAGCTGAATAATTTTACAACGCTTATTTATCATATTACCCAAAACAACATAGTAAAAGAAATCACAAGTCCACATCAAAAAGTTCAAAGCCATGATCACAGTCAGTTAATGTAGCATAGATATGAAAATAGACACGGGAAACAACAGTTTTAAAAAATATAGGAAACTGAAATATGAGAAAAATGCACAAATGACAAAAAAAGAGCTATTTATAAATATAATGAATATAAAGATAATATTGCTAAGCTTTTATTTTTTATTCGAGATTTAGGTATGTATAATTAAGTTCAGTTTTTTCTTTTGAACTAAACATGTTTCTTTCTATTATTATTAATTATAGACACAGCCTAAAACATCAAGCTTCATTTCCCATGAATTCAGTTTCTGAAACATTTCGGAAACTTACAAGTGCTTCATAGATCCTCATTAATAGCAAATAAAAATAAATATACGGTTTGAGGTAACATTAATTGTTTGTAAATAACTCTTATTTTCTCCTCCAAAATCAATTACCTGTGCATCAATGCCCCCCAAAGAATCTTGAAACTAACATCCTTAACATTGTTAACTGTGAAAGTTGGTGTAAAGAAGAGCCATCGGATCACCGTTGCTTTTGAATGCACTGTAAACGGTGCTGATTAGCCTCTGATGATGACTTATCATATTTTCCACTTTGATTTCCAAAGACCTTGACAGAACCCTGGTACAACATACATAATCATTAGAACACCAATAATACAATGAAATCATAATCATTCGCCTGAAGGGTTCTATTCTTCCTATTTTTCATCAGGGCTTACACATAATGAGCTAGGTCCCATCCTCCTTAAGGACACAAAGTTGCAGCTTTCCATGGCAACAACAAAAAGAGCATATCATGAAAGGGTAAGATGAAACACAAAAGAAAATATTTCACATCCAGACATACCACAGAAGAGACTCATCTTGTTTCTGCATAATTATGAGAGTTTTGATTAGGTATTAGGAGGGCCCAATCACATAATGGAGCAGCATTACACATCAGTATTGCTGTTTTTCTTTAATTCCTCCACATTCCGTTCTACATTCATGTTTCAAATGTATATTTTCCAGTGTGCCCAAAAAATGATTTAAAATGTACATCATTTTTAACCAACGTTAACCTCCATATACAGAAACTCAGGTAACAGATTGTGTAAGCAGATAAACATAAGAGATCAAAACAAGGGTGCTAAACATCCATAAGAAGTTAGACACCAATACTTTATCGTTCGGAAGCTCCATGTTGACCAGTTCCAACATGCCAATGTTTCAATGCCCAAGTTGCTTCTTTGTTACATGCTCCAATTTCCTTTCAGATATGCAAATCAGTCCGTAAATTCAAGTTCTAGTTTCACATACTTAAAGGCGTATGAAGCTAGAAATCGTTACAGATAACGGCGGAACTGTTATCTTGATGTGGCATAGCTAGGGGGAAAAGTTTCATTTCGATGTCCGTTATTGTTTTGTAGAGTCTCCTAAAATTGAACAAAAATGGCTTTTGATGGTTTTGAGCGCGCTTTTTGAACCATTTGCAGCAAGCTAGAAGAAATCAACTGGTAAAAACGCTGCGTTTTACTGCTTTCTTTTTGGTGTGTCCAACAAACTGAAATCAAATTCCCAGTTCAAATCCAACGGTCATTTACTTCACTTGCGTAATTACATGGGCCTTGTATAAAACCCGGTCAACCTGCTACCAAGGATTTTATCTTATGATTTTTAAAAAAATACCAGAAAAATGAATATATTTGAAAAAAAATCTATTATAAATCTACCATATTTTATTAAAAATAATTACAAAACTATCAGAAACCGTGCATGTGTATTAGCTAAAAATACGGAAGTCGTTCGGTACTTTTGCTGCTTAAAATGGTGAGATGATAATGATATAGCTGTAATTCCCGTTTTCTTTTTAATATTTATTTTTTATTTATATAATTTTTATTTTTCATTTTTTAACATATGTTTTTATTTGTTTTTATTCACTTTGTATACATAATGTTAGTTCCATTAATTTGAATGAGATGATTTTTCCTATTCGATAATTTTTAATATTTATATAATATTATTATCTTTATATATATATATATATATATATATATATTATTTATTTATTTTCTTCTATGATATATTTATTTATATAATATTTACTTCATGTTTATTATCATTTTTATGTTTATTTTTCATTCATATAGAATATCTTTATTAATATAATAAAATATTGTGTTGTCTAACAATTGACGATTATGTACACTGTAAACGAATGGAATTTTTTTAAATTATTTTTGTTTATTTTTAATTATTTGAATAATATATAAAAATATATTTACACTGCACACATTGTTTATTTTTATTATATTTTCTAGTTTATTTCATGCTCGTTTTATGTACATTATTATATATATACCTCAAAACTATTTTATATTACGACGGTGTTTACCTTTTCTTTTCAATTTTATTTTCATTTATTTTTTACTTACAAAACAAAACTGAAATTTTAAATTTATTTAATATTAAAGCATTTGTATTTGACTTATTGTTTTTTTGATATATGTTTTTTACATTATAAAATATAAATTTTAGAACTATTTTGATTATAATATTATATATCTTTGATTAATTTTTGCTTATTTTATGGCGAGACAGTAAAAATACAGCTTTGATCTCCATTTTAATTTAATATTTATTATATATTGTTTTTTTTTCAATTTATAATTATTTATTTATAGTACTAGTTTGTTCTATTATTTATAGGGTGCATCTCTATGAGATTGCTAATTCATTGTAGGTAGGGTGAACGATATTTATATAACTCGTTGTATGTATTATATATTAATTCAATTATTATTAGTTTTTATTAATTATATATATATGACCCGTTACTAATTTAATAATAATTCAATTTTTGGTTTGCAATATTTTAATTTTATTTATTATGTACTAATAATTTATATCATATACATTAAATATTAATTAATTGTGAAATCGTTTATGTGACAATAATAATGTAACTTTTTTTATTGAATTAAATTTTTATTTGTATATTTTTATTAGAATCTAACTTTATGTACTTGATTATTCCTATTAAGATTAAACAGTTAGCTCATTAATGTTAGAAACAAATGGAGTTGTAGAATGGGACAAAGATGTTTTAAGGGATCTGGAGAAATTCTTAGGTAGACTCAGTCCACCACGTCATCCGTAGACTAAACCTATCATATTATGACACGTCATTAAAATAATGGCACTATCGTAATATTGTTTATTACTTATTTACAATATTACGATAGTGCCATTATTTTAATGACGTGTCATAATATGATAGGTTAGTCTACGAATGACGTGGTACACTGAGTCTACCTAAGAATCTCTCAAGGGATCTGTTCAATGCGAGAGACCAGGAACTCATTTACTGTGTTCGTTTGGATCAGATAAATAGAGATAATAAGTTGATTTGGGATCCAGAATTAAAAGTTAAGAGTGCTTATCGTTGTCAATTACCAGATTATAATGATAACATTCAAGCAAATAATAATTGCTCTGGAATCTTAAAGTTCCTTCAAAATGCAAATTGTTCATGTGGAGAGTTTTTAAAAACTGGTTAGATAATTTAATCGTGCGTCATGTGGATGTAGTGAACCAGTGTCATATTTGCTTAGAGAGTCATGAGTCAATTATATATGCATGTTTTATTTGAGTGCTCTTTGGCAAGAAAATGTTGGGATTATCACACTTATTTGCAGACTGCAACTATATTATGCAGGTCCTGGAAGTTTTGGAGAGACGACGAGATAAGTCTTTATGGGAAAAGTGGCTTATGGTCTGTTGGTGCCTTTGGAAAGCAAGGAATGATGCTTTATGGAACCAGAGGATCACTAATGCCAAGTGTGTTCTAAATAAGGCTGGACAGGTTTTGCATCAATGGCAGCTGATGCAAAAAAATTTCTGCATTATCTAATTGGAATACAACTATTAAAGGAGGAGACATGGTGTGGAAAAAACCAGAGTATGGTGGCTTAAAACTCAAGTTGACGCGAGCTTTATCAAACGGGAGTATTTTTCTGGTATGGCAGCAGTATTGCAAGATTATAAAGGTTATTGGATTAATGGTTTCTTATCAGCAGATTATTTCTCTGCACACAGACAGCTCAGCAACAGCTCAGCATTGACAGCTCAGCAACAGCTCAGCATTGATGCCTGGTGATGCAACACAGTTCGTGTGTGTGTGTTTCTCTCTTTAGCTTCTGCAGCAAGTCAAGCATGCTCATTGTGTTTTCTCTAGTTAGTGTTAATCCATGTAATTGTAGCTGATTAGTTAGTTAGTTAGACCAATTAGAGATTGCCAAGTGTGCAAAGTTAGTTATTAGTTTGTTGTAATCAGCTCACTATAAAAGGTAGCTGAAGGTTTCTTTTTCAATCTAATGAGAAAATTATTCTGCTTTAGATTACAAAGCTGAAATGGTATCAAAGCTTTAATCAAAACGGTTATCGTTCTATTTTTCTCATTCTCTGTTTGTTTCTCGAGAAACAAACAAGTTTTTTCTTCTTTCTTTCTGATTCACATACAGATTAGATCATCTTGTTCTTCTTGATAAGATGAATTCTGCTGCTGCTACAACAAATCCATGGAGGCAAGAAGAGAATCCTGCTTCTCCATTTTACATTCATCCAAATGAAATCCAGCTTTAGTTCTGGTTTCTCCTGTTCTTAATGGCCTGAATTTTCATTCATGGTCAAAATCGATGAAAAGAGCTTTGTTAGCTAAGAATAAAATGAAGATCATTGATGGAACAATTACAGTTCCCTCTAAAGATAATCCGTTGTATCCAATGTGGGAAAGAAGTAACAATTTGGTGATGTCATGGATTCAAAATTCTGTTTCACCACTGATAAGCAAGAGTATTGAATGGATAGATGCTGCAATTGATGCTTGGAAAGATTTGGAATCCAGATTCTCTCAAGGAGATGTCTATAGAGTATCTGATATTCAAGAAGAATTGAATAATTACAGACAGAACAATCTCAGTGTGGTTGAGTATTTTACTCATCTCAAGGAAATGTGGGATGAACTACTGAATTTGAGACCTTTTCCAAGTTGTTGTTGTGATCCACGGTGTAAATGCGGAGCTTTTGATAAGATGAAAGCATACAAGGATAATGATTCTGTCATCAAATTTCTAAAAGGGTTAAATGATAATTTCTCTACCTTCAGATCACAGATACTGATCATGGAGCCTCTACCTAACATCAATAAAGTTTTCTCTTTAGCCAGTCAACATGAGAGGCAAGTTACTGGTTCCTCTTCAAAACTCATTGAATCTACTGTCTTTTATACTAAAGCAGCAACACAAGGAGATGATGATGTGGTAGCTGGGAATGTGCAATCCCAGTTTAAAAACTATTCTTTTTGCCGGAAAATGTTTAAAAAATTAGGGAAGAATATGATGATATAGAAAAATAAGAGTGATATCGACAATGACATGGCAAAAAGGAAGGTGTGAGTAAGCTTCCGGCAAGCCACGTAGGACAAAAGTCACCGGATTTCATTTGGTGATCGCCGGAAGTTACTAATCACAAAGTACAGTGACCATTTTGGAACAAAAAATTGTTCGGTGACCATTTTGCAATTTTGAGAAAGTACAGTGACTCTATCAATAAACAGTCATAGCTCATTTTTTTCAGTCTCTCAATGAACAATGGCAACCAAAGATGAACAGTCCAATGGCTTGTGAAAAGCATCAACTAATAACAGATATATTTTTTTTGAAAATAATCTTGTGGTCGATGCAGTATTTCAACCATGAAAGAACTTCTTTTCGACTTATAACTTTGGCAAGGAGCGGATCCAAGACTGCACAACATCCACTACAAGAAAAACGCTCATCTTTCTGCAAAGAAAAATAATTTGGTTGCAATAAGACACTAACAGCGACCAAAATTATATCCGGTTGTTTAATTTTATATGTGAATTAAACTTTAAGGACCACATTTATTTTCTTTTCCCAAAACAATTTATTCTGATTCAGTGGCGGAACCATGACTCTAATATAGGAGAATCGAAATTTTTACGTTCGGCTATTTAAAAAATCAAACGGCTATAAATATGGTATAAATCTGTTGATTTGTAAATAAAGAAAAAACCGCCCCTAACACATGTAGGGGCGGTTATAACCGCCCCTACTGGAAAAAAACTTAGAATTTTTTTTTTTAATTTTTTCTAGTGAGGAGGGTTGGCCAACCCTTTTCGACCCTTTCTAGTTCCGCCCCTGTTCTGATTGCAAATATAAATTGTTTAGAGATATCCCGAAGCAAGTATACATGTTATGCTGTTGTTATGGTTTCACACCACAAAATCCAAACTAATCTTATCCTACACCGGCAGAACATTGTTCTATATTTTCTTCCAACAGTCTAGACAATGATATCATTGCATGGTGCAGTGATTCTACGACTGCATGACATGATAAACACTACGAAGTCCAGAGAGTGGAAACTTTTTTTCAATTGTACCCTAAAATATTAAATTAACGTTTTTTTCATTTAAAAATAAAAATAAAAACGTTTTTCATATCTAACATATATTAATTGTTTATGTTTAAAATTTATTTAAATTTAGTTAAATTAATTAAGAATTTAAATTTGTTTATAATTTTTAGTTAGTTTTTAAAAATAAAGAACTTATTTGTATCCTTTTGAATAAAAATGTATCTAATTTTATCTTTAGACTTACTTAATTGAATGATTTATCCTTTAAGTAAAATAATTGTCATAAATTGAAAAATTGGGATACAATTGAAATGAGAAATACAAAATAGAGTAAAACTGACTTATTTTCAACGTCAGTGTATGATTAAAAATGGACTAAAAGGTTGATTTTTTTAACACATTAGGCCTATTAAATCAAGTCATGTTTAAGATAAAGTAAACTCTCTAATTCCAAAACTAATAAACTTTTTGATTCTATTTTAATATTCAAAAATCATTTTAAATTTTAACTAATTTATAGTCCATTTTAGTAAATTTATTAACCAAACCGAATCGAACTGAACCGACGAACTTCTTATGGTTTCTACTTTAATTTTTATCCATTGATTTGAAATGGTAACTGTAATTAATGGGAATTGAGTTCTAAAACACTATGCTCAATATTATAAAAATTTCATTACTAATGCAGCCAATTTATTTTAGGCTATTACGCCGACAGAATCACTATAATACATTTAATCAGGCTGACCAATGGACATGGAATCATTTTTTATAAACTGTAGCTATTAAACAAGTATGCAAAGTATTAAATTTTAGGGCTCTACGTTGTTCGAAGAGGCAGATAAATTTCCAAAATCGATTGAGAAATCAGAATTTATAAAATGAGGTCTTTAAAACCGTCCTATAAAGTGATAAAATCTTCAAACCAAATCGGATTTTAGTACAATTTTGATATGCGATATCGAGATTCGATTAGAACGGATTGAGATTTGAAACAGAGCAATTAAATATACTTCTAATATCTACGGCGGATCCAAACATTGGGAAAAAGGAGCAAATATACTCCTAACATCTGCCTTAGAAAACAAATAAATCCTTTTAATTTTTTTTTATTCCAAAACTGCTCTAAAAGTTCAAAAACCACTAATTTATCGAGATATGAAACAGAGGCAGCAAAACCATCAACACATAAATATATATAATTGAATCGTTCTTAATACTGTAATAATGTATTCAAAATACATTTATTTATTTTTATGATAAACATTAGGATCTCATATATGAATTTATTTTCTATCTAGTTATTTATTAGTTTTTGAAGTGTCTAAGTGCGTAATATGAAGAACATTGGAGAAGAGTTTAGAATATAAGTGTAACCTGACGAGATCTCCAGTTTGGAATAGTATAAGTGACATAGTACAAAGTGATAAGGTTCCAATTTATTCATATAATTAAGTAATTAACATAGTTTTGTATACAAAAAAAGTTGCTCATTGATGATGATAATCTCTGATCTATTCAAGAACCGCCCATTATATACAACAATAGTATTTGCCAAGTTGATATTTTTTGTTCTTTTCCATATAATACAAGAATATTTAGCCCCGTACGGACAATTAATATCCAACCAATGAAATATCGTTAATTAAAAACATCCAATCAATGAAATATCATTAAATTAAAATATCTAATTAGAAGAAAGCGAAATTGAAATATATGCTTAGGTGAGATCAATTAGTATAAATGGATAATAATTGAACTTTTCATGGGACCTAAACTTAAACATTATGTACTTTATCCTATAAATAAAATTTAACTAAAAGTATCACGTAATTAACAATTTTGGTAAAAATTGGCATTAGGCCTAATTTAAATGAAGTAAGCATTTGCCTAATTCCAACTTGTGCTATAATTTATCGTTAATTCGTCTCTATAAATATGTTTACGCATTGAATTAGTCTTAAAAGCAATTAATTTGCTATTAATTAACTGTGCAATGGCAAAAATACATCCTCAAGCACTTCTCTCTTCTTCTACTCCACCTTCATACTTCACATCTAAACAAGAAACTTTTACAATTTGGATGAAATCTCTGCTTTTAAGCGGCACGGGTTGTACTGTTTATGATTCAAACGGCGCTGTCGTTTATCGCGTCGATAACTATAATTGCAAGTGTGGCAATGAAGTATTTCTCATGGATTTAGAGGGCAATGTCTTGTTCACCATCCTAAGAAAGGTAAAAACTAAACAAATTTTGTATTTCTAAAAAAAAAAACTAAACCATTTTCAACGATACATATCGGTGAAATCCAAATATTCCCGATTTGTTTTGGGATAAGAAATATAGAATCGCGAATAATGAGAATCATTTTTTTAGACTAAACGAGACTGAATTTTTTAGGGGACAGCCTGGATATGTAGGCTAAACCCTAATGCTCGCCAAGTGATGATTAATCCAAGCGGCTTTTGTCTACGATTGACTTGCCGCTTGTTCAACCAAAATTCACATATTCGTGCCTTGTTGGTTGAGCAAGAACCATTTAGAGGGTTTCTTGCTCGAGCACTTGGTCTCGGCCGAGAATTCTTGAGTTCTTCCTCGAGTAGTATTCGAGCAAGGTTGTTCTAGGTCTATTTTTCTGTTCTTTTCGCTATTGTTCTCATCTATGCAATTTCTCGCATGAATTACCTATAAATCAAACGCTTTCATATAACCATATAGCTCAAATAACATCAAATAACACTCAGTTCCTAATCAATTTAATCCATACCTTTTCAGCACATCTCCTATATATGAAGCTTCTGGCTGGCGAAACGGGGGAGCGCCTGCCCACCCTGTCCGCCCCTACATAATATGCATACCATCATCACGTATTCATCACCTAACCCTTTTTTTTTTATCATTTTTGTTGAATAGAAATTGAAGATGTTTAGTTGCTGGGAAGGATACCGGTCCGGTGGCGATGCTGAGAAGGTCAAGCAATCTAAGCCAGGTTTTCAAGTAAGAAAAAACTTGAGCCTTGTAAAAGCAGGACTAGCATGCAGAGTAAGTGTAGGATTAGACAAAAACCAACCGTCGGCCGAGTACACGATCGAAACCTGCATCCGGAACGGCAAACCAACGTGCAGGATCGTGGATAAATCTGGACTACACATTGCAGAGGTGACGAGAAAGCAATCAACGGGAGGGATTATATTTGGAGAAGATGTTTTGACAATGGTGGTTGAGCCATCTATGGACCATTCTCTTATCATGGGGATGCTTATTGTCTATAATCTAATTAACTATAAACTTTAACCAAAACTTACATTTACAATCAAACTCTCTCTGTTTATTTTATGAAAAGTGCTTAATAGTTAATTTAATAATTACTTAGTGCAATTAGTTAGTTAGAAATTCAATTGCACTACCATTCTTTTTGAAAAATTGGATGAACCAAAAATAATTATATTTATGTAGAATACTTGAAGATAGTATTGTAATTAGTTGAATATTCTTTGTCAATTCCAAAGTGCATACAGCTGATGGATTATATTCTATATCAAAGATATTATAAAATTTATTTATATAATCCAATCATATAAAAATAATATATTTCTAAATATATTATACATATCTATTTATATAAAAATTTATGTTATTGATGTCTTAAGTTATTTAAAATATTCTACTTTAGTGTGTCTGAACTTATTTTTTTTCTTCATATAAGTGTTTTAACTTTTTACAAGTATACCAAATATGTGTTAGCCGTTTTAAGATCTCTGATATGTTTTAACACAAATATAACTCCCGTTTTTTATTTAAATTTTTATGTTAAATTAGTTAAAACAAAAAGTAACAATTGTGTATGTTACAAATTATATATATCAAATTTAAATTACAATCTTATCGGCAACTTTAAAAGTACGTAGTTTCGTGATAAAAAATTGATAAAAACACTCATTTGACCCATTACATAAGGTCTATAAAAATTGTCCCGCATTTGCAGTTTCTATATGTATTCATTTATTTATTATATATCAGTTTCATAATTTTGCCAAAATCTCTTTGTTAGTTGAGTGAATAATTCGCACGAACATTTTGGAATGGCACACACATCATGCAATTTGGTTCAAGTAAAAACTCTGAAGCAAGTATGTAGCAAAAGATGCAGACCGAAAGTGTATTGCGAAGGGGATAGACATCCAATTGCTTCGATTAATCGAAAGATATTTAAAAAAAATATTATTATTATAATTCATATTATTAAACATTATTATTAGTACTATGTTGTTGTGAGTGTATTCCATCCAACCAATAAAAGTGGAATAAAAAAACCAATATGTTATGAGTGGGACTTATTAAGCCAATTTGGTTGCTATACAACAAAGAAGAAAGACCTTTCTTTAATAATAAAGGATCATAAATCTAAAAAAAAAAATATACTACTTTCCCATTTGTTTATTTCTCTAGTTTTGCTCTGTAGTAGATGAGGAATGATCAAGAAAATGACCCGATTAAAGTTGCAAAAGAAAAAAATATTCTAAATAATACAATTGTAATCTTATAAGAAAAATGGTAAAATTTTAAATTTTAGAAAAATCATATTTCACAAATGCCTCTAAAATAAAACATCCATGTATGTAGATAGATATATAACTAGTGTTTATGGACCCAACTCGATATTTAGAGCAAACTTGACTTGATAAGCCCAAAACAACCATGATCCGAACATCAAATCCGGCCCAACTAGAGGAATTCAGGTTGCCAGGCAGGCGCTCACCGAACGACACCGTTTTACACGCTAACCAAAACAAAACTAATCTTGTAATCCTGGATCAAATTAAGAATAACAACAGAAATAAACCCGATTACTCCTTAAACATTTTCCCGAGAAAGTGACGGAGCCTCCCGTCAAAAACACAACTAATTTTCTTTCCTTCCTTACTCGACACATCAGATGTGGTGGAGATCAGCTTCTTTCATTCTCGACAACCGTCACAACAACGCCGGCGTACAACCAAACGCAGAAACCCTAACACTCTGCTCTAACTCTTCCCCTCCCCTCTCCTCCATGGCGGATACTCTTCAAAACCCCAACCCTAACAACACCAACGCGATGTCCGCTTATTATCAGACACGCGCCGCCCACCACGGCGTCGTCACGAGTGACTGGCTGGCGCAGGCGCAAGCTGCCGTTGGCAGCCAGCCGGAAGATGCTTTGGTTCCGGAAAATGACGTCAGAGCTGCGGAAAAGCCGTTTAGTGTGATTGATGAGTTTAATAATTGGCGGAAACAACCTGATTTGGCGGAGGCAGTTGCCGCGATTAGAGCGCTGGCTGCTGTTATTAGAAACAGTGAAGCTACTACTATGATGGAGCTTGAAATTGAGCTTAAAAAAGCCTCCGATTCACTTAAAGTTAGTGCAGTTATTTATTTAATTTGATTTTCTTGTATGCTAATTGCGATTTATTCTTGTTTATTTTGTTTAATTAGTTCATTTAAACCTAAAACTGTGTGTTTTATGTGTGTTGAATGCAGTCATGGGATACTACCTCTATATCTTTGACAGCCGGTTGTGATTTGTTTACGCGGTATGTAACGAGAACTTCGGCACTGGAGTATGAGGATTTCAATTCGGCTAAGTCTCGTTTGATTGAACGTGCGGAGAAGTTTGGAGAGATATCTTATAAGGTATTGTTTCTTTGGTACATGTAGAGCTTCATGAAGTGATTAATGGGTTAATGTGCTATTTAAAGAGGACGTTTGTTGTTTCACATTGCAGGCTCGTAGAATTATTGCTGTGCTTAGTCAGGATTTTATTTTTGATGGCTGTACTATTTTGGTGCATGGTTTCTCTAGAGTTGTGTTTGAAGTTCTGAAGACAGCTGCACAGAATAAGAAGCTCTTTCGAGTGTTTTGCACAGGTTTGTTTCCGAACATTCTCTCGCATTTGTTTAAATATGCATGTGCAGGGTAAAAGTTATATAATATCTTTAAACTGTTTGCGTGTGGTTGTGCTCAAGACTATGTAGCACGGATACTTCATTCAATTAACGTTTTCCGTTTCAGAAACATGTCGGAAACTTGGCGTTTTGGACACAAAACTACATTTTTAACGTAGGAAACCTTAAAATAACACTGTTTTGTGTCCGTGTCCAAGTGTCCCTTTACCCATATCTATGCTAGATTATTATCTTGATCAGTCGTTTTTCAGAGTTAGCTCACCTATTTTATCTGTGTTTTTGCTCAATGTCTTGTAGCTCGTTTGTTGGTAATGAAATTCTGGTTTCTGATTAATAGGTTCGCTCTACTATAGCTTTTAGGTCTCGAGCCAATTGGTTGATTGATTTTTTTTTTTGTATTCTTTAGTCTCTATTTGACTTCTTGATAATTTCCAAAACTACAGAGGGAAGACCTGATAGAACAGGATTAAGGTTGTCCAATGAGCTAGCCAAGCTTGATGTACCTGTGAAACTTCTTATAGACTCTGCTGTGGCCTATACTATGGATGAAGTAGACATGGTATTTGTTGGAGCAGATGGAGTTGTCGAGAGTGGCGGTATAATTAACATGATGGGAACATACCAAATTGCACTAGTGGCACACAGCATGAACAAACCTGTATATGTGGCTGCCGAAAGTTATAAGGTATGTGGAATCTTGCATCTATACCTTAAGTTGAATCTTGTCATTTTCACATTTTTTTTAATGGCACCTTGTTATGCTGTGTTTTAAAATTGACATATAATTAACTGAATCTTAGCACGGGCTATTGGAATTTGGTTCTCCGATAAATATTCTCTCAATTCACAATTAGTTACATATGGATTCTCTACTGTACAGTTTGCCCGCCTTTATCCATTGGATCAGAAAGACTTGGCTCCTGCCTTACGCCCAATTGATTTTGGTGTACCCATTCCATCAAAGGTGGAGGTCGAAACATCAGCTAGGGATTATACCCCTCCTCGGTATTTGACATTACTCTTTACGGATCTTGGTGTACTCACTCCATCTGTTGTTAGTGATGAATTGATTCAGCTATACTTATAGTTATGTAATATTTTTGGTCTTCTGTTGATAGAAACTCGTTACGTTACAGAGTTGAACATGATCGATCACATTGTATTCGGTTGACAATTTTGAACGCAATGCATAGTCTAGCGTGACTAGTGTTTGAGATATACATTCTATAAATTTGATTATGAAAAAAGGGAAAATTAACAAGCAGAGATTAAAGATAGAATATGCATAGTTTATCATGCTGTACAAGCATAGAGTTGTCTAATTTAGAATTTCTCCTTTCTCGAAAGGAATTTCTCCCTCAAATCGGCAGCATCAATCTCACCAAAATGGCTCTCGGGAATCCAGTTTCCGGTCTTTGGATCTCTCATCCAAAACGTCTTCTCTTTAGGAGCATTAGTCTTCCCTTTAATTAAATCTTCTGCCATGGACTCTTTTGCCTTTCTCATTGCTGGTAAAATTTGCTGCATGTTCAGATTTTCTGTTGCTACTGCATACGACCGTTTACTGCAATAGATGCATAAGATATTATCATAAGTTCATGACATATTTATCAACATCATCATTATTTTACATACAATAGAACACAAACTAAATTTACTAATTAAACATTAAAAAAAAGTAACCTGAGAAGAAGAAAGTTATTGAATCGAAGCTTGGCCATGTCTGGAAGGAGAAGATATAGAGGAGTTAGGAATTAGGGATTTTTGAAGATAAATTTTGCAACTAGGAAGGTTTAATTTATATGGTTTTAGAGAGTCCTAGTTGCTCTGGAAATTTTTAGAATTTGAGAAGGTTTATGATTCTCCTTAAAATAATATTTCAGAAATATCCAATTTTTGGATTCCTACGTAATTTTTGTTTTTATTATCATAAGATGCTTAATTTTACAAACATAGAATTATGTGAATATCCTAATTGGCCATGGGTGCTATAATTTTCGGATTCATACCTAAAATGTTTGTTCCAATTAATCTTTAAGAAGACAATTAAAAAATAAGATTTTTTTTATAATTAAGAAAGGAGAAACGCTTATGGAAGGAATTGAACCCACGACTTTAGCGATTTTTTTACTCAGCGCTTATATCATTTGAATTATAACTCGTTAGTAGGAGAATAAGATTTTTAAACTTTGATTCCTTAAAAAATCTGCTTTAGTCACTTGACTTTGTCTTAATCAGCAAGATGATTTGTGATTCATGCAGCTGATAATATGTACAATTCTCATATGTAGTGATCAATTTGCTTCATGTGAGGAACTAAATTTATTGGAGGAGAGGAATAATTTTTCATTTGATTAATGAAATTTTTAAATAGATTCCTGTGAGATTTTTTTACATTACATTCATACAACTAGAATAAGAATGATGCTTGATGTTTTATAAAGCAAAAATTTATCTTTATTCATATTCTCTTGATTAATTTTCATGATTACTTGTATTGATCTAAAAAAGTTGAAAAACAAAATGTTCTAAAGATTATTAGTGAGTAAACTCGCATTTAATTATGATTGTAGAAAATGATTGGGTGAGTATTGTCCTTAAATAAATAAGGGTTAATTAATATTATCCCCATAAATTTAGGTCTTAAATATTGTTTTTCCTATCAGTTTTAAAAAATCACTATTTCGCTCTGTTTCAGCTAATCGAAACCTCTTTATAAAGGGGATTTTTAGTTTTTTTTTTAAAAAAAAAAATTCAAATGCGATTGTAGAATTTGTTTTTTAATTCATGGGGAGAACTATATTGCAGACAAAATCTCGTAGGGTAATAGTAATTATTCCAATAAATAAAGATGTTCTCATCAACATTCAAGAATTTAGAAACTGTATAGAGCTACAGCATGAATTGGTCCTTGCTTGCTGATTATTTTCTAATTTTTGATGCAAATTGTATAAAGCCGAAAACTATTCTCTTATGTATTGTTTGATTATAACACTAAATTATTTCATTCCATTTTTTAATTAAAACTTTAGATTATAGTTTATTTATAAATACGTGATGTTACTAATTCCGCATAAGTCGTTATGCAGTGCGAATTAACTCATCTGGCTTTGTGCTCACAAAAGTTAGTAGTATATGCATCGATGAAAGTTGTGTATTACAGCCTACGATATGCAACTCTATGATTCTTCAATCTAGAGAATAGAAACATATAATGTTTGAGCAGAATCAGGTTATAATCATATATCATACTAGTACGACACCCTCGCGGTGCTTCGGAAAAAAATTATTTAACTAAAGAATAACCAATAACACAGACATAAATTAAAATTAATTTAATTATACATAAAATACTCCAAACGGTAAATATTTTATTCCAGCCCTTGCATTCGCTTCGGAATTAAACATATTTTATTTAAAGTAGAACTTATTTTAAATTTCAGAATACGATTAACTGTTCACTGTAATGTCATAACTTCCAAAACATAAAAAAGATCAAATCATTTTAAATATTTTTGGAAGGACACATGATTAATCATACATTAATTCTATAGCAGATTAAAAATTACATTTAATTCAAACCTAAAGTACTCTTATGATGTTTCGAATAGCAAAATGTTGATAATTTATGTTCTATTTTTGCTAAAAACGAAAGCTCGTATTAAAATTATAAATTATAAATTTTTTTAATTTAATTTGGTTGATTAATTCAGTGCATTTGAATACTACACACCCCTAGTTGTGGACGTTGGTGGTGGGAATAACACTTTTAAGTATAGTTTTGTATATACAAAAATTCTAGCAAAATATTTATTTCATGAAATCTTTTTACTTACGATTTTGTATATAGAAAAATTGATACTCCTTAATTTCTATTAAAATAGAAAAATAGTCATTTTTCACGCTATAAAAAACATTAGCTAAATACAAAAAAATATTATGATGTCATTAAAATCTTATTATATCAATATTAAATGTATGTCTTGAATCTTTATAAATAATTAGTTTCTTGGTTTATTTAAAAAGAAAAACTGAAATGGAGTAATGTAATAATGTTCTATAATTAACCACTTTTTTAATTTTTATTAAAATGTGTATTTTTTTATAAGACGGAAGAAGTACTGTTTTTTCTCTTAAATTCTAAGAAGTTTAGAATGTGCTATTAGTACTTAATAGCTTTTGTATATTGAAAAATAAGTTTGATCTATTCTAAAGTTAATGTACGTTTTATTTTATTTTTAAGCATTTTTATTTATTTTATTTCTAAGTGTTTTTATTTCTTTACTTGGTCTTTGTATGTACTTTTGTTACTTAGTCCTTATATTTCTAAAACAATTATACCGGATCCCTCCAAGTGCACCATACTTACATATTTTTATTAACAAAAGAACTTCATAAAACTATTTTCGAAAATATAATAACCAAATAAAAAATAATAATTTAATTAAAGATGAAAAAAATACAGAAACCTTAAAATAAATTTTGTCTTAAAAAAAAACATAAATCTTATTTTACATTGTAGTTTGGATTCAATTCCGGTTCAACATTTAACTTGAATTCTCCAATTTGTGCTGATTGTATGGTTAGATGAAGTTTGGAAATCATGATTAATTAATCTTAAAAGGGTCACTCGACGTCAAGATATGCATCGTTGTTGTCTGTCTCAATTCACCCCAATATATAGTTAATCAACCGACAAAATGTAAAACGTTTATGTAATATTCCACATGCAGCTCAAATTTAAAATGTTGGAAAGTGAATTAAAGTTAGTGATTTTTAATTAGGCTATATAAATTTTACAGAAACTAAATTAAAGAATTAAAACATTTGATTTGATGTTAAGAAACATAAAAGTAGGATGAAGAAACGAAAAAAAAAATTAGAATTTTCAAAATCACTCATATTTAATGATTTTTCCGCTTAAACAATGTGCTTTTGCAAATAATAAAGGGTTGTTGATTATGCAATTTGATTATCGGATTTTAAACATTATAAATTGGTTATCGTATTATATTTTTATTTTCCGACCTATTTTTAATAATATCCGACTAATTTATACCAACGTGACAGTTAATTTGTGTTTTAATTTATTCTCATCTCCATATCAGCTACAAATAAAGGACATCTTCCGATTTTTTATCATGTCGCCCTTTTTTTCTTTTAAATATAAACTTTCAAAAAAAAGAAACTCATCAATGATAAAAAAAAAAGGCCAAATGTTATAAAAAGGCAAAATCTTTTATAAAAGTTTCGCAAAAGTCCTGATCTTTTAATTTTGTCGATTTTGGCCAAAAACTGATTATTTGGTTTCACAAAAGTCCTGGTCTTTCAATTTTGTCAATTTTGGCCAAAAATGGATTATTTGGTTTCACAAAAGTCCTGAACTTTCAATATTTGTCATGCCACATAGGCGTCACATAGGCGCCACATAGGCAAATTGAAATCAAATTGAGTGTTGGACACAACTGAAACCAAATAATTTGTTTTTGGCCAAAATCGACAAAATTGAAAGGTCAGGAGTTTTGTGAAATTTTTATAAAAGTTTTGGCCTTTTTACGACATTTGGCCTAAAAAAATTAGAACTTCCCATAAGTGTAAAGCAATCTAACTAATCAATGATAAAAAAAAAAAAAAAAAACTCAAAGATGTTACCGAAGGAAATTTTAGGGGTTTACTATTCGCCGCCCCAAATTACTGGCCACCGCCCCAAAAATTATCATTTTACCCTTATTGTAAAAAAAAAAAAAATTCTGAACCAAAAAAAAAAATTTGTTCTCTCAAATGATAGTAATCCGCATTTACTATTTCGATTAAAATGACGGATAACGCTCGTAATTCGTCCGGAAACGAATATCCACCATCCGAAACTAGCGTATCCGGATTTGCCGAGGTATTTTATCTATTTTACGTTCGTTTAAATTTTTTTTAATTTTTTTTAAATATTTTTAAATGGTCCATCGCCGACAGATGGCGATGGACCATATGGGCCATCGCCCAACGATGGCCCATGGCCGCATGGTCCATCGCCATCTGTGGGCGATGGACCATATGGTCCATCGCCCACTGTGGACGATGGACCATATGGGCCATCGCCCAAAGATGGCGATGGCCCATGCGTATGGGTCCCTCAGGGACGATTCCGTCCCTGAGGGACAATATTTTTCTTTTTTTTTTTAATTTAAATAAATAAATAAAAAATTTAATTAATGAAATAAATAATTAAATGTCTTTAAATTAATTAATTTTTATTAGTTAGAGATCAATTAAATTCTATTAGTTATAATATAAGACTTACATAATCAATGTTGGAGCGAGAAGGACGGCCTCGTGAAGCTGTAACGTCAGAGCTAAGGACCTGCGGGTGGGAAAATCGTGCGTACCACTCCAAGTACGCGGGATGGCAAGCTCCAGCAAGAACAGTGGCTGGCTCGAGCAACGTCAAAGGAAGCATGCAAGTCATAGGAAAACCCTGCCACCCGTCGACCGCACCAATCTGAGCCATCTCCACATTGTACAACTTTGAATTCCACGCCCTAACGGCCTTTTCCGGCCGAAGAATAGGCGACGGTATGCTCTGCACATACCCCAGCTGACGTACAAATCTGGCGGACATGTACGGCTCAACAATGTCCCTGTACACTATCCAACCCATGTAAGCAGTCCGCTGAAGGACTGCAGCAGGGCCACCACCAAAGGGAAGCCACGACACCTGCCCAAAATATATAAAATTATTAAAAAATAACATGTTAATTTAATTCAACTAAATATAGAAAATTGAACTATACAATTACATTCAACGTACCTCGTCGGCAGTCAAACTGTCTATGCGGGCACGCAATGACTGAAGCCGGATCTCTGTGCACTCTGTCCCGGATACACTCCAACTGAGTGCTCGAGGAGTGCCAATCTCTGTAATCAGCCTATCTCGCTGGGGTCTGAAACATGGAAAATACTCGTATATCCAAGCCTGGAGAAGTGTCAGACACCCAGACAAACCGTGACAGTCGCCTCTGGAGGCGATTCCTAACTGACGAAATAAATAGGCCAGTGTAGCAGAACCCCAAGAATAATCCTTCGCGTCTGCGACTCCATCCCTAACCTCCCAAAGACAGGCTGGTTTAACCCGGTGGCCAGTCTTATCGACGAAAAGAGTGCAACCTAGCGTCAGCCACATCCACGCTATTGCCTCAACCTCAGCACTCAAACCCCGTCCACAATTCCTAAAAATGGACTCAATCAGAACCCCTCCATTTTCATAATGCTTCGTCGAATTAGCTAACAAGTCATTCATAGAGATCCCTAAAATCTCTACACAGGAGGCAAGCAACAACTGTTTCCCGGGCTTATCTGAAAACATATTGCAGTCATGTATTATTTTAAGGAATACAAAAAAAATTATTAAAATGAATATGTAATTTAAACAAAAATATAGTAAAATTTACCTGAAACCACTTTCCCGTCCACAGGAATACGGAGAATAATCCACACGTCATGCAGTGTAATGGTCATCTCCCCGAATGGCAGGTGAAAAGAGTTAGTATCAGGCTGCCATCGCTCCACAAATGCAGAAAGGAGCGGAATATCCAAGTGACTGAACATAATATCAGGGAGATGCCCCAAACCACTCTCGGCTATCAGGTGTTTGACCTCGTCTGAGGCGTCATGATGCCATGCTGACAGCCTCTTACAAACTGCATGTCTACTCTGACACTTCAGAGTGCCTCGCTCCTCCTTCCCTGTCCATATTCCATAAGCGACATGTCCAAGGAAACTGGGAATAATACTCCCGTCCTCAGGTCCACCTGGCACTGGATCACTAACAGTCCAAGCAGGTATTTCAGTCCTGGCTCTTCTACTCGTCACTGAAATTACAATTACAACAATTAACATAAATTTAATATCTTTTAACTATTATTATTAAATTAATGAAATAATTAAATTTTATTTACCTGATGACGTTTCAGCAATAAACCGTCCATCTTTCCCCTTTTTCCGTCGAATGTTCACGATTGGTCCTAAACTCTCGTCCTCAGAAGTCTCAAAATCAGCATCGTCTATCCGACGGTCTTCCATGTCATCATCCTCCATCCGATCATCATGTATCTGATCATCGACTGGCGTCTCACTAGCTCCCTCAATAGCAGGAGTCCCCTTCTTGTGTCGTCGGACTGAGGCACTCACACCACGCTTTCGAACATTTCGTTGTCCCGACTCCTCAAAATCAGATTCAGCTATAATAGGCTTACTCTTTCCCCTGCCACCATTACCGGGTCCTTCTTTCTGCAATTATCAATTTTACAATCAATAATATTAATTAAATTATACTATTAAACTTAAGCAAATAAAAATATATTAATAAAATTCTAAATTGTAAATATCTAAATTTATTTAGTCCGTAAAATTAAAGATTATTTCTTAAAATCTAAAATAATATCACTATCAAAATTAAATTTAATCTATATAATAAAATTTAATTAAATAAAAAATTATATTATACAACCTAAAATTATACTACTAAAATTTAATTTAACTACACCTATAACTAATAAAATTTAATTTAATTACACCTATAACTAATAAAATTTAATTGTATTTTTCAATTATTTTTAGGTTATTTTATTATTTATTAAATCCATTAATTTTAATTTTTTAAATTAAAAAATATATATAAAAAAAATTTAAATCGGTTTACGGCCCTCGGACGGAGGCGGCGGCCAGGCTGTCGCCGGCGGGTCCTGGCCATCGCCGGCGGGTCCTGGCCATCGCCGGCGGGTCCTGGCCATCGCCGGCGACGGCCTGCACCATCGCCGGCGACGGCCTGGCCGTCGCCAGGCGATGGTCCAGCAGACCATCGCCGTCGCCAGGCGATGGTCCAGCAGACCATCGCCATCAGGCGATGCCGATGCGCCATCGCCTGGCGATGGCGATGGTCTGCTGGACCATCGCCTGGCGACGGCGATGGTCTGCTGGACCATCGCCATCGCCCGGCGATGGTCCAGCAGACCATCGCCTTCGGCCGGCGATGGTCCACCCGGTCATCGCCAACGCCGGACGATGACCGGTTTCCGTAAAAAAAAAATTAAAAAAATTAAAAACTTAAATTAAATTACTTACCGGAGGTCCCCGTCTTTTATCTTTCGCCAATTCCGACATAAATCGGCTTCGATTATTGCTTGAGATTTTGTAATGGATTTTGGTTTGAGAGAAAGTTGAGAGGATGAGTTTTTTGTTTTTTGAGTTGAAAAAGGATTAGGGGTAGTTTGGTCAAAATTGGGGCGGTGGGTGGTTATTTGGGGCGGTAAATAATAGTCCACAAATTTTAACATTTGTGAGCAGTCAATTTTGTTATTGAAGCAGGTGAAAGTGTAACAGTACAGTCAGCTCTTTCATAATTTACACGTTTCTCATATTGGACAATACAAAAAGGTCAAAAGAAATAAATTACTATAATTATCATTTGTGGGTCATAAACAAACGAAATTAAGGCTGGAACTTTTCCACCAAGTTTTATCTTATCAGATGTTCCACGTGGTTATGTTTATGGAGTATCAAATGAAAGGAGTGTAATATTTTTTCATATTATATAAACTTTCAAGTTTCATCACACAGTAGATCTAATAATTTTAAATAGAATGCAATTACATAAAATGACATGAGATAAAATTAAATAAATTCTGAATTGAAAATAAATAACATTCATTTTATATTGAAAGGGATAAAGTAATACTCTCTTCTTCCTTTTAATTATCCATCTAAATAAAAAATTTAATATAAAACAATATTTTTATATTTTAACTCTTTAAAAATTAAAATAACACTATTTATGAAATTATTAATTAATTAATATTTTAATTTATTTCATGAAATATATAATTTTAAAGGCATGAGGTTTGCTTTGTACGATCAAGCTACATATTTAATAGATAGTTCAATACAAAAAAATAGATTTAAAAATAAATATTAAAATTGTCTAAAAAACATATAAGAATTTTTGTTTTCTTCTTTTTTTGTCGAAAATAAAAATTATAAAAATATATGTATTCATCTAAATGAAAAATTAAAAATAACATAAGGAATATATTTATTAGTATTAGAAGCCAAAGTTGTAGCATGTGAGTAGCACTAAAAACAACACATATTGCCAAATAAAACCTTGGGATATCCTCCAAACTTATTGCTCTATGTGGCCAATAGGGGTGAGCAAAAACCGAACCAAACTATTAATCCGATCTAAACCAATTCGAAATTAATTTTGGTTTGGTTAAAATAGTTAAAATGGATTGATTTGGTTTCAAATTATAAAAAAGTATGGTTTTTGGTTTTGGTTTGGTTTTAACTAGTGGTTAACCGAACCGACCAAAAAACCAAAGTTTACAATAATATTATTTTTATTAATATTTATATATGTATAAATAAATATAAAATTTATTTATTGAAATATTTATATATAAATATAATATGTGTGTATAGATATATATATGAAAATAAAACATATTAACTAATACACACATATAAGTAAAACTTATTACGTATAATTTTAATTATTACGTATAATTATATATAATTTTTATCTAAATTTATATTAACCAAACCAAACCAAACCGAACCGAAACCGATGCTAAAGTTTGGTTAACCGAACCGAAATTTTACATAAATATTTGGCGTGATTTGCTTTTTATATTTACTTTTAAAATATGGTTTGGTTTTAGAGTTTACTAAACCAAACTAAACCGAACCGAACCATGCTCACCCCTAGTGGCCAATATATATCCCACTACTCAACACTCCATAATTTAATATCTCTTCACTAATCTTCTCTTCTCTTACATTTTCTTTGTTCTCCTTCTTATTTCTTCTGCAAATGTTAGCAAAATTCAAGAATCCTTTTGAGCTGCTTATTATAAGATCTCAAGCTTCAAAAATGGGTCTTGTTGGGTTGCAAACACTTATGGAAATATCATCACAATCAAACCCAAAATCAAATATTGTCATAAAATCTTCAATTAGAAAACCAAATCATCAGCATCATCAACCCGGGATTAAATCTTGCTATCTCAAAACTTGTTACTTGTGTAACAAGATTCTGAGTCCAGACAAAGATATCTACATGTATAGGTAATAATTATCCCTTTGATACTATATTTTTCATTTCTTTGATGTAAAACACAAACTTAATTAACTAACTTAATTTTGTATTAATTTTGCAGAGGTGATGAAGGATATTGCAGCATAGAGTGCAGAAATAGGCAAATTGCATTGGATGAAATGAGAGAATTAGAGGAATCAGTCAAGAAAATGAGAAAATCTTATAATTCTAGTGGGCACTGCACTAATTCTGCTGGCAGAAATGAAACTCGGCTACTCCTCGAAGATCTTGTCCGAAGACATAACCCAGTAGTTGCTCATGATCATCATCAAAATCATTGGGCAATAGTTTCATAGTTATAATTAATAAATATAACTTACATTATTGCCCACACGGGTTTGGTACTCTAGTGGTTGCTGATTCAAATTCCGGCTGCTCCTTTTCTAAAATGTGGAATGGTTAAGACTAAGTTGCTGGCCAGTATAGCTTGAATTTATCAGATATGTGGGATTGCGGGCAGTTCATATTCCTAATTTAACAGTGATCTCAAACTTCGGTTTGGAGAAGTGAATCCTTGTTAAAAATACATATAACCTATGTTATTAATTTTCTTTAATTTGCTTAGTTAGTTCCTTTTCTGACTGGTACTACAGACAGAAATTGTATGAGATAATGCAAACCACAAAGGAAATTGACTAGTGGGGATATTTTATTTTGCTATAAATGACAAGATAAAGAGAAGATATTTGATCTAATTTTCTGTTTTGTATTTTTGTTTATTTTCATTTAATAAGATAAGTATCTTGTCATGGAGACTGGAGAGTGAGTAGTGTCTTAGTTGGAGAACAGCAGTGACAATCTTTAATGGCCTACCCAAAAGATATTTTGCTTCCATAATTTTGTATCTTTGTTTTGACATTATAGTTAGCTAGTTTGCAATTTTTTTAGTGGAATCAACTAGTCAAGTTAAGATATTTTTATTTTTCTTTGTGCCAACAAAAAAAACAATGTTAAGCGAATTCAAGTTGATCCAGGTTGGGTATAAAAGTTTAGAAATATGAATTTGTCTATCCATAATTATAGTTTGTCAGTCAAATATATTATAATTTTAAAATTTTAACAATTGAGTTTATTATTTTTTAATTTTTTACCAAATATACTCACAAGTACTCTTTAAAATTGATATGACGCAATAATATATATGTAGCTAATGTGTGAAAAACTTATTCTAATTGGCATATACAATATTATGTCAGGCAAACTACATATTAAATATGAATATATACGACGACACTCGAAAATATAATGGATCAAACTAACAAAATTTTAAAATTATAATATATTTAACAAACGAAATATATTTGTTAGTAGATAAATACATTTATTTTTAGAGTTTTTAGATATCGATTTGAAGATAGTCCGATGGCACTATAAGTTGTTTCCCTCAAATTTAGACCGTCGAACCACCTTTGGTAAATCTATTTAGACCTAAGGATGTATGTTTCATATTGGGAGCCTTAATATTGTTAATTGCATTTAATGAAAACTGCATGCACTTTCACAATCATATGATGAAATCTAACAAGGAAAATTAATGAAAACTGAAATGAAATAAAATAAAAGGAATTGGAATTAATCTTTTGATTTTTTTTGATTTGATTTCTTATCACAAAAATATATATATATATATACCTGCCAATTATTTTACCACAACTATGCTGTGTGGTCTGGTTGAGGCTTTTCTAAAAAAAGTGTACTACTGATATATTGTTGAATCAGAGACTCTAGTAGTCGATTTCTACTAATGAGAAGAATAATAAAATAGTGGTACTATCGTAATATTATTATCCCAAATGTGTAAAAAAAATAAAAAAAATTATGATAGTACTATTATTTTAATGACGTGTCATAATTAATGTGATAGCCTAGTTCACGGATGACGTGGTAGACTGAATCTGCATAAAACTATGAGATTTCCAAACACGACAATTAATTAAATAAACTAGCTTAACACTCAGTTAAATAAACTGAATCCATCTGTTAATTCAAGTTCAACAAAAGTTTCCGCACATCATAAACTAGTGGTAAGGACGTTATAATTCGACCTATGTATGTATCCCAAAATTCAATATGAGAGTTCAAGATTCGATTCTCATTCTCTATTATAATCAAAAGGCCTAACAAAATTTCTACTCTAGTAATTAGAATACCAACTAGCAAGAAATTAAACCCTTAATTCTAACTATAGTCATGATCATTAAGACCTAATTACATACTTTTCACATGAACATTCCGCTCCCAACTCCATTAATATTAGAATTAAAGAAATCACTACTCCAACCTCCGTTCTGATCAATAAAATGGCTGATAATCCTCGACTCACTCGCCGCATTATCCGCCGCCATCACATCGGTCCTCGCAACTACATTCTTTTTCAACTCCTCCAACGATGATTTAAACCCTTCAAGCTCATCTTTATTCATATTATCAATCGGATCGTCCCACCAAAATTCCTCATTATTATCATCATTATTATTCCCGATCATAATCGACTTTGCAACTCTTTGAACCTCTTCCAAGCGATCAAGTGATCGCTTGAATTCATGTTCTTCCACCGTAGCCTGAGTAACAACACCATGTTGTTCAAGTAAACAAGATTCGTCAATATTAATATCATTCCCGTCTTTAAACTCGGCGAGATATCGATCAAGAACCGTATCCACGTCGGGATTTCCGCAAGAAAATATTTTCCCGTGCTCGGAAAATAGTAGAACGGCTACTTCGGCACCGGTTAGGGTAGAAAGTTCGGTGGCTTTCTTGAAAATTCCGTTCTTGCGTTTGGAAAAAGTAACGTAACGGCTGTTTTCTTTTTCGACTTTCTTGATTTCGATCTTTTGTCGGCCTCTGCTTGTTTTTCGCTGCGGTGTTTGGTTCGTTGGTGTTTGAGTTGAGTCCATTGTTGAGGTTAAGAACTGTTATGCAAGAGAATTAGGGCAAGAATTGATGAATATTTATAGAAAGGTATTGTGAATATTTGGTACCGTTGATTATGAAGATCCAAAGGCTGGGATAATTCTAATCAAGAATTTTTTGGGGTATTAGTTAAAAAGGAAGGAATCAGATTTTTGCATTGTTAGTCCTGATTATGGAAGGAAAGTATAAGAGTGGCTAAAATTGTGGAGAGGGAACATAGACAAAAAAAATGATTGCAATTATTTGAAAGAAAATCTTGGTAAAAGATTTTAATTTTGCCTTTCTTTTTTTACCAGTTAAAGATTCTTTAAAAGTTATTTTTCTTGGAGTTAAAGATTCTCTAAAACTAATTTGTCCATTTCATATGAGAAAAATAAAATTGATGAAAAATTAAATAAATCTGAATAATTTGAATCTCACGAGAGAATAAATTGTTATGTGGACTTTATCCAGTTACGATATGGAAAACAAAAAAAAAGTTACAGCACAAAATTAGACCTTTTAAGTTTTTACCTTTTACTTTTAGCTAAATCGTTAGCTTTATGTAATTTTCCTTAAAAAAATTGATAGCCGACAAAAACAGGCAATTAAACAAAAACGCATTCGATGAACACACATTTGGTGTTCAAGATTAAAATTGCTCACATAGTATCCAATTAATGGGTACTTATCAATGTTGCAACAAATGCAAACCGTATCAGTATATTTAAAATTTATTTTAAGTTTTATTGGGGACGGTGGCGCGTGCGAAAGACTTGACAGAAATCAGTGACGGAGCTAGGATTTTAACATAGGAGGGCCAAATTGCAATATATAATATATGAAGTAGGCAACCTTAAAAATTAGAGGGGTTAAATTGTAAAAAAAAAAATTGGTGCTAATTTTAACAATTCTGAAATATTAGAGAGAATTATGATACTTCCATGCCTCCCCCTCTGTCAGTGATAGAGGTGAAAGCGGGTTCGAGTATAGTTGTTGTGATGATGGCCGGAAAAAAAAATTGCAGCAAGGAAGATATATGAGAGATCTGTGAAGGTTGCGGCAGATATTAGTTTCTTAGGATTAATTTAGGTTAGTTTAGGTTAGGTGTACGTAGTTTAGGCTAATTATGATTGATTTAGGATTTTTAATTATTATTATAATTTGTTATTTATTGGTGATGATGTGTCAAATTAATTTAAAGTTTCTGCATGTAAATATATTGCCACATCACACACTTAATGTTAAAATAAACTTTTCTTAATTCGTTGTGTTTTTTTTTTTGATATTTTTTTACAACATTAGAGTTATATTTAACATTCAAAATACATGAGGTGTCAACAAAACATACGAGATATATTAGGGGTCATTTTTGCACCTTTTCCCTATCTCACGCCTACGTGCTATACTTACACGTTTTTTTTTTCTACGTACTATTAATTGATTTTATTTCCATAGTTTCAAGATTCACACGTAAAAAATTGTTAAGACACTCTAAAATTTAGGGATTTAATTAATTAATTAACTATGATTTACATGTAAACATGTCATCAGCTCTATGAATTATAAATTTACAACACACGTGTTTCCAAGTCATTTCTCATATGTTCCTTTTATATCCAAAACCCTCCTTACACATCATCTCTATAAATAAAATCCTTCACTGTTCCATTGAATTTCACACAGAAATCTCAATTTATCTTTGCTAATGTCGCTAATCAATATTTCTACTATTATTTTTTTCATTTTAAGAGAGAAAAAAACAGTACTTTTTACTCAAAATGGCTGTTAATATCATTAATTCATTTTTCATTGCTTCTATGCTTTTGCTCCTGGTAATATTTTCTGATATTGGAGAAGCAACTCATCGTCATGGTGTTACGCCTGAACCAGCACCAGCACCAGCACCGGGTTCGAATCAAGTTCCCGATGAGGCTGCCAACGGTCCGGTCCCTGCACACGCGGCTAGGCCAAAGAAATCATCAGGACCCTTAGTCATGCCATCGATCAGTACAACTTGTGTGGCAACCGTTGTTACTCTTTCACTTCTTGGTTACAAACTCAAGTTGTGAATTAATAATAGTCTAGGTTGAACTGAAGGGCCTAGCTAGTAGTTTATTTTAATTTTTTTTACTTGAATAAAATGATAGATATGTGTTATTTTAATTGTGATTGTATGCCATGAAATTAATAGTTTTCCATTATCATCACTGCCATTCTTTCAATATTAATAAAAGGGTTAATTCCATATAAAATTACCATTTTTATATGTTTTTTCATTTTAATCACGTTCTTTAAAAAGTGTCAAATAAAATCACCACCTTTCATTTTTTTTGCAAATTTATCACATGTGAAAATTCGGTGTATCTTTGTTGACTTGACAACCGGAATCAACAAAAAAAAATAAGAAAAATGTATTTTATGTGTTAATAGGATATTAGTCAAATTAAAATATTTATTTGGGAAAAAAATATATCAAATTTTACTCATCGGTGATAGATTTGCAAAAAAATGAAAAGTGGTGATTTTATTTGACACTTTTTAAAGGACGTGATTAAAATGAAAAAACGTATAAAGGTGGTTATTTTATATGAAATTAACCCTTAATAAAATATTTTCATTTTAAAACTGTAGTTATATTGTTTTTAAAGCAGCTATGAGAATGAAATTATGATATATATAGTCGTTTACTCTTTATTTGATTGGCCTAATCACTCAAAAAACCCTCACTTTTAAACTTTTTTTCAATTCCACCCCGACGTTGAAAATTTATCAATTTTACCCACTTTTGAATTTTCCGTTTTCAATTGTACCCCAATATTTTAATTTAAGTTAATTTTTTTACTTAAATGATGAAATCATTCAATTAATTAAGTCTAAACATGAAATTGAATTCTTTTTTACTCAAAAAAAGTACAAATAAGTCATTTATTTTTAAAAACTAACTAAAAACCATAATCAAATTAACACTAATTTAAATTCTTAATTAATTTAACTAAATTTAAATAAATTTTAAAAATATACAATCAATATATGCGAGACATGGGGAATGTTTTAAACAAATTTTCAAACGCAAAAGACGTAAATTTAATTTTTCAGGGTACAATTGAAACACAAAAATGCAAAATAGGGTAAAATTGACAAATTTTCAACGTCAGGGTATGATTGAAAATGGGCTAAAAGGTCGGGGTTTTTTTAAGACATTAGGCCTATTTGATTCATCTGCTTCTCATTCTTGTTCAAACCAGTGCAATAGCATTCAGGTTGGCTAATAATGTAGCTACACTATGTCTCTCTGTTATATATTCGGGTCAAATATTTTTAAGGTTACCGAACTATAAGTTATTATAAAATAATTACCGAATTATAAAAAGTTATAAAATAATTACCGAATTATAAAAAGTTATAAAATAATTACAAAAATATAGCTTTTTTATAAAACGGTTACCAACTATAAAAAATTACAAAATGATTACCGAATTATTATTACTTTACAAAAGTGTTACCATCTTAATGATGTGGATAAGGAAAAAATGCATATTAAGGAAACTTTTTTGGAAATAGATGATAGTTCAGTAATCATTTTGTAACTTTTGATAGTTCGGTAACCATTTAGTAAAAAAGATATAGTTCGTTAACTATTTTATAACTTTTTATAATTCGCTAACCGTTTTGTAAAAAGATCATAGTTCGGTGATCTCAAAAATATTTAACCCAAACGAAAACAAAACTAAAAAAAAGGCAAAATATTGTCTTTTTTAATTTTTCAAATATAAAAAAATTTATATTATAAATGTTATTAATGAATGTGTCAATTTAAAACCAAAATAAAAGAATTATTAATATATTAATATAGAATATTTTTAGAAATTTATTTGTATTTGTAATTTTTTAAAGTTATGTGAAAACAAATAATTTCAGAAAGTAAAATGAGTTGAGTTTTTAATTTGATCCTTAAGAGAAATTTTGTTAAGGGATTTTAATAAATTTTGTTCGAACTTTAGGAGATTTTTTTTTTATTGTTAAAAATAAAGTGGTACTTAGTTGGTAGGTCTTACCTTAGAGAATTTGTCAGGAGCATAGTTATGGTGGACTGGACAATAAATCTGATCATGGGCTTTGATATCCTTTATTCGTGTTTGGACATTTAATTTTGGGAAAAATTGACAACTACCCTACTTATGTGAAAATATTATAAATTTTACTAGAGGAAAAATAAAAGTTGAATAATACAATTATCAAATTTCAAATTGCAAAAATAACAAATTTGATATAGGAAATACGGTTAGAATAAATAAGGATATAAGATGTTATGATTTTGAATATCTCCTATAAATGGGTAAACTAACATATTGGGAATATATTTTCAAGAATCTTCAAGATTCATAAAGAGAAATTACTTGCATTTAACAAACTTTCCATATATAATGGAATTGCAATGACTTTTTAAAAACGTACCAATATTTGAAATTAGCAAATCAGAAACTCATTAAAAAACAAAAAATTCAGCAAATAAGACAATCAAGAAATCATCAAACAGTTTTGTAAACAAGAAATGCATTAACTCATCATAAACAATCAACAAATATGAATATACAATATAAATTTATTTATTTGTAAAAAAATAATAATATACTGTCAGTTTACATGTAATTAACCATTAATAAATTAAATTTAATAAAAAAAATTATTAACATCATAAAATCATTTTTAGATAAATCTAACTATAATATGTCATAAAATTAACAGTACACCAAATTAGTTAACTGTCAGTTAACCAGTAGTCACTTATTAGTTAACTTTAACAAATAAAAAAAAAAGATAATTAACATTATGTATTCATGTTTTAGATAACCAACACAAGTATAGTTAACTAATAGTTAACAATTAGAAAACATATAATTACCCCCTAATTATTTTTAAAATTATTCAAATATAACAAAAAAACAACTGAACATCAAATTCAATTATTTTAAAAATAATCATACGTATAAAAATAACTATTAGTCACATATTAGTTAACCGTAATTAAAAAAAAGTAATTATCAATATATATTCATGTTTTATATAAAAAATCATATAAAGTTAGTTAACTATTAATTAACCATTAGAAACATATAGTTAACCTTAATTATTTTTACATCATTGTTAAAATCCCAATTACAATAAAAAAGACAATGGTTGCCAGCCACCGCGCCTTCGTTCATTGTTCGCTTTCGTTCATCGTTCGCCTATCTTCGTCTCACTCCAACGACTGCTTTCTTCGTTCAACTCAAACTGCCTTCGTTCATCGTTTTTTTCATCAGTTTGACAGAAAAAAACTGCAATATAAAAAATAACAAAGACGATTCAAAAACTTTAGAAATACTTGTAGAATTAAAGTTCCTGTTATAAGTTAACTAATAATGTACTAATAGTTATCTAATGGTTAATTAGCATGGATACTGACAGTAATTATTTTTTAAAAAAACATACTACTCTCAGTTCACCTATAGTTAACCATCTAGTAACTCCATAATAACACTTACACAATTAACAAACAAATAAAATGCATAAAAAAAATAAAAATTAATATAACTAACACAATACGGAGTTCATAAAAAGAGTCTAACACATAAATACATTCTAATCTCAGTTCACCCATAGGTAACCAACTGACAATTAAATATTAACCATAAACAGATTAAAAACATTAAACATGCATTAAAAAAATTGAAAAATTAAGACAACAAATACATAATTTAAACACATGTAAACAAAACAATCAAATAGACAACATTTAGTTACACACCCTAAAATACATTATTGAATCACAGGAAACAAAATACAAAAATCAATTAAAGGTAAAAAAAATAAAGAATTTTAATAAAAATTACCTTAACAGAAGTATGAGGAGAAGGAATATTTTTTTTTCTTCTTTTGATTATCAGTGACAGTGAACTCTAGGGTTCTTACTCGTAATTTGAACATCATCAAAATCAACCTTCCGTTTGCTAGATACCCTCTTCGATTTTGTCATTGCGGGTGTCTTTGATGGGGATGATTTCATATCAGAATTATTTGTTGAAAAAGCTCTAGTTTTCGCCATTCCATAATTCCTGTCAACCTAAAATCAAAAAAAAGGGAAAGATTTGGAAAGTGGGATTGGGGAGTTGTTTGAGGAGTTATTTGTGGAGAAATTTTCGGAGATATTCTTGGAAGAATCTAATTGAAAATTAAATAGGGAGGTTACTATTTCTGATAAGGGCTACTTTCAAATTAGAAAACATATAATTGCTAATAAAAATTCTAAAATTCAAAAAAATTAAAAGGCCACCGTATTTCTCTAAAGCCATTTTTGGGCCCGTAAAATTCTAATAAAAATGTCCAAACCCAGTAACTACTCTAATTTTCTCTTTAATTTTTATCTCAAATTTCGATCCCAATCGGAGCCCACAATAAATTTAATTTTTATGGACGGATTTAGACTTTCATTATTATATAATTTCTCACCTAGACCCGTACTAGCTAGGGTTGAACCCGTATAAATTTAATACACGGGTCGGACATAGATAATAAATATGAGACCCGAATTGGATTTGAATTTGCATTAAAAATAATCAAAGCCTGATTAGAACAGGTCCGAGCCCTCGCAAATTAGGCCCACGAGCAAGTTTAAGTAGATATTGATATACCTGAGAGAAAATTGGGCTCCTTACAAATTTACCTCAAAAACAAAAATAATAGGATAATATACCTCAACACATAAAAGTTAAAAAGAATACATCGCAACTTTTTAGATATTATATTTTTACTTTACATGACAAAAGGTTAATGATTTTACTCAAACATAAAAAATGCATGACCTGACGATTTCTTTCTTTTCTATCTTTCTTTCTCTTTCCACTTCTTTTCTTTTTCTCTCTCTCTTCTTCCACTTTTCTTCTTTTTCTTTCTTCCTTTTTTTCCCTGCATTTTTCACTTATCTTGTAATTTTATTTCAAATTTTTTAATTATTTACGTATCGTTATTTTTTATCTCGCAATTTGATCTTTCAGATCTAGATCTAAAAAAGCAGCAGTGACATTATCATATCGGTATCACAAATTTTTTCATAATATTATCATAAAAGCAGCAGTGACATTATCATTTTGGTATCATAATGTTTCTGTAAAAAAATTAATTTCGTATGTTATCATACTATTATCGTTAACTTGTCATACTATTATCATCTATTTTTATAAAAATTATCATAACATTATCATAATATACTTTATCATAACAGTATCATAAATATATTATCATAATATTATCATGACGTACTTTATCATAGCTGTATCGTAACCTTTTATTATTAACCTTATCATACTACTATCATAACATTATCATAATAAACTTTATCATAAGAATATCATAAAATATTATCATAACATTATCATAACGTATTTTATCATAACTATATCATAAACCTTATCATACTATTATCATAAACCTTATCATACTATTATCATAATCGTATAATATTATGATACTGATATGATAATATTATGATACAGACATGCTAACGTTAATGATACCGATATGATAATCAAATACTTTTCTTGACAGAAAATCGTTTTTCTCTACGGTGTTATGATAATGATATGATAACGTCATAGTGATAACGATATGATAATCAGGCGTTGTTTTCTGCAAAAAAAAAAACCGTTTTTCTACAGAAAATCGTTTTTTTCATCAGAAAATCGTTTTTAATGTAGATTTTCAGATCTCAAACTGAAAAAAATTCAAGAACAATTTTTTTAGATCTGAGAGTTAAAATAAATCGTAATAATCACCACGAGTTAAGAAAAAATCGCTAAAATATGGAAGAACGATGAATCGACGGCGAAGCGAAGGCGGAGCAACGACGGAGTGACGGCGGAGTGATGGCGGATCGTTGAAGGAACGATGACGGCGTGATAAAGAAAGAAAAAAATGAAGAAGAAGAAAACAATGAAAAAGACAAAAAATGGAGAAGAAGAAGATGAAGAAGAAACAGAGAGAGGAAGAGAGAAAAGTATATCTGAGAAAAAAAAGAGATATATATTAAAGTAAAAATAAAATATTTAGAGTAAAAAACAATAAGAAATAAGTATTATTATAATAAAAAAAGATTATAAAGTAAAAAAATAAAAGTGCTAAAAAGGTGAGGTATTTTCTCTATGTTTTCCTTATTGAGGTATAATTTACTATTACTTTAGAAAATAGAGTGTTTTACCTAATTTTCTCGAGAAAATTAGACCATATACGGGTTTCACCAAATTTATTCTCAATAGTACAGACACATCTTTCATTTTATAAAATTACGGTGTCATTTTTTTTAATTATATTTTTGACCTTTCATTTTTTGATAAATATATTTACTGTGTTTCATTTTTCTTTCTTGTATTAACACAACCCTATCCACCATTCATAAGAAATCAGAGCATTTCCCCTTTATTTTTAATGTCAAGAATGACAGCGCCTTCATCAATAACCGGATCCAAATTTTTATGTGTAACGGTAAATTCAGAGCACGGGAAAGAAGGAAGGCCAATCTGATGTTGTTTTTGTAGTCCGAGTCGTAGCATCTCTGCTCCTAAAGTTCTAAAATCCTTGCCTTTTGTTGACCGCTCGTCTTGTCACCGATGACCATGATTGTTGCAGCATCTTCCACATACCGATTCGTTATACCTAGTGGTGCCTCCATTGAAATCTATGAAGATTTGAAGTTTAAAGATGAATCTATGAAGATTTGGGTTACTAATTTAAATTCTTTTGTTCTGCGGAAAATTATAATGAGAGAAAAAGGAAGAACATCCTATCCTTTTAAGTTTTTGTTGTGTTTATAAAGGTGTCATTAATTAGGTTTTTATTCTTGGTTGGATGTTGCCCTTACAATAACACTGTGATCTCCATATCTTGAGAAATAAACCTCCGACAAGGTGAAATTGGCAGAAACACAAGTCTCACTCATATTCTATTTTTTGATGATGCTTGTATTTTTTTTCTTCACCCGATGTATCTCTAATGGTTTTTATGTTGATTAACCAAAGGTTAACCTTGGATAAACCATTGGCTATTTTGTAATGATGTTTTTGAGTATAATTTTTTACTTGTGTATTTGTAATGGTTTGCGTGTTGGTTAACAAATGGTTAACGTTTATTAGACAATTGGTTAATCTGTAATAAATTTTATTTTGAATATATTGTTAATAAATCATTATTTTATTGTTGGTAAACGTGAATTGTGTATTTTAAACAAATTGTTCCTTATAATAAGATTATTAATTTTATTTAGTGCACCGTTTGTGAACTGTGAGTAAACCGATGATAACTACATAGTAATTAATTTTATAGTATAATGTTAATAATTTTTTAGTAAATTAAATTTGAGCATTTAAAAATAAATTATTTTTTAGTAACAATTAGTAACCAGTTAGTATACCGTTGATTAACCAAAATCGGATTTTTGATATTAAAAAAGTTATTTTTATAAAAAAAAATACAAATTGTATTTTACTGTTACTTTAAATCTACCGTGAGTAACCTGTTAGTATGTCGATGGTTAACCAAATCATACTTTTTCGAATATTGAATCTAATCAGCTTTAATTATATATTAAGATAAATTTTTACTAAGTATTACCCTTGATTTTATTTAAATTTAATTTTAGAAAAAATTTAATTGATTTTATTTGAAAAGGTTTTCAATTGGTTTTATTTTGAAAAAATATTAATTGATTTCATTTAGAAAGATCTTAATTGAAAAGACCTTATTTGTAAGAGAGTCTTAACTTTCATCTAACTACATTTTTTATATAATGGTTATTGTATTTTATAATTAACAAAGTATAATTTTGCACAAACAAAAGTGGATATTGTATTTTTCAATTTTGAAAGTGTAACTAGTATTCTTAAGGCTGAAAAGGAATATTTTACTTTTATAAGAAAGCGATTTTTTAATTAATACTTGAGTAATTATATAGCTGATCTCTTAATAAAATGTATCATTTTTTTTCTCAAAGGCTAAAACTTATATTAATAATAATGAAAATTACAAAAAGAGAACGATTCCTCAACACATTGAGTGAACTATTCTAAAAGAGATGATAAGAACTGTAAATATACAGTCTTCGACTAGGGCTTTTCTAAGCACCAAACGGGTTACCCAAGTAAGATTAGGCTTGATATTATTAACATGCAGCACAATTTCGGAACGTTCTAATAGAGTCTAATCACTTAACGTTTCAAACAAACATGATCATTCATCTCGGTGGACCTGCATCGCAGGATCCACCATTGATAAATCATTCAAAGAAACACCTTCCTCAGTCGTCCACTCTAAAGATCGAATTGCAGTATTAATAATTCAATTTTTTAAACATAACACAGTATTAATAGCTTCTTTTTCATATTTTTGTCAATTCCTTAGTCAGGATGCAATATAAACATGGTGCTCTTTCTAGTGATTCAATTTGGGTAATAAATTAACAATATGTATTTTAATATAAAAAAATTTGAGTATTAAGCTTACCAGATTCATGATTACAGCCCTAATCTAGAAAAGCTTAATCATTTAAAATTTTGCTCATTAAAGTTCCATCATTTACAGTCTACAATATTAGGTTTAGGCACTCACAGGCCAGAAATTGAGGTAAGCTTTAATTAGTTTTATGGTTCTTTAAATTTAAAGTAGCTAAATCTAAAATCTAAGTCGTCCTTAAAGTTGATAGTAAGTAGCTGTTGACAAAATTTCAAGTAGTTCGGATGAGCCGCAATTCTCAAACGTAGTAGCTGCTATTCGAACCTTGATCAATAGATTGGATGGTCCAAGTTTGCCATGTTTATAGAGAAGCTAATTTTGCAGCAGATCATCTAGCATCTCTCATCGATGATTATTTGATTGGGTTTATATCTCATGATTATCCGCCTCTCAGTTTAGTCAATTAATCATGATTTGTATGGTGTTTCGTACGATTGAAATGTTCAGGATTAATTGTGCTTAGACTTTTGTCTCTTTCCCTTATAACAAAAAAAAAATCTAATTTTACATAATGATTTGTGTTTTTTTTTTTTAGCTCATCCGGTTTTCAGGACTTTGTCTGATTTAGGCTTTTAACACCATACTTTTGATTTTTAAATTACCGCTAGTCGGCTTTATAGAAGAATAAAAAGAGAATCATTATGCATGGGATATAACTCTATATCCCAAAATCAAAAAAAAAATTGTTGAGGGTAAGTATACTAAAAAAGTTAAATTTCACAGAAAATAATAGTCTAATTTTTTATTTGGGTACTGCTTAAATTAAAGATTTTGGGAAGATAAGATCCATAGATTTTACCAAAATTCAACGTTTGACAAGATAATAAATTGTAAGAATTTATAGATTTTTGAAATTATTCACCTTTTAAAATCCCTCATTTGATTTCTAACATAAGAGATAGAAAAATTGAAATCCATCATTTAAAAAAAATGACATTGTTGTAAATTTTATTAATAAAAAAAAATCTTTATAAATCTATAGACTTATGATCAATTCAAACGGTGTCCAGCTAACATATATCAATTCAAACGGAGTATATCAAATAGAACCATTAATTAATAAATGTATTATTTTCTGAAAATTAAAACTTTTACATTCAAGTAAAAAGTTGATTGAGAAGTCTATTGTAAATCATAAAAAGGAACAAAGTGATGCAGCTACCCATTCCTTTCATATGTTACTTTTGCCATCGCCATTTAATTAAATTCTCGTGTTTAGCAATGCTATTAACTAAAGATTAGAAGACAATAATTGAAGTGGGGAAAGAACCTTCTAAGAGCATCTTCAATGCACTTTCTAAATATATCAAACTCTTTAATTTAAAGAGTTTCATGCAAAATTTAAAGTCCAATGAACTCTCCATGATTTAAATTTAAAGAAGAGAGGGAGTTTGGCTCTCCACATATGGAGAGTCAAATTCACTCTCTACTTCTTATCTTTTTAATAAAATTTCAAATTCAAAATATATAGACTATCTTTTTGTTTTTAAAAATATGTGTTTTGATTTTATTTTAATATAAAATATTATAGAAATGAAAATTATAATAGAAAAAGTAAATATAATAATTAAATAAACTAATACTTATTGAATAAAACGTTATATTTAGAGAGTTTATTGGAGTAAAATTAAAAAATATGCTCTTTATATGCAAGATGCTTTCTATCTTATAAAATATGCTCTCTTAGATATAGAGAGTAACATTGAATATGCTTTAAACATCAAAACCCTAATTCACTTGTTTTCTTAATGGAGACAAGATCAAATGTAGCGAAAATGGATACTGTGAGAAGAAAGTTGGGTCTGAAATGGTGTTACAGTGTAGCTTGCGAAGGAAAAAGCGGTGGTTTATCTCTTATGTGGGACGAATCAGTGAATGTTACTATCAAAAGCCACTCAAAGTTTCACATTGATTCTTTAGTGGAGTCGAATAATAAGATTTGGAGGTTTACAAGTATCTATGGAAACCCAATAACCTCTCAAAGAGTTCATACTTGGACTCTGATGAAGCGTTTGAACAACATGTTTCACATCCCGTGGCTGTGTGGGGGGGATTTCAATGAGATAGTTGTCCAAGAGGAGAAGAGTGGAGGAGCTGAACGACCCCAATATCTTATGAAGAATTTCAAAGAGGCTGTGGAGGATTGTTGCTTACAAGATGCGGGGTCGGTGCAGTTGGGGTTCACATGGTGGAGCAAAAAGAATAGTGGAGTTATCAGAGAAAGACTTGATAGATTTTTCCATAATCTTGAATGGAAGAATTTATTTCATAACTCTAAATGTGAGCATCTTCAGTTTAGTGGATCAGATCATTGCCCAATTGTGATGTATTGGTGGGTGAACAAAAGGGTGGAAAGGGCTAAGAGAAGGAGATTCACTCGTTTTCACTTCGAAGAGGTCTGGTGTAAGGATGTGGGTTTTCATGAAGTTGTGAAGGAAGCATGAGAAGATAATGTTAGAGGGCAAGTCAGTTCTAATATTCTCCCTCAACAATTGAAAATGTGTGCTCAGAGCTTCCAAAGCTGGGGTAGAAAGAATGTTGGAAGCTTGAAGATAGAAATTAAGAAGAAGAAGGAGATTTTGAACACCCTTCTGAAGAGCACCGTCCAAATGAATTTGGTTGGTCAGATCAAGAATGTAGAGGATGAGCTGAATACTCTTTTAGAGAAGGAAGAGATCATGTGGAAACAGAGGTCCAGAGTTGATTGGCTAGCTTATGGGGATTGCAATTCCAGATTTTTCACAAAAAGGCCTCGGATAGAAGAGCCAAAAATTCCATTGATGGTCTGTTTGACAGAAATGGAGTGTGGAAGACTGAAGATAAAGAGATTGAGCAGATTATTGAGGAGTACTTTTCCTCTATTTTTGTCTCTTCGAAGCCTCAAGTTCAGGATATGGAAAGAGTGACTAGATGGGTGGTGCCGATGGTTTCTGATGCTAAGAATTTGATGCTAAGTGCAGTCTTCACATAAGGGGAAATTGTCTCTGCTCTGAAAGAGATGAGTCCTACAAAAGCTCCTGGAGTGGACGGATTCCCAGCTTTATTTTACCAATCGTATTGGCACATCATTGGGAGGGACATCACTAAGGTCTGTTTGCAATTTCTCAATAATAATGATTCCATTAGTCCTGTGAATGCTACTGTGATTGCGATGATTCCTAAAGTTAAAAAAGCTAATAAAATGTCAGATTTTAGACCCATCAGTCTTTGTAATGTTATTTATAAGATTGTTTTTAAGACTTTATCTAATAGGCTTAGGAAGGTCCTGGATGATGTTATTGATTTATCTCAAAGTGCTTTTGTGCCTGATAGACAAATTGTGGATAATGCACTGCTTGGCTTTGAATGCATTCATTTCATTAAGAATTCTAGGAAGAAAAGGAGGGGTCCTGTTGCCATTAAACTTGATATGTCAAAGGCGTATGATAGAGTTGAATGGTGCTTTGTAGAGTCTATGATGCGTAGTTTGGGGTTCTGTGAAGTTTGGATTCGGAAAGTTATGGCATGTGTTTCATCTGTGAGCTTTTCTTTCTTGTTGAATGGGAATGTGAAAGGCAACTTCAATCCTAGTAGGGGCCTTCGACAAGGAGACCCTTTATCTCCTTATCTCTTCTTACTTTGTGCACAGGGTTTGTCTGCCTTGATGAATAATGCTGTGGAGAGGAAGCTTATCAATGGCATTGAGTTTGGTGGTGGTTGCCCTCAGATTTCACACCTCTTTTTTGCGGATGACAACCTTCTCTTTATAAGAGCTGATAGAGAGGAATGTGAAACACTGAAACAGATCCTGAAGGAATACGAAAAAGCCTTTGGCCAGACAATTAACTTTGAAAAATCTGCAATGTCTTTTGGAAAAGGGACTTCTGCGGCAGTTCAGAACGATTTACAGGCTGTCCTCCAAATACCGATTGTTTTCTGTCACGAGCGGTATCTAGGGCTACCTTCAGCAGTGGGGAGAAACAAAAAGGAGAGTTTCAAATCTATTAGGGAGAGGATTTGGAATAAATTACAGCTATGGAAGGATAAGCTTTTCTCATGTGGTGGCAAAGAAATTTTGTTGAAAGCAGTAATCCAATCAATTCCAGCTTACTCGATGAATTGTTTCCGGCTTCCTAAAGCTTTGATTATTGAGCTGGAAAGAATCTGTAACAGATTCTGGTGGGGCAGTAGTCAAGGTAGCAACAGAATGCATTGGGCAAAGTGGAGCAGATTATGTAAACCTAAGTGCTTGGGTGGAATGGGTTTCAGAGACTTTGAAGCTTTCAACCAAAGTATGTTGGCTAAGCAGGCCTGGCGAATTTGGAGAGACCCTCAGAGCCTTCTGGCTCAAGTTTATAAGCAAAAGTATTTCAGAGATGTTTCCTTTATGCAGGCAAAAGTACCCAGATCAGCGTCGTTCACATGGAGAAGTATTATTTGGGGAAGAGATATAGTTGAGGCTGGCAGCAGATGGAGAATAGGAGATGGAAACTCAGTTCATATTTTTACAGACCGTTGGCTCCCTCGAGAGAAAACTTTCAAAATGCTGAGTGTGGCTAAAGAAGACTCCCCATCCAAAGTAGTTGAGCTTATTGGGAATGATGGCAAATGGATTGAATCTGTTATCAGAGCTCAATTCATACCTGATGATGCTGATTCTAATCTGTTATCAGAGCTCAATTCATACCTGATGATGCTGATTCTATCTTAGAGATCCCTCTCCCAACTACAAAGCAGGAGGATAAGGTGCGTTGGCACTATGAGAAAACGGGGAAATATACGGTACGCAGCGGCTATAGAGTAGCTATGGATCTCAGAAACAATCCGTCTTCTTCGAATTCAGGAGAATATGTTAAATGGTGGAAGTTTTTGTGGAGTTTAAGTCTGCCAAACAAAATCAAAATTTTCATGATGAAATGTTACAATGGCTGGATTCCAGTCGGATCTGTGCTTATTAGGAGAGGACTGAAGATAGATGAGTCTTGCCCTTTATGCTCCAACGCACCTGAGTCCATTATGCACACTTTATGGCAGTGCTCTTAAGCTAAGAAAGTGTGGAAGACTTGGGATCTTTATCATAGAATCAAACCTCTGAACCTGCATAATACACAGGGGTGGATTCTGCAATTAAAAGGTAACTTAAATAGAGATGAGTTTTCTGTTTTTGTGGTAATTCTTTGGCTTGTTTGGAACCAAAGGAATTGCGTGGTCTTTGAGAGCCCTAGTAAGCCTGTGAGCATGTTGGTGGAGTGGGCTATTGCGTATGTTACTGAGTTTATGCAGGCTAAACAGGCTCTTATGCCCAGGAGGAACAATGTTCAGAATGAAGGGAGTGAAGCAGTAGCTGATGGAAGATGGATTCCTCTAAGAGTTGGTACTTATTGTATCAACGTGGATGCAAGATTTGCTAAAGGAGGTAGGTCTTTTGGGACAGGGGTGATTATTCGTGACTGGCTTGGGAATGTGAAAGCTTCCGCAGTTAAGAGACACGAACTGAAGGCGTCAGTGAGCCTTGGGGAAGCTATTGCTGTTCGGGATGGCATTATGCTGGCAAAAGAAGCTAATCTTACTCCCTTTGTAATTAGATCGGATGCAAAGGTGGTAGTGGATATCTTCAACAGTTCTGAATTGCCTTGCAATGATGTTAGTCTGGTTGTTCAAGATTGTTTAGCGTTGTTATCTGATATGAGCTGTAAGGGGATTGTGTTTACAAGTAGAAACTTTAACTTTGCAGCACATTTTTTAGCTAAACAGGCGTTGATAAATTCTAATGTTTATCATGTCTGGTGGGAGTCTGTTCCCCCAGAAATCAATCAATATGTAATGGCTGATTTACAGCTTTGATTTATAAGATGTTACTTTGCTTCAAAAAAAAACCCTAATTCACTTTTAATAAAGGCAACTCGCCTATATCCTCAATCCTAACTTTTGATAATTGAACATATGGAAAATATATATTTAAATAATGTGAAAATCTTTCATTTTGATAAAAAAAACATTAAATTCAAACCTCCCACATCCAGGTTCACCAAACGGTCGGTTCCTTATAAAAAACGATCAATTTAGTTAAGCCCGAATTAATAAAATTATTTTCTTTCTTTAATCGAACCAATCAAATTAATTACTTTAACCAAATTAATCAAAATTTTATAAGTATAAAACCAAGTCGGCCAAGTTAGTCGGTCAATTTGATAAAATCGATATAAAAATATAAATATATAAAATATAAAATATTTGGTTAGTTTAGTTAATTTGATTAACTAATTGCGTCTAACATCTCGGTCCTCGGTCACTCATCCGCTTGACTTAGCAATAGTCTTTTTCAGTGAGGTTGTTTCGTCTCTAAAAGACGTTATCACTACATTATCAATAAATATATAAAATATTCAGTTAATTTAGTTAATTCGATTAACTCATTCTTTTTAAAAAATAAACTGTAACTGAGCCACAGTGACCGAATTAACTAACTTAACTAAGATGTTTAACCGAACATAACCAAAATATATTGAGTAACCGAATGGTTTGCTAACCGTACCAGCCACATCAAAAGACCTCCCTCTCGTTTATTGCTACTAATGGAAATCTCAATAATCGCCTGTGAACTGGACCAACCCCACACTCTCCTTCTTAGTCATTGGGTGTTTGTTTACTGTTCCATCTTGTTCTTATCTGTTCTATTTAAGCTATATTAATATAGCACGATGATCACTGATAATAGGATTAGAGCTTGGAAATAAATTAATTAAGTGAAGGGTGGAGAATCTTTGATGCTGGGGATGTCGCAACAAAAAATAAGATAATGTTTAATGATGTTGATTATAAAATAAAATAATATCAGCAATTAACTTTTAAAATCTATTGATTCAAATAAAAAAATACTAAACAATTAAATATCAAATAATGGTTGATTTAAAAAATATCGAAATTTAGAAAATAATAAATTATGTCTCAAAACATCAAAACTACTATTCAACAACTCATAAGGTTGTTTAAATATTAAGACAAAATAAAAAATTTAAACTGGATGTAAAACGAAATAAACAAAAAAACCTTAAAAACTGCCGAAATCACAAAAACGTCATTTTCAGGACCTAGATGATGGAAATCAGCTCAAAAGCAATGTAGGCCATGAGCATAGATGATGGGTATCGATCGTTGCCCTGTTTTCAATAAAGTTAGACTTGGAAACAGCCTAAATCGCACACTTTCAACTTCCGCAACTGTATCACTTTTGCACTCTATTTTAAGTGAGAATAGACACTCGAGGTATCTAAAGTATCGCTATATTTTATTTTAATACTGACCAAAATTTAAATATATAAAAAAAAAGAATTGTGATTTGAAAGAAAAATCTGGTAAAAGATTTTACTAAATTAGTAAATTTTGTCTTTCTCTCCTTTTACCATATATTTTCTTGGAGTTAAAAATTCCCTAATATTAATTGTCCATGAATTTAGAACAAGAATAATTAACTCGATAAAAAAAATTAAATATCAAAATAGGAAAAAATAAACAAATGTATTTATTCATATACATGATTCGCCAAATACATGATAATATTAAAAAAATTATCAGTTTGATCTATCATTTTTTGACCATCTAACAAATATACCCACAGTTTGTTTAAAAAATGACATGACACAATATTACATATTTATGTGGATAAAATTTATTCTATTTTGTATATGTAATATCGTGTCATGTCAGCTACAAAATAATCATAAATTTAAAAAGATAATAGATTAAACTTGAATGATTTTAAAATCATGATATAGTTGGCAAAAGACTTCAGTGTTTGCCAAAAATTATTAGGCTTAATCAACCAAATTATTACTTCTTCTTTTTGGACTTTATTTTTATGGCCAAAATTTTTGAAATCGTCAATTTTACATCATTTTTCAATTTTTAGTTTAGCCATTTATTAAAATTAAAATAAAAAATAAATTAAAATTATATCTTAAATCGCTTTATATTATTTCAATTCGTCTTTTTCCTGTCAAGAATTCCAAAGGCAACAAAGGAATAAAATATCATGCTATCACTATCTTCAAATTTAGGTATATGGACTTGCTTTTCTGGTTAATTAATTCTATACTGAATTCTTCTTCAACCTCAAGAATGTTTGTCTTCTACTATTTATATAAGTTCGTTTCTTATGGAATCAATTATTACACGATTTCCTATTTAAATGCCATTTGTGTTAAAACTGTTTTTTTTTTATATAATTGGGGACGCTTGTGAAAAATTTGAACTCACGATCTAACAGTTTTGCGTTATTGGTTTCGAGAAACTGTTAGAGCAATGTTAGAATTAGAGAGGTGGGCAGTTGAGATATCAAACGAGCTCGAGAAGACGGAAGCAGATACAAAAACGGAGACGGAGCGGTGGAGAAAAAGCTCAATATACAAAGTTCCGGCGAGCATCGCCGACGTGAATACGAAACTATATACGCCACAAATGGTCTCATTTGGTCCTTATCACCACGGCAGGCCACATTTGATTCCGATGGAGGAGCACAAAAGGAGAGCGCTGCTCCAGTTTCTTAAGAGGGCAAAAAAGCCATTGAAGGTGTTTGTGGAAGCTGTAGCTGAAGAATTGCAGTGTTTAAAAGACTGTTATTATGAGATTTCTGAACGTTGGAAGCAAGATGATGATGGTTTTGTGCAGCTGATGATTCTTGATGGATGTTTTATGCTGGAAATTCTTCGAGTTGGTAATGACTTGATCGATGATTATGCTCCTGATGATCCAATATTTGGGAATCGTGGGAGATATTGTGTTCTGCCATATATCAGGGTTGACATGTTGATGCTTGAAAATCAACTGCCACTTCTGGTTCTTTACAAAATGCTTGCGGTTGAATCTGGAGAAATGGTAAGTATAAACCAAACCTTGGATCTGCTTAATAATGTGTTTTAAAATGATCTTGTTTTGTATAATACAGTTGCAATAATCAAATTTCGACTTCCCTTCATTAGCGCAAGGCATAGAGGGAGATGTCGTAACCGTCTATACCGTAAAATCGATTTTCGACACGGTTTTGTCCCTGTTGCAAGATGTGGACATGGTCTACCTGAACGTTTTTATCTAAATCATTAATGAAAATAAATTTTAACCATTCAAAATTAATTTACTTTTTCCACCATTTTTTGTTTATTCCTCAAACTTTCAATATTGTTTACCCTATTTATTAATTTTCAATTTTAATTGTATCCACTTTTTTTTTGCCAAAATATTTACTGTTAATTGTATCCAGTTTTTAAATTGAAGGTTTTTCATTCTAAAAAAAATTAATATGTCTTTCATATTTAGCACGTAGTCTAAATAAATTTTTAATATTTTTAATTTATTGAAATTGAAACTGTGTCATGTGTGTCAAAAATGAAAGATATATTTAAATTTTTTTTAAGTGAAAAATTTCAATTTGAGAGAAAAATGCATTTTACCAACGGAATTTTCCGTCGCTAAAGGCTGAAATCCGTCGGTAAATTAAATTTTCTGTTGGTAAAAGGTTAAAATCCGTTGTTAAATCAAAAAAATTATGTCGGTAATTCTCTATTTTCTAGTAGTGAAAATTGAATATCTTTGAATGATTAGAGCATTAAAAATAAGTAATTGGACCTTAAGATATGCTAACAATAGACTGTATTGCTTATTAGAATGACAAAACACGGATATTAAACAATCTAGGTCACTGAGTTATTTCAATGTTACAGAAAGGATACTAAATTTCAAATCGTTAAAAAATGGTCACTAAGTTATCAAATTATTTTACGGGATGTCACTCAAGACAAAACGCACCAAACTTTTTGCGTTTTATCCTACGTGGCATGCCATAATTAACAAAAGGTGTATAATTCAGTATCAATTTTGAACAAAATAGTATAACTCAGTACTCGTTTTGTAATTTGCGATAAACTTAATGACCTTCTTTTAAAATGATGACCTCTTTGAGAAATAATTCGATAATTTAGTGACTAATTTTTAACGATTTGAAATTTAGTACCCTTTTTGTAATACTGGAATAACTCAATGACTCAGGGAGTTTAATATCCGAGAACACCTTAATCTAATTGATCAACTTACATTCAAGACTGTATTGCTTATTAGAATGACAAATTAAGTTAATTTGATATTTTTTTTTTGATAAAAAGTTAATTTATTAGTTGAGTTATATATAATCTAGTTAAACAATTTTCATATTTTTGACATGGTATCTTATTTTAATGATTGCATCGAAATAAAACTCCGAAAATATTTTCTTCTAATTCACCTGGTATAATATTTAATTCATTCTATAGTTTCATGATGAATTTAATAGATTTCTTTTTAATTACTAATTATTAAAAAGAAAAATATTAGTAGAAAAAAAAATCCATTTGAATCAAACGAATTAGAAATTGGTGAATTAGAAATTCAAAGTACAACTTTTAAAATTTAATTAAATGTTGGAAATTTGTAATTATCAGAAAGAATATTATAAGTAGAATGACAATTCATTTGTTTTCACGCATGAAGGATGAAGAACCTATCAACAGGCTCATACTTAAATTTTGCTTTCTGGTATCTCCGGGGGTACCTATTGGCAACTGCTTGCACGCATTAGACATCTACAGAAAAATGCAAATTTTTGAATTCAAAACGAGGAAAACAGATATAGTTGGACGATCAAGTAGACTGCAGTTTGAATATACTGATATAGACCTATCTGCAACAGATCTGTATGATTCAGGAATTCGATTCCGGAAGAGTAAAAATGTAAGCATAAGTAGCATTTCATTTCGCTCTGGAGTGTTGAAGCTTCCGGCCATGGTATATGATTTGCAAACAGAGCGGTTAATGCTTAATCTCATGGCGTTCGAGTGGTGTCATTCGGGCATATCAATCGAAGTTACTGAATACATTTGCTTTATGTACTATTTGATCCGGAGTGATAGAGATGTCGCGCTCCTACGTTCCTATGGTATCATCCAAAATTATCTAGACAGCGATAGAGATGTCGTTCTATTACTCAGTTCTCTATCCAGGAACAGCGTAACGGAGGTGGATAGCAAACTGAATCGTGTACGCCTTATGGTAAACGGCTACTGCACAAGGCCTTGGAATAAGTGTCGTGCCTATTTGGTTCGTAACTATTTTAAAAGTCCTTGGACTGCTGTTAATCTTATTGCAGCAATTATTCTATTTCTCCTCACGTTTGCTCAGACTGTATATACAGTCTATCCTTACTACCACCGAAATGAACCTCGTCCACGCACTCCTTAGTTGAATCTTCATTGTACTTATATTATTCGGAATTAGAAAAAACATGTCGGAGTTTGAAGAAGTATAAAATAGAGTTTTTTTGACAATAGTAAAAAATTGCTTATGCTCTTGTATTTTGGCTAGTTTCTTTGCTAAAATAAGTAGTTGATATACTTTCGGTAAATAGTGATCTTGTTGATATTTTTATTTTGTAAGAATATTTGGAGGTTTACTTTCTGAGTCTGAAAGCAATTAAGTTCATCTATTTAGATGATAATTTAATATTTTTATCGTAAATGTAAGAGAATAAATTATTTTTTATTATACATCTCACATGTCCCAATGAAATCTCCAATTAATTGAAAAACTTTAATCCATTTGATATACTATTTTCATAACTCTATATTACTAGGACATAATCCACTAATCTCACATTGGAAAAACATGAGTATATTAAAAAAAAAATTGAATTTAAAATTGTACTTCCTTCATTATTGATTGTTAGACGTTTTAAAATGTCAATAAAAACAAATTAAAATACTTGAAACGTCACACATTTGTCCACATGAGAAAGTGTTAATTTACCGTCCAACAGCAAACACATGGGTCCATTAAATATATATCAAAGTATTAGTAGCTTTTTTTTTCATGTTTTTGTCAATTCCTTAGTAAGCATGCAATATAAACATGGTGCTCTTTCTAGTGATTCAATTAGGGGAAATAAATTAACAATATGTATTTTTATATAAAAAAATTGAGTGCCAAGCTTACCAAGTTCATGATTACAGCCCTAATATAGAAAAGCTTAATCATTTAGAATTTTGCTCATTAAAGTTGCATCATTTACAGTCTACAATATTAGGTTTAGGCTCTCGCAGGCGAGAAATTGAGGTAAGCTTTACTTAGTGTTATGGTTCATTAAACTTAAAGTAGCTAAATCTCAAACCTAATTTTTTTTTTTGAGAAATCTCAAACCTAATTTTACATAATGATTAAGGCTTTTAATATAATACTTTTGATGTTCAAATTACGGCTAGTCGGCTTTAAAAGAGAATGGGAAGAGAATCATTATGGAACATAAATTTATATCCCGAAATTAAAGCCTCTCTTTCTTGAGAATAAATTATGTTTTTTTATTTGGACAAGTTTGAATTGAGAAATTTTGGAGGAACAAAATTTATAGTTTGACAATGATAACGAAATTGTAAGAAATCATGGATTCTAAAAATTACTCACCCTCTAATCCTCATTTGATTTTCCACGTAAGAGATAAAATTAAAATCCATCATTTTTAAAAAAAATGATGAATTGTTGTAAATTTTTATTTTTTTTCCAAAAAAATCCTATAACTATGGATTTTTTGTTCACTCCAAACATTAAATTTTTTAAATCTATAATTTTAAAAATTCTTAATCCAAACAGTTTCTCGATGTCTTGTATATCCAATTTTTCGGAAAGTTGATAGTCCAATGTTTCTTTGATTAAAAACTAACTTTCTTACAACAATCTAGATAAGTTGTATTTTTTAAATTAAATGAAAATTAAAAATAATAAACCTCTAAAATTAATTAATGAAAAATATTATTATATCTTGAACATTTAATGACTTAAAAATAAATAAAGTATCATGAAAAGTTAATATTAATTATTTTTTGAATAATAACGTATGGGATAATTAATTTTCCATAAAGTACATAATGTGGAATCATGTGAGGGCCAAACAGATTTAATTGATTAACAATGACATGGGCAATAGATCAGCACTGGACACATATTATTTTTGAAGGAGATGCCATTCAAATTCCTCAAATCCTAAACCAGAAACAGCAATGTCCATCATTGATTTGGGGTGTTTGTTTGGATATTATGCATCTTCAGAATTTCTTTACTGATATGCAAGTTAATTATGTTTCTAGAAAATATAATGTTGTAGCTCATAATTTAGCTCAATCCTGCAAGACAATGGTTCTTCAGTCATTGATGTTGTGATTGAGTTTTTAACTATCTTGTTTGTAACCAGTTATTTATCAATAATAGTGACATTCAGATAAAAAAAATATATATTTAATTTTATTATAAATATTTTTAGTTTATTTGACGTTATTAAATACAATTGGGCCTAGCTAATTGATCTGAGAGATTTACATATTTACCTCAAATAGAGAAATATTTATAAATATTACCTCAATGCGTAAAAGTTAAGAAAAATACTTCATATTTTCATCAATATAATATTTTTACTCCACGTGTATAAAAATTTATGATTTTACTCTACATGAATAACACATGCACATGACATGACAATCTCTCTCTTTTCGGGAGCACATATACACTGATACACACTCTCTAAAACCACACAGCCTTTCTTCACTTTTTTTTGTCTTTCTTAAACAACCATACACCTGTACCCAAATGAGGAAATTTATTCACTAAATTATTATTGACAAAATAAATCTAGCATTAAAAATTATGTGCTTTTACCTTTTTTGTACGTATATTTTATAATATGTTTTGGTTTTATTTGATGCTTAAATATAGTTATGCCATTTTTTTCTTCTCTCTCAACATTAAAATATATTATTGAATTAAAAAAATAAAAATAAAAAGAAAATTAAACGTAAACTATTAAAAAAAATATATATAAAAGAATGTATAAGTAAATATGGAATTAATTATTGAAGTTATTTTTTTATTTTACGAATTAATCATATGCATTATAATCGTATTTTCTTTTTAAAAGAGATATTTTTAAAAAAATTATTTTCAATTATAAACTTATATATCGTAAGAATAAATTAAAAAAAATATTTTAATAAAAAAACATGGTATCATTTATAATTATTTTATATATTTTGTCATGATAGCATCATGACATTATCATTAATTGTATCATAATTTTTTGCATAGTTTATTTTGTGTAACTTATGTAAAATTTAATAACATTTTCATAATAGTATCATACTATTATTATAAACTTATCATAATATTAACATACTCTTATTATTATTATTATTATAATATTATCATATCCTTATTATTGTCACAATATTATCATAATTTTATAATAAAAAGTTGTTTTACGTGCTTTATCATCACTTTATCAAATTATATCATTATATTATTATAACTTTATCATAATATTATCATAATCTTGGCATAATATTATCATATTATTATCATAATCTTGGCATAATATTGCCATATTATTATCACAACCTTATAACCATTTTTTTTTTTGAAATCCTTATAACCATTTTATGAAAGGTTGTTTTACGTGCTTTATCACCACTTTATCATAATATTATCATAACATTATCATAATATTATCATATTATCATATTATTATCATAATCTTAGCATAATATTATCATAATCTTAGCATAATATTGTCATATTATTATCACAACCTTATAACCATTTTTTTTTGAAAATCCTTATAACCATTTTATAAAAGGTTGTTTTACATGTTTTGTCACCACTTTATCATAATATCATCATATTATTATTATAATATTATCATATTATTATCATAACCTTGGCATAATATTATCATATTATTATCATAATCTTAGCATAATATTGTCATATTATTATCACAACCTTATAACCATTTTTTTTGAAATCCCTATAACAATTTTATGAAAGGTTGTTTTACGTGCTTTATCACCATTTTATCATAATATTATTATAACATTATCATAATATTATAATATTATCATATTATTATCATAACCTTAGCATAATATTATCATAATCTTAGCATAATATTGTCATATTATTATCACAACCTTATAACCATTTTTTTTTTAAATCTTTATAACCATTTTATGAAAGGTTGTTATACATGCTTTGTCACCACTTTATCATAATATTATCATATTTTTATCATAACCTTGGCATAATATTATCATATTATTATCATAATCTTAGCATAATTTTGTCATATTATTATCACAGCCTTATAACCATTTTTTTTTTAAATCCTTATAACCATTTTATGAAAGGTTTTACGTGTTTTATCACCACTTTATCATAACATTATCATAATATTATAATATTATCCATAATATTATCATATTATTATCATAACCTTAGCATAATATTATCATATTATTATCATAATCTTAGCATAATATTGTCATATTATTATAACAACCTTATAACCATTTTTTTTGAAATCCTTATAACCATTTTATGAAAGGTTGTTTTACATACTTGATCATAACTCTATCATGATTTTATCATAAAATTATCATAATTAAATAAAAAAACGTGTTATGATACAATTACGATAATGAAATAAAAAAATGTGTTATTTTGCGTACTTTATCAATAACTCTATCATAATTTTATTATATAAAATTATTTTACACATATTATCATTTTATTATCATTAATCTTATCATAATTTTATCATAACATTATTATAATATTATTATAAATAAACTTATCAACCTTATTACAATATTATCAATAAATCTTATTATAATCTTTCTCATTATTTGTATATAAAGTAATTTACGTAATTTATGAAGACTAATATAATCTTATCATAATCTTATCATAATGGTATCATATATATTATCATAAATATATCATAATATTATCATAAATATATCATAATATTATCACAACTATTTCACATCATTTTTATGACTTTTTTTACAAATTATTTATATAAATTTATTTTATTGATAATTTTAGTTTGTTCATAAATAGATACTCCAAAGGCCATAAAAAATATATCTCATAACATTGCCATTTTTCATAAAGTTATGATAATGTAATTACAAGAATCAAATTTCTGTTTCTCTAACTCAATTATAATTGAAGTCTTGAATGGTGATATAAGAGATTGTGTCAGAGTCCACTGCAGCTCCTAGAAAATGAACCTGCCCAAAAATAAAACAAGATCTACTTGAGATAATAAATCACTTGGATGAAAACCTTACTAAATGGTAAAGAATTATGTCCATATTTGATTCTAAAAGAAAATTAAAGACATAATATTTTCTTAACCATGATCGAAGTCGACCATTCATTATTCAATAAAGTATGAAAATAGCATTCCAATAAAACAACATATTCACCCATATGTTTTTTGCTTTAGAAAGAAACATAAACATGCTGCTGATACTCCATTAAAGGGGCAATATTGCATCAAATATATCATTTTATGAGCAGATGCAATTTCCTAAGTCTATTATTTTATCATAGGTCTACTAAAATGTCTCATTTTTTTTCCAATTTGGACATTCTCTGAACCACAGAAACTTGGATATGTAATGCAACGTCAATCAATTGATTAATAGAAGACTACAATGCACACTTGACACAGTTAACAATTAAATATTTTTTAAAAAGCAATATCCATCCAATTTACAGCGAAAAAAATTAAACCTTTAGCACAAAAAGGAAAGCACACAAAACTTCGCCCATGAACACTTGAAATAGATTGAGAAGGAAACATTAAACTTGTTCTTGATTGAATGACAACATCATTTTCTAAACTTGATTTTACTCTAATCTCAAATGGCTAGGAGATGATATTTACATTATATATACCAAAACCATTCAAATCAATTTTTAAGAAATGATAATTCAACAAATCAAAATCAGTTTTGCACTGTCAAGAAACGAGTAATTCATGATAAAGAGAAAGAAAGCTTACACTGACGAGTAGTGGTTTTAGCAGCTCTGCCTCTGTAGAAAACGAGAGTTTGTTTTTCAATCCAATGCTTTTTATACCATTATATGAGTAAATTGGGACTGTCTCTTCCAATATCTTTTCAATAATTAAAGAGATTGTTGATGTATTTTCCTCTTGAGGTAAAATCTGACGAGTTCTTCACTAGTTGGATGAAATCGAAATTCAGGCAACATAACATCATCAGTGTTCTTCTCTTCCGCCATTTTCTCTCTTCAATTTTTTTTTGATTTTCAAGTCTTAATTTGCAGAGAGAAATACCAGTAAACCCTAATTTAGATTTTTTATAAATTGAAAAAGTTAAAGAAGTAATAACTAGACGCGATATCCTATAATCTCTCTTCTACTATTGATATACTATCCGTCCACCGCTTTTCGCTCCACCGCCGCCTCCGCCATCGCCTGACTGAATCGCGTTCACTGAGGAAGAAATAGAGAAAACAGGGAAAAGAAGAAAAGGAGTAAAAAAAATATAATTACAGAGTATTATTTAAAATTTAAAAAGTAAAAAAGTTATCAAACTAAATTATAGAGTAAAAACATAAAAATAAAAAAAGGGAGAGTATTTTGTCTATCTTTTGAAGCGTGAGGTAAATTGTATAAATATTTTAAAAATTAGAGTAGTTTTCCTAAATTTCTCTTGATCCTGTGACATATAACTCCTCTCAAATGAGAATTATTTGATGGTCCTATAGAACCCCTTAAAAAAATGTCGTATTTTCTGAAAATTAAAGCTTTTACATTCAATTATTCAAATAAAAAGTTGATTGAGAAGTCTATTGTAAATCATAAAAAGGAGCAAAGTGATGCAGCTACCCATTCCTTTCATATGTTACTTTTGCCATCGCCATTTAATTAAATTCTCGTGTTTAGCAAAGCTATTAACTAAAGATTAGAAGACAATAATTGAATAAAGGACCTTCTCACCATCAAAACCCTAATTTTCTTTTGAATAAAGGCAACTACTCATCATCATAGTCAATCCTAACTTTTGATTATGAACATACGGAAAAATTATTCAAAGAATTTGAAAATCTTTAATTTTGATCAAAAAAATCAATTTCAAATTTTTCATATCTAAGTTCAGCAAAACGGTCGATTTAGATAAAAAAACAACCAATTTAGTCAAAATCAAATTAATTAAATTAGTTATCTTTTTAAAGTTTAACCGAACCATCCAAATTAATAATTTTAATCAAAATTATGTAAATATAAAATTGAATTGGCCGAGTTAGTTAATTAATTTGATTAAATAGATAAAAAATAAAAAAAAAATTGATATTTAATTCAGTTAACTAGTTTTTTTAAAAAAATCAACTGTGACCAAACCGAACTGATCAAATTTATTAAGTTTTTTAACCGATCGAACTTAACCAAATATGTCGAGAAATCGATGGTTTGCTAACCCTACCATCCGCATCAAAAGACCTTCTTCTTCTTTAGTAGCTACTAATAGAAATGACAATAATTGCCTGTGAACTGGACCAACCCCACACTGTCATGGGGTGTTTATTAACTGTTTCATCTTGTTCTTATCTGTTTTGTTTAAGGTATATGAATATAGCATGACTAATAATAAGATTAGAGCTTGGAAATAAACTAAATTAGGGAAATAGGTTGTTGAGCAATATTTATGGTAGATTTTTAGGATTAAGTATAAAATAAATAATAAACTTTAAGCATATATTATAGTTTTAACATGAATTTTAAATTTTGATCATTTAAAAATAAACTATTAATTTTTTCTAATTTGGAAGACCAAATCATTTTTCGATAAAAATATTAACGCGAACATAATGTAGGTATATCACCATATTGTCGTTTCCAGAGTTCATATCGATATTTTATAATCACAATTAATTATTTGGTGTTCCCAACCGCAAATCGTATTGAGCTAGTTGGTTCAATCAATCCAATCGAAAATCAAAGGTTGACGATGGGTTGTTAGAATGGGTTTAACCAATTTGACCGTTCAATTTCAATTCTTTTTAACTGCGAAATTGATAATTTTCTTTCCAAATTCAAAGATTTGAATGATATCTCAAATGCAACAAGTTTGTTTGTCCTCTGTTGAGGGTCCCTATTATAATCATAATGTTTGATCCAGGTTTTGTTGATGTGCAAACTGAACCAAACATTTTACGAGTGCTTCATTATCAAAAATTCCAAAATGTTGATCGATCATTGCAATATATATTTAAAATATAGTGTTAGTTTGTATATACCAATTTGGACCCACCCCATTTTTCTTATTGCATTATAGCAATTATGCTTCAATATCATAGAAAACTGTCCTCACCATGCGTTTATAATTGGCCCTGGAATGTAGGTATTATTTTTTATTTGTATAATGATGTTATATATGATTATTATAATAAATATTGACTAATTTGTATTCAGATAGATTAAATTATATTAATTACAAAATTATTTATATTAAATTTGAAAAAAATATACCAATATCTGAATTTTCTAAATCTTTTATTTTGGCACATGAGCTTTTGTTTTTTTGTTTTTATATTAGTGTCTTAACTTTTTAAAAATATATCAAATAAGTGTTTTTAACCGTTTTTCTATCATCGATGTAATAATAGATAAATATAACTCTTATTTTATTTAAATTTATATGTCATTTTAGTAAAAAAAATAGTGATTGTGTGCGTAATGTTACATTTATATATTAAATTTAAAATGATAATTTTTTGAATCTAGTGAAGGAAAAATGGCTAAAATAGATTCTAATACATTTTAAAAATATAAAATATTAATTTAAACGAATTAAAGTTCAAACACCAAAACAAAAGATTTGAAAATGTTTACACATCGTTGTTATAATTTATCCATTAAATTTTAATATAATTTATTTATTAAAATTTAGATTTTTGGATTTTAGCTATAATAACACCGTATTTATTGATTTAAATATTTAGCTAAAAACTTTTGTTCAATATATATGTAAAATAATTGAAATGTACTATTTTTTCTGTTTTTTCCCACTAATATAAGTATAAACATATGTTCTTATGGTCATATTTTAAAATTCAAATTGGAAATATCGTTGACACATTACCAGTGTACTAAACTTTTTCGTCTTTTTTAGAAGTCCCAAAGTTGGAAGAGAAAAGGAAAAGGTTGAGACAAATTGGCTGTTTGGTTTCTATCTTTATATCACTATCATCATCGCTTTATATTTTGAAATATTCGAAAAGGACGAGATGAACAATAATGGAATTTGAATTTTATTTTTTTATCTCAAAGATTATATCAATAAATCAAGCCCAAAACGGGTACATTTTTTAAAACTTCATGACAGTTTAAAAATCATTTCTGATAACCTGACCTATAACAGGTAGATTGTATAAAAATATGTAATGCCTGGCTCGCAGATATCTTAATAAAAATAAAACGTAAATTATTGTACTCTTTTGCAAGCAACAAACAATCTTCTACCAGCTCACCCCGATTTGAATTTTTGAACTTCCTCACAGCTTCAGATTCAATATTAACATTCGAGTTGCCTTTAAGCCAATTCAAAACTTTCCAGATTGCCATGATTTTTGTGTTACGAGGAGAAATGCAACTCTGTAAATCGGTTGTTTTAGCACTAACTGACCCTTCTCGCCTCGCACAATACAGGCAACCCTTACACCATTTTCACTCAAATAAATTGCAGCATCCATATATATTAGCTTTCAACTATCCAGCTTTAGTAACCTTCCAATCAATCAGCCATCATCTTCTTCAACCTATAGATCCGAGAATCCAGCTCATTTCCATGAACTACTGTAATGTCCAACTGAATCAACTAACTTACGAACTGAGCTGCAACGATGATGTTAAATTACTGAATTCCTATTGTACCATAACTTCCAACAAATAACCGCAACCAAGATATAATCATCCATATTTAGCCTGGTTAACCAGTCACTACACCATCTTTGTACGCTTAAAAAGCCTACCAGACAACACGTCCAAACCTGCAACAGACCAACAACTTCTCGCAAATTCACAATACCTGAAAATATGAAGAGCATTCTCCTCCAAATTATTACACACTTGATAGGTATAGTAAATGAAAATATATTGCTTGCCAATGCATAAGCTGTTGAAACAAAACCAGAACAAGCTCTCCGCAAAAGATTCTTTAATTATAATGAGATAGCCAACTTTCAAATTTTATTCTAATTATAATTAGGCTACTAACTTACTTCCTCTGTCAATGCCCGATTACATTTTTCACCGAAAATTGACCCTTGCTATCTAACCTCAAAGTACAACCATCTTTCGTATTTCTAGTATTTAATGGGACTTTAAGAATACGACAATAATCTTTATTGTTGAACAAATCAGTAATAACACCTAAATTCCATACCGTTGGTTCAGAAAGAGCGCAATGTATGGAAGAATACACTCATGAGGTCTATAATGGAAATCACATGACCGTGGACCGGACTCCACATCGAACCCAAAATCTTAAAGTAATAGGGTAGGTAGTCCATTTCCACATTCTACTCATGTTTTTCCAATGTGAGATTTCGATCACATTTAATATTCAACAATCTCAACCTTAAGTGTGATATACTTCGTCGCTCAATTTTCCTCGGAACTCGACTCTAACTCGTGGGTATCCCGGAGTGGCTAGCAACACTCCCCGAACTTTATATCCGGAGTCACCTTGATCTACCTGTTGGTAAAAACCGCAAGCATACGGTATCGCATCAAGTAGTTACATGACTATAATTTTTGATTGTCGAATCCACGAAGACAATTAGACTTAATGAGACCGATTTTAATTCACGACTTTCATTCGTTTAGCGCAAGAGTTTGATAATGATTATCAACCAAATTAAACAACTAAAATGCAACTCACCTCTAATTAAAAGGCGATACTTTTTTTTTATAATGCTCTTTTTACTTTCTATTTTATTTTATTTTAAAAAATTTAATAATTATAGATTTTGATTATATTTTATATGAAAGACCTTTTTGCTAATTAAACTTGTACCTTATCTCAATTTAGGGCTGACTTTATTACTGTGAATTAATAAATATAATTTGTTTAATTTTCAATATATTTTAGTTTATATAGTTAATTAATTGTAATTATAATCGTATTAATAAAGTGGATCGATATAATTATATCAATAGAATAGGATACATAAAAACTGTAACTAGATTAAAAAAAATGTTGGAGCATAGGTCAATGTTCCATGTGAAGATGTACACGTGAGAAGAAGAATAAATTCCATATTTTAGTAATTTGTTGGAGAGATGATGAGTGCATTGTTTGATTAATTATTTTGCTCCATTTTGTTTTCTTTGTGATTGCATCACTAGATTTATGTGTATATAGATGTTGAGTCATGCACATTATTTTTGTAATCTCGACATGTATCATTATATTTACTATTTTTGAGAACATGTATCATTATTAATATCTACTGATTAATATTTGTCATAAATCAAAATCAGTCTAAATATGGTCACATTTAGTAGAATTATAGTGATTTTAATAACTTTTATATTAATAATCAAAATAACATGAACATCTTTGGTATTAAATAACATAAATAAAATTAAAAAAATTGAAAATAAGAGTATGTCTTCCATTCCGATTGAATAAATTTTATTTTTAAAAAATAAAATTAACTGAAATTATATGTAAAAAAACATAATGATTTTGCTCGGTTAGTTCCGATTGATTGTTTTTAATTTAATTTACGGTAGAATTATTATTTTTTTATCTAAATAAAAATAAAATAAAAAGTATAATGGTTTGGTTTTTATCCAATAATTCAAATTTAAACTGAATTTCTTTTATCAAATATTAGTTATATTGATAGAATTAACTCATTACACCCAAATGTTGAAATACATCGTAGATTAAAATTAAAAAAATTGAAACATATAATTGATTTACGACAAAGAACGAAACAATAATAGAAATATAAAGGTATAAATTTGGCAGGTGATCAAAAACTGAATGAATTCAAATGCTGAGAATTCTCTGACACCAATCGCATCCTCATAACTTCTGTTAACCGCTTGTTACGTTGCTAGTATATTTCGAATGCAGATATAGAACTTTGAATCTTCAAGAACGTGAAGTTGAAACTCGGACAAATGTTGAATAGTCTTTAACAACTAAAAGATTTATAAAAAAACAGAAATCGAACAATAACACCCGAAAAATACACAAATCTCTCTAGATGCAGAGAGAAATAGTGCCCTCAGTTCCAAACCGCAAATTCAAAAAGAATTAATACCTAATAATTTACTCGTACGTGCAGGTGAGGGATAAATATTCCAAATTCAAAAGAATTTGTTCCCAATAATTTTTAAAAGAAAAACAAAGAGAAAAAAACAAAACAAAACATTATCATAATCATAATACCATTTTTATTTACAATTATTTACGCTGACAAACATTGCACATCATATTATAAAATTACAAAAATCAGTAGTACCATACCATCTTTTCCCCACTGTGTCCAACATAGAAGATTAACTCATTAATAAAAAAAATTAACCTAACTCCTCATTCAAATTATTCAATTAATATAAAATTATTCAGTACAATTTTCAAAAATCTTCCACCAAAAAACAGTACTATACTGTATATATATTTTTGATGAATACTATATAATATAAACTACAGAATAATAAACAAACACAGCCACACATTCCCATCTCTGTGTCAATTTAAAGCTTCATCAGTCACAAACCCAACACTGAGCTTCATTTTCTCTTCGTCAATGGCAATATTTCTTCTCCTCTTCATTTCTTTACTCTCATTATCATCATCTTCCTCAACAAACGACACTCCAAGAACTTACATAATCAAAGTCCAGCACGACGCCAAACCCTCAATCTTCACTCTCCATAAGCACTGGTACAATTCCTTCCTCTCCTCACTCTCCGAGACCCCCACCGTCTCCGATTCCGCCTCATCCTCCCGCGTAATCCACACTTACCAAAATGTATTTCACGGCTTCTCGGCGAGGTTATCTCCGGTTGAAGCTCTCAAGATTCAGACACTTCCCCACGTCATTGCTGTCATACCTGAACGTGTCCGTTATAAGGACACCACTCGGTCACCTGAGTTTCTTGGCTTGAAAACAACTGATAATGCTGGGTTGCTTAAAGAATCGGATTTCGGGTCGGATCTTGTTATTGCTGTTGTGGATACCGGAATCTGGCCGGAACGCGAGAGCTTTAGTGATCGGAACTTGGGGCCGGTTCCGGCGAAATGGAAGGGAATGTGTGTTAGTGGTAAGGGTTTTAGCTTGTCGTCTTGTAATCGGAAGCTCATCGGGGCTCAGTATTTTTGTAGCGGGTATGAGGCGACCAATGGGCGGATGAATGAATCTATTGAGTTCAGATCACCGCGGGATTCTGACGGACATGGGACTCACACAGCCTCTATAGCGGCCGGACGGTATGTTTTCCCCGCTTCTACGCTTGGGTATGCGAAAGGTATCGCCGCCGGTATGGCGCCAAAAGCGAGAATTGCTGCCTATAAAGTTTGCTGGAACGGCGGCTGTTTTGATTCTGATATCCTCGCCGCTTTTGATACTGCCGTCGCCGATGGCGTTGATGTAATTTCACTCAGTGTCGGCGGTGTTGTTGTTCCTTATTACCTCGACGCAATCGCTATCGGGTCTTTCGGAGCGGTGGAGCACGGTGTTTTTGTCTCTGCTTCCGCCGGAAATGGCGGGCCCGGTGGATTAACTGTCACTAATATTGCCCCGTGGGTTACTACGGTGGGCGCCGGTACTCTTGATAGAGATTTTCCGGCTGATGTAACGCTCGGAAATGGGAAAGTTATTAGTGGTGTGAGTGTTTATAGTGGGCCGGGTTTATCTCCGGGTAAACTGTACCCGTTAATATATTCCGGCAGTGAAGGTACCGGAGATGGGTACTCTAGTTCTTTATGTTTAGACGGTTCATTAGATTCTAAACTCGTAAAGGGTAAAATTGTGTTATGTGATAGAGGAATTAATTCAAGAGCGGCTAAGGGTGAAGTTGTAAAAAAAGCCGGCGGTGTCGGAATGATTTTGGCTAACGGCGTTTTTGACGGCGAGGGTTTAGTCGCGGACTGTCATGTTTTGCCGGCAACTTCTGTTGGAGCTAACGGTGGTGATGAAATTAGAAGGTATATTTCTGTTGCTTCTAAGTCTAATAATTCACCACCTACTGCTACTATTAATTTTAAAGGTACTAGACTTGGAATTAGACCGGCCCCGGTTGTTGCTTCATTTTCAGCTCGAGGTCCTAATCCGGTATCCCCTGAAATTTTGAAACCTGATGTTATTGCTCCGGGTTTGAATATTCTCGCGGCTTGGCCCGATAAAGTCGGTCCGTCGAGTGTACCGACCGATACTCGGAGTACTGAGTTTAATATTCTTTCGGGTACTTCTATGGCGTGTCCTCATGTTTCCGGGTTAGCTGCTCTTTTAAAGGCGGCGCACTCGGATTGGAGTCCTGCGGCTATTCGATCAGCATTGATGACTACTGCGTATACAGTTGATAACCGCGGTGAGACAATGGTTGATGAATCCACTGGGAATACTTCAACCGTGTTGGATTTTGGTTCAGGTCATGTTCATCCGCAAAAGGCAATGGATCCCGGGTTGATTTACGATATAACGACGTTTGATTATGTTGATTTTCTATGCAATTCGAATTATTCAGGTAATAACATTCAAGTTGTGACTAGAAAGAATGCTGATTGTAGTGGAGCAAGAAGAGCTGGACATACTGGGAATTTGAATTACCCATCAATGACTGCTTTGTTTCAACAATATGGTAAAAACAAAATGTCTACACATTTTATTAGGACAGTGACGAATGTGGGTGATCCGAATTCGGTGTACAATGTTACGGTTAATCCGCCGAGTGGGACTGTAGTGACTGTGGAGCCGGAGAAGCTCGTGTTTAGAAGGTTAGGACAGAAACTGAGCTTTCTTGTTAGAGTGGAATCCGAGGCGGTGAAGCTCTCGCCCGGCAGCTCGAGCATGAATAGCGGTTCGATTGTATGGTCGGATGGGAAGCGTACGGTGACTAGTCCGATAGTAGTGACAATGCAGCAGCCTCTTTAGCTAATTTATATGATCATATATCTCTATGATGAATTAAAGGGAAATGAATTTCTTGGGTTTGTAATGCAGAACGTGCAATGTGCTAGCTAGCAAAACAGGTGAAGAACAAGAAGGTAAAATGTGTATGTTTGTTGTGAGAGTGAAGGATCAAGAAAGATCACTGTCGTGTAGAAAATGTTTTGTTGTTTGGACTAAGAAATTATAAAGAAAATGGTGAGGGAAAGATGTTCTCTTTTCTATTTTGGAAGCCTTGGGATACAATTTTGTATGGGTTATGAATAGTGTGAGTATCGGTCGGTTCTCAAACCGAACTGAACTAACCATAAGTAAATTTCTCTGAAAAATTTAACAAAACTGTAACTGTAATCGAATTTCGTCAGAATACTTACCCGAACAGTTACCAAAATAATAACTATATAAATTGAATTATAACTTAACCGGAATAATTGTTTGAACCGACCAGAATAGAAATTGATATCTCATTCCTATAAAAGATTACAAAAAGGCTTAAATCTCTAAGAAAATTATAAAGCATTTCTGTATTTTAATTTGGTCGGTTCGGTCGAACCGAATTAATTCAGTTATAAATGTTAATTGTTGTTTGTTTGCATGCAATTTGTTAGTGAAAAGGAATGAGAATGCAGAGGTAAAGGGGGTTGAGAATGAAGGAATGATAATAATGACAATGATTAGGACAAAAATCATGTGAAGGAGTATTAAATTAGTGCATAAAAGCTTGTTTTTCTGTTCTACTGCTTTTCATACCACACTCCATATCTCTCTGCTACACACAATGCTTTACAACTGAAACCTGAATATTGGGGAAACTTGAATGTGCAGCTGTTCATAAAATGGCATTCACTTTTGATAAGAGCCACTTCATTTAAGAATGTTGGTTACATATAATTGAGTTGAGTCCAGTTATAGTCAACTTCAATTCTAAAATTGAATTTCAAAACCTTACTTTAATCAAGAATGAGTTTTATTTTAGAAGTATAAGGTTGCGATAGATAGAAATAGAATAGTTGAGGTCGGAGAGTTCGACTCAACCCGACTTGGTTATCTATATTGATATTTAAAATCTAATACTAGATAAAAATATTATTATATAAAAAAAAATTAATAAAAAATTTGATTATATCCGTGAGCTTGACGAACCAAGTATCTTGGAGTTGATTTGAAAAATGAATATGGATACTTCAAGATAGACTCAATATTTTTTGTGTATAATATAGGCATAGACTATAATAGTATAAGGGGGTGTTTGGTTCAGCTTTTTGGTGGAGCTTTTGGCTTTTACTTTTTAAAAAGCTCCACCAAAGTGTTTGGTGAGAAATTTTTCAGAGCTTTTTGGAGCTTTTTGAACCTCCAACACCTGTTGTTTGAAAAGCTCCATTTTGGAGCTTTTTGCCAACAGCTGATAGCTGTTTCATTATTTAGACAAAATTACCCTTATTAGAATATATCCTTTTTTTATATATAAAATTATTTAAAATATTTTTAAATACTCTAATCATTTATAAAGTATATAAAATTATTTTATTTATATTAAAATAAATATAATTTAATAATTTTTTAAAAAATTTATTATAGATTTATAAAAAAAATATCTAAATAAGTTTAAACTAAATATTGCTTCTTATAAAAAAATAATTATTAATATTTTTATTAAATAATATATGATATAATATATTCATAATTTAATATATAAAAACAAAAATTATGCCCTTTACGGTCATTTTATATATAAACAGCTACAGCTAATTAAATCTCACCAAACACTAATGGTCTATCAGCTATCAGCTACCAGCCAACAGCTAACAGCTATCAGCAGCAGCTAACAGCCACCAGCTATAAGAAACAGCTGAACCAAACAGGCCCTTTATTTAGTTTCTTTCACTAGATTAAATTCTAGACATTTTAAAAATTATAAATACAGTCTTTCAATTTCAAGATCAAAACCCACCCACTGCTAATGTAATCAACTTAATAATGTAATAAAATGTTGATTATGAGAGCTAGATATAAGGAATTCTATTATGGTCAGAAACAAATTAAATTCAAACCCCAAAACGTAGATGAGTTGATAAGGCGTTCTTCTAATTTAAGTGAGGTCGTAGGTTCGAACCGTATTCATGTATGCAGCCGTTTAAAACTTGGGGTTAGAGCTTTACTTTCCACAAAAGACCTATCTGGCTCGAGTTGGAATTGGTCTAAACATGAAAGGTTTAAAAGTATCGTTTTATAGTTGGAACCCATTCATGACATCTCATGATGAGATAAAAAAACAAATTAAATTCATATATTTTTCTATTTTACATAGAAGTTAATTTTATTTAATTTGAACCCCAATTTGGCCTCCTCAGTTTGAGGCAAAGGAGACAGATAGATAAGATTAATAGGACCATAGTTTGTGAGGTGGTGGCCTTACGATTATTGTTGTTTTGTTGAATAAAAAGCCCAGCAGATGCTATGAACAGCTGATTTCAGTTCAGCCCTGAGCCCTTCATCGGTCAACATCTTACTCTCTCTATACCCACTTGCTTCTACATTTTGGTCCTTTTTCTTGAGAAAAAAAATTAAATGAAGCCTAATTTTAAATCTTACTCTCTCTATAGATGCTTTAAAAAAATGTAATTTTTTTTATATAAATTCCATAAATTAATAATTCTAATAATTAATAAATTTTTGATCCACCATGTGTATTAATTATCAGAGGGTCGACTGTATATGATAAAATTTTAAATAAAAAAGATAAAATATGGCGGCCACATGTCTTTTTATTTTAAAAATAAAATAAAATTTGATTATCAAATTGAAATAAATTAAAATTTGATCGCTAAAGTGCAAAAATTACAACAATTTATATTTTTTAGTATCAACTATACGGTCTGTTCAGGTTAATTTATAGTCTACTTTAATTCTTTTACATGACCTTCACCTCAACGAATTGCACCAATAGAGACGTGACATTTCAACACCGTGTATGAATTCAGAAAAAAGTGGTAGTTCATGCATGAAAATGACAAAATTTAAACTGCGTGATTAAAATAAAAATGTATATAAAGTTCGTGATTTTTTTTTGACAATATCCCTATCTTTTTAACAAACATATGCTTAGCAATGAACTTTGATCAAATGTGAGAAGAAAGGATTAAATTTTTGAAAAGTGGAGGAGAATTAGTATTTTCAATCTAATATGAGGGGGTTTACTGTAATTACCCATAGCCTATTTGGGTATATGGTGCTTTATTAAAAAAATAAAATCTTAACATTCTAAACAAGTTGCAGGTTGGCGGCTTGGTGTATCCTTCAATACTCCAATATCAATGAACATTATCATAATGATCATGAATCCTTAAAAAAAATAAGAATTTAAATTGAATCATTAAAGCTTCAAATGCATGTACTATAATTAAATATTACAGAGAACATTAAAACTTTATTCAATTAAAACTTGGTTCATTAAATTAATTTATAATTGGACTCCGTAATATCTAACTTGTAGGGAAAATAGTAATATATACCCCTAACATTGGGACTTAAATTCATCTATATTCTCATAATTTGAAAAGGTGTATATATGCCTCTAAAGTTTTCAAATAGGCTCATTTAGGCCACTAACGTTTTTCAAGAAAAGGTCATATATGTCCCTAACCATGTTAAGTGTGAGGGCCTAAATAAACCTATTTAAAAACGTTAGGATATATATGCATCTTTTCGAACCATAAGGACATAGATTAGTTTGAGTCCAAACATTAAGGGTATATACGACCCTTCTCCCTTGACTTGTATACTCCAAAATTATAAACATAATATAGCTAGGTTAGCCCCTAATTAGGATGTGATCGAGTTGAATATTTAAAATTGACTCGATATTAATCAAGTTAAAGTCGAGTTCGAACGACTCAAATTAATTATCAAATTTCAAAATCAAATATCAAGAATATTCGATTTAATAAACTCGCAATTTTTGAGTCTAGCTGATATTTAGTTGATTTACTTTTCATTTTTTACAATTATATATTCATAGCAATCTTCGTGCTTTCAAAATCGAGTTCTTTTAACATATTCTTACAAATTAATTGAGTCGAATCAAATCGAGCCGAATTCAAATTTTAATTATTCTGCTAAATTGGATATGACTTCTAAAATAAAATATAGTAGTTTGAGTCGAGTTACAAATTTTAAGAAAACAAATCAAAATCGAATTTTACATCTTTTTTTTGACTTGAGTCGATTACTCCTCTATGTTTAATATTAAGAATAGAAGGTCAATCGGGTTTTTAAATTTGTGTTTCGGGATCAAATAAGTTATTTTTAATTATTTTTATAGGTCTCCATTACTGTTTGTCGATGTCAAATAGATCATTTTAGTCAATTAATTTTTCAAATTTGTGTTTCAGGATCAAATAAGTCACTCGTTTGAGGTATAAATATTAGGCCTTTTTTATTCAAATTAAGAGTTTCAGATTTAATTGACTAAAATAATTAAAAATGACTAGTATAATCTTAAAACACAAGTTTAAATATTTAATTGACTAAAAAAAATTAAAATTGATTTATTTGATTTCAAAATACAAATTTAGAATTGATATTAAACAATTTACTTTTAATATTAATGGAGGGTAAATAAAATATTCCAACATATAGGATAAGATATAAGGAATCGATCTTTTTTTTTAATGGATCATAATTGTGATAGAGATATAGAGCAGAAATGCCCATAGTTTTCAAGCGGCAAACCTGCACCAACTTGCCATAAACAAACACCAAATGCTTGTCCTTTTTATTTAGTATAAGAAATAATAAAGCCTAATTTTCATCATTAATAATTTACAATTAACACGTCATTTTGTCATGGGTAAAATACCTAACTTTCGTTTTCAATTTATCTTTTACATTTTATCAATCAATTTAAAAAATAGATATTATATTAATCAGACTAATTTGCCCTTTGCCAATAAAAAAATTGGATTGGGACCCAATTGAAAGATGTCTTTTATGTTATTCTTTATTTACGGCAGATTCCAGTGCATGAACCTTAGTCTTTTAACCTTTGACTTTTAACTACTTACTTTTACCGTGACTTAGAAAAGAATAGAGGGCTAATTCGGTCTTTCAATTTGTAATTAAGGATTATATAATTCATTTTTAGATATTTTGATCAATCAAGGACAATATTTTAAAAATAAAATAGTACAATATGAATAAATTTAGGGATTAGAATAACTCAATTTTATTCTAAATTGGCTGTAAAATAAAAAATTATTCTTAATTAATCCAACAATTGATAGTATTGTCCTTAATTTATTAAATATGAGTTGATTGTGAATTATTTGATCATGAGTTATAAATTTAGGAAGTGAATTGACCTTTTACTCATAGAAAAAGGTTAATGAACTGGTTTACTGATTGAGAAATGTAATTAAGTTGAAAAGAAAATGGTAAATTCGAAAAGTTAGGTAATTCATATGTTCAGCCACCATGTTGTGCAGTCAAATTTGGTGAAACTAGACCCTCAAATAATTCAGAGTAAAACTTATAGGTAAGAAGAAAAAACAATGAAGTTGGAAACACCATTTTAGATTGCACCTGTAAGATGAAGACAATAGTCAGGTTAATTACATTTAATTTCTATATATTTACATCATATTTTAAAAGAGACAATTTTCTTCTTTTATATGTGACATTTCTATAAATAATTTATTTTATTTTGATAATATTTTGAGTTTTTCATTTGTTTACTATTTTAAATAAATTAGTATGATTTTAAAGGCAAGTTAAAAAAAATTAAAAATAGAAAAAAAAAAATCAGTTTCATAATTATTTATAGTTTATATGAATAACAGTGATACTTATAAAATATAACATGTGAAGTATTTTATTTTAAAATTTTAATGTTTCAAAAATTTAATTTTTTAATGGCCTGTTTTAACAAAAAATTACATTAATTAGACAATTTTTAATAAATAAAGTTTAATTTTAGCTAATCACTCTTTTTTATATTAAAAAGAAAAATATAATTTTTAAAATATTTTTGGTTTTAACTAAACCTAAAAAAGTTTTATTTAAAAAATAATTATAAAAACTAGGATATAAATAACAAAAATGTCATTGTCTAAATAAACCAAAAATGTAGGTAATTTAAACAAAATGAATTACTAGTTAAAATTAAAAATTTATTAAAATATGCCAAAGTTGATGTTTTTTTAAAAATTATGGTTAGAATTGAGTTTACCGAAAAATATTTAATATTTTCAAGACATTAAACCTTTAGAAAAATAAATGTTAACGGTCTTAAACAGAAGGCGTCGAAAGAGATTTACTGCCTTTTAAATAAAAAATTAAAGAATTTTTCATAATTAAAATTTAAGATTGTGACAAAAGACCTGAAAGCTAGTGGGAGCCGGTGATTTTGCCTAAATTGTGTCATCCTTTTCTAGAAGTAGCAAAAATTAAATATTAAATAAACACCGACAAAAAGTAAAGAATTATAACATTTACATCATTTATAATAAGATTAAATATTTTTTAACTTCACCCCGGTAAAAGGCGGCAGTAACTCTAACTGTCCTAAGGTAGCGAAATACAAGCACCTTTTTTTGCGCATCTTTCTTCTTTAATCTCTAATAAAGAAAATTCTCGAAGGAGGTGAAATTATTTTTCCTTTTCACAGGTTATGTTTTAATCACAATATAAATTTTCAATATTAACAATGTAAAACACGAGTTATCAATTTTTTTATAATTATAAATATTAAATTATATTTTAATAAAAAAGTGAAGCGAATGTCTAAATAATATATATTTTTCTATTCATATCAATATTGTTTTATAAGAAAATAGATATGTATCTTAAATTGTAAAAAATAAACACTTCATGTATGATATTTTTTATTATAAAAAAATGTATGATATTTTTTAAAAATAAATACTTCGTATCTGACATTTTATAATTTATAATTTATATTATAATTATAGAAACGCTAAAGTTTATGATTTTTTTAACTCTTTATAATATTAGTAAATATATTTTATATAATTTATGAAACATATGACCCGCCAACTATTGATGAAAATTTTGTTATTAGACGAAAAAGGAAAGTATCATAGTTTTACAGATATGCTATAAAATAAATCTGTATTTTGTGGAAATATGGCTTAATTTTGTTAAGCAATCTCAGGTTTTCATAAGTCTCTTTAAGACGAAATCTGATATTTGTTGTAAATGTTGATTTGTTGGGATTTTAACAATAATTATTTTCTCTAAAAAGTAAGATATCTTTACTTTAGCATAAAACTTACAGATCCTTGTATTTATTCATCACCTAGTGGTAGTATTTTTATAATGACATAATGTTAAAGTTGAATCAATTCCGACCTCTAAACTTTGTCATGTTCAATTTATAGACTTTTTAACTAAAGTTAGCTACATCTTTTTATTACAACAGAAGTAAAAAAATTCACTAAATCAAGTTTAACTTACCATCAAAAAAAAAAGTTTAACTTTATTTGTAATTTACCGATTATTTTTATTTATGTAAAGAATAAAATACAAAAATTATCCTAATACTTATCTAAAATTTCATTTGAATTTTTTATATTTTTCAAACTCAATTTAATTTTTCATGATTCATCTCTTACCAAAAAAAACACACACACGAATTAACAAAACATATCCATTTCCATAAAGCTGTTTGACGTGCCATTTTTTTTCCGCTGCAAAATTTTAATGTGACAATGTCTTTTAATAAAAAGGGGAATGACTTCTCTCAAGTCCAAAATTCCTCAACTTTCCTCAATTTTACTTAAATGAACGACACTTAAATAAATTTTTTATTTATATAATAGTTTTATATTATTTTATTTAAGTGTCATCATCTAAATAGATTTGAGGAAAATAGAAGAAATTTTCAATTTGAAGGAAATCACTTTCACAAATATTTACTTCGAGCCTCACTTAGCCGCATAATTCACCTTTATATTTTTAATTAAATGTTCTCTATAATAAATATGGCGTGACATCAATTTAATTATTTGTGGACATGTAGAATTTTGATTTAGTAATATAAAACAAACAATTAATATTAAAAAAATTAGATGACAATTTTTTTAGAGAAAATCACAAAAATATACTAAAAAGACCCCTAGATTTCACGCGCTAGTTTTTTATAGAGCAGAATTACATTTCCTACATATTCATGATGCAAGTTTACATCACCACGTGACCAACAGAAAATGGACACGCGTCTTGAGTAACAAACTCTGACAAGGAATCATATATCACGGGATCAGCGTTTTATTCCTAATAAAATTCACAATGAAAGCCAATTAAAATTCAACACCTGGCTATGTTTATTTCTTTAACAGAAAGAAGGATTCTTTCCTAACAGAAACACACATGGAATTTTCAAAGATCTAATATATCAAATTAATACACAAATAATACGAAATTTCCTTACAGTATCGTCTCTTTCCCAAAGATTAATCGCCATTGTTGAAGAACCACAAGGTCAGGTTACAAAAAAAATTCATATCACACTGTATCATATATGTATATATACATTCATCTTGTATTAGTTATTTATTAATTTGCCTATCTGTTCATAGCTAATTAGCAATGTATTAATCGTTCAATTTTGCTACCTACAATATCAGCTGTTTATAGAGTTTATGTTTTACAAATATAGCTAATTAATCAGATGTTTACACTGTATCATATATGTATATATACATTCATGTTGTATTAGTTAATTATTCTCTGCTTTTACTAATTAATCCAGTTTTACAATTTTATATATAGATGGAATCAGTACCTATAATGATACAACACAAAGGCAAATGGGTGGACACAAACAAATATGATGATTTTGAGGTTATTGGTGTTCTCATACCACAAGACTCATCATATTTGGATCTACTGCAAATAATAGCTCAAGAGCTACAAATTGATCAGGGAAAACATAAAATTGAGATAAAATATCAAGTGAAGATTCAGTATCCACCAATCAAAATCATAGACAATTCAAGCTTCAAATTTTATTTAGAGATCAAGAAGAAGGAATTGGATTTCACATTGTATCCTCTCTGCATATTAGTATGTGATGATACCATCCAGACACAGACACTTTCAGAATCTACAAGAAGTATTTCAACAGCTATATCAGCAGCTTTTTCAGCAGCTATTTCAGAATCAAACAATGAGTCAGATACAAGAGAGATACCTTCAAGATACATCTGTGATACATTTGGTGAAATAGGGCAGTATACGAAACTTCTTGCATTGGATACGATAGAATCAACCTATAACTCAAATTGGGAGCTGAAAGATCAAGAAATGGTATCAGAACCACAAAAAGATCAAGAACTGAAAGTTGGACAATATTTCAAAGACAAAGCAACTCTTCAAGCATGCTTACGGGTTCATGCAATCAATCATCACTACCAGTCAAAAATAGTGAAATCGTGTCCAAAGCAGATTTTAGTGAAATGTATCGACGATACGTGTCAATGGTATCTAAAAGCATCAAGTAATGGAGACACACAACAGTTCATCATTCACAAACAGAACATGGACCACACATGCCCAATAGAAACCAGATTCAACAATCAAAACCAAGCATCTGCATCACACATTGCTGAATCCATCAAGCTGAAGTATCTAAATGTCAAAACAAAATACACACCAATAGATATTAAGAATGATATGGAGACTATACATGGAGTCAAGATCAGCTACATGATGGCTTGGAGATCAAAAGAAAAGGCATTTGAGATGTTAAGAGGAAAGCCATGTGATTCTTACAAAGCGCTGCCCACTTTTTTATATATGCTTGCAGCTACAAATCCTGGATCAGTCATTGACATAGAATTGAGAGACGACGACTCATTTTTGTATGTATTCACAGCATTAAAGGCATCAATTGAAGGTTGGAAGCATTGCAAACCAATCATGGTTGCTGATGGAACATTCTTGAAGGCAACATTTGGTGGCATGCTTCTTGTTGCAACAGCTCAAGATGCATCTGGAAAGCTATTCCCTCTAGCATTTTCAGTTGTAGATTCAGAAAATGATGATTCGTGGGAGTATTTTTTCTATCAAATTAGGGAGGCATTTGGAACAAGAGAAGATATATGCATTGTATCAGACAGACATCTCAGCATAGAATCAGCTGTTAAGAAGGTATATCTTGAAGCTGCACATGGAATATGCATATTTCATCTACTTAATAACCTGAAGACACATTTCAAGAAAAATGCAAAGAATATTAAAGAACCTTTCTTTGGGGCAGCCAAAGCATACACTGAGAAGGAATTTAACTATCACATGAAAGTGTTGAATAGTTTAGATGATCGAATTATACCATTTCTTACTGATATTGGCTACGCTAGATGGTCGAGGGTACATTGTAAAAGCAAAAGGTACAAAACTATGACCTCTAACTTAGCCGAGTCATTAAATGCAGCAATTTTACATGCAAGAGAACTTCCAATCACATCATTACTTATGCACCTACATGACCTCCAACAAGAGTACTCATACAAAAACAGAAATATTGCTATGAATACAGTCACAACACTTACAACAAACCATGAAGATGCTCTTTTCCAAAATTACATTCATTCACTGAAACTACAGGTATGTAAATCTAATATTAAGCTTCTTTTATAAAGCATATCACTATTTGTAATGTATCATAATTATATAAATTATGTAACTGTTGCAGTGAGATAGTGTATCATATATGTATCTACTATGTATATAACATGTATCTGTACTAAAAAAAATACAGGTATACTTCACTGGTATAATTCAATGAAAACAAATAAAGTATGTAAAAGTCTAATATTGATCTGGTATTATTTTATACATCACTATTTTATTATCTGCCATATTAAATTATGTATCGTATATGTCCTCGTCGAATAGAAATTGTATCTTAAAAATTCCTTGGTTTTTACTCAGGTAAAACCGTCTACAAAAAATATCATATCAGTGATGGAGAATGGCAAAAAGTACACAGTCAACATGACAAAGAGGACGTGCACTTGCAAAAAGTTTGAAACCGATGAAATTCCTTGTAAGCATGATGTAGCGGTTCTAAACAAGGACAAGATTGAACCTTATGAATATTGTTCAAAATACTATACAAAAGCAGCTATGTTAGCAACATATAGTGAGACAGTATATCCATTAGAGAGGGAAGAATGGATTATACCAGAAGAAGTCAAGGACCAAGTTGTCTTACCACCACAACATAGAACAAGAACCGGAAGGCCAAAAAAGAGAAGATTCACATCACATGTGGAAAGAAAAGGCAAATGTGGAAAGTGCGGACATGCTGGGCACAATAAGAAGACCTGCCAAAACATGCCAAAACCTGCATAAAATTTTCATATTCATAGATACATGTTTGAACAGTAATGATACATGTGACTGTCACTTGTGTTAGATTCTATTTCTTTACTTTTCTGCTGAAAAAGATGGTTTTTAATTGATGCATTTTCTGATTTTATATACTTTATTGTTATCTTTATTCTTGACAATCTGTGTAAAGTTTTAAGATGCAAAGAACAGTTCTTGATTGAGTTATAAGTTTTGTTTTTTCTTCTTTCATGTTTTACTATATGTTGGATACATGTATGATTGATGGAAGATACATGTCTGATACATACAACTGTTCAGACATTATCATACATAATATTCAAGATTGGATACATGTCTGATACATGTGTGAGACATGTCTGATACATAAATGATATATGTCTGATACATACAAACTGAATTTCATAAAAAGTTTTGATACCTGTTTCAGACATTATCAGAACATAATTCTGAAGACAAAAAAAGGAACAATGGAATAAAATCATTGATTCATTAATACAAACAACAAAAAAACATTGTTCAAACAAACATTAAAACCAAAAAACCAAATAAAAAACCATTGTTTATCCAACATATGAAAATACTAAACAGCCATTGTCCCCTCAAACTTCTTTTTTCCAGCTTTTTGTTTGAATCTTTTTGGTTTGGCCTTCTGTTTATCCTGCTGATCTTCATATTTCTCTGACTCACTCTTCACATTGAAAGCAACCTTCCATCTCCCATACTTGTACAAACCAAAAGAAACACGCCTTCGATGGTTCTTCACATCAAAGTTTGTTGTCAGCTCGTCCTCTTTTCCATGCACAACATATTCAGCAAAACAGAATGCAAAAATTCCACAATCACTGCATGAAAAAAAAATACATCAGCTCATATAAAAATATAATGTTACAAAATAAAAAATAAAGTACAATACTTACTTAAATTGCTGATGTGGTAGATTGTCTTCAAAAATCAGCTCGATAGTTTCGTCAAGTCCTTGACTGTAGTAGAACGGTGAACGCAAATCACAAAAAGTGTTATCTTTGAAAACACCAAGTTTGGAAAGAAACAAAGGTAGATAAGACGCGTAATTCATAGCAATGTGTTTAGTCGCTGAAGCACTTAGTGATGTCCGCATAGAATTGTACACTGTAATCCTCCTAATCTTGAAATTCAGCAACGCAAGAGCCCAATGATTAATTTTCGGTACATGGAAAGGAATCAGCACACATTCACAATCCTTCCATTCAGTATTTGCACGCATACGCTTGCCAAACATGTACTGAGATATTGGATGTTCTGGATAAATGAGGTCCTGGTCTTGAGTATCAATGTAGAGCTTCACAAAAGCCTGAAAACATTGATCAAAATAACTGTCTGTTGTTGTGAATTTCATTGATACACTGCTATCATATTTTCCTTTCTTCCTCAGATAATAAAACAATATATCCATGTGCTACAACAACAAAAGAAGAAATACAGTTAATAAATAAAAAATGGCATCAAACAGGTATCATAACTGTATCATACATGTATCTTAGATAGCATTAAAAACATCACATACCCTTGTAGTCAAGGACTGTCCACCATACTCCAAGACAAAGAAGAAATCCTTTGTGTCAATAGTATCAACACCAAAATCAAAAGGAGGATTGATAGCATTAAATGATTCCTTAATAAATCTACCACTACAAAAATATTAAAAAATCAAAAACCAGTTAATATCAACACATATAAAAAACTAAAGAAAAGTAAAAAAAATAGAACTTACTCCTTTGCCTTAGGGAATCTCAAATGACCTGCAGCTATCCATTCATGATACTCCTCAAGCTCCGGACACATTAGAACGTGTTCAAAATTATTATCAAGTGGACAGAGTCTAGACACGACAAAAAAAGAATTCTCTATATGGAATTGATTAGTCCCAGAACTGAATTCAGCCAAAAAAGGAGATTTCAATAAACAACTTGGCTTGACGCTCCTTTTTTTTTCAACAATAGGAGTAATCATACTAGTTGCTTGCTTTTCAAAGACCTCCACTTTTGGAATCAAAACAGCATGTATTAATAAAACAAATCAGTAATATACATGTGATGCTTATGTGATACATATATGATACACATGTGATATATATATGATACATGAACACAAGAAAAACTGGTTACCTCAGTAGCACGGCTACTTGTCCCAGCTTCAGTAACTTGGCCAACGGGCGTATTTAAGCCACTTTGAGAAACTTCCTCAACATGAACCTAAAATATACAAAATAAGAACTAATTAGATAAAAATCATATAAAAAACTTAATAGTGAAAAAATTGTGAAATTATACCTCAATGGGAACTGAATTATGATTGTCGCCATCATCGTTACCATCATCTCCATCGTCCTTCTTTTTTGCAGTATTACAACCTCCGTCATTGTCTTCGTCATCATTATTATCGTTCTTAGCAGGACCTTCTTTATCGTCTTCGTTATTATCGAGCTCGTTTTCTTCTTCCTCACCATCGCCCTTCTCTTCCTCCAATGCACCAACACTGTCAACTTTCTCCTCCTTTTCAGCATCTTCTTCACCATCGTCCTTCTCTTCTTCCAATGCACCAACACTCTCAGCTTTCTCACCCATTTCAGCACCTTTCTCACCATCGTGCTTCTCTTCTTCAAATGCACCAACACCGGCAGCTGTGTCATATTGTTCAGCAGCTACTTCATCATATTCTTTATCATAGTGACCATCATTTACTTCTACAGTAACAACGTTTTCCTTTTTGCCGCCATCATCATTAGGCACATCCTTCTCATTAGCAAATTTCTTAAACTAAAAAAATAGATAAATTAAATCAACGAAAAACAGTCAAAAATATAAGATTTCAAAAAAGCAATAAAAAAAGTGATACGATACCTTAAACAAGTTCCCTATGTTAAAATGATCACCAAGGACCAACAAGCAATCAAAAATCATTCCCATTTCCTTTTTCAAGGAAGAAACTTCCGACTGTATCTTTGATTGACTTGACACGATTGTATCAAGTCGATCCTTCAGCTGATTGAAAGTCTTTCTTCGTTTGGACGATTCAACTTGTTTGCATTTCAAGTAATCGGCTAGAAGACCATCATCATCAGATGAATCATCCAAGTCTTCAACTATTTTCTTTTTTCCAGCTTGGAAAAATCCAGAAATATTAAGCAGCGTTCTTTCTTCAGCTGTTGGCACAATATTCTTTAACATCAACTGACAATACAAAAGAAAAAAGATACCAGTCAGATACATAAAATATACATGAATGATACATATTCTCAACTAACTGTAAAAAAGAAAAAACATATGATACCTCCTCACGCGTCTGATCATAAAATGTCTCATTCATATATTTAATACAGATAGGCACATTGGTGTTGTGCCATTTCAACATCCGAGGCATTGAAAATCTTCCGCCACTAGACAAACAGAGTTTCAAATTGGCAGCCGGGCAAACTTCATAGAACCACAATTGTAACGCCAACGGAAAACCATTGAGCCTATAAAACCGAAGTTGTCGCCTTGAATTAAACCTATTCTTCATATCAGCAATTGTAGATTTGAAAACCATAACTCCCCAAGGATAAGAATTATAGTCGCCACTGTCAACCATATCCAGAAAAAAACGACTAACACCTTGAAATTTACTTTCATTTGAGCACAAATAGAACTCAAAGAGGTAAATCACAACCAACTTCACCGCATCTTCATCCGTCTTATAAACCTTATTTAGGAAAATAACGCTCAATCCATCTCGAGTGACACTGCTGTTTGGAAAGTACGTATCAACCAGCCGATTGTGCATTGGAGCGTAAGACAGATGGTTGAAATCACCAACACAATTTAACTCCGTAATAACAGCGAACTCCTCAATACTGAACCGCAGTTTATATAAAGCTATTTTAAACCAAATCTCCCTATTATTTGGATGCTTCACTTCTCGCTGCAACAATGAGTGCAAAAGTTGAGGCTGAGTAGACATCGGCTTCAAGTCCAGAAAATGTCCAAGAAACGTCTTCTTAAATAGTTCTATTTGAGTATCAGAAAGCGTATTCTTGATATCCTCGATAAATTGAGACTTTAAAGGCACAGTCACTCTACAAGTGTAACGATCATCCGGTGATAACAAATAGTCCCAATTCTGCAAAAAGATACACAAATGAAAACAGTTACATTAACATTAAAATACATATAAAATACATATATGATACATGTAAAACCATATTTTTCATAAAATACTAAATACAAAACTTAAAAAAGTTCCGAATGTCAAAAATACATATAAAATACATATATGATACATGTAAAACCATATTTTTCATAAAATTCTAAATACAAAACTTAAAAACGTTCTGAATATCAAAAATACATATAAAATACATATATGATACATGTAAAACCATATTTTTCATAAAATACTAAATACAAAACTTAAAAACGTTCTGAATGTCAAAAATACATATAATATACATAATAAATACATATCTGAAATAGAAAATCAAAATTATAAATACACGTTGTAATAAACAAAGTGCAATAATATATAAATACATTTAAGATACACATATACACAGCAATCACAAACTGATTTTATAAAAATTAAAAACCCTAACATATAAAATTCATAGAAAAATAAATATAAAATTTAAAAATCTTTAAATACAGATAAAACAAACACAAACACAATCTAAAAAAATACCTTAATCACATGAATTGGTTCATCAATATGAAACGCTTTACGATCTTCCTTCCAATCAGCGACTGAATCGCTAATCACACGCCTTCTTTTCCCAATAGTTGCATCCACCATTTTTCCCTTCAGTTTTACATTTTGAGAAACAGCCACAGCAGCACTGCCTTCACCCTTATCACTCATTTTTTTTGCTAATTTTCGTCTCATCGTTGCATGTAATTCTTTTTTTTCCATGTTAACTACAATGACGCCGTTTTATACAGAGAAAAATCAGAAGCAATAAGTCGATAATGGCTAGAAATTAGGAGAAGAAAATAAACTGAAATAGAGTAGAGGAGATCATGTGAAAGAGAATAGAAAAACGGTAACAGACAGGCTGAATCAAGCGCGGTACATGTGTCAAACAGATATACACGTGTACGAATAAGAAAGAGTACGTGGTGATGAAAGAATTATAATCAAAACGGTAAAAAAGATATAAAAGAGCCACAATTGTAATTCATCTCATACAAAAACTAGCGCGCGAAATATGAGCCCAATTTCGGCCCTTTTTTGTAATTTTCTCATTTTTTTATACTACTAATTTTTAATAAATCATAATTTTATTTTGTGTACATAAATAAACAACTAAAAATCCACTCGACCAAATAGTCTTTTTATTTAAATATTATAACTTACTCGCTAAAATAAAAGAAATCAAAGTACGGTAATTAAAATAAATAATTTAAAATTAATAGTAATTTATGGACTTAAGGGCAGTGAAAAATTATAATTTAGTTAAAATCAATAATTAAATTTTTTAATTACTCTATTTTAATTAATTTTATTTTATAAAGTAAATAAATATTTTTCATTTCATAAAAAAAATTGTCCGGGGTAATTTTTAGGTATTTATTTGTGTACATAAAATAAAGCCAGACTTAGTAAATATCAATGGTATAAAAAAATTAATGTTTATAAATAAATCCTCTCTTTTCATTATATTTAAAAACCAGTTTCATTTTATTTTTCAGTTTACAAGTTCATTTCATAATTTTATTATTATTTTACATATATTTTTCTTTATGAGTAAATATATTATATAATGATTTATGTAATTTTATATTCGTTCATAAAAAATGACAAGTTGTTTGAACAAATACGGTAATTAAACAAATATAGTTAAATTGGCTAAAATCTATATTGATATTTTATCTTTTTATAATTTTTAAATGTATAAATAATATATAATAACTAGTTGTTTAATTGGTGTATGTCATAAAAAATCCTATTTACATTATATTGAAATATGAACAGACTAATTCACTTTTGAATAACTGTGCCATGTTTATTAAGGATATATAAAGTTTTTATCTTTAAAATTATCTATTTTAAAATAGAAAATAGTCTATAATTTAAAATACTAAAATTAATGAGGTGACCTATCAATTCGGGATAGAGGTAGTACAATATTTTTAAAATATGCATTAATAACGGGACTTTTCTAAAACTATATGGAAAAAACTCATTACAAAAATACTGACATGAAAGTCAATTTTACGATGTATTGAAAAAAAATATTTGCAAAAATATTTAATCAAAAAAATATCTAAAATAAATAAAAAATAAACCAAAATAAAGCAAGTTATATCGATATTATTGTGCCGAAAATAATTGAAAATAAAAAAAGACGCTTAAAATACACCTAATAGACACTTAAAATACACCTATATTTAACAGTCAATAAAATTAAATATACACAAAAAAAACACCAATAAATACAAAAAGAACACTTAAAAGTACAAATAAAAAACACTTGTAAACACCCGTACAAAAATTAAATTTAACAGTCCATTGGTCAATAACGAGCATATCACGTGTTAACCGCGTGTTGACCGATTGTTTTTTACCAAATTCCGATGACAAGTCGTTGAACTTCGATGACGTATTTTTGATATTTTATGGTGTTTTTTAAAATATGATGTCTTTATAAATTAAAATTAAAAAATATATTTAAATGGTTAATTGTAAAATATAAAATTTCAAAATTTACAATACATTTATAAACAAAATTTTAAAAATAGTGAATTGGGTTAATCTCACCAATTAGCACCACTTTTAGCGTGTTTTTTGATTTAAGCCCAACTTTTAAAACGTTTCCTCCATTAGCCCAGGTCGTACGGATGACCAAAACAATATCATTTTAGGCATTTATGCTAACTAGTTTCGCATTACGTGCTATGCACGTGGCTCGTAACGTAATTAACTTAATTTTATTAATAATATCTTTAAAAATAATAAGATAAAAATTTAAATAATAATATATTGACCAAATACAATATTTTAATTTTGTAGTTCAATCAAACTAAAAGATAGATATTTCTACTAATTTGGAGACAATTTAGTTATTTTTTACATTTTAAAAACTAAATTGGAGATAATTTAGTTATCTATTTTAATTAGGACTTTAATTACAATAGTGATTAATTAAATAACTAATTAGTTAATGACTATAAAATCTTTATTTAGTAGTAAACTGAAAAGGATTATTCAGTAAATTTGCCTGTCCCCCTCCATCCGTGCTTTTATATATAGTATAGATATATGACACATAATGAAAGATTATGCAATTAGTTTAGATATTTTAAAAGTTGAGTTTAAATCGAAAAAAACGCTAAAAATGGTGTTATTGGTGAGATTATCAGTATATTTTTTCTTAATAACATTAGAATAGTTTAATTGTTAAATGAATTAAATATTCTTAATGCAACAACTTCCAATAGTTTATTTATTGAAACGAGTGAAATAGCAACTTGCAAGAAAAAAACAAAAGAAGGAGAACGACATCAACAATATGTTTTCTTCTTAGTGGGTTCAATATTGATCTCATCATGTCCAAATATTAGTTGTTTTTCAGAAATTTTCATTTAACTTTTATACTTAATTTTTTTTTTTGATAATTGGAGAGGGGGAGCGTCTGTGGGAGGAATCGAACCCACAACCTAGCAGTTTGCTGCCAGCGCTTATACCATTTGAGCTATAGTAATTTAGTAAAGAGAACTTATCAATAATTTTTTATCAAAAAATTCTTTTGCAAGTCTTAGAATTTAAAATTTAATTGTTTATTATAATAAGTAAAAATAATGAATAAATACTCTATAGACTTACTTTTTTGTAAATAATAAAAATATTAGCATCCTCTAAAATTAATTAAAAAAAATAAAAAGATTTAGATTTTAAAAAAATAATTAAATACAGTCGACTCTCTAATAATTAATATGCATGGTAGATCAAAAATGTATTAGTTATTAGAATTATTAATTTATTAATTTATTAAATTTTTATAAAAAATATTATAAAAGTATATAAAATATATTTTAAAATATCCACATTCATAGACCTAATACTAATACTATATTATAAAAAAATCAACTAAAACATTTCACAGTCACTCAATTTAAAAGAAATAACTTTATATCCAGTTCAAAAAATATCAATTGAATATTAAATTAAAAAATAATTATTAAAAAACTGTATTCATGAAGTAAAATAATTTTAAATATCTTTTTATAATAGAAATGATTCACTTGCTTTTACTTACTTATCTTAAAACTTTCCTTAAAAAAAGTTCAAACGAACGAGAATACACAATTTTATTAATTATTAAATAATAAAATTATTAATTATCCGACGTGGAACGAAGTTGGTTCCATCAATTTTTTATTAATTATTAGAATTACTAATTTACTGAATATTAATTATTAGAGGGTCTACTATATTTCGAAATGTAATTTAATCCAACCCAGAAGGCTATTAAAGTAATCAAAATTTTCACCGACTGGCAACTCAGCTTTAAAGGATAAAAAGGTAAACTTACTTATCTCCTTTACTCTCAGATATATAAAAAGCTCTCATTTGCAACTCAATGCCTTCCTAAATCTTATTGAAAACCCCCCGACGTTTTTGTAATTCTAATTTCCACCCCAAAACTTACACAAACTCTTACATTTACATCCTTCTGAGAATTCCCAACATCAAAAACCACCATGTGTGGCGGTGCAATCATTTCCGACTTCATACCTCCGACCATTTCCGGTCGAGCTTCACTCCGCAAATTAACATCCGATTTCCTGTGGCCTGATCTAAAAAAACCGGTTGCTAAGCAGTGCTCAAAACCGGTTGTTGTTGATCTTGACGATGACTTCGAGGCTGATTTTCAAGAATTTAAAGACGAATCTGACGTCGATGATGAAGCTGATGATGTCTTGTTTGATGTCAAGCCTTTTGCTTTCTCCGCCGCGAAAGCTTCTCCTCCTCGGAATCGCGCTGCCTCCGCCGGTAATTTTTTATTAAATTTCTTGTACGATTTAGGGTAAAATTAGCTACTTATCAGGGTTTTGGATATGTATATTTCAGTTTAATTTTTTCTCTGTTTTTAAGTTTTTATTTGCTTTTAAAGATCTGTTTATTTGCTTGGACCGGTGAAAAAATTTAGAATAAAGTTCAATGCTTTTGGATGAAATTATAGTGTTTAAGCGAATTGGTATGATTCTGTATGTTTTCATTCTTTATTAACTTTAAAGATGTGATTTTAAACAGAAATAGTTTTAAATTTCTAATCTTTGCAAACGCTTCAGATCACCAGTAGTTAAACTTTATTTCTTAGCTGTGAATCTTGTTTTGCAGAACTTAAATCTTTTTTATGAATTACTTTTCTTGATTGTCTTGATAAATGAAAATAATTTGGATCAAATCTCCTAATATATGATAGTGGTATTTAATTTTATCAAGATGATTCACTATGCCTTTGAATTTCATTTTGGCTTTAGAACTTGACTTTTACAAAGGATTGGCATTCAACTGGTGTCCTTTTAAGCTTTCATCAATGAGTATGTGGATCATGTATGTTTGGTTTTATCTGTCTTCGCTGATTCCTGTATTGCCTTGATAAGTTTTTGCCTGATGATTTTTATAATACTCTTGAAAATACTGCAGAGCTGAAATTCAAATTGGGTGTTGATGTTGATCGGTCTAGGCCCACACTTCCATGATTCAATTTTGCCTAGTCTATAATATCGATTTTAAAAGTTAAAATAGAAATTTAAGGGCAGTGTTTGTATGTTTTATCTCGTTTAACTGTGATTTGTATGTAAAAAGTTCCATTGTCTTAATTTCTGAAGGCCCTACAGCTGTGAAATCTGTGGAATTTAGTGGCCAAGCTGAAAAATCTGCAAAGAGAAAGAGAAAGAATCAGTACAGAGGAATAAGGCAGCGCCCGTGGGGAAAATGGGCTGCTGAGATCCGTGATCCCAGAAAAGGGGTGCGTGTCTGGCTAGGAACATTCAATACTGCAGAAGAAGCTGCAAGAGCATACGATGCTGAGGCACGTAGAATTCGTGGCAAGAAAGCTAAAGTAAACTTTCCCGATGAAGGAGGCCCACGTTCTTCTCCAAAGCCTTCAGCGAAGGCAAATCTTCAAAAACCTCTTCCCAAGGTGAAGCCGACTGAGAGTTTCAGTTACTTGAACAACCTGGAAAATGACTGCTTCAATATGGACTTTGTTGACGAGAAGCCACCAGTGAGCCAGTTTGGTCTTATGAGCTCTTTTCCTACTGGAACGAAATCCAATGTCCCCATGTATTTCAATTCCGATCAAGGGAGCAACTCATTTGACTGTTCCGACTTTGGATGGGGAGAGCAGGCTTCGAAGACTCCGGAAATCTCATCTGTAGTTGCAGATACCCCAGAAGTCGATGAATCACTATTTATGGAGGATGCTAACCCGAAAAAGAAAATGAAGTATAATTCTGGGAGTCAGATGCCTGAACAACAAAACAACGGAAAATCTCTAACCGATGAGCTGTTGGCTTTTGACAATCAGATGAACTTCCAGATGCCATATCTTGAAGGAAATTGGGAGTCATCTCTCGATAGCCTTCTTAATGGAGATGCAACTCAGGACAGCGGAAACCCGATGGACCTATGGAGCTTCGACGACTTCCCTTCTCTAGTAGGAGGAGTGTACTGAGAAAACTCATAATCGCGGGTTAGCATTTGTAAATAAAGCTACATGTTAGTGAGTTTCAACAATTGCTCGATTGTATCATTTTTTAACAATAAAGTGCGACGATTTCTTGATCTATTATTACATTTCTAATATTTCATTTTCATTCGATATGTAGGGATCTGAAATGTAGTAGAAGCACATCTGAACATGGCTTAATCTGGTGTGGAGAAGTGTTGTTCTGGAAGAGCTTATGGTACAAGACTAGTATATAGGTATTTAGATTTCCTTCTAAATTTTCAGACATTGGACTGTAATTGAAATTGGTGTGTGATTGGTCTTGAAACCTGAAACCATATAAAAATATTAACCCTGCTGTTCTTCTTCACCATGGTCTTTGGTCTTGAAGCCATCATTTTTGAATCTATTTATTTATAATTCATGTTAATAATACCATTAATGATTTTATTTTAATGTGGCTACATTTGAAGTTCCCTCATAACATTGAACCAAGTCTTTTTTGATTAAAATTAGGTTAGTTGATTGTAGTCCAACTTGGAGTTTTTAGTGATTATGCGGGATTCTGGTGTATTCTTGAATCTTGATTATTGAAAGCAATTGTTTATGAAATTAGGCAACTTGTAGATGGAATTAGATGCACATGGATTAGTGCTAGCGTGAAAGCACACATGACCTGCCTGGTAGACACTTTTCTTGTGCAGCACGACTGGCGGGTATAGAGATTAATAGGATGTGCACGTTTGCTTTGATCATAGTGATTTTTTTTATAAAAAAAAGTTGAATATTTCTAATTGAACTGAATCAAACTAGTTGGTTTAGTTAATTTTTTTAAAGGATTCAAAATATTAGCAGAGTTTTTATTTCTTTCGAGAACCTTTTTTTTTGGTTCCATTTATACGGCAAGTTAACTATATAATATTTAAACAAATTGAATTAAGTTTTTTTTTTAATTTATGTTAAATTGAACTGAATTTAATTGATTCGATTTGATATTCAGTCTCGATCAGTTTTGTTTGTACTCCTAGCCACCATAAAAAAAACATGGAGGCACTAAAAGGAAGGGAGAATGTGTAGTGCAGGTGTAAATGAGCTCAAATTTTCATGGGATTAAATTTCTAAGTTCGAACTCGAGGCTCGAATGGGCTTAAATTGTCAAAGTAGAGTTTGAGCTTGAACGATATTTGAACTATTTGGGTTTGAAGTTGACTCAAGTTCAGTAGTACAAAAATAATTATTTAAAAATAATGTATTTGATGTATTTAAAAAATTTCTCTATAAAATATAAAATTTAACCAATTGGGATGACAAATACAAAAAGTTAGACAAATAAAATATCATTAAACTAAAAAGAGTTTCTATTTTACATATAAAATGTTGGATTAGGTTCGTGAGCTCACAAGTTATTATGTAGTGATACTAAAATTTGGTTTGATATCGATTTGAATAGTATGTGTTCGAACACGAATCGAATTTCTCAAATTGATCTCGAGTTTTCTCCCATTATTTAAAATAATTTGTGGTGGAGCCATTTTTTCATATGTTGGGATCACAAACCCTAGGAATGAGTGCAATGAAAATAATGCAGGTGTGAACCGATCATTAAGTGAGCCAATTTCCAATGTTGAACGACAAAAGAAACCGATCAAAAAGTAAAATTTGTAAAACTATAGTGTAACTGCAAAGGCTGTAAAAGCTGCACTAGCATAAACTACCAAAATGATTCACCCCATCAAGAGTTCAACTCGTGACTCGGATTGGATTGGATTGGATTTTCAAATCATAGCCTTCTAAAATTCATATGCTGATGTGGATTCTTCATGTTTCTGTCGTTTACATAACTCAACAAAGTAATGAATTTTGGCCTCTTTAGCAAATCTTATGGCTTTAGATGTCACGGATGGTTTTACTAGTTAGTGACACCAATTTTATACAGTTCTTCATTGTAAAGCACAAATTCAAGGGTCTGCATGATTTGCCTTTATATGCAAGTCAACGAATTTTTGTCCCTGTATTTTTCTCGGATCGTCCGATTTGATATCGAGTTTATCTATGATAATGCGTTGAGGAACGACAGTTGACGGGGTATTTTACAGGTAATGCATTGTTTTGGTGCAGGCTACGAAAGCGGTATCAGATCAAGGTTTGAAATTGGTGAATTTTATTAGAGATTACTTGAATGAGGAACATTAGAATACTATGATTGCGTTTCAAAATTTTATTAGTGCAGTTTAGAAATTAATTTTGGAGAATGTGTATATAATATATACATATTTTACAAATTTATTGGCAAAAATTCATCACAACTGGCAAAAAGTGACAACATGGAAGTTACAACAATAATTTCTCTCTATTGTATAAAATATAAATGTCCCTCAAATAATTGATGAAGCTTTTTCGGAAAAGGCAAGCAAAATGGTTGTTCAAATGAAAATTATACACATATTTGTTGAGAAATTCTTAAATAGATTGAGTTTACCACGTCTTAAACTAAGCTTCTCACATTATAACACCTCATTAAAATAATGATAATATTAGGTGATTAGAGTATGATTGCAATTAGTCCACCAAACCTTGCCATATTACGACCAGGGGTATGAAACTATGAATAATCGAACCGTGACGATAGATTCGGTTTTGATTGGTTTAAAATTACAAAAAGTTATGTCATTCGGTTCAGTTTTGTGGGTAAAAAACTCTCGATTCACTTTTGATGCAAAATGAACCAAACCAAAAAAATAAATGAAAATGACTGATTCAGTTGGTTTTAAAAATGTAAAATTCTTATAAAATCAGTCCGGTTTAATTGTTTTAGAAATTAGAATTTTAGAGTGATTGAAAACACTTATTGTGCTCTTTAGCATTTTGTAAACAAATTGGGCTATTTGTAAGTTATTCGAGATCGACATGAAAAAGTCTCAAGATCGGCCTAAAAAATTCGAGCCGAACTTGAGCTACTCGAGTTTTATCTCGAGCCGAACTCGAGTATCAATTACTAAGGCTCGCGAGCCTAAACAAGCATTTTATAAATAAAAAAAAAGATTTCTACTATTATTCTATTAAATTTTCATACCTCTAAATTTAAGTGTGTATCATATAAAAGTGATTAAATTGCATATTATATAGTGGAAAAAAATATTAAAATTCATCAAATATGATTATTTTTTAATTATTATTTTTATTTTTATTAAATTCAAGTCGAGCTCAACCTCAAGGTGCTCGAACATTATTCGAGTTTGAGCCTGCAAAACACACTAGAGTTCGAATTTAAATTTGGGTTTTTTTACATAAATCCCTCAAAAGTGCTATAGTGTTCTATTTTTCTCTCAACATTTTGATTTTAGCAAAAATCACTCAAAAAAAAGAAAAGTTTTCAAAAATCTTCCATAACCCAAAATAAAAGAAAATGAGACAATATTGTCCTTACTATTTGTCAATATCTTATTGGTCTATATTTGAGTCAATAAAATGTTGACATGCGGCAAATATGTGTTTGGTTAGACTAACCAACCGACCGCAACCGACCACCGGCCGATTCCGGTCCAACCACACAGTCAACGACGGAGGTCAACGCCGGTCAACGGAGGTCAACACCGGTCAACGGCGGTGGTCAATGACGGTCAGCGGAGGTCAACGGCGGCGGTCAACAGAGGTCGACGGTCAGCGGTGGTCAACACCCGGTCAGCGGCGGTCAACTATAGTGGTGAGATTTTAAAAGAATTAATAAAACACAAATTTGCTCTTGGTAGGGTTTGAACCCATGACCTCTCACTCTTTGTCTAAGTGCCTAACCACCAAGGCAAGACATGCTTGTTGTCTTTATTTACTCTTTAATATATATACATGTTCTCTTTAATAATATATAAAAAAGCATATAAACTAAATATCAACCTATTAAAATGGTTGATTATAAATAATATATTATTATAAAACACTAATAAGATATTACGCTTGTCAAAATTTAAAAAATTTATTCTAATTAAATATTAACTTAAAGTAAACTAAGTTAAAATAGATTTTATAAATTAATGTATTAAAAACACAATCAACTTAATATCAACTCGACATAAACTCAAAACAGATTATATATGTTAATTGAGTTGATATTAAGTTAATTTTTAAAATTATAATAATTTACTAAAAAATTTACTTTAAATTGACATGTAATTTACATTGAGTTGACATTGAGTCGATATTAGATTTACATTGAGTTGACATTGAGTTGACATTAGTTTGACATTGAGTCGACGTTCAGTTATTAAGTTTGCATTGAGTTGATATTAATTTACATTTCAAAATTAAAATAATTTACTAAAAAATTACTTTGGATTGACATTAGGTTTACATTGAGTCGGCATTAGGTTTACATTGAGTTGACATAGAGTCGCCATTAGGTTTACATTGAGTTGACGTTGAGTTATTAAGTTTACATTAAGTTGATATCAATTTACATTTGAAAATTAAAATAATTTACTAAAACATTACTTCGGATTGACATTAGGTTTACATTGAGTTGATATTGAGTTGACATTGAGTCGATATTAGGTTTACATTGAGTTGACATTGAGTCGACGTTGACTTATTAAGTTTACATTGAGTTGATATTAATTTACATTTTAAAATTAATATAATTTACTAAAAAAGTACTTCGGATTTACATTAAGTTTACATTGAGTTGATATTAGGATTACATTGAGTTGACATTGAATTGACGTTGAGTTGATATTAAATTGACATTGAGATGATATTAAATTAATTTTTAAAACTATACTTACTAAAATACATTATTGAGTTGACATTAGGTTTACATTGAGTTGATATTGGGTCGTCATTGAGTTGATATTGAGTCGATATTGAGTTGACATTAAATTTACACAAATTACTGTAATAATAACTTAAATAATTTACTTTCAATCTACTATAGTTTATTTTTGAAAGTATAAATTATAGAAAAAAAAATTATATAATAATAAAAAAAATTCATTTTAAAATTATAATTATTTATCAAAACATTTACTTTAAGTTAACATTCAGTGAACATTAAATTGATATTGAATTTATATTGAGTTCACATTAAGTTTACTTTGAGTTTATATTGAGTTGACATTGAGTTAATATTAAGTTTATATTCAGTTCACTTATATTAAAATTACTTTCGGTTTATTTTATTTTAATAAAAGCTTAAATAATTTACTTTCAAATTACTATTACTTTATTTGTAATATTATAAATTACTTTTAATAATATACATAATGAAGTTGACATTAAGTTATCATTGATTTGACATTAAGTCATCATTGAGTTTATATTGAGTTTTTATTGAGTTTTCGGACACTACGGGGTCCCACCACCACATATTCGACCACGACCACTAAACCATTATATTTTTTAATTTTAAAAAGTGAAATATTTTTATTAGTTTTACTTATGTATTAATAAATTGTATAAAATATAAATATATGTATATTTTATTTTTTTATTGTATAAATATTTAAAAAATAAATAAATTTAATTAGACTAATTTAATATTAAATTTATAATAAATTTAATTTAAGTTGATATTTAGTTGATATTTAATTTGCATTATAAATTAATTTCATTCTAATAAGTTAATCTAAATTTATAATCAGTTATATATATATATTATAGAGTAAAGGTTGACAACAATCAGCCTTTGCCTCAATGGCAAAGCACAAACTCTCCCTTATAAGAGGTCAAGGGTTCAAATCCCCTCACCCACAAAAAAGTGTTTTATTTAATTTTTAATTATTTAACTAAAATTGGCCCAACCATTAAAAATGGTTAGACCACAAACCAGTAATGGTCTGGCCGTTGACCGCGGTGGTCCGGCCGTTGACCGGCCAATAATAGTCCGACCGGTGGTGGTTCGGTTAGAAATGGCCCGGTTTATGTAAAATGAGGAGAAATTATTAGGTGTAATGGAAACACAATTGGTAAAATACACCATAAGGATAAAATAGCAATCACAACTATTAAAAGGTAGAGATGAAAAGAATCTTTTAAAATTGAGGGATTTTTGCAAAAAAAAAAAAGTTGGGTGATTTATACAAACTTTTGAATTTTTGGGTGATTTGGCGTAATTTTTTCTTTAAATTTGGCCTAACTCGGGCTCTGCTCGGCCCGTTTATACCCAAAATGTGACATAAACACCGCTAATTTTAGTACTCTTATCAGGGTTCGAACTCAACTATTCAAATGGTTATATGAATTTTTCCATATAAGTTTACGCCTAGAATTTTCACTTTCAAACAAATTTGTCTAGATGACCAATTCAATTTCCAAGTCATCACAATTTCACTTCAAATAATTAAGTCTACTGATCTACATGTTGAATAATAATAAAAAAACACCAATTTAAGATTATTTAATTTATTTTCCGAAACACATTCGTTCAAACTCTCAATAAAAAGAAATACCAACAAAGATTCGACTAAAAGATAGTCACGACTGTTGATTTTTGGCCACATTGTTGTACCTGCTTATGCCGAACTTTCATATAAAATATGGTCAAAAAATCAGCAAAATAATATTGATAGTAACAGACTTTTATTCTTCATATACACCTTGCATTCACACAATTAAATTTGTAAGTTGAAACATAAAATGAAAAAAATTCCATTGACTAATTATATTATAATTATTTTATGTGATAAAACATTTTGGATTATAAAACATTGTATTATCAGGGTAGTAGCATTTTTTTTTTGTAAGAGTTTTAGTCGTAATTAATTTTTGCCACTTGATTTTGAGGTTACAGATGGAGGCGGAGGGAATTGGAGCAGGTTGAACGGCTCCTCTTCCCCCATCACTACTAGAAAACAGTAATTTAATTATGAAATTTAACGACGGAATCAATTATTAAATTTAGCGATGGATTTAGCGACATATACGTCCGTCATTAAATCACACAGGAATTAGCGATAACCTCTGCCGCCAAAACCGGCGGGAATTTGGAGCCAAAATTTAGCGACGAAATCCGTCGCTAAATCTTGGCTCCAAAAGAGCAGCCTAAATTTTAAAACAATTTAGCCACTAAAGTTTGTGTTCGTAGCAATTTTAGCGGCAAATATCCTGATCCATTGCTAAATTTAGCGGTAGATTAGGATTTCCGTAGCTAAATTAGCGGCGCAAACAATATCCGTAGCTAAATTATTGTTCCGTCGCTAATTTAGCTATGGAATTTTGTTTCCGTAGCTTAATTAGTGACGGAAGTCCTGATTCGTCGCTAAATTTAGCCACGGATCAAGATATTCGTCGCTAGACGGCCGTAATAAAATGGCCCGATTTACTTAACATTTAGCGACGGATTTGCCAATCCGTCTCTAAATATTAAACCAAATTTTCCTTTCTTTCGTTCGAACATTCTCCTCTCTTATTTTTTCTTCTTCTTCTTTCTTTCCAACAAAGAAAAGCCTTCTGTTGTCCTCTTTCTCCGCCTGGCCTTTCCCTTCCGGCATGCCTCCATTTCTTCTGGTCTCCATCTCCGTCTGCTTCCTCTCTTCCGACGTGCCTATATATCTTCCGATCTCCATCTCTGTCTTTTTCCTCTCTTCGGGCGTGCCTCCATTTCTAGAGATAATAGCGATTTTGCGAACTAAATATCTTGTTTGCGAAACTTCACTACATTGACCAATATACTTAGGGCCGAGAAAAAACCAAATTAAATTATTAATTCGATCAAAATCAAGTTAAAATTTATTTTAATTTGATTAAAAATTGACTAGTTTGGATGTAAATAATTAAAAAGTGTGATCTTTTATTTTGATGTGATTTTTTTTACCATTGGTCGACTAAACTAATCGAAAAAAATAAACTTTAAAATATTGTCATTTTTATATAATTTCATATTAATACAAATTAATTTAACTATTATGTATAATTTTATGTAAATCTATTTTACCAAACTAAACCGAAATCGGTAGTAAATTTTACTTAATCAGAGAAGAATTTATTTAAATATCTAGCGTGGTCATATTTTATTCTATTCTTCAAAATATAATTTAATATTATATTTTATTAAATCAGACCGAACCGAACATAACCATATAATAACACTCAAAAATCATAAATAATTGAAAGATTTATGATTTCGCAAAGAAAATAATTAATGTCAAATTTACTTTTATATTCATATCGTCTATCGTTAAGGGTAATTAGTTCTCATTGTACTAAAACTATCGCCTTGTTTCACTTTGATTATCAAATTTTGTTTCATTTCAGTTTAGTTATTACATTTTTAGTTTCATTTTAATATGAGATTTTTCGGTCAAAAATACATACGTGACATCCAAATTTTTTTATTTGGCCACGTGCCAACCGATTTTTGCTTATTTTTAACTAATTAATCTTTGTCACGTGTGGAAAGTTTTTATGCATATGCGGCAACTTTTATGGTAAAAATAAGCAAAAATCGACTGCCTCATGCATTTTTGGCCGAAAAACTTCCCATTAAAATGAAATCAAAGTTTAAGGATTAAAATGAAATATAACAATAGTTTAGGTACCTTGAAAATCAATTACCCTATCTATAGTCATGGATTAGAAAGATTTCTGTAATCAATAATACAAACAAAGTCAGCAATGGCAAGAAGGCTAATAATAAGCTCTCTCTTCTTTTCATTCTTTCATTTTCTTGTTTTTCAACTTATCTTCCTTTCGGCAAAATCAAAATCTGTGTTGCATTCAACAAAACATGTCCCCTTGTTCATCTTTGGTGACTCATTTTTAGATGCTGGAAACAACAATTACATCAATACAACAACTCTTGACCAAGCCAATTTCTGGCCTTATGGCCACACTTTCTTCAATTTCCCCACCGGACGTTTCTCCGATGGCCGTATAATATCCGATTTTATTGGTAAGATATGCAAATCTTTATCAAATATGTATTATTACTTTTTTGGTACATTCATACTTCTATTATATTATTGTGTAACTTATATTGGACCCATTTTAATTCATTTTGGTAGCTGAGTATGCAAATCTTCCATTGATCGCACCATTCCTACAACCTGGCAATGTTCAATACTTGTACGGAGTGAATTTTGCATCAGCTGGAGCAGGGGTTTTGGCTGAAACTTTTAAAGGAGATGTAAGTATTTATAATTAGCACTCCATAAAGTTTAACATAAACTACGATCTTCATCCGTAAAAGGGACTAATGAAGTTTTATATAATGCATCATCAAATAACATTAGTATGCAACAAAAGTTTATTTTGTCCCCTAAATTTGTCATAAAAAAATCAAAGATTGTCTCGTTTTACCCATTCAGCTTTAAATTGACCAATGACTTACCACCGAAGGAGTAAAACGAGTTAAAATGCCAAATTTAAGGTGGTTTTTTAAAATAATAAATTTGGTGTTAATTTAATTTTTTGTGCTAAGTTCAGTGGCAAAATGCCGTTATTATAATAATACGTGGTGTAAGTATAAAAATTTAATCATTCATAGTGTGTGAATATGTAACGATGAAATATGAGATATTTTTTTTGGTATATTTACTATTCTCCACGTTTGTTATTTTGGGACACATTTCCACACATATAATAAGACTGAAATGTTACTTTTTGTGCATCTTTTTTAAGTTTCTTCGTGTTCTCTTCTTCCTTTGATTACAATTTTAAAAAATAAAAAGTAAAATTCATGCATCCCACGTGTCTTGCTTGTGAAAATTCAAATTTTTTTAAAGATCAATCGAAATATTCATTGATCAATGCTTTAATGGCGCATGCATATTATGTTCAAAAATTGTGGTACTGATCCAATTGTTGTGGGCGATGTAACCTTTAGGTTGAGACAGTTTTTGGGTCCACTTTCTTCTTTCAAGTAGCATGCTTGATTGGGAGTGGCGGTATTAATGAAGGCTAAATTGACGGGATAAACTAAACCAAATAAATTATAGTTCACGAGAAGTTTGATTTAACCGAACCGACTGAAATGCATGATATGTAAAAGTAATAAACTAAGTAGAAAAACGATCAAATTCTTTTTTTTTCTTGGCATATATTGTGATATAATTTGTATTGTTGTTTTGTTTTGTTATAGGTGATTGACCTTAAAACGCAATTGAAGTTCTATAAGGAGGTGGACAATAGCTTGAGAAATAAGTTAGGGCAAAATAAGGCAAAGATGATAATATCAAAAGCAGTTTACATGTTTAGTATTGGAAGCAATGATTATATGAGTCCTATCTTGACCAATTCCACCATTCCACTCTCCAACTCCAAATATGTAGGGATCATCATTGCCAACTTGACTATAGTCATTCAAGTAAGTAAAACTCATAAAAATTTATTATATAATTTTGTCAATGTTTGTATGACATTATTAAAATATTTTTACTATTATAAAAAAGTGTAATATTTTTTCGAAAATATACACTAATTTATCATAACATAAGTTATTACATCAAATTATTTCTTGTTTTTATTAATTAATTTTTTGTATAATTGAGTCAAATAAATTAAATTATTGGATCTAATTGTCAAATTACCTATTCAGATTATTTTTAATAATTTTATAATATCTATGTATATATTAAATATTTTTGCCTATTTTTTTTTAATTATTTAAAAGTATATTATAATTATATAAATCTGTTTATATTGATGACTTAGAGAAATTCTTAGGTAGACTCAGTCCACCACGCCATACATATACTAAATCTATTACATTATGACGCGTCATTAAAATAATGCCGCTATCGTAATATTACTATTTAAAAATGTAAAAAAGTAATAAACAAAATTACGGTAGTGCCACTATTTCAATAACATGTCATAATATAATAGGCTAGTCCACAGATGACGTGGTAAACCGAGTCTGTCTAAAAATCTGACCTAGTAGTATTTTTCTGCGATGACCACATGATGGCATGAAATTCGGTATGTTACTATATAAAATGTTACCATATTCGGTATATTTACATGCTTTGGTTACCTTTTCAATTTGGCAGGAAATTTATAAGTTAGGAGGTCGAAAATTTGCCTTCATTAATTTACCAGAATTAGGGTGTATTCCTGCAATAAGAATAATTAAACCAGAAAACAATGGTAGATGCTTGGAACAAACTTCATTGCTTGCAACTTTGCACAACAAAGCATTGTCTAAGCTTCTTGTCCAAATGGAGAAGAGCCTCAAGGGTTTTAGATATTCACTGTTTGACTTCAAAAGCAGTCTCCACCAAAGAATGAACCACCCTTCTAAATTTGGTACGTACAAATTCTATGTTGCATGAATTTTTAAAGATTTTATATATAGATTTTTGCATTTTTTCCCGTTTAAAAATATATCTTTTTGGTTTTAGTATTTTCGGTTGCATCATTTCCATACTATATAACACTCTCTTTGTTCCAAATTATTTTTTTTATTTTTTTATTTTTAATTATAGACAGTCATTTCATACTTTAATGCATCATTGTCATATTTTTTCTTATTGAGTACAACATAATCTGTTAATACGAAAATAAAATATATCAAAAGATAGGAAATTACATTTATATTTAATAAGAGTAAATGAAATAGTTTTTAATAAATTAACTCATTTTATTAGATAAACTAAATTTTTCAATATTAATATTTATAGTGAAATGTCTATCAATTTGTGACGAGATAAAAATATATATTTTACAATGCGTAATGTGATAATTAATTATTATGATACCATAATATATTAGTAGTTAATTTTTTTTTATTTTGGGGAATCTAATTGGGTGAATTGGAAGGTTTCGAGGAAGGGACGAGGGCATGCTGTGGAGGAGGAAGATATGGAGGAGTTTATAGCTGTGGAGGAAGGAGAATTGTGAAGGAATTTAATTTATGTAAAAATCCAAATAATTATGTGTTTTGGGATTCTTTTCATCTCACAGAAAAGGCTTACATGCAATTGGCCATTGAAATGTGGAATGGGCTTAATACCTCTCACATTATTGGGCCTTCCAATATGAAGCAACTTTTCCAAAATTGAACCACCTTAGGCAATCACCAAAACTCAATTTATCTTAAAAGGCATTCATGCATTTCTCAATTATTTTGATCTATATCATTCATATAATTCTATTCCATTTTATTTGTCATTTTTTATAATAAAGAAAAAAAAAGTCTCATTTGTATTACTAATATATATCTTTTTTGATCTTAACATTGATGAGTTTATTAAAATAAAAAATTAATTATATTAAAAGGTAAAATAAAGAGCATAAAAATTATCTGTCATATTTAATGTGTTTTTAATATGTATAAAGATAAAAAAATGAAAAATAAAATATAACAAGAGAGAGTACTATAATACTTCTGTGTTAATGTTGTTTAATTATATTCATTTTCAAAACAAGACATACGAGCCATAACGAAAAATACCCGTTATATCAATTATAATTCATTTTAATTTTTTAATTATAATTAAATTAAAAGAATTTTATTTTAGTTTTAATTAAGTCTGCTGGATTAAATTAATTAGTTTGAATTTTACTCACGTGACATCCATTAAGTTATTATAATTTCTTGTGTTAGGTGAATTTGCTTTCAATAGACCTTATTCAATAACTAAAATATAAGAAAATTCATGTTTAATTTATTCAATTAGGCGGTTACAATTGATTTGATTAAAATTGATGACAATGGCAAACATTTGGATTTTTTGGGTGATAAACTATTTCAGTATTAGAATAATATTTTAATCTCATTGATTTTTTTAATTAATAGTTAGTAATAAAAATTATGATTCTAATCCAATTGATCAATAGTAAAAAATAAGTTACTATAATAATATTTATAAGTAATATTTAATACTAATAGTAATTATATTTTACTTGGTCGTCATCACTTCACACTTTTATATATACTAGTCTCGCTTTACGTGCTATGCACGTGGCTCGTAATATGACTCGTCAATATAACGTAAACAATTATCCATTTTCTATTATCAAGAAATTATGTTTTAATTAATAAATATACTCTAAGAATAAATAATATGAATGTGTTGTTATTTAAATATATTTATAATATAAGTATTTTATGGCTTTTATGATCTTTGGGTCTAATTATTTCATTATGTGAGTTTATATTTTAGAGCTAATATGCCAATAGAATAATTATAAATTATATATATATAAAGACATCACATTATAAATATAATTTTAATAAATATTATACATTTCTATAATGAACTCTGGATTCTTACTAATACTAATAATAAATAATATGAATGGCTTCACTCTTGATTCATCCCTCTGAGAGTTCATTGTTACCTTGATATTAAAGTAAACATCCTTCCTCTTTTGTTTTGAGGTAATTTTTTCTAAATAAAACGATTTTTTGATTTCATTAATTTTATGTGTTTTGATGTTGTTATTTTATACATTGAATTTCTAAATTAACATGACATATTTTCATTCTCATACTTGGCCGAATCACTTGTAAACATAAAAGTTCATTTTGCCCCCCTCAACTTGACATGTCAATATTACATGTTAATATTTATAGGAAAAATTATTACACGCAACCGTTGCGCCATGTCATTCGTGCAACAAGCCAATGATGCGTTAGCTATGTGCAAAAAGTGATAATAAAAAAATTAAATGATAATTAAAAGATTCCCTATCGCAAATACTCATTGGCTTGTTGTAAATATGACATGGCACAACCAATGCATGGGATAAACACTATTTATAGACATGTTAATATTTATTATGATGTTTTTATAATGAGTTACTACATACAGCTTACAACATCACAAGATAAACAACTCATTAACAAAATATGAACAACAATATATGAGCCACTGGTTTAATGTTCAATATGATTAACCTTTTATTAATTAGAATCATCAAGTTGATTTGTTTCTATTGAAAAACTGAGTGAGATGCCACTGAAGCATGAGAAAGTCTAAAATTCTGAAGCTTCTCAATTACAACAGGTTAAGAAAAGCTAAAACGACAGCAGGTTAGCAGTATTTAAATTAAAAAAAATCATAAATTTATTACCTTAGTATAATATTGACAAAATAAAGTATTTTAATTTTATAGTTCAATCAAACTAAAAGATAGATATTCCTACTAATTTGGAGACAATTTAGTTATTTTTTACCTATTAAAAACTAAATTGGAGATAATTTAGCTACCTATTCTAATTAGAACTTTAATTATAACAATGATTAATTAAATAACTGATTAGTTAATGACTATAAAACCTCTATTTAATAATAAACTGAAAAGGATTATTCAGTAAATTTGCATGTCCCCCATCCGTGCTTTTATATATATATATATATAGTATAGATTATACATATAGTTATATTGGTGTCCATGTGCATGGCTAGAACTACAATATAAAGAAATTGTTGAAGAGAATCAAATTATTATCATTTCCTATTTTTTATTGTGAGATTGAGAGTTGGATTTAACTTTTCAATTAAGCAATTGGTGTTTGTTTGTTATTTTTCCTCCAATAAAATCCAATCATCTCCTTGAGAGGGTAAGGAAGTTTAGATACATCTATAAATTACATTTTGGTCTTACTATCTCTCTTTCTTTCATTATTCAATCTTTGGACATTTTAAAATTATCTAGATATGGGTTTTTATTTGTTTGTTTGTTCCTTTTTGATAATATTATTTTATTAAAATATAGTTTATGTTAATACATTCAATCATGGTGTGCTGCAAAGCCCAAAAGTAAGAATTATGATTATTAAATCTCAAATTAAAAATATTTGTTAAACACATCTCTGCCTCCATAAGTCCAGAAACTTATATAAATAAATAAAACAAATAATGAGATAATACAAAGTGAGCTAAAAGGCAATGGCAAGTTCAAGATTTCACATTTATTTTTTAGTTTTATTTGCAACTGCAATTATTTTAATCCCAAGAATCACCATAGCTAATCTTCATCATCAAGATCATTCTCCAAAAAATCATATTCCCTTATTTGTGTTTGGAGATTCACTATTTGATGTTGGCAACAATAATTATCTCAAAAACCCAATTGGTTTAGCCAATTTTTGGCCTTATGGTCAAACATTTTTTCACCATGCAACTGGCAGGTTTTGTGATGGCAGATTAATTTCAGATTTTATTGGTAATAATTATTTATTTATTCAATTTTTGTTCCATCATATTCTCTTTTAATTGCCTTCTTTGTTGTTTTTATTGCTAACTAAAAGTCAATTAATTGATTGAGTTTTTGTTTTATTTAGCTGAGTATTTGAAGTTGCCATTGATACTGCCATATCTTCAGCCTGGTAATCATCAATATACAGATGGAGTGAACTTTGCTTCAGGGGGAGCTGGTGCTTTAGTTGAAACTCATCAAGGAAATGAAGGAAGGGTACGTGGTTTTTCTCGAGTCTTAAGTTTTGGTGTTTCGTTTATATTTTTCGGGAATATTTTTAAAATTCTATATTTATATGGATTAATTTAAAATAAAATCACAAATATTAACGTATTTTGTTACAACACTAACTTCTAAATTTTATAATTTCATATATCATTGTTTTATTTTCGACAATTAGAAATAGAAATTATATTTTTGATATACTTTTACTGGATGACGGAATTTAGGATATTTTCAAAATAATTTCAACGACCACATCAACAATAAAATATTTGAAATTCGTTATGTATTTTGAATTGCTAAAAGTTGAGATTTTTTTTGATGAAAAGTTGGGATGATATTTGAAATTGCTAAAATATAAAGTTGGTATTCTAATTGCAAAATATATCAAAATTCATAATTTTATTTGTAACTAATACTATTTAAAGTTAATTCCCTTTTTTTTGCCAAAAGTTAATTCCCTTAGAATATCATATTCGTCGTTTTTTAGTTCCGTTATTTCTCGTTTCGGCTTATTTATTGCTTAATCAACAATACTTGAATTTTATTCTATTTTTTTTGGGATATTAATAAATATTACTCATTTTTCTCTATTATAGGTAATAGACCTAAAAACTCAAGTTATTTACCTGAAGAATGTGAAGAAACATATAAGCAAGCAAATAGGCGATGAAGAAACTAAGGAATTGTTTTCCAAAGCAATTTACTTAATAAGCATTGGAGGAAATGACTATATGGCCCCTTCTGATGTGTTCAAGTCTTTCTCCCAAGAAGATTACGTGGGCATGGTCTTAGGCAACCTCACTTCTGTTATCAAAGTAAAGTCTAATTATTGAGCTTAGGGGTAATTGAGTTAATCGATTTAATCTGGTTAATTCAATTAACGGTTTTGATTAATTTGGTAATTTGGTCGATTTTATTCTTTTAAAAAAATAAGTTGGTTTATACTTCACACACAGTTTTAACAATTTTGGTTAACTAAATTAACCAAAATTTTTATTTACTTTTTATAATTACTCGTAATATTGATTCGTCAGTTTGGTTTTGCATTTTTCAAGATTTTGGTAATTCGGTTAATTTAGTTAATTCGGTCGGTTAAGTTAGAGAGCTAAACAATTCACTTAATATGGCTTATTCAGTTATAAATGCTCACGCTTAAAAAATGCAAAACCAGACTATGTAAATATTAATTTTTTTGGCCTTTCATATGCTATTTTATAAAGCTAATGGTTATTATTTGGTAGTAATTTCAGGATATTTATAAAATTGGTGGAAGAAACTTTGGATTTGTAGGAATGGGGGCTTTTGATTGTGCACCAAATATAAAATTACTAAATAAGGAAAAAGGCAGCTGCAACAAAGAAATTTCATCTCTAATAGAACTACACAACACCAAACTTCCTAATACCCTCAAAGAGATAAAAGGGCAGCTTCAGGAGTTTCAATATGTGTTTTTTGATTTCTACACTACATTACTTGAAAGAATTAATAACCCTTCATATTTTGGTATGTACTTCTCTCCTTGTTACAAAATTTTCCATTTTTAAATTAGATTTTTTTTGGTTTGCGTATGAAAATTGGAAAATTACTTACAAAGGCTCTGTTTGGTGCCACTTTCCCACCAATAGTTTGACGGATTTTTGTGATGGCTTTCTTTTCCATTGGAAGTTCGTGGTTAAATTCGTCGATAAAATAGATCAATTTTTTCGACTGATTTTGTCATTAAATTTGGTATAATTATCTTATGCAATAGATGTGTCACGTCATATTATGATAAATTTTAAATTCTTTAAACAATCAACACGTGTTTAAATAGATCTCACACATTTATAAATGTGCAGGGAAAACATACTCTAAAATAACATGTCACATCAATTGCATTGAACTATTTCTTCTAAATCTGTCGCCATTTATCTAAATTAGCGACCAATGATAGTTTGTCAATCGAATCGCCCGACAAAAAAGATTGATTTTTTTTATTTATGTTACTTAATTCTTTTCCATTTGTCTCAATTGCTGATGGTGATTGTGTGCTGGTAAAACCCGTCGATAAAATGTTGTTTTTGTGATGATCTATTATAATTTTATCGACGAATTCCGTAAACGATTTCATCTATTGGTTCTCATGATCTAATTTCACTTGTGAAGGTTTCAAAGAGGCAAATGTAGCATGTTGTGGAGCTGGATTGTACAGAGGAATTCTGTCAAGCTGTGGATTGGTAAAAGGGTATGAAGTATGTGATAATGCAAGTGAATATGTATTCTTTGATTCTGTTCATCCTACTGAGAAGACATATAAGCAGCTTGCTAAGCTAATTTGGAGTGGAGATCATAAAGTCACTATGCCATACAACCTTAATACTATGGTTGAGGCATAGCATAGTTGAAACCAGCTTTTGTAATCAATGGAAAACTTTTCAATTTTGTTTTCGATTGATAAAATATAGTTTTATCGGTTTAACATGTTCAAATTTTGATCAGAACGACCGAAATTAATATGACTGAAATTTTTAGTTCTTTTCTCTTGCGGATTGAACCAATCACTGATTTTGGTCAAACTGATTATGTAGATCAAACTTTAAAATGCTAAGTAATGAATTACAGTTTGAAATAACCAAATGATAAATTTGGTTCAGATTCAGATTCAAGTCAAAATGTACATGTATCCAATTATAGCATTAGATAATTTAAAAATCCTAAGGTGGTAAAACATAATTTTATTAGCATAAATGGAGTAACTTTGAATAAAGGTCAATTACATATAAAATCATGACCTTGACAACAATTTTTAAAATAACATGACCTCTAAAACGTGTCACTTACAGACACCGCCTTTCATTTCTTTTCAATTACATCATCGACACATTTTTCAGTGAAATTTTGCTGACTTAGACACCTAAGAGGTCTGCTAAGTGTCATGCCACGCCAAAAAAAATGCCACTAAAAATTGTCGATGTTATTTTTGAAAATAAGTGAAAAGTGGTGTTTATGATTGACACGTTTTAAATGTCATGTTATTTCTGAAACTTTGTGCAAATGTCATGATAATTTATATAATTAACACTTTAAATAGCAGCCCTTTACTTTTTTTTAACCAAATTTTTTTGAATCTTAATCGATTCTCAAGTGATAGCTTAGGACTAAATGCACCAAAAATCAACAACTTCCGCGTGTTTTGTATATTTAACATAAGTTTTTAATTTTGGCAAAAAAGTGCACGAACTTTTTAATTTTTGCAATTAAGACACCGGTACCGTTTTGGATGTAAATGTAAGTTAATTTACATGAACCCTAAAATCTTTGAACAACATGATAATCACAAATAGACAATATAAAGAGGGATAAAGAAATACCTCCTTCCATGGCGATTGCGAGTGTAAAATTGTAGAACAATTACTATAATGAAGAGTTTCGGTTTCTCTCCTCTTGCCTATATATCTTTTAGTTATATGTTTGTTGTGTGCTTTTGTGATGGTCCAAAGGCACTATATATAGGAAAAGAGAGGACCAAATTTCCATTAGGATTTTCCCTAAAACTTAATCTCAACCGTCCCTCAAGGTATAGTCATAATTGGAAAGGATCTCCTTCTTAATAAGCAAATCAATTAGGTATATCATATTTTCTATAGAAAATAAAATTCCTAATTACACCACAATACGGAAAAGGAAATAGGCTTGCAGGTCAAGTAAGGATCCTTAAGTCATTTTTTTAAAGTAAAATGGCACCATTTTTGGATGTGAAATGACACAATTTTTCAAAAAAAAATGCAAACGTGGTCTTAATGTAAAAATTAAAAATTTTATGTACTTTTTTGTCAAAATTAAAAATTTATGTTAAATATGACAAACACGCGAAAGTTGGTGATTTTTGATGTATTTAAATTTTAAATAAATTAAAATTTATAGTTTTTTTCTATTATTGCCGGACACTGTCTAGATCGGTGGATTTTATACTAATAAAATTCATAAATTTTTATTAAGTCCATAAATTTTAATGATATTCTCTATAATTATTAATTTGAAATCTAACATTTCAGCTGGAAAAATTTAAATCAGTCATTTTTTTTAAAATTATGGATTATTTAAAATCGATTTTTTTTTATAAATTAATGCATTTTATGTTAAAACCAACTATAAATTTATAAAAATTTATACTATATAATCCTCCTTTTAAGATTTAAGTGGTGATTTGCCTCCTCAACTTGTAAGCAATGGACAATTAACACATAAATTAACTTTGTGGCCAAATTAGTACACGAACTTGGTGATTATGTTAACTTACAAATTAAGGGGGTAAATTGCCAATTTAGGGAACAATTAACTTACAAATTAAGGAGGAAAATTGCCAAAATGGGGCTAATTGCCTAGAGTTGGCCGCAATTCATAACCCGGTGGTTCCGGTTCAAAACCGTCGGATCACGGTTTAGAAAAAATATAACCGGCTCGGAACCATCCAAGTGGCGGTTCCATGCCGGTTCAAAACCGGATGGTTCCGGTTCCAGATTCTAGGCGGTTAAAAAAAATTAAAAAAAAAATTAAAAAATATAATTAAAAAATAAAATAACACGTGAAGATAATATTGTAAGAAAGTAATGAAATAAAACAAATCATAAATGTTATGCTAACCAAAAAAATTAATTAAAACAGATATAATATAATATATATATATATATATATATATATATATATATATATATATATATTAACTTTTATCGACGGGTTCGACCTTTAAACTGTCGGTTCCGACCCGGAAGTGTCGGTTCACGGTTCAAAAAATTTGGAACCGGTCCGAAACCGGTCTTTTCACGGTTCCGGGCCAGTTTTGACCTGATTCCAGGTTTGACCGGTTCCAAACTGGAGTTGATCAGGCCGATTTCAGACCGGTTCACGGGCTGACCGGGCCCATGGCCATCTCTAAATTGCTCATAAATTTATAAGAAGTATGCTATATAACACTCATTTTAATCCACTATTTAACACTCTGACGTGGCGATAAAAGAGTGGATAAATTAAAATTTGATTTTTGAAATATACAGTTTTTGAGGAAAATTGGATTTATTGTCAATATTGAAGATAATACAAAATGATGGGCTAAATAGCATTTTTCATTTATAAATCTATAAATTTTACATTTCATAAATTTAAAATTTATAAATTTTGTAAAGTGTATAAAATTCTACAAAAAATTCAATCCAAACGTTTACTTAGTATTTTAATTGGACGGCAGTAATTTTTAATAATTAATACGGACAAAATATTAAAGATTAAATATTTTTTTTGTAGTTCTCACTCGTATAATTAATACTTTTGATTTGGTTTAATGCGAGAAATATAATTGTCTTTTTAAAATTTATAGAAAAATTAGTAATTAGGGTAAATGTCACAGAGAAATAGAAATTATCCTTTACTTATTTTATTATTGTTTCATGTAAAGACCTAAAATTGCTCGAGTCCTTTTGTTACCTTCAAAAATTTAAACTAAAATAATTTGAAGATCAAACTTGTTAGATAGGAAATGCAATTACATCAATCAAAATGTCATTCTCACCGTTTACTTTTCTTCTTCAAGATTATATGCCTTGTTCGAACAAATTTGAACCATGTAGCCCAATCAACTAAAACATCAAAAAATTAAATTTTCAATTCAAAGCTCGCAAAATTTGAAAAAGTCTATTGATCTTCCACTATAAGTACAGACACCGAATATAATTGCATGAGTCAAATTAATTAAGGTGATGATATGGCAAACGTAATGTCTGAATTTCTTTTCTTAATTTTATTTTCAAGTCTTGTAATCCAAGGTACTAGGTCTCAAAAGAATGATGCAGCCTTGTTCATATTTGGAGATTCACTACTTGATGCTGGTAATAATAATTACATTAAAAATCCTATTGGCAGAGTAAATTTCTGGCCGTATGGAAAAACTTTCTTTAACTATCCTACGGGAAGGTTCTCCGATGGCAGAATAATTCCTGATTTTATCGGTAAGAAATTTAATATATCGTTATTTTTTCACCATGTTAGTAATTACTACTAAATTATTATATCTCAAAGTTTATTAATTTTTCTTGCAGCTGAGTACTTGAAATTACCATTTATTTCACCATATCTCGAACCTGGTAATGATCATTACACAAATGGAGTGAATTTTGCTTCAGGAGGAGCAGGTGCTCTTGTTGGAACCTATCCAGGAAGGGTATGTACATCTATACATTTATCTCAAACTTATTATCTGTTTAATAGTCTCAATAGGTTATAAATGTTGTTCTAAAATTTTCGAAAATAGAAACGAAATACACACGTTGAACACGAGAAATTTCCGTAAAACATAGTTAAAGTAATGAATTTCTTTTACAATATGTTCTGTAGGTCATAAACCTTGAAACTCAAGTGGTTAATTTCAAGAAAGTGAAGAAGCAACTAAGACAGGAACTAGGTGATGAAGAGACCAAAGCATTATTGTCCAGAGCCATTTTCTTAATCAGCATTGGAAGCAATGATTATGTATCGCCTTTCTCGACAAATTCTACCGTGCTTCACCAATATACCAGACAAGACTACGTCGGCATGGTCATCGGCAACCTTACCGTCGTGCTAAAAGTAATCACTAGATAAAACTAGACTCATTTATAATTATCAAAAAAATATATGACTCGTTTATTGATTATGCTATTATTTTAAAATTTTCCCGGTTTGATCTATTTATTTTTTCGATTATTGACAAATTATTTACTCACAACTTGTTTAAATATGACATGCATAATACTGTACATACATATGTATAAAATTTATTCTATTTGACGTATACAATATCGTGACATGTCAGCTGTAAACCAAATATAGATATATTTGGCAACACTTGAAAAAGATGATGGACAGACCAAATAGAATTTTAAAATTATGGTAATATTTGGTAAACGAGTTATAATTGCGGATAGTCATAGATAAGAGCCTCGACACTGCATTAATTTTTGTATCATTAAATATCATCTAACCATTTTTGAATTTGATTTCAGGAAATGTACAAGCATGGAGGAAGAAAATTTGCAATTATAGGCTTGACTGAGTTGGGCCGCGTACCGTTAATGAAAGCACTTAGTGAGCGGATCAACGACTCCGGTGGAAGTTTGAAAGAAGTTACAGCTCTAGCAAAATTACACAACAGAGAACTCGCTAAAGCGCTTGAAGAGTTAGAGACAGAGCAAGAAGGATTTAAATATTCAAATTTTGATATATATACTTCAGCAAATGATCGAATTGACAACCCTTCAAAATTTGGTAATTAATTTAGATAATCCACTGTTTTAAAGCAATAATAATCTCTAGTTTTTATATTCATCAATGACCTACCGTGTGAACAAGGGAAATTTGATTAGACCGAAGTAACCGATGTTTTCGGTTAATTTGGCTAAACATTTTGGTTAATTTAATTAGTTAGTTCGGTCAATTCAGTTTTGATTAATAAAAATATTTAATTCGACCACGGTTAAAAGTTTTAAAATTTTGATTAACCGAATTAACTAAATATTATTTTTTTTATAATTTTTATCGATTTAATTGAATAATTAGGTCAATTTTTTATTTTTAAGATTGCGGTTTCGATTAATTTAATTATTTCAATTAATTTGATTAACAATATAAAATAATTTAATCAATTAGATTTTGACCGTGGTAGTCCATTTTTACGTTCACCATAAAAAATAGTACTACCTCCGTTATTTTTTAGTTGTCCATTTAGCCAATATTGCACATACCAAGATAGTGCTTCTTTTGTCTTAATTTATAAAGAAAAATACTAATATAGCCCTATTAGTTAATAAATGCCTTTTAAATTAAAACATAGGGTCATTTATTAGGGATGGGTAAACTTGGAAGATAAGTAGCTAATATCACATGGAATTACTAAATGGACAACTATTTGTATACAAATAAAATTGGCTAAATGGACAACTAAAAAAGAACGGGGAAAGTAATAAATTTTCATTTATAAACTTCCTCGCCTCTTATAAAATAAAAATATCAATCAGACCACTCCCTTAGTGATAATGTTCATCTTTAAATTAACATGGGTGTTTTTGATAAAAGGGTTCAAGGAAGGGAAAGAAGCATGCTGTGGCAGCGGTCCATTCAGAGGATTTACAAGCTGTGGAGGAAAAGGAGCAATTAAAGAGTATGAATTATGTGAAAATCCAAGTGATTACTTGTTTTTTGATGGAGTTCATCCTACTGAAAAATTCAATAATCAACTTGCAAATTTGATGTGCACCGGAAATCATAAGGTCACAAACCCTTACAATCTTCAACGGCTGGTTGCTGCATAAAGTACTGATGCAATTTTGTTAGATAAATAAATAAATTTTATATAATTTCTTTTTGAATTAAATTGCCCGATTGATTAAATTATTCCATGATGTTTACTGTTTGTTAGGTAAATGAAAAACTATATGGTTTATTCTGATTGTCTCATATTATAATAGCAAAATAAATTAAGACAACTTTCTGGTGCTGTGTTTTCTGATTTTGCTGCTGCTGTTGTTGCATTTTTCTACTTCTGCTATTGTTGCTGATATTGCTGCATTTTCTATTTCTGTTGTTGCCGCATTTTCTATTTCTACTATTGCTATTGTTGTTGCTCCGTTTTTTTGTTCGATGATTACTTATTGCTGCATTTTTAGGTTTCTGTTGCCAAGTATTTGTCGACGTTGCTGCATATTCTATTCGAGTGTTTATCGCATGTATTGATTATGTCATGTTATATTTACAACAAACCAATAAGCATTTGCGATAAGGAATCATTTTATGAATAAATATGTATATTAAGCCATAAGAAATGGCAAAAAAACCGACACTCATAGCTTTCGCACAAGAAGTAGCACACACAAGGTGGCATACTAAAGGCTTATACAAAATACAATAAGAATTTCTGTATAAATTCAACCCCGAGTAGCAAAAGCTCTTATTACAGCATTTAAAAAAATGTCGCTTTAGTAAAGCAGTTAAAAATCATCTTCTCTGTAATTGATGCTTCATTCTGAAAGACTCTGCTATTTCGACTTTTTCAAATTTCCCACACCATTAAATACCATAAAATCTCCCAAAGTTTCTAATAAGGTCCCCTCAGAACTACACTAAGCTATTGTAACATGAAATCTTCAAAACCATCAGAAAAAACCCAAGCTATCTCCAATCTCTTAATCACATCATTCCATATATTCCTAGCAAAAACACAATGAATGAACAAATGTTCCTGCGATTCCACCACATTGTAAAGGGAGCACATCGAATTATCAAAAGGAACTATTAATTTTGTTAGACAGACATTGAATTATTATTAAATTTTCCACATGCTTAACGTACCATTGGTTTGTTGCACGAACGACATGGCGCAACGGTTGCGTGTGCCACGGCCCGATTTTCGGCATCGAGACCGGCGCTAGGGAATGGGAGTATTTGTTTCCAAACCCGTAGCGAGCTTTAAAAACACTTTAAAATTACTTTAAATTTTTCTTTCGAACATTTTGAAAACTCCGTTTAAAACGCTCCGATTAAAATCATAATGAAACTTTGCAAATAGTTTTCTCTTTAATTATTACATCCTAGTTTCATAACCATCTCATTATGGTTTAAACTGCATCTCATTATGCAAACACATTCGTTAGATCAAAATCGTTTCTTTCCTATCTCTGGTTATCGTTTTAACGCGTATTTCTCGAATACCGTCTTTTACAAAACCGATAACATGCATTCATGCGTGTAGCCACCCTGGGGCCCACATTATACATATAACATAGTTGCATACAGTTTCCTTTACACTGTATCTCAAAACTCCAGGTACTACTACGTACCCGAGTTGCAACTATTTTCCAACACTTTTAAGCACGCAGTCAAAATATAACATAAGCGTGCGATGAAAATAAAACAGAGTTGTAGCGTGGCATCATTGCTATACTGACATGCTAAGGCATTTGTCTATCTAATCTATCTACTACAGCGCTATTGAACAAAATAGATAAAATACCATAATTCAAATGAGGAAACTTCGAGAAGCAAATAAAGTGAAGTCTCGTCCAAAAAGACAGCTAACGATCCTGAAAAATAATCTCACTATCTGGGTCAGATAAATCTGGTGAATGTGTACAAAATATATTAATAAAAATTAATATGAAAGTAATGTATCAAGATTACCGATTCATATGAAACCCTAAACCATGATTTATGTTTCTATATACTTTCAAAAATAAGAACATAAACAATTCCACTTTATCCACTTTATTCGGGTTAACCTTTTATTTTTGGCCGTATTTTTTTCTTTCTTTTTTTGTACTTTTGCCTGGCAAATCCGATTTTTGTGTATATGAAAGTCCCAAACTCTTCTTACTATACAACAGATTTCGGCTGTACATAAATACTGTCGCCAATTTTTTTTTAAAGGTTTAACCTCTCAGATCTCGGCAGTGTCTCTTTAATATTCCGTTGCCTCTGAGCCTCCACATATGTCTAAGCCGTCGCCTCAGAATTTCAGACCGTCGTCCGGATTCACACAGCATATGCAACAATTTCTAAATACAATACCGGTGATCACACAGCACTATTGCCCCCCAATAATAAGCATGTTTCAATGAATATAAATCGGTTTTAAAACTATGTATAACAAAATAAAATAAAGCATTTACAAATCATGTAAAGTAGTTCATAAACATTTTTAATACTAATATTCAGTAATATAAATTGTAAACACACTCACAAACTGTAGTCCACTTATTTATTTCACGTTATTTCTTTCGTTAGCTCTCCAGTCTATTTCACCAGGTGCCCCTTCGATACGTTCCACCAATAGCTGAATTTCCGTCACATATATATTTAGGAATCGTGTTATATCGATTTCAAAGGATAGAATCCTAATTTAGAATTGAGCTATAGACACACACACATAAATACGATTTCATATCGTATACAAACAAATACCACATTAAAGAATTTTCACAAAACACTTTCTTTATTTGGTCATTTTCTCAACTTAACCGATTCATAATTCTTTCTCATTCTCGACTCTTCGAGAATTACATACCTACTCTCTTTCGGGTCCGATTCAGAAAAAACACTTGAAATAAATTCAAGAATTGATCCATATTTATATTCTTTCATAATTATTCACAAATAATTATTTACCTTTTATCTCTCTTTAATTAGTTTTACTTAAACAAATTAAATTATCATATAGTCCTTTTTATCACTTTAGCATTATTACATTAACTACCAAATTAATTAAAATTCAAATTATATTTTAACTCCCAATTTTAACCTTTCCGTTCTACAATTATCTTGATTTAATTAAATAATTAAATCTCTTACTTTGAATCTTAGTCCTTAAACCCATATATTTTAGTCTTATTAAAGTCTAAATCATTTCCTTTTTATTTTAATTAGTTATTCTTAATTAATTCCATTAGCTAATTAGTCTTAAGTTAAATTAATTAACTTAATATTTTACTAATATTAATCACGACATTAATCATCTTTACCAATTAAATATTTATTCTTTTTAGGCTTTTGGGTTCATTTCTCAACAAGCCCATTATATAAAAACTCTTATCACATTAGTCCATAATTTTAAAACTCTATTTTTATATATTTTAAAATAAAACCATATAAATATACTCACTTTTATTATTTATTTAAATTCTTTATTCTTTTTTTTCTTTCAATTTTAAATCATCTAACAAATTTTATCTTTTAAAATTAAAGTCCAAAATCAACATCCGTTCAATATCCATATCGGGAATTATCCTTCCGATTTTTTTGGTTAAGGCCCCTTTCCGGCCCCGGTCAAGCCTCACTTTCTACCACCCATTTTTATTTAAAATCCAATCGAATATTAATTTCTAATGACTAAAATCAAAAGAAACCATTATAACACATGATCAACAATTATTTAACCAAATAGTCATATAATACAAATAATTTAATTAAAATTAAGAATTTAATAAATTATAAAAATAAATAATATTTAATTAAAACTAATTAACTGTGTTTAAACGTGTTTAAACGGGCTAGGCGTGTATAATTCATTTACACACAAAATTAATCGTGTCATAAACGGGTTGACCTGTTTATGACCCAAACCCATTTACATCAAACCCAAACCCGTTTAACTTCGAGTCGTGTCGTATCATTTAATCGTGTCGTGTCTAAAATTGCCAGGTCTAAACAACAATACTAACATGTGATTTTTAACTCTAAAACATCAAAACTCATATCTAAATTATTCATATAATTTTTGGATTTACTTAAATTATGAAAATCTAAAGGATTTTTCTCAAACTTCAAAGCATAGACCTTTGAAAAATTCATGTTGGTAAAAATACGCAAGCGTACGTATGCCAACTTGTAATACAGACTGCGAAGTCCGGATATCGTACCCACAGAGAAAGCTCTAAAGACAACCAGTTAAGAAACTCGATTTGAATAGCCGAAAAGATAGTTTTTGTTTGTTTTGTAATTAAAAGACAGAAATTAACAATTGTAATTTAAAGTAACTAAAGCTGTAATTCAAACGGTGTTTTAACAATAATGGGAAAGGCAGCGATTATTAATCTTCGTTATGCTGTTTACTTGATTTGGGTTATGGATTGTATTGTTCTGATGAGGTTCGAACTAATCTAGAGCACCTAAAATTCTCTCTCGAGCAATTACAGGCAAAAGCATTAAACTCACTAATACTAGATTAATTATTCACTTTCGCACAATGATTAACCTATGTATAAATCAATTTAATGGTTGCTAAGCAAATTCAAGGAACCCGCACTCGTTAATTCACTCTCGCACAATTAACTCCTGCGTTCTTAATTATATTGTTCTATTCCAATTTTACTCTCTCGAGCTAAAACTAAAACAAAAGGCATAGACTAAGTGATCAGTTTAGGCTAAGCGTTAAGCACAATAATTAAAACCCATCAAGAACAAAAACCCATAAATTCAATTCAATTAGACAGGTATAATTACGATTAATAATCCCCAACGAAGGGTTTAGCTAGACATAATAATGAAAAGACTTAAAGAAATAATGAAAGAAGTCATTCTGTGATTAAAATCAATACTGGAAATAGAATTAAGATCAATCGTACCTTGTTCGAATGAAAACTAATAATAATCGGAGAAACAATAATGAAATTAATCCAAGAATAAAGCGATGAAAACTATAATCTATGAAACTAGGGGTTATGTCTAGAAAACGGTAAATTCGTCGAACCCTCTACAAGATGTCATTGTTAACTATTTATACCCATGTGTAATTAGGGTTAAATTCTCATTTGTAGCTCTCTCAAATGTCAAATATGCCCCTCAGACTTCAGCAGTGCATCAATTCCTCGCAGTGGCAAACTTGTAAAAATTCCACTTTTCTGGCTGAATTCGGGAGTCTCGCGACGTGAGACCTATCCTTCGCATCGTGAGACTCTGATCAATGGTGTAGCGACGTGATGCTTGGCGTGAGCACATCGTGGGAATCCTTCGTCAAAATATTTCCATAAGTCTCACGTCGTGAGACATAGGTCTCGCGTCGTGAGACCAAAAATACCAAGGCTCACGTCGTGAGCTTCATCGTGACAAGATCGTGAGGAACTTCGGCGAGTTTGAAGACATCTCCCCCACATGTCTCACGTCGTGAGACATAGGTCTCACGTCGTGAGGGCCAAGTTTCCAAGGTTCGCGTCGCGAGCTTCGTCGTGACCACATCGTGAGCTTCTTCGGCGAAGATTGCCAATTTCCAACATTTCTCTCACGTCGTGAGACATAATCCTCACGTCGTGAGACTCAGCTTTAGCCTCCATACTTCAATTAATTCGCCTCAAATATACTCGGTTTGTCCCCCTTTGCATAGTGTTGCTCAAATTTGCCCGAGAAACATCCCATTTCTCCAAAGTACCTACAACACTTGGACAACACAAATAAACACCAAAACGAGATCAAATGTGACATAAAAAACATGCAAATCAATACTAAAAACCCTCGGAAATAGAAGTAATTCTACTCCTATCAATTCACCATAATTTAAAAATAAATTAAACCCATGTCTTTGATCATTCTTAAAATCCTATATTTGAGATAAAAATCAAACCTTTTAAACTTGGAAAAATCACCCACACTAAACCATAAACACTTCAAACAACAAAATTTCATATAATAACACACCCATAATTTTCGGATTTAATTTATTTTTTATAAAAATATATTTTCTTTTAGCTTAAAACCAACAATCCATGCAAACCCAACACATAGTTTTATCCCTGTAATTTTTGGATTTAAAAAGGATTCAAAAATATCAAAGATTTTCTGAAGAACATACAAAGATTAACACTTTGATTTTAAGTGTTCAAACTCAAAATTAACAAACACCCATAAGTTTGATTATCCTTTAAAGCCACAATTTAGAGGAAAGTTTGAGTTTTTTAAACTTTTAAATCATCGCCCATACAAAAACATAGTCTAGCTCAAAAATAGATCATCTTTTTAAACTATAATCTAGAGAATATTTTGAAGCTTCAAACTTTAAACTAGGCTTAATGGCATAAAAATATCATATAATTTAGCGTGTTTTGTAAGTTTAACATAAACTTTTAATTTTGACAAATACACAAACTTTTGATTTTTTGAAATTTTAGCACTGATCAGTTTTTCGTGAAAAAAATGTTGATGTGGGCGCCGAAACAGTGGTTATTCCAGTGGACACATTAGTATTTTTCTCTATTTTTTTTAAAAAAAATTGATGGATGCTAAAATTATAAAAAATCAAAAAAGGTTTGTATTTTTGTGGGGGTGGGTACGGTTTTGGAAAGAAGATGGAGAGAAAAGAAAGTTTTTAATTTGCTTTAAAAAATGTTAAAGAATTTTCTATTTTTATTAATAAAAACAAAATGCAATTTTGGCTTGCTAGTGAAAATTGGCTAGCAAGTTCTTTTATTTTTATGACACATGTATTTACATGTGTCATAACTCTTATTTTTGCTCGTCTCTACACTAATTTATAGAGATAAAATTATATCTATAAATTTTATAAATATTATTTTCACAGTTTTTGAAATAAATAGAATATCTTCTCTTTCCGATGCATTCTTAAATATTTATTTACTTTTAAAAGTTTAATTTCAATTTTAAATATTTTAAAAATCCGTTTTAAAATATTTTACATTTATTTACGAAAATGCCACTGCACATAACAAATCAACTTTCAAACAGCATGCAATCACATAATTCGCTCAATGAAACTCAATTATGACCTTAAATCGTCAAATTGAATTTTCTATTCCCAGCTCATAAGTCAACGAGACTAACTTTCACCGTCTGATCTTTAAAGTCTACACATGTAAATTTTGGGGTATTACAACGTGCAATAATTTTTCTATGTGAATGGCTTTCTCGTTTCGCTTCAACCGCTGCTTTTTATTCGGATTCTTCTCTCCAAGATGCCGATGTTGCTGCATCTTATGGCAGCTGTTTCTGTTCGCTTCAGCTGCTGCTTATTGTTCGTATTTAATCGTTAACTTGTTGATGTTCAGCGATGCTTCAGAGCTAGTAATCTTCTCATCATCGATTATTTGATCACTTCGGTTAGTCCCCTATAGTAAATTAGTGCATGTTCTGTTTTGCCAAGAACTTGTATAATTTTAATTTTTCATTTTTATTAGTTTTTTTTGGAACTTGTATTCAATTTTATTTTATTTTATTACTGATAGCGGGAAAGATGATGTATCCGTTAAGAGAATAAAAATTTAATTAAAATGTTCGGATGCGGTTTCCAATTTCTCGACTCCAATTTTTATATAAATCTTTCTATGAATATACTTAATGCTTAAGCATTGGGAATTTAAAAGTCTTTTTTATTGACTATCTTTAATTATTTGCACACACGGTCAACCTAACTTGGAAGTTTCCACTGTATGACTATCTTAATTATTTATGTTATTAAAATCTTTTAGAATAAAAAAATATAAAATTAAAAGATATGGTTTTAAAAAGTCCAACTAACTCACATATGAACTTCAATGGAAGCTCACAAATAATTATTTTAACCAGAGAATATGTTGAGGAACGCTATAAAAGAGTAGCCATAGCATAATTTATTTACACAAATCATGTCTCGTTTATTTTCATATCTTTTGGTTTTCTATTCGTATTTTCTTGTTAGTAATTCGAGCAATATAAAAGAAAATTATGTCGCCCCTTTATTCATTTTCGGGGATTCGCTTTACGATGCCGGAAACAATAATTATTTGAAAAGTGCCAACAACAAGGCCAATTTTCCTCCCTATGGAGAAACGTTCTTTAAATATCCTACCGGAAGGTTTTCCGATGGTCGAATTATTCCTGATTTTATTGGTAAGAGTGAATTTTTTTTATTGTTAATAATTTCACGTTTTTGATTTATTAAGGACGAAAGAATATTCTCAAATGAAATTTTTATTTTCCTATTTCTGTAGCAAATTGAAATTTATTTTTTTTGCAAAATTGACACCTACAGCTGGATACTTAAATCTACCATTGATTCTTCCTTATCTTCAGCCTGGACATCAAGAACATAAATACGGGGTGAATTTTGCATCAGGTGGAGCCGGTGCTCTTGTTCAAACTTTTCAAGGATCTGTATGTGATCTTTAAGTCTCTTTTTTTTTCAAAAGAATTCTTTAAAAAATTTAAACTGCATAAGATAAATATAGAAAAACTATATATGATAATATTGATTGAACTTTAATTTTCTTTAAACTAATGTTTTGATTCTCTAAAAATATATCAGTTAAGTGTTTTAGCCGTTGTTCAGTCATCCTAAGCTAAAATGAGTAAAATCGATTTTATATTTTATTGTCATGTTAGAAAAAAATAGTTTATGCAAATGATACACTTTTAAATATCAAAATAAAAATGTAATGAAATGAAAATTTTAATACTAAAATAGTAGATTCTTGTTAATATGGAGTCAAGTTGAGTAATCCAATAAGAAATAAAATTTAAAAGTAATTAGTATCACCATCTAAAACTAGGTTAAATTTCATTTTTTTTAATTCAAAAAATTATTAAAATTGTCTATTCTTTTTATTGAAACACAATCTAATTACGTTAGCAATTAGTGGTTATTAGTTATATTTTCATATTATTTAGATTGGTCTTAAACAATTGATTCTACTGAGACTCGAAACCGAGACTCAGAAATACACTAGAGATCTTCGGCCATTTGAATTAGGCTTCACTGCTATTTCTTTCAGTTACCCAATACCTAAACAAAATTAAAATTTAATTATCTTTTATAATATAAGGGGAAAAACAGTAGTCTAATTGATATTAAGCTAGAATTTAACCGTGGACTTTGCTTCTACAGGCAATAGATCTAAATACTCAGCTTAATAATTTCAAGAATGTAAAGAAGCATCTAAGCAAGAAAATAGGTGATACAAAAACAAAGGCTTTATTATCAAAGGCCATTTACTTGTTCAGCATTGGCACCAATGACTATGCATCGCCTTTCCTTTCAAATTCTACTATACTTCACCATTACACCAATCAACAGTATGTCGGGATTGTCATCGGCAACCTCACCAATGTCGTCAAAGTAAGTTATTACGGTACTAATTGATGGATCCGGTACGAGATATTTTTGAGTTACGGTAAATCTTGAAAAAATATTTTTCAAAACTTACCATACCATAACTCAAAGGACATAATACTCGGTTTTTGATCCGTTATTAATTTATATAGGGTTGGATATAAACAAAATTGACCGATTAAAACTAAAATTAAAATTTTAATTTAGTCTGGTTTTTGATAATTCAGTTCAGCTTTGGTTTGCAATTTTAATTAATATGGTTCGGCATAAATTTTTTATATTAATTAAAACCGACTGAATTAATCGAATTATATATATACATAGAGTTCTTTATGTAAAGTATTAAAAGGTTTAGGCTTTCTTGCAACTTTTTTTATTAAATTTTAATATCAATTTACTTTTTTAAATTTTACTATATAATTGAATTAGAACACCAATTTTTATATAATTAATATTAATAAAATTGGAAAGATACCGTTAACCAAAATAATCGACCTAGCTAAATAATTATTTCAGTTTGGGTAGTTTATATTTCGATTACGATCATAAAAAATTTAAAAATGGAATGCGATTAAATTGGTTCGGTGTAATTTGGCCATGGAACCACCGGATGAACACCCCAAATTATGTATTACATATGCTTGATTTTATAGCTTATGGTTACAATTTGATGTGTTAGGAAATTTATAAGAATGGAGGAAGAAAATTTGGATTTATGAAATTGCTGGACTTGAGCTTTGTACCTTCATCCAGAGCACTTGAGCAAACTAATAGAAGTCCAATGGGCTTTAAGGAGCAAGCTACAATTCTAGTACAACTGCACAATAAGGCACTTCCTAAGGTGTTTAAGGGTCTAAAGAAAGAGCTCAGAGGATTCAAATATTCTATTTTTGATTTATATACTTCAGCAAGTGAAAGGATTAACAATCCTTCCAAATATGGTAAGTGAAGCTATAATTTAATAATTAGAAAAAAATTGTTATTTCTTCATTATTACGGTAAAAATGAAAGATTGAAATTTTAAATTTGAATAATATATCTTTATTACTAAATTATATCTAAAGGGATATAAAAAGACCCTTATTTTATAAACTATAACTACCATTTGGATAATTTTTACCCACAGTTTCTGAGCTTTCGTCTTTCTTTTGTATTCAAACTCTTTTATTTAAATCTATAATTGTAAAATCTCTGACATTTTTAAAATGGTACAACAAAATATTCTTACTGCCTATCTTGTACTTTTAATGCTGAAAAATGACGAATCTGATGTCTACAATACATTTAATTTGGTAAATGAAAATCATGAATACACAAAAGTATACATATAGACATATCAGCAATATCTAATAAAAAAATATGTTTTTAAATATAATTGGTGTGACTCTAACATGTCGTTCATGTGTACTTTGTTTTATATTCATGGCTTTTATTTTTTATATTAACTGCATTGTAAGCGTATATGTCAATAGTTTTCCACGAAAAACTTGCGAAATGCAGTATTTTCTTTTTGTTATACCGTGTCAAAGTCATTTATTTTATAGCTATAAATTAAAACAAAAAACCTTCAGCTAAAAGGTTACAGAAGTTCATAAACGGAAGTTCATTACTATACTGATTTACATATTAATTACTTATTGTTTTTTCTTCATTATGAAGGTTTTAAGGAGACAAAAACGGCATGTTGTGGGAGTGGACCATTTAGAGGAATCGGACAATGTGGTATAACTAAAGACTATGAATTATGTGATAATCCGAGTGAATATTTGTTCTTTGATGGTAGTCATCCAACAGAGAAGTCCAATAAGCAAATTGCGAAGCTCATGTGGAGTGGAAATCCTAAAGTCATAAGCCCTTATAATCTCAAAACATTACTTGAAGCGTAGTTATTATTATATGTGTTTCCATTTTAATTCGAAGGCCAAAGTTTTAAAATTTAATCATTTAAAAATATCTATTTTTTTTAGATTTTTTTATGATCTCATCTTTCAAAATCCTTAATTTTAGCTCTTTTTTCAATTTTTAATTTCAAATATAACTATTATTCCAATTGGATTCATGTTTGAATTCTTTTTATGATTGATACTGTTCAAACTTCCAAACTCGCCTAATCAGTATTTCCTGCACAAGTAACAATGTAAGCTCAAAAAATCTCAGACTGGTGTTGTCTGAAATCCACTCCGATACTTAAGTCAGAAGGGTTCTTTAGTAAGTAATTGAGTGAATAAGTATTTGAGTCTAGTGTGTGAATTACCTTCTCAAGCATTAGGGGGCCTCTATTTATAGAGAATTCGTAATCGGTTACTTACTAGGAAATCGTAGGTATGAGCCACGATTTCTGGTAGCTCTAACCACGTTCACCGATTATCCCGGGTAGTGGGATAGTGGAAGTGGCCTAGGCGATGTGTCTTAAGGGCGAAGTATCTTCTCAAACTCACAGGCGAACTCTTATTAGGGCGCTCTCAAGATATCCATGAGCGATCCTGAGTGCTTATGCTGTGGGCGAGTCTAGTTTATTTGAGCGATGCATGGAGTTCGATCATTTCTAAATCGGTATCAATGATAAAAATACAAATTAAAATAATATAAGACAGTATAACCAACATATTTGAACTCTCTCCATTTCTATTTGGACAAATTACTACAGTTGAAACTGAAAATTAAAAATTGGATCAAATTAAAGATTTTAAATGATGAAATTATAATGTTACAGTAAGAATAGTTATTTCCAGTAATTTGATGCTCTATGTTAATTAATCTTCCTAAATAATACTCCCTCCGTCCCACTTTAGAAGTTTCATTTGAGTTTACACACAGATTAAGAAAACATTAATTATTTTTGTCTTTTCATGTTTTTTCATGTTTTGCCACTATTAATGATAGTGGAATTTTCAATAGAACTCTTTTAAGATAACTAAAATAAGGATGAAATGGTGTATTCAATGGAAAAGTATTTTAAAAATAGTAATGAGACTTTTTAAATGGGACATCTCAAAATAGAATATGGGACTTCTTAAACGGGACGGAGGGAGTAAAAGGAATCCAACTTGATGTGTATAGCGGGTTTTTCCACTATTGTCTTTCCGGGTTATTTAAAAGAGAAGAGAGAAAGGTATGATTATCTAGGCTTAATGTCCCCAAAAATCTCGAAACACTCTTGTGAACAAAAGGGAGAAGAAATTGAAAATTTATTAAAGGAAATTTTGAGGAAGGCTAGAAGCGTCAGAAGGCAGCTGTGGCATCATTCCGTCATGGTAGCAAGCTCATAAAGGCGATGCATTTAACGTAAACGGCGTGGATAGCGTGAATGACGTACAAATTTACACATATTTGTAAATAATAGTATATATATATATATATATATATATATATATATAGCTTATGTTGTAATATTGTAGCATTTATTTTTATATATCTATCTCTGTTAAAAATAAAAATTCACCCCCACGTTTTAAAATCGCCAATTGTATCAAAATCCACATCTTCATATTTCAATTGTACGTTATAAATTGGATTTTTTCCATTCGAAAAAAAATCAAAAAAACCCTTATAAACGAATTATTTAAACTTTTTTCATTTAAAAAATTCAAAATAAATGACTTATGCAAACTTTTTTCAACTGAAAAAGATCAATTTAATATTTGGAGGTATAATTGAAAGTGAAAAATATGGATTTGAATAAAATTGGCAATTGTACAACGTCGGGATAAAATTAAAAAAAGACTAGAAGATCGATTTTTTTGAAACATTAGGCTATTAATGTACTACTCCTTTTTTTGTCTTACATCATAAAGAGACTAATATAACCTATTAATTCAATCATTAGTTGATAAATGCTTGGCCTAATCACTCAAAACTCCCTCATTTTTAACCCTTTTTGCAATTATATATTGACGTAGAAATTTCTCCAATTCTATCCTAATTTGCCCTTTTGTGTTTAAATTGTACCCCAATATATTAAATTGACTCCTTTTTACTTAGATAAAAGTCTAAAATAAATATTTATTTTAAATCTATTTTCTAATTAGGCCCTAGAGTTATTAATAATACCAAAAAACCTTCTTCTTCACTAAAATCAATAAATGATAATAATTTTTTATTCAAAATATATTGATTATTAACTTTTTAAAATCAAAAACCGTAAAACACATATTCTTTACACAAAACAAAATCAATTTTAAAAATAATAATAAATATTTAATTAAACACAAATTAATATTATTATTTCATAAAATCCACCACTACTTTTTAAACACATTTCCAAAATTAATTAAATGAAAATTTAATAAAACACACCTCCGCTATTTTGGAAAAACGATCTGGGTTCGTCTCGAAAAAGACGAACCCTGATCTGTTTGTCTTCTCCATTGGAGAAGACTTGGAGAAGACGAACACTGGTTCGTCTTCTCCATCTGACGAATGCGGGTGGTTTTCGGCGGAGTGGGAGCCGAATTAACGGTTGGAGTACGTAAAAGCGGCGTTTTGAAAAAAAATAGATCGGAAAAAAATTCAGAGTAGTATGGTGGATGGTTCGGAAGTGGTTTTTATTTAATTAAATTTTTAACAAAACTTAAAATTTTATTAATTATTTATTTAAGATTTATTTGAATGTTTTTAAAGATTAAGGACTTTTTTGTACTTGTTTAAATAAAAAAGAATATAATATTATTCTTTTATTTAGTTGTTTGAACTTTTTCATCCTTAAAGTAAGTAAACTGTCAAAAAAAATCAATTTGAGGTACAATTGAGACACAAAAAGGCAAATTAGGGTAAAATTGAAAAAATCCCTACGTCAGAATATAATTGCTAAAGGGGTTAAAGGTGGGGTTTTTTTTGAGTGATTAAGCCTAAATGCTTTGACACCCCACTATTATAGACTCAGTTGGAAGGAAGCCTAAAGATTACTTTACCCCCTTAATTCGGCATTAAAAAAAACACATTCCCGAGCAAATTGGATCAAATTACAACCCTAGAAGTTGATATTTTCGTATCAATTTCATTTCTCTCATCAAAAAAAGAGAACGTCGTTCAATTATTTTTAATTAACCTTAATAAATCTTAATTAATTCTAATTAAATTTCTAATTAGTCCTAATAATTAGAACCTTGAATATATCCTAATTAACCTTGATTATCCCTAATTAATCTAAATTAATCTTAAAATTAAAATCGACCCGGCCCCAGCCGGTGCCCACCCATTCAACATGACCCTGCCGTTGTTACAAATTACCACACAGTCCTAGCCGTCGTTCGTAGTGCAACTGTACTCAAATCTAAGGAGATTTTTTTGTAAAGAAACTTTAAAATTAGGGTACATAGGTAATTATTAGCCGATCAATGTAGCTTTGCCAATGATGTCAATGCCTATTAGCGTAACAGGAAGGGACGATAAGCTCATTTGGCATCATACCTCTTCAGGGCAATTCTCAGTGAAATCAGCTTACCATTTAGCCATAGGATCAAGCTCCACCTCATAGGATAAAGCTCAAATCAAATAATTGGAAAGGTGTTTGGAAGCTTACACTACCTCTTGTTGAGAAAAAACCCAACTCGTAGTAAATCCGGAAGTCGGATGTCGATCCCACGAGGACTAAAGGTTTAAAGTGAGTGAAATCGCTTATGAAATTCAATTCGGAAAGCACAAATAAAGATTGGTTTTAGGTAACAATTCTAACAACTAAGAATCAACTAAACGCTAAAATGCAATAACTCAAAAAGCACTAATTATCAACGATTTAGAATCAATAAAGGGAAACGTCAAGGGATTGGCAATCACACCTAGGTCATGCATTCATGGTTGGTCAAATCGGAAGTATTTCAAGGGCCGAGTGAAGTCTAAAGCGTTATTCCCGCTCTCTCGAGTCTCAAGGAACAACAAAACCGCTACTTAATCACCTAATCAATACCAAGCTCACTCTCGTGTTACAAGGCATAACCAAACAATTAACTAGCGATTAATCAATCAATTCTAGGGCCACCTAAGTTCAAACCCACTCTCGTGGCGCTCTAAAACCTAGGTTTTCAAACCTATTAGTCAATCTAATCAACCACCTCTCGGTGCATCAATCAAACTCTAAACATGCTTAGGGTAGCTAATCCTAAACAAGCAATAAGCAATAGGAGTAAAACATGAGTAAACAACATTAAGAACCAACCAATCATACAACCCTAGGCTATCATACCCACTCATGGCTAAGTTCTCAATACAAGCACTAATCAAACAACTAAACATTAAGAAGTAGAGAAAGATTACCTTAAGTAAAATGGAAGAACAATAACTCATAAAAGATAATGAAGATTCAACAATAAATAAGCTTGCATTAATTAATAAAAGACCTTGTTCAATCAAAACATTAAAAGCTTCACTTCACCAACAATGGTGGAAAAGATGAAGCACACAACTCTAAAGAGATTCTAAGCTATTTTTAGGAGGCAACACAAAAGGAATAAAAGTAATGAATGTTGCATAACCTAATTTGAATCATAAAGTAGTACTTATAGTAGTCTCAAAAAGGAAATAAAAAAACATCCTACAAATGAGTGTTGGGCCAAAAGAGGAAATGTGCAAAAGCCTTAGTCCTTTTCTTCAAATTTCCGAATTCCTCGAATAAGTCATTGCACGATCCGTGCAACTCAACTTATCCAAGCTTGCACGAATCGTGCAAGAGTCTTCAAAAGCTTCTGCCCACAAATCTGGAGGTTGCACGATCCGTGCAAGGTGATGCACGATCCGTGCAATGCTCTGGATTCTAGGAATTCTTCGATTCTTTCGCTTCCGGCTTTGCTCTTCGCTTCCTTTCTTTGAATCTCCCTCTTTTTACGCCAAAGATGCATCCTAACGCTCCATAATCCTGAAACGCTTAAGCACACAAATAAGATATAAAAATACCTCAAAGTGCATAGCAAGAGACACTAAAATGCATCAAAAACACTCTATATTATAGGAGTAATTTACTCCTATCACTCCTCGTATACAGGTTCATTCTAGTCTCCGCCCTAAATGTGCAAGCCCAGAATCTCTAGATCACCTTATGCTGCATTCAGCGGCGGAACGACGGGAGGGTCAGGAGGGTCGGCCGACCCTCCTCGCCGCCGGAATACCGAGGGACCGGTGCTATTCTCCACCGGTCACCTTCCTTCTGGCGACCCTCCCCTGGCCTGGTGACAGCAGATGAAGATCTGCTGTAGAGGCGGATGGGATGACGAGTTGCAGCGCCGCTGCAACTCATTTTTTTTAATTGTTATAAAGGGCCGAACGACATGTCGTTCGGCCCTTTTTTATTTCAAATTTTTTTTAACCAAACGACAAGTCGTTTGGCTTAGAACCAAACGACTTGTCGTTTGGTTGCAACAAGTGAAACAGAAGGCTGAGCCTTCTGTTCAAACACCAGCAGCCTATCTTTTTGTCTTTTACGTTTTTGTTTGTTTCTTACTTTTCCTTTTATTTTCCAAACCCTAACCCTAAAATTGAACCTCAATCATTCAATTAATCACTTTATTTACCACTTAATTTTTAAACCCATTATTATTTCTTCTCAATTATGAAAGGTATTGTGATTTTTTCAATTTTAACTCATCTTTTTTAATTTTTATAATAATTAATTTATGCTAGAGATTATCTAACAATAATCATAAATTATATTTTCCTAGGTCATATATATTGAATTAGCAATGTCAAGAAGTGGTGAATTAGACAAAGCTTCAACAAGTAAGTAATTTTAAATTTTTGTTAATTTTTAATATAATTATTTAATTTACTTTAGTGTGTTATATAAGTGAATTGATTTTGGTTGCCATTTTTTTAAATTGATAATTGTTTTGCCATAAGTTGATGAATGATAACATCCTAAATAAATTAAATTGATGATTTTTTTGCATAATTTGATGAATTGATTTGATTGTCAATAATTGAATTGATGATTTTTGTGTCTAAATTGATGACTTAGTTTGGTGGATTAAATTGTTTTTTTTTAATTTTGTAAGGTAAATCAAGAAAAACAAATATATTGAATTTTTTCAAACATGCGCCTAGAAATCTTGATTCGAGTATTCCTTCATCTTCCGAGGCAACTAATATTACACAAAAGAGAAGTCGTATAGAGTTTAATCCCAATGAACTTGTTGTTGATCCTGGACTTCGAATGTGTATTGATGATTATGATGTGGGAATTAGAGACCAAGTTCGAAGGGAATACTTGTTAAGGGGTCCGTGTCAACCATATGGTCATAGTTTTCCCAAAAAAAAGCAAGCAACGGATATGAGAAGTTTCAAAGAGGCGTGGTTCAAAAAATTTGCTTGGTTAGAATATAGTGTAGAGAAAGATGCAGCATTTTGTTTGTATTGCTACCTATTTGCAAATTCAGGTACAAGGAGTGAAAGTTTTACAAGGAAAGGATTTAGCAACTGGAAAAAAGCATCGGAAAATTTTAATGACCATGTTGGTGGAGTAGACAGTGTTCATAATGATGCAAGACGTAATTGTGAGGATTTTCAGAATCAACGTCAAAGCATTTCGCATGTTTTGACTTCTCAAAGTCGTGAAATGGAAATTGCCTACCGAACTCGTTTGACAGCAATGTTAGAAGTTGTTCGTCTTCTTCTTTGGCAAGGTTTAGCATTTCGTGGTCATGATGAGACTCGTGATTCTTTACAAAGGGGGAATTTTATTGAGATAGTGAATTGGTATGCTAGGAAGGATGAAAAGGTGAGAAATGTCATTGGTGATAATGCTCCTGGAAATAACCAAATGACATCTCCTAAAATTCAAAAAGAATTGGTTAGTTCTTGTGCCTCACAAGTAACATTAGCTATGCTCACCGAACTTGGAGATAGGAAATTCTCCGTACTAGTGGACGAGGCTCGTGATTGTTCGGTAAAGGAACAAATGGCAGTGATGTTAAGGTTTGTGAATAAGAAGGGTGAGATAATCGAAAGATTTCTTGCAATTGAGCATGTTAGTGACACTTCTTCAAGATCTTTAAAAGCAGTTTTGGACATGTTATTTGCTCGCCATAATTTATCTCTTTCTAGATTGCGAGGACAAGCATATGATGGAGCATCCAACATGAAGGGAGAGTTTAATGGGTTGAAAGCACTTATTCAACGGGAAAATCCTTTTGCTTTCTATGTCCATTGTTTTGCTCATCAACTGCAATTGGTGGTCGTTGCTATTGCAAAACATATTCCAGTTGTTGCTGAATTTTTTACTAACATCAGTATGATTGTTAATATTGCTGGTGCTTCTTGCAAAAGAAGAGATGAATTAAACAAACATAGGGATGCTCACATTTTGGAGCAATTGGAGACTGGTGAGCTTTCTACAGGAAAAGGGCTTAATCAACCGACTAATCTTGCAAGACCGGGTGATACTCGTTGGGGTTCACATCATGTCACTTTAGTCCGTTTGTTGTCTATGTGGGGTTCAGCCTTATATATGCTTGAAAGAGTTTATGAAGATGCAATTGAAAGAGAGCCGAGGGGGAAAGCAAGTGCCTTGATTAAAATTATGGAGGATTTTCACTTTGTATTTATTCTGCATCTGATGCTTAAGTTATTTGGTATAACAAATATATTGTCGCATGCCTTGCAACAGAAAGATCAGAATATTGTGAATGCAATGAATTTGATTGAAGTTTTAAAAATAAAGCTACAAGACTTGAGAGACAATGGATGGGATGCTTTACTACATGAAGTCAGCATGTTTTGTAACAAGCATAGCATTGTGGTGCCTGATATGGAAGATCAATTTCTAATTCCAGGACGGTCTGCCCGTGCGAGGCACTTGGTAACTTGTTATCATCATCATCATAATGAGGTTTTTCTTCCTGTGATTGATTTGCTTACTGTTGAGATGAATAATAGATTTTCCGAGTCTAGCACTGAATTATTAAGGTACATCTCTTGTCTTGATCCGAGAGACTCTTTTTCTAGATTTGATCAACACAGTTTGATTTGCCTTGCTGAACTCTATTCTGATGATTTCTCTGCTACTGACTTGTACTTCTTGAGGGAGGAGCTAAAGACATACATTTGTGAAGTAAGAAATAGTTCTGATTTTACTAGTTGTGAAGATCTTGCTATCCTTGCAATTAAGATGGTTCAAACTGGTAGACATTCTACGTTTCCATTGGTTTATCGTTTGATTGAGTTGGCTTTAATTTTACCAGTGGCTACAGCATCTGTTGAGAGAGCTTTTTCTGCAATGAAGCACGTCAAGTCAGATGTAAGGAATAGCATGGCAGATGAGTGGTTGAATGATTTGATGATATGCTTCGTTGAGAGAGATATATTTGATTCCATCGACAATGAAGACATTTTACAACATTTTCAAAACAAAGCAAACCGGCGAATTCAACTTCCACCTCTTGCTCTTTCCAATTCTTAGTGTTTTATTAGTTTGTTTGTGTGTTATTTATTATTATCAACTCAATATTTAACACTTTAATTTAATCAAATTTTTATTTGACGTACTTTTAAATTTTTATGTGAAATCTCGACCCCCCTACAAAGAATTTCTGGTTCCGCCACTGGCTGCATTGCCCTTTCTCGGAAGCAGTGTGGTTAGGGGCTAAAGAAGAGCTTCGGGTTGCTGCAGGTGCAATAGATCTCACTCCATGATTTTTGGTGCGCTCTCACTGGTTAAGAGGAGATCCTGGATTAGCTTTACAAGGAGCTAAATTACTTCAGGAGGAGTACACTAAAGCTAATCAGCCCCATCCTCGTGCATGTGTGTCTCTTTTATTGAATGAGACGGTCAGTGTAAGCAATAGATGGTCTCCTCCTCCGAGGGGCACTTACAAGATTAACTTTGACGGAGCTCTGGATGCAGCAATAAGTAAAGGAACAGGCGCTTGTGTGGTTAGAAACTATTTGGGCAAAATTTGTGAACTCCATTGCCTGCAACTTTTACGGTATTACTTGTCCTGCTCTTGTTGAAGTTATGGCATTGAGCCATTGAGGGAAGCTATCATCTTAGCAATTAGGCGGAGATTTCAAGCAGTACACTTTGAAGGAGATGCTAAGGCAAGTATTGATGCTATTAACAGAGATTCGATGGTCGACTCGAACTGTGATGTTATAATTTAAGATTGTCGTCTCTTGATTCAGAATTGTCAGTTTTTTTCGTTTGGTTTCGTTAACAGAAATTGTAATTGGGTGACTCGTTAAGTAGCCAAAAAAGTGCTTAGAGATTTTGAGTTTTGTTGCAATTCTCTAGATCAAATGACGTGGCTAGATTTAAGACCCGAAGAGTCGTTTTTTCATAGTCAATGAAATCCTATCTTTTGGAGAAAAAAAATATGATCTTGCTGCCCAAGAATTTTCATATTGACAGTTGACCCTTTTAATAGTTTATTTAATTAGTCCAAGGTGTACGGTGTACCGGATGAAAATAGATCCCTACGTGAATTCAATTACATCCAGGTGGGTACTTAATTCACCATTATTTCAAATGGGATCACATCTTTTTTACACTGCTGGACAATATGATTAATTTATATCATAAAAACAAAAAAATTAAGTAAGTTTTAACCTAAGAACAAATTCATTAAGTTATATGTGACAATACATCTATTTCCTATCTTAATCAGTTTTTTTGCTCAAATTTATGTTAATTATTGATTAATTAATTTTATTATTCATATAGATTAAACGTTATCAATTTCATAAAATTTCTAAATAAAGTTTCTAAATAAAGCAAATATTATATTTAAGAATATACGTGAAGCTCAAGCATTTGGAATTTCTACATTGAATATTGAGGAATTATTTGCACACTTTGAATTTTCCACTGGATGGCTATCTTAGTTTTTTTTTTTTGTCATTTCAATTTGAAATTTTCCACTGAATAACATAAAATTCAAAGATATAGATTTAAAAACTCCAACTAATTCACAAATAATTAATGTAACCAAAGAAAAATGTTGAAGAATACTGTAAAAGAGTAGCCTATATATAGCATTAAAAATAAAAGCAGAAGCAATCTATTAACTCACATAATGTCTTGTTTATTTTCTCTTTTGATTTTCTTTTCATGTTTGCTTATAAGTAATTCAACTACCATAAAAGAGAACGATGTTACTCCTTTATTCCTTTTCGGGGATTCTTACTTTGATGCCGGAAACAATAATTACCTCAAAATTGCAGCCGGCAAGGCCAATTTTCCCCCCTATGGTGAATCATTCTTTAAACATCCTACCGGGAGATTCTCTAACGGTCGAATTATTCCAGATTTTATCGGTAAGAATATGACATCATATTTATAATCCTACGGTTATTTATTTTTACTTTTTCTATTTGTCCTAAATTGAATAAATTATGCAAAAATTTATACATGCAGCTGAGTATTTAAAACTACCGTTGATTCTTCCTTATCTTCAACATGAAAATGAAGAGTATAGATATGGAGTTAATTTTGCATCAGGTGGAGCCGGTGCTCTTGTTCAAACCTATCAAGGATTGGTAGGTCATTCTTTAATAGGCCTTATTTTCATTTATTTATTTATTCAGAATCATTTTTTTCATCTTTTAAAAGAAAAACTAAATTAAAAAAGTCTCAACTTTTATAAATAAATTATTTTAATATCTGAACTTTTTTAAATTATTGTTTTAACTTTTTATAAGTACATCAAACGAGTGTTTTACTGTGGATTTTTCTTATATGATAGGTTATTGATCTAAAAACTCAGCTTGGGTATTTCAAGAATGTAAAGAAGAAACTAAGGAAGAAAATAGGCAACACAGAGAGAGAAAAATTATTATCAAAGGCCATTTATTTATTCAACATTGGCCTCAATGACTATGGAGCACCTAAAATACTTGATGAGGACTACAACAATAAACAGTTTGTTGGGATTGTGATTGGCAACCTCACTTCTGTAGTCAAAGTAAGTAACTACATACTCATAAGCCAAAATATTGTTATTATATCCACAATTATGCCTTCGTTTGCCAAATAAATTATGATTTTAAATTTGTCAATTTGATCTATCAGCTTTTCGAGCATTGTCAAATATATACATGTTTGGTTTGTATTTGATATGGCATGATATTATAGATGCCAAACAAGATCAGTTTTGTACACGTGGACGTATAATATTGTGATACGCCAATCTCTAAATAAGATGTGGATATATTTGGCAAAAATAGAAAAAAACAATAAATTAAGCTGATAAAATTTTTAAATTTTTTTACATTTGACAAACGGTCCATAGTTATGGGTAGACAAAAACATGTTGTCTATTTATAATGATTACTATGCGCAGTCCGTTCAAATTGAACCAAAGCAAATTTAAAAAATAGATTGAAAAATAAATCAAAGTGAAGCGATCGATTCAGTTCGATATTTTTAAGTCTTGGATTGATTGTTTTTTTTTAAATGTTTGATCTTATAGCTTATGATTACAAAATTGATGTGTCAGGAAATTTATAAGAATGAAGGAAGAAAATTTGGATTTTTGAACGTGATGGATTTGGGTTTTCTACCTTCAGTCAGAGCACTTGAACAAACTAATAGTACCCCAATTGGCTTTAAGGAGCAAGCTACAATTCTAGCACAACTACACAATAAGGCACTTCCTAAGGTGCTTAAGGGCCTTAAAAAAGAACTGGGAGAATTTAAATATTTCATTTTTGATTTATATACTACAGCAAGTGAAAGGATTAACAATCCTTTTAAGTATGGTAAGTAATCATGGATATGTTTATATTTAACATATTTTAATATATTTGTCTTTAAGCTCTTCGCATTTTACTCACTAATTCAATGGCCGGAATGACCTTTTATTCTAGTTTGCGTTATTAATTCATTATTGTGTTTTATTTTGAAGGTTTTAAAGAAACAAAAGCGGCATGTTGTGGGAGTGGACCATTTAGAGGAATCGGACAATGTGGTTTAGTTAAAGAGTACGAATTGTGTGAGAATCCAAATGAATATTTGTTCTTTGATGGCAGTCATCCAACAGAAAATTTCAGTAACCAAATTGCTAAGCTTATGTGGAGTGGAAATTCTAAAGTCATAAGCCCTTGCAATCTCGAAACACTACTTCAGGCATAATCAGTATTATGTCTATTTTTCATTTTTAGTTGGAAGGCTAAAATTATCATATTATAGTAAAAGAAATTATTTCCAAAAATTTAGTTTATTTTAATAATATAAATTAATTTATAAAAAATAATATACTTTTTGTTTACTAGGAGTCATTTTGTGATTTTTGTTTTATTTATGAATGAAAGTATAATAACCATTTCATCAAAAAAAAAAATATAATAACCAGCATGAAAGAGGGCAAAAAACAATTGATCTAAGAATTTACGCGTAATAAAGGCTACAATTCTAAAAAGGAAGATACAAAGTCAAGCAATAATAATACAATCTGAATTTGCAAAGGAATCGATGCTAGAATAAAGAAAATAAAGATTTTCAAGATTTGTAAAAGAAGACCGCCTTAACAAAGAAATTGCAGATGATCTCTTCCAGAATAGTCCTTATATGTTTTTAGAAAAAATTCAAAGGCTTGTCTATATTTTATCAAATATTTGTCATGGTGGCAAATAGGTGGCACGCTACATCATCGTCATGTCACTGCCACGTCGGCTCAGGCATGTGCCTTTAAGTGGATGCACATTTTTGAAACAAAAATTCGTGTTTCGAGACGATATGAACACTTTTAAAAGGTTTGGATACAAGTGAAAGTTTCGATAAATGTTTGACATTTTTTTTATTATTTGACCTTGAAAATAATACTCTAGCCGTCCCGTAAAAATAATAAAAAAATTAAGTTACCTTTTTATCACTTAAAAATAAAAAAAATAAAATTAATTAAATATAAAATTATTAAAATACTCTTAGAATTTATCATGCATATTGATATTGATTGAATTATAATCCCAATGTGTCATTTTTGTACATATGAAATTCTATTAGAAAATATTTGTAGTGTTTTTCTATAAATTATGAAAAATATTTTACATAGAATCCCTCCTTCAAATAAGATTAATCAAACTTTGATCACTTTATTCTCAAATGTGTTAGTCATGATTCATTTAAAGCTTTTAGACCTAGTTTGTGTAATATTTCTTACAAAATATTCTATTCGTCTCATAAAAATTTGCTAATTAATTTTGCACAAAAATAAAGGAATATAAATTAAATAAATTATTTTAAATTAATTTTTATAATGTTTTTGGTTTAATAATCTATTTATTTTAATTATATATTTGGAAACATCAATTAAATTTTGAGAATATTAATAAATTTTGAAAATTAAGTTTATCATTGGAAAAATTACATCCTGTATTTTTTTTTGAAATTTTTATAAGAATATACTTTAACTTGGAGCTGTTGCAAAAATATCCTTTTTAACTTTTTTTTCTTCAAAAAATACATAATTTCCAATAAAATACCAATAATCTACCAAAAAGCATATTTTTGTAAAACAAAAAAATTGGAGAGTATTTTTGCAAACATTTAGGTTAAAATAAGTATCTTTATAAAAAAACCCATTATTATTTTTATATTAGATTAAGTAATAGTCAATAATGATTAAAAGGATATGTTATAAGTGGTCAAAATTAATAAAGTATAAAGTTTATATCTCAATTTAACTAATCAAACTAAAAATTAAATAAAAATTTGACTTATATTTTAATACATCTAAAATAAAAACCCCGCATGTCTTTATGAGGCGGACGGAGTAATCACTAGTAACATCTAATAACTTCTGGAACGATTACTGGATTGGTAATCAGCCTCTATCACTTTCTTATCCACGTCTCTTCAGTTTGGTTAAAGAAAGATCTTCAACAGTTTCAGAAATTTTTAATGCGGAAAGCGGCATGTTCGTTTTTAACTGGAATCGTCGTCTGCGTATTGGAGATTCTCAGTTACTCGACGTTATGCAAGATCAGCTCCGCAACATTACTCCAAGGCCTGAGCTGTTGGATAGTTTTTCTTGGAATAAAAAGGATAATTATTCAGCAGCAGGTTTTAGGCGCAAACTGCTATGCAGCCCGCATCACATTCTGCCAGCTACAGGTTTCTTTCCGGCCGGTGTTTCAACTGTTCACAATGGTACTTTGGTTTCTAGAGATCTGAATTATTCCTTTTGCTGGAAGTTCAAGCTTCCTCCCAAGATTTCTTTCTTTCTCTGGCTTTTGTTAAGAAACCGAGTTTCTTCAAATGTTTCTCTAGCTAATAGAGGAATCATATCGGTGGATCACATACCCTGTTCGTTTTGCTTTCATGATGAGGACAGTTTACACATCTTCATGTATTGCCGTTACTCTTGGCTATTTTGGTCGAAGTTGCTGAATATGTGCAATGTTATAACAGTGCCCCCAAACACTCTAATTGCTTTTTTCTTATTCTGGGAGGATATCGCTCTTAGGAAGTTTAAAGGGTTTTGGCAAACGTTATGGTTCTTTGGTGTTTGGGAATTGTGGAAAGTCCGTAACAAGAGAGTCTTCAGACATGAACATACTGAGGTTGACACAACCATTTTCATGACAATATGTAAGGCGGTGGAATTCTATAAGGATAACCATCATGGGTTTACTTATTCGGGAAATGATGTATTTCGCAATTTAACTTTTTTCTGTAAATTTGCTTGACTTTGCCTCTTTTTGGCTTTTGCCAATCACACTTTGTGATTGTGCTAATATATTCATCATTTATCCAAAAAAAAAAGAATCAAGTTTTGTATTGACAACCAATAAGTTATAGATCTAATGGTATAGACACTAGTCATTAAGATTTGAAAGTATTTATTACATAATTATTACGATATTGTTATTATTTTAATGAGGTGTTATATTATGAGTGACTTAGTCTACAGATGACGTGATAGACTCAGTCTACCTAAAAAAATTTCAAACACTAGACAACAATTTGTTCGGCAGTAAAATCGATTTCTCTCACAAACGCTCCTTCTCCTAATTATATATATAAAAAAAGTTTTGTATTGACAGCCTATTGTTTTAATGGTTTAATTTATTAGTCCAAGGTGTACCGGATGAAAATATTCCTCATGAATGCAATTACACCCAGATGGGCACTCGAACTTACCATTATTAATTCAATGGCGTCACTTTGGACAATCTGATTCTTTTATATCATAAAAACAAAAGAAAGTGAGTCATAATGCGAGGACAAATTCATTAAATTAGAACTAATTTATAATAATATATCTTAATTATTTATGCTGTTACAATCATTCAAAATAAAATATAAAAAAAATCAAAGATATGGATTTAAAAACTCCAACCAAAGGATTAATTTAATTTTAACCAAAGAAAATGTTATAAAAGAGTAGCCTAAAGCATACAGAAATTGCACCAATCATGTCTTGTTTATTTTCTCTTTTGATTTTGTTTTCATGTTTGCTTATAAGTAATTCAACTATTATTCAACAGAAGGGTGCCACTCCTTTATTCATTTTTGGAGATTCTTACTTTGATGCCGGAAATAATAATTACTTGAAAAATACAAGCAAGGCCAACTTTTTTCCCTATGGAGAAACATTCTTTAAACATCCTACCGGAAGGTTCTCCGACGGTCGAATTATTCCAGATTTTATTGGTAAGAATATAACAACATGCTTAATTTAATAGTTATTTATTTTAGGATAATCATAAAATAAATCATAAATTTTAGCATATTTTGTATATTTAATACAAATATTTAATTTTGACAATTTAATATATAACTGGCAATTTTTTATAATTTAAAAAACCGATTAATTTTCCAATAAAACAATGATGATTTGAACATTGGAACTATAAATGTCATAATAGTCTTCATCGGTATTTTCTTTATCTAAAATTTGATCGGTATTCCAAATTATAAAAACAGTAGTTGCTCGTCTTTTGAATTGTCAAAATTGAAAAATCAGTTAATCTCCTAGTTAATTTTTCGCATTTTTTCAATAAAGTGAATAAGTTACGTCCAAATTTGGTAATACAGCTGGATTCTTATAACTGCCATTGATTCTCCCTTATCTTCAGCCTGGAAATGAAGAATATAAAAGTGGAGTGAATTTTGCGTCAGGTGGAGCCGGTGCTCTTATTCAAACTTTTCAAGGATATGTATGTTATTCTTAGACCTCTTATTTTTATTTACTTTTGCTGTTTGGAATATGTTTTTGATTTTTTAAATGGAAAAACAATAAAGTGAAGCCATAATTTTTATAAGGGTCAAATGCAAATTAGAATACGAATTTTAGCATGATTTGTAAATAAAATACAAACTTTAAAACATGACAAATTAGTCGTCCATTTATAAATTTTGACAAATTGATACACCGAGCTATTATCTGTTGCTAATAGTTAATTTTGATTTGATGATATGATTTGATATTTAAATTTTATGTAGTCCAATACTCCTTCCGTTCCAATACAATTATTCACTTCTTTTGTCCTAAATATTTGTATATTTTTAATAAATCATATTTTTTTCCAGATTGTCTTTATTTATAGTCTATAATTTATTTTCATTATTACAAGAAAAGAAAATTAATCATAGTCGATTTTGATTGATTTCAATTGATACCAAGCCTTTACGGATTTTGTCAGTTATAACCAAACCTTAAAAATCGTCTATTTTAGTCAATTTTAGAATATTTAAAACCTTTTTTAGCTATTCGTGAATAAAACCAAAAAATTTGCTATTCGTAGATGGGCTAAATTAGCCAATTTTGATTGATTTCAATAGAAAAAATTTCAAATATCTTATATCATTCAAAATCGGTTAGTTTAGTCCATTGATGAAATGACAATTTTTTTGGTTTTATTCACGAATGGCTAGAAAAGGTTTCAAATATTGAAAAATTGGCTAAAATAGACGATTTTTAAAGATTTGGTTATAATTAACAAAATCTATAAAGGTTTGGTATTTTATTGGGATTAACCCTAAAAATTTAAAATATTAATTGCATCTGCTTAAACTATGTAAAAAAGTGAACAATTGTTATAGGATAGAAACAGTATATAGTTTTCACTCTTATCATTATTATTTTTCTAATATGACAATAAAACTTAAACAAATGTAAAATTTAATTATTATTTTTGGCACATTGGTGACCAGAAAGTGATAAAAACACTTATTTGATACTTCATTTAAAAAAATAGAAACAATATTTTTTAAAAAAATAAAAGCACACACTTGACACTAAAATTAATAAATTGAGAAAAATTTAGACACAACTAATGTGATTTTCATTTTTAAATGGCATGATAAAATTTAGCAAGTGTTTTACTATGGATTTGTTTGTTTCTATGATAGGTAATAGATTTACATACACAGCTTGATTATTTCAAGAATGTAAAGAAGCAGCTAAGGAAGAAATTAGGTGACACAAGAGCAAAAAAATTATTATCAAAGGCCATTTATTTATTCAACATTGGCCTCAATGATTATACAGCACCACCCCAAACAAATTCTACTATACTTCACCATTACACCAACCAACAGTACGTCGAGATTGTTATTGGCAACCTCACCACTGTAATCAAAGTAAGTAAGTAATTACATGCTTATAATGATTATTAATTTCTGTCGTGTCGGTTTAAATCGGATCGGATCAAACTGAAATTTTGTATCCTTTTCAAATTAAACCGTAGATATTTTACAGTTCTAATTATCATTGTTTCATTTGCTATATTTTGATAACTGAAATTTGCGACTCTACATTGGGAGATAACTATAGCAATTTATGTCAAAAATTATTTATATGACAACGGAAATTTGTATATCTACCCAACGTATATGTTGGCATGGTTCTGCTTAATCAATTTTGGCCTAGATCGCTATAATAATCTCTAGTTGATGTAAAAATAAATGTCAGTTGTTAAATATAATAAATGAAATGGTGGTAACCGTTCTATAAAATAAACTTCAATAACCACATAAAACTTTTAATATGGAATTTTTTTACATTTTTTTCTATATTATCAAACCAAATGGAACTTGAATTTGTGGGCTGAATTCGATTTTTCAAGTCCTGTGCTTATTTTTTTTCATATTTGAAGATATAGCTTATGGTTACAATATTTATATCTTAGGAAATTTATAAAAACGGAGGAAGAAAATTTGGATTTTTAAAACTGTTGGAGTTGGGTTTTCTACCTTCAGTTAGAGCACTTGAACAAACTAATAGTAGAAGAATTAGCTTCAAGGAAGCTTCAACTCAAATGCAATTACACAATAAGGCACTTCCTAAGACTCTTAAGGATTTAAAGAAAGAGCTGGGAGGATTTAAATATTCAATTTTTGATTTATATACGTCGACAAGTGAAAGAGTTAACGACCCTCTTAAATACGGTAAGTGAGACTATAATTTTCTAATTTTAAAGAACGTAATATTTTTGAGTAAAAGATCATTCCGGGTTTTGAATTATAAATCATGATCATTATTGTGTTTTATTTTATAGGTTTTAAGAATGGAAAATCTGCTTGTTGTGGGGGTGGACCATTTAGAGGAATCGAACCGTGTGGATTAATTAAAGATTACGAATTGTGTGAAAATCCTGGTGATTATTTGTTCTTTGATGGCAACCATCCAACAGAGATTTTCAATAACCAAATTGCTAAGCTCATGTGGAGTGGAAATTCTAAGTTCACAAGTCCTTACAATCTCAAACCTCTACTTGTGGCATAGTCAATATTATTATGTCTATTTTCCATTTTTAGTTGGAGGACCAAAATTATCTATGTTATAGTAAGAATAATTCTTCCCAATAATTACCATGAACGATGATGATCTATGTTGATTAAATTTTAATAAATATAATAAAAATTTTAATAAAATTTTATTATTTTATTATTTATTCGAATTAATGATGCTTGGTGTCCATTGTAATACCCCGTATGTCTGACGTTGCCAAAGTAGGCAGCGTGTCTAAATTTAAACAGTTAAAACGGCCAACAAAGGAATTATCGGGGGATAATTAAATAAAAGAGGACTCGAGTAGGTCGATATTGAGATTTTAATAAGAAAATTCAATATTAAGAATTTCATAAAAGAAATGGAATTAGACTTAAAAAGAAAAATATGTAAAAGTGGATAAAGTGCACTTAAACTCGAAAATTAAGAAATAAGCCTTTAATTTCCGGAAAATAGAAATTAAATAAATTATTTACGGGAATTAGTATTCATAAAAATAATATCGATAAGTTGGTTAGTGTTAAATATTAAAATGAGATTTGGACGAAAAAGTTGAAAAAAGGGCATTTTAGCTCAAATTGGAATTTGAGCGTTTTTCGCCTAAAATTTCTAAAATAAATTATCGGAAATAGAATTATGAGGTATTAAGGTGATATTATTTATTTGGACATAAATAATATACAATTTATCGAGATCAAAAAATTATGTGATTAAATGGACTAAATTGGACTAAAGGAAAGTGTGAAACCAAAAAGTGAGGAGGTGGCAAAGTGAGGGATTAAAGTGAGACATTTACCCTAATTTTATATAGCTAAGGGATTTAATTTTAAGATCAGCAAATATCATTTGAGTTCAGCAACACCAAACTTCATCTTCTCCAATTTAAAACCCTCATATGCAAAAATCTTCAAATGGCCATATCTCATTCATTTCTCAGCGAAATTGGACGATTCTTACGGACACGGAACAAGCGCGGGGTCCTCTATCAATTAAGCTCAGAAAATCAAGGTATAAATTACGTTTTCCATTTAGAGTTTCAGCATGTATATTTCGGGATTTTTGAGATATGATGGTGATGATGATTTTAATGTTTAAATTGGTGTTTATGGTTATTAATTAGATGAGTTAAGCTAAGTTTGATGACTGTTATGGTGAGGATGGAGAGTTGGCTGAAATATGATGTTTTGCCTTAGGGTTCGGTATGATTGATTAGAAGTTGAAAATAATATGGAATATATGATTTGTAATTGATTGGTTTAATGTATAATTGTTGTGAGTAACAAGGATTGGCCATGAGCAGCCCCTCCCCTTGTTAAATCAGGGGAGGACAGCGAGTAGAGGAAGGGGCCGAAGCCACCCCTTCCCCGAGGTCCTTTACGGTTAGTTTCGTGTTAAACGTCAAGGTACGCGGACTAGTTTCGATTGAAATGTAAAAACGGTTTTGAAATGGAATTGGAGTTAATGCTTTAATGAGTTTAAGTTGAAAATCATAGCATGGTTAGAGGCTGAAAAATATGCTATAATGTTAAGTTTATAGGTTGGTTAAATAAAAAAAAGTTAAAGAGATAACTCAAGAATTTGACGATGTTGCTGGAATTATTGCGCTGCGGAGCAGCCATATTGCCAGGGCAATATCTCGAGTTATATAGCTCCAAATTAAGTTTCGTTTGTTGGTACGGAAATTTAAAGATGTTGTCTATAAATGTCTAAGTATACGTTTCTGCTAGTTCGGCTTCTAAGTGGCTCAAATAAATCAGATCATTATGTCGCGCATAGCAGTTCTGAAATTTAGGACAGCCCTAAGTTATTAACTTCGGGGCCAAATTCTGACACCTTCGGGTGCTAATCTCAGTCCGAGACCTAAATGAAGGTTGTAGGCGACGTTATGAACTTTAAGAATGTCAATTTTGTTTAGGGGTCTCACTGTTTTAAGTAAACGGTTTCAATGGACGAAGTTGGCTAAAAACCTAGTTAAGGATTAATTAATTATAGTTAGATTGTAATTAATTCGAGTTATTATCGAAATTGTGTAGGCTTGACGAGGCGACTACCAGTGGAACCCGAAACTTACAGAACGCGACATCGCTAGCTATTATCAAAGATTATGGATAGCAAGCGGTGAGTATATTTTACTTACACGTATTATCATATTAAAATTATTTGATATACTATATAGATAAATATTTAAATGCATCGCATACTTACTTGTTTTGATCGTATTGGATTTGAATTGTATTGTATTGGCTTGGATGGATTTACATATGATTGGATTATATTAATTTGTATATGGATTGGATTGGTTGTTTTGTATATGGCTTGTTTGTATTGTTTTGTTTATGATATCGATGTTTATTTGCAATTGTGATTTGTATACGATCTGAAGAAACAAGCTACCTATTGGGCGTCAATAGGCCGTGTGATCACCGGTGTTTATAAGAGTCTAGATATTCATATATAGAAACGTTTGATATGAACTCATTAAATGTTGATCATATTTATAATTATGAAATGGAATATGTTTGGGTATCGGAAAGGAGAATTATTATTTTGGCAGATACGAGGTAACTCGGTCGAACTATCTCGGGACCCGTATCTGGTGGGTAACTCGGTCGAACTATCTCAGGACCCACAACTTGGGATTAAGCAGTGGCATGAGTAACTCGGTTGAACTATCTCGGGACTATGTCACGTGGTAGCGGTAACTCGGTCGAACTATCTCGGGACCGTACTACTTGGATTAAAATGATGTGATTCGAATACGATACGGATAGGAAAGTTTAGGAGTTTAAGATTAAGGTTTCGATCGGATCAAATACTTGCCTTAAGTGAATTGTTTGCAATTGCTGTGATTTTATATGTTGGAATTGTTTGAAAAGGTGATTGTATATATATATATATATATATATATATATATATATATATATATATATATATATATATTTAAAATAAAAATATGTTTTAAAAAATGCGATGCTTATTTTGATAATATGGTAGGTAAAGTATAACTCACTCAGTTTAATAGCTGACCCCCAAATAGTGTGTTTTTCATGTACCTAGATTCTGGACGTGGCTAGAAGTCCGTCTTTGACCGGAAGTTAATGTTCCAATGTACATTCCCGACTTCCATAACTGCTGTAGTAGTGTGATGTCTGACCAGTGTCGTGGCCTATTATAGCAGTAAAATTTTATAAGGTTTATAGTTGATGTCTGTTGTGTATATGTTGGTCTGGCTACTTTAGTTATGCATTGTACCACGGAGGTAAATTCCCGTGATGTAATTTCAACATAGTGGTTTATGTCGGGTTAGTACGTACATGATACAGAAACGATAAGCCCGGGCAAGTTGTATGGTTTTAGTTTTACCAGTGTATCTTTGTTTAAATGCTTCCAATTGTAAGGTCATTATGTGATTGATGTTTGCGAGAAATTTATAGTAATTTTATGCTTGTTACGGGTTTCGGAGCTACCACTCCCATTTTCTAGCGCCGGTCGCGGCCCTCGATTTTAGATTGTGACATCCATGCAACACAAACAAATCGACTTTTAAACCGTATGACTAATCGTGCGAGGAGAACTGGAGAACAGACCATTCAGCAAGGAGATTTTGAATTTGCAGAAGCTTGGTTCAATCAAGATACAGAGATCAAAAACAAGCTATATGGATTACTCTTTGAAATTATATTGAAACGCGGAACTAAAGTTGCAGCTATAAGTAGTAAGTGGCCATATAAATTGCAATATAAAAAATAGAAATTCTTATCTAGACCCGGTCTATAAATTTTCCATGCACCTATCCAATGAGCTGTTAGAAAATCAAATATAATTTTCTCTCTTTTCTTATTATTTTCTCTTTCTTCTCATTTCTCTAACACCTTATTGAATGGGTCCATGAATTTTTCATAGACCAGATCTAAGTAAGAACTTTCCATATAAAAATATGAATTAATGACTAATTTAGCGATAAAAATTATAACTAATTCGGTCAAAACTCGTCCTTCCTGATATACAATTTAACAAAAAAATAGCCATGGAATCAAAAATATGTCTCTAAATATTAGCCAGGGTTTGACCTGTCGCTGATAATCTCGAGTTTGCCATTAATTCAAGGTTTAGTGGTGAAAAAAAAACAAACCTTTACAACTTGTTGCAATTTAAACTAAATATTTTAATTTTTATAATAATAGTCAAATTGCAATATTTTTTTATTGCAATAATAGCCAAATTGATAGCTAAATTTGTTGTTTTCAATTAAAAGATTAGGCTATTATTATTTTCTGATAAATATTTTTTTTTTGGTGACGAGATCTCACTCTACTGAGCCGAAATTCAATATTATTGTCAAATTCCGGGATGTGAACCACCCGCAAGCGCACATACCTGATAATAATGAACAGTAATCCAACCTCAACCATTCCATATTAAGAAAGGACATAGCCGGGGTTCGAACCCGTGACCTTTGACATAAAAATAAAAAAACATCACTCAAAAAGTGAAATTTGGCTATTATTACAAAACAAAAAAAATACAATTTCGCTATTATTACACAAATTAAAAAGATTTGATTTAAATTGCAAAAGTCGCAAAAATTTAATTGAGAATTAAGTTAAAAGTTTTCTTAATCGGATATTGTAGAATTATTTGCACACCTGGTCATTTCAATTGGGAATTTTCCACTATATGACTATCTCATTATTTATGTTGTTAAAATCTTCTAGAATAAGAAACATAAAATTCAAAGATATGGATTTGAAAACTCCATCCAATTCACATATCAGAAATTTCAAGGGAAGCTCACAAATAATTAATTTAAAAAAAAAATTGAAGAACACTATAAAAGAGTAGCCTATAGAAGATATATTAATTACTCAAATTATGTCTTGTTTATTTTCTCTTTTGATTTTCTTTTCTTGTTTGCTTGTAAGTAATTCAACTACCATAAAACAGAACGATGATACTGCTTTATTTATTTTCGGGGATTCTCTCTTTGATGCCGGAAACAATAATTATTTGAAAATGGACGTCAACAAGGCCAACTTTTTTCCATATGGAGAAACATTCTTCAATCATCCTACCGGAAGATTCTCCGACGGTCGAATTATTCCAGATTTTATTGGTATGAATATGACATCGTTTGTTTACTTTTATTGTTTGCTTTTATATGATTTTAAATTTTGTTTTTGTTTGTTTGTTTTTCTTGCTCATATCTCTACTTGTCTTATTACTTCCTTTTCTTCTACTATAAGCTTAAATAATTTTTGTTTTAACTTTTTGTTATTCGATAACTTTTAGAAGTTTTTTTAAATCATTCGAAAAAATATTTATATGAATATTGGACAAAAAATTAAAAATTATTCAAGCTATTAAAAAAATTATTTATAAAAATGTTGGAGATATATTATTTATATTTATACATCTCTGATACATAATTTATACAGGATAAATATATTTTTTAATATACTTTATAGATATATATCTAAGACATAATTTATACATGATTTATACATTTTTATTTTTTTGAGTTGTATATAATATGTATAAAATATGTATATTTGCTATTTAAAAATTTAAATTTATATACATATATATATATCATTAATGTATTTTTATATATTAAAATTTTAATATTCATTTTAGATTTATTTTTTATATTTTTATTTTAAAAATATAAATTTTTAATTGTACATAATAGATACATCGACGATGCATTGTAGATACATTTTTAAATGTATATTAATAGATACATTTCTGATATATAATTTATACATATTTAGTAAATGTATCAATAATGTATTCGTAAATTCGTAATTTATAATTTCTTTTAAATACTGTATCATTTGTTTTTTTTTAATTAATATATTTATAATTTTAAAATTAAATTTAATATTAATATTTTAAAATTTAAATGTTAAATAAACATATATTATAAAAGATTGGACAAGATTCTATATCTTAAGTCAAATATATTGTACAAATTTTGTTTTTATTAAAGAAGCAAACAAAAAAACAATAACAGGTCTACTATGACCCACGTGGGTCATTTCATTTGATATTCGTACAAGGAATGACGCACGCTGATATCATGGTGAAGTCAACATAAATTGTATTTGTGAAATTTTCTTTCGTAAAATGCTAGAAAAGTAATGTTTGGTAAAAAGCTTGTACCTAGTGAAAAGGAAAGGTTTTTTCTTAGTATTTTGTGAGTTTCTCTAGATTTTTTGGTATTACTTTTGTTCATAATTTTAGAATTAGAGAAATATACAATTTAAGGGTATAACTGGCATTATAATTTGAATTTTTAATTTTATTTTTTTGCCAAAATTAAGCCATTACGGATTTTATTTTTTATATAATAAATTAGTTATGACCATAAAATTTGAAGAGTCATATTATGAGCCACGCTTGTAGTACGTAATATGAAACTAGTATATATAAAAACACGGATGAAGGGAGAACATGCGCATCTATCTATACTATATATAAAAGCACGGAGGGGGGGGGGGGGGGGGGAGGAGGATAAGTACATTTACGTTAATATCTTTTTTATTTATAAAATTTAATTATTAATTAAAAATTATTAAGATAATCATTAAAATTAGTGTACTAACTAAAATAAACTATTATGTTAAGATAAGTTAGAGTACCAACAAAAATAAACTACTACGTTAAAATAATTGTAAGTACTAATTAAAATAGACTATTTTAACTATTTAATGATTACTATTTTAATTATTTTTTTATCGTATAGAATTCTAAATAATGTAAACTATTTCAATGAACTATTTTAATTTTTACTTTATATTTTTTATTAAAATTATCTATAATTATAAAATTTGAGTACCAATTAATTTTTTAAAAATAATTAAAACAGTCATCTTATGTATTTAATAAGATAAACTATTACAAATCAACCATTATTTTAAATTTTATTTGATAATTTGACGAGTCACACTACGAGCCACGTGTGAAACGCGTAAACGACACTAGTTTATTAAATAACTCTTTCTATTTTATTTCTGATTAACTATCTAAGTTTTTTTTGTCATAGGCTATTTTATTGCTAATTAACTTTCTAAGTTAAGGTTCTAAGTCATATACTAATTATATGTTTATACAAACTGTTTATATTTTACTAATTAACACATTTATTATTAAGAAAGAATTTAATTAGAATAAGGAGTTTATCTAGACATGCTTATCAAATAGACATTCTTTTTGAAAGTTAAACAATTTACTAATGTGAAATGTATTAGAGGACTAAAGTTTAAGTCAAACTATTTTAAAGGGGCTTAATTACTTAAAAAACCTCTACCTTTTAATATTTTTTCGTTTATACCATGACTTAGAAAAAAGTTCATTTGTACCCTTTTTTTAATTTTTTGTTTTCAACTCTACCCTAAAGCACTAAATTGAACTTTTTTTATCTAGAAAAAACTTAAAATAATTCTTCATTTTTTAACTTATTTGTATTTGTTCAAATAGAAAAAAGATGATATAGCCCTTCTATTTAATTATTTTTAATATTTTCATCCTATAATTAATTAAATTGTCAAAAAATAAAATTTTAGGGTACAATTGAAAACGAAAAATAAAAAAAAAGTTACAAATGAACTTTTTCCTAGGTCAGGGTATAAACGAAAAATTATTTCAAGGTGGGTTTTTTTTTAAGTAATTAGGCCTTTTAAAAACAAAACAATAAAATAAAGTTCAAGTTAAACTATACAAATATAGATTAATTAGCAGCAATTCTAATCGGCCAACTATTTTACTAATACAGTTTTATGTCAAATATTACTACCAAAGACTTAGTTGATATTGATAACTGGAAAAATATCCAAACTCTATGTTATTATTTTAATTTATAATTATATAATGCAATTATTTTAATTTATAATTATTTATAAATTAAATGATTTATTTATTTGTAAAATAAATTTAATTTGAATTAATTCTTTTTTACTTTGTAAAATGTAGTTACTAATTTAAAAACTATTAAAATAATTATTAGAGTTAGAGTATCAATTTAAATAAACTATTCAAAACTATGTTATAATAATTGTCTAAAGAACTAATTAAGATAGGCTACTTTAGCATTCATTAATTGCTATTTTATTTATTAATCACCAGCAATTGTAACTAAGGTAAACTCATTTTAATAAATTAATTTTTTAGTTATTATTTGATTTTTTCTGTAATATATTATTATAGTTGGATCACTTTTATATTTTTATAATAAACATAGTAAATTATAAATTAATTAGTTGAAGTATTATATTTATTTATAATAAGAATTCTAACTAATTTAATATTATATATAAATAAGATATATTAACATAATTATGACAAATTTAATTAATATATAATTGGCAAGTCACATTACGTGCTACGTGCGTAGCACGTAATGCGAAACTAGTTTATTAAAAGGATAATTGAAAAATAAATCATTAATTATAATACCTTTATAATTTTAAGGCCTAATTACTTAAAAAAATCCCACCTTAAAACAATTTTTCGTTTATACCCTGACCTAGGAAAAAGTTCATTTATACTCTTTTTTTGATTTTTTGTTTTCAACTGTACCCCAAAATTTTATTTTTTTGACAATTTAATTAATTAAAGGATGAAAATATTAAAAATAATTAAATAAAAGGGTTATGTCATCTTTTTTCTATTTGAAAAAATACAAATAAGTTAAAAAAGGAAGGATTATTTTATGCTTTTTCTAGATATAAAAAGTTCAATTTAGTGCTTTAGGGTAGAGTTGAAAACAAAAAATCAAAAAAATGGTACAAATGAACTTTTTCCTAAGTCATGGTATAAATAAAAAAATATTACAAGGTGGAGTTTTTTTTAAGTAATTAACCCTAATTTTAAAATAAACTTTCAATTTAGATAATTTAAAACATAAACTACTATTTACAGTTTAAAACACCAATAAAAATTCAATTAGAAAATGCTTTGAACACAAAAATAACAGATGCCATAATAGATACACATCGGCATTTGTTATCGATCGGTATTTTGAGTTATAAAATATTAATAACTCCTGTTTTAAATTATTAAAATTTATGTTAAAATTGTAAAACATGCTGAAATTATTATATATATATTTTTTCAATTATCTCTTATTTTAATTTTCCTATTTTTCTAGTAAATTGAATAATTATGTGTAAATTTGGTATATGCAGCTGGGTACTTAAATCTACCACTGATTCTCCCTTATCTTCAGCCTGGAAATCAAGAATATACAAATGGAGTAAATTTTGCATCAGGTGGAGCTGGTGCTCTTGTTCAAACTTTTCAAGGATATGTATGTTATCGTTAGACCTTTTACTTTTGGTTATTTTTTTGTTCGAAATATTTTTGAATTTTTTACAAATACAATTATTTCGTATTTGAGCTAATCATAATTTTTATAACATTAAGTCATATGGAAATAATAGATTTAAAAAATTGCATGATATAGTTCATCAATAAAAGATATTTTGTTTTTGTTTTTTAGAGAATGTAAAAAGATAAAATTTAGTCAGTGTTTAACTATGGACTTCTTTGTTTCTATGATAGGTAATAGATCTAAATACTCAACTTGGTTATTTTAAGAAAGTAAAGAAGCAGCTGAGGAAGAAATTAGGGCATACAGAGACGGAGGCCGGATTGGGATTCCCTCAAGTTCAAATAAACTTGAGAAGGTTATATTTACGATCTACACCGTTCATTGTAAAATGAACAGTGTAGATTAATTTGATTAAAATTGTGCCTTTTTAATCTACACCGTTCATTACAAAATGAACGGTGTAGATCGTGAACATGATCCTCTCAAGTTCATTTGAACTTGAGGGAATCCCAATCCGACAGAGTCCTTATTAGCAAAGGCCATTTATTTATTCAACATTGGCCTCAATGATTATGCAGCACCGATCCAAACAAATTCTACTATACTTCACCACTACACCAATCAACAGTTTGTTGGGATTGTTATTGGCAACCTAACCGCTGTAGTTAAAGTAAGTAAACTTAGTTGATTTTTTTGGTTCGTTTTGGTTTGTTTTTAGCCCGTTTTAATTGTCTTTTTATAGGAGTTTTGACAAAACAAATCCTAAATTTTATTTTTATAATAATTTAAATTTAATATTTAAAACATTGCGAAACAAATGCTAACATTTATAAATTTTGCGTTTTGTAGCCCGATTTCGAACTCTTGTCTTGTCATCTTTTTTAGGCTACATGATGAAAAAACGCGAAAAATTATAATTTTATATGTAATGTTTTTGAAAATATTAAGATTTAATATGTCAATACATGTATTTAAAATGGCTGCCATGTATGCAAATAATTGCAAAAAAAATGGTGCAGACTACAAAATGCAAAAACTAAAAAGGTTCGAATTTATTTTGCCACGTTTTGAAAATTAAGCTTAAATCACTGTAAAAATGAAACGTTAAGATTTGTTTACAAATACCTCTTTTTTATATATGTGTAAATTTTTTCCCCCTATTATTTAACCAAAATGAGCAAAAACGTTTTGGTTCAACTTTTTTATTTTCAAATAATGGGAGCGTTTGTGGGAGGAATTGAACTCACGATTTTATCAAAATATTTCCTAGCGTTTATGTCATTATAATTAAAAAAAATAGTTTTTTTTGTTCAATGTGATTTTTCAAATTCTATATTACTTTTTTCCATGTTTGATCCTATTTTATGATTACAATTTGGTTTAATCATCTAAAATTTCTTTTCTTTTATGCTTTAATAAATTGTATTTCAAATTTTTAAAATCGTAAATAATATTTCATTTTGTTATTTTCAATTTCAATTGTAAGCATTTTTAAGAAAATTATAGTTTTTTTTCACTTGAAAATTGTTCAATTATATACTCCATATTGATAAATAATCTCAGTTATCAGTACTTTCTAAAACATTAAGGGTTTATTTAAAATTGATGTCAAATTTGAAAGACATATTTGGATTTATTTTAGAGGAAAAAAAACTCCAATTTGAAAAATGGATATAACTGAAATTGAAAATCGAAAAATATAATAAAAATGACGATTTTCAAAATTTGAAATATAACAAAACAAAATGAAAAATCTGATTAGACATTACACTAATTATGTGTCAGGAAATTTATAAGAATGGAGGAAGAAGATTTGGATTTTCAACCTTGATTGAGTTGGGTTCTTCACCTGCTTCCAGAGCATTTGAACAAACTAATACTACACCAATTGGCTTCAAGGAAGCTGAAATTCAAATACATCTACACAATAAGGCACTTCCTAAGGTTCTTAAGGACCTAAAAAAAGATCTGGGAGGATTTAAATATTGCATTTTTGATTTACATACTTCAGCAAGTGAAAGAATCAACAATCCTTTTAAGTATGGTAAGTGAAACTAAAATTTTGTAATTTGAAGGACATTATTTATTTATTTTTGTAAGGAATCATATCGGTCCTTGAATTATAAATCATGAATACTATTGTGTTTCATTTTGAAGGTTTTAAGGATGGAAAATCCGCATGTTGTGGGACTGGACCATTTAGAGGACTCGGAGGGTGTGGTGTAACTAAAGATTATGAATTGTGTGAGAATCCTAATGATTTTGTGTTCTTTGATGGACATCCAACAGAGCATTTCAGCAACCAAATTGCTAAGCTCATGTGGAGTGGAAATTCTAAGTACACAAACCCTTACAATCTCAAAACTTTACTTGAGGCATAGTTAATATTTTCATTTGTAGTTGGAAGCCAAAATTATTATGTTATACATAATAAGAATAATTAATTATTTCCAATAATTCTCACGAACGATGGTGCTGTATTTAATTAAGTTTCCAAATAAATATAATACGATCTTTTAATTTATTATCGTGATTATCTATTGGAATTAATGATGCTTGTTTATGGGACATAAAAAGAATTGATTGTTAAGCTGTATGACTAACAACAAGTCATTCTCTAAGGAAATTTTAAAAATGCGAAAACTTGGTTCGATCAAGATGCACAACAAGCTAAATTGCTTACTCTAGGATTGCAACAGAAAAAAATGAATTAATGACAAATTTAGATACAGGAAAATAAATGTCACCAATCTAGTGAAAACTCATCTTCTTCGATATACAATTTAATAAAAAATAGGCCATGGGGTAGTTTATTTGCAAAAGTGTCAAGGAAATCTAAAATCTATCTCTCGGTAATAGCAACGGTTTTCATTTGCTGCTATCATATAGCGTTGGATTTTAACCTTTTTGCGCCAGAAAATTTCATTGCCAAAGGCAGAGATCATTAGTAGTGTTATACGAGTAGGACTCCAAAAAGTTACCTTTTACCCGGTGTTTTAAACACTGAACCGGTGGCCGAACCGACAAGACCGGTGGCCGAACCGACGAGGCCACTGGTTTGCGCTTCGACCAGTTTAACTACAGGTTAAACTGGTTGAGTATATTTTGAAAAAGTTTCAACGTATTTTTTTTTTTTAGAGAATAATGAAAATTTCATTAATAGAAAAATAAAAATACAACTTGATCAAATATTGAATAAATCAATACATTCAAGAAGTACAATATTAGAACATCAGTAAAATAACAGAAAATCATATTTAATTTCTTCAATCGCATTGACGGAGCTCTTTGGGTATGTAACTCGGAGATCCGTCCGCTCCACTCGAAGGTTATTTTAAACCACAAATCGACTCTTTGGTCTTTGAATGAGTCCGATTAAGAGAATATTAAAAATAAAATTTCTACTGATAGCACTTCAGATCTACGCTCCGTAGATAATTGCATCAAGGAAATAGCAAAACCCATAAAGGGTAAGAGCCAGAACTCCACAAAGGAAGACAAAACATCCATAAAGGAAGAAAGAAAAATACCAACAGATCTCAGATCTGTGATTATTGACGGAAAATAAACTAAATACGAGATTTGAACAGAAAACGAGAAAATAGGGAGGTGATTTTGAACCAAAAAGTGGCCAAAATCACCTCCCTCTTATTGCGGCTAGGGTTTTTAAAAGTTTCAACGTATTATATGCACATCATTGTTGCTTATTATATTCTACTCTTATTTACCACTTTCTTATTATCTTATTAAAATTCATTTAATATAAAAAGAAGATTTTTGTATTTATAGAAAATTATATTATTATTTGATTATACAAGGGAATATAAATTTTTGCTTTTAATCCATTATTTCCTCTTTATTTCCATCAATGAGGTTTTACTTTTCCATTTTCTATTTTATATGAGCTTTTTAGGTTTTTTTTTTTGATAATTGGAGGAGAGAAAACACTTGTAGGAGGAATCGATCCCACAAATAACAAATTTGCTTAAAGTTTCTAAACATATTAAATTATACTCCTTCCGTCCCAAAATAATAAATCTAAGTAAATTGTGCCTCACACAATGGGTCTGGCTCAAACTAACTTCGCTAGTAAATCTTGCTGCCAAAGAATCAAATTCTATATTAACAGTCTACTGCCTTTAATAGTTTAATTAATTAGTCGAATGTGCAATGGATAAAAATAGTTCCACATCAATTCAATTACATCCAGATAGGCGCTTGAGTTTACCATTAATTCAAATGGCGTCACAATATTTTTACACTGTTGGACTATCTGATTATTTTATATCATAGAAACAAAAAAATTAATGATGTAAGGACTTAACGAATTGATGATAATATTATTTATTTCGCATTTCATTCAATTTTTTGCTCACATTTATTTTAGTTATAAATTAATTAATTTTGCATTCTATAGCTAAACATTATCAATTTCATAAAAGTTCTGAATAGTGTTTTACATAAATGAAAGGCTTAATTACTTAAAAACCACCCATCTTGAACTTTTTTTTCGTTTATACCCTGACCTAGAAAAAAATTCATTTATACCCTGACGTATGTGTTTATGTTTCACCTCTACCCCGAAACACTAAATTAACCTCTTTTCATTTAAAAAAAAGTTTAAAATAGTCATTTATTTAAAGAAAATTTCATTTCTAATTAAACTTTAATTAGTTTAGCTTAAAAATGAAGAACTATTTTAAACTTTTTTCTTAATAAAAAGAGGTTAATTTATTGCCTCGGGGTAGAGGTGAAACATAAATACATACGTCAGGGTATAAATGAATTTTTTCCTAGGTCAGGGTATAAACGAAAAAAAAGTTCAAGCTGAGTGGTTTTTAAGTAATTAAGCCTAAATGAAATATTATACTTACCAGTATACTTGAACCTCAAGCATTGAGAATTAATTTGAAAGTTTTCTTAATCAGATATTGCGAATTATATGCACACCTGGTCATTTCAATTGGGAATTTTCCACTGTATGACTATCTTATTATTTATGTTGTTAAAATCATCTAGAATAAGAAACATAAAATTCAAAGATATGGATTTAAAAACTCCATCCAGTTCACAGATCAGAAATTTCAAGGGAAGCTCACAAATAATTAATTTAACAAAAAAAAAACTTGAAGAACACTATAAAAGAGTAGCCTATAGCATATAGCATATACAGAAATTACACAAATCATGTCTTGTTTATTTTCTCTTTTGATTTTCTTTTCTTATTTGCTTGTAAGTAATTCAACTACCATAAAACAGAACGATGCTACTGCTTTATTCATTTTTGGGGATTCTCTCTATGATGCCGGAAACAATAATTATTTGAAGATCGACGTCAACAAGGCCAACTTTTTTCCGTACGGAGAAACATTCTTTAAGCATCCTACCGGAAGGTTCTCCGACGGTCGAGTTATTCCAGATTTTATTGGTAACAATATGACATCGTTTGATTAATTTTATTGTTAATTATTAAAAGGGTAACTAAAAAATAAATCATGACTTTTAATGCCTTTTGTAATTTTAATATAAACTTTCAGTTTCGGTAATTTAAAATAAAAACTATCAGTATCTTTTTACAATTTAAAACACAAAATATTTTTTTACTCGAAAATGCTTATTTGAACACGGAAAGTGGATGTCATAACAGATCCGCGTCATCATTTGTTATTAAAATATTGATCGGTGTTTTGAGTTATAAAACATTAATACCTCGTGTTTTAAATTGTTAAAATTGTAAAACATGCTAAAATTATTATATATAAATTTATTTCAATTAATCCCTTATTTTCCTTTTCCTATTTTTTTAGTAAATTGAATAATTTTGTGCAAATTCGGTATATGCAGCTGGGTATTTAAATCTACCATTGATTCTCCCTTATCTTCAGCCTCAAAATCAAGAATACACAAATGGAGTGAATTTCGCATCAGGTGGAGCTGGTGCTCTTATTCAAACTTTTCAAGGATATGTATGTCATTCTTAGACCTCTTAATTTTGTTTACTTTTTCGTTCAAAATATTTTCTTATTTGAATTTTTTACAAATATAGTTGTTTCGAATTTGAGTTATTGATAAATTTTGGATATTAAATTAGTTTATCCGAAATTGTAGAAATGGTATTATGTTTCAAATCGTTAAAAAAGTCACTCAGTTATGATTTTATTTCAATGGGAGGTCACGGATCAGTTTAAAATTCGTTAGAAAAATTATCACAATTTACAAAATAAAAATAAAAAAAACTAAGTTATATCAATTGTTAATAAAAAGTATTGAGTTATCCACTTTTTATAATTCCAGCGTGACATGTAGCAAAAATGCAAAATATGAGTGTTTTGATTCAAGTGGCCTCCCGTTGAAATAATTTTAAAATTTAATTTGTGACCTTTTTTAACATTTTAAGATTAGTTACTATAGTTGAAATTTGGGATAAACTGAATGACATATTAACTTTAGTGTTAAGTTTCAAAAACAAACAAAAAAAAAAGTTTTCGATTTTTAAATGCAAAAACATTACAACGAAGTCGGAATTTTTTAAAGATTTAAATGCAAATAAAATTACGAACTTTAATATAATTTTAAAATAAAATATGAATTTAAAACTTGATAAAATTAGTCATCCACTTTCACTGAAACAACAATCTATATAGTCCATCAAAAGAAAATGTCAACACTAGAAATTTTGAATAATTATCAAATTTATTTTTTACCTTTTTGGCACATGAGTGATCAAAAACGATAAAAACACTTGATTGAAAAAAAAAAGTAATATTGAAATAATAAATTATAAAAATTGCATGATATAGTTCATCAATAAAGGATAAAGTTTAGTCAGTGTTTTACTATGGACCTTTTTTTTTATTTCTATGATAGGTGATAGATCTGAATACTCAACTTGGTTATTTCAAGAATGTAAAGAAGCAGCTGAGGAAGAAATTAGGGCATAAAGAGACAGAGGCCTTATTAGCAAAGGCCATTTATTTATTCAACATTGGCCTCAATGATTATGCAGCACCGATCCAAACAAATTCTACTATACTTCACCACTACACCAATCAACAGTTTGTTGGGATTGTTATTGGCAACCTAACCGCTGTAATTAAAGTAAGTAATTTAGTTGATTTCTGGTTTAAATGCACCGAGAATTACGAATTATCGCGTGTTTTTGATATTTAACACGGTTTTTTAATTTTGGCATAAAATACATGGTATCAATTTTTTGCAATAATAACATCGGCACCGTTTTGAACATAAAACAACATCGTTTTTAACTTAAAACGGCACTGTTTTGGACGTAAAACGGCACCATTTTTTAAAAATAATAATGCAAATATGGTTTTATGAACAAAATTTTGATACTTCATGTATTTATATGTCAAAATTAAAGTTTGTGTAAAATACAAAAACATGCAAAAGGTGATGATTTTTTTTATTTAAACCTTGATTATTTTGATTAATTTCAGCCCATTTGTACTAAATCTTAGTTGATTATATATATATATATATATATATATATATATATATATATATATATATATATATATATATATATATATATATAAATTAATATATATTTCCTATTATTTACCCAAAACAAGCAGAAATTTTTGGTTCAATTTTTTTCATCTTCAAAAAGAGAAGCGCTTGTGAAAAAAATTGAACACACAATTTTAATAAAATATTTTCTAACATGTCATTAGAGTTATAGTTCATTCGTTCTTTTTCTTATCAATGTGATTCTTCAAATTCTATATTAATTTTTCCACGTTTGATCCCATTTTATGATTACAATTTGACTAAATCATCCAAAAATACTTTATCTTTTTGCCTTTTTTAATTTATATTTTAAATTTTTAAAATCATTGTACCCATTTTTAAAATTACAGTTTTTCACTTAAAATTGTTCAATTATGTGCTTCATATTGATGCATAATCTCATTTTAGTACTTTTAAAATATTAAGGGTTTATTTAGAATATATGCTAAATATAAAGAATATATTTGGAGGTTTTTAGAAGGAAAATTTCCAATTTAAAAAAATGAATATAACTGAAATTGAAACCGAAAAATATAATAAAAAGACGATTTTTAAAATTTGAATATAAACAAAAAAAATATACTTTTAAATGATTAGACCTTGTTTATGTGTCAGGAAATTTATAAGAATGGAGGAAGGAGATTTGGATTTTCAAACTTGGTTGAGTTGGGTTCTTCACCTGCTTCCAGAGCATTTGCTCAAATTAATGGTACACCAATTGGCTTCAAGGAAGCTCAAATTCAAATACAACTACACAATAAGGCACTTCCTAAAGTTCTCAAGCACCTAAAGGAACAACTAGAAGGATTTAAATATTCCATTTTTGATTTATATACTTCAGCCAGTGAAAGAATTAACAACCCTTTTAAGTATGGTAAGTGAAACTATAATTTTCTAAATTCAAAGAACATAATTTTATTTTATTTTTGTAAGGGATCATCCCGGTCCTTGAATTATAAATCATGATCACTATTGTGTTTTAATTTGAAGGTTTTAAGGATGGAAAATCCGCGTGCTGTGGGAGTGGACCATTTAGAGGAATCGGACGGTGTGGTGTATCTAAAGATTATGAATTGTGTGAAAATCCTGATGATTTTGTGTTCTTTGATGGCAGTCTGCATCCGACAGAGCATTTCAACAACCAAATTGCTAAACTCATGTGGAGTGGAAATTCTAAGTACACAAGCCCTTACAATCTCAAAACTCTACTTGATGCATAGTTAATATTTCCATTTATAGTAGGAAAGCCAAAATTATCATGTTATACATAATAAGAATAATTATTTCCAATAATTCTCACCAATGATGGTGCTCTATGTTATTTAACTTTTCAAATAAATATAATAAGATCTTTAAATTTATTGTTCGGATTATATATTGAATTTAATGATATTTGTTTACGGGACACAAAAAAAATTGACTGTTGAGCCGTATACTAACCGAGGAGAACAAGCCATTCTATTAGTAGATTTTGAAAATGCGGAAGCTGTTGGGCGGCACAACGTAATTACTTTGTCGGAAATAAAAATAAAGACGGCATAAATAAAATAATAAATGACACCGAGAATTTTTAACGTGGTTCACACAAATCTGAGTGAATAAGATCTAATACATTTTTCATTCTAGAAGGAGGAGAGAATTTGAAAGAAATCTTGTTTTATTTCCCTACCAGACAATCAGTACATTTCTCCAAATGGACTCGATCCAATCCATGGAGCATATTTCTCTTGCCCAATATCGACATTCCTTTTTCACTCATGTGACAGAGTCGTCTATGTCACAACTCAACTATACCATCATTCTTCAATAAATGTGGTTGTACACATCATCCTCGACGAACTGTCAAATGTAACCACACACCTGTTCATGCTCAAATGCCCATTCTTCAATCTTCATTTAATTTTCCTTCGGGTTTATTTGTTGCAAAATAAGGTAAATGCAGCTTCGTCACAAATAGGAGATCCTTCATTTTGTGTTCTCCATATGTGGTAATTAGTGTCATTCAAACTGACTATGTTGTTCTTCAAAGCTCTCTTGCCTTTAGGCAACTTCACCAGCTTAAAAGTATCATTCTCATACAAGAATCCCATCTCATCTTGCATGGAATCAATCCGTTTCTACTTGTGTTCATCCATAGCATCTTCAAAGCTCTCTGGTTCTCCCCCATCCGTTAATAACACATACTAATTTTCAGAATATCTAGTAGATTGTTGTCGAACTCTACCAGATCTCCGTAAAACTGGAGAACCCACATCTGCTGGTAGTTATGAGCACCTTAGTCATCATCATTAACTGGTTTAAACTCAATGGGAGCATCTTGACCACCGATCTCTGGTTGGTCGAATTCTTCATCTCTAACAGAAACGTGGTTCGATCAAGCTGCAAAACAAGCTAAAGTGCTTACAGCTCCCAGAAGTTAAAGTAAAACGCATAACTAATTTTGCGGCTACAAGTAGCCATATCAATTGCGACAGGAAATATTTCATGACAAATTTAGTGGCAGAAAATTTACTGTCACGACCCAAAACTAGATCATGACCGGCGCATAAATTAAGGTTATCTCAACTTATACAAGCCTAATAAAAAGTAACTAAAATAAATAAATTTGATAATAGCTCAACAAAAGAAATATGAGTTTAACAAACATAGCAAAAGTGTAATCCCAAAAGTAAAATGCGGAATTCTAAAGATTTCAATTTATTCAAATATAGTATGACCCAAAAATAACAGAAATTGAGCCAAAGAAGAAATTTGAAATACGCTCCTCAAACTTGACTGCTAACTGAACCGGCTATTCTAATCTGAAACAAAACAAAAACAGCAGAGAAAACGTTGGTTGAGCTAAAGCCCAGTGAATGATAATCATAGCACACAATAGAAGGGGAAACATGCATACACATGGATATTTTATAAATCATTTTTAGAAATAAATCGTATCAGAATAAGAAAATCCAATAATTCATAATATAAAATAAATAGTAAAGGAACAAGCAAAAATAATCAAGTAAATAAGTTAAATTTTAAAACACCCAGTACGGTATCACAGAGTGATGATCCTCCACATCATCAAGACCAGATAAATGAAAAGCGCGCTATCAAAACAGATGTGTTGATCTACTATAACTCAGATCAATGCAAATATCTAATACAGTTCAGAGAATGATGCATGGTATGACTAATAATCAGTGACGAAGCCAGACGACAAATTCAGGTAGGGCACAATTTAGTTAAAATTTAAAATATCAAACCACAAAAAATTTACACCGAAAAATATAAATTTTAAAATTATTAAATAAAAAGTACAACCAGAAGTGAAAAAATAAACAGTACAAAATTAAAAAATTATCTCTTTTCAATTGGAAACAATTATGTCACGTGAGTCTTCATTTTTTGAAACCGTTATAAAATATCTTCATCATCAATATTTTAAAGATTTTTTTTCTGTAAAACATAAGAATAAATAGATAAATTAAAAGAAACAAATGATTTTTTTCGTCTTACTAAACATTCAAACCCGTAAAAACTGAATTATATATTAATATGAGCAAATAGAAATCACAAAAAAAAATTGTACTGAAAAGTAAAACTGCAATAATTAAATATAATCACAGATTTTACTAAATAAATAGATAAACATTTTTCATCAAAGGCGAAAGATAATTAAATAAGAAATTGAAATGTAAAACTAAGATTAAAGTAAACCTGGCACAGTGCAGTGTCGCTTTTTTAGTTTTTTGTGTACGTGTTATTTTTTTTAACTAATTCCCTCTCTAACTATTTTCCACTTTAATTTTAGTTTTCTTCTAATAATTGATTAAACTCTAATCTATAATAACAAAAACTCTAACTCTGGACAAATGAATAGCAAAAAACCCATTTAAAAAAAAAAATTAATGAAAGTGAGGTAGGGCCCAGGCCCGTGCTGGCCATACCCTACCTCCGTCCCTGCTAATAATCCTATATCGTGATGCTCCTCACGACAGAGCCAGAAACAGAATAAATACTGAGCACGTGTACCGGTTTAAAATCATAGGTATTATATTTAATCAAATCATAGAAAAATAATCAGAGTTCAAACAACGAAATTCGGAGACTGAGTCGTATAAACAAATAATAATCCGGATATACAAAGAAAATAAGTAATAATAAATTCTAATCAAATAAACAAGTCAAGTATACGTACCGAAAACAAAAATTTGACGGAAATCATAATCAGAATATTGACAAAGACACTAATGGCACTTTAAAACAATTAAATACGTTAAAGAGTTCAAATAGACTTTTACTGAAATAAAATACTCTATATAAAAATAATGACATTGAAAGCTGATTTAAAACAAAAATGAAACTAGTCGTGCACTACAATTACCACTCACTTGATAAGCAGAGTAAATCCAATTTCAGACTAGTCACAAACCAAAGACAAAAAATAATGAACCACGCAAGAGTAGTTCCTATAAAATATATATCGACTAAATTTAATAAGAATTCCTAATAGAATAAGGAATGCGAATTTGAACGAAGAACGATGAATAAAAAAAAACATAAAATGTTCGTTAAGTAATAACAATTCCACGGCGCTGATACTGATCGAAATTTTCAAAGATATCCATTTATATAAGCAATAAGGTATTTATAATGACAAAAGCAATTGCTGAAGTATATACGCATAATTAATGAACCTTAAACAGAATGGGTTTTACTTCAAAAGTAGTAATTAAGAAACCAAGTTTTGAATAATCCATGGCATTGGATGAAGGCAAAATTAGTGGACATGATTAACAAAAAGGCAAAAGTATTACCTATATTGTGGTTGCAAACCAAGGAATCAAAATAGAAATTAGCACAAATATGTATTTCAGCCGTACAGAGAATAGAGATAATTAAGTATGAGATTTTTCTTAAATTAGGGTTCTAAAGGAATGGTTACTCACGTATATGCAGAGGCAAATTAGGGTTAAAATTCTTTTCAATTGGTTTTATAAAAATGTGCATTTATCTGTAAAATTTTATTTTATTCAAATTTAAAAAAATGCCACGTGTGTCAAAATTAAAAAGATAAAATAATTAATTTTAAATTCTTATTTTATCTTTAAATTTAAAATATATAATAAAAAAAAATCAGGATATTACATTTACGCCACAAATTTTTAGTCAAAATCCGTCCTCGTCGATATATAAATTTTTAAAAAAATTAACTGTGGAGTGGTTTATTTGCTAATTAGCTACGGAAATCTAAAACATGTCTCTAATTAACAAAAAATTAGCCATGGAGTGGTTTATCTGATAATTAGCCATGGAAATCTAAAATCTATCTCTAGATATTAGCAACGGATTTCGTCTGTTGCTATCATCTAGCGTCGGACTTTTGCCTTTTTGCGACAGAAAATAACATTGCCGAAGGCAGATTTTTAGTTGAGTTATATGAGTGGGATTCCACAAAGTTACTTTTTATCCTTGTATGTACATTCCTAATTAATGCTTTAGCTATTTTTACCTTAATCTGGGCTCATTATACTTACACTAGTATGCATCTCAACTTTCATGATGAACTGGCTCAATTTAAAGCTAAAATCGTGGGTTCATCATTTTCAATGGAATAGGTTGATTGCATAATATATGAACTTACTTTTTGAAAATTTCATTTTAGCAAATTTATTGGTTTTTTGCAGTTTTTATCTTCACCTCATTTTTAGATAATTTGATTATCATCTTAATGACATAACAGATAGATAGAGTAGTAAACTATGGAATAAAAATTCATAAACTATACTTGTTTTTTCAATTTAATCACGAACTTTAAAAAGGTTCAATTGTATGTAGTAAGTTTCATTTTTTTCTCAATCCGAAACATAGGGTTATAATATGATGATGTGACTACCAAAAATGATGTACACCTCAGCAAAATCTCACCAATGAATTAGTGTCATGTCAGCATATGCATCAAATTTAGAAAAATGAAACTTCAGGCATACAATTAAGACGTTTTAAAGTTTGTGATTAAATTGAAATAACAATACTTGACGTTATAGAGTGATGCACACATATTAAGAATGCATTTAATACATACAAAAATGTCTAAACTATCCTTTACACGTCTTCTTTATTTTCATGTGTCTCTGCAAATCTCTGCACTGTATTTCAACAGTAGTTGAATGAACAAAAACAAATCCATTAATAGCTTTTTTTTTCTCAATCACATTGCTAGTCAAATCTGTTTTACAAAAGATCAAGTAAAATCTTCTGGGATTATTGAGATTAAAACGAAATTGAAAAAAAAAATCTTCAAAATGAAAAATCAAAATTGAAACAGAAATGACAGGTAGAGAACTAGAGATAGAGAGACTGAGGTGATTTGGAAAAATATATGCTTCGAAACGCAATAGCAAAGGCATTTGTGGAACATTACAACAAATTTGATGTGAACATAGGACAATTAGCTAATCCAAAAAGGATCCATGCTTGATTATGAATGTCAAGAGATGAAAGGTTCCCGATCACTTCCCTTCCTTTTCAGCAGCGCAAGCATAACATCACTACTGTTGATTGTTAGCCTGGTCCTACTAGAATACCTCCCGAAAAAAAGGCCGCCAAATATTAAAAAGGTAAATTGATTTCAGTTTTCACCATTTTTATTAGTAAAACCAGTAAAAGGAAGTAGAAAAATAAAAGAGGAAGAATCGGCGAAGAATTAAGGAGAGAAGTGAGCTTTATGAAAAAGAGAAGCCTGAGTTTTTCCCTTAAAAAAAGGCATGCACAAATATGTTTACACAGTAAAAGGAAATTTTGAGTGGAGGAGATAGTTTAGGGAAGAGAAAACCTATTGAATATAGTGGATAGAAAGAGAAAGGCTATTTTAGTCAAAAAGAGGTTAAAGTGCTTATAACGTCAACTATTTTGGAATTTTGTAGAGACTAATGTGGAATGGAGGGAGTATAGTTTATGAATTTATTTAACATTACTCCATAAAAATATAGGGATATGTTAGTAATATTAAAAATATATAATTCTATATATACTAAATTTTATTTTATGCATTTATATATGCCAATTATTACAAAAAAATAAAATATATAAACCAAATAAAAATAAAAAGATAAAATTTATTATAGGCAATGTACATAATAGCAATTGTGTAATTGATTTAAAAAGATTATTTGTTGAGAATGTTTTAGGTTTTCCACAACTGTCTAACTTTTTTATTTAGCGAAACGGCCAGAAACATTTTCTTATGAGTTTCCGAGAGTTTTTAATTTTTGAAATATTTCCAAGATGGGATTTGCAATTTTATCAAAATTTTCGTCCTTTTTAGCTCTTATAACTTGTTTTAGAGATCAGACAAATGAATATATCAAACAATCATAACAAGGTTGTCTCATTTAGACCTACTTTCTTAACAAAGCAGTTCAATCATATATCATAAATTCATAATGATCATGTTTTTAGTGTCCCTTTCATCAGAAACTACGATGTTAGAGATTTTGAGGCAAGAGAACAATCAATTTGTAGAATAATTTTATTTCTTAATTTTAAGATATTTAAAAAAAAAAATCAATCTCGTGACAACATAGAGTACACGTGTCTATAAAATTGGATGTTAAATGATGAATCATCACCGATATGTGAAATATTCCGAGGTGCAAATGTTAGCAACATGATTAAATTTTAGACTGCGTTTGAAACCGTTTTTAATAGATTTTAATGAGTACACATAAATTAATAAATTACAGTTTTCTTTATTTTTGGAGAAAGTTATGATCGTTGAATAGGAATCAGAAGGCAAATTTGAAGCGATTTGATTACGAATTAAAAATTCAAGCAGATCGGAAATTAATTTTGAAACTCACAATTTTTTTTTAAAAGGTGATAATAGAATTAGAAAAATCAATCTATTTAATTCAATCGGATCTGAAAGAATATAGAAGAAATAAATCGTTGAGAATAAAAATGAAAATCTTGACAGAAATAGTGAGTTGAAAATGAACTGAAGGTTTTTGAAGAAAAAAAAGTTTGTGAGAAAGAAAAAGACGTGAGGTAAAATTTAAGTATAAAAATTAAATAGACAGAGTAAAAAAATATTGAAAGACATGCTAGGGTACAACAATAAAATCACTAAATGAAGGTTACAAAATATTAATATTTTCTCTAATTAGGTATTTACCTAATTTTCCCTTTAATTAATTAGTCCAATGTGCTCTGGATGAAAATAGTCCCCCATCAATTCAGTTACATCCAGATAGGCGCTTGAGTTTACCATTAATTCAAATGGCGTCACAATATTTTTACACCGTTGGACTATCTGATTATTTTATATCATCCTAAAACAAAAGAAATTAAGTGATGTAAGGACAAATTCATTAAATTAACATATTAATGATAATATTATTTATTTCGTATTTCATTCAATTTTTTGCTCACATTTATTTTATTTATAGATTAATTAATTTGGTATTCTATAGTTAAACATTATCAATTTCATAAAAACTCTGAATAATATTTTACATATATCAAATATTATACTTACCAGTATACTTGAACCTCAAGCATTGATAATTAATTTGAAAGTTTTCTTAACCGGATATTGTAGAATTATTTGTACACCTGGTCATTTGAATTTGGAATTTTTCAATGTATGACTCTATCTTAATTATTTATGTTGTAAAAATCATCTAGAATAAGAAACATAAAATTCAAAGATATGGATTTAAAAACTCCAACCAATTTACACATCAGAAATTTCAAGGGAAGCTCACAAATAATTAATTTAACCAAGAAAAAAAAAACTTGAAGAACACTATAAAAGAGTAGCCTATAGCATATAGCATATACAGAAATTACACAAATCATGTCTTGTGTATTTTCTCTTTTGATTTTCTATTCATGTTTGCTTGTAAGTAATTCAGCTACCATAAAACAGAATGCTACTCCTTTATTCATTTTCGGAGATTCTTACTTTGATGCCGGAAACAATAATTATTTGAATACGGACGTCAACAAGGCCAACTTTTTTCCGTACGGAGAAACATTCTTTAAGCATCCTACCGGAAGGTACTCTGATGGTCGAATTATTCCAGATTTTATTGGTAAGAATATGACATGGTTTGCTTTATTTTATTGTTATTTATTAATAGGGTTATTAAAAAATAAGTCATGTTTTAATGTTTTTTATAATTTTAATATAAACTTTTAATTTTGATAACTTAATTAAAACACAATCTATTATTTTTTTATAATTCAAAACACCGAATAAATTTTCGATTATGAAATGTCGATTTGAAAATCAAAACAGTGGATTCCATAATAGATCCGCATCAGATTTTTGTTTACCGAAAATTTGATCAGTATTTGAGTTACAAAATTTTAATAACTCGTGTTCTAAATCGTTAAAATTATAAATTTATGCTAAAATTGTAAAACATATGCTAAAATTATTATTTATTTTTTCAATTAACCGCTTATTTTATTTTTCATGTCTTTTCGTAAATTGAATAATTATGTGCAAACTTGGTATATGCAGCTGGGTACTTAAATCTACCACTAATTCTCCCTTATCTTCAACCTGGAAATCAAGAATACACAAACGGAGTGAATTTTGCATCAGGTGGAGCTGGTGCACTTGTTCAAACTTTTCAAGGATATGTATGTTATCCTTAGACCTCTTATTTTTGTTTACTTTTTTGTTGGAAATAATTTTTTTTATATTTCTTATCAATATAATTGTTTCGGATTGGAGTTAATGATAATTTTTAGTTGAGTTTTTTTAAAAAAAAAAGAGCTTTCAATTTTTAAATGGAAAAATAATACAATGAAAACTGAAATTTTTATAAGGGTTAAATGCAAATTAAATTCTAAATTTTAGCATGATTTGTAAACAAAACATGAATATAAAACTTGATAAAATTAGTCAGCCACTTTTACATTTTGATAAATTAAAACACCGATTTATTGTCCATCGAAAAAACATTAATGTAAACACTAAAAAATGGTCAAAAGTTGATTTTAAAAAAATGTTAAATTTATTTTTAATTTTTTAGCACAGGGGTGATCGAAAACAATAAAAGCACTTGTTTTAAAACAAAATTAAAAGTGCAAACATTAACATTGAAATAATATATAAAACAAAATTGCTAGATATAATTAATCACCAAGGGACAAAGTTTAGTCAGTGTTTTACTATGAACTTCTTTATTTCTATGATAGGTGATAGATTTAACTACTCAACTTGGTTATTTCAAGAATGTAAAGAAGAAGCTGCGGAAGAAATTAGGTCATAGAGTGACCGAAGCCTTATTATCAAAGGCCATTTATTTATTCAATATTGGCGTCAATGACTATGCAGCACCACCCCAAACAAATTCCACTATACTTCACCATTACACCAATCAACAGTATGTTCAAATTGTTATTGGCAACCTCACCACTGTAGTCAAAGTAAGTAATTCTTTTTTTTGGTTCATTTTCAGCCTTTTTGTACTAAAACTTAGTTGATTTTTTTATATATGTCTAAATTGATTGTTTTTCCCATTATTTAACCAAAACGAGCAAAAGTTCGTTAGTTCAACTTTTTTTTATCTTCAGAAAAGAAGAGCGTTTGTTGAAGGAATTGAATCCACGATTTTAAGAAAATGTTGACGTGTCAGGAAATTTATAAGAATGGAGGAAGAAGATTTGGATTCTCAACCTTGGTTGATTTGGGTTCTCTACCAGTATCCAGAGCATTTGAACAAACTAATAATACACCAATTGGCTTCAAGGAAGTTCCAATTCAAATACAACTACACAATAAGGCACTTCCTAATATTCTTAAGGACCTAAAGAAAGAGCTGGGAGGATTTAAATATTCCATCTTTGATTTATATACTTCAACAAGTGAAAGAATTAACAGTCCTTTTAAGTATGGTAAGTGAAATTATAATTTTCTAATTTGAAGGACATAATTTGGTTTTTAGTAAGCGATCATCACGGTTCTTGAATTATAAATCATCATCATTATTAATATTGTGTTTCATTTTGAAGGTTTTAAAGATGGAAAATCCGCGTGTTGTGGAAGTGGACCATTTAGAGGAATCGGGTGCGGTTTAGTTGAAGATTATGAATTGTGTGAGAATCCTAATGATTTTTTGTTCTTTGATGGAAGTCATCCAACAGAGCATTTCAGCAACGAAATGTCTAAACTCATGTGGAGTGGAAATTCAAAGTACACAAGCCCTTACAATCTTAAAACTCTACTTGAGACATAGTTAATATTTTCATTTATAGTTGGAAAGCCAAAATTATCATGTTATACATAATAAGAGTAATTATTTCCAATAATTCTCACGAATGATGGTTCTCTATGTTATTAAATTTTCAAATAAATATAATAAGATCTTTAAATTTATTATCGTGTTTATCTATATTGGATTTAATGATGCTTGTTTACGGGACTCAAAAAAATTGACTGTTAAGACATATGACTAACCGAGGAGAACAAGTCATTCTGTAATAAGCAGATTTTGAAAATGCGGAAACTTGGTTCTATCAAGCTGCACAACAAGCTAAATTGCTTACTCCTGGAAGTTATAGTTAAGCGCAGAACTAAATTTGCGGCCATAAATGGCTATGTAAATTGCGACAAAAAATATCAATTAAGGACAAATTTAGCAACAGAAAGTATATGTCACTAATTTAGTCAAAACTCATCCTCGTCGATATAAAATTTAGCAAGAATTAATCATAGAGTGGTTTATTTTCTAATTAGCTACAAAAATCTAAATATGTCTCTATTTAACAAAAAATTAGCCGTTGGAACAATTTATTTGTTAATTAAACCATGAAAATCTAACATCTGTCTCTAGATATTAGCAACGGATTTCATCTGTCGCTATCAATTAGCGTCGAACTTTTGCCTTCTTGCGACAGAATATTGCATGTCAAAGGCAGGTTTTTTTTTCCCCGATAAAATGGGCAGAATTTTAGTAGTTTTACATGAGTAGGATTCCACAAAGTTACCTTTTACCCTTGTACATTCATAATTAATGCCTAATTAGCCTTTTCTAGCTATGCGTTGGCTAATTTTAGCTTAGTCCGGGCTCAGTATACTTACAATAGTATGCATCTCAACTTTTCAATGGAATTGGTTGATTGCACAATATATAAACTTATTTTCTCAAAGTTTCATTTATCAAATTAATTGGTTTTTTTGCAGTTTTTATCTTCCACATCATTTTTAGATTATTTGATTAAGATCTTAATGATATCAACAGATAGATAAACTAGTAAATTATGGAATATAGCTGGAAGATGTTTAATTTTGAAATAATGACATTTCACATTTTGTTAAAGCTTTTGTTTTGTTGGCAATCTATTCCCTCAGACAAATGAATATATCAAACACTGTACTATAACAAAATTGTCTCATTAGACCTACTTTCTTACCAAAGCAGTTCAATTATATATCATAATATGATCAATTTTTTTCTGTCCCTTTCATCAGAAACTATGATGTAAGGCCATGTTTGGTTCATGGAATAGGTGCGGAATGGAATAGCTATTCCGTATAGAATAAAAATTCTTTGCTTTGGTTCATAGAATAGGTATTCCACGGAATTGTTATTCCATGATTTTATGGAATAAGTACTCCTCTCAAAAACTAAAGAATGGATATTCCATTTCTTATGGAATAGCTATTCTATTCCATGCTATCCCATTTCATGAACCAAACATGGTCTAAGAGATTTTGAGCCACGAGGTGTACAATCAACTCAGAGAATAATTTTGTTTCTTCATTTGGCAATTAGATACCCGAAAAATTTAAATTAATCCGGTGATGGCATAGAGTACGCGTGTCTATAAAGTCGTGTAGTGATGATGAACGATATGAAATATTCCGCGGTATAAATGTTTGAGAACATGATTAAAGTCTAATCCAAACACATATATAAAAAGGAAACTTGAAATAAATGAACTGAAAGCTCAAATAGACATGTTGATCTCAAGGTCCCATTTATGTTGCTTGATTTTCTTTTCAAGTCTTATCAGCATAGTTATAAGCCAAACTCACATGTCATCTCCTAAAGATCATACTGCCTTATTCATATTTGGAGACTCATTATTTGATGCTGGCAACAATAATTATCTCAAAAACCCTATCGGCAGAGCAAATTTCTGGCCGTATGGCGAGACGTTTTTCAAGTATCCTACCGGAAGGTGCTCTGATGGTCGAATAATTCCAGATTTTATAGGTAAAAAAAGACTTTAACTTATCTTAATTATGTTTACATTTGATATCCTTTATTCTAGTTAGAATATTTTAACATAATTTGTAGAATTTCGTTCCGATTTTGTTTGTTAAAGCTGAGTATTTGAATCTGACATACATTGGACCGTATCTTGAGCCTGGTAAACATAATTTCAAAAATGGAGTAAGTTTTGCGTCAGGAGGAGCTGGTGCTCTTGATGAAACTCATCAAGGAAAGGTATGTGATCTTGAAATTTGATGTTTCTTGAAAATGTTAAGTACTTTTTTCGATTTGGTTTGTTAATTTCTTGATTTGTAGACGATCAGCCTTAAAACTCAGCTGAAATATTTCAAGAAAGTGAAGCAGCAGATGAAACAAAAATTAGGTGACAGAGAGACCAAAAAATTGTTGTCTAGAGCTATTTACTTGTTTAGCATTGGAACCAACGATTATTTGTCTCCTATTCTGACAAATTCGAGTTTGTTACAATCCTACACTAAACAAGAATATGTAGGCATGGTTATTGGCAACCTCACAAGAGTCCTCCAAGTAAGCATGAATTTCTCGGCTCGCTTCGGTTTTTCAGTTCGGTTTGTACTAAAGTCTAACATGAATTCATTGCTTTCGAAACTGAACCAGAATCACACCTGAAATTTTATTATAATGTTAAATTGAAACGCACCAATTTTTTCGCGTTGGTTGATTATTCGGTTTTTGATTTTGTTTTTGCATGTTCCTATTTCTGATTTGATGGACTGTCAGGAAATACATGAGAATGGTGGAAGGAAATTTGGATTTGTTAGTGTGGGAGCAGTAGATTGTCTACCGAACGTGAGAGCATTTAACTCTGAAAAATCGGGTGGCTGCGTGAAACAAGTTACGAAAATCGTTAAATTACACAACAAACAGTTTTCTATTGTCATGAAACAGCTACAGACTCAGCTGCATGGATTTAAGTATTCTGATTTTGATTTCTACAAATCATTAAGTGAAAGAATCAAAAATCCTTTCGGATATGGTAAGTTTCTTTTATCTATAATGTAACCAAAGTTTAACTATCTAATAACGTTATTTATGTTGCACGGAAACAGAAACGCTCGTACAAAAATAGATTACGAATATAAATTTTGAAGTTTCGTAAATATTTTCAGAAATGAAAATGTGACGCTATGTAAGACTCTAAAAGTTTCCGTGTGATCTTCAATCGAGCTAATATACGCTATATCAGGGTTCAAGGAGGCAAAATCGGCATGCTGTGGCAGAGGACGATTCAGGGGAACGGGAAATTGTGGAGGGAAGGGAAATTTGTTCGAATTATGTGACAATCCCGATGAATATTTGTTCTATGACGGACATCCTACAGAGAAGGCTAACCATCAATTTGCAGAGCTGTTATGGAGTGGGAGTACGGCGTTTACGAGGCCTTGTAATCTTGAACAATTGCTTCTCTCTGAAAATCTTGTATTAGAATGATGGGTGATGATTGTGAAAAGTTTTTGAATCAAGACATAAGAGTAAATTAGAATCGCAAGTTCTATGTCCTGTAATTTCAGGTTTTTTCTAGGGAAAAGGTTCTGTGTTGCCCCTAATATTAAAATTGGAGTATGAACAAGGCCCTGCTAATATATTTATCTTAAATATACTCTAAATTTTTTAAAAACGGCTCAATTATACCCCTCTTCCAAACGGATCATTATATCATACATTATTGGATGAATCCATCTCAAACTGGCTAAATTTGAAGCTAAATTGGTGAATCCATCATTATCAATGGTAATAGGCTGGTTGCATAATAAGTATATGAATTTAATTATTTTCAGAAAGTTTCATTTAATAAAAAAATTTGCAGTTTCTATTCATCACATCATATTTAGATAGTTTGATTATGATATTTGTGATATAGCTGGAAGATAGCTGGAAGATTTTAATTTTGAAATAATGACATTTTACATTTTGTTAAAACTTGTGTATTATTGGCTATCTATTCACTCTTATAGCTTGTTATAGAAAACAGACAAATTAATATTTTAAACATTATATCATAAACAAGGTTAAGACCTACTTTCTTATCAAAGCAACTCAATTATATCATAATAATCAAGTTTTTTGGTATCCCTTTCCATGAAGACGATAAATTCAAAAGGAAAAAAATTACTTCTTGTTTTGGCAATTAGATATTCCAAAACAATTAACTCAGATGTCACTGAGTATGCGCGTCTGTCAGCTGATTATAAAGTGATGAATCCACCACCGATGTGAAATATTCCGAGGTTTATACTAATGTTTGAAAACTTGATTAAAATCTAATTCGAACACAGACACGCATATATATATACTTAAAATAAATGAATTTTTTTATTTTGAGAGGAATATGGATAGACGGAATTGAAGGCATGGTGATTTTAAGGTCCTATTTCTGTTTCTTGATGTACTTTTAAAGTCTTATCAGCCAATAAACTCATCTGTCATCACCAAATAATCACACAACCTTGTTTATATTTGGAGATTCATTATTTGTTGATGGAAACAATAATTACCTCAAAAACCCTATCGGCAGAGCAAATTTATGGCCATTTGGTGAAACGTTTTTCAAGTATCCTACCGGAAGGTGGTCTAATGGTTAGGGATGGCAATGGGGAGGGGATTCCTCGTTCCCCATGGGGACCCGCCCCTAATGGGGCGGAGAATCCCCACCAATTACCCCCATAGGTACGGGGATGGGGAACCCCAACCACAGGGATGGGGAGGGGATGAGGAGTATAGTCCCCACCCCATGGAGATCCCCATCCCCATCTCCATGGGGATCCGATTTATATTTATACATATTTATATTATATTATAAATTTTAGTATGTTATTTATAATTTTAAATAATTTAATTTATTTTTTTTATTAATTTTTATTTAGTTATAAATATACGATATTATAAAAAATAATAGTATTTTCTATAATTAATTTTTTTAAAATATTTTATGAAAATAATAAAATTATATTTAATTGTAGGGGAACGGGAATCCCCATGGGGATGGAAAATTCATGGGGATGGGGACGGGAATGATTTTATCCCCATTAATTAAATGGGGACGGGAATGGGGATTCCCCGCCGCCCTATTGCCATCCCTACTGATGGTCGAATAATTCCATATTTTATTGGTAAAAGAACCCTTAAATTATCACAAATCTTTATACATTAAATATGCTTTAATCTATTGCTTACTTTGTAACAAAATTTGTATAATGTTTTAGAATTTTTTTTTGTTGTAGCTAAGTATTTGAAGGTGCCATTTATTAGGCCATATCTTAAGCCTGGTATACGTAATTTCAAAAATAGAGTAAGTTTTGCATCAGGACGGCGGCGAAGCCATATTGAACTTTAGGTGGTCAATTGGAAAACAAATTATACAAACACTTTGTATAAATTAGTTATAATTAGTCATAATTATATTCAGAATTTATATAAATTGACAACGTTAATTTTATATTTTATAATAAATTTTAAAATTTGACACCCTTAAAAATAATTTCTGACTTCGCCCTGATCAGGAGGAGCTGCCAGATGAAACGTTTCAAGAAAAGGTATATAATCTTTAATTTTAATATTTTTTGAAAATGTTAATACATTTTTAATTTGGCTTGTTAATTTTTTGATTTGTAAACGATCAGCCTTAAAACTCAGCTGAAATATTTCAAGAAAGTGAAGCAGCAGCTGAAGCAAAAATTAGGTGACAAAGAAACCAAGAAATTGTTGTGGAGTTATTCAGCGTCGGAACCAATGATTACTTGTTTCCTATCCTAATGAATTCAAGCCGCTTTACTGCCTTTATTTTACTAGCTACGTTATCAGTTTCGATCCTACACTAAACAAGAGTATGTAGGCATGGTTATTGGAAATTTGACAAGTGTTCTCCAAGTGATTTTAAGTATTCTTATATTGTTTTTGTTTTTCTTGTCTCTCACAAAGGGTGTGTAATTTGGTTCCAACTAAATCAGGGCCTGGATACTTGTCTGATCGGTCCAAGCCCGTCTTATTTGGTCTGTGTTTGGACATTTAATTTCTATCTTAAGCCCGGTTAGTGTTCGAGCTTGCAATAAGTCTGATTTTTTTACGGACGGGCGGGGACTTTTATTATTATATAATTTTCCATTTAAGCTTGTAAAAATCCGGCCCAAGCCTGTATGAATTAATGCACGGGCCGGATTTGGATAGTAAATATGAGACCCGAACAGGGCTCGAGCTTGTATTAAAAATAGTCAAGCCTAGTTGGGCCCGGTCCGAGCCCGTGCAAGTCCGGCCACGAACAATGTAGTTCGAACAGAATAAAATTTTTTATTTTTTTAAAAAACAAACTGGATCGAATTTATAAGGATGTAAACTTTTTCAAATCAAACCAAACATAAATTAGTCGGTCAGTTGATTCTTTCGTTAGGTTCAAATTTTTGGTTTGTTTTATACAAAACATAGCTGTTATTATTTTAACTTTCATAACCGAACCGAATTAAAAACCAAATTTCTTTTATGATATCAAATCGAAGAAAAATTCTGATTCAGTTTTCGGTTTGCTTTTCTTTTACTTTTGTCAGAAAATACATGAGATTGGTGGAAGAAATTTTGGATTTGAAAATGTGGGAGCAGTAGATTGTCTACCAAAAATTAGAGCATTAAACTCTGAAAAATCAGGTGGCTGCATGAAACAAGTTACAACACTGGTTAAATTTCACAACAAGTTTCTTTTTTGATGAATATCACAACAAGTTTTATATCGTCTTGAAACAGCTACGAATAGCAGTTTTTATTTATTACCATTTTAAATTATAATTTATAAATATATCACTTATTTGAAATTATATGAGCCAGAGCATGCCAATTATGGACGACCCTGGCTTTAATTTTTTTCTAAAAAAATCTTCCACTTTCTAAAATACAATTCTTATATTTAAATTTTATATAATTGGCCCCCTTTCAACAATATTTCTTCAAAAACACTCTTATAACTTTTTGTACAAAATATTAAAGAAATTAAATATTTAACTTATTTATAAAAATATTGTTTCATAATTTCATAATTTAAAATCTACACTTTTAATTTAATTTAAATTTTTATATTTTTGTATATGATAAAATAATAAGACTAAAAAACATAATAAATTATTTTCTACACTGAAATTTTTATGCACATTGCTTATTTTAATAAATTTTCAAATATAAATATTTTATAGGTATTTGTAATTGTCTGCCCACAATTATATCGGTGGCCAAACATACCGTAATTTGGAAATTTTGACAGATCCATTATTCTTTTAACCTTTTTGAAATATACATACAACTTGTTTAGAACTGGCATGCACAAAATTATATGTTTGCTTGACCAAAATCTATCTTATTTGCCATATACAACATTGTGCCAAATCGGCTACAAACTAAGTCTAAATATAATTGGCTACACTTGAAAAATGATCAACCAAACTAATAAAAGTTTTAATAAAATGATATGTTCGGCAAATGAGATATATATATATGTTGATAAATAATATTTTTCCGTATTTAAACTCCACCCATTCAAATAAAAAAAATCTTAAAAAAATGCTTGCAGACAAAATTTAGAATTCAAAAGATGAATTATACAAGGTTCTAATGTGTATTAGATTTCAGCTTTGGAACCAAGTGGAGGAATACTCTGTTGATTCCTGAAAACATTATCAGGATCAATAATTGTCTTTGCTCTAACCAACCTATCAAAATTTCCCAAGAAATATTTTTCACCCCAAACCCTAGCAATCTCCACTGCATGATCCTGAGATAAAATATTCTTCTCCTTGATCATTTCATTTACTCCAATGTCAAAGTCCATGTAATTAATATAAGCTGCCCTTGGACCCCATGACACAAATGGTGTCATTGCATTATAAAATTCTCTAATCCAATTTAAATACTCATTACTTTTAATATTATCCTTTTCTTTCCATTCCACTAAATACTGAATTGCAAAAATATTACCTTTTCTATGAGGAAATGCAATAGCTTCACTGCTTATATTATCCATTTTCCCACCGTAAGGGTCTAATATAACGTACCCTTTTGGTTCCTTTTCAAGAATATCTAGGGCAAGTTTTATACCGGAAAAAGAAATTTCAGTTCTGATGTAGTCTGATTTCGCTTTGAAATAGTTTTTCCCATGCAAATACCGGTTTTTCAAGTCGGAGACGGTGGCTCCTTGTTTCAAGCCGGCGAAGAACAGAATTGAATCAATCCAGCTCATTTCTTTATAATCTTGTTCGTGAACTCGTAATTCAGGGAAATTCTTGTTCAAGATTGACATGGCTTCGGTTCTTGACCCAAGATAAAACCCTTTGAATGTAGCTGAAATTCCTAGGGTTTTAGTTTCCGGCAAACCGGCGCCGACGAAGCATGAGATATAGAATTCTTCATCAAGTTTTGGTGCAACAGATTGCCATTTGTGTACCAATTTAGCTATGTAATCTTTTGTGCCGGTCCTTGAAACTATAAAACAAGTCACGGTGTGTGGAACTTTTGATAACTTGATTTTCCAAGCGTAAACAATACCCCAACCACCTCCGCCGCCGCCTCTGATGGCCCAAAACACTTCTTCTCCCATACCTTTCCGATCTAACAACCGTCCGTTAGCGTCGACGAGAAGTGCATCAACTACATTATCAGCTGCAACTCCGTATTTTCTCGATAATAACCCGAACCCGCCTCCTCCGATATGTCCGCCGACGCCAACTGTCGGACATGATCCAGCTGAGAATCCATGAACACTGCTTGCCTCTGCAATGGCCGAATACGTCTCGCCGAGAGTCGCGCCGCCTTCCACTACAGCAGTTTCAGATTCAAGATCAACTGAAATATTATTCATATTCATCATGTCTATTATCACAAATTTAGCTCCGTCGCCGGCTACTGACGACGTTCCTTCGTAGCTATGGCCACCGCATCTTACTCTAATTTCAAGAACTGCCTCTCTACAGCAAGCTACAATTTTTACTAGCTCGTCGACTGTTTTAGGCAAGATAATTGCTAATGGCTTCGGAATTTTGGGCTCTGAAAAACGAAGATTTTGGATAGAATAATCAAGAAGGGTGTAGTAATATGCGGAGTCATTTTCTTTGAATATGGTGAAGTTGGTTATTTGATTTTGTGTTAAGCAAGAATTGAATCGGTGATCAAGAACACTTAAAGAAAGAGGAAGAAAAAATGATAATATTAAGTTGAATAGAGAAGATGTGATTCTTGCAAGAAAGTTAGTCATTGTTGAGATTCTTTAGTTTGGAAGCTTGGTGAGAGATATATAGTGATAAAGAAATAGGCTACAAGTTGAAGATTATTTGCATTTATGGTACCGGTTTTTTGCTCGTAGTTTCAATTTGGTACTTAAATTTTAATTCATATTTAAGCAGTACCTCGTGTTATGGTTTTGGAAAAATTCAGCTTGATGCATGTTGACGTGGTAGATAATAATTGGATAAATTCCTGTATCTTCAAATATCGTATAACTATGCACTTACTTAAATTTATCAAAATATACGATCGTTAAAAATTACGGTTATCATTTTGATACGAATTAAAGTTTTGGTATTAAGTTGAAATTACGGGTAAAGATTTAGTACCGCACATGAGTTAATAACTCATATATTGACGACAATGAGAATCAAAGTCATAGATTTAAGACAAGAAGATAGAAAAATCAAAAGTTGAGAGGATATAATATACGTGGCCGGCCAAAAATTGTTTAGTAGAACTACTCATATTTAATGGGTTTAAACAGACATTGAAAGGTGACAAAAACACCACAACACTTTGCATGAAATTTAAAGGTTTGAGGCAGAGGCATTTTTAAGGTTAGTAAATATAATAAAAAAGAGGATGATGAAGATAAGTATAGAGTTATATAGTGGCAGCCAAATAGAAAATCCAAGGCCTGCCTGTGTTCGGTTGTTTGTTTTCTTTATTTAATTTATGGCAGGTTATGAATTTAGTTTATATATATATATATATATATATATATATATATATATATATATATATATATATATATATATATATATATAATGCAATTAGTTGGTTCTTGTTAATTTAATAAAATTAAAATTACAATATCGTCAACGTATGGACTATGGAGAATTTTTTAGTAATTAGAGATAATAATTACAGTTAACATCTTATTTAACAATTAAAAAAATTCTACCTAAATGATTATCTGATAATAATATATATATGTTCTCTGTCCATATTGATATACATTTGAATTTTTATGTTTGTGATATCTGAATCGGAAAAAGATTCTCAGTTTTAACATACCATTGTTATGCAAAATCATGCATGCAGTTTTAATTTTTTAATTTCAAATATAAAATACTAAAAAATATATAGGATAATTGAATATGAAGATTATTGTACATTATACTTATTTTAAATTGGTGATCGTACTTTACATCATTTCAATTAACTTACTAAAATATGATTGCCATAATATCAGAAGGTTTAAAAGTGATTGACAATCAGTTTTTTATTATTATTTTTTCCTATTACATCTTATATTTTATGTACACATGTAATCAACAAAAAATCACTCCGATATTTTTTTATCGACAAAAATCTTTACTGTCGAAATAATATTATAAATTAGTAACTAAAATAAAACAAATCCAAGTACGATAACCAAAACGAAATACAAGCGAAACACGGTGATAATAAGAATCAATTACCTAAAAATATGTATTATATATCATTGTTTCTTTTTTATCGTTGGACTGGAAAGGGGAGGTTTTTGACGTTTATGCGAGAATTTGATCTTACGATATCAGTAAAATTTTGTCCATAGCACATAATATTTAAAATTTTAAATTATAACTCATTGATCATATTCCACTATTCGGAGTATTAAAAATTATGTTGTGTAGTTAAGAGTTCATATAATAAATTTATTAATATGCACACCTAAATTAGATCTCGTCTTATTTAAGAAAAAGAAAATAGATATGCCTTGCCCTAATCTGTATATTTTATGCATCCACATGCAATTAACTGACATATATAGAAATGCCAACCTTTAGAAATAATTAACTTCCAATGTATTATCAACTAAAATGAACTTTTCATGTATCCAAATTAAAATATAGTATGCTATAAATTTCAAGACATCTAATTATAGTTTCATGCTATCACTGATAGTTCTGCCTGTTATTAAGGTTGATGCAAAAAAATTCAGCTCAAACAAATAATTAGAATGAAAACAAACAACCTTTCATGTAATGAACTGGTAGTCAATTTCATACCTATTATTAGTTGGTGCACAAAATCATATCAAATCTCAGCTCATCAAATTTCATCACGTAATTACAATGTTCAAGAGCTTAAATGCATGTGGTGGTGCATTCGATTATTTAAGTTGGTTAAGTTGTGAAATAACAAAGCCGATCCGGTATCGAATCAAATTAAGGAGATGAAGTTTGGTTTAATTTTTGATTTTTGGATTTTTGTTTTACTGAAATATAAGAACAATTTTAAAAAAATAAAGACAGAAAATAAATTTAAAAATTACTATATTTAATAATTAATTCTACATTAAATTATATAATGTACTTACACTTCTATATATATATATATATATATATATATATATATATATAGAGAGAGAGAGAGAGAGAGAGAGAGTTTGATTGTTTTTTTTTAAAAATTGATATATATTGCCGACTAATATTTTTTGCAAAAATTTTAATAATAAATCAAAATGTTCACCAATAAATTATAACTCAAATAGTGTAAATATTAAAATCTTTTCTTTGGCGCAGCTGGGCCATCCTGGACTTGAACCAGAGATCTCACCCGTGAAGTAAATCATCGCACCTACGGTCCAACAAATTGGCTCAATGGATACAATCTGCTCACTTAAAACTTCATACAGGTTAGCAAATTTTTAGGTCGTGGCCTGGTTCGATTTTCCACAAGCACTCTCCATTTTGCCAATAAGCAAAAAAATAATTAAAATGTTTATTATTTATTTAAGGCCAAATAACTAAAAAAAAAGGCCGAATTTTTTATAAAAATTCCACAAAATTTTAAATCTTTTAATTTTATTCTATTTGTCATGAAATGTAAGATTTTTTTTCAATTATGTCCAACTACGCGATTTTACTTATGCGTGGCACTGCCATATCAGCGCCACGTAGGCTCCACATCAGCAAAATCGCGTAATTGGACGTTATTGAAATGAAAAATTAAGTTTCATAATGATACAGATAAAATTAAAATATATAGACTTTTATAAAAAAAATAAAAAAAATTGACATTTTTTTAATTATTTGGTTTTTATTTAATTCAATTTTCGATCACTTCATTTGGCACACCCAACATGAAACTATCCTCTCATCAAAAACATAAATGATCTTAACATATGGATCAAAGTCATATGAATAAGCCCCAAATCAATGAAATGGGCCACTACTTCAAACAAAAGGCCCTAAGTATATCAAACCTAAAGTAACCATTTAAGCGTGCTACCCTGAGACCAGCACACATATTTAATCATATTTTTAACCATAAGTTATAATATAGGATTAATTGCATTAAAAATTACAAACTTTCACGTATTTTTGGTATTTAACATAGTTTTTCTTTTTGGCATATTTAACATTAACTTTTATTTTTCACATATTTGTTTATGGGACCGTTTTGAATTAAAAACGGCACCGTTTTAACGGCGTCTTTTTGCATCTATATAAAAAAAATTAAAATAAACGCGATCGTGGACAAATATACTAAAAAGTGAAAGTTAATGTCAAATATGTCAAGAAAAAAATATTATGTTAAATACTAAAAACACGCGGAAGTTAGTGATTTTTGGTGCAATTAAACTTTATTATAACTTCTGGTTAAAAATATGATTGAATCTATATGCTGATGTCAGTATAGCACGCTTATAACTAATGGGCAATTAACACATAAATTAAATTTTATGGGCAAATTAGTCACGAACCTAATAGTTATGGGCAATTAACCACTTTCGGGCAAATTAATTTGGGGCAAATTGTCAATTTAAAAAATAATTAGCTTACAAGTTGAGGGGGCAAATTGCCAAAATGAGAGTAGTTACCAATCAACAAATTAGTGACTAATTTATCCATAAAATTAATTTTTATATTAATTACGCATTACTTACACGTTGAAGGATCAAATTACCACTTAAGTCCTATAAACACAATTTTTTTAAACACAAAATTAAAGTAATGTTTATCTGTTTGATGTAATTATCAAGGCCAAATGGCAGCAAAGTGTAGCGAGTGGAAGCGCCGTCTCTCTAAAGGTAGGGTCTACATGCCTTCTACAATCCTCTACTATGATGTTTTTGACCTATTACATATAACAGACGTGGCATCACTGTCGGCCAAACCCAAACGTCTGAGCTTCACATGATTGTCAACATGAAACGTCCACATATTGCCACGTCATCCCTCCAGCTTGCTCCAGCTAAACATTATATCTGGCCACGTTGAAACTGCCACGTGTATTTTCATATCTATCGCCTTGTAGTATAAATTCTTGCTTCCGCTTCGCCTGTCATTTTAGGCTTAAGGTCTGAAAAACTACCGACCTTTCAAATTTTTTTCAATTGCACCCTCACCTTGTAATTTCTTCAATAGCACCCTATTTCGTATTTTTGGCTTTCAATAGCACCCCGACCTTGTAAAACAGTCAATTTTACCCTATTTTTTATTTTTGACTTTCAATAGCACCATAAATCATCAAATTAAACTCATTTATCGAGAACTTATTTGATTTTTTTTTAAGTTAAAGGACTTGTTTAAAAGTGTCCAATTAGAAAAAAGTATGATTTCACCTTTAAATTTAGTTTTTTTTGAAATTTTTCATCCTTATAGTAATCAAATCATCTAATTTTTTTAATTTAGAGTGTTATTGAAAGCTAGAAATACAAAATAGGGTGCTATTGAAAAAATTACAAGGTGAGGGTGCTATTGAAAAAAACTTGAAAGGTCGGTAGTTTTTCAGACCTTAAGCCGTCATTTTACTAGCTTTCCTCTTTTATGTGGCAAATTCGCAGTGACATCAAAAACCTTCATATTTGATTTTACATTTAGGTTAATATAGTAAAAAATCTTCAATTTTAATATATTTTGAATTTATTACAATTTATAAAATATATCAAATTTATATATTAATTTTTAGTTTATGTTAAATTGATACTGTTTTAAAATCTGATATGATCTACTGAGGCGGGAGCTATTTTCCGAATAATTTGTTAAGTGGAAGTCATTTTCCATTTCCACCTCAACAAATTATATCATATTTCGAAATGGTATAAAATAAAAAGTAACTAAATTTATATTTTTAATAAATTATAAACTGCAAAATATGAAAAATTGGTGAACTTGTAGTGTGTAACTCTTTACATTATGATTATATTCATATCTAGCAAATTAATCTCAAAATGATATGAATAATTTTATTTTATTATTAAAAATTTAAGGTAAACCACATGTTTAAGGTGGTCTTAATCAAAATAAAGATTGGCCACCTTAAAATAGCCACACATGATAAAATGTGTTGATGGATGAATGTGCCTTGTTCCTATCCATTCTCATGCTCGCACATGAAATTTGTGTTAGCAAAATCTAGGAAAAATACATTTCTGGCCCCTATTTTTTTACCCTATTTTCACTTTAGATCAGGTATTTTTTACAGTACATATTTATGCTTCAGTTTTATTAAATCTTAGTTACTCCATTATTAATGTGTGTATATGACACATGTTTATTTCTAAATTGAACATAACTGAAAATTAAATCTTTTTATAATTTCAAATCGATCCAATTTGATTGTTTAGTTTGGTTAGTTTAGTTGACATCCCTACCCACTTTCATGTTAGTCTATTCACTTTTATGGGCTTGCCTCGCCAAATCCTACGGGTTTTGCAGATAATCCATAAGATTGCTGTTTGTTTTTGAGAACTTGATCAAAAAGAAATTGTCAGATTAATATTATGGTTACCAATTTAATATTTTTCCTTAAAAAATTATAATTTTACTAAATATTCATAGTAATAAAATTATTACATGATAATAGCTATTAAAAAATATTCATCTGCTATTTTCACTTTTGAGTATTATAAGAATATATGACACAAAAAAATAAATTTTTCTTTTCAATAAAATGGCATCTTATTTTACAAAAATATACGTTTAACTAATAATTTATATCACACAAATTATAAAATATTATAAATAACATTTTTCATATTAAATAATCAATTAATTAAATTCCAAATTCGATGCCCAACCCATTTTTTTATTTGCAATACTTCTTCTAATTGATAGTATAATGTCATTTTGGATATTTTGTATATATTTAATGCGTCAATGACCTCTAGCTCATTTAATTAAGGAGTGAGACATCAAGTTTTAAGGCGTCTGGGTCCGAATCCCTTCGTGGACAAAAAGAAGATGAAAATTATTGAAGATTTATGAAGAAGGCTACAAGCGTTAGAAGCGATGGATGCGGCATCGTCCCGCCAAGATGGCGACTCTCGTAAGGCGATATATTTAACGTAACATTGTCTGAATGGCGTGATTAGCGTATAATTTGTACATATTTGTAATGTTGTATATGTAATTAGCTTATATATCTATCTCTATCAAAAAAAATAAAAAAAAAATATTTATTGCGTATACGTTTATAATAATTCTCCATGGTTGTAGACATGACATCTACTTGAAAAATTATTGCACACAACCGTTGCGCCACGTCATTCGTGCAACAAACCAATTGTGCGTTAGCCATGTGGAAAATTAAATGATAAAAAAAATAAGTAATAATTAAAAGATTCCCTATCGCAAATGCTCATTGGCTTGATGTAAAAATGACGTGGCGCAACGGTTGCATGGGATAAACACTCCATCTACTTATTGGAATTAGCTATACTTTGTAGAAAGGCCTTGGCACGTTTAAATGTTGGATTCTCAAAGGAAAAATTAAATGAAAACCCACACTATGTCCATTCCCATATTTCTTGAAGTCAACTTTGTCATATTATTGCAATTCGGTCCTTTCATGGGTTTGTCTCTCCTTAATTTCTATTTTCTGAATGTTTCTTTACAAATCCTAAAATCTCATTTTCTTTGTGGGTTTCTTTTTGAAGTAATTTATAAGAAAAATTGAAAAAAAAAATCAGAAAAGATAATTAATGTTCATGTTTTGCCAGATATGATATGGTATTAAAATTAATGATGTCACATGGTGAAGTATGATATTGATTTTTGATAGCCATAAATAATATTAATATAAGCACAATTATGATGCTACATGTGAACATCAGCTTTGTTAATGTTGGAAAAGAAAGCAAAACCAGCTGCACCACATATATATATTGAAATTTTTAATAGTCCTCAACAATAATTTTGATACCATTGGCAATGGAAATCCATTCTTTCTTTTAGGTAAAATTACTGGCAAGTTGTTTATCCTAATATATACATCCTCCCATTTTAAAAAATGTAAATATTTTATACTTTTAATGATATTCATAATTTTTTTATTTATAATTTCTTTAATTGAACATAAATTACAAAAGGCACAACTATTTTTAAATTCAAATCTTTATATATTTTATTAATTATGAACCAAATTTTTTAGTTTTCTTCAATTTGTCAAATTTGAAAAGTTCTTTTTGCAATTGTATCCAAGACTTTAAATTTCATTTAAGAATTTTTTGGATCTTTTATCAATTACGATCAAATTTTAAAAATATTGTCTAACTTTGAAAAAGAGTTATTACAAAAGTTTGCTCGCAGTTTATACAAAACGTAAAAGTTTGAATTCAAAAAATAAAATTTAAAATTTGGAATATAATTTAAAATAAAAACGTTTAAATTGAACATAATTATAAATATTAAATAATTTAATTGTAATTAATAAAAAATGTAAAGGTTTGAATTTAAAAATAATTTAGCCTTTAGAAAATTACTAACTAAATAGAATTTTCAAAATAATAAATTTTATTAAGATATTAAAAGATATACATGACAATACTTCTTTTATGTACTGTTCTTCTACAATGTAATACAACAGAACCTTTCAAAATTTCAATAATCTGACAAAAACAACAAATATCATTAATTATTAAAAAAAATGAAAAAAAAAATGTAGAGAAAGTAAGGTATGTCTTTTTTAAACTGTAATGTTAATAAAATGGAACGGAATGAATAATTCTTCAAAAAGAAATATAAATGTACATTTTCACCATTTTGTTGTTCTTCTCTCTCGCAGAATAATTAACAGCATTATTAGCCTTTGATTGATTAACCAATTTAACTACACAAATTTGATTTTATAAATAACATTAATGTTTCAACTATGGGTTTGTGTAGGTTATTCTAATGTTCCAAGAAAACAATATTAATATACATTCCTTGTCCCAATTTAATTACGTTATAGTCGGCTATAAGTCAAACTTATTTGATTTTTTCATATTTTCATATAAATGTGAAGAAAATTTAAACTCAAAAGAATTAAATTACTCACCAGAATGATTTCTGACAATACTAATAAATAATATTTCCTTAGTAGAAAAATAAAACTATATTCTTGATTAAAATTAAGTAAAAAAAATCTATTCAAGAAGTACAAAAAATAAAATTAAATAATCAATGAAAATTTTCAATTTATACTTCGGCTTCCTGGATAAAGATTTTTGAATATACAACACGACAGTCTGTCCATTTCATTTAATGAAGGGCCTGTTTGGTTCAGCTGTTTCTTATAGCTGGTAGCTGTTGCTGATAGTTGTTAAGTGTTAGCTGTTGGCTGATAGCTGATAGCTGGTAGACTATACGTGTTTGGTAAGATTTGACTATTTGTTGCTGTTTATATATAAAATGACCATAAAGGCAATATTTTTTTGTTTTTATTTATTAAACTATAAATATATTATATTATATAATATTTAATAAAAATATTAATAATTATTTTTTTATAAGAGGCAATATTTAGTTTAAATTTATTTAGAGACTTTTTTTGATAAATTTATAATTTATTTTTAAAAATTATTAAATTATAATTGTTTTAATATAAATAAAATAACCTTATATAATTTATAAACAATTAGGATTAAAAAATAATTTACATTATTTTATATATTATAAAAAAAAATATTCAAGTAGAGGTAATTTTGTATAAATAACTAAAACAACTAAAACAACTATCAGCTGTTGGCAAAAAGCTCCAAAATGGAGCTTTTCAAACAGCAGCGAATATTTCAAACTAAAAGTCAACTATTTTAATCTTCGAATGCGTATGATTGATAGCATCAAAAATAATAAATTTATTATTCTAGTTAAAATATCCACATCAATATATTTTTTTTAAAATATAATCGATTTAAGATGAGCAAATATATCTATAAAAATCCAGAAAGATAAAATAAAATATTTGAAATTTGTATATTGAATTAAAATAAATTAAAATATTAAATTAATAAAAAAATCATCAGCAATTAATAAAATGATAGTATGCGGAAGACGAGCTAAAAACTTTAAAAATAATTGGTAAAAAAATAATTATGCACCAACTTTTATAATGAAAATGGCGTATTATTAACAAAAAAAGGGGTTATAATTAGAGATTATTTTCTCAGGATGGAGACAATAAGCTATAGTTTAAATAGTATGTGCGCTAGCTATTATTCGACCGAATGTATAAAATCAAATCTTCTCACAATTGCTAAAATGATAGACTATCATTATTTCATGAAATCATAAGTTCTTCTTTTAATGATGATAGATTTATTTGGGTGATAGCTTTTTTTAATACGTTGTTACTATAATTGAGACTATTTTTGCAGTATCATCATTTTTTTTAGACTGACTCTCTCAGCTTGTTGAGGAGTCACATGTTATTGTATTTTTGATAATTCTATCGATGAATAAAAAAAAAACAACTCCTCACCGAATGATAAAAGAAAAAAATCAAAGATGGATATGAATGTAATTTGAAGAAGCTATATAATGCGTACAAGCAAGTTGAGAAAAAGAAGGGCATAATAACATATTCTTTCAAATCTTCAACATTGGAATATACTATATAATAATACACACTTATATTTAAGGGTTACTTTCAATTTTTATATAGGTTTATTTATTTTTGTTGGAAAAATAATTAAATGAAAATAAACTACTCCATGCCATTGGGATATTTACAGAACAAGTTGGTGATCTACTTTAGCTGCTTAGCAGTTTCATATTAGATTCAGCGTCCAGAAAATCTTAAATTCATAAAAAATAATTTTTTTATTTAATATTCAAATTAATGAGTATATAGTTTATTTAAGATTAAATTAATATTATAATTTTATAAATAAATATTAACTAATTAACTATTTATTTACTTAAAGTATCTTTTTACATGTGTTATACTGATTAATTATTAAAGTTGACCAAATTAATCAATAATATATAATTATAAAAAAAGTTATAACTAAATACAAACAAAAAAATTAAATTTTAAATGAGTTTATGGAATTCTTTTATGCAAGTAATTTTTTAAGTGAAATGTGAGTAATTTTAAGCTTAATATCTTAAAAATATTAAATCTTTACGTTTTAGATCAATTATAAACAAACCTTTTAAAATCACCCTATTTAATCCATTTTGGAGATTTGTGTATAGTCATTCAAAAATATTTATATATGTTTGTCAGTGTGGCAGCCAATCGAAGTACCTTATTTAACACAAAAATTGATTATTTTCAAGATTGGTATAATTGACATACAAACTTTCAAAAAAGTGAGTTTGAAAGATTCAGTTTTAATTGACTTTAAAAGCAAAGATTTAATATTTTTAAGACATTAATTTTAATTTTAAAAAAATGATGTTACAGTTTTGTTGTTGATATATTTTATACAATAGAATTTTAAATATTGATTACATGAAGATTAATTATTCAAAAATCTTAAATTTTATTATCTATTTTAATTTTATTATATTTTTTTGAAATACTAGTGTCGCTTTACGTGTTTTACATGTAGCACGAAATATGACTCCTCAAATAATGATAATTATATTTATTATGAATTAGGGCAATTATATATTTAATTAATAATTATTTTTATAACTATAAATTGTATTTAAGTAATAAATATCAAATAAAAAATAATAATTATAATAGTAATTTATTAGAAGCAGAGTATCTTAATTAGAATTCTAAATAATTTAATAATAATTAAAACAGTAGTAATTAGATATCTAACATAATTTATTTTAATTAGCAATATGGACAATTATCTTTATATATATTATAAGTAGTTGATTTCAGTTAGTACTCGAAATCTAATAACTATCTTAATATTTTTTTAATTAATATTAAATTATATAAATTATATAAATTATAATGAGTATTAATGTAAATGTGCATATCGTCTTTTCCTCCCATCCATGTTTTTATATAGGCTTATTCACCGAAAAATGCCAAATCTTTGCGGCTTGGGTCAATTTTAGCCAAATCTTTAAAAACCACCATATTTAGCCAAACCATATATGTTGTGTTTCTTTTTCAGCAATTTTTGAATCAAACCAGATTTTGTGCCTTCATGTCATCCATGTCACTGCCAACTCAACAAAACTAGCTGACATGGCAAATTCCAAATCACTAACCCAAACCTAACTAAACCAAAGACTAAATCAAATAAAATCAAATCCAACTAAATCAAATCAATTCAATTTAAAAAAAAAAATATTTAATTAAAATAAATATTAACTATCTCAACATTTTATTTTATTCCGATTAAAATTCACGCCGACTAATAAATTTATTTAAATTTAATTTTAATTAATTTCTATATAAATTTTAATTATATTCTCTAATTAATTCTAATTAACATTAATTAAAATTATTTAAAATTCTAATTAATTCAATAAAATCAAATTTAACCTAAATCTATTAAATTTATTTTATTTAATAATCTAATGGATATATAATTAAAATTAAAATCTAATAAAATTTCTTCTAATTTCCACTACCATGTAATCTCTGGCGACCAACAACCACCACCATCTTAAACTCAAACAACCAACACAACCTTAAAACGTTGCATCGAATCCACTATAACCAAACCCTTAGTTGCTGCATACAAATCTTTAGACACTTATGATATTCTTCCTTTTAATCTGCAAAATCAGAAAAATCCCCATGTCTAACCCATAAATGAAAATATATGCAAGATTAAAACCAATCAAAAGATTAAATTTCTCAGATTCAATAAAGATACATATAAATTCTTGCATAAATTACTCTTGTGGTCATGAATTAAACCAAATTCTCTCCATTGTTAACTTCCAAATTAAAAAAAAAAGAACCGCTATTGTATTCGCCACTTTTCCATTCATCACCATCGCTATGAGGGAACAGCTGGGTACGGTTTTTTCGGCCGAAAACGACGACAACTGGAGTTAAAAGGAGTGTCGCGACTGCATCTGAAAGAAGAAGTGCGGCAGCTGACGTTGAAACGAGTACGGTGGCTGAAGGCGAAACGAGTGTGGCGGTTAGAAACAGAGGTGGTGACGGCTGAAATGGAGATGCAGAAAAATTGGTAAAGAGAATGAAAATTAGGGTTTTCACTTTTCAGTGATAAAAAAAATGTGATATTAGATTTTTATTATTTTTAGAATTTTAGAATTTAATATATGAAATAAAATAAAGAGATTATGTGATATGTTAATTTTTAATTGGAAATATTTTATTTAATATTTATTTTAATTAAATATAATTTTTTTTAAAAAAATTGAATTGATTTGATTTAGTTGGATTTGATTTTGTTTGATTTGGTCTTTGGTTTGGTTAGGTTTGGGTTAGTGATTGGAATATGCCATGTCAACAAGTTTTGTTGAGTTGGGAGTGACATGGATGACATGTAAGCACAAAATCCGGTTCGATTCAAAAATGGCTGAAAAAGAAACACAACATATAAGGTTTGACTAAATATGGTGGTTTTTAAAGGTTTGGCTAAAATTGACCAAATCCGCAAAGGTTTGGCATTTTTTGGTGAATAAGCCTTTTATATATAGTATAGAATAAAATATATTATGTATTTTAATATTAATTTTAACTCTGCCATATATTTTCATATTTTAATGCTTATTTAAATTCAATATTTTAATTATTTGCTAATATCTTTAACTGACATAACGCTGTATTTCTATAAGAATATATTAAAATCTATATGAATATATCAAATATACAATTTTATTTATAAATTAATTATAAATTTATATGAAATACTTTCTATCTGTATTTTTATTGTCCACATCCATCACTATTATGTTTCAAATATATAAATATTTGAATAATAAAAGTAAGTTATTTCTAGATCCAATTACTAAAAACAAGTTACAATATATTATAAAATTTATTAGCGTTCGGAATATAGTTTTCTTAATTTATCTTACTCAATATTAATATATAAGAATAATAAAATAAAGTAATATATTTGTGGGATGAATTGTACTCATGATTATATAAACTAAAATTTAAGGAGGTTGATTGTGTGAAAACTAAATTTTAATAATATTAAAAAAAATCAAAATCTAAAAGAGTAATCTTATGAAAAAATTTAGGGCTTTTTATATGTTTTACGGATTTTTTCAGTCCAATATCTTTTATACGGGCCAAACAATTTCTTTACTTTTCATACCGGATTTTATTACTTTGTTGACCTAGAATTTTAAATTCTTCTCTTTTATACGAACTTCCTTCTCTTAACTCTGAATTGACCTAGCTAACCGAGCAACTTGTATCTCTAGGTAATGAAGATGTGTAGATTGAATTTCATGATGTACCTGATAGGAGTAGAAATACTCCTATATTTTATGTGTTTTATATGTCATATATGTGCATTTGACGTTTGGTTTTGAGCTTCTTTGTACTCATTTTTGTGTTTGAGCATTTCAGGAATAATTGGGAGTTTGTCATGATATTCAAGCTAATTGGAAGCCATTTGGATCATAATTGAAGGTTAAAGGAAAGTTGTTCGAAGATCCGATGAAAATAGGCGCCGAGAGCACAAGTTTCTACTTGTGAAATTGACCCCTCTTCATTAATTGAAGATTTTGGATTACTTAGAGACTTCAATTGACTTTGTGTTCTTCATAAAAAATAAAGTAGACCTCCTAAGCTGTCCATAGAATCAAGAATCGACTAATTCCGACATTTCTACACCGAGTTATGACCTTTTGAAGTTGACAGTGTGCAGCAGAGTGGAAGTGTGCGAACGCACACTAAAGTGCAAAGGAGTGTGCGAGCGAAACGGCCTTTCCAGTGAGTTTTGAAGCAAAATTTTGGCTAAGTACATGAGTGTGCGATCTCACACTATAGTGTGCGAACGCACACCCCTAGAATCTCAAAAAAGTGTGCGAACGCACACCCGACGATTTTTGGGTTAAAAAAAGGTCGTTTTGACCTTGCCACATCACCCGAATTCACTTAAACTTGAGGGCAACTTCGAAAATACACATGGGTACGAGTCAAAACCCTTCTTTGAGCTGAAAGACGTATAAATACCGCACTAAACAACAAATCAAGGGTTCGCTTAGTTCGCTTAATTTTCAAAAAACATAAACCCTAGATTAGAGTTTTCTTATCAGTCGATTATTGAATTCATCGTTTCTTCATTATTTTGTTATCAATTATCATTAGTTTATTGTCGAACAAGGTACGATTATTATCAATTTCATATTCAGTATTTTATTCAATCTTAGCATGAATTCTTTAATGATTGTTTTTAGTATTTTTATTATTATGTGTAGCTAAACCCATCGTTGGGGATTATTAATCAAATTATGTCTGTTTAGTTAAATAGGGATTATGGGTTCTTGTTCTTGATATGTTCTTAATTATTGTACTTAAAGCCTAGCCTGAATTGATCACTTAGTCTTTGCCATTTGTTTTAATTTTAGCTCGAGAGAGTAAAATTGGAATAGAACAACATAATTAAGAACGTGGGAGTTAATTGTGCGAGAGTGAATTAACAACTACGTGTTCTTAGGATTCACTTCATAATCATTCAATTAATCAGTAATTAGGTTAATCATTGTGCGAGAGTGAGTAATTAACCTACTATTCATTAGTTTTATGCTTTTGCCTGCAATTGCTCGAGAGAGAATTTTAGGTGCTTCCGATTAGTCCGAACCATATCAGAACGATATAATCCATAACCCAAATTAAATAAACAGCATAACAAAGATCAATAATCCCTGCTTTTCTCATTATTGTTAAAACACCTTTTGAATTACAGCTTTAGTTACTTTAAATTACAATTGTCAATATCTGTCTTTTAATTACAAAACAAACAATATTTGTCTTTTCGGCTATTCAAATCGAGTCTTTCAACTGGTTGTCTTTAGAACTTTCCTTGTGGGTACGATATCCGGACTTCACAGTCTGTATTACAAGTTGGCATACGTACGCTTGCGTATTTTTACCAACAAGTTTTTGGCGCCGTTGCCGGGGAAAGCATATCTTTAACAACTAAGTTAGGATAGCTTGACTTGTTTTAGTTTTTATTTTTTCTTGTTTTACGCCGTGGGTATTTGTTGATTTATCTCCAGGTACTTTTTCTATGGTGTACTTATTTAAAAAAGCATAATGGCTTGGGTCCAGAATTGTGTGGTTTGTGGGAGTTTCTATCACACTGAGGCTGAATGTCCAATACTTTATCCAACTTCAAATGAACATGTCAACTTTGTGGATGGTCAATGTCAATCTAGTGATCCCTATTCCAACACGTACAATCTGGGGTGGGACAACCATCAAAATTATTGTTGGAACAACAATTGGGGGAACTTCCATACATATCAAGACCAATGTAACTCTAATTTCAACTTTGGCGATGAACTGGAGTATTCATATGAGACTGAACAACACCAGAGAGCTCTAGAAGAGTCACTTTCTCGCAAGATGGATATGCTCCTTGATATGATGGAAAAGAGTGATGCTGAGTTCCAAAAGATGTCCAAGATTCAGTCTGAATCTATTCACAATATTGAGGTACAATGTACTCAAATTGCTAGTGCTTTACAAGTTGAAAACCAAAACGGGTTACTAGTAACAATGGAAGCTACTCCAAAAGAACAAGCCATGGACATGGAGTTGGATTTGGAAAGCGACAAGGCATTAGTGGAATGCCATTCCACAAAGGTGTCTGCAGAGGGTGAGAAAGGACAGTGTGAGGGTAGTAATCTTGAAACTTCAGTTCCTGACCCACTTACTTTTTCCATGAGCTTCAATGATGAAAGTAGGGAGGAATTTGGTATTACAGTACTCTATGAGGAAATCGACAAAACCTTTGATTACAAGGATCCATTCTTAGAAGGGTTTGATTCCAAGTATGATGGAAATAATATCAAATATATAAATATCCTTAACACTCCTCCTGTCCTTTATTATAGAGACAATGCATACTCTGTATCACCTGAGTTTTACTTGAAGGAGCCGACAAAGGAAAAGAGGGAGAAGATGCTACCAAGACGGCTTCCTCATGTTAGGTTGTATTTTTAACAACCTTACGCGAAGAGTCTAGCTTTGGACTCTAACTAAAGCGCGCTTGGGAGGCAATCCCAAGGGTATCTTTCCTTTCACCCTTTACACTTTTATGTTTCATTTATGCTTTATTTTTTCTATTTCATTGCATTGGGGACAATGCATGAACTAGTGTGAGGGTGGGGAAAACATTTTGTTTTATGTTTTTAGTTTAGTTTTTGTTTTTGGTTTTTGTCTTTTGTTCATGTTTGGTATGTAGGATGATTTGTGGCGAACCTCTTTATAGATATTTTTGTATGTCTTTTGCTTAGTTTGTTCATGCCTTGCTTGTTTGGTTTGTCCTCTATATCATGCCTATGCCGTATTTCTTGCCAATGTCAGAATTTTGAAATTTTAGTGTTTATGTCCCCCCTATTTAATGAGTTAGTTAAGTTGTGTTTTTGTGATTGAACAACATGTTTAGAATGACAGTCAAATAACTGTGTCTTTTAGCCGACATGATCTAATAGGACTGAGGTGAAAATTTGTACTTCACAATTGCATAATTTATATTGAAAGTCATTTTTTAGGGCACATGAACTTGGCAAGAACATTGTTGAACAACTGAATCTCTGAGCTTTTAAGCAGGATGTATAGCAAATCATAGAGTATTAACCCGATTTGTGATAGGATTTTGAGCCGTATCGAGCATATATGTCTCTTTTGTTGTGGTGTGAGTCAATGTATGTTAATTCTCTAGAATTTGCCATGTGACCGTAGTAAAATTGCATGATTAGTTAAATAAATTGAAAATGATAAATGGCATCTAGGAATACCCATTTCTTTAGACCACTTAAAATAGCCTACCCAATTGCCCCTAGATAACCCAAGTTGAGCCTTAGCCTTATTCTTGATACACCTAATTTTACAAATTTACCTATTCTCATTTACCTCTTTCTACCCTTTGACTTGATAAATTGAATAAGTATTAAAGGAACTAGTGTGAGGATGGTAAACATCCTAAGCTCGTGTTGTTTAACGATTATCTCTTGTGCTATATGATTAGTATGCCTTGTGAAGTTCAAAAAAAAAAATAAGAAAAAGAAGAAAAAGAAAACGAATAAAAAGTAGAAAAATCAAGCTTAAAAGAAAGAAAAGAAAAAGGAAAATAATTGTGAACTTAAGGCATGAAAAGTAAAGAAAAAGAGATTAAAAGTTTGTTCGAGCTTGAAACTTTAAATGTTTGTTCCTTGTGATATTTGTTAAGTTTGTCAAGTCATATTACCCATATTTGCTTACCGTATCATACCTTAACCCAAACCCCATTACAACCCATTGAAAAGTCCATTTTGATTCTTTTTATTCAACGTAATTAGTAGTTGAATTGTGGACTATTGGCAAACTTATGGTAGAATTACATGTGTTGGCAAGAGAGTTTTTAACATTTACCCTTAAACACTTGTGTGTGCGAGAGTACCTTGTGAGAGACATACTTCTTAGTTGCTACACATGTTGTTTTTCAGCTCAGAATATGATTTTCATCTTTGTTTTGAGATTGTTTAGACTGCCCTAGAGATTGAATTGATTTATAAGTTATGCAGGAGTGAGAACACTTGAGTAGTCTCGGTGTTATTGGTTCATGTGTGAGCATTTTTCATTGTTATTAGTTGTTTTTCTCTCTATGTTGTTCTTCTCTAAAGCATGATTTGATTGATTCATTACTTAGGGGGGGTGAAAGTGCTTTAATTTCTTATGTTCTGACATGGGTGTGTGATTGGCATTTGGGAATTGTTATTTATTTGCTTGAGGACAAGCAAAAGGTAAGTGTGAGGATTTTGATAGGAGTAGAAATACTCCTATATTTTATGTGTTTTATATGTCATATATGTGCATTTGACGTTTGGTTTTGAGCTTCTTTGTACTCATTTTTGTGTTTGAGCATTTCAGGAATAATTGGGAGTTTGTCATGATATTCAAGCTAATTGGAAGCCATTTGGATCATAATTGAAGGTTAAAGGAAAGTTGTTCGAAGATCCGATGAAAATAGGCGCCGAGAGCACAAGTTTCTACTTGTGAAATTGACCCCTCTTCATTAATTGAAGATTTTGGATTACTTAGAGACTTCAATTGACTTTGTGTTCTTCATAAAAAATAAAGTAGACCTCCTAAGCTGTCCATAGAATCAAGAATCGACTAATTCCGACATTTCTACACCGAGTTATGACCTTTTGAAGTTGACAGTGTGCAGCAGAGTGGAAGTGTGCGAACGCACACTAAAGTGCAAAGGAGTGTGCGAGCGAAACGGCCTTTCCAGTGAGTTTTGAAGCAAAATTTTGGCTAAGTACATGAGTGTGCGATCTCACACTATAGTGTGCGAACGCACACCCCTAGAATCTCAAAAAAGTGTGCGAACGCACACCCGACGATTTTTGGGTTAAAAAAAGGTCGTTTTGACCTTGCCACATCACCCGAATTCACTTAAACTTGAGGGCAACTTCGAAAATACACATGGGTACGAGTCAAAACCCTTCTTTGAGCTGAAAGACGTATAAATACCGCACTAAACAACAAATCAAGGGTTCGCTTAGTTCGCTTAATTTTCAAAAAACATAAACCCTAGATTAGAGTTTTCTTATCAGTCGATTATTGAATTCATCGTTTCTTCATTATTTTGTTATCAATTATCATTAGTTTATTGTCGAACAAGGTACGATTATTATCAATTTCATATTCAGTATTTTATTCAATCTTAGCATGAATTCTTTAATGATTGTTTTTAGTATTTTTATTATTATGTGTAGCTAAACCCATCGTTGGGGATTATTAATCAAATTATGTCTGTTTAGTTAAATAGGGATTATGGGTTCTTGTTCTTGATATGTTCTTAATTATTGTACTTAAAGCCTAGCCTGAATTGATCACTTAGTCTTTGCCATTTGTTTTAATTTTAGCTCGAGAGAGTAAAATTGGAATAGAACAACATAATTAAGAACGTGGGAGTTAATTGTGCGAGAGTGAATTAACAACTACGTGTTCTTAGGATTCACTTCATAATCATTCAATTAATCAGTAATTAGGTTAATCATTGTGCGAGAGTGAGTAATTAACCTACTATTCATTAGTTTTATGCTTTTGCCTGCAATTGCTCGAGAGAGAATTTTAGGTGCTTCCGATTAGTCCGAACCATATCAGAACGATATAATCCATAACCCAAATTAAATAAACAGCATAACAAAGATCAATAATCCCTGCTTTTCTCATTATTGTTAAAACACCTTTTGAATTACAGCTTTAGTTACTTTAAATTACAATTGTCAATATCTGTCTTTTAATTACAAAACAAACAATATTTGTCTTTTCGGCTATTCAAATCGAGTCTTTCAACTGGTTGTCTTTAGAACTTTCCTTGTGGGTACGATATCCGGACTTCACAGTCTGTATTACAAGTTGGCATACGTACGCTTGCGTATTTTTACCAACAGTACCTCCATTCTATCTAACAACTCCATGATCTTCTCGATTTTGCTAGATTCATCAAACATTTCATCTTGTTGAAAACCATGTGATTGTTGTGGTTCATTGCCAAAGGTGGAATTGAGGTCCCATTGGTTTTGATGTGGGTGATAGCTTGAATCAAAATTCAAGTTTTCATTGAAGTTCTCCCAATTGTTGCTCCAACCATAGTTCGGAGGGTTGTGCCACCCCGGATCATACATGTCGGAATAAGGGTCACTAGCGTGCCATTGATCACCCACATAATTGACATGTTCATTCCAATTTGAATAGAGTGTAGGACACTCGGCTCCGGTATGACTAAAATCCCCACAAATCTCACAATTTGGATCCCATGCCATTACTTTCGCCCAATTAGATTCTCCATAAAACTAATATTTAAAGATAAACCAACAAACACACAAATTTCCTACACAACCACAAACAAGAACACCGAGCGTAAACCACGAAAAAGCAAACATGAACAATTAAAAATAAAAATAGAGAATAAGGCTAACTCGACCGAACAATAACTAATTTCAATCAATCAATAAATACTCGACACTCCCCGGCAACGGCGCCAAAAACTTGTTGAGAATTAACCCAACTTGTAGAAATCCGGAAGTCGGATGTCGATCCCACGGAGAGTGTGCTAGGAGCAATTGATGAGAATGAAATTTGGTTACGATTCAATTCGTCTAGCAACAATACGAATGGTTGAATTTTCACGTTAAATAACTTGCAAACAACTAATACTTAAACACGCTATTTAACTAAAACAATTAACCAACAATCAACTAATTAACACGCGATTTAAACAAATAGGGTAAAGCGTTTAGAGGTTGCTAGTCATGCCAAAGTCATATCTAAGTAGTTTGGGTTAAGGTGATGGGAACTTAGGTCGGGTCAAGCTATTCTACGGAACCAATTCCGCTCTCTCGAGCCGGAATTGAAAGAGTCGAAACTTGATTAACAATCCCGAAATCTAATCCACTCTCGTGCTCATAGATTTCAAGAGAGTTAATAAAGCCAACTAATCAAGCAAACTCCACAACCAAAATAGCCCTAGATCATGCTAATGCATCTAGGTCTAAAGCATGTACTCCCCTAGGTATAGTCTAATTAGTTAACTCTCGTTCTCCTAATTAAACCACATAGCAAAGAATAAGAGGCCAACCTATTCTAAGCATTAAACTCAAGAAGCACAACAACCAACATCACCCATAAACCCTCACCCTAATCACCTATCTAATCAATCATGGCAATCATAACAACCCCCAAACAAGGGGTTTAGCTACTAATCATCATCATGGCATAACTAATTAAGCAATAGTAAAGATTAGGCATAGAGTAAAGAATAAATACCTTGGAGTGATAAATGAACTTTAAACACATGAATAAGATAATGAAGCTTGAATTAAAAGACCAATACTTGTATTTAATAAGTTTCCCAATAAAGCAAAATCTGAAAATTAAATGAAGAACACCAAGAACTATGAAGATTCTATCTAAAAATAGAGAGCAAAAGGAAAGAATTGATTGATTCAAAATTGTTGTCTACAAAAGTGAATGATTCTTAACCTAAAATATAAAGTGTCTTATATAGTCTGGATAAAAAGGGAAATAAAAACACCCTAGTACAAGAGATGTTGGGCTAAAAAGGGAAGTGGGCCACTTAAAGCTCTTTCTTCAAACAAATTTCGTCTTCAGCTTTTTTCTCATGTCTTGGTCGAGAAGCTCATTTAAGTTGAGCTTCTCGATCGAGAAGCTCCTTTGATGACCCTTCGTGCAAAATGGTCCTTCATGTCTTGGTCGAGAAGCACCATGTCTTGGTCGAGACATGTGTTAAATTACACATGTTTCTTTTGCTTCTCAGCTTCTCTTTCGCTCATGAACTTCTCTTCCAAGACATGCTTTAAAAACTTGATTTCTCTTTCACTCTTTGCTTTAGCTTCCGACTTTGATATTTCTTTAATTCTTCACTCTTTTTAGCCCAAATAGTTCCGCAAACACTCCAAATCACCTGAAACGCCAACACACATAATAAGGTATCGAAACACCTAAAAACACATGTCAAAACGCAATAAAGCGATGCGAAAACTATCTAAATACTAGGAGTATTCTACTCCTATCAACCAACAACCACCACCATCTTAAACTCAAACAACCAACACAACCTTAAAACGTTGCATCGAATCCACTATAACCAAACCCTTAGTTGCTGCATACAAATCTTTAGACACTTATGATATTCTTCCTTTTAATCTGCAAAATCAGAAAAATCCCCATGTCTAACCCATAAATGAAAATATATGCAAGATTAAAACCAATCAAAAGATTAAATTTCTCAGATTCAATAAAGATACATATAAATTCTTGCATAAATTACTCTTGTGGTCATGAATTAAACCAAATTCTCTCCATTGTTAACTTCCAAATTAAAAAAAAAAGAACCGCTATTGTATTCGCCACTTTTCCATTCATCACCATCGCTATGAGGGAACAGCTGGGTACGGTTTTTTCGGCCGAAAACGACGACAACTGGAGTTAAAAGGAGTGTCGCGACTGCATCTGAAAGAAGAAGTGCGGCAGCTGACGTTGAAACGAGTACGGTGGCTGAAGGCGAAACGAGTGTGGCGGTTAGAAACAGAGGTGGTGACGGCTGAAATGGAGATGCAGAAAAATTGGTAAAGAGAATGAAAATTAGGGTTTTCACTTTTCAGTGATAAAAAAAATGTGATATTAGATTTTTATTATTTTTAGAATTTTAGAATTTAATATATGAAATAAAATAAAGAGATTATGTGATATGTTAATTTTTAATTGGAAATATTTTATTTAATATTTATTTTAATTAAATATAATTTTTTTAAAAAAATTGAATTGATTTGATTTAGTTGGATTTGATTTTGTTTGATTTGGTCTTTGGTTTGGTTAGGTTTGGGTTAGTGATTGGAATATGCCATGTCAACAAGTTTTGTTGAGTTGGGAGTGACATGGATGACATGTAAGCACAAAATCCGGTTCGATTCAAAAATGGCTGAAAAAGAAACACAACATATAAGGTTTGACTAAATATGGTGGTTTTTAAAGGTTTGGCTAAAATTGACCAAATCTGCAAAGGTTTGGCATTTTTTGGTGAATAAGCCTTTTATATATAGTATAGAATAAAATATATTATGTATTTTAATATTAATTTTAACTCTGCCATATATTTTCATATTTTAATGCTTATTTAAATTCAATATTTTAATTATTTGCTAATATCTTTAACTGACATAACGCTGTATTTCTATAAGAATATATTAAAATCTATATGAATATATCAAATATACAATTTTATTTATAAATTAATTATAAATTTATATGAAATACTTTCTATCTGTATTTTTATTGTCCACATCCATCACTATTATGTTTCAAATATATAAATATTTGAATAATAAAAGTAAGTTATTTCTAGATCCAATTACTAAAAACAAGTTACAATATATTATAAAATTTATTAGCGTTCGGAATATAGTTTTCTTAATTTATCTTACTCAATATTAATATATAAGAATAATAAAATAAAGTAATATATTTGTGGGATGAATTGTACTCATGATTATATAAACTAAAATTTAAGGAGGTTGATTGTGTGAAAACTAAATTTTAATAATATTAAAAAAATCAAAATCTAAAAGAGTAATCTTATGAAAAAATTTAGGGCTTTTTATATGTTTTACGGATTTTTTCAGCCCAATATCTTTTATACGGGCCAAACAATTTCTTTACTTTTCATACCGGATTTTATTACTTTGTTGACCTAGAATTTTAAATTCTTCTATTTTATACGAACTTCCTTCTCTTAACTCTGAATTGGCGGTTTTTTTTCTTTTTTCTCTGAAAATAGCGGTTTCTTTTCTTCTTCTCCACACGATTTCTTCTTCTGATAGTCGTCGCTCTTCATCAAGTCTCAGTGCCGCTCCACTGCCGCCTTCGTTGTGCCGCCGCCGTTTTTTTATTTTTGTGTTTTCTTTTTCAGATCTGAACCAGAGTTTATTGTCGGAAGGAATAATAGATATCAGAAGTTTTTAACGATTTTAAAAAGTTTTTTAAAGGCATATGATCCGATTTTAAAACGAAAAGATTCACCGTTCTTCTTATTCTTGTTTTTCATTTTCAGATGTAGAAATTGTTTTATTAACTGTTTTTAAGTCACAGTAATTCTTTTACCATTAAACATGTGTAAAGATTATCTTTAAGGAATGTAATAATAATTTTCATGTACATAAAATAATTTTATGATTTTATGTAATGAAAATATGTTATTTCTGCAGTTTTACTATGTTTGGTTATATTTCTGCGTTTTTTTAATTCTGCAGCACGATTTGTTGATGATGGTAGATTGATAAAATTATTGTAATGTTTCAGTGTTGTTGATTTTATGTTAATTTTATGTTGATAATCGGTTGATATTTATTGATTTTAACATTGACAAATAAGATAATGATGTCCGTGAAATAAACTAAAAAAATAAAAATTTAACTGAGACTAGATAATGATATGTTAGCATTGGGAAAGAAGACAAATAAAGATGTTGAATTATTATAATGTTACAATGTTGAAATTGTGTTGATTTTAGGTTAATATTTTGTTGATTTTAATATTAGTGAAAAAAATAATAATGATATTGAATTATTATAATGTTATAATGTTGATCTTGTGTTGATATTGTGTTGATGCTATGTTGATATCAACATATGTAATAAACTAACTGATTCAAATTTTTCAATCTTTTTTATACTAATTTTTAGTTTTTCAACATTTTTTCAATTTAATTTCTATTTTTTTATTTTATTTTCACATATAATGTGTTTTTTTTCGTTGATGATAAAATCAACTAAATATCTACATAATATTAACGCAATATCAACATAAGATTAACATTGTAACACCATAATAATTTAACATCATTATTTTCTTTTTTCACAAATGCTAAAATTAACAAAATATCAACCGAAAATTAACACAATGTCAATACTATATCATTACAATAATTCAACTTCGTTATTTGTCTTCTTCCATGATGATACCATATCATTATCTAGTCTCAATCTAATTTAATTTAATTTTTTAGTTTATTTCAGAGACAATATTATTTTATTTGCCAATGTTAAAATAAAAAAAATCAGTTGATAACAACATAATATCAACATAAAGTCAACATAAAATCAAAAATACTGTGATATTACAATAATTCAGCAATCAATCATCATCAACAAATCGTTCTGCAGAATTAAAAAAAACGCAGAAACACAAGAAAAATGCAGAAATAACATAATTTTATTCCATAAAATCACAAAATTATTCTAAATAACATGAAATGAGTATTAGATTCTCTAAAGATACTCTTTTATACATGTTTAATGGTGAAAAAACAGTAAAAAATTAACAAATTACAGATCTGAAAATAAAAAAAAAGAACAAAAAAATTCAAATATGAAATCAAAACAATAAAAGAAAGATGACGGCGAGACGAAGACGGAACGGCGGAGGCGGAACAATGGAGGTGGAACGACGGAGGTGGAACAATGGAAGAGAAACGATGGAAATGGAACGACGGAGGCGGATTGGTGCGAAGAACAAAAGGTGAGTTGAGAGAGAAAGGAGAGAGAAAATTGAGGAGAGAGAAAAATATTTGGTTTATGAGGATTTGACCTGGAGTAGAAAATATATTTTTTCCGTATAAAAGTAATAATGTCCAGCGTGGATGGTAGTTTTCATATTGAAAACTCTTACCCGTATAAAAGATATATTTTTGCAAATATTAGATGTTTATGTAAAAAGCCCAAAAATTTAACGGAGCAATCGTTCCGTCAGCCAAAAGGTCGAATCCGCTCCTGTTCACAATCAAGCAGGACGATGTCCGGTGTTTATAGAAATTTGAGTTATAACTCATTGGTATAAACATATACAACCAGTAATCTCATAATATTTTATATACATTGTTTTCAATAAAAATTACGTATTTAAATGTTAAATTCAGGTATATAATAACTGTCTTACACTGTAACCAAAATGGAATAACGAGTGAAACATATACTCATTCCAATCATTGATCACTAACGCACCTCAAAAAATATTTCCCTTCCAAAAAACAATCCCAACTTTTTGAACTCTCTCGCCGAGTCATCATTAGTTCGTTATTACTTATTACAGCTCCAAACGAATAATTCAAAAAATATACTATAAATTAAAAAACACAATTAAAATACAAAAAAGTCGCGGCGTAATTTTCGTGTACACTATCAAAAACAAAATATTAATATCTCAAAATATAAATTAAAATTAAACCAGCAATTATTTTCTACTCTCTGTTTTGCGGCATCTCCGTCTCTCTCGTCTTCATCTTGCTCTCTGTTTCTCATCGATCTACTGTGTCTCACTGTCTCTCCAAAACGCTGCGTTTTTAAGCTGAATTTTGCTCTGTATATTTTCTTCGTTTAATAATGTATCGGTTAATTTGTGTATGTATATATGTAGAGCTGTGATAGGTTATTGTAAATTTGTTTTGATAATTTTTTATTTTTTTGGCTTTTGTGTGAAGAGTTAGTGAATTATTGATTTGAGAGAAGTGAAGGAAATTTTTGTTTTAGTGTGAAGAGTTGACCGGAGCTGAGAGGACCTAGAACTGCTCTGCTCGGGCAAGAAGATCCATATATAAACATAAGATCCGATTAACATATGGATACTTATAGTTCCGGCGGTTTACCCGACCCTAATTCTTTCTACTTGCAGAAGTTCGTGCTCTATGAGACTTACTCGGTATGATAATCTTATTTACTTATTAAATTCTGTTTTGCTTCGATTGTTTTTTAATTTTGAGTGGTTTGACTTTTGTTTACTGTGCTGCGTCGTTTTATAGCGTAGTTGCTGTTATGTTTTTTTTTTTTTTGAGTTTTAATTTGAGTTTACTCATGTGATGAACTTAAGAATTTAGAGTTTGTTTGTTTAATTAGATCATCTTGTTTTTGTGTGATTATATATTAGTTGATTATTAGATTTTGAATTTAATTTGATTATTCATCAAGCTATCCACGTAAATTCAATGCTATTATTTTTTATGCTGGAGTTGCCCTATTTTTGAGTCAGATACGATTTTTCTGTTAAATTCTTGTTTTTCCTCGGTATTTGCGTGTCGATGTTGATGAGAGTCTGCCAATTGATAATTAAAGCTTATGTATCAAACATTCAAATATGCAAATATGCTAACATTGATCTTGAAATCTACTACATCAAGTAAGAAATTACTGCATAATTTACGGAGTTTCTAATGGATAATTTGTTCGACGTTTGGTATATGGAACAGAATTTTTATATGATAGGACGAGACAAGAGCAGAGCGTATTGGAGAGTTTTAAAGATTGATAGATTAGATCCATCTGAACTGAATATTCTTGAAGATTATACAACATACTCAGAAATTGAATGCCGTGAACTGCTAAAGCGGATAGATGAAGGGAATAAGTCAACTGGTGGACTCAATAAAGTCACTACTTGCTATGGAATAGTTGGTATGTATACATGATTCTTCTATATGTATTTGTAAGCTCTTTCTTGAATTTTATGATGGAATTGATGATTTTTTCCCCCTTCAAACTAGGTTTTGTTAAATTCTTGGGACCTTATTACATGCTGATAATAACAGAAAGAAAGAAAATTGGTGCAATTTGCGGCCATGCGATATATGCCATCACCAAGAGCGAGATGATTCCAATTCCAAATTCTTCTGTGCGCTCCAATATGACTAATTCTAAGAACGAGAACAGGTCTTTTGTCCATTCTCCATGTAAATGTAATATGTATTTGGTACTTCTAAAGAGACCTATGAAATTAGTAATTGAAACTGTGCACTGTTCGTTTGTAATTAGATTTTGTGATGTTTTTATCATTTTATTTTCTTTCTATATGCTTTTTGGGACATATTACCTGAGTTTGGCATCATCTATTAGAAGTAGACAAGTTCAACACTGTGGAGGTAATTTCTGCGCTATTTCTGTTGGCACACCCTTCAGTGTTAGTAATGATGTGGCCTTGTCTCTTCCATAAATTATTTGAGTTCTTCCGATGGTACATCCCACTGCTCTTATTCATTAATTTTAGATGAAACTAGTAGAGTTTCTAATCCAAAATTATACTTAGTTGATAATGCCGCGTAGTAGCTATTGCTTCTTTATTTCCTGCATCTGTACAGGGACAAAATCATTGCTGTTGTGATGATGTTAAATTAACAATTTGAATGAAACAAGGTATCATCAGGGTTTGTTGGGGACAACTTCCTTTTCCTTGTTCTTTTCTTTTTGCCCTTTTTGAATTCAGCTTCTTGGTTTATTAATGATTAACTTACTATTCTATAATATTTCTTCACCCTTGATAATATAATTCATCACGCTCTAACTTTTCTTGCCTTTGTTTTTTTTGTTCTTTTGCAACGATGATGTAGATACAAAAAGCTCCTATGCACGGTAGATCTTTCAAGGGATTTCTTTTTCAGCTACTCATACCATGTCATGCATTGTCTTCAGAAGAATATAAGTAATAATGAGACGGGGAAAGTTCACTATGAATCTATGTTCGTTTGGAATGAATTCTTAACTCGAGAAATACGAAATAACCTCAAACATACTATATGGACAGTGGCATTAGTGTATGGCTTTTTTAAACAGGTATGTTTTATTTTGATCCACTGCCTGTATAAAATATTTAGATGTTTTGAATGCATAAACAAATTGATTGGAGTGCTGATCTTCAGTGTCTTGGCATGTGCCTCGTTCCCATATTTTCACTTCCCTATGTTTAAATCTCTTCCTACTTTGGTCACAATTTGAGTTGGGAGTCAATACTGTTATTTTAGCAAGTGTAAGTTAAATCTACAACATAATATTTTTATGAGTTCATCTAGCTTGCAGTGAAGTTAAATTTTGAAATCAGTGTACTTTATAAGGCCTTGCATTTTTTCCTCATATTTTGGTCAAAAGACGATGCAAATTGTCATGCAAACTTTTGTGCTAGCTCTAAATATTCTCTATTTTTTCCTGCTCTGATATGTAGGTCAAACTTTCAGTATCAGGCAGGGACTTTAAGTTGACTCTTATTGCTAGACGATCACGGCATTATGCTGGAACAAGGTTTGTATTGTCTTTCAAACAGCCTGTTAATGCTTTACTCTACACGGATTTTTTTGCCATTGTCAGCTTTTATATTTGTATTTAAATGTGATAAACCTCCAAAATCATGCTTTATTTGACATTTATTTCATTTGCTTCTTTCCCTGTATTGAGTATTCTCAAGTAAATTTTATTCCTTCTTTCCTTCCCTTTCTTGTATAGGTATTTAAAACGTGGTGTGAATAAGAAGGGCAGAGTGGCGAATGACGTGGAAACAGAACAAATTGTGTTTGAAGATATTGCTGATGGATATCCAGTGCAAATAAGTTCCGCTGTTCAGCATCGGGGTTCAATTCCACTTTTCTGGTCCCAAGAAACTTCGCGTTTGAATATTAAACCCGACATTATATGTACGCATTTGTCACACTAAACTGTAATTTGTCGGTGACATCTCCTCATAAATATGCTCATCTTTTTCCTGTTTGCAGTATCGAAGGAGGACCAAAATTATGAGGCCACAAAACTCCATTTTGAAAATCTCGTAAAGAGATACGGAAATCCAATAATTATTTTAAATTTAATAAAGGTACGCTCCTTTATCTATTATGGGGCGTGTTCTTGTGTATTTTTAAAGGTCTTTGTTGTAATCATTTTCTGGAAATTACTTTGAGTGGCAGACACATGAAAAAAAGCCTCGGGAGAGTATCCTCCGTACAGAGTTTGCTAATGCTATTAAATGTATAAATAAAGGATTATCCGAGGAGAATCGACTGAGGTTTCTACATTGGGATTTGCATAGGTATTCCAGAAAGTACGTAGCCCGCATCAATCTCACTTCAGTTTTTTCGGAAATTATTTCAGTATTCTGAATGCAGTTTTGATTTTTTCTGAGAACAGGGCTACCAATGTGCTGTTACTTCTGAGCAAAGTGGCAGAATATGCAGTAAATTTAACTGGGATCTTTTATTGTCAAGTTACGCCGAGTTTGAGGCCCACGGAACGGTCTAGTTTATCCTATTCCGAGTGAGTTAAAGTTCTAGCTCTACAGCATTTTGTGTTATCCTCTCATGATAAGGACTGCTCTTACCTTTTATACCATCTTTTGAACATTGGTTTTCACCTTTAATATATTCATGTATAAAAGAAACTCTTTTCCAACGGTTAAAGAAACTGTTTTCCAATTTTTTAAATTTGATTTTCAAGTGGGCTCGTGTAGCTTATAGAACGCCAAATTAGACAGTCCTTGAAAGATAGGGGGAAATGACTTTGAGCAAATTATTTTCCAATCAGAAGTTGCTTAGGAAAGCTATTTTTTATTATGACCATTTATCCTTTTATCCAAATTTCATTTGTTTCCGCTTACTTCCTTGTCACTTATGAGGTTGGCAATACAAATATTCTTCAGGAGAAGTGATGGTGGAAATGAATTTGGAAGGACTTCAGCTCCAGAAATTGGCAAGAATAATTCTGGGGCATGTGGGAATCTGAGTTTCAAGGTCCCGATGTTCCAAAGGGGGGTTCTGAGGACTAATTGCATAGATTGTTTGGATCGCACAAATGTTGCCCAATATGCCTATGGTTTGGTGGCTCTTGGTCATCAACTGCATGCACTTGGACTTATGGAATCAACCATTATCGATCTGCATAATCCATTGGCAGAGGATTTAATGAAGAACTATGAGATAATGGGTGATACACTTGCACTACAGTATGGCGGGTCTGCAGCGCACAACAAGGTAATCATTTTTGAATTAGTTGGAAATACAGCTGGAAATGTAAATTACTGCTGCTAATTTATTTTCTGGCCATGGTTGGTTTGCATCTTTGATCTGTGTGTGACAGGTTTTAGTATCCGGCTTTTATTTTGATTTTTTTGTTGACAAACTTCAATGGATTGATTTCACGATGATCATAAAGTCCATCAGAATAGTAGTCCGTCTAATTAAATAATGAACAGATGAAATGAAATAAATTGTCTCTTTGTATGCTGTGAATGTTTTTTTTTCCATGCATTATGAAGTAGGTATTGGCATTTCAAAGCCAAATTGTGTCATATGTCCTTAAAAATCTTCCTTTCTCTTCAGTGTTTTCTAGCTTGGATGTTTCTTGTTTTCTCGATTACGTTTTACAAGTGCATGTGAATCATGAACAGATTTTTTCTGAGAGGAGAGGACAGTGGAAAGCTGCAACTCATTCACAGGAGTTCTTCAGAACTTTACAGCGTTACTACAGTAATGCCTACATGGACGCTGAGAAACAACATGCCATTAATGTGTGAGTTAATTCCTATTGTTGGATTTTGCATTATGTATCGTATATATAGAAAATACGGACCGGGATGGGAAAGGTTATTTATTCAATGTATTTTCAAGCAGGTTCTTGGGTCACTTCCAGCCACAACAGGGAAAGCCAGCACTCTGGGAATTGGGTTCAGATCAACACCACAATGTTAGAGCGCGTGGTCTTGATGTTGTAGATGAGGGCACGAGGTACTATTTCCTTCATAGTTGCAGATACTCATTATTGTTTTGAGAACTTCTGTTTTATGACAAACTGTCCCCGGGTGTCAAAGTGTTATAGTTTGCTCGCAATATTTCTAAAATTAAAAGTAGTATGAATTGCTTTCATTGACTTTAAAAAACAAAGGCCAGAATGGACGCCATGGACTAATTTTTTTAACGCCAGCCCGCTTTTTGAAAGCTGAAGTTTTTATTTTCTATTTTTCAAGTGTATGCTTCTAGCTGTTTCATCTACAGATAGATTTTGTGAAAACAATCTGCAAGTATATATTCTTTAGGATGTTTTAGTTAAAACGTCTGTGCTTCATACTTCCAGTTCTATTTTTGTGATTTTCTCTGCACCTTTTACGGATATTCTAAAAATTTCCGACTGTTTATTTGAAAGTTTTTAGCAATTTAATTGTTATACCCGGTTCTGGTAATTATGTGTGTTCAAGTATTCTTTTGCAAGGATTGACATAACAGAAACAAATGAATAGAGATGCAATGATCATGTAATGATTTGTGATTACGCTACTAATTCCATAACTTAATAGTTCCATTTGCAGAAGTACTACACTCATGTAGTTAATTATGTATTCTCTGTAGGTCGTCATTCATTAGAAGATCATTATCAGATGGCGACCTCCTTTGTGAATGTGACTCATTATTCCTAACTGCCAGTGGTGGACAAAATAAGCTTTTCCCAGGAGAGCAAGGATTTAATAACGGTCTTTCAGATTCTACTCCAGAGATCTCAACCTGTGAAAGTGATATATCGCATTCTAGGTTTGATCAAGTCTTACTCGTACCTGTATAATCACGGACTTATGATTGTGATGCAGCTGCATTCAGGCTAATTAGATATGAATGTTGTTTTAGGTACACTCCCACAATGCCCCGTAGGCGACTTTTTAAAGAAATCGAAGAAGAAGAATTTGATAATGATCGTATTTGTTATGATGAACATGGGGAAACATGCAACTGCTCAAATTTTCTTGATTTGGAATGGCTTTCTTCGTCAGGAAATTCTTTCGATGAAGATCATTTTGATAGGTACTATATTTTGCCTCTGTTAGTTTCGTCATGTGTGGCGGCGGCTAAAAACAATAATCCATCCACTGATAATTTGATGAATACAGGTCAATTGCTGGCCTATCATCCGAGTATCTTGTGAATGAAATGAGAAGTGACACACCTGCTAGTGAATCTGGATCTTGCTTGAAGGTATGTTTAATTTATGTTTCCAGTTCTTTTGCCAAAGCGGTTCATGCATGTTCTTTTATTTGAAATTTCAAATGATGCAAAAGGTTGCATGGGATAAGTGTAGGAGTGTGATTTCTCTGAAAGGGAAGAGGAAGAAGTAGGGTAAAAGAAAAAAAGCAAAGCGTTGGTCTGTTCACCTAAACTATACGTAGGGGTGTGCAAAACCAAACCAAATAACTGAACCGGCAAATGCGGTTCAATTCAGTTTGACACTATGAAAAAGTACTTAATTTTTCGATTTAGATTGGTTCTAGACCAAAAAAACATTCAGTTAAATTTTAGTGCAAATCAAACTGAAAAATCAACTGAACCGACTTCTTCTACTTTATTCGGTTTGAAATGTTTTACATTCTTGTGAATTTACTCCTATTAACCATACGTCTGATTCTTTTCGCCTGTGTAAACTCCAATTTTCAACTTGTGATTTCTTTGTTCGTAGCCTATTTTTCATCTCAAGACATCTTCTGTTGATAATTCACTTTTTAATCTGTTCGCCAGCATTCTACACTGTTTTAGATATCTTACAATTTGACTCAATGTGTTTAATCTCGATCCCAGCCTATAGTGGCTGCAGTGACTCACGCTATAGTGTTTCCTTCAAACTCCAGGGAAGTGATCAGACAGCAATGGGCCTCTCTTCGAACAACCTCGTGGATGAATTTTCAAAGCACTTTGCCGACTGGGTAAGACACGGGGAGACACTGTGCCCGTTGTAATTTTACGGAGTTTCTGATCATACTACTCAATTGAGTCATTATCCCCGTGATCCTATCCGAAGGATGTGGATTGCCATACATAGAATAAAAGAGCAACAGATCATCCCAATTGTCACAGTTTCAGCCTTTCTGAAGCACGAGATTCTTCTGTTCACATATTCATCCCAAGTAAAGAAAGGTATGTTTGGGCGGAGCACATAATCCGCCTTGTAAATATTTATTAATCATTACAAAACCATCATGAAAATAAGTTCATTTTTGATACCATTCTTTCTTAAGTGCAATTAATTGCAAATATTAACAATTACAGCATTGCTTGTATCATGTAAAAATTTAACTGGCCACTTGATTTTGATTATAAATAATTTTATCACACGGGAAAAGCTAAAGTTTATACTGCATGAGCCAGTAGGTTATATGATAGAGTAAGACTTATAGTGAAAATGTGAAACAATAATTACATCTAGCAAGTCTCTAGCTCAAAATTTCTAACTCTAAATTTCCACAACTCAATATAAGAAAGCGAAATTAATTTCCCAAAAAAATGCACATTATATATTAATGATTAAACTACAACATAACAACTGCGCTTAACCAATGAGCTTTAGCTCAAATAGTATAAGCGCTACGCAGAAAAATGCTAGATCGTGGGTTCGATTTCTCCCACAAGTGCTCCCCCTTCCCAAATTATCAAAAAAAAAAAAACAACTGCGCTTAATTCTTGACATTACATGAACATAGTCCTAAGGAAGCTACATACATAACAACACTACTTAATTCACCACCAAATTTAGTTTCAAGAAAAACAATTCACCTAACCCATTCTTAGCCATCTACAAGACTACAACCAGCAAGAGATGCAAAATCAAAATCCCTAAAATTTATTCCCATTATGAGACGGTGATTTCAACTTTCTTGGGCTTAGGAGGTGGAGGATGCTTCTTAACAACAACACTCAACACCCCATTTTCACATTTAGCCGTAATACCGGACACGTCAGCATTTTCCGGTAGCCGGAACTTCCTCATCAGCTTCTGTGGCGCCCTTCTCTCCAGCCTTATATATTTGCAGCCTTCTTCTTCCCCATCTTCACGTTTCCTCTTCCCTCCACTTTTAACCACCAATATATTCTCATCTTCAACATTCACCTGTACATATATGTACACACTACACACATTTAGCTCCATACAGTAATAAAATCATGGGTCATTTAAGTTTATCGTACGTACCTGAATGTCAGACTTGGACAAGCCAGGGACATCCATGTAAAAGATGAAATCTTCAGGGGTGTCTAAAATGTCAACAGGAATACTTTCATAGCCCTTGTTCTGATCAACTGGGTCATTAGCCCTTGAATGGATCATAAATTTCTCAAAGTTTTCAGGGAAACTAAATAAATGGGTGACTGCATCAAACACATTTGAATCTGCAACTCTGCTCATATTCTTTACTTAAAACAAAATCTGTCACAGCCAAAAGAGGGTGTTTGTTTCTCGGGAGAATTATGAGAGAAAATGTGAGAAAGAGCGAGTAATTTTGATTGTTTGGTTAGAAGGAAAATTGAGGAGTACATAAAGAAGAGAAAGGAAAGTTCGAGAGCGGTCCAAAGAAAAGTCGGGAACAATCTAAAGGAATGTAGAGTGTCAGTGTATTGTCCTATTGCAAGAACAAGGTACGTGGCAACATGTGAACGAGCCACGACTGCATGCGCTGTTGACAGAATTGGGCTGTAGTTTACAGGCCTAAAACAAAGAGATGTCAGATTTAAATTATGGGCCCTTATCTTTTGCAACCGTCGCATACTACCCACAAGATTTAGGTGAAACCACTAAACTATTTAAAAGCAGCCCTTATCTTCACCACCTCCTCCTACAAAATTCAAGATTGGAGATGAAATTGTTAAATAAGGTAAAGTTTTTGCCATTCAAAAGAGATCATATTTTAGAAAATTTACTTTTGGCAATGTTAGTATGTATTTTATTTTGTAATTATCAGAAATTGACTTTCTTGGTTTTTGTTTTAGCTTCTTTTCATCTGCCATTTAAATTAATAGTTGATTTTGCGTTATAATATTAAATACAGACAATTCAGGTCAAACATAACAAAAAAGGAAAATTCATTTAAAAAAAGATTATTTGTCTAAATTCAAAATCCAGAGGTGGAACTAGGTACGGGCGAGCCCGTGCGGCCATCCGGCCTCGCCGGAGAGTCACCAAGGATTAATGACAAACCCTCCCATTTTCCAATTTGTGTTTTTTTTTTATATTTTGCCCTTTTTTCAATGTTTTGGGTAAATGAGTAGTTTAGCCCCTATTTAAAACCATAAAGACATTTTTACCCTTCTTTTTCAAAAATCTAAAACTAAATTTTAATCGACAATATAAATTCAAAATTTTACTTGAAATCTAACCCCCCCCCCTCGACATTTGGTCCTGGTTCTATCACTACCAAGATCACCCATGATGTTCCTGCTCATAGACACTCCAATATAAACACCACTGACATCATTTTGAGGGGGTCTTTTGGCGAATCCACCATCTACTCCATTAGGCTTTGAGGATATTAAAGACGCAGACATTAAGCGCTACTCCAAATTTATACGTTCACTTGTCGATTCTAAGGTACGAATATTATATGCTAATTTTTGGTTTGTCCTGAATATCATTTGCATTCTGCTGACAATATTGCCTTCCGTTGTATATGTATCGTCAGTTTTGTTGTTAACTCCGACACAGTTAATAACTTTAGGATTCGGAGAAAGTAACCGAGTCGATTGGCATAACATGGACAAAATGTTAGTCCATTTAAAGGAGTAGTAGGATTATTATTCAAGTATGTTGTCTACTTATGGAACCCAAAATTACAATTGCACAATAATGCCAACCCTTTTGCAATCCAATATTCTACACTTCAAAAGAACAAATTGCGTATTAGTTTGGAAGGTGCCTACCTACTGGACTTCCATACGTGGTGTTATTCGGACCGCTCCGTGCATACATATTAAATTTCAACATGGCTGAATGGTCAGTTCTTATGAATACACCTCCGAAGGAGCTATTTGGCATGCAAAGAATTGGGAGGACATAATGGGGCCGGGGTGGGGTGGGGGGTGGTGGGGTTGATATATTGAATCGGGAGACTGAATTTAATCAGTTATAAGATTTTGAATAACAATTTCCTACAAGGGAGTTTACCTCAGGCCATAGACGTGTCACATGCTCAATTGTATGTCTCAACTGAACAATTACACTTAGGCTATGCTTGAGGTGATAGCAAAGTCTGTATGTTCAAATATGCCTATCTGGGTTGGATCCCCTTAAGCTCGGCTTTTATGCCCTTTATGATAAACACACCACTGTAAATTTCTAATGCAATAAATATTTTCTCAAGTAGAGCTATTCAACCTATCTGTTAACGGAGATATGGGGCTGTAATCATAGTTATTCTTCCCTCACCACATGGCGCACTCAGCATCTCAAGCTCTCTAGTTTGGCCATATGATCCGTAAGTTCTCCTATATGTTTTCATATACATTATTGATGTTTTATTGTCATCATTTATGTTGTCATTGCTTTATTAGATACTCCCTCCGGCCCATTTAAGAAGGGACATATCTCATTTTTATTTGTCCCACTTAAGAAGGCCATATCGTGTTTTTTGTGCCAATTTATATGAATTTTCCTTTTTTACCCCCTTTTGTCTTTCCATAATTAATGACTATTAGTCTATACACAAAATACAACACTATCATAAATAGGGGTAAAATAAGAAAACACCATAGTAGTTAATGTTTTCTTAATATATGTGAAAAGGTCATTTGTCCCTTCTTAAATGGGACGGAGGGAGTAAATTTTATTTGTATGTAAGGTTAATCGACTCGTAAAGCGAGTATGCCAAAGTCCGTAAGTACAATATGTCACATTCATTTATTTAATTTCACGTTATTTGTAGTAAAATTGAATGCATAATTTTTTTATGCTGATTAATTCTAGCGTATGTTGTTTGATTCTCAACTTTCAATCGTTTGATTTCTACGCTTGAAGAATGCGCAATAAGTTACTAATCATAGTCAGATCATTTGGAACAAACAATAATGTGACATACGCAAATTGTAAGATATAGTCAGGTTTAATATAACCATCAATCAAACCCGACTTGTTTGCCTTAATAAAATTTGCCTTTAAACCTTCAACTGCCAAAACGAATAGCATTGGAAAAAGAGGACTATCTTGTCTGACGTGTCTACCTATATTGAAATTTTTAGATGGGCTACCATTTATAGGAATTGACAACTGAGCCGAATAAAAAAATGATATCCATTTAGTTCAAACTTGATCAATATTATTTCAGTTTATTGAATTTTAAATAGATATAATTCATATTTCCGAGCTTAAAAACTATTTATGTAGTTTTTTTAATTACTATTCATCTTATTTATTTAGCTTAATATTTATTTAAATAAAAAATTGTATTTTATTAGATTAGATTTTCTTTTAGAGTCTATCCTCTATAAATAGTTAGGATTTTTATTTTGTAAAATGTATCAAATCAATCAACAAATTCAAAGTCTTGTGCTTTCCAATCCTCAATTCATGCAATAGGTTAGCTTAGGAGTAGAATGGATGTTAATTTTGCCTGAATCTCAAGATTTTCATATTAATATTTGTAGTTGTTAGAATAGTGGTTACGTTATTTAAATTCTTGTCACGTTTTTTGAGTTAAACCGGTTAAATAATTCGAGTCATACATTATCCATCTATAAATTCAAAGATGTGAGCGACAACATATTTCCTCACGAATAATAATTAAATTTAAAAATTTTATTATCTTTTACATTTATTTACCTATAAAAACAGGATTTAATGAGATTTTTTATTTAAAAAAAGTTAATTTTTAGTGAAAGTGAAATTGGATTTCAACTTTTTAAGAAATATTATACAAAAGCTGAACAAGACAGAATATATATATTACTCTTCAAAGAATTTATTTTTTAAAATACTTACCCAACCAAGTCATACTCAAGTTTTTATGGGTAATTATTCAACACAAATGCAACAAACCAATAACGCATTAGTCATGTGAAATATTAATGATAAACAAAATAAATAATAATTAAAAGATTTTCTATCATAAATACGGTTGCATGAAATAAAAACTCACTTTCTATATGCAATATTCGAATCACTACACAATTATATATAATATTATTATTTAAAAAAGAGTCAATGTCATAAAAATTCACAAACTTTACACGTTTTCTCATTTTAATCACGCAGTTTAAATTTTCTCATTTTCATACACGAACTACCACTTTTTCTCAAATTCATGTACGGAGCTGATGTGTCACGGCTCCATTGGTGTAATTCAACGAACTGGAGGTCATTTTACACCAACGAATGAATGCCACCTCAGCACCATGCATGAAATTGAAAAAAGTGGTAGTTCGTGCTTAAGAATGAAAAATTTAAACTGCGTGATTAAACTGAAAAATTGTGTAAAATTCGTAATTTTTGACATTAGCCCTTTAAAAAACATTATTTATTCTTTGGACCACATAAATAGAGAAAATTCTTTTATAAGTCTTGTATTTATTTATAATCTAAGTAATGATTTTGTTAAGCAGCAACTAACAATGATTAGTTAGCTGATAAGTTGGAGTTGCACATGATTTCAAATAGCTTCCAATATTTACATATCACATAGTATGATCTTAATTGTCTGTTCCCTTGTTCTATTGTGAATAATTAGAGAAGATCAGCGGTAGAAGACGCAAGATGATGATTTTGATCCATGGGAAAAGCGGCCGGCTTAGCTCCCAAAAGACCGGACTCGGAAAGAATATCCAACGCATACTTTCGCTGAGAAAGAAAAAGACCCTTGTCGCTTCGAGCTATCTCAATACCTAAAAAATACTTCAAAGCCCCCAAATCCTTCATATGGAAGCAAGAACTTAAGTAAATCTTAAAACGAGCTATAGTAGCAGAGTCATTACCGGCAATGATGAGATCATCAACATGGACTAGAACATGAATACATGTCTGATGTCGAAAATAAGAGAACAATGAGTAATCAGCATAGCTCTGTTTGAAGCCATAATGGCGCAAAGCAGAGGCCAATTTTGCAAACCAATTACGCGGAGCTTGCCGTAGTCCATAGAGAGACTTGCGAAGACGACAAACATGACCAGGAGGGACACCGAGAAGACCCAAAGGTGGATTCATATACACCTCCTCATCTAAGTCGCCATGAAGGAAAGCGTTATGGACGTCCATTTGATGAAGCGCCCACTGCCGAACGGATGCGACGGATAGAAACACACGTACTGAGGCCATGCGAGCAACAGGGGCAAACGTCTCATTAAAATCAACGCCCTCCACTTGGCGATTACCGAGCACAACAAGTCGCGCCTTATATCGTTCAATAGTCCCGTTTGAGTTGTACTTAATACGATAGACCCATTTGGATCCAATTGGATGTTTCCCGGGTGGTAAAGGAGTAAGTGTCCATGTGTGATTAGCGGAAAGAGCATTGAGTTCTGCACTCATTGCATCCCGCCAATGTTGATGATTAATGGCCTGCCTGAAATGAGCCGGTTCATCCCCGGCGGTAACAGCTGCAAGAAAACCACTATGGGAAGCAGAAAATTTAGCACAAGAAACAAAATTTTCGATAGGAAGCCGAGTACCTGAGGTATGTGAAGAGGACATGGGTATTGATGAAGTGCCGACGGAGTCTATATGGCGAGTAGTGCGACAAACATAGTCGTTTAGATGAGACGGTGGCCGGCGAATACGATCGCTGCGCGAAATAGAAGTTGGCGCAATTTCTGTTTGCGGAGAAACTTGCGGAACAATGGGTGGTAGGATCACCTCTGCTGGAGGTATAGCAGCGATTTCTGAACTCCCCCTGTCGGGTTGTTCATCTGACGGTGAAGTGTCATCAAAGACAGCCGGAGATCGGTCTTGCAGTTGACCTGACGCCGAGGTATTTCCAAGAGAGAAAGGAAAATGTGATTCGTAGAATACTACATCTCGGCTTGCAAATATAACCCGAGTCTCTAGATCATATAATAACCACCCTTTCTTACCTTGCAGATAGCCGAGAAATATACACTTCCGACTTCGACTGCTAAACTTGTCACCATGTTTCGGAACTTGCGCAGCAAAGCAAAGAGACCCGAAGACACGTAGAGAATCATAGGAGGGAGCACGGCCATAAAGTAATTCATATGGCGTTCGGCCCTCAATAGCAGAAGAAGGAGTGCGATTGATAAGGAACGCAGCTGTAGAGACGCACTCACCCCAAAAATCCAGCGGAAGATGAGCTGTAAAGCGCAAGGCACGAGCCACATTAAGAAGATGACGATGCTTTCGTTCGACACGTCCATTTTGTTGTGGTGTAGACACACATGATGTTTCAAACACAACACCATTGGAGGCAAAGAAAGGTCGAAGTAGAAGGAACTCAGTGCCATTGTCGGCACGCACTCGTCGAATCTGTTTATGAAACTGAGTGCTAACCATGGCAAAGGAATTACGCAGTAAAGTTGAAACCTCAGTCTTGGAAACGAACAGATGTACCCATACAGCCCTGGAGTAATCATCTAAAATAGTAAGAAAATAAGAGGCACCACTAGAAGAAGGTGTACTATAGGGCCCCCATACATCGCAGTGTATAAGATCAAATAAACAATCTGCTTTATTATAACTTGAAGGAAAAGACAAACGAGTTTGTTTAGACTTGTAACATACATCACAAGGATTTATTGTAGATAAACTAGAACTATCTAAAGCCAAAGTAGTAATAGAAGACAAGGTTTATGCAGAAGGATGACCGAGACGGTTGTGCCAAAGACTGGCAGAAGATGCTGAAGAGTGAGCAGAACAAGCACGACTATCCGATGAAAACGTCTGCAGCCAATAGACCCTGTTTCGCGGCTTACCCACGCCAATCACAATCCTCGTACTGATTTCCTGTAAAACAACCACACGATCAGTCATTAGAACAAGCAGGCGTAGATCATGAACAAGCTGATATAAAGACAATAAATGACAATCTAAATTTGGTATGTATAAGACGTTGTGAAGCTGAATTGAACCAAACGTCAAACTGCCGGTATGAACAGCCGATGAAACGCGACCATCCGGTAAAGTGATAGCAATAGGAGGAACCGAGATGATATCCCGAAGAAGAGATCTATCGCCTGTCATGTGGAAAGATGCGCCTGTATCTAATATCCAAAAAAGTTTGCCTGACTTGTCGGACGTAACATTCATAGAGTTGTAAAGATTAAGAACCGCAGTCCATTGGTCATTAGTAAGTGCTGGACCAAAAGCCTGACGATCCTGAGTAGTGAGGGACTGAGCAGGAGCGGAGGATGAAACTGCGGCGGCAGCGTGTGCGGCGGCGGCGGCATCCTCAACTTCTTTCGACATAGTATGGTTTTAGAATTTTAGGGTTTGTGTTTAGATAAAGGATCAAATAGGCTCTGATACCATGTGAATAATTAGAGAAGATGAAAGCAATTGTAGAATTGAATAATAATGATTCTATGTTTTTGATTTGTTGTTTACATATGTATATATATACAGTCTAAAATAGTCCTAATCAAAATAGGATGTCTAATCATAATCAAATTTGGAAGTCTAATCATAATCAGATTGGGATTCTGATTATCCTGTTACTTGCGCATCCAATATCTATAAAGCACATGATTCTTATACCAACTTCTTGTTTAAGTTGCTATTAATTACTTCTCCAAAAGTTAGCACATGTCCAAAAACCTAAGAAATCTTTTTCATCAAGATTTGCTTCGCTTTAACTATAACAAGAATATTTAATCAAAGTTTATTTATTTAAAAAATTAGAAATTTTAACTTACTTCACGAATTTTCAATTTTAATATTATTAGATACCAACTTTTATATTCTTATAATTTTGAACACCAAATATTTTTTCATCAAAAATTGCCGATGCGTACACTGAAACAATGTTTATTCTAATATCCACATCAATATTTTTAATAGAAATTATCTCGGTGTTTAGAATCACAAAAATTATATAATTAGTGTCAAACATTGCCAAAATTAGAAATTCTTGTTAAAATTGTAAATCACGCTAAAATTCATAATTTTTAAAACAATTAAGTCTTCAAAAATAAATTTCCATCTTTTTCATCAAATTTAAAAGTCTATATTTTAGCATTTAAACTTTTCTTTTAACTTGATATTTCAATTTTAAGAAGTATATCAAAATGTTTTTAGTAGTTTTTCAGTTATCATATAAATTAAATTAATATAACTTTCATATTTGATGATGTAGTTAGTTAATTAAGATTTCACATATAAATATAAATGTACATTATGATCACTTCTTTTATCAATATGACATAAATAAATATAGAGTTATTTATTTAACATGTTAGTAACCGGGAAAACATTAAAAATCTTGTGTAATAAAATTTTCAAAAGTTAAAATATTTAAAAAGTAATAAATGAAAAAAATTCTAGATACAACAAGTACATTTTTTTCAATTCAATTTTGTCAATTAATTTCATCAAATTTAATTTGTTAGGTATAAATATTGGAGAGGGGAATATAAATAATTTAAAGAGTTTGGTGGGCGTGGTTTGAACTAGTAGAACGTTACTATCCAAAGCTAGACACTGAACTTGGACCACTGTTGATTGCAACTAACCTGCACCACCATTTGGCTCTCTAATTTGATTTAATAAGTATATTCAAAATACTTTTAGTTGTTTTTCGGTCATTATATATTAATTAAATTAAAAAGTTTTATAGTTGATGATGTAGTTGGTTAACTTAAATTTCATATATAAATATGAATGTGTATCAATTTTACACGTTATTGTCACTTCTTTTATCAATACGACATAATAATATAGACTTAAAACTATGCACAACCAAAGAAACATTAGAATCTTGTTTACTAAAATTTTCCAATATCAAAATGTAAATATATAAAAAGAAATAAATTAAAAATGTCTAGATACACAAGTATATTGTTTTCCTTTAATATTTTTTTTTTTTATCAATTTCACCAAACTTAATTTGTTTGATGTAAAAATCGTCCCACTTTCCAAATATTTCATTTTCCACAAGCAAAACTAATGTGTTAGCTTAGGAGAAGTTAGGCGGCCGATTCCACTGGTAGGACGGCGATGGTGGCAGTTTCTCCCTTTTCCTACGAAGGGGTTTTGACTCATCTTACTCTATTTTTCACTTATATCATAGACTCTTATAAGAAAGGGTATTGTATATATAGGGGACTAATGATGAGAATTAAGTTTAGGTTTAATGTTTTAATTATATATAATTAGTATTAAATTAAAATTAATTAAGATTAATTTTTGCAATTATCAAATCTACTCTTTTTATGGAGTGTTTTTGTGTCAGATGAACTTTTTGATGCTAAATGATATAGTTGCCGCTTTGTTTGTAACAAAATTCACGAAAATAACTTTCAATTTTTTGTGCCAAGTTCAAGAGAGTGAATTGATCCTCTGTTTATTCTAAAAACACCACATGTCTCCTTTAATTTAAAGGTAACACCTTTTTAAATGCTCGAGCCATTAATAATAGCCACAACAGCAGTCCGGCTGCTTTGTTTTAATTGTTCGATATATATAGTAGCCACTATAAACCCATTTCTACAAATAGAAATAGAGAAAAAAAGTATCATCCTCATTCAAGCAAGACAAGAATTCTTCTATTACATATATAACATGGGCACCGTTTTTGACATAAAACGGCACCGTTTTTGACTTAAAACGGCAACGTTTAATACCTAAAACGGAAACTTGGTCATATATGTCAGAAATTGATAGTTCGTGTATTTATATGCCAAAATTAAAAGTTCGTGTCAAATACCAAAAACACGCGAAAGTTGGTGATTTTTGGAGCAAGTAATCCTTTAATTTTTAAAATACTTACCCAACCAAGTCATACTCAATTTTCTTATGGATAATTATACAACACAATTGATGCGTCATGTCAATCATGCAACAAACCAATAGTACGTTAGTTATGTGGAATATTTAATAATAAACAAAATAAATAATAATTAAAAAATTTCTATCATAAATACAATTGCATGAAATAAAAACTCGCTTTCTATACATATACAATATTCGAATCACTACACAATTATATATAATATTGTTATTTAAAAAATGGTTGATGACATTAAAATTCACTAACTTTACACGTTTTCTCATTTTAATCACGCAGTTTAAATTTTCTCATTTTCATGTACGAACTACCACTTTTTCATAAATTCATGCACAATACTGAGGTGTCACGGCTCCATTGGTGTAATTCGCTGAGGTGGAGGTCATTTTACACCAATTAATGAGTGCCACCTTAGCACCGTGCATGAATTTGAAAAAAAATGGTAGTTCGTGCATAAAAATGAGAAAATCTAAACTGCGTGATTAAAATAAAAAAACGGGTAAAGTTCGTGATTTTTTTGACATTAACCCTTTAAAAAAACATTATTTATTCTTTGGACCACATAAATAGAGCAAATTCTTTTATAAGTCTTGTATTTATTTATAATCTAAGTAATGATTTTGTTAAGCAGCAACTAACAATGATTAGTTAGCTGATAAGTTGGAGTTGCACATGATTTAAAATAGCTTCCAATATTTACATATCACATATGATCTTAATTGTTTGTTCCCTTGTTCTATAAAGCACATGATTCTTATACCAACTTCTTGTTTAAGTTGCTATTAATTACTTCTCCAAAAGTTAGCACATGTCCTAAAACCTAAGAAATCTTTTTCATCAAGATTTGCTTCGCTTTAACTATAACAAAAATATTTAATCAAGGTTTAATTATTTTAAAAATTAAAAATTTTAACTTATTTCATAATTTTTTACACGAATTTTCAATTTTAATAATATTAGACACCAACTTTTATATTCTTATAATTTTAAACACCAAATAATTTTCCATCAAAAACTGTTGATGCAGATACCGAAACAATGTTTATTCTAATATCCACATTAATATTTTTTAATGGAAAATTGCTCGGTATTTAAAATCGCAAAAATTATATAATTAGTGTCAGACATTGCCAAAATTAAGTCTTCAATAAATAAATTTCCATCTTTTTCATCAAATTTAAAAGTCTATATTTTAGCATTTAAACTTTTCTTTTAACTTGATATTTCAATTTTAAGAAGTATATCAAAATGTTTTTAGTAGTTTTTCAGTTATCATATATTAATTAAATTGAAATAACTTTCATATTTGATGATGTAGTTAGTTAATTAAGATTTCATACATAAATATGAATGTACATTATGATCACTTCTTTTATCAATACGACATAAATAAATATGGAGTTGTTTATTTATTTAACATGTTAGTAACCGGAAAACATTAAAAAAATCCGTTTAATAAAATTTTCAAAAGTTAAAATATGGGGTAATATTTAAAAAGTAATAAATGAAATTTTTTTAGAAGCAACAAGTACATCTTTTTTCAATAAAATTTTGTCAATTTCATCAAATTTAATTTGTTAATGAGAGAGGGGATTATAAATAATTTATAGAGTTTGGTGGGCGTGGTTTGAACTAGTAGAACGTTACTATCCAAAGCTAGACACTGAACTTGGACCACTGTTGATTGCAACTAACCTGCACCACCATTTGGCTCTCTAATTTGCCCATAATCAACTTGCTTTCTAAAGCTTTCTATGAGTTGTTAATAATTTTCCTAAACAGCCAAAAAAATATATCTTTATAGTACTAAATTACAAGTGAGGGTTTAGTCTAATTATCATACCTCTCTAAGTGCATTTTGAGGTTGTTGGTTCGATCACGACATTTATAGTATGTGAATTTCGGCTGATTTAAATTGATCATAAACAAAAATAATATTTTTCGTTAAATATGTTTTTTTCAAGAAACAGTAAAATTGTAAAAAATATTCCATGGGACATAAATGAAATTTGTACATCTATTGAGATACTGTAACTATGTAAAATTACAAGAAATGGTAAGTGGACTATAATTGTAATGCACAAAAAGAAAAGGTTTAGAAACCGTTGTAGTTGGTGTTTTACAAATGGGAGCCACTGCCTGCTTACCTGCCAACAACTATTGTTGCTGTTAATCATGCAAAGAACAACACTCTCCCTCCCTACTTCACTCTCAAGATTCTTATTTCCTAATAATCACCCTTCATGTCTTTCTGCATATATGGGCGGAGGGAGTTGCCGGCCGCCTCCTCTCTACCGGCCAGAAATTTTTTATAAATTAGTTATCTTTTAAAGAGATGTCGTTTTTAGGAAATTTCGAGATAAATTTGGTTCGTCATGGAGATTTTAAACCATCCACTTAAAATATGATATGAAATGTAACTTTTTATAACTACCAATTAATGAAAACTATATTAATTTTCTTTTTATATATAACTGGAGAAAAGAGAACGCTTGTAGAGAAAATTTAACTCACGATCCAAGCAAAAATTATCCTACATTTATAATATTTGAATTATAACTCATTGATTACCACATCTTATATAAATATGACTATGGTTTTCATTAATTAATAGTTGCAAAAAGTTATGTCTATATCATATCTTAAGTTGATGGTTTATAAATATCTTGTGGTTTGATTAAAAAAAAGTTGAACAATATATCATTTAATATTTAAAAAGAGAAAAGAAAACATAGAAGAAACAGAGTAGCTTTTCTCTATTTTAATATTTTAAACTCTAAAATGATGCTCCTGCCACTGTTTTTAGGCCTAATCACTCAAAAACCCCTCACCTTTAGCCCCTTTTATAAATATACCCCGACATAGAAATTTCTTCAATTTTACCATAATTTGCACTTTTATGTTTCAATTGTACCCAAACCATTAAATTAACCTCTTTTCACTTAGAAAAAATTTAAAATAATCCTTCATTTTTAGCCTAAATTTCAATTAGACCCTAATATTATTAATAATATAAAAAATAAAAGATTATTTTGAACTTTTTTATAAGTGAAAAGAAGTTAATTTAATGTTTTGGGGTACAATTGAAACATAAAAGGGCAAATTAGGGTAAAATTGGAAAAATTCCTACGTCAGGATATATTTGCAAAAGAGATTAAAGGTGGGGGGTTTTGAGTGATTAACCCTGTTTTTATATACACACACTTTTATATAATTAATCATTTAAAAAATATACTAAAATATTGTGATAGATTTTGAAAGCAAAAATGATATTTTTTTGTTTTAATTCTATTTGATTTGAAATAGGCATAAGATATTTTTTCTATTTTCATTAAAAAATCCAATCGACTTAATTATATAAAATTAAAAAATAACTATATAGAGCTATTATCACTTGCCTTCATTTCTAAACTCTTTCTCTCTCAACTCTTTTTCTAATAAAACTTCACCTTTTAAGTGTTTGGAGGGGATGATTTGCTTGCAACCTATCTTTAAAAAAAATAGAAAGCTCTTGTATTTTTTTTTCAGTATCTTTATTTATCTAATTTTTAATTTTCACACTTTTTTTTAGTTCCTTTATTTACAATTTTTTTCTCCAATAATATAAAAAGCAGAAAAATCAAAAATAAATAATTAAAGGGATTGAAAGAACAAAAAATAGTATATGAACTTCCTAAACAAAAATAATATATATAATACAGGGCTTCCGGATGGATTTTTCCGATAAAAAATTTACATCAATACCTCTCTTTATTCTTTTACTCTCCCTTTTCTTTAAAAATTTACTTTTCATTTTCTCTTTTGGAGGGTGAGAGAAAAATTTTCTTCTCTCTGTCTATATTAATACTTGCTTTTATGTATTCTATAATTTATTAAACAAATCTCTCTGATATTTTATCTTGTATGAAAATAAATTATTTATAGTTTTATTTTCAGTTTGTATATCGGTTTTATTGAGTTAATCAAATTTTTTTATGTTAGTACTATACATTTAAATTCTTGAAATGATGATCCTTATATACTAGTAGAATTCAACAAATCGTCAGTGTAATCGGAGAGGTGCTATATATATTGAATTATTTATTAATATTTATCAAATTGTATATTTAAATTTTATTATATAAAACTTTGCTTATTTTTATTTTAGTACGATTCTACAATAAATTGTAATTTTGGGAAAGATAAAAATAGAGAATAAGAAACAAAAATGAAAAAGGCCAAAAACAACTGGTTTTGGTATTACACCATTAAAACGTCTCTCTCTTAGCTGGTATATATCAAACAGTGGGCCATGCACGTACCATTTTTACTTCACTCTCCCACCGCTCCCCGGACTATATAATCCGAACCTTCCCTTCCATTTCTCCCCACCAAATTCTCAAATCTTTTTTTCTTCTTCATAAATTCAAGAACTCAAAACATTAATGGCCAAGACCGGAAAACTTACGAAGCTCAAGTCAGCAATAAAACGATGGCCATCTTTAACCAAGCTAGCTCGATCAAACTCCTCCATTTCTGCAGCAGCAACTAACTCTAGTAATAACGATCAACTCCGGGAAGTTTACGTCGGAAAATCACGGCGGCGGTATCTTTTGAGCGGAGAGATCATTTGTCATCCTTTGTTTCAAGAAATGTTAGAGAGGTCCGGCGGTTTTGATGGGGGTGACGGTGGTGAAGTGGTTGTTTCTTGTGAAGTTGTTTTGTTTGAACATTTGTTGTGGATGCTTCAAACTAGCGGCGGTTCTCAATTGGGCTCCATGGAAGAGCTTGCTGAATTCTACTGTACTTGCTAGCTAGCTTTACCTAATTAAGTAAGTATATTTTAAGAAAAATATTGATTAATTAGTAGCTAGAGAGGAAGGAGATATTAATTTGATGGTGAGGATTAATTAACCTTATAATTGGTTTAATTAATCAATGGTTGATCTTTTTTTTTTCATTTTCTTCTAGTTTTTGGATTTAATTTAGTTTTATAGGATAAATGTTATTGTCCTCAATGTTAAATGGAGGATAATTTTCAACTTTCCTTTGTGTTAATTATATACATCTCAAAATTATTTGTTTTAGTTAAATTTATACTAACTATATCTTCATTAAATAGATGGCTTATTTTATCATTTTATTTCACTGAATTTATGTTTGTTCAATAGGTTACTCAAAATGACTGCTGAGTAAGGCTGTCAATTGGTGTTAACATGTATAAACGGATTGTAAGCATATTTGCATAAAATACATATTCAAACGTTCATTTTGCACCCTCAACTTGGCACAAAATATCAACTAAGGATAAGTTCATGATTTCTAACAAAAATACTCACAACCTGACTAATTTAGCTCGTTATACACCCTTAACTTAAATGGTACAAAATGATTCGAGCAATTGAAGCTGAAGTAGCAATAAATTATGGGTTTTACTATTCGCCACCCCTATTTACTAGGTACCGCCCCTGAAAATTATCATTTTGCCCATTAACTAAAAAAAAATTTCTCTCAACTTGATTCGAATACATCGGTTATAACGACGGATAACGCTTACGATTTATCGAGAAACGAGTGTCGACAATCTGAAATAAGTGTATCCGGGTTTTTTTGAGGTAAATTACTTATTTTTTTGGAATTTTTAATTTTTAATTTTTAAAATGACATAAATACTAAAATATCAAATTTTATATTTTAAATATTTAATTTATTGTATGAATATGTTCAAGTAATATATATAAAAGTTAACTCATTAATTAATATAATTAATTGAATAAGTTTAAACGTATTTTTTACGAGTTAGACGAGTTAAATTTAGTTACACTTTTAATTAGCTGTGTTTTAAATGAGTTGGCCCATTTGTGAACATATAAACTGACCTAGACCTGTTTAAAAAGATTATTTCAGAAATTCTCGATCTTTCTCTTAAGATGCATATAAATTTACTTTATATTGAATTGTTAAAAATTATTAATTTATAATGTTTTTAAAGTCACGTTCAGTTTATTTTAGTTGACCACTACTAATTTTAATAGAGATTTTTAAAAAATTTATTTAGTTAATCAATTTTTAAAAAGAACATTTTATTTATAGTTTGAGAAAATAGATACCAAGCCATCAAGACTAGATTACTACTCTTATTTTCTTGGTAACTAAAGTATGATCACTAGATCAATGAATTGGACATTTTAGAATGCAAGTTTGCATTCAAAATTAGGTTTAATATATAGTTTGATACTTGAACTTGTATTCTTTATATTCATCTAACTCCTAAACTAAACGTCTTATCTATCGAACATCTGAACTTATAAAAATAGTCATTTTTGATCCTTGAAATTGATAAATAAGTAAACATTAAACCCCTCTTTATCCACTTGACACTTAAAACACTCTAGAAGACTATGTGTAAGAAGGAGTTCAATGTTTATTTATTTATCAAATTCAGGGGGTCAAATAGAATTATTTAATAAGTTTAAAGATTTGATAGGTGACACGTCAAGTTTAGGGATTAGATGGATAAAAATGTACAAGTTCAAGAGTCAAATTATATATTAAACCTTCAAAACTAACTATATGGGTGCTTTTTCTACAAGAAATTTGCATACAAAATAAGTTAAATACTCATATTTATCCACAATTTTATCCATTTTGCTAAATATAACATATTTTTAAAATCATAACATATATACTATTATTTTTTCTTCCTTTATCAAATATATTTTCAATCAATTTTCAAGTTAAACAATATTTTTTACCTTCAAATAAACAAAAAAATAAAAAGTACAGGCACTTGAAGATGGATTCTGCCAAAATTTTATTTCAAAGCTCCTTCATGTATTTTTTTTGTCTTCATATTGGCATAAGCCATTGATGTATAAGTTAAGTTAAATATGTTGAGTAAATATTAGATTTCATTAAATTATATTAATGACTATCTTACAATCAGTATAAAGGGGAAATATGCAATTTAAGTGCAAATTATCCGATGCTTTGATGATGCTATTTTGTGGTTGGTGATCATGTCTATATTTTACATGCTCATTTCCCTTGCAAACAAAGACTAAACACTATTAAGGGAAAAAACAGAAGAGTGGAAACATTATTAGGCTCAATAGTGTCAATAAGCCAAACAAGTATTTAATATTTTTAAAAATATATTACAACTTGATTAATCTATTAAAAATTTATTTAATTTTCTAAAAGTAATTTAATATTTTTCAAAAATTAATTTATCTGAATCATGTGTAGCATTCCAATTTATAACTCTTATTTTTTATTTTTTTTACAAAAAAATATTCAATTGCCATATAAACTCAATTATATCAATTTTAAAAAATTCGATAGATTTTTTGTGAATTGTATAACCAAACTAGAGATCCATTGTCTGGATCTCTGATATTGTCACTTTGCAACTTGTCAATACTTTTTTCAAATTGGAATTATTATATACATAAAATAAATGGGAAGAAGATCCAATTCAGGTTACCGGATTAGCTCCTTAGTGTAATAGTAGCCAAGTACATGAATACAAATTCAATGGAGATATGGGACATTGTTTTGTTTCAGCAGAATTTCATAAACAAAGAGCAAAAAGTTTCCAATTGAAGGGCTCAAAGCACAAATAATTGTGCAGTGTCAGTACTGGATTGGCCAATATAGTGATGAAATTTTGTATTCTTGCACTGAATCTATGTATATAATTCAATTTCTTGTATAATTCGTATGCACGTAACTAATGGTCTGCCACCTCCATTATTGGCATTCTACCGTTTTTAAAAAGAAAATGATAATCGACTCTTTAAAGTTATCAACCGTTTTTTTTCATCTTTTTACTCTTTTATTTTGTTTTTTCAGTCGTTGACGCTATCTACATTTGCATATAAGGAGATTGCTAAAACCACAAACATATACTAATAATCCTTTTGCTAATTGAAATTTCACCAATGAAGATATTCACAAAACGTATCCAATAAATATATACATGAACTAATACACATAAAAATAAAAAGACTAATTACCCCGATTTAACGCGACTAATCTTCAAGCCCGCTCTTCTAATCATCCACTCCTCGAAATCTTTTGCTTCATACGGAATCCTCAAAACACCTTGATTACAAAACCCATATTCTTCGGCCGATTTACAAAGAAGCTCCAAGAACTCAGCGTCACCAAGAGCTCGAGTATGAACAACAAATCTTCTAATATCATCATTAACTCCAACGCAAATAGGCACATAACCTCTAGGTGCTGTTGAAGGACAAACTAATCTCTTAACATTTTTAGCTCCAATTAGTTGGCTCAATTTGCTAGCTTTTACTCCCATTCTTGAATTCTCTAGCTATAGAATCTTCAAATATTGTAAAATGGGTGTTAATTAATTGGAATTTAAAGCAAGTAGTTGATTATGAATTTTCGATAAGTTTGTGTCTATGTAAGTGATAGTGATGTTTATGCTTATCAATGAATAATATAAATGTTCATATATGGTTGATTATTGTGGGGGCCGTGGACTACTTGCCGTGACAAGAAGGTTGATAACCCAAGTTAAATTTTATAATGAGAACCAATTAATTTATGCTATTTGTTTATGATATAATCTTTTGTACTCTGGTGAATTTCCTATAAAATAGTTTGTTCTATTATTATGGAATTGAGTACACGTTGTAAAGCACCAATCTTTGAAGTGTGTTGAAATTTCTAATTGGTTTTCTTTTCTCACAATATTGATGGGCAGATGGATTCATAATAATTTATTTTATTTAAATCGAATTAAACTGAATTTATAAAGATATAAAAAACATAGAACTAATTGGTTTAGTTGATTTTTCGATTCATTCCTGTTTACACTAAAGGTGAATTAGAATTTTTTTACATTTGATACTTAATTGAATAATGAAATTATTTTTTATGGTGTCAGAATAAACTGAATTTATCGCTCGGTTTAGTTATTTGGTTTGGTTCGATGTTTTGAACACATCTAATTGTATACAAATCTTTATGTTAAATTAAAAGACCATGAAAAACGACTTAAAAAGTTGTGGTTTGGTGTTGTGCTTTTGTTTGATGTTAAGAGCATAAGATGCTCCATTAGATTTCATACTTTATGTACGGATTATGTACACATTTTAGTACCACCTCCTAGAAGAAATAGTCTCAAGGACAAATCCGATTCGATCAACGTTTTTATTTATTTTGATTGTGATATATTATCTTATTTGGTTTGTCCTATTTAGACGGCATTTTTTTTATTATTATTATTAATGAAAAATTAAGTTTAAATATGGAACTCCTAAATTTAAACCTACTAGCTTTGTTCTACACGCCGGACAAAAAATATTTATTTGAATTTGTTTTTTAATCGGAGATATTTTATCAATAAATTATAAGTTGTAACTCAAATAGTATTCATACTCTCTAATAATCTGGTAGGTCGTGAATTCAATTCCTCCTACAAATGTTGCTCCTCTCTAAATATATAAAAAAAACGGCGGTATTTTCTAAGAAATAATTTATATTACCCGCATTTCTTTGACTTTTATGTTTTATATAACTGGAACTCTCTTATATAAAAGAGTGTTAGTTAAAGAAAACTAAAATATGAAGATGAAAACATTATATTTTAATATTTATGGAAAAACAGTAATTTAGTTGTAAAATCATGAGAGTAATAGTAATTTACTTTTTTTCTAATTATTCAAGTTATGAAGCCAGAGGCCCATCCTAAAATAGCATGGCCCATTTATATCCTTAATGAAACCTGAACACAACAGTCATCCAATCAACATATGGGCCTTGCGTTCAAACGACGTAGTTTAGGTAGTCTTAAATTACAAAATCAATGCCGATGCGCCTCTGCTTCAGCTTCCCATTTCCCGACGGTAAACGGTGATCGGTGGACTCACGTCTGACGGTAACGGTAGTGGTGACCAACAGTTAACAGTGAGTACTACTTTTTTTTCTTTTTAAAGCTTTTACTTTATAAGCTGGAATCGTCAATCTTATGCCTTTTTAATTACTGAATGTGTATGCTCTTTTTATATGGATTAAAAATTCGATTTACTTGTTATTATAAAATTACTAGTCTTCAATTATCATTAATTTGAATGGTTTTTTGAGTTTTTTTTAAGCATTTGAAGACCCAAACTCTTATTTTTGGGTAAGAATTTGTGTAGTTTACTTGCTCATATGTTCAGATGAAATGATTAATTAAGTTTTTGAGTATTTTACTACTAATTCTTATGCTTTTAAATGCAATTTTTAGCTGTTATTTGCTGCATTGTCGTAGTTCCGGATAATTTATAGGGGTTTATGTTATTTTGCAGGAAGGCTTAGGTAGATTGCGGTAAATGTCAAGATTTAGAGCAATTTGGCAAGCTTCTTTGAATGCAACAAAGAAAGGTACTTTTGATTTTTAGTTACGGTTTTGAATACGTACACATTATATGAATGCGCCTCTGCTATTATGAAAGATTGGATGTTAATAGATGAAGGTTTCTTGTAAGAACTCGTATTGCGGTTTAGAGTTTGGTTATTTGCTCTCGTATATGGAAGAACTGGAAGCTTGTGGAAAAATATATGCATTGGGATTTGCATGTGCTTTAAACTTTAATCCACTACCGTGAATAACTCGGCAAGGTTGTCATTGTTTTGAGCTCCAACCTTGTTTGCTTAGGTGTCTATGGAGATGCTAGATGTGGTGAAGAGGCTAAGAAAAATGCAACTTAGAAACTTGTAAACATATCATGTGGTGATTCAGTTAAAATCCTTAGTGTTGTTTATTCTATCTCTAGTATATCCTTGTGGCCGAGAAGAGAAGGAATAGGTAGTTTATATCAGATGACCAGCGTGCGAAGAGTTAATATTATGGTACAGTTTGTCCTCCATTATTTGAAATTAGATACTCGATGACTCAGATATTTTTACTATGGGGCAAATGTAATCTAAAGATTCTAAACTACAGTTATAAGCAGATTTAAATTCCTCTTCTTGCTTCAACTACTAAGCAATATAAAAATGATCCCTGGTGTTTAAATTGAAAGGTTCCGTAGATTTCACTCCTTATTTCCCCTATTCATCCCCTTATAAGGAAATATGTCCTTTTAGTTTTAGGTTAGATGATGAAACTAAGTTGACCTCTACATGCTACCATATAAAGTAATATAGTACAAAGATTGTACAAGATGTCCGGTTGATCGCCTCTTTTTTTTCCTTCCTTTTTTAATATGTGTACTAGTTCTTATGTCACTTTGATATCTGCTGCAGCTCTCACATGGAGTGCTGAAGATTTGTTGCCTCCAAATGAGAAGCTCATTTTTAATTTTAATTCAAAGGAAGAGCTAAAGAAATGGCATTTATACTCTGATTCTGAGTATGGAGGTATGTCTTCAACGTCTTTCTCTTTGGCATGTCTTCAACTGATTGTACAAATCATAACTGAAGCAATTAATGTTTCATTTTACAATGGAAAGTCTTGGAAATGGATTCTTTGACTTTCTGTGACCTCCTCTCTAGCTACGGTTATGTTCAATTTCTGTGGTCAGGAAAATTTCAATGATGCTGTGAAATGCCTGTGGTTTGGTTGTGGAGCTAAAAAGATTGAGTTGCGAACAGGGTTGACAGCATTGTTATGCATTTTCATGTTAGAGAAAAAAATAAATGTTAAGAATGCTGTTTTATGTTGAATTAGTAATGTGGTTATCAATAATTTAACCATTTCTTCTTCCAGGTATGTCCTCAGCGTCGTTGGAGATCATAGATTCTGAAGATGGTCAGAAGGGTACTGGTGAGTGGTTGGTTCTTTTGGCATGACATGAGATGTAATTATAATTGATAAACCTCGAGACTTTCTATTTTGGCTTTGACTACTATTTCCTGCTTATACTGCTGTGGTGATTTTGATTGAAATTTATCACGCAACAAAAGATGAAACTTGAAATTTGAAATTCTTTATGCATCAAACTATGTGAGATGGGAAGTAAGTTTGTGTTTCAAACGCTTACACTTTTAACTGAGATTGGTAAATCCACCAACAATTGGAAGATAGTCATGTCAGCTTTTAATTTATTCTGTAATTGATGATGAGCTAAACGTTTTCAACTGTAATTATGGTCATATCAATCCGAAGTGTGTTGTTTCTTGATTATTCATTTTAGATCACACTTTCCATAACTTTTACCAGATTTTTATGCAACCGCATGTTTTTCTGTTATTTCTGGATGTATATCTAGTCCACTAGTACCATCTGATGTTAAATGATGCTTTATATATCAATTTCAACTCCAGATAAGAACTAGATTCATTCTCGAATTGAAAATCTCTATCTTCTTGGTCTCTAGTTGTTCTATTTAGTCTTCTTAATTACTTAATCGTCTTATGTATTTTTTTTCTAGGGGTTTTCTCTGGGAATTTATCATTGGATGTATCTGAGGGCACAAAGTGGAACATAAACCGAAGTGGTTTTGGTGGAATGCGGTCCAAGAAGGTGAACATTAATTTTACTGACTATTAAGTTCAACACTTCAAAGTGAAAAAAACTTGTCGGCATTGCCATCTGTAAAATCTCATTCTATTTCTGCTTTTAGAGTCTCATCATATGTTATTGCAACACAACAGGATATGCCTTATCAATTTATATCTCCTGCAGTTTGACGGTTTCATTGATTTAGATGCATATGACACCATAGCTCTAAAGCTTAGAGGTGATGGAAGATGCTATATTTCAACGGTAAGTTATCTTTTCGTTGTTCATGTAGTGAAACCGAGTATATAAAAGAGCTTCTGCAGCTGTTGGCACATTCTTTTAAATTGTTTTCAAAATAAATGTTTTGATTGTTTCTGAATTTAATGCTAAATCTTCAGCCATATTATAATGATGCAGATTTATACAGAGAATTGGGTAAATTCACCTGGACAAATGGAAGATAATTCATGGCAAGCTTTCGTTCAAGTACCCAAAGACAATTGGTATATTACAAAGGCAAGTTTTGTAGCTCTACAGAATAATGCCAAATTAAAAGAACCCGTATTTGGTTTCTTGTCGTTAATCGAGAAGAGAAGGATTGTGTCTCGTGCTATCTAGCAGAGAGGCGTGTCTTTAAGTAAATGTGTGAGCATGTAGCGTAGTACCTAATATTCGCATCCATTGCAGATTCCTCTTGCTCGATATTTGCCAACATGGAGAGGAAATGTGATAGATGCAGAGATGGAAATGAATCAATCCCGTATTCTAGGCATGTCCCTATCTGTTAATGCAAGTAGTGTTGTTCCCGGTGCTACTTCCGGACCAGGTGATTTCAAAGTCGAAATTGATTGGATCAAGGCCTTGAGAACAATACAGTGAATCGTCAAAAACCGCTTTGGGAACATTCCTAATTTGCTGATCTAAGCATTCATTATAGGTGCATTCTTATGCTTTGCACTCATTTTTCCTGTAATTCTCCTTGGGTCATCAAATGTTGTTTCTTATGATAATGTGTCCATCAGACATAATTATCTGTCTATTCCTAGACCTTATCAAAATAAGGGCTACGTGGGGCTTAATTTTAGGACATGTTGATTTGCTTATATCCTTGTTAGCCAGGCTTGTATTTTTGAAAACCCTTCAAATCTTTTAAAAAGAGCATGCAAGCTCTTTTAGTTATTTCCTTAACATTTGGGCACTCAAAGTTTTTAAACAGTGCAAAGAAATTCACACGCTTGAAAAAAAAAACCACATAATAATTAAAAACACGAGGGAGTTAAATGGAAAAAAATATAAACTAAAAGGGCTTATGCTCTCTTTTTGAGAAACTTAAATGATTTTTTGCACCATTTAATAACGTTGAAGGCCCAAGTAATAAAAAAATTATAAGAGTTTATTTGCTTATCAAAAAAATTAAAGGGTTTTTTTTTGTATCTTTGATCTAATTTTTGAACGCAGATATTAATGTACTCTCTCCGTCCTAAAATAATTACCAACTGTCGGTTTAATTGTCGGTTCGATCTAGTCCAATCTGGTTAGATTGAATTTTTGGTTTTTTGTAGTTTTTGGATTATACCACTGGTTGGTTCTCAATTCAACTGGTTTGACTGGCTGGTCTGTCCGGTTTTGTAAGTACTAATTGTATGACTCTTTAGTAAAAGAAGTCTAATAAGAGGTAAAAAAAAAAAACTTGAAGGTCAATTTTCATGATTAAAAAGATTTTTTTGTTTCTCTTGCACAATTCCATATTAAATCAAATTAATCCTCCATCTTCTTGACTGTAGATCACTATTGTATTAAGATTTAAAAAAAGGGTCAAGTTTGGGATATTATCCGTTAAAAGCCAGCTTGTAGTTGGACCTACAGAAAAGACAATTCAGATTGTGGTTTAATCAATTGAAAAGTGTTTCATAATCAAATGTTTTTTAATCACTAATGCAAGTTGCAAATAAATTAGATTTAAATATTTTTAACACATGCAATGAAGTGAATGAAAAACTATAGTATAAGATAAGTGTTAAAAATATAAAAATTATAGCTGGATGCTACCAAGCAAAGTCCCACTATCATAAAAATTCATAATTCTATCCGTACGACAGCAAAGTTGATGTAGCTGCAAATTGTGCTATTTGTGATGTAAAAAGACTATGTGACCATAGTAGTAGAAACTAGAAAGATAGAACCCACTTGCATCAAATTGTCTTTCAATTTATTTCGAAGAGTCTATTCGGTACGAATCAAACTAAAATTTGGTACAAATCGCATTAATATTTTTTTTTATCAAATCGAATTAAATTTATAAAAGTATTAATATAAATTATAGATAAGGTATAAAAATGATCTTAATGTTTATTCTATAACTCTCCTGATCTTCCAATGTTTTTAGAGACTAAAAAATAGCCCTAAAATTATTAAAATATAACAAATATTCCCTCCACCATTAAACAGGGGGATATATATGTTCCACCTTGCTTACGTTAGGGTCATTTTTAAGACTCGAAAATATCAGGGTAATGGCTAATTGTATGTCACATCATCCGAACTAACATTCAAATACGTTACCGTTAAACGGAAGGTATATTTGTTTTATTTTAGTAACATTTTGGTCATTTTTTTAGACTTAAAAACATCAGAGAATCAGGTGAGCCACAAAATGAATATTAGGGTCTATTTTGTACCTTAACCCTATAACTTATTCATTGTGGCTCTGTTTTGCAGTTACTTTAAATTTAAAAAATAGAAATTTTATTAAAGTTTTAATTTATTATTAAAAAAAATAAATTAGAAAATTTGACAATTTAAAAGAGTATTTAGAGATGCTGTAACTAATTAATTTGTAAATCTAAAAAATAGAAAAGAGGAGTAATAAAGTGACTTTTTATTTGCAGTCACAAGTGGGCTTTCATCAAAGTTCACTTGCAAAACAAGAAGAGTGTAGAAAAAAAAAAAGCGGTTGCATGAAGCTGTGATTAGGGGTGAGCAACGGTCGGTTCGGTCATCGAACCGCCCAAAAATTCAAAACTGTTCGGTTTTTTAAAAATTTCGGTCACCGAACCGTATTAACCAAATTATATCAAAACCGTATTAACCAAACCGAAATATTTTCGGTTCGGTTCGGTTCGGTCGAAAACCGTAATATTTTTTGTATGGTTTTTAGAAAAGAAAAAAAACAGTTTTTTAAAAAATAAATAAAAAAAATAGAAAAATTTAACCTAGAAAGTACATGTGCTTTAAATTAAATCTATATTTATCGTTTTTTATTATAAAACTTTAAAATTAAACAAGTTTAATATATAAATGTGTGTATATGAAAGTTTAAAATAACCTAATTTTTAAATACGGTCGGTTCGGTTATTACGGTTATTTTTTTGTAAAAATCGTAAACCGAACCGAATAGTCAAAATTTTAAAAATTCGGACCGTAACCGAACCATATTTTCAAATTATATTTCGGTTTGATTAATTCGGTTCGGTTCAGTTCGGTTATTCGGTTTTGACCGTTTAATGCTCACCCCTAGCTGTGATATTGAAGGTGGCAACAAGTGTTTGATGCGGACTGATTTAATGTCACCAATGGAAGCGGGGCCCACAAAGAATGACAGCGGGTCCCATAAACTTTTTGGCGTTTTAATTCTGACAAATTTATGTCTGACGTGGACAAATAGTTTCCCAACACAGACTTTATCATACTTATCTCTCTTACACTCGCACACTTCTGCAACTTTAAATCACTGTTTCTAGCAGCCTCCAGTTCCTGATTTTTATTTGAGCACATTACTGTGGGTTTCCGTATATATTATTGTCTTTTTAATATAAAAATGGAAAAAATTTCAAAAATAACCCTCATATATACCTTGGCACCTCATGTATTTTAAATATTAAGTATAATTCTAACATTGTGAAAAAGTACCCAAAAAACACAAAAAATGAAAAACGTTAAACAGAAATGTGTAACATTAACCAAAAATGTTAACGAAATAGTCATTTTTGCTACTTTTTCGAGACGTTAGGATCATTTTTAAAAATCAAAATACATAAGATACTAAATGAGACGTTGACTATACATTAGGGTCATTTTCATACCTTTTTCCTATAAAAATCAAACGATATGATTACTTATTTTTATTTTCATCGGTTCATCCATTTTTATATTAATCAACCAATTTAAAAAAACTAAATTATTTTTTTAAAAACAAGTTACATATTTTTTAACTAATAATTAGATTAATAATAGATTTTAATTATTAATATGATATGAATTTTTTAATAAATAAAATTTGATAGGAGATGGATTTTCGTAAATTTAGCTTGCAAGTTGCTCAACGGAGAGTTGTTAATTTTTATTTTGATTAAAAAGATATAACTTGTTCTGATCATTAATCATAGTCGTCTTGTTGAAGAATTTGAACCGATCAGTGTGAGCAATTTTAAGATGCACCCTTGACGCATCCATCGGAGGTTCATAAAACCAATACTTAGACTTTTATGAAAATTTTGACCGACGCTTTCCACAAGCAGTAATGATGACTGTAATTTTATCTGTAAAAATATTGTTTCGTGGACTTTTGCGAATGTAAGCATTTTTGGTTTAGAAACGTGAGCTGCAATTTTGCTTTAGCGAATCATGCGTTATTACAATTATGAAAGTGTTGTCCCAAAAAAATAACCCAACTCGTATGAAAATATTCTGATTAAATTCGATGTTTTTCAAGAATAACCTTAGATATATTATGTTAAATCACTAATTCACTATAATTTTGAATGAGTTTAGATTCAAAACCGAAATTTTCAAAAACATTCACTTGTACAGTCTTATCCACTTTAAGTTAGGACTTACTATTAGTGTGGGTCTAACCTAGTTGATTAAGGCGTCTTTAAATGTATTTGAAAAACGCCAGTTCAAACCTTCTTCGTAAGTAACATCTAACAATTGACATTCTAAAGGTAATGTTATCTATATTAAAAAAAACAAAAACAAATAGTTAGGGCTCAGTAGCTACTCCCTCCGTTTATGACCACACTTTGATAATACCCCCAAAACACCGACTTCATATTCAATAATTTATCATGTTGTACGCAGAATAAGAAAATAGGAGGTTCTGGGTTGGGTTCTTCTCACTGTGTAGAAGCAAGTCACGTGCATTAATATGGCTCAAATTCACGTGGCCATTTCTAGCATCTTCAACTAAATATTACAGGATATAAATTATTTAATAATATACGTAATTTCTTCTTCTTTAAAAATTTTATTTGATTTTCTTACAATCTAAATAATGGATTGGAGATTTTGGAATATTATTTATGTTTATATTTTTAATTATAATCTTCCATGTTAAGAGTAACTGATTGAATTTTTAATCAATCATTTAAATTTACATAAAAATAACATTTATAATTATAAAATAAAAAATATAATATAGACAATAATCTTCCTTAAATTTTTATTTTTAATATAATGTTTCATAAAAATTGATTTTTCTTAATTAAAATTCAATTTAAATTAGGCTTGATTTTTAGTCGTGAGGGAATTTCTACAAAAGTTATAAGAATTTGACTTGAGTTTTCTTTGATTGTGAGAAACTAAAAATGTCTTTCTTCAATTCTCAAAAAAATAATTATTTCGTCATAATAATACAGAATAAGTTTAAATTTAATTAGATCTGATCTCCTTAACTTTTAAGTCATTTTAAACAACTTTTTTTATATAATTTAAGAGAAACATAAATTGTTCGAAAAATGATCTTACATATTTGATAGCACGTATTCCAATTATACTATTTGAGTTATAGCACAAAACGACCCCACAATCTTGATAAAATGTAGTCCCAATTGTTATCCTGTTTGAGTTATAACAAAATAGTATCATTACACAGCTCTGATAATTAAATTTATATTCAAATCCACTTTGATCATAATATGTTTCTTTATTGACCATGAGGAGTAAAAACAAAGAAAAACATTAGCATAATGTGATGTAACCTTCCTCAGTTCCTTCTATTTTCCAAATTCCAACAATGCTCATGCACCATCTTCACACAAATCCTCTCTTCTCTCCCTCCAAATCCATTAAAACCATTAAACTTGACCCGACAAAATTTGAGTAAAATTTAATATAATTTAATTCTTTCTAAAATATATAGGACACGGTTCAATCTTTTTAAATTAAAAAACAATTGTTGAACTGAGTTCAAGTCCATCTGTTGCTAATGATAAAAATCAAAATTTGATTTCTTTTGCGTTTACTATTTGAATGATTAGTTTATAGATTTATTTTTTACAGTTTGGAACTAATTGGCAAGATTTGTCATAGTTTCAATGTATCTTTATTGCAATTATTTATATTTATAGATTTTTATCAATTTGGCTAAATTTATGTGTGAATTTAAATTTTTAATTAATTATTTTGACCGACATATTAAGCTATCAAATAACTTCACTTGGTGTACATAGAATTTTATAATCAATTTTCTATCTATATATGAAATTGTTTTCTATTAAAATGTATCCAAAAAATAAATTTTTTTGTTAATTTGGAAAAGTAATGAGATTATATAGAAAATGTTTTATAACCCTATCTTTTTAATCCAATTCATTTAACCCATCTTACATAGCAGGATTTCATTTATTCAGTTTTCATCCGAAAAGTGTATATCTCAAAAAATAAAATTAATCAATCTATTTTTAAATTATCACGTCAGGCGGTATAAAAATATGAGGGGTTATAAGTATCAGGTTATATAGCATTATTCATATTATATATGGGTAGGGCAAGAAAATGAATAATTTATGGTATTATTTAAGATTCATTAGATCTTTTAAGAAATAAAAAGAAAAGGGACCATTGGTTATTATAATATGCCGTCTAAAAGAACCAATAGTAGTAAACTAAGAACCTTCTGGACATATTAAAATATCTCCCTTCTTTCAATCTCAGCCGTCCACAGTAAACATCCTCTACACCTTATCTTACAGATATTTTGTTCTCTAACATGTTTTCATTTTATATTTAATAGGTACAACTTATTTTAAAGTCCCTCTACTTTTTCCTTTTCCTTATTCGTCCTCAAATATTTTTATTCTTACATTTGGTCCTTTTATTTTCCAAAAGAGATTTAAAATTTCTTTATATTTCTTTAATTGGTTCACGTATTTTCAATTTATTTAGTCCGTGTATTAACCGAGAGTGCACTGCACTTCCGCACTTCTGTTAACAGAATCTTTTTATAAAAATCAGTAAAAAAATTGATACGCTCGGAGACGAAATAAAGTAAAAATAAAAACTAGAGGGATCTTAGTCTAGTTTTTGTCAATTTAATATTTAATATACAAACTAACAAACAATATAAATGATCCGCTTCTGGAGACTTCTTTTGAGCTTAGTGGAGAGAAAAAAATCAAAATAAACCCAAAAAAGGAAATAATTACTTTATTATTTTTCGCTTTCTCTTCCTCTCTGATATGGAAACTAAAGCTCGGTGTAAATTTTTATTATATATTGATGCATGAACAATAATAATTCTTATCTAAGTAAAAATATGAAGCATGGTGGGTTCTTGCTAATGTGAATTTCTCTTGATTTAATTTGTCGACAAGAATAAATTTTGGATTCTGGGTATTGTAATTGAAGGCGGATTGGGAAGTGGGTTTGGATTTGTTTGTGTAATTGAGAGAAGATCGTTGAAGAAATGGCAAATGGAGAAGATAAGAGCAGGAATACAGATTTTTATAAAGTTTTGGGGTTGAATAAAGAATGCACTGATTCAGAGCTCAGAATTGCTTATAAGAAACTTGCCATGGTCAGATTTTTTTAAAAATTTCATGTTTTAATTTCTTGATCTTGATCATATTATGGAACCTTAAACCAGCAGTTTTTCTTGAGTTGGTTTTCTTGGAAAGTAACGAAATTTCTGTTCTTGAAATTTTTTAAAAATAGATTTTCTCGGAAAGTGATGAAAGTTTCCTGGGAAATTTAAAGATTTATTGTTTTTATTTTATAGAGATGGCACCCGGATCGGTGTTCAGCTTCGGGTAGTTCCAAGTTAGAAGAAGCTAAACAGAATTTTCAGGCTATTCAACAGGCCTATTCTGGTAATTTCTTTTTCTATATTATTATGAATTTATTTATTCACTGGGTAGCACGGATACGGATATGGAAAACCGGACACTTGAACACGGACACAACGAAACCGTATTATAAAACATGAAGTTTAGCGTCCGAAACCTCAAGTGTCTGAAACGTTTGCGAAGTCTGCTACTTAGTTTATTCATATGAAACTCCAAATTGAGATAGAAAATAAAGAAATTCATATAATAAATTTTGTTGTGTAATTTTGTGTTTTGTTGAACAGTTCTTTCTGACGCCAACAAAAGGTTTCTGTACGATGTTGGTGTTTACGACAGTGATGATGACGAAAATGTATGTTTGTTTCTTTTCTCCTTTTCTTGGTTTTTGCAATGATTATCTTTCTCTATTTTTTAATATATAATAATTGAAATATATTTGCCCATAAATGTGTTTGCGACTTTTTTATTCATCAGAAATTAGTTGATCACCCTCCCATCCTTCAAATTTTGTCAACTTCTGTGAGCTCATATTTTTCATGTTTGTGTTTCTTTTTTGAGCAATTTGGTCCAAAAATACAATTTAATTGGGTGTATGTATGTCCATGTTTTCCAGAAATTAAGGTGGGTTCTGTTTATGCATATTTAACTTTGAGAGTATTTGTTTTCATTGCTGAGGTAACACTACAAAAAAACCGTTAATTTGTGACCGCTAAATTTGCAATGAAATTTCCTTTATGATAAAATTGTAAAAGATTTGTGACCAATTTGAGAATTTTTGACAGAAAATTCTGTCGCAAAATTTTGTGACAACTATTTTCATCAAAAACTCATTCATTGCATAACTTTATGACAGAAATTTCGTCGTAAATTTGGCTGTTGGCAGTTTTCTCGTGCTGCAACTAAATTTTGATGATTAGTGAGTCTAATATGTGATTATTGTGTTATTTTTGAGATTAATTTTATATATAATCAAATATTGGCTTAAAAAATGGCTTTGAATTAATATTATTATAATGTGCAGGGTATGGGTGATTTTCTGAATGAAATGGCAGTGATGATGAGCCAGACAGAGCCTAATGTAAGCTTTTCTTTAGCATCCCACTCCATTCTTTTCAATAAATTTTTTATTGGTATTAGTGTAAGCTTTTTGTGAAATCCTATGTATTTTAGCATAGATAATGGACCCTTGAAAAATGATTTTTCAGGTCTATGTCCATTTCCTAAGTTTTGGATATTTTGTTTCTTTTTAAACCCTAATTGCAATTGAACCCTTTTTAATTTCAAACATCATTTCAATTGCAACCCTACATTCTTAGTTAGTGTGCTTATAAAAATCTGCAGTTTAGATGAGTAAGCTTATTGCGTTGCTATCAACACGAAGAATCACCTCTTCGTGTTTGTTCGGATAGTTACTTCCAAACAAATACACTAATTGATCGGTGCATAAATGCTTGAAACCCTTCCGCCTTTACATATTCATGGTGATATGATGTCCTACTTGTCTTGATCCTAAGAAATCTAATCTTAGATATTACATGGGCCCAAAATAAAAGTTGACCATTGATTTTTCAGGTCTATGTCTTTTTAACTTTATAAGCATACACTCTTTAGTTCTTGCCAATGGGACCATAATCACTCAAAAGTTGGCATGTTTATTGTTGCTCAATGGTGGTCCTGTGGCCTGGTGATAGTCATTGCTATGTGATATCAGCTTTACGTTTATTGATGAAATATTTTTCTGTTGGGTCAACAATATGGTGATCGAGTATCTAACTTGATTATCTGGCCGGTTTGGGGTAAAACGAGAGATTTGAACGTCATTTAGTACATTTACTGCTTAAGAGCTGTAATTGATCAAAGTTCTAATTGTGTTAGTAATGCGGAATTGAATGTGAATTTGTCAGGAAAACGGAGATGAGAGCTTTGAGGAATTACAAGAGTTATTTGAGGAAATGTTTCAAGATGATCTCGAGTCATTTGAAGCTAGCTGTCAAGCTAGTGCTAAATCTTCGTCTTCGTCTTCGTCTTACTCGTCTTATGGTGAAAGCTCAAGCAAAAGAAACTCTTCGGATATGAATTATCGGGAGTCCGATAAGGTGCAGGATTCTTCTGGTTTCAGTTCTCACTTTCAGAAATTCTGTTTAGGGGTATGTAAATTACTAACTACAATATTTTTAAAAAAATGCAAACATGTTTTTCGTGTATCTCGATCAATTGATTCATTGCATGTATACCTCCGAATTTATGAAGACAGGTGGAACGCCCACAAAATTTCAAGAAGGGGAAGGGAGCAAGAGGCGGAATTCAAGGAGGAGCCGGCGGTAATAGGCAGAGACAGGGCCGGAAACAAAATGTTTCATCTGGTTTCGACGTCTCCTCCAAAGATCGGGGTATTTCTGCTTCGTGAATCATGTGATGGAGTAATTTACTCGTAATGCATTCGGGTGGGAGGTGAAAGTGCATTGCGTGGCCAATTTCATGGGATCGGCATGAGTTTTTGAAGTAACAATTCCGACAACCTTAGACGAAGAACAAACACAAGTTTGGCTGTTCGTTAGAGTAAGTTGTTGTAAATTGACAAGAGTCAACTATGGCCCTAGTCTTTATTTTACTCTTTAGATGTTGCTTGCTTTCTATTGCATTGTAATGAAATCTGCTCTTCAGCTGTATGAATTTCCACATAATTGTTAGATGTGAACTCCATGTGTAATTTTCATCTGCATTCTCTGAATTTTCATGTATTCCTATTGTAGTAGATTTTTCAAATTTAAATTTATAATTGTAAAATTCTTAATTTTCAGATGCTATATCGAGAAATTCTTTGGTTCTAATTTTGTGGTTTTCCTGTGAAAACTAGCGATCTTGACAGTTGCAGTGTAGTAAAAATAGAAAATGAAATACTAGTATTTGTTTTTGAGAGGAAAAGAAATAGAAAATGAATATCACTATCAGCAATATGTTAGTCATATCCAATAAAAAATATTTTTAAATATTATTGCTTGATGTTGACGTGTACTTTTTGTTTTTTTAACTTTTCTTTATCAAATTAATTTTAATGTAGGTGTCGAGATCAATAACATAGAGTTATTAAAATGGGTTAGCAGATCGTTTTCGTGTCGTATCATTCTCCTTTGTTGATGCAATTAAAGTTACATCAACATGATTTACTTAATCCAAAAATTCCAATATAAAATTGACACGGAATTAAAATGAGTAACATTATACAATTCGCCAATTCATTTTAATATCCTAATCAATATATTTTTAGCGGAAAAACTATATAATACACAGTGATAAGTTTGTATTATTCAGAAATTAATAAGTTTTAGTTTAAGTTAAAATAAGAAGGTCAAATGACTAAGAAAAGGTCAAATTTTTCATGAAAGTTTCACAAAAGTTCAAACCTTTCAATTTTATCTGTATCGTCTTGCAACGCAAAATTTTATTTCAGTAATATCCAACTACGTCATTTTATTGTGGCGCATACTCAGTGCTGATGTGGCAATGACACACATCAGCACCACATAAGTAAAAAAACATAGTTGGACATAATTGAAACAAAGTCATGCGTTTTAGAATAAAATTGATAAAACTAAAATATTTGAATTTTTTTATAGATTTTTATGAATTTTTTAGCTTTCTTTAAACATTTGGCCAAATAAGAATACCTTGGTGGAAAAATAGGCAATTTGGTTTACCATTTTGGGTGTACGAGTCCTACAATTCGTGGGAATTATCATGGCCCATTGATGGTAGGTGGACTGAGTAATAAGTTCTTAACCCAAAATGATTAAAGGGGAGGCTATGGCTGTAAGAGGGATTGATGGTTAACCTCACAATTTAGTAAAATATACTCATTTCAGCCTGTTCTAAAAAATCTCTTTCTTTTAAAATTACTTCCATTAATGAATATATATATATATAATTCTGAAATCTCGATTTCGAGTCTCAGTACGTCCAATTAAAACCGATTTAACATAATAAATTTTTAATACTAACAACTAACCTAGTTTACATTTTATGTCTCTAAAAATCATAATTGTAATTATGATGTAGTGTTTGGTAGATTAGACCTAAGGTTTACGAGAAATTCTTAAATAGACTTAATCTACCACGTTATCTGTGAATTAGCCTATTATATTATGACATGTTATTAATATAATGGTGCTACTGTAATTTCATTTTTATTTTTTTACATATTTGAATAATAATATTTCGATACTACTACTATTTTAATAACTTATTATAATGTGAGAGGCTTATTCCACAAATGACGTAATGGTAACATACTAAAAATTACTTCAATCTTATCTTGTCGACGTGTAAACATTAATGAAACATACTATATATAGTATGCCACATAGGACCCAGTCATCATCTCATCCATATACTATCTCCCAAATTTATCTGGAATTAATTATCATCTTCTACTATATATTACTACTGCTACTTAAATCGGCTTCACTTTAGCTACCTGCTTTCACATAAAATCTTTGCTTTTTTTACAAACCTTTTCAAATGTGTCAATTTTACATAAATTCTTCTCTAAGTAAAGATTGGTATTCACTATTAAATTATTAATTGCAAAATTATTTTATTTTCTATATTTACGAATAAATAAATTAATTCAATATTATTGGATATGAATCAATTACGATTTCATTAAGTTAGCATGTTAATCTCTTAGAATTGACTTTCAATCATTTTTGAAATAGAATATTGATAGTCAATACTTTAAAAATACATTAATTTAGATTAGAAAATAGGTAACTAATTTCAAACTTGTCCTTAATAGTACTAAATCAACATTTTGTTAATAGCTAAAGTGCTAAGTTAAGGTGTCTGTTGGTGGATCAACTAACAATGTCTAAATTCTAAGGAAAGTGTTGCCTTATTATGTACTTCAATAGAATGAATATTATGTGGGACATAATAAAATTTTATATTTAGCTATTAATCCACATAATATAAATATTTTAAATTTTTTGGCCAAATATTTATAGTGTGCATATCTTGAAAATTATTGAATATTTTGTTTCCACTCCAACAATATTTAAATATCATATTATAATAGATTTCGTTCTTTTCAATGTATTTTGAACCCATAAATAATTAGGATATTCATATAACTATATTAACAAACTAACTGAACTTAACTATAATTCCAAAATTCTTTAACAGAATCTATTGAACATCTAAATAAGGTAAATTTTGCTCCAAAACAAAAATATAGCAAATCTAATTTAACGGCTAGTAAAAAAGCCATACTAAACGGAGTCAATCTATAATTTACAGCCATCAATATCCACTCTTCTTCATCATTTTCCTCTATAAAACAAACCCTAATTCACCATTTCAGCACATTAATTTAAATATAATAAATAAAAAAACTCTTTAAATCTCCCTTATACTCTGTTTACGTTTCGCCATCTTTCTCCTCTCGATCAGTAACAGTCATTTCGTGATTAATAACTATTTTATAAAAGCAAAGAAATATTTTAGGGTTTTGTTTTCTTTGGTTTTTTTGGTTGTTACTTACAGAGGGAAGATTTTAGATTAATTATTTTTGTTTAGAGAATTTAATTAATTATAAGAAAGATGGGTTTTCTCCATAAGCTTTGGGACGAAACGTTGGCAGGACCGGCACCGGAGACTGGGCTGGGAAAACTGCGTAAATGTAATTCATTGTCTGTGGCGGCTGCCACCGCGGCGTCACGAGCATCTCCTCCGGCGGATGAGATACTTATTACTAGAAGTATTACTATTATTAAGACTAATAATAATTTAAATTTGAAGAATCTTTCGGTTGATCCTGGTTCCGCTCCTGATTCTCCTGCTTCTTCAGCTTGTACTCCTAGGACTCCATTTACACGTAAGTTTTTATTAATTTTCATTCTGCCATTGATGGACTTGCATGAAGAAAATAGAAATGATTATTTCTCTTAATTTTTCATTTTGGTTATAATTTATGGGAAATTGTGTGTTCATTTTAGGTTGTTCAAACTCGTAATCTTATATGACTAGTTGGAGTGGTAGGCAGCACAAACACTCTATTCAATCAAGTTGTTCCGTTTTGAAAACGTTTAAAACACTTGACATTCTATACACTAAACTTTTTTTTTTTACATATAAAATCTTAAAATAATAGTGTTTTACCGTACCCGTATCCAAGTGTGTCTTGTGTCGACCCTATTACCGGGTTTGAAATTTATAAAACTTAAGTTTGATTTGTTCTAGTTTTTATTTTCTTAGCTACCAAACAGTAGTGTTTTACTTAATTTGCAGTCACTATAAAAAATTCTGTATTTGACAACAAATATTTTTGCAGCTAATTTGTTTTTGCTGCTAAATACCATTTTGCAGCATTAATTTTAAAAGTTGCTGCCATTAGTTAAGTTATAGCAGCATTTTACAATAAATTTTGTTAACAATTAACGCAACGCTTTATTAGCAGTAACATGCCCCAATTTTTTTTTTGCTATATGTTAATATTAACAATTTTTAGCACTATTAACAGTAAAAATATGTACTGCTAATTTTAATATTTCTTGTAGTGAGTTAGTAAGTTGAGTTGGTTTTGTATTTTTTTCTGTATTCATATATTTTAGATGTAATGAGGATATATATATGAGCTACACAAATTAATCACTATAGTAGCTCAATTCACTATGTAATTTTTTTTATCATAAAAATAAAAATGATAAACTCTCGTCTAAATATATGAATATGAACCGGTGGAAATTTAAGCTCGGATTTTTGTAATTTTCATAAAGTGATCAAAATATTCCGATTTTGATTCGGATTTGTGATTATGATGCAGCTGGGACACCACGAGGGGAATTCAAGAAATGGACGAGGCGGAAAACACCTGCTGATGCATTTGAACACACTGATGACCCTACAAGTCCGACTGTTTACGATTGGTTCTTTCTCCTTTTTTTTGTTCTTTTATTTGTTTTAATCACATTTTGGCCCCTAAAAGTTGATTGAATTGAAATACTTTTAAATGCAATTTATAATTTAAAAGTATGGGAACTTTAATAAGTGGAGGTTATATGGAAGATTCAGATTAGAAGATAAAAATTTGCTAGACAATATATGCATTTCCTTTTATTCGTAAATTTCACTAAAAATGTCTAATATTTGAGAGCATATCTCTTAGTGTAAATTTGCAAATAATGGATGATTAAATTTGTAATATGGTATATGGGTTGTCACTAATATTTTGCCTAAATATGCAGGATTGTGATGAGTGCTTTGGACCGTTGAGAGAGGATATATAAATATAGTGACGATTTTGATTGAAAAATCGGCAGTATATGATGACCAAATTCTTGTACATATATTTATAGAGTGAGAACCGTTGATCATCTGTATGTATATTTAGATATGATGACAACTTATAAATATACTAATTATCAAATTATATAGAGTTTAATTGTAAATAAAATTATAAATTTTATATATTATAGTATATTTTGTTATTTACAACATTAACTTTTGATTGTAATCATTTTAAACACTAATTTTGTAATTTTTGAACAATTCAAACATAAGTTGAACTTGTTGATATTTTCACGGAAGATAAGTTATAAATTCATATATTCAAATTAACGTCTACATCAGCAAACAAATACTAGAAATTTTATTTTGTATTTTCAAAAGTTAAAAGTTTATGTTCAAGACTACGAAAATTAAAAGTTGTTGTGATTGTTACAAAATACACGAAAATTTATAATATTGTCTATAATAATTAATAACCCAATTAATTAACAATGGATTTCAATCAATTGAACACATTGTGGAGGACCCAAGTCGAGCAATGCTGTTTTTCTTAGAAAAAAGATGGAGCTTTTATTTGGAATTTTCAGAGTTGGTTCCAGCAAACATGGCTGCATATATTTGGTGTATTTTTTTTCTTTTTCTTTTGGTATTCTTGTGTTTTTATACAAATTGTTGTAAAATGCCTATAATTCCTATTTGTATTAAGAGTTTATGTATGGATTTGACATTGGATATATTAACATCCGACGCGGCGCCTCACACGGAATATGTTGCACCCAATTATTATATGCATTCATTTATTTTTATCTGGAAATTTCAATTATTTTAAAAAAATTAGAATTTGTTATAGTTTGATGCAATTAAAGTTTTAATAATAAATTATAATGTATTTTAAGAGTTTGGATGATATCAAACTCTTAACTCTAGATAGGTTATTGTGATTAAATTCTTGCATAAACTTTTTCTACCATATTAAATGTGGCACAAGCAATAAAAATTAAAATATTTAATCAAATAATTTTAACAATACAATATAATTGGCTAGAATTTTTAATTATTTTAATAATAAATTTTAATTTATTTTGTCTAGAAATAACACTTTAGAGAAACTGAATTTAGGCGACTTTTTGGATTGAGAGTTCTTAGGTTATAAATTTTTTTAGATTTAATGTGATAAATAAATTAAATAAAATTTATTGTTAGATATACTGATATTAAAAAGTGATCAAACTCTATTAATCTTGAAAATTGAAAACTTTTAAAAAAATTCATTTGATTTTTCTCATAAGAGGTGAAAAAGTTAAAATTCAGTATTTTTCATGCATGAACGATTGTTATAATATTTTAAAATTTTAAAAATATTCGTATAAATGTTTTAATTTAAAAATCTATCTAAATAATGGAATTTATATATCCATAAATGAAATAATTTTAGAAAAACTTAATTTAAAAGGTTCTTAAAGATTTTTTTTTGGTTAGTGTTCTAAAACTCAAGCTTTTAAATTTGTCTTATTTGGATAATAATAAATACGTCTTTGTTGGAATTAGAGAAATTGATGACAGACATAATCTTTTGTTTGTGCTGGTGACTAGTGTGAACCATAAAGTCGTCTCCCGTAATTAACAATGAAAACGAATTTGCAAAAGAAAGCAATTTAGCTTAACATACGGACAATTAGTTGTATAATGTGGCAAATAGTGTAAAAAAAATAGTTTCTACATTCTTTTTTTGTAACAGATTTACTTAATTTCTTCACAATTTGACGAAATGTTATTTTATTGTTTGATTAATTTTAGTAACATTTTATGGATAACTCACTGATTATATTTAATATAAAAATATTGGTAATAGAGATATACCTTATTCACCTTTTAGAGTACATCAAAACCGAACACACAATTTGTAAACATTGATGTGAATAAGGGAAAAATGGAAAATAACGGGTGTTTGTGACGTGAGAGATATAAGTTAATTCTAACTTTTTTGAGTTACTTCTTATACAGAGTTAAACACTTTCTGAATTTTTTTTTATAAGGGCATATTTACTAGAGATGTTATCTATTTGGTGATTCTCCATCAATTTTGTACTCCTTATTCAAGCGCGTAGATGTACGCTTTAATACCGAATCACGTAAATATCTTGTGTTATTTATTTATTTGGCTACATCATTGTTTGTTACTCAAATCCATAATTAAATAATTAACAATTTGGTTTTGATTTCGCTATATATACCGATCCATCACAAACCGGTGAAAATTACTATAAATTCAACAATCGGTATCAGTGTTTCAACAAAAAGGTATTCTTTTACCTTGTAATTTTTGTGAATATGCACTGTGTAATTATGGATCCTCTTCAATGAAACTTACTGGAGATGGTGATTTTTCCCTTTCATTTAGTATAATCCTTTATTAAATGTGGGCTGGCTTCTTGAATGAGAAGAGGCCTTTTTGTTGGGGGCGGTCATTTTAATTGTGGGAACAAGAATATTTGTGGGCCGTGGTTAGGCCTGTTCGTTGGCCAGTTCGATTCGGTTTGAAATCGGCTAAAACCGACCAACTGGAATTTGGTGAACTTTCAAACCAAACTGAACCCAACAACTTGATTTGGTTTGGTTAAAAAAACAAAATTATTCTTTTGCTTATCACATGCTGATTTTTAATGTTTTTTATCTGTGATAGGACATTATTGTTCTTAAAAATAATTCAAACATACAAAGGATTTACAAATTAATCTTGTTTTAAAAAGAGATCAAATTTAATTTTAAAACGATAAAGAACTATCGGAAGTTTAAACAGTTACTATCAATAACTTAATCTATAAATTTATAATAACAAATCATATTATGTATTAAGTGCAAAGTATATAAAATACTTCTTCCATCTCTTTTAAGATGAAATATAAGACATTTACACATAAATTAAAAAGACAATAATTATTTTATTATTATTTTACCTATATTAATAATAGTTTTGTAAATTTTGTTTAGAGTAATTACTTTTTTAAAAGAGAAAAAGGGGTGAGAAATAAAATTTCATATAAAACAACACTAAAACATGATATGTACTAATGAGTTATATACATTTTTAAAAATGATGAATTATAAAAAATTCAATTTTTTTACAAATTAATATCATTCAAACTTACTAATAGTTAGGGGTATAAATGAACCGAGCCGAGCCGAGTTTTTGAGTGTTCATATTCGGCTCATTTAGCGAATAAGGTGTTCATGTTCGGTCGAGTTTTAAACAGAGTGTTCATGTTCGGTTCGTTTAGATTATAATGTTTATGTTCGGTGCATGTTCAGCTCGTGTTCATTCGTTTAGATGCTAAACGAACAATTTCATGAACGAGCTCACGAACGAGCTCGATAAGTACTAAATGAACTCGTTCACGAACAAGCTCGCGAACGAGCTCGTTCACGAGCCCGCTCGTTTAGCGGATAAACGAACGAACACGAATTATTAAACGAACAAACACGAATATGAGCTGAATAAATTAAAAACAATCCAATCGAGTTCGTTCACAAATATGAGATGAAATTATTAGAGATATAATTATATAAATTAATTTAAATATGAATTAGTTTGCAAACACCTAATCGAGTTTTTAAACGAGCTTGTTCGTGAACTATATACGAGCTCGTTCACGAACTTTTTGACAAACTCTTAATCGATCTCGTTCACGAGCTTGTTCATGAACTCTTATTTGAGCTGTTCTTGAACGTAAATGAGCCGAACACCACTATGTTCATGTTCAGCTCAATTATATTAACGAACATAAAATCAAGCTCAAACTCGATTCGTTTAGAATACAAATGAACATGAACCGAACTCTTATCAAAACGAACACCGAACCGCTCGAGAATGGCTCGGTTTGTTTACTCCCCTACTAATAGTTGACTGAAAACTATTTATTTTTATTAAAGTAAAATTTATTCTTGTCGACCTCCTCATATTAAATAGGGAAAAGGAGCAAATATGACCCTAACGTTTGGGGTAAAGACCAACTAAGCCCCTAATCAATTTTCAGTCTCAAAAGGACCCTTAACGTTTTGAAACAGGACCAGATAAACCCTTCTGCTTCACAGCGTTTATTCCCGTTAGTTTTTGCCCACCTGTAATTTCCACCTCATTTATTAATGCAGGCATTTAATTCCACGTGGCCCTCTAATTAATACACTCACCCACTACACTAACCAAACCCCTCAGTAATGAAATCCCTAAATCATTCTAACCTAATTCCCAATTCTATCGCTAAACCTAACACCCAATTCCTTCGCAAATCCTGAGAAACGACAGACAAACCTTCAATCGGTAGACATAATCGGTCCTTCTTCGTTTCCTCTAACCTTCTATCGTTCCTGTAACAAATGTTTGGTGCGAATATCTGAACAAAGAGGCTAATAATCACCCATGGCACCTCAACTTTAGGGGTACGGGCGCTAAACCCCCTGAAGTTTAAAAACGGGCGCTAAACCCCCTGAACTTTGAGGCGGCGCTCACAAAACCCCTTTTGGACGAAATATGACCAAAATACCCCTGGCGCCGTTTTTTCAGTCAACTGACATTTTAAAAAAAAAATTCTGACACTGCCATATCATCTGACACGTCAGAATTATACCTTAAAAATTTGAAAAACCCAAAATACCCTTACTTTAATTTAGAAAAAGACAAAAAAAAAACTCAATCTAATGAATTAACCCAACAACTGACCCGACCAATACCCCAACCCGACCGACCCGACCACCGCCGGAAAATTTTCCGGTCATCTTCTCCGATTTAAAGATGACCGGAAAATTTCCGGTCATCAAAAAAATTTGTTCCTCAGAGGAACAGATCGTTCGATCTGTTCCTCTGAGGAACAGATTATCTGTTCCTCATGAGGAACAGATCTGTTCCTCATGAGGAACAGATCTGTTCCTCATGTTGAGGAACAGATCTGTTCCTCATGTTGAGGAACAGATCTGTTCCTCAACATGAGGAACAGACCGATCTGTTCCTCAGGGAACAGATCGGCGGCGATCTGTTCCCTGAGGAACAGATCAGCGCGATCTGTTCCTCAGGGAACAGATCGCGGCCGATCTGTTCCCTGAGGAACAGATCCGCGCGATCTGTTCCCTGAGGAACAGATCGGCAGATCTGTTCCTCAGGGAACAGATCTGCAGATCTGTTCCTTGAGGAACAGATCTGAATCTGTTCCTCAGAGGAACAGATCCGACGATCTGTTCCTCTGAGGAACAGATAAAGATGACCGGAAAATTTCCGGTCATCTTCAAAATGGAGAAGATGACCGGAAAATTTTCCGGCGGTGGTCGGGTGACGGGTCGGTTGGTGGGGTGGTGGTTGGGTCGGTTTTTGGGTTGATAGATTGGTTTATATTAAATTGGGTTGGTTTGATTTTTTTTTTTAAGTTAAATTAGGGGTATTTTGGGTTTTTCAAATTTTTAAGATATATTTCTGAGGTGTCAGATGATATGACAGTGTCAGATTTTTTTTTTAAAATGTCAGTTGACTGAAAAAAACGGCGCCAGGGGTATTTTGGTCATATTTCGTCCAAAAGGGGTTTTGTGAGCGCCGCCTCAAAGTTCAGGGGGTTTAGCGCCCGTTTTTAAACTTCAGGGGGTTTAGCGCCCGTACCCCTAAAGTTGAGGTGCCATGGGTGATTATTAGCCGAACAAAGAACAAGTAAGTCTCTTTTCCCTTTTAAGTAAAGAATGTCTTTTGTTTTTTGTTCGTTACTTCCTCTAACCTTCTATCGTTCCTGTAACAAATGTTTGGTGCGAATATCTGAACAAAGAACAAGTAAGTCTCTTTTCCCTTTTAAGTAAAGAATGTCTTTTGTTTTTTGTTCGTTACTATGCGTTTTATTGTTGTGTTTTGAAGTGTGGTGGACCTGTTGACAGTAAAAGCTTGTTTTTTATGTTATTTTGTAAGAGGAAAGTGTAAATGCATGTGGTCCAAAAGCATGTGGGGACTGAATGTTTTATGGTTGTTTAATAAGCATGTGGGGACTGATTTTTTATGGGTATTGTTTAATAAGTATGTGGGGACTGATTGTTTCTATTTTTGTTAAAGAAAATTGTGAATTTAATATGGGTGGTTGTTGTCCCTTTTTGTGAATTTAATATTCTGTTTTTCCCCTTTAAAAATTATCTCTCACTTGAATTTACTGTTCCTGATGCAGTATGGCTGATGGTTTTATTGATGTCATTTTTCATTTTGGGGGTACATGGGTTTTTAATCCTGGTTTTGACTATGTGGATGATGAGTTAGAGGTGTGTTCTGGTTTTGACCCAGACTATTTAAATTATAGGAAGTTGTCAGTGTTTTATGAAAATGAGTTGAATCTTGGAAATGTTACCTCAATCTTCTTACTGGAACCTGGGAAAACATTGGATGATGGGTTGTTTCTGTTAGAGAATGATGACAGTGTGCGAAGGGTCTTAAATCACATTAGGAGGTATTCTTGGGTTAGCCAGATTCATGTGTATGCTAATCATGATGTGAACATTCTTGTGTATGCAACTAATAAGACATCCTTGTTAATTGATTACCCTTCTGTCGGCCATGAGAATATAAATGAGGGAGAGACTAGTGAGAAGAGGGGAGAGACTAGTGAAAGGAGGGGGGAGAATGGTGAGACTATTGATGACATAATAGAAGCTATTGGGAGGGAAGATTTTATTTTTGAGGAGGCAGATGTAGACCTTGGAGCAAATGATGAATCTTCTAGTGAGAGTGGTAGTGAGAGTGGGGAAGACAATGGGCAAGGGGAAGACAATGGGCAAGGGGAAGAGAATGGGCAAGGGGAAGAGAGTGATGATAGTGGGAGTGAGTATATTGCAAGTGTTGACAGTGACACTGGTGATGGGGAGGGTGAAGGTGATGATGATAGTGAATCAGAGTCAGTTGTGCCAATTGAAAGAGTGAGGTATGATAGTGAGGATGGTCAACCTCACTTTAGGTTAGGCATGACATTTAAAAATGTTGTTGAGGCAAGGGCAGCAATTGCCAACTATGCAGTTGCAAATGGTAGAAAGCTGAAAATTAAACCTAATGAACCATGTAGGATTAGGGCCAAATGTGTGACTGAGGCAGGCTGTCAGTTTCAAGTTTTTTTATCCAAAGAAGGGAACAATCCAGGACTGGTAGTTAAGACCCTTAAGACTGAACACACATGCTATAGGGCATTTAGGAATCCACTAGCATCTGCTAAGTATTTGTCCCAGTACTTTAGGAGGTTAATTATAAAGAATCATGAAACCAAAGTGAAGGACATGAAGAGTATAGCTGAGGTTCAGTTGAAGGTGAATGTTTCAATCTATATGTGCAAGAGGGCAAAGAGGATTGTGAAGCAAGAATTAGAGGGAAGCTACAGGAGAGAGTTTGAATACCTAGATGCTTATGTTGCAGCCCTCAGAAGGTCAAATCCAGGAACAACTGCTGAAGTTGAACTCTGTCATGCAGCAAGAAGAGAAGGAAAGAGGGTTTTTAAGAGACTGTATGCATGCTTTGCAGCTTGCAAAGAAGGCTGGAAGGCAGGATGTAGGCCCATCATTGGCCTTGATGGGTGCTTCTTGAAGAGTGCATGCAAAGGTATATTGCTGGCAGCCATTGGCAAAGATGAAAATGACCAGATGTATCCCATTGCATGGGCAGTGGTAGATAAAGAGGATAGGAGAAACTGGGAATGGTTTATGAAGCATTTGTCAAGAGATTTACTGTTAGGAGAAGGACCAGCAATAACTCTAATATCAGACATGCAGAAGGTAATATCATATTTTGTGTTTTTGTTATTTATTAGAATAACTGTGTTGTGGAGTTTGTATAATTTACTATTGTTTCATGTTTTATTTGTAGGGTTTAATTAAAGCTGCCAAGGTAATCTTGCCTGAGGCTGAGCACAGGTGGTGTGCAAGGCATATATGGGCAAACTGGTCTAAGAAATGGAGTGGAGGGGAGTTCCAGAAACATTTCTGGATATGTGCTTGGAGCACATTTGAAGAGGAGTTCATTGACAATCTCAGTAAGCTGGGAGAGCTAAGTGTGCAAGCAGTAGAGGATTTGGTTTATTACCCACCCAACAACTGGTGTAGAGCTTATTTTAGCAATCGATCCAAGTCAGACATGGTTGATAATAACATCACAGAGTGCTTCAATTCATGGATTAAAAATGCTCGTTTCAAGCCTATCATCAGTATGCTTGAAGAGATCAGACTACTGGTAATGAACAGACTGGCTGAGAATAAAGCAGCAATGACTACTTGGGTTACTGACTGGAGTCCAGCAGCAATGGCTATTTACCAAGATAATAAAGAATTTGCTATGGGGTGCAAGGTTGAGTACAATGGAGATTCAGGATTTGAAATTGGTGAGGGTGATGATAAGCACACAGTTTTTATTGACATGAAGGCCTGCACTTGTAGATCCTGGGATCTGACAGGCATCCCTTGCAGCCATGCAGTTTGTGCACTCAACCACAAAAGAGTAGACCTAAATTCTGAAATCTCCATGTACTACCACAAAGACAATGTTGCAGCAACATATCAGTACCTAATGCAACCAGTTCCTGGGAAAAGATTCATGAGGTGTGATCAGTATCTCCCAATTGAGCCACCAGAAGTCACCAAATTGCCTGGGAGGCCAAGAAAGAAGAGAATCAGATCAGCCAATGAACCTAACCCAACATCAGGCAAACTTTCAAGGCAGGGAAAGAAACAAACGTGTCGCAAATGCCACCAGGAGGGTCACAATAGAGCAACATGCAAGAATTTAGTAAGTGTATTATTTTTGTTGCATTTAGTGTTTTAGTTTGAGTAGTTAGTAACTGAATGCATTAAGTGTGTTAGTTTGTGGATGTGTTAGTAAGTGTGCTAATGTTTGACAGCCCCAAAGTTCCCAATCTGGTAGCAGCAACCATGATGCAGCCCCACCTCTATTTGCTGCTTCATAGGCCTCATGTGTTCAGTCAGGCCCTTCACCAGGTGCTCAGTCAGGCCCTTCACCAGGTGCTCAGTATGGCCCTTCATCAGGTGCTCAGTCAGGCCCTTCACCAGGTGCTCAGTCAGGCCCTGCACAAGGGAGACCAGTGGTTCCTGAACAAGCTTCCCAGACTTCCCAAAGGCCTATACAACCAACAGCACCAAGGCATTCACAAGCCTACAAAAGAAAACTAGCACAACGACTCAGCCGTGCTTCCGACAGCAGACTTTCTACAAGCGTAGGTGCCGGTACACGTATAGATGAAGCTAGTGGGGATACTGTATGGAATGTAAGTCACTTTTGATACTTACTTTCATTTTTGATGCAATTATTTGATGGTTGTTTGATGCAAGTATTGATGGCTGTTTGATTCCTATTTGATGGCAGCCTGGAATGCCTGGTGAGGAACCAGTTGATTTCTCTGCATGGGGTGGCAATTCTGATGTAAATGTCAGATTTGCTATACCCAATGAACGAAACATTCAAAGGGAAAAAGCTGGATCTTCTTCTACTGTCTCAAATGCACACAAAAGGCCTATCAAATTCCTTGGGAATGGAGCAGATGTTAGGTATGCTAAAGATTTGCCATTTAAACCTAGAGGAGGTTTGAAATGGAAAGGTGTCCAAGCTATCAGAACTGAAGATCTTGAGAGACAAAGGGAGGAAGCAATTGGAAGTCAACAGAGGTCAAGGGAAGTCAATGAGCAGGATTTAGGAAATGCATAGTCTGTTGCTTTAGATATACATTTTGCTAGGATGTGGTTAAACTGGTTTTGTACTGGCATTTGTTGCTAGTTTGCTATATTACTTATAACTTTTTTTGGTATTTTGGATGACAAGTTCCTTATGAACTTCTCTTTTGTTTGGCTTGTAGTTCATTAGGAACTTGATAGTAGCCAAATATGCTTTTGTAATGGCAAGTAATAGCCTGAAACTGATGCTATATGCCATATTCAAATTTCTGCAGTTCAATGTCATTTTCAGTGTTATGTTTTCATGTTTGCAGCCTTTATTATACATTACAATTCTGCATGTTATGTCTTGCAATGTAGTTCAATTCAGAATGAATTATGCAAATGTAATTCATTGACAGAATCTCATCAATAACCATCAATGTAAGCCTAGCAATACAAAATTTCATCACTGACCATCAATTCATAAACAAACAATGGAAATTTCATTCATTTAACATAACTCCATCAAACCATTCAAAGGAACCAATACACACTACAACTTTGTTGCATTCTACAATACAAGCATACACAGTATTACAAGGCTTGAGAATGCAGAAAACATGTATGCCCATCTCAACTTTTTTTTAGCAACCATCAATTCATAATCTCCACATTGCTCTTTCTTCTTCAAAATCCTCACTTCATACCACAATTCCTCTAGTTCATCTGCAACGATGTCTGGTCCAGCCTTCATGCTTTGCTCCCTTTTTTCAATTAGGGCATTCATTACATTTTTTTCCCTCTCACTCATTGGCCCATCATGCCATTCAAAAAAATTACAGCCACCATCATCCTAATGAATACAACAAATCACTCTCAATCAAACATTCAAAGAAATTTCTGCAATTTATCAAAATTAAACATACCTTGTAATCTATGCATCCATAAAACCTCCTACAAGGATTATTCGGTGTCTAAGAGAAGAACCTTGGTGCTGGTCGATTTCTACGCCCTCTAATTACACAGTTGCAGAATTTTGTTCCTTCGTAAGTGTAATCACACGTTCTTCTTTGTTTACGTGACGAAGAAGACGATGAAGCCATAATTACGAGAGCCGTTGCAGCAAATGGAAGAGAAAATTAGAAAGAAGGAAGATGAAATGAAGAATGGAGAATTGGGGATTTCAATTAGGGTTCAAGAATTTCATTTACTGATGAGTGGGTGAGTGTAGTGGGTGAGTGTATTAATTAGAGGGCCACGTGGAATTAAATGCCTGCATTAATAAATGAGGTGGAAATTACAGGTGGGAAAAAACTAACGGGAATAAACGCTGTGAAGCAGAAGGGTTTATCTGGTCCTGTTTCAAAACGTTAAGGGTCCTTTTGAGACTGAAAATTGATTAGGGGCTTAGTTGGTCTTTACCCTGAACGTTAGGGTCATATTTGCCCCTTTTCCCTATTAAATACTCCCTCCGTCCCAATAGAGTTGTCCACTTTGAGAAATATTTTTGGGTTGATAGACAAATTAGGTGACCTGATTTAGCAAGCAACTCTTATAAAAGGAAAGGGTAATTTAGTAAAACCGAGCACCGGAAACCGGCAGACAAGTAATCCATGGGTATTCCCGTTAATTCCTACAAAAATCATGTCGTTTTCCGTCAATTACAATCTCCAAGCGGAACCCAACTCTACGAAGCCGGCAACAACCCTAATAACACTCACCATCACGCCGGTGACGGAAATCCCCACCACCACCCAATCATATCCCTCCACCTCATCACTCTCCGCCCTTCCCCTCACTCCACGTGTCCACCCTCACTTCCCATTCGGTACCCCTAACCTTCTCCTTCTCCGTCAATCCCAATTTTTCCCGTCAAACCTTCTTTTTTTATATACTCACACAACGCACGCCAACACACATTTATTTTGCCTTCAAACAAATTCCGATTAGATCTCAACCGTTGATTTGCTGTTGATTTGTCATAATGGACGATGACGATGAGATTGAGATCCAATCTCCTCCATCTCCGTCGCCATCTCCACCTAACGGAAGGATTACAGTCACAGTCGCCGCCTCCGCGGCGGTTGCCTCTCCTTCTATGAACAACAACAACAACCATGTCCTAGCTCTGGCGGTGGTTCCGACTCCGCTTCAGATCCAGCACCAAGCGAAGTCCAACGGCGGAGGCAGAGAGGATTGCTGGTCGGAAAGCGCGACGGCGGTGCTCATCGAGGCGTGGGGAGAGCGATATTTAGAGCTGAGCAGAGGTAATCTGAAGCAGAAGCATTGGAAAGAAGTCGCCGATATTGTGAGCAGTAGAGACGATTATTCAAAATCGGCGAAGACCGATATTCAGTGCAAGAATCGGATCGATACGGTGAAGAAAAAGTATAAGCTCGAGAAATCTAAACTCGCCTACGGCTCCGGTCCGAGTAAATGGCCGTTTTTTGACCGATTAGATCAGTTAATCGGACCGGTAGCTAAAACTGTTAACAACAATCATAATCCTAACCCTAATCATAATCATAATCCTCCCGCTGTAGCTAGAGCCACCGCTAGCACCAGCGGCGGAATACCGGTAGGTATTCCGGTCGGGATTCGCGGTGCGAATGTATACCAGAAGGTGCAAATGAAGAACAATAGAGTTACAAAAGGGCAAATTCGAAAGCGTAATCATGTCGATACCGAGTCAGACTCGGATTCCGACAACGAAGAGACGTATCAGGACTCGGACGACAGTCTTCCCCCGGAGAAAAAGCCGAGGGGAGTTGTGCAGAGAGGAGTGAATGTAAAAGCTGTGAAGGAGAAGAAAGGCTGGGGGAATTCGAATTCGATTCGGATGTTGACTCAAGCAATGCTGAAATTCGGGGAAGCTTACGAGCAAGCGGAAAGCGCGAAGTTGCAGCAAGTTGTGGAGATGGAGAAGGCGCGGATGAAGTTTGCGAAAGAGCTGGAGTTGCAGAGGATGCAGTTCTTCATGAAGACTCAAATGGAGATTTCGCAATTGAAGCCGTGTAGAAGAAGAGGTAATGGTAGTAGTAATCATAATAATGGTGATAATAATAATAATGCTATGATGAATAACAGTGATAATTGATAATAGGATTGGTAATTGTGGGTTGTGTAATTGAATTTAGATTCTTACATTTTAGGGTTTAGATTTAGATTTCTAGGTTTGAAAATGGGGGGTTTATGTGGGTAAGAGATGAAGAACCCCTTGATTATGAGAAACTTGTAATCATTATGGTGTTTGTAGTGTTGGATTGTACCTTTGGTTATTAAGCTTGATTAATTACAGTATTTAACTGTTTGAAGTTGAGCTTAATTAATTTCTACTATTCCAAGATATGCGTCCCGTTGATATCAAGAGATCGAGCTCGAACGAGACACGATTCTAGAATTTGAAGCGAAACTCGATTTGAATTCGATCGATTTTATTATAGAGTGTGCGCTCGAGCTCGATAGAACAATTTGATGCTTCTCTAGTTCAGCTAGATAAAGAGATTTGCAAGGTAAATTAACTAAAATTTGATTAGGTTCGCTAGTTTGTCGAGAGTATCGTGATGTTTCGAACTCAAATCGGCAATTGATTCAAGTAGCTTGAACTTGAGATCGACTCAAGTAACATTGAGTCAATTTCGGGAATGACTTTAGTATAGAGAGCCTAGTTCCTGGTAATGTTGTGAAATTCAGAATTAGGTTGATGCTGCTGGTATGCAGCTATAGCAAATGTTCTTTCAAGAACTAAACCGTTGAAATGAAAAATTATTTTTGAGCCCTCAATATTTGTTCTAATTATCTTAAAAAGGAAAAAAAAAGTGAATTTGATATTTTAATATAGATATTACCGCTATCTAATAAAATTGATAATTTTTTTGGATTATGATGATCTCCACTCATATAAGTTATAAGTATAGTTACTTGCCCCGAATTTAAGCATTAAATTTTGAAAAGATTTTCCTATCAAGTAATCTTTCAAGAAAAATGCAAAGAAATATGGAATGTCGGCAAAAAAAATGATTCCTAAATCCTTCTCAATGTCGATCAGTAACATCTTTGTAATTTTCTTCCTCTCCTTTAGTGTGAAGTTATGGTTCACCAATTCACTTATTTTGGGGCATTATTTGACATCACAATTACTCCAACATGGACAAATCTGTATTCAAATACTATTGAGTGCATAAGTTGTGTTTCCATACTCATTTGTTTATTTTTAATACTTAATTTCATCTTACAATTATATTACTCTCTTTTTTTCAAAGCTCTCATTAACACAAAATTAAAGTACAATCAAGAAAGTCATATGACAATTTCACAATATAATCTTTCTAACTCTACGCTATCAAAGATATAACAAACAATAAAGGCATCAAGTAAATTAACCGAAAATAAAAAGACTCAAGTTGTGGATCTTGTTAAGGTTGGCAACTTCGGCCACAAACGATGAACAAGTCCCATTGTTTACGAGGGTCTTTGAGTACGAATCACTTCCGATTTACACCTTGAAACCGCTAGATCCGATGAAATTTAGTATTTTCGATCATTTTTGTCCATGGGATTCGACGAGATTAGATAGAAAACTCTTCAAAATCTTATATCTACAAGAAATTGACTCTAAAGACCGAACAATCGCTATAAATTCTAGATAGATCTAAGAATATCAACCATAAATGACCATAAAACCAAACAAATTTTAACAAAAAACATAAAATCCATGTCGAAAAACTACATAGCGGAAAGTTTTTATTGAAATAAAGAGTAAATTTATAAAATATTTAGTATTTATGGACGGAGAGCAGGTGATTTCCGGTCCAAATCGAATAATCACCTTCTCCCACCCTTTAAATGGTGAAGATAAGATAAAGTTTTTTAGAGAGAAGGAGGAGAAGGTCTTTTAGAGAGAGAAACTTTTTAAATCATAATTATATTACTCCTCTTTCATGTTTAATAAAAAAAATTACATATTCCAATGAGAAGTTCATATCATGTTTATTTGTATCAATTTATATTAAATTTTATTTTTATCTTTTTAGTTATTTTAAATATGCATTAAATGCAACTTAATTTAAAGTACATGTAGTTATTATTAGTTGATATTCCACTCATTAACAGAATAAATAAGGTAAAATAAAATTTTGTCATATTTTATTTATTTTGGTGTCAAACTCATTTGTCTCTTCTTAAACGGGACATAGAGGATATCGTTTTATATAGTTCTTATCAATTAATCCCTTTGTTTCGTCCACTAGCTTATTCTCGGACAGTTGCATAATTAATATTTTAAATTTTTCAAAATTTATTTTTATTTTTTCTATTAATTGTTTTTATTAAATATTAGGCTTAAATGCATAAAAAATCACAAACTTTCGCGTGTTTTTGCTATTTAACACGAACTTTTAATTTTGGCATAAAAATACACGAACTATCTGATTTTTGCAATAATAACACGAACATCATTTTGGGCATAAAATGACACCGTTTCTCCCCTAAAACGGCACCGTTTTTGCCTTAAAACGACATCGTTTTTTGAAAAAACTGCAAACTTGGTCTTATATGCAAAAATTTGATAGTTCATGTATTTTTACGCCAAAATTAAAAAATTGTGTTAAATACGAAAAACACGCGAAAGTTGGTGATTTTTTGTGCATTTAAGCCTAAATATTATGACTAATTCACTTCTTTAAGAGAATGGCAATAAATAATGGCGTTTAAACTAAATATCACATGAAAAGATTAATTTTAAAAATTATAATTTACTATAAATTGACAAGTATTTTGGTGGAAAAAAATGTTGACAACTGTATTGGAGCGAAAGGAGTAGAATTTTTGTCCATCGCACATTAACTTTTATTTTTAACTGATTTCTCTTTGGATACACTCCTGATACATAATATAATTCATACTTGCCCCCCTCTAGTTTAGGATTAAAAAATATCGTCCTTCAATTTTGTTTATGTTAAAATTTTAATCTTTTCATCCATTTTTGTTGTTGGTTAACTAATTAAAATTTAATTAATAGAATTATATTTCGACTTAATCTTTAAAATTATTTTTAATATAGATATACATATAAATTTATATTTTTATGAGGTTTAATGTCTTCATGAATTTGTTTTGATAATAAAGGAAAGGGGGAGCGCTTGTGGGAGGCGATCCCAATGTCCTCGTGAATTCAATTCAATTTTTTATATTTACTAATGTTTAAACTTTTATTTTTAGTTTTTAAAAATAAAAGAAGTAAAAAAAAGGTTAAAATCTAAATGAAAATAAAACATTAACGGAAGCAACAAAATTTTACATTGAATTCATTAGGACATTACATCCATAAAATATAAACTTATTGATACTTATGTCAATAATAAATTTAAGAACTAATGAACTTTAATTTTATTAATTAAATTTTTTGACTTTTTTGAACTTAGTTTATTAGCACCAAAAATGAATTTAATGATTAAAATGTTGACGGAAATGAAATTAGTGAATGCCACTGTTTGATTATAACACATGAGGGATCCAAGTATTAATTATGTTATACATTTAAGGTATCTTAGTAATGTGCTCAATCTTTTTTTTTCATCAAATCTCATGTGGAATATAAAACAATTACATTTATAAAAAGATTGAAAATAATTCGAAAATGAAACTCGATGACCTGACATGAAATAAACAATATGTTGCCTAATTCGCAGACTTTACTTATAAAAATAAAAAATAAATTAATAAATGTTTCGCTAATTAAGTGCAATATTCAATTAATTTTCAATCGAATTTTTCAATCACTCACAAACTCATGGCATCAATTCAGTCACCACTTGATAAATTCTTTATAAAAAAAAAAGGACAACGAATCTTTTCACAAAAGGACAACAAATGTTTCAAAAAATGATAAAATAATTTTTTTAAAAGAAAACAAATAATAAAATATAAATAAAATTAATATATCTCGTAAACAATTATATTTTATTGTTGAAATATCTTCAAAATGTCTTCATTTCTTGGTAATTGAATTGAATATGCGCTTCGTTGATAAATTTAACCAATCAAGTAAAAAAATGAAAAAGAGGTGACTATTTATTATATTTTATAAAATTAAAACTACGTAAACAAAGAGATAGTTACTGATAACGGTAAAATTAAACCATTGACAGCTGTCGGAAAAAAATTAGGTAGCTATGGTTTTTTAAAAAGAAAAAGAAAGGTTTCCTTAAGGTTGTTTATTGCTCGATGTCTTTTAACTATAATTTTATAATAGTTTCCTGAATAATTATACAACACAACGGTTGCGCCACGTCATTCGTGCAATAAACCAATGAGGCGTTAGCCATATGCAAATGTTTAATGATAAAAAAAAAAAGATTCCCTATCGTAAATAATTATTGGCTTGTTGTAAAAATGACGTGGCACATCGGTTGTGAGGGATAAACACTCCAGTTTCCTTTATATTGTATTATGAGAAACAATACTTGTAATCACTCATCATTAAGCATGTGAAGGTTTTTTTTGACTTGTGTATAAACTAAAAACTTAAATATTAAAATAATATCTCCTTACTATTTTTTTTAATTTTATTGATTGAAGATGATAAGTACTTACAAAATTGATAGTAGAAAAAATTATCAATAATCAGTTTTTAAGGGAAGTAAACAAGAAAGAGTATTTTCTGGCAAAAAAAAAACAAGAAAGAGTATTTAAACATTTTAAAACAATAACGTTATAAACAAGAAAGAGTATAATAAAGGCCAAACCCTTTAAAAATACCAAACCTTTGCGTTTTTTATCAGTTATGATCAAATCTTTTAAAATTAGCAAATATAATCAGATTTTATATATTATGTTCTTTTTTATAGCCAAATTTGAATCAAACCGATTTTTTTGCCAATATGGCAACCGTGTATATAAAATTAAAAAAGATGTAATCACAATAAAATACTAAATATTTGCGTGTTGTGTCATAATAAAAAACCGAACCGGTTTAAAAAATGGCTATAAAAGGAACATAATATACCTGAGTTCAAGAGTCTACACTCTCGCGTCATACGGCTCCGCCCCGGAATCAGGACCCCCCTTTTCCTTTGACCAACGGGTCCGGTTATGTTTGCAAATTTTGAATGATTTGGCCAATACTGACAAAAATTGTAAAGATTTATTATTTTTTGGGGGTTTGGCCTATAATAACCATATTATAATATGATATGATATAAATGAAATTGGTAAAAAGAAACATTAAAATTGAAAGGTGAAATAGATTAAATGATAGTTTAGTGATGCTATGAAAAAAAACATTTTTTTATTAAACAAAAATACATTTAAGTGTTATATTTTTATATCAACGCGTCAAACACCATTAAAAGTTTTTATCCACATAGATGTTCAGTGATAAGATTATGAAGCTTATATATGTAATTAAATATACAGCAGGCTGTAAATGAACCGAGTTGAGCCGAATTTTAAGATGTTCACGTTTGATTCATTAAAAAAACTAGTGTTCATTTTCGGCTTGTATTCGTTCGTTTAGTTGCCAAACGACAAGCTCATGAACGAGCTTACAAATGCAGAAACAAGTTTGTTTGTTTAGCAAATAAATAAAAAAACATAATCAATTAAATATATTTTTTTATATCAAAACTACATAGTTTTATTTAAAACTATATAGTTTCAATGAATTGATAGAATTTTTTATATTTAATTAACTACGAGCTAGTTCAACAATTTTTAATCGAGCATGTTTCGTTTCGTGATCTCTTCACTGAGCTTGTATACGAGCCAGTTCATTAACTCTTAATCGAGTTTATTTACGAACAATTAAAACAAACTCAAATATGAATTATTTGTGGACATAAATAAATTAAACATCACTAAGTTCTTGTCAGCTCGTTTAAATAAAGGAACATAAAAGTAAGATCGAGCTCGGTTTGTTTAGAATATGAACCGGACTCTTATGGAGGCAAACGCCGAACTGATCGATTCACTTACAATCCTAAAATTATGGTGCTTAATTTAAAGAGTCTTATAAAATAAAATAATAATAATTTTACTTATAACATTCAAATCTAAAACCAATTTTTTTTAGAATATACCTTATAGTGATTTCCATTTAGTTTTTTTATTTTATTTTATAGTATAACATTTAAATTTTCAGTAAATTAATGTGAGGTCCTCCACATATATCATAATTCACAGTTTGGTATTTCTTATTAGAAAATCAAACAATCTGATACTTCACTTTTAATTTCGTACAATTAGGGGTTTATGTTAATTTTGTTAATAAATTGGTACCTCAGTTTCAGTTATATTAATGATTTAGTATCTAAATTTAACATAATGTTGTAATTGTTTGTATAATTAAAAATAAAACATCAAATTAATTTTTAAATAAAAAGTATCAAATCGTGAATTATAATAGTTGTAGAGGCCTTATATTAGTCTGTTCTTAAATATTTGTCATGCCGTATCAATAGTGATGGAGTTATTGATCAACGGTCCAAAATACGTTAATGTTGAATAGGACCAATCTATTTAATTAATGGTGCTTCTTTGATCATGATGACGCAGTTAGGACCGTTAGATTAGAATGATTTTGAATAGGACCAATCTATCACCTAAAATTGATAGCAAGCGGGGGCCAGGGCCACTAACACACCCCAATCAAGTGGTAATTTTTGTTAATCACATCAAAAGTTGGTTGGTTGGTTAACCTCAAAATCAACTAAAAAGGTCCTTAATCATGTACTAGTAATTTTTTTCTTCTTGGTAAGCAAATCCTTAATCAGATGATAATAATTGCAATTCCATTAACAATACTAAGTAATACTTTTTCCGGTACATAATATTTATCGCATTTGACTATTTTATATAAATTAAAAAATTAATAATGTGTCTTAATTTTATATATTTTTATTAAATTATCTAAATTAATTATCAATAATTTTATATTTGACTAATTATTCTGACGTTAATAAATTATTTATTGTCAGAGATAAATTTTAAAAATATTTAATACTTTTTTAAAATTTTAATATGATAAAAATTATAAATTAAAAAAATATATTTAAATATGATAAATATTATTTGTCGAAGGGAGTAGTGTATTTTTTTTATTTTCGATCAAATTATGAAAAGGGGACTTCTAATGGGCAAATATGAGATTAGTGTTTATCCCACTTGGCAATTAATCACAAAATACAAAATACAAAATACAATGATTTATCATGATTTTGATTTTCTGTCTTTTTTTTAATAATATTTTCTTTGTCTTTTCATTTTATCACTTTTTCTTAAAAGAAACTTTTGTCTTACACGTGGACTAGCAGAAATGAAAGTGAGTAAAATGTAAACAAAGTTTACTATGCTTGGTTACACTAAGGCCGTAAATGTATATAGGCGAGTCGAACTGAGTTTTGAGGTAATTATGTTTGATTTATTTTATAAAAAGTATTTATATTCGTTCAAATTTTGAACGGAATGTTTATATTCAGTTTGTTTAGAATTTACAATATTCATGTTCAATTCATATATTCGTCTAAATTTTGAACGAAATGCTTGTATTCAGTTTATTTAGAATTTATAGTACTCATGTTCAATTCATATTCAGCGTATATTTATTTGATTAACTGTAAACAAATAAGCTTGCAAACAAGTTCGTAAAGGTACTAAATAAACTCATTCGTTTAGCAGATTAACGAACAGAAACGAGCTCAGCTCTTTTAACAGTTAAACAAACAAACATGAAGAACCGCAAAACAAACAAACACAATTTTTTTCTTTTAAAACTATATAGTTTTAAATATAGTTTTAATAAATTAAAAGAATACTTTATATTCAATTTATCTATGAAATAGTTCACGAACTCTTAATCGAACTTTTATACAAGCCAATTAGCGGACTCTTTATAAAGTTCATATACGAGCCAGTTCGCGAGTTCTTAATTGAGTTTATGTACAAGCTTATTCACGAACGATTAAACAACCTCATATACAAAGTAGTTTCTGAATATAAACAAGTTGAACAACACTATATTCATATTCGGCTCGTTTAAATAAATGAATATAAAATCAAATTAGAGGTTGGTTTTAAAATACAAACGAATACGAACCGAAGAATTATCGAGCTGAACGTCGAATAATTTGTGAGCAGCTTGGCTCGTTTGCAGCCTTAGTTATATAGATTTGATTTTTATATATATATATTTTGTTACAATATTTTTATATTTGAATGGGTTGATTTTTAATTAAACTAAGTGGATGTTCGATTTATTTTTCAACACATCTTATAGTTTTTACTTTTTAAAAGTTTTATTTAAATGTTTGGTGAATTTTTTTTAAAAGTTGTTAGCATTTTAAACCTCTTACAGTTGCTTATGGAAAATCTCCATCTTGAAGCTTTTTTTTTCAATAGCTGATAATTGTTCTAATATTATTAATTATTTAGACAATATTATCTATATGTAAATATATTATTGTATAATGTCTCAATTTGTTTACTTTTAAAATTATCTAATTATTTTTAAATTTTATTAAATTAACTTATCCTAATTTATTTAATATTTAATATTGTTTTTTAAAAATCGGTTATAGTTATTTCTTAAATACTTAATTTTATATATTTTTTTCATTAATAATTTTTAAAATTTGTGAATTGTGTATCAATTTGGACCGATGTCAATAAGTTATAATGTTCAATTTTTTTTATTATGTACAAACTTAATAAATGTTTTTCAATAAGAAATAGAAATATTAATTCCAAATTATGGGCAATGCTTAAAGTTAACATATAAAATTTCTAGTTCACCTAACTTTATGTGGCTAGTGTAGATCCCAACGGTTTAATTCATAAATATATATCAAGATTTTAAGGAGAAAATTATCAAAAATAAAGTTCGAATGGACCTACCATGTGAAGTAATATATATGTAGAGTTTTTATTTGTCAACAATGGAAACATGTAGAGAAAGAATTTTGGTCATTTTTTCTCAAACAGAATCCAAAATGTGAAAAGGATTTGAATGGTTGAGATTTAATTTGGGAAAAGTTTTTTTCATACGCGGCAAATGAGTAGGGTTTGACGGTCTGGATCAGCTTATTTTAAGTTTAGGTTGTTTTATATCACTTTAGAAATATATTTTTGGGCTATTTTGAATTTCAGTCACTTTTTTCAATGACAAATAATGAAATCGTTTATTTTTATTTTCATCATTCTTTATTGGGAAAAGGGTCACTTATGCCCCTATGGTTTGTCGTTTGGATCAAGTAAGCCCTTAACGTATAAAAAGGTTCAAATATGCCCCTAACGTCTGAAAAAATGAACAATTAGGCCCCTGATTTAGACAACCAGGCCCCTAACGTTTCATTTATGCGTCATAATTAGGGGTCTCGTTGTCAACATTTTAAGACGTTAGGGGCATATTTGAACCTTTCCGGACGTTAAGGGCTTAATTGATCCTAAAGCCAAACCATAGGGGTATAAATGATCCTTTTCCCTTCTTTATTTCCCTATAAGTAGTCTTAGTACAAGTTAATATTCTAGACTACTATTACGACAACTACTTTTAGGTATTTACACAAGTTCAATCACTATGTCGTCTCACAATTACATTATGGGAAAAGGGTCATTTATGCCCTTAAGGTTTGCCTCCAGGATCAAGCAAGCCCTCAACGTCCGGAAAGGTTCAAATATGCCCCCAACGTCTTGAAAAATGAACAATCAGGCCCCCAACGTTTCATTTATAAGTCAAAATGTGGGCCTGGTTGTTCACTTTTTAAGACGTTAGGGGTATATTTGAACCTTTCTAAACGTTGAGGGCTTGCTTGATCCTTGAGGCAAATGTTAGGTGCATAAATGACCTTTTTCCCTTACATTATTTAGAGATTTTGTAATTTTGACAAACGATGTTGAAGCCGACATTCATAAATTCCCGTTTCATAGTCTCCCATCTTTTAATCTTCGATTTTATAACATTCTATCTTCCAAAATTGCACAAGATCACTATTAATAGGAATAAAACAAGCATATAAGTACTTATTAATTTTTTAATCTATGTGCAAAATACATTCGTTCATTCTCAAGATATGAAGGGAATAAATCTCAATTTGGATTGAATTTTTTAAATGTGTTTAATTAATTTTTTTATATATATAATTAGAGAGGAAATGTATTTATAAGAGGAATGAATGTTTATCTTATACAATCATTACGTCGTGTTGTTTTTAGAATATACTAATGAGCATTTACTGTATGAAATCTTTTAAACTTTTTTTTGTCATTATATATTCTGTATGGATAACGCATTATTGGTTTGTTGCACGAATAACATAAAACAACGGTTGTACTAAATAATTTTATGAAAAGTAATTCACTTAAAATGTAGATTGGTCTATTAGTCCAAAAAAATATACTCCCTAATTTAAAGCATATCACATCTTTAGGTCCTTGTATTTTGTACTTTTTATTTACTTGATCCCTAATTTATTTTTACTTAGTCCTTACACTTTTTACTTTTTGATTATTTGATCCCTATACTTTTGTTTTCGTTTATGTCCTTTGTAAATTATTATTTGTTTAGTCCTTTTTAAAGTTTTATTTTTTATTTACTTCGTTCCTAATTTAATTTTTAAAGATTAAATCATTATAAAAATTGATTGTAAAGGGACTAAATAAATAAAAAATGAAAACTATAAAACTAATCCAAAAAGAAAACTAGACCAGAAATTAAATAAATAAAAAATAAAAAATATAAAAACATGAAGATAGTTAAGCCTAAGTATCAAAAAAAAAAATGAAGATAGTTAAGCCTTATATTTTTGAAATGTTATAGCCACCACCACCGTTAGCAATATATTATTATTCTATGTCTTCACTAATATTTTAACTCACGACCATAACTCAATTGGCAAATCAAGGAGTAGCAGTGGAAAATTACGATTATTTACTACAATTATGAATTCATTCTATAGACTACTCCCCCTCGATTTAAGATAAAATAATTTTAAATATTTGTATGTTATCTTCCTAAACTATTACCTTTTTGTACAAAATTTACGAGGTTTTCTTAACGGATTTCAACTATAAAATGATATCAAACTATGATCCAAAATTTTAAATAATATGTTATATATATATAACTACGGTTTGAACCTGAACCTTCATTTAACTTCTAAATATATCATTTTTAATTCCGGTGAAATTATATTAATATGGTAATTAGGTTTAGAAGCAGCAGAGGGGGCAATATGGTCGCTACATCGACTTACATTTATCAAAATAGTGATAAGATGATATAAAAAATTCACAAATAATATTGATAAAGTTTAAGGATCGTAATACAAATACAATTTCATATAGAGATAGGTCATCATAAAAGCAAAAATGAAAAAAAACATTGTTATAATAATTTAAAGAATATTACCCACATAATATTTTTTTCTTAAATTAACTTTTCTTTAGCAACACAAATGGAAATTAATTAATGACTTATTTAGGTTAAAAATATTTATGTAAAAAACAATTTAAATTTTGTAAATATAAAATGATATTAATAAATTTGAATTTTTATAAATTTACTAAAATTAAAAATTAAAATTAATTTTAATGAAATATAACTTTTTAAATATGGGAAGGTTCCATAAAAAAACATAAACAAGTGATAAGTTTTTGTAAACAAGTGAACCAAGTAAAATGTTACAATATGTGGTGTGAATTTGAATATGTAGGCGAATAGAAATGAAAAAGTTAAAATCAGAATAAATAAAAAAAAAAAATTCATAAAAAAATTCATAAAATAATGGTGCTTCAATGGCACGATAAGCCTATCTTTCACTCTGACTTTCAAACTTTATAACCGTTGAATTTCAAGAATTTCCTGTCTCACTGGATAATGTTTTTGCTAACGGTCCATTAACTTTCTTTTTACATCCACATTAGTCCCTTATATTTGACTGTTGCATAAGAATTATTCAACTTTCACTTTTACAGCACAAAAGCACATATTGGTGGATTTGTATTACTGCAGTTAAAACTGATGATGTAGCTCTGATCGGATATCCGAAGTAGGTAAAAAAAAATTTAATCGAGACGAATGTTTATTTCAAATAAAGATTGTGTCATGTTATAATTACAGAAAGATAATGAGCATTTGCGATGTGAATTTTTTTTATTACTTATTTTTATCATTAAATATTTTAACATAGCAAACACCTCGTTAGTTTGTAGAACGAATGACGTGGCACAATCATCGTGTTGTATAATTTTCCAATAAAAACATACACATTATGCTATATGATGCCACATCAACACTATACATGCTATTACTTGATCATCGTTTTTCGTAATAAATAATTACATCTTATATATTTTTCCAGAATCCCTAAAAAGATAAACAATAATATTTTTTACATTATAAAGGAAAATAAACAAACAAAATTAAATTACTTCCACATCCATTGCCCATATTAAAATTTGTCGAGCATTTTCACAATAACAACAAAGTCGAGTTGCCAACTTCTTTTAAGGCATAAAGCGAGTAACTATCAACGAAGATTATTAATAATTACAATTGTAATCATATCTCGTGCTGAATCAAATATATAGAACGAGTAATAACCATATCGGAAACATCATTTTTGACACCATTGCTTAGTTTAAAACATTATAATATAAACAAAGTTTTGTTATTATTTTTATCAGTGATATATGGAATATGATTTACCGTTATATTTAGTAAAAAAATTCAATTTTCATATAGCTAACTCAAATATAGTATGCCTCATGTACTCAGGTCACCATCTATAACATATCAATATATAACGGATGATGATGTATTTTTTCTTATCAAAAATTAAAATTTGATAATTTTATTTGAAACAATCAAAGAAAAAATACTGTTATAATAGCAATAAGAAGAAAGTTGAGGTATTGTAAGTGAATGTTATCCCATAGAGTGGCCTTTTCTTGATTTATCAAGTGAAACTACCACAATACCCCCACTTATATGCCGCTGCAGTAGATAAAGTGCTCATATACAGTAAACCTTCTAATATATAATACTCAATAAATTAATAATTCTAATAATTAATAAACTTTCAGGTAACCAATTTTAATATTACGTCTTAATTAATATTCAATAAATTAATAAAATTTTAATCCACCATGTATATTAATTATTAGAGGGTCGACTGTATACATAGTATTTGGACGATTATACCCTTGTAAAATGACTATTGCCTTTTTTTACAAGCACTTTTTACCGTCCTTGACGTTTTTAAGTTGCTTCTAATTTAGACCTCAAAAGTGACATATGAGGAGATTATGCCATTTGAATGAATTTCTTTAAAAATGTACAGATATTAAAATCTACAAGACATAAAATTTATGGATTTAAAGAGTTTATCATTTAAATTGAATATAAAATGAATAAATTTATATAAATACCTTTAATATAATAAAATATTATAACAATTCATCAATGTATTTTCTACCAATAAAAAAGAAATTCATCAAATATATAAATAAATACGAGGTTTTAATTTTTCCATCTACTTTGTGGAAAATCAAATGAAATTTTTGAAGGATATTATTAGATTTTAAAATTCTATATACTTCACTTCTTATTTTTGACGATATTTACTTTACTTCTTAACATGATGTATTTTATTTAAATTTAATTATATAAATTTCGCAGATTCTAATCATTAAAATCTATCAATATGCCTAGAAAGAAAGTGAAAAATAATTTTCGTCGTGGATACCAATCCTTTATTATAGTGTTTGGTGTTTTTGAGATAATAAATTTTATTTACTTATTTATTATAGTTGGGTGAATTATATTTATAAAATAATAGAAAAAAATCAATCATTAATATTGAAATGCTAAAAAATTAAAAGCACGGCTCCTCGTGACTTAATTTCTTTTATTTTCGTTCACTGCGTCATATTTTTAGAATTTAAATATTAAATGGCATGCATGCCTACATGGTATTAAGATAAGGATTAATATTTTTGAAATATCAAACTCTTACGAGTCAAGTCAATTATAATCAAATATTTCAAAATCTTTTCATTTAACCCGTTTTGGAATAGTTTTCTTTGGTAACCATTTTTATATATAAACTGATTGTTTTTGTCCCGATGACCATCAATAATGCCGCAAAAAATAAGTTTGTTTTTAAAAATGGCCATATAAAACACAATATTTCAAAATAAATTAAACGAGGTGCTTGACCCGCAAATGTTTGATATTTTTAAGATATTAAATCTAAAAAATGACTAAAGTCCAAGAGGTGGTATTCTGGATATATGTTTGTAAGACAATGTTTCGAAAATTTGGAGTAAAATGGCCAAGTTTCGGTGAAATTGTGAATTTATTCTGCAAAACTATTTATTTGAATATTTTTTATATTTTATGCCGGATTCAAGAATGAAATGAGCTTATATTGTTGATTTTTTTTTTGTAGAAGTGAAGGTTTTTTTAAAAGAAAAAACATTATTTAAATAATATCTTAATATGAGATATTTTTATTTTTATTTTGTAATTTTTAAGTTTTAATTTTTAAAATATGATTTTTTTGTTGGATAAGTTTAATAGAGTATAAATTATTCCAAGTAATTGAGAAAAGTTTTTTTTATATAAATAAATGAGAAGCTTTGAAGAATCTAATAGGAGCTACTTTCAAAATTTTAAAAATAGTGTTTGATAACGCAATTTATTATTTTAATTGAATTTTTCACTACATATTTTATTAAATTGTGTTTGATAACACTTATTAAGTTCAACTTAATCTATTTAATTTAGTCAGAAATAATTTAAAAATTTGAGCTAAAAATATTGACTTAAAAGGTGTATTGAAAATATTTAATTGTTGGCGTATTTAATTGTTTTATCAAAATAATTTTATAATTTTAATCTAATATAAAATATCAATAAATATTTTTAAATTATTTTTGACATATATATGATTTTTTAAATATTATACAAATATCATGTTTTAATTCAAATATTGTCATATAATTATTATTTAATAATTTTTATTCTTTATCAAAATAAAAATTGTCATTAACACATGTTTTGTAAAAGGCCACATGACTAAAAAAAGGTTAATTTTTTCATGAAAATTTCACAAAAATCCAAACCTTTTAATTTTATCAAATTTGTCCTGAAATGTATGATTTCGTTTTAATTTTGTCCAACTACAGTTTTTCTTATGTGGTGCTGATATATGGCATACCACATTAGCGCCACGTAGGCGCCACATGAGCAAAATTACATAATTAGACAAAATTGATATGAAATCATGCGTTTTAGGACAAACTGGAAAAAATTGAAAAATTTGAACTTTTATAAAACTTTTATAAAAGATTTGGTCTTTTTTAATTATTTGGCCTTTGTAAAAACATCTTAATTTTCAATAGTTAAAGTTATCAAACAGATTACTCAATTCAATTCTCAAATTTCAATAATTACATTCAACTTTTGAAATTCAATATTTAATTTTAAATTTTATCAAATACCACTATAAAATAAATAATTAGCATTTTTTGCAAAAAAATAATAATAAATAAGATAACATTATTTTATAATTTTAATTTTTCATCTTATAAAATCCTTTAATAGACTCATTGAAATTCATGGTTATGATGGAAAATATAATCATTCTTTTTTATTATAATAAAAACAAATAGTCTCATCATATTTTCTCATATAAAAATATGCTGAAAATGATATTTGTTTCCCACAAAACAAATTCTAAAATTAAATTTTTTCAAATTCTACCTATTTAAAGGGAGAATAATTTCAAATTTGAATTAGATTGGAGGTGTAAATGGAGGGATATTATAGTAATTAAAAATAGAAAACATAAGAGAAAGAAGAGTCATTGTCTTTCAAATTTCAATTTACTCAAATAATTACAAATAAAAAAGTTGTTTTGTCTGAAAGAGAAAATACTACACACACAGTCTCCTTCACCTTCTCTCTCTACTGTTTAAGTGCTTGTAGAGAGAGAAAGTTAAAATGCCAAAAAAATATATATAAAAAAGAAGAAATTGACATTTGATAATCAAATGAATGAGTAAAGCAAACACCATCTTGTCATTGTTTTTCTAACATTTCTTGAGACCCAAATTTAAAATTAAAAAAACCCAAAAAAAACTGTTCTTAAAGAATACAAATTTTTTTGAAGTTTAAATTAGTAGTAGATTAGTGGTAACAAATGCTGGTACCCATTTGACATAGGATCCTCTTCATCTATTCAAGATCTTACTTACTGCTTCTTTCAGGTATGATCTGTTAAATTTCTAAACCCACATTTATTTAATTTTTGGGTTTTAGATTGTTCGGGTTTTTTGAATTTTTGATGGAAAATTTAGTACATTTTTGTGATATTTTTACAGGTATGGATTACTTATGTGTTCATTTGAACTGGGTTTAGTTTACTTTTAGCATTTGAATTTGGGTTTTTTTAGGTTAATTTGGTTTGTTTATGCATTTTAAGGTTTAATTTTGATGGAATTGGATCTACTTGAAGTTGAAGTTAAATTTTAGTTGCATTTTTGTTTTGAGTTAGCTTTTAGGTTTAAGATCCATGGATTATTCATTGGAAGTATTTGGATTAGAGAATTAGTAACTTTTGAATGTTATATTTATTTTTGAATGTTTAGTTTATCCTCATTTGGAATTGCAATGTGGATAAGTGAATTGTTGGTTTGTTTGTTGATTAGCATATTTGGAGTTTTAATCAACCTCATTTAATGGCTACAGTAATGATTCATTAATTAGTTTATTTTTTTCTCTTTCAACAGAATTTGAATTCTGTGTTTTTCTTTTATATGGAAGTTCTGCTACTTTTGGTAATTGTTTAATTAAAGAATAAGAAGATCTGGCTTAGGGAAACTTCAGCCTCGGGTTTTATGAAGAGGTTATTGAGGAGGGAGGTAGTGTAAATACAATTTGGCAAAAATGAAACCGGACACTCCTCTTGACTATGCTGTGTTTCAACTGTCTCCAAGGCATTCTCGGTGAGGGTTTTTGTTTATAGATTTTTATGTTCTGGTTGTCTTTCTATGTAAAATTTGTATTTATCGATTTTCCGTTTTGGCAGATGTGAATTGTTTGTGTCCAGTAATGGAAATACAGAGAAACTTGCTTCGGGATTAGTAAAGCCATTTGTAGCTCATTTGAAAGTTGCTGAAGAGCAGGTTGCACAAGCAGTTAATTCAATTAAGCTTGAAGTTGAAAGGCATAGAAATGCTGACACTTGGTTCACGAGAGGAACCCTGGAAAGGTCAGTTATAGTGCCAATTGAAACATTTTATTGCAGTTTTAGAAAGGAATTCATTTCAGTCTGTCTTTTTATTATGGTTGGAACTTTTTGTTTTCAGGTTTGTGCGGTTTGTAAGTACACCGGAGGTTTTAGAGTTAGTTAGTACATTGGATGCAGAGATGTCTCAGTTGGAAGGAGCACGGAAAATTTACTCTCAGGTAGTACTACCATTTTTATCTAGAAGAGTGTGCTTGTGCCATTATTCTCATGCTGCTTCCAGCTGGAAAGAATTTATAGATACTATCTTTTCTCGATCTTTTTTCATTTAATATTACAATATATAAACAACCTCTAAATTTGGCAACTCTTTCATTCAGGGGACAGGTGATCAGCTTTATGGTTCTTCAGGTATGCAGCTAATTATTTTTTCCTAAGCAGTAAATTATACAGTTCGTCTTAATTTTGTTTGGATACAGAAAAGGTATAATGTACCATAATCAATTCAAATGGAAGCTGATACATAATTGATTAAATCTCTGTCAATATTCTCAAAATGAATCTATAGAACCACCAGGATAAGCTTCAAACATGTAAGTAGGAATTGAAACACTATACAAGGATGGCTAATACTTTAGTTATGACTCCTCAAACATACTATTCCCTTGTAACATTTCCACTGAATATATTTGAATAAAATGGGCTGTAGCTGAACATCACTGGATATGTCGAAATTCATAACTGGCGTAAATGATAACCACAATATGTTCAATCCGCTAGTAATTACATTTTCCTATTTTTTGGTCTTTTTATCAATTTAAACTCATTGATTATGGAGGAATCAATACATCTAAAGAATTGAACAAATTTTGCAATACTATCTATATTGTATTGACCCCTTAAGCTTTTAGTTGGCCTGCCAATTTCAGAAGATTTCCATTAATAATGGCTGCACACTATGTCTCTCTTGGAAGTGCAGCAATCCCTGAAATACGTATTTTCTGAAATGTGTATGCAAATTGTTTCCTAGCCCTCTTGTCCTTGATATTGCAAAGCCTCATAAATGGGCTGTGTTGAGATTCAAAAACCACAAAGACAAGCATATTTTTACTTTACTTCCCAGAGATTATATGTATTTATTTGATTCTCCACACTTTCAATGTCTTATTTTTAAACAAAAAAAAGACCCAGTATTACACCTTCGGAATAACAAAAATTCTCGTTATTCCCGTGGTCTGTATTTGCAATTTTTTTACCAGGAACAGTCAAATATTTTTCCATAAAGGATAATCACATGCCACCTTATTGACGGTTATATGCTCTGTTGTCTTAGTTTAACAATTGAAATTTCTTGCATGACATGTCTTTTTAGACAAATGATTGCTCTGAATTTTTACGAGGAACAAATGCCGCCATTTGAAATGCATGTATGGTGGATACCAATATGAACGACTGATGTTATTCTATAACAATTTGAAAAGTTACTTACTTTAAAACGTTTGAAGGATGAATGTTTTAGTTATTTCAAAATGTTTGGGTGTTGCTTCATAGGATATAGTCATTGTTGACAAAGAACATCCGCTTGTTAACTGATGATTGAATGCTTCATGTAAGGATAAGTAAGCATAGCAGCTTTTGTTTTTAAGGTTTATCATTCGCTGGATATGGTTGATATGGTTCAACAAAGTTTGTTATATACTATCCAGTCAACATTAGCTATAGTAGGTGATCTATATTGAAGTCTTTGGATAGGTGCTTAACTGAAAGAAGGATTCTTCTTCATGTTTCTGTTTCAAGTTTTAAGAATCATTCATAGATAAGAGACCATGGTAGTGCAATGTGAGCCTTTTGAAGTGATAGAAATGTATGTTTCACTGGCAGTGTGAAGGCTTTTGGATCTGTTGGAGGGGCTGCCAAATTTATTTTCTCCATAAAGGGCTGGTTAAGAGATACTGATGGTTCCATGAACATATTATTGGTCATAACTCATAACTAACTTTCTGATGGTTTTAATAATTGTGCAACTGGGTTCGAGTCTAAGAACAGTGTTTGACCTACTGAAGGAGAAAATGTTATAATAGTCACACAGTTTCTCTGAGAAATTATTATTAAACTTAATTTCTTCTGCTAATAAATTTTTGAATTAAATAAAACATGATAATTTGGCATTATTTCCCTATTTTTTGTAATTTATATTGTTATATACTGACTCCGGATTTGGATAACTTGCTCCAGGTGGGGATGGTACAGGAATGGTTGGAGGAGCTGATGCAACAAAGTAAAGTTCCTTTATCTAATTTATGAGGGAGTGGGGTACATGGGAATCAACTGTGTGCATACTTGAACATACTGATTGACCTGAGAAAAGACTTGTTTTCAGTTGTTAGTTTAATTGCCAGTTGCTATTCTATTTATAATTCATGTATTTTCTCGCCATTAATTGATGTGCTTTGAAGCGGATGGTTTACCTTTATTCGCAAGAAATTTGGGAGGCATTGAGTTTGTAATTCCAAATTACTATTCTAGTGATCCATCAAGTTATGGGAAATGATATTTTGGACGTGGTGCTTCCCTTTTAGAGTGTACCGGATAGTGATGATGGATGGTTTGTAATGATGCTTAGGATCTATGCTGCATCAAATGACAAAAATGTTTACTATTTTGTGGCGTGAGAGCCAGTTAACATGCTTGAATAGATTTTTCTATGCTTCAGCTTTCTTGCTAAAGTTAATTTCTAATTAGTTTTCTTTAAATTTGATTGCAGGAGGGAGCTTCTCCGGGCAATTGATGTACGTTTTGCTGCAGTTAGGCAGGATTTAACTACTGCCTGTGCTCGGGCATCAGCTGCTGGTTTCAATTCAGAGACCGTGTCAGAGCTTCAACTCTTTTCAGAATGCTTTGGTGCACATCGGTTAAAGTAAGCTTACTGGCTGAGGCCTTAAACTTGATAACAACTTTACTCAAATTCTCTGCGCACACATGCTCTTTTTTGTGCATTTTATGTGTTAATCTTTTTTTTTTGCAAATGCGATTTAATGGCCTTTATCCAGCTTCTAAGTGAGTGATATATATTTGATTTGGTTGAGTGGCAAATTCACCAGGGATAACCTCTGGGAACTTCATTGATTTGGAACTTTTATGCTGAGCAAGCAGAGATAGTCAGTTATTTTTAGGGTCCAACAGGATATGATATGATTTTTTCATTAGTTATTCCAATGGCTTGTTTTTTGGGATCAAAGCTAATTGCTGATTTATCATGCCATCTAAAATCAAAACGCAATCGAATATGAGATGATAACAAGTAATAAAGAGTGCTGGTAATCCTGCTCTTGTATATTTTACGACTTGATCCTGGTTCTTGGGATAATAATCGTCAGTAGCCAATGTCCTCAATTAAGAATTAGGTATCATGGGAAATCCAAGTGCAAGGGGGACGTCTGTGTTGTCTTCTATCACTTGATTCAGGTGGCTTCTTGTACTAGGAGTCTAGGACATTTTATTTTTAGCCATTCTTTCTCTTCCGACTTCCATTGGATTTGCTATTGTAATTAGTGTGAAACCATAGTTCAGGTTGCTTAACCAACTTGGAACATTTACTGTGGGGCTCAACGTTGAGGACTGAGATTGAGACATGCTTGTTTTGCATTGTTATGTAGATTAATAGTGGTAATTTAAGAGACAGCTATGACCGATTTTTTTCCTTCCAAAAAGTTAAAAGGAAGAAATAAAGCTAACTAGAAGTATAAAAACCAGATGTTATTGTGGCTTTCTTGGAAGTAGTTCAACTTGTTAAACGCTGATCAGGTGCAGCTATTGGTCCTCAATATAGCCACATTACTGTTGTAGATCCTAAATGCAGCCAAAGATCAATTTGAGGGCATTGTATGATAGCCTCACTATTTTTGAAATCGAAGTTCGACTTTGTACTGAAGAATCATCAACCTCATAATGTAAAATATCTATGGATTGACCTGTCTATAGCATCATCGGTTTAAGGTTTATTCTATGGAAGTTAGAGAGACATCATAAATTTTTTTGTCTTAAAATAATCGGGTAACACTGCATTATTTTTCCTCTCATGCCATTGGTTTTTGGGTAGCATGTTCTTAGGTTGTCATAAGTGGAGTAGGGCTTACAATTTAAGTTTGATTTTGCATGATGTCATAATGTCTTTTGTGGGATTAGAATCTGATTTTGATAAAAATGTAACTTTACTCCAAATATATGGACCCCTCTGTAATTTTATTTGAAAAAGTGAGTTTGACATTTAGGGTGGAATCACGTGTTTCAATGTATTTGAGCATTAGGATTTCTTGTTAGCAAATTCACATTTTAATTCGAGTCTTGAAGCTTTGGAGTGGTCCATTGGGAATCCCTTAATATAGGTCAATGCGTGAAAGAGTGGAGGACAACTACTTATGGAAAGTCTGCATGATTATGTCCAGCATCAGTGATTAAAATGGACCTGTTGGCCCCACTAATTAAAACAAAGTACAAATCTTTCTGGATTACAATTAGCAATAGAAGAGTTTGATTGTTTCCTGATGTTGTAATAGAGATATGAGTGGAGATGCAGTTTTATCAGATCTCAACTATATAATAAAAAAATAATAAACATTCTATCAAAAACCTGTCCCTGTCACAGTATTGGAAGGTTTAGTAGTTAAATGGTTGTTTTCTCCTTTCTCAAGATGCCACCTTCCTTGTACTTCTCACCTTTCTTCGATTTTACTTCTTATTTTATATTTCATACAAATTCTATTCTTAGTATTTTTTAGTTTAATCTGAAAGTGACAAACTTTAATTCAAACGTTACATATTTGTGCAGTGAAGCTTGTGTCAAATTTATCTCACTGTGTGAAAGAAGACCAGACTTGATCAATCTCTGGAAGCCAGGTGTCAATGATCAAGTGGTCCGGGCTTCATGGGGATCTGATATGTCAATTGATGACCAATCAGAAGAGACAAGTGGGTCCCACCCCTTATTCCAAAATGAACATCTGCACCAGCAAGCCGGCCAAGAACAGCAACATGCAGATTTAACAAAAACCCAACACCACCTTAACCAATCCAGACCTTCTACCTTTCCTCTCAACACCTCTCTCCCTGCGGAATCGGTTCATGTTCAGAAGCAGAACGAGGAAGAAGAAAACAAGATAGAGGAGTCTTCACCTGAGCCATTACCTATTCAACCCAGTCAACCTTCAAGGAGACTCAGTGTACAGGACAGGATCAACCTGTTTGAGAATAAGCAGAAGGAGAATTCCGGTGGTAAATCTGTAGCTGTAGTGAAGCCTCCAGAGTTGAGAAGACTCTCATCTGATGTGTCTTCTGCACCTGCAATTGAAAAGTCTGTACTGAGGAGATGGAGCGGGGCGAGTGATATGAGCATTGACTTGGGCAATGACAAAAAGGATAATAACAGTTCAGAGAGTCCGTTGTGTACACCCTCTTCATCTTCTTTATCTCAAAGCAAAAGCAACTTGTCCCTTAACACGTTGGCAGATAATAAAGACCAGAAAGGGCTGAATGATACAACAAGTTCAGTTAAAAGTGTTTCTGCGGTCAAAGATCAAAATGAGTTGCAGAAACAAGGAAGTGAGCTGGTAGGGAAGGATGATGAGATGGGGTTGAAGGGTAAAGCTAATTGGAAAGATCAAGTGGGATCTCAGGCCCAGTTGAGGTCATTTAGTGGTAGAAATGAGCAAGCAGGGGATTATCAAGGGGTTGGAGAGGAGAAAAGCAAGGGCATCTTTGGTGGGGATGAGAGGACCAGGGGAATACAAGATCAATGGAGTTTTGGAGAAAAGTCGAGAGGTTTTTCAGATAGAGGTGATGATGTTGCAGAGAATAATCACGCTGAATTTCAGGCTCAGATTGGAAATTTTGTTGATAGGGTAGGATTTGAAGAACCTGAGAGTAGAAGTGAGCATGCTATAAAAAGGGATCGTGCAAAAAATCAGTCACAGTTTAGGAATTCTCAGGCACATACGCGATCTCTTTCAGGGCAGTTTGAAGGTGGTTTTGGACTGAAAAATAAAGAAGTGTCATATAAAGAGATTGAAACTGATCAATCAGCTTCTCAGTCAGAGAGGAAATTATTTACCAGGGAATTATCGCTAGGGGGAAAGAACAGTGTGGTGTTCGCTAAGGAGCCTACGAAGTTGGAAGATCTTGAAGCTTCAAGACATAAAGCTAAAAATCCACTTTCTTTTGCTCCAGAACAGATTATGAAGCTACAAGGCAGAAAGGATGAAAGTGGCTCTAGTTATGCAAGTAACAAGCTGGTTTTATCTGGAAAAATGGTTTCTGAGAATCGAGAGAGCTTTGGCAATGTTCAAGCACCATCAGCGGATCAAGTTCAGAGGGTGAGGCAGTCCAAAGGGAATCAAGAGCTTAACGATGAGCTGAAAATGAAGGCAAATGAGCTTGAGAAGCTCTTTGCAGAGCACAAGCAATCAGGTTCTACAAGGAGAAACAAACCTACTGAGTCACAGGTTGAACAGACAATCAATTCACAGTACAGAAAACCAGCAGCAGCTGAGATAACTCCCACACAGCTTGTAGACAATATGGCCGAGGAACCAAGTATGGGCACAAGTGATAATGCAAAATTTAGCACTCCGCCAATGAAGGCGATTGATCAAGACTACAGTAGTTCCACGAGACAGAATTTCTTAGAGCTTAGTTTGTCAGATGATTCTAGAGGAAAATTGTATGAGATGTACATGCAAAAAAGAGATGAGAAGTTAAGAGCAGAGTGGGTTACGAAAAGAGTGGAGAAGGAAGCAAAGTTGAAGGCCATGCAGGAAAGCCTCGAACGGAGTAGAGATGAAATGAAGGCTAAATTTTCTGTTTCTGCTGGCAGGTCAATGTCTAGTGCTCATCAACGTGCAGAGAAGCTCAGAACATACCAATCTCGTTCAAGCATCAAGAGAGAACAGGTACTCAGTCTTTCAGCCATATTCTTGAGAATCAAGCACTGATATCGATGACTTCCAAACCTGTTGCTTTGATTGTTTAATACTGAAATTTCAGAACTTCCTCATTTAGTAAGGTTCTGTTTTTGCAGCATCTGATAGATTCCCTTCAGAGTGAAGAGGATGAAGATTCTTCTGATCTTCTGGAGCAGAGATATTATAGACAAGACAGATCATTTGGTGAGGCATCTCTCATGGACTCTGCTTCTAAAATCTCCCAAAGCAAGAAGAATTTGCTGAATAAAAATTTGGCTTCTTCCACTCCTCGAACAACAACAGCTTCAATTCCAAGGTCGTCGGCCAAAATTTCTAACCCCAATTCTGGGAGAAGGAGACTGCAGTCAGAAAATCCTCTTGCACAGTCAGTTCCAAACTTCTCTGATTTCAGAAAAGAGAATACGAAGCCCTCTTCTGGAGTCAGCAAAACAGCAAATCGCATGCAGGTGAGAACCTTTGCACGTAGCAAGACTACTGCTGAAGAGACACCAACTGCAAAGGAAGAAAAGCCCAAGCGTTCTCTGTCTCTAAGGAAGAGTTCAGCTAGTCCTGCTGAATCTAAGGATTTGTCTCTGAATTCTGATGAGGTTTTGGTCTCACTGAAGTTTGATAAAGACCAAACTGAGCCGGGTCTTTATGAAAGGTTTTCAAAAAATGCGGAGTCAAAGCCTTTTAACCGCAAAGGTAATGGCATTGGTCATGGTGCTGGCTCCAGTGTAGTCAAACTTAAAACTTCAATGACATCGGACACTCAGAAAAGTGAAGAAGAATTTGAAGAATCACCATTTGATGCAGATGATGCAGTCGTTGTAGCAAACGAAGAAGACGAGGAGGAGATGGAGGAGGAGGAGCTTGAAACAACAGAGGTCGAAGACTTCTCAAACAATGAAAATGGCAAACCAAGACTAAGCCAGGAATCAGACAAGATGTCTGAATCTGAGAATGATGATTCTCTAAGATCTCTTTCTCAGATTGATCCTTCTTCAGTTGCTGAATTGCCAACCTCCATACCTTCAACATTTCACGCTGTAGGATCCTTGCAGGAATCACCTGGGGAAAGCCCATTGTCGTGGAACTACCGCATGCATAATCCATTTTCCTATCCGCACGAGATTTCAGATATTGATGCTTCAGTGGACTCTCCAATTGGAAGTCCTGCATCCTGGAATTCCCACTCTCTCACCCAAACAGAGGCTGATGCAGCAAGAATGAGGAAGAAGTGGGGCAGTGCTCAAAGACCTGTTGTTGCTAATTCCTCCCATAATCAGTCCCGTAAGGATGTGACAAAAGGGTTCAAACGGTTGTTGAAGTTTGGAAGGAAAAGTCGTGGGGCAGATAGTCTGGCTGATTGGATATCTGCCACTACTTCCGAAGGAGACGATGATACGGAAGATGGACGAGATCCCGCTAATAAATCATCAGAAGATTTGAGAAAGTCAAGGATGTGGTTCTCTCAGAATCATGCTTCTGATGACGGCTTTAATGAAAGCGAGCTGTTCAATGAGCAAGGTAATGTTAATCTTCAAGTTTTGATTGCTGAGAATATTAATTAGATGTCTGTTTGTTTATAACAAGTTAATTCTGAAAATCATTCCTTTTTCCTTGGGTAAGTTTATGAAGTAATAGGGCTATCAACCTTGTAAAAAGATTCTCATTTATTGATAACAATTGTTTGTTATAGAAAATGGAAATAATTTTATGGACAATTTGAAGCTGAGCATTATGTCATTTTACTGTTGGATCAGACTGTTCCAGTGCTGAAACCTGTAATATCATAAGAGCTATATGAAAAAGTTAGGACCAGAGTCAAGCGAACTCATCCTATTGTCGCTTCAAACTTCTGGGAATTTGAACTTGATTTGTGTTTCTAACCTTTTATGTTGAGTCTATCAGCCAGTTAGGTTGAATATTTTTCTTTCATTAATGAAAAATCTGGACTTCTTACTCCAATATTTAGAAGTTACTGAAGTGGCATAAATAGTTTGTCGATAGTAAATTTATTTGTTCAAGCTTTATTTTTGACCTACCTATCTCAGGTGTACAGCTGAATTTTCTAGTAGATGACTTGCTTCTTTTTCTTACAGTTCAAGCTCTTCATAGCTCGATACCTGCTCCTCCAGCAAACTTTAAATTGAGAGATGATCATATGTCTGGAAGCTCTATAAAAGGTGTTTCCTTTTGGTTTCTTATACTTTGTACTTCTTTTTTTCTTATTGGACATGAATTTTATTAGGATGTAGTAGTGTCTCCGACAGTTAAATTTAAAGGACATACCATGTCCCTAATGTGTTATCCTAAGAGACAGTTTAGCAATTAAAGGGAGCATGTGATTTGTCCCTAATGTGTTTGCAAAATACAGATCTTGTCTATTGTACAGTTTCAAGCTTCAACTAGTCTCATACACACCCAGCATATACCAAAATTCTAGGCTAGTAAAATATGAACTTAAACTGAAATTGTAAAAAACAAAGAGATGCTGTTCTTTTTGTTAACATTGAGACTAGTAAAGTAGGAGTCTTACCTGAAATTTTAAATCACATTTGTAGTTTAAGTTTTTGATCAAATGAACTCACATTGAGAGTGTCTTTACTTTTTGGAGATGCATGATCAGTAAAAAAAGTCTTCCCTTGATTTGATCTATAAGCTTTTAAAATAGAAATTCATCTGATTTTTCTATGAGTTTTAACTTTTGTTTTCTTAAATTTGGTTCCATATTTAGCTTAGACATTCAACTTTTGTTTTCTTAATTTGTCATAGGAATTTTGTTCTGAGAGTCACCCAGGTTCTTTCAGTCGTGTTTATGTTTAGTGTGAGTAGTCTTCTGAGGGCAGGAAAACAAGCAAAATCTGGAGAAGTTTGACACTGGACCGTGAAAGTGAACATGAGAGAAAATGTAGCTTCGGGGCTTAAGAATTTAGTCTGAAAGTCGTTTTTAATGTTGTTTTCATATTAAGTGTTGCCGAGTTACAATATTACTTTGTAGGCGTGAAACATAGGAAACCTTCCGGTTTTTTTGGAAATGGGTTATTTTATGATGGCATGGTAACATTTTGTTCAAATTTTGCAGCACCACGGTCATTCTTTTCTCTTTCAACATTCCGAAGCAAGGGAAGTGAATCGAAGCTCAGATAATTACTCAAGTGAAGCTTTTAGAGCTACTTACTCGGAAGATATCAAGTGATAGAGTGTAAAGGATTATATATAGGATACAAATGCTTATGTTGAAATATGTTGTATATTGTATTGAACAAGATTCGCCTATTGGCGTTACTGTGATTTTGGTAGTGTAGGAGCATTCTTTTCTCTGTTCATTTGCTCTAGCCTTGTGTGATGCATACGAGCAATGGGACTCTTTGCAGAATATCGAGTCGGTAACAGTTCAAGAAGAGCCGTGTGATTACAATGAGTAATAGCATGTAACGATGACTACTACTATTATCTTCTTCTCCACTCAACCACTAGCTGTTGTTACCACTGTCGCTCGTATGGTTTTTAATCAACAGGCATCGATCTTTTGTTTTCCTACGCATGTGTTCTTGTCTAAGAAAGATCGACTTTTTTTTTCTGCTCGACTTCTCTTCCTTGTTTCATGATCTATTCAGCAAATTAAGGTAGAATCGTAGGCCATATCTTCTGCTTTGTGAGGAATTGTTCTTGCAGTTGCTTTGTGCATGCATGGGTTTTGTTGCATGAAAACTTGTCGAAGTCCTGTGTTTTGACATTTTATTTCTCTTTTAGCAACAATTTTGAAATTTAGTCTGCTGTTTTCCGATTCGACGTTATTATTTTTGTGTAACATAGTTTACTGGTCAAGAGTTGAAGTTACGAAAATGGTATGTCATTATATTAAGAATGTAGAAAGTTATGTACATTGTACAATTAAGAATTGTACTTTACGTTCTCAGATGTTTCAAATGTTTTCTGTCTTTTAACCATTGGATTTATATATCAATCTTTAAAGAGGAAATTACACCATTTACCAAAAAAAATGAAAATAATTACAAAAGTATATGTTGACTTTTTTCATTTACAAAAATATTAATAATATTTACAAAAGTACAAAAAAATAAAAAATAATATCAAACATACGGTGTATACTGTGGGTATAATGTTAGTATACTAATAAACTAACATTATATCAACATTGTACCAAAATTATACCAACATTATACATACTGAGATTTTATTAATATTAAATAAAAATTTACCAAAATTACATCAAATCGTATACTGAAAATTAAATTAATAATATACCAAAATTATACCATCAGTATACCAAGAGTATACAAATTTTCTAGTTCATTACCAACTATAGTGAAAAATACACATAAAAAAAAATACATGTTATCAACTAGAAAATATATATAAAAATTTATAATCAATATACCAAAAATATACTGAAATTATACCAATAATAAACAAAATATTATTTTTAAATTATCTGATTTATAGTTTTAATATTCCAAAATTATACCATAATTATACCGACATTATACAAATCGTACTTTTGTAATTAATTTTCATTTTTTGATACTTTTGTAATTAATTTTAAATCAGTCGTATTTTTGTAAATAAAAAAAGTTTACAGGTATTTTTGTAAATATTTTTAAAATTTTAGGTACTTTTGTCATCGTCCCATCTTTAAATACTTAAAAAATATTTGATTGATGGTCAATATGTTGGTAGGGTTAGCTTATGAAATGGACAAATGGAGCGATTAAATTTGTTAATATTGTCTTAATGACATTTGGACCACCTGCATTGGAAAATTTAGCATATTAGGATGAATATTATTTGAAGTAATTTCTTATTTCAACACAATTACACTTTTATATGAACATTCAAATCGGCCGGCCTAGTGGTCTTGTGCATTGTCCACATGCTTCCATCATAGTCCTCCTTCAATAAGCTAGACTACAATCGAGTGCAAACGCTCAAACTCAAAAACTCGGACTGTGTAAAAGTCGAATCAAATTGAAAAGTTCGATTCAATTTGATTCGGTTTTAAACGTAAACTTTTTAGTTAAGCTTTACTATAAACCGAACGGAAATAACCGAATTGAATAAATCAATCGTAATGACTGATTCACTTCAATTTGATTTTAAAGAAAAAAAATGATTTTTTTTGTTTCGTTTAGTTTGAACCGAATGCATAGGGACGCATCATATCACACCCTCATTGGTGTAGAAAAGCATATTCAATATCAAATAAATCATATATTATAAAAGAGACGGCATGATCAAAGTAATGCATTAACTTAATCAAATTTTGAACATAAAAAATAACCAAAATCCAAACATACAAAGCCAAAAACATTGTTGTCTTCTTGAAACTAATGTCCAACATTTCTATCTAAACACAAATCTCCAACAACATCAATCATCAAACACTTTGATGATCAATGGCTGATTCCTCCTTTGAGATAGACAACAGGCAAAACAGGCACACTACAACACCAACTAGCTTATACCATGCTTCACCTTCAACAACACACTTCAGCTTCACTGACACTTCCCACAGCTTCATTTCTCGCCGCCCTCGCAGCGGTCCTCCACCGCCCACCACGCCTTTCGCCACCGACGACGATAGGTCATGGCAGGGTGAGCTTTCTTGGCAGTTTCAGCCTACCGGGTGGCAAGATAATCGAAACTTAGGTGCTGTGTTTAGTCCATGGACACCTAGTGCACCATCTTCGAACTTTCGAGTTTTTAAAAGATCAGCTAATGATTATTATCATGGCGGATTTAGAAGCTATGTGAATCCACAGTATGACACTAGCTATAGCGCAGTTCCTTCTTCTGGTAGGCTTGAGCTTCAAAGCCATGTTGCTAGATATAATAATCATGATCAAAGTTTAGTAGTTCATGTCAAGAACCATAGTAATAATAATAGAAATAACAATTCAAGATTTGATGATCATAAAAACAAGAAACCAATCAGAAATTTCGATCGTTCGGTTACATTGAATGAGTTTAATGTTGTTGGTAGAGAGACTGATCAATCAAATGTTGATATTGAGCATAATGATATTACTCAAGCTAGTCATAGCATGTCACATGGAGGTAACAGTCATCATTATTATAATTTTAAGCATGATGTTCATCAATCAACTGGCTTTCAATCACATGGTGGTGATTCTGACCATGGATATTCAAAGTATCGCGATGACAGGGACAATGATGAGTATGATGATGAGGAAGAGGAGGAAGAACCTCCCAGACAAGTTGGATTATTTGGTATGTTCAAGTATTCAACAAAATGGGACATTGTACTTGTGTTTTTGGGTTGCTTAGGAGCTCTCATTAATGGAGGAGCTCTTCCATGGTACTCTTTTCTTTTTGGAAATTTTGTTAACAAGATTGCTAAAGATGATAAATCCCAGATGATGAAAGATGTAGAGAAGGTAAAGCTTTTCTCTTTTCGTGTTCGGACACTAGTACTTTCTATGTTGTACAAATTCTCGAGTTTTACGTTTTGATTGTTTTGTTTCTATTTTCAGAAACGCTTCTAAAACTATCAAATTCTATATTTATAATTTTATAGCATATTCTTGTAGAAATGATGTTTCTCATTTCCCATTTTAACATTTTCCATGTGTGCATTTCTGCTTCCATGCCAATGAATAGAAAATGTTGTTTCGTTTCTGTTTCCGGAAATAGTTGAATGATGATACTAATGTAAGCTATTTGATTTTGATAATGTTTTCATCTGGAAATACAGATTTGTCTGGAAATGACTCTGCTGACAGCAATAGTTGTGGTTGGAGCATTTTTAGGTAAGATATTATAACATAAGCAATAGATAAATATATGTATGCCACTTCTAATGAGATGTCTGAAACAGAAATTACTTGTTGGAGATTGGTGGGGGAACGATCCGCTCATCGAATACGAACACTATACTTAAAGGCAGTTTTAAGGCAAGATATCAGCTTTTATGACACTGAAGTCAGTACTGGTGATGTTATGCATGGAATATCAAACGATGTTGCTCAAATCCAAGAAGTTATGGGAGAAAAGGTCATAATCATCCTTGTTTTTTTTACATTTTTTACATTTTTGCTTCCTAAAACAAACTTATGATAATTTTATCTAATTGCAGATGGCACATTTTGTTCATCAAGTATTTACCTTCATGTGTGGATATATTGTTGGGTTCTTGAGGTCATGGAAGGTCTCACTAGTAGTTTTCTCAGTCACTCCATTGATGATGGCTTGTGGTATGGCTTATAAGGCCATTTATGTTGGTTTAGCTACAAAAGAAGAGGTATTTTAACACTATACTAAATCAAAAACCAATCTGATTTGAAACTCTGTGTGCTGATACTAGCTATTCTCTCAAGGCTTCATACAGGAAAGCTGGTGGTGTTGCTGAGCAAGCTATAAATTCGATTCGAACTGTATTTTCTTTTGTAGCCGAGGAGAATTTGGCTGCGAAATATGCTGATTTGTTGCTGAGATCAGTGCCTATTGGTGCTAAGATTGGATTTGCTAAGGGTGCAGGAATGGGAGTTATATACTTGGTTACTTATGCAACATGGGCATTAGCCTTTTGGTATGGTTCTATCTTAGTTGCGAAAGGTGAGATCACCGGAGGGGACGCCATTGCTTGTTTCTTTGGTGTCAATGTAGGCGGAAGGTAATTTATCTCGGAAACCTTCTAGCGGATTTTAACTATTTAAATACCAATATGCAATGAGTAACACATTTTTGTTAACAGGGGATTGGCATTGTCATTGACATATTTTGCGCAATTCGCGCAAGGAACTGTAGCAGCAAGCAGGGTGTATGATATAATTGACAGAATTCCTGATATAGATCCTTACAGTTCCCAAGGGAGGAAACTGTCAAATGTTCGCGGAAGAATTGAATTTAAAAGTGTAACGTTTTCCTATCCATCTCGTCCTGATACTCTAATTCTTCGTTCTCTCAATCTAGTTATTCCATCTTCAAAGACTCTTGCATTGGTTGGTATCAGTGGAGGAGGCAAATCGACCATTTTCGCTCTAATAGAGAGATTCTATGACCCGATCAATGGTAATAATTCCTGATCAACCATATCGATTACGATTCTCTGCTCGAAAGTCTATCGACCAATACAGATTGGGTTTTTGCAGGAGTGATTACCTTAGATGGTCATGACTTGAAGACACTGCAAGTGAAGTGGCTCAGAGATCAAATAGGTATGGTTGGGCAAGAGCCAGTTCTTTTTGCTACTAGCATACTAGAAAATGTGATGATGGGAAAAGAAAATGCAACCAAAAAAGAGGCAACTAATGCCTGCATTGCTGCCAATGCTCACAGCTTTATCACTGCCCTTCCATACGGCTACGATACTCAGGTACTCGAACGTGTGTTCCGCTATTTAGTTTCAGGCATAGAATGTTATTTTGACATTCTATACATAGGTTTAATCTTTGCTATTTCTGGATAGGTCGGAGATAGAGGTACGCAGCTTTCCGGTGGGCAAAAACAGAGAATCGCGCTGGCTAGAGCGATGATTAAAGACCCTCAAATACTTCTGTTAGATGAGCCAACCAGTGCGTTGGACGCGGAATCTGAGTCTATTGTGCAGAAAGCCATTGATAAAATCTCTACAGGCAGGACAACCATTGTCATTGCTCACAGGCTTGCAACAGTAAGAAATGCCAACACCATTGTTGTACTTGATCAAGGTTCTGTCATAGAAATCGGTAACCATCGACAGCTAATGGAGAAGGCGGGAGCTTACTATGACCTTGTCAAGCTTGCCTCTGAAGCAGTGTCTAGACCAACAGGAAATGAAATGGATAGCAATGAAGAGACAGCATTTTCCATGTATGGAAAATCAGTTCATGATCCAAGATCAAAGAATGTAGAGGAGACATCAAGATCGAGATACACAAAATCTACGTACATAGAGAACGAATCAGACGAGGATATTGAAGAAAAACAAAAGCCAAGAAAGTATCAACTATCAGAAATATGGAAGCTCCAAAGACCCGAAGTTATGCTGCTTCTGTTAGGCTTAGTTTTTGGTGCGCTTGCTGGTTCAATTCTCTCGGTCTTTCCATACCTTCTAGGACTAGCTCTTCAAATCTACTTCGACGACGAGGATCCTTCAAAACTGAAGAGAGACGTTGGACGCATTGCTTTAATACTTGTCGGTCTTGGAGCAGGCTGCATACTTACAATGACAGGCCAGCAAGGTTTATGTGGATGGGCAGGAACTAAACTAACAACAAGAGTACGAAACCTCTTATTTCGTTCGATCCTGAAACAAGAACCAGGTTGGTTTGATTTTGACGAAAATTCGACAGGAGTACTTGTTTCAAGGCTATCAGCTGACTGTATTTGTTGCAGATCAGTTCTGGGTGACAGATTTTCCGTGTTGTTTATGGGTGTGAGTTCAGCTGCTGTTGGTCTCGGAATTTCATTTTTCTTAGAATGGAGATTAACCCTTTTAGCTGCTGCTCTAACTCCATTCACTCTCGGTGCAAGTTACCTGAGTTTGATTATAAATGTTGGACCAAAGCTAGATAATAACGCTTATGCCAAAGCCAGCAACATTGCAGCTGGTGCTGTTTCAAATATAAGAACAGTAGCAACATTTTCTGCACAGCAACAGATCGTTACGTCCTTCGAACGAGCTTTAGATGAGCCGAAAAAGAAATCAGTGACAAGATCACAGCTTTTAGGGTTAACACTTGGTGTTTCTCAAGGAGCAATGTATGGTGCATATACCTTAACCCTATGGTTTGGTGCTTACCTTGTAACACAAGATAAAACCACTTTTGGTAAGGTATACAAGATTTTCCTCATTCTGGTGCTAAGTTCATTTTCTGTTGGACAACTGGCTGGGTTAGCACCAGATACCACCATGGCCAGGACAGCAATCCCCGCGATTTTCGACATCATTTCTCGGAAGCCATTGATTGGCAGCGACGACAAAAAAGGCCGAAAGATCGATAGATCAAAATCATTATTGGATATTGAGTTCAGGAAGGTAACATTTGCATATCCATCTAGACCTGAAATCATTGTGCTGAGAAATTTCTCTCTGAAGGTTAAAGGCGGCAGCATGGTGGCGATTGTCGGTTCGAGTGGTTCAGGAAAATCAACTGTGATTTGGTTGATACAGAGATTTTATGATCCTAACCAAGGGAAGGTGACACTAGGAGGTGTGGATTTGAGGGATCTTGATGTGAAGGGATTAAGGAGACAAATAGCATTAGTGGGTCAAGAGCCTGCTCTATTTGCTGGAACCATAAGAGAAAATATTGCATTTGGAAATCCTCAAGCTTCATGGACTGAGATTGAAGAGGCTTCAATGGAAGCCTACATTCACAAGTTCATAAGCAGCCTTCCTCAAGGCTATGAAACTCAGGTAATATATGTGTTCTAAATCAATCTAACAACTCCATTTTTGTTTATTTTGGTTAACTGGGTGTCTAGTTGATTCCAACTCATAACGATCCAAAACTCATTCCGTAAACTTCTTGAATCCTACGTTTCATAATTTCATTTTCGTCCTTAAAAAGGTTTTTGAAACTCCGAAACTCAATATTTATAAGATATTCTAGTAAAATATTTCCCCTTCTCGCGTTCCCGTTTCCGTGGTACATAACTCATTAGTATTTTGTCCAAATTTCAGGTTGGTGAGAGTGGAGTTCAACTATCAGGGGGGCAAAAACAGAGAATAGCAATAGCAAGGGCAATACTAAAGAAATCAAGAGTACTACTATTAGATGAAGCAAGCAGTGCATTAGACTTGGAATCAGAAAAACATGTGAAAGAAGCACTAAGAAATGTGTCAAAGCAATCAACAACAGTTGTAGTAGCACACAGATTGTCTACCATAAGAGAAGCTGACATGATTGCTGTAGTAAAAGATGGTTCAGTTGTTGAGTTTGGTAGTCATAATGCTCTCTTGAATTCATGTCTTAATGGTGTTTATGCTGGTTTGGTTAGAGCTGAAACTGAGGCCACTGCTTTTGCCTGAGGATTCATGCTCATTCTTGTGTTGGATTATTTTATGTTATGATTAATGTTTTTGAAGAATTATTTTTGAGTAAAGTTCACTTCTTGGCCAAAAACAAGTGTTTTTTTTTTAAGAACACCTTTTAGTTAGTAGTTTTGATGATATAGACTATAGAGAGATACGTATAAACAAAATTCATATGAGCAAACGGTCATCGCGGTCTTTGAATGAGGGTAAATTAACTCACACTTAGTCGTTTTAATCAATTAAAGATAATATTTTCTATTTTTACATCAATTAACTCCCATATTATACAAATTAACGAGTTTTAGGACTGCGATAATCCAATTTGGAAGTTGATTGACCTAAAAATAGAGAGTATTGTCCCTAATTAACCTAAAAATAAAAAACATCATCCTTAGTTGAATTAAATGACTAAGTATGAGTTAATCGATCCTGATACACAAGTTTATGGACCACAATGACTCTTTATTTAAATTCATACAATATAAAAGGACTTAAACTTGTATGTGATGATGGCAAAAAAAAAAACTTGTATGTGATGAACAATTAATATCAAAGTTAATTTTTTCTATCGAGTTGTCCGTATAACCTTTTAATTTTTATAAATTAGATCAAATGCATCGATTTTTGGAAACAATGATTTAATCGACAAAAATGTGGAATAATTGATCATAATTTGGGCAAATGAATTAAAATTAACGAGACGTTGGGACTAAATTATTAATAAATAATTTTTGGTGTTAAATTTCTTATTGCATACAATTTTAGGGAGTCAATTGATATTTAAATCAATACAAAAGTGTATACGATAAAAGAAGAGTGATTAGGATACATGATATTGCAAGATTAATTATATATGCTTAAATCTAATTGGTTTATCTAAATCATTCAATATAGGCATGCAAGATTAAGACTTGATGAAAGATTAGACATCAAATTATTCCTCACCTTCTCAACAACTCCAAAAAGAAAATCCAACCGCAAAGAGACCCACAACCCATTAGACCAAAATGCCTATGGAAATTTTGCATTAAACCTATTAAGCACAAGGTCAAACTTGTCATTTCGTGGCAAACCAAAAAATGAATACACCTTTCTTAGTAATAATTAGTACCATCACTTGGCTTAAAAGCCAAGACAAATTGATGGTTACTTGACTGACATGCAAAGCTATAGAGATTTTTGGTCCTTACCATAAGGTGTGGAAAATCGAACCGGACCAACTGAACCAACAAATTTGATTTGGTACGATTTGATATTATTACAAAAAGAGTTAATATATGGTTCGATTCAATTTTGAACATAAAAAATATCAACCAGGTTTTAATACGGACTGAATTGAAATAGCAAAACCAAACCTAATCAACCGAACCAAGTACGATTTAAAAGAAAATTAGATTGATTCGATTCGGTTTGAACCGAATGCACAACCCAACTTACCACCAAAAACAACATTGTCTTGAGGGTTATTCTCTATCATCTCTATCCTTTCTCTTGACAAAAACTTTAATCTTTCAATTGCTTGAAGTTTTTTCTGTCAGGTATTTACTTTCATGTCATACAATCTTTTGTTTTGATATTTCTCTAACAAGATTTAGAGAAGCTATTAAATTTTTATGTTTTGAATAGGAAAAAGAAAACAATTATCATCATCATGGCATCTCTAACACCAGGAGTGTTGCTAAAGCTTCTTCAGAGTATGAACTCGAATGTAAAAGTTCGCGGAGAGTATCGATCCGTTCTGTTACAAGTTATCAGCATTGTGCCCGCCTTGACCGGCTCGGAGCTATGGCCTAATCAAGGCTTCTTCGTAAAAGTATCGGATTCGTCGCATTCGACATATGTATCACTCTCCAAGGATGACAATGAGCTTATCTTGACTAACAAGTTACAGCTCGGACAGTTTTTCTACATTGATAGAATGGAAGGCGGATCGCCAGTTCCGACCCTGATTGGTGTCAGACCAATTCCGGGACGAAATCCTTTCGTAGGAAATCCGACGGATTTGATGCAGATGTTGGTGCCATCTGATGGTCCTGTGCCGGTTGATAGTGAAGGAGGTAACGGGTCGAAAATAAAAGAGTTAACGGAGAATTCAAGACAGAAAATTGTTATCAAAGAGGAAAGAACTGGGGTTGCGTCAAGATATATGCAGACAAATTCGAAATGGAGCGGACCGGATTCGAGTGGAGGTGGTAATGGTAACAGCAATGAGACAGAGAGTAACAATGGAGTAGGTACCGAGAAGGGTGGAATAATGAAGGGCAAACAACAAGAAAACAAAGGTCAGGTACGGAAATCTTGGAAGAGCGGAAGCGAAAGGCTTATATTTAAATACAAAAAAACTTCCGTGACTGCCAAAGTTATGACGGAATTTCTGCCACAAAGTTTTGTAACAGATTCATGACGAAGACTATCATCCCAAACTTTTGTGACGGCATTTGTCATAATTCTGTCACAGATTCTCAAAAATCTGTCACAAATCCTTCACAATTCATTCATAAACATGTGATAGAAATTCCGTAATAAGTTTGGCAGTCACAAATTGAAAGTTGTTTAGAGTACCAGTTATGCTCTTTCAAGAACATAAAAGAAATGTAAATATCAGTGACCTGACAGTTGTTGGCATTAGCATTGCAGGCGCGGCCTACTACTCCCGTCCGAAATCGAGGGGATTCACTTTCATCAAAGTCCAATGTTGCTGCGCCCAACAGCAAAGCGGCTCCAGCGCTTTGTAAGAGCAAATCTGCAAAATCTTCATCAAATAAACATGAAACGACCAACTTGACTTCCTTGTCAAGTAATATAGATAAGAACTTTTTGTCTGATACAACTTCATGGAGCTCTCTGCCTGCTAGCCTCTTGAAGCCTGGAAAGGTGCGTTTCCTCTCTTTACTTTCTTGTTTTCTCAGTTAAACGACAATAAGCGGGTAATTAGTCTATGTGATATCTCATTTCCTTAGTTTCAATTTGAAATCGAAATTTCAATTCATATCAAAGTAATACCGTAAATCAAAATTTACATTTCAGACGATGGTATTTGAAAAATTCAAGAAAATGTAGGTTGATGTGACATTCGGAGATAAATAATATTTGTCCAATTACCATCTTCCATAAGCATATATGAGTCTAAGTTTGTCGAAGGACCCGGCCTGAAATGTAAATTAAATTAACGGTACCACTTTGATATAAATGGAAGTTTCGGTATCAAATTGATTTTAGGGATAAAATTTTGGTAATTAGTGAATCAAATTGCAGAATATATATATTTTTTTCTTCTTAATTTGACAATTTCTGCAAATTTCTAAGGGAATGCTTAGAAGGAAGTATTTAGCTTCTTTAATTGCAGCAGAAGCACAGAAAGAAGCATCCGCGGCTGCTGCTCTTGTCAAGTGCCTAAAGTAAGTAGCTAATCCAATAGGCCAAAATTTAGTTCATATGATATAACATATACAATTATTTGATAACGATATAGAAATTCTTTAAAAGAATTGATAGTAATATATAAATTATAATAAAATTTGATAGATTCCCAAATATGGACTAATTTATCATAAAAATAAGTTAAGGAATTAAAACATAAATTACTTTTTATCAATTAGATTTATTTGTTTTATTTTCTGATAGAATAGTAGTTTATACAAACTAGTATAAAATTATTAGACCAAACTAACAGAGTTTTACTATTCAGGATGTATTTGTCAGTTTTATTATAGTTTTGGATATTATTGCATAAATACTTATCAATTCCACATTTTCTTTTAGTATGTTTGCCGATCTTCGTTCCTCTGCCTCACTGGAGAACCCCCACCATTCTCTCACCAGGTTCTTCATGCTGCAACAGCTCATCGACAAACCGAACATAACAACCCCGTTAACGGATAAATCACTCAGATCAACACCACAATTTTCCATTCCAGACACTGACAAAACCGGCAAAAGAGCGGGTCTTAGTCACCCTAAGACTATATTGAAGACTCCAAAGTCTTCAATAGAGTTGATTTTAGCTGAGAAGGTGGAGTGGGCTAAAGGAGAGGGTTCAAAAGAAATCAAAGAACTAAGAGAAGCCATCTTAAACGAAACAAGAAATTGGTTCGTCAAATTCTTAGAAGGCGCATTGGATGCAGGGTTTCGCGTTGCTGTCCACGAGAAGAAGGGCAAGGAGAGTGTGGGAAGACGAACGGAACCGGAGAACAATCACATTGCTGTCACACTGTCACAGCTCAAGCATGCAAATGAATGGTTAGATAAACTGAGGAACAACTTGACAACATCAGAACAGAATAACATATTGGTAGAGACAATTGATCGGTTGAAGCAAAAGATTTACACTTGTTTGCTTGCTCATGTGGATTCAGCTGCGTCAGCTTTAGAGAATCGGTCTGATCGAAGTTGATACAGAATTGTTTAATATCTAACAATTGTAAATTAAATAACTTATCTAATAACATTATTGAGCCAAACAATGTTATTGCAAGTTTGGTGATATGTATTTATTATGCAAATCATGTATAAATTCATATTTTTATGCAATAAGACTATCTAAAAATTTGCAGAGTGAGATATGTAAAAGCTTTCTAGATAATTTTCAACCAGGAATACTCGGGTAAACTACTTACCAGAATATTGAGCGGAATTTTTATGTCGACATAGCAGTAAGATCGCATTCCATTCTCCGAACGCTATGCTCATAAAAGGGTGAGGCCAAGGTGGAGAGCAAGAGCACATGCAAAATTTTCAGATATTTTCATCTGATAAAATTAGCATGTGCCCTGCTTCTCCAGCATGGCCAAAACCCTCTATTATTTCTGCTATTTCTAATTGAAAATAGTCAAGGTATGGTTTTTAAACTTCTAATACAAGCAATGTTTCAAGTGATGATATAGAAAGTAAATTATACCTGTATGCTAATTATAGACATTGCTGAATGCTGAAAATTAGAGATGGATCCCACAAAGTTATTTAAGAAGCATTTTGTTGGTGAGAGAGTGGTTGATCTTTGCACAGCCTTACTTGTAGCACAAGTATTAATATGTATTGTTCTTAAAGCAAACCTAATTTCATGGTGAACCAGACAACTATTGGTTTAGCAACTGTTGGAAGTTAGGCTGCCAAAAAGATGCTCAATAAAAATGGCAGCCCAACCATCATAGAACCATACCCCTATAAAATTATAGTACCATGAAACCAGAACATAGGCATAACATTGAAGAGCTTATATTTTAAATCATAACCTTCGTCTAATAAGTACAGCATTCAACAGCTTACATCAAGTTCTATCATGTCTGTTCTAGCCAGCAAAAGAAGCAGTTCATTAGACACTGTTTATGAGTAGTTGATGCTTCACCACAAAAATAGGGCAAAACCCGAAAAGGATATATCTAGTCACTTGTAACATCTTCAAGCAGATCCAAGATTTTAATACTGTCTGAAAGTCAGATTTAGACGACCACCACGGAAATTTGTTTCATCGAGCAGATACTTTGGTGCAGTGTCGGCATGAACAGAATACACACCATGAAATATATGTCTAGACTTCCCGCCAAATATCAGAACATCTCCTGACTCCAGCAAAACCTTCTTAGCAGCATTTTCATCTATATTATCACCATACAGAAATTCTCCTGAATCTCCAATTGAAAAAGAAACCACAGGTAATCCTTTTCTCAGGCTTCCTTCACTTTCATCTTTATCCTGCATGGTTGACAAAGCACAAGTTCTCAATAGTCTTTACCTAGACGAGAGGTGCAAAAAGGGTATTTCAATAAACCTCCAAAAAAGACAAGCTCATGGTAACATGGCAAAGAACAAGAATAAAACACAAGGTGGCTGCCGATCCAATCTAGTAGTAAGCCATCCACCCAAAGCAACCAAGAGATTCTTCGATGCATTATGCGCATACATACTTTTTAAAAGAGGTAAAGCCAACAGAAATATAAAAACGGGTGCTATTGCGGCTACACCTCCTCATTTGTCAGGTTAACTATGAAGAATGGCATAGATCGGTAAAGGCTACATAAACAATATAACTTGCAGAAAACTCAATATTTTAACAATAAGACATAAACTCACAACCAAAGTCCAAAGGATTCAAATAATAGCCGTACCGCAGGTGGTTACTTGTAAGTTGTACTAAGACATTTAACAGCCTGTGACTAAATTTATTATATTAGGAACCGAAGTAGGAAGAGAAAATGTATAAAACTGTAATTACTTTGTTCAATCTAATTATTATGGACATTAAGCCATGATGCACTTAACCGAATCCAAACACAAACGCCCCAGCAAAACAGAAGAAAAGACAAGACTAAGAAAAATAATCACTAATCAAGGTCAGCAATTTATTTTAGAAATCCCATCAATAAGGAAAAGAAAGTTCTCATATCAAACCTGATGAAGACCAAGCCGCCCCTTAGTTGAGTAAAAATTTGTAATACAGATGTCTGGTGACATCAGTGGAAGAGTTTCTTCCTCATTGTTTGCTACCATGAGAGCAACAGCATCTTTCATTGCTTTCCCGACCAACTTATGAAAATCAGGAGGAATACTGGGTGGTTTAGCACCATCAATTGGCCGACGTTCTCCGTACTTACTTGTGTTGGGGTCCCAATTCTTACCCAGGCACATCATTTTCAGAAGTAGTTTTGCACCCTCCCGGTAACCTGGTTGGTAAAAACCACCAGGACCTAACCCAAGCTTTCGGCAAATGTTAACTATTTTAATCTGGCATCAAATCAAAGCATAAAATAAATAACTATGACTAAGAACAACAGAGCATTTATTAATAAGAGAGTTCTATCTAGACAAATGAAAGCAAAAATGAAAAAGATGCAAGCTACTCACAGAAACTTGAGGTAATCTAATTGTTAACAGAAGAGAATAAAGAAATACCTGATCATCCATAGACAAGAAAGCTTTTAGAAGAATCATTCCTGGACCTAATATTTCTCCTTGTCCTGATAAAGCCCGCTTTATCTCATTCCGCTTTCCTCTATTTATCTCACGCAATGAAGGTTTTAGTGTGATAAGAGTTCCCTGTTTGGGTGGGCAAATGTCAAAAGGCTTTGATGTCAGATTCTCTGGATTCCCTGAATCTACAGTGTGTCCAGTACTCTTAGCAAATTGTTCTTGCAATGTCTGGCTAACATCATCAGACTGCATAGACAGCTGAGACACATTCTTCAGGAGGGTAGCATGAACTTCAAGTGAGTCACCAGTATGCAATGTATCCTCAGTGACAGCTTCCTTTACCTGAATTGTGGTCACATCAACTTGTCTACTAGCAGTATGGGAACTTAAATATGCAGGCGTCAATGCTGAATCACTTTGAAAACCCTCTTGTTGTTTTGGCCCAGGCTGACTAACAGTGGCATTTGAAGCACTTTGATCCTGGCGGATTGTTTCTTCTAAATAAGAAGACCCACCTTCTGATGGTTTCTTTACTCGATACTCAGAATGAAGTGGAGTAGACCGATGATTAGAATGCCTAGGTACAGTAGCAGGTGAAAACCGAGTTGAGTGGCGCCCATTTTCCCTTTTTCCATGTGATCTTATCCTACCGCCGTTACTACTACTACTACTAAGGCTAACCGGGCTATGAGAGAAATCTCCTTCTTCTGCACAAGTTATTTGATTGATAGTTGAAATGCAATGAGTGTTTATTGGAAGAACTTCAAGTGAGACACCAGGCTGCAATGTACCCTCAGTTACAGCTTCATTTACCTGAATTTTCGCTACATCACCTTGCGTACTAGCAATACGAGAACTTAAAGGCGACAATGCAGAATCACTTTGAAAACCCTCAGGCAGACTATCAGAGGACTTTGAAGCACTTTGATCCTGGCGGATTGCTTCTTCTAAATGAGAAGATCCATCTCCCGATGGCTTCTTTACTCGATACTCATGATGAATCGGAGTAGACCCACGATTACAATTCCTAGAAGCTGTAGCAGGTGAAAACCGGGGATAGTGACGCTCATTTCCCCTTTTTCCGTGTGAATATGTTCTACCACCATTACTACTACTGCCACGACTAGCCGAGCTCGTGGAGCTATGAGCGAAATCCCCTTCTTCTGCATCAATAATCTGATTGATAATTGAAATGCAATGACTATTTATCAAAAGAATTTCTTCCACCACATTATACATATACATAAATACATCCACAAAAATTCACTGATTTATCAGAAAATAAAACTGCTACTGCTAACTACAAATAAGTAAAAGGAATCAAACATAAAAGGAAAAAAAATCCAAATTATTTTTTTGTTTGTGTAAAATCAATAAATTACTATACCTAAACTAGTTTATCAAACACAAAAATTCCAATTAAAATTAAAATTCAATTTATGAAAGAGAGGGGTAAATAAGGAAGTTACATGAGAAGTACGATAAGAAGTGCGACCGGCAGAACGTGGTGATCCTCTTCCTCCTCTAGGATTGGGAGTGGAATAACCGCCAACGGGTTCAGCACCGTCGGAATTCATGATCGTTAGTGGCAAACACCAGACCAGAGTCTTGCTTTTGGCGGGAAAATTGGTGATTAGGTTTATGGATTTTTCACTGTATGGAGTGTTTGGAAAAATTGAAGCTCTGATGGAAAGGTTAGACGACGTTTCGCATGCATACTGATACTCCCCCATAGGACTCTACACGTGTATAATTCCACGTGGCGTTGATCACGTGCAAGAAAATGACAAGTAATGTAATGCCTGGCGCATTTTGATGACGTGGTCAAACAGCGTCGGTGATGACATCAATTCCAGACCTTGGATGACGTGGTACAGCGTGCCATATTTTTCTTAGGAAAGGTCCTTAAACTATACCGCTTTTAATTATCTGGTCCTTAAACTAATTTTTGTCTTTTTCTGATCCCTAAACTCTACGAAAAAGCAAGTGTGAGTCCCTAAATGGATGTCTGTTATCTGCGTGAATCCACGCTCCATTTCTCTCGAGTGACCTAGAAAAGCACTGCCACATAGGACTCACACGGAAAAAATAATAATACTGAATGACCATGAAAACAGTGGCGTTTTAATTTTGGGTTGAAGGAGTTGATGCCGGTGGGATTTTCTGGTGAGAATTTGGTGGCTGCCGACGATTAAAACTTGTTTGGCTTAGCTTTATAAACCAAAATAAACAAAGAACAATGAATAAAACAAATAAATCAAAGGACTGTATCATTAAAAGCAAGAAAATTCAGAAATACAAACAGAAGATAAAGCATACCCATATCATAAACATGAAAGATCTGCCATAATAGTTAAAAAAATTGTTGCTTTTCTAGATCTGAGAATAAGAATAAGTTATTGAGTTTCTTAAACTCGTCATTAAATCCGGTGACGGAAATGGGACTTAAAGAGTCAGTCTTTCCGAGTAAGATAAGATCACTAGCGAAGAAGAGGTGGAGCCATTAGAACTTCCGGTGGAGCCACAAGAGGTGGTTGTATTGGTGTCCGGCGAGAAAGAAATGCTTGAAGAAGCAGAGAAGTTTACGGACCATGAAGATGTAAAGAGAGAAATAAAGAGGTAAAAGCCGACCTTTCTAGAAAAGCTCATCGGTTGGCCGGTATAAAGCGGTGGATGATTTACGCAGAGACAAAGAAATTATAAATTCGAAATTTGAAGATGAGGAGAAAATATGAGAAGGTGAAGAAGGTGGTGTTAAGATGACTTTGAATCATATACGTTGCCTCTCGTCTTTTTCCCTATTTCTTAATCCAACGTTAAATATGAACTGATCAAAATGGAAATTAAAAGTGAGTTGTTTGCTGTGTAAAAAAATAGCAGCAAGAGAAGGAGAAATGCGTATGTGGCAAAAAGAGAAGAAGAGATGCCTATGTGACAAAAAAAGAGAAATTAAAACACACGTGGTTTGGATTGGTTATTAGCCATGTCATCAATAAAATTCTATATTTATGCTTTTTCTGTTAGTTAACAGCATGTGAGATCACGCAGATAACGGACATCCATTTAGGGACCCAAATTTGCGTTTTCATGGAGTTTAAGGATCAGAAAAAGATAAAAATTAGTTTAAGGACTAAATAATCAAAAATAGTATAGTTTAAGGACCTGAAAATGGGTTTTTCCTTTTTCTTATAATGTCCATGTCATATGATACGTCATTCATAAAATGCCACGTGTTTCATGAGTAATCATCCTAAAGATATTAGGAATAACCCATTTCCAGGTTCTTAAACTATACATGTTTTATTCATCCGGTCCTTAAACTATTTTTTATTCTTATATGTCCTTCAATTTAGCGAAAAATTATTTTCGAGTCTTTGACTAACGAAAACGACGCTGTTTAGAGTAACAAATTGCATTTTCGAAAATAACGAAACGACGTCGTTTTTATCATTCAGGGACTTGAAAATGATTTTTTGCTAAGTTAAAGGACCAAATAAAGACAAAAAGTAGTTTAAAGACTAGATAAACAAAACATGTATCGTTTAGGGACCTATGTATATTAAAGATATTATTTATGCTTAGTTAATAGTATTATTACTTATTAGAAGAAAACTTGTAAGTAATAATATCTTCTTATTTTTTCAGAGTTTGATATACATAGTATCGAAGAAGTAAATATTTTATATCATAGTCTTAGATTTATATAGTGCATTCTCTTAAAAAAAAACAACAAAAGGTTAACAATACTTAACAGATGTAGCACATTTTTCTTATAATGTATGTGCCATATCATAGGACATCCATAAGAAGTCATGTGTTGCATAAGTAACTAGTGGTATACTAACAATATTATTTATGCTAAACTCTACGAAAAAGCAAGTGTGAGTCCCTAAATGGATGTCTGTTATCTGCGTGAATCCACGCTCCATTTCTCTCGAGTGACCTAGAAAAGCACTGCCACATAGGACTCACACGGAAAAAATAATAATACTGAATGACCATGAAAACAGTGGCGTTTTAATTTTGGGTTGAAGGAGTTGATGCCGGTGGGATTTTCTGGTGAGAATTTGGTGGCTGCCGACGATTAAAACTTGTTGGGCTTAGCTTTATAAACCAAAATAAACAAAGAACAATGAATAAAACAAATAAATCAAAGGACTGTATCATTAAAAGCAAGAAAATTCAGAAATACAAACAGAAGATAAAGCATACCCATATCATAAACATGAAAGATCTGCCATAATAGTTAAAAAAATTGTTGCTTTTCTAGATCTGAGAATAAGAATAAGTTATTGAGTTTCTTAAACTCGTCATTAAATCCGGTGACGGAAATGGGACTTAAAGAGTCAGTCTTTCCGAGTAAGATAAGATCACTAGCGAAGAAGAGGTGGAGCCATTAGAACTTCCGGTGGAGCCACAAGAGGTGGTTGTATTGGTGTCCGGCGAGAAAGAAATGCTTGAAGAAGCAGAGAAGTTTACGGACCATGAAGATGTAAAGAGAGAAATAAAGAGGTAAAAGCCGACCTTTCTAGAAAAGCTCATCGGTTGGCCGGTATAAAGCGGTGGATGATTTACGCAGAGACAAAGAAATTATAAATTCGAAATTTGAAGATGAGGAGAAAATATGAGAAGGTGAAGAAGGTGGTGTTAAGATGACTTTGAATCATATACGTTGCCTCTCGTCTTTTTCCCTATTTCTTAATCCAACGTTAAATATGAACTGATCAAAATGGAAATTAAAAGTGAGTTGTTTATTGTGTAAAAAAATAGCAGCAGGAGAAGGAGAAATGCATATGTGGCAAAAAGAGAAGAAGAGATGCCTATGTGGCAAAAAAAGAGAAATTAAAACACACGTGGTTTGGATTGGTTATTAGCCATGTCATCAATAAAATTCTATATTTATGCTTTTTCTGTTAGTTAACAGCATGTGAGATCACGCAGATAACGGACATCCATTTAGGGACCCAAATTTGCGTTTTCATGGAGTTTAAGGATCAGAAAAAGATAAAAATTAGTTTAAGGACTAAATAATCAAAAATAGTATAGTTTAAGGACCTGAAAATGGGTTTTTCCTTTTTCTTATAATGTCCATGTCATATGATACGTCATTCATAAAATGCCACGTGTTTCATGAGTAATCATCCTAAAGATATTAGGAATAACCCATTTCCAGGTTCTTAAACTATACATGTTTTATTCATCCGGTCCTTAAACTATTTTTTATTCTTATATGTCCTTCAATTTAGCGAAAAATTATTTTCGAGTCTTTGACTAACGAAAACGATGCTGTTTAGAGTAACAAATTGCATTTTCGAAAATAACGAAACGACGTCGTTTTTATCATTCAGGGACTTGAAAATGATTTTTTGCTAAGTTAAAGGACCAAATAAAGACAAAAAGTAGTTTAAAGACTGGATAAACAAAACATGTATCGTTTAGGGACCTATGTATATTAAAGATATTATTTATGCTTAGTTAATAGTATTATTACTTATTAGAAGAAAACTTGTAAGTAATAATATCTTCTTATTTTTTTAGAGTTTGATATACATAGTATCGAAGAAGTAAATATTTTATATCATAGTCTTAGATTTATATAGTGCATTCTCTTAAAAAAAAACAACAAAAGGTTAACAATACTTAACAGATGTAGCACATTTTTCTTATAATGTATGTGCCATATCATAGGACATCCATAAGAAGTCATGTGTTGCATAAGTAACTAGTGGTATACTAACAATATTATTTATGCTAAGATAATAGTTTTATAACTCATTAAAAAAAATATAAGAAGCAATTTTTTTATACAGTTTGATATGCATAGCATCAAAGAAATAAACGGTTTATATCATAGCCTTAGACTTATATAGTGCTTTCTTTTAAGAAAACAACAAAAGGTTAACGATACTTAACTATTCGTCATCTATAAAATGCCATGTGTTTCATAAATAACCAGCGGTACTAAAGATATTATTTATACTAAAATAAAAGTATTACTTATCAGGAAAAAACATACAAGTAGTAAATTTTTTTGTAGAGTTTGATATGCATAGCATCGAAAAAGTAAACGGCTTATATCATAACCTTATGCTTATATTCTTTTAAGAAAACAATAAAAGTTAACAATACTTAACAAATGTGGCACATTTTTTTTATAATGTCTGTGTTATATGATACGTCATCCATAAGATGTCATGTGTTTTATAAATAACCAGCGGTATACTGAAGATATTATTTATGCAAAAATAATAGAATTATGACTTATTAGGAAAAAAAAAACATATAAGTAGCAATTTTTTTTTTCAAAGTTTGATATGTATAGCATCGAAAAAGTAAACGTTTTATATCATAATTTCAGACTTAGGGGGTGTTTGATAACCCAACTTATTACTTAAATTAATATATTAAGCACTTAATTGTTTTAAGTTGGTTTGATAACTCAAAAAAGTTCAACTTAACTTATTCAGTTAAGGCAAAAACCACTTAAAATAATAAGTTAAAAATTTTGACTTATTTTTTTTACTGAAAATATTAAGTTATTAAATATTAATTTTATCAATGAATAAACTTTATATCCGTATTATTTTCAATTCTTACTCACTAATAAAAATATTTTATCTCACATATATTAATTTTTTTATTTTTTTTAATATTACAATGAGTGTATTATACTTAAAACAACACTTAAAATACTATATTTTTCATTATAACTATTTTATTTTTTATCTTCACTTTTTTTTATAGTCTATATGCCATTTATTTAATATTTCTGTTTTTAATATTATTTGGACTTAACAAATGGGTTTTGATTTTCTTGAATCTTTGTTGCTTTATTTTTTTACTGTAATTTTACCCTTATTATTCTCACTATTACAATTAACATTTATTTATTAACTACAATGTTTATGTATAGAATATACAATTTTGGTTAAAAAATATATATGTCAAAATAGTCAAATTTTATAATACACATGTTTAATTTTTATTGTTCATTTTCTCATCTACTATGTAATTTCACGTGTTATATAATAATTAATTATCATTACACTCAATATATATCTCAACTATTACTAAATTTATAATTGATTTCATAATTATCATTTTAATATACCATTATTCAACCTGTGTCGTTTAAACTTGATGTCATTTGTTTCTGTTGGAACAGTTTATGAAATGGAACGAAATTACCAAACACCGTTTCTGGCTGAGTTGCGGACTAGGTCGCTCTCTTTGAGCTCTCCTAAGCAATGTGAAATTCCACAATACTCTCTTTACTCTCACTTAGCACTGTTCTTTTCCTTATCTTTTTAAATTCAATTTTCCAACAGTTTCTTAATTTTAATGTATACTCCAATTGCAATTGCCTCGTGGCATGTCATTATCCAGTGGATTGTGAGAAACACGTCATCTTACCCAGGCGAATTGCTATAGAGGGCACAGTCTGAGTAGAGGAAAATTATACAACACAATTATTGCGCCATTTCATTTGTATAACAAACCAATAGAGTTTTAGATATGTGGAAACTTGAATAATAAAAAAATAAGCAATGATTAATTTTTTTTTCCCGCAAATGTTCATTAATTTGTTGTAAAAACGACGTGGTGCAACGATTGTGTCGAATAGATACTCGTAAAATACAAAATTTGCTCAACACCAACTTACATTTATTTATGAGTAAATTACTATCAGCCCCCACGTTTGTCATAATTCGTAATTTAAAATCTCCTATTTAAAAATCGAGCGATTGGATTTTCCATTTTTATTCCCGTCAACAGTTTGGTCCTTTTATCCATTTTGGTGTTAGTGAATTGAGTAAAAAGACTTAGAGGTAAATTAATTTTCAAGTATGAAGAACAACATCGTTGATAGAAATAAAAATAAGGGACAAAATTGTTAGCAGAAATAAAAGTGGAGACCATATAGTTAATAGTTTCATTGACTCGGTTAACTAACACAAAAAATGTATGGAAAAATTAAATCATTAACGGATACAAGTGTGAGAGACCATATCGTTTGATCTTTAAACATAAGAGATTAAAGTGTGAATTATAATATGGAAAGCCTCATGGTATTTTGCTCTATATTTATAGAATCGATGGTCAATTCGATCCCTTAACTTGCAACTAAGGATCAAATAATTCAAACCATTTTGATCAATAAAACAAATTATTAATTTTTAGGTCAATTAAGAATATACTAGGATCATTCTAGTCTTTGAACGTGTTTATATTGCATAGTGCTTTTTTTAATTGACTCAAAAATAAAAAGTGTTGTTCTTAAATGATTAAAATAATTAAAAGTTAGTTATTTGATCTTGAATTATAAGTTGAGGGACCGGATTAACTCTTTGCTCTTTAATTATATATTAAAGCAAAAAACAACATTTGAAAAAAAAACATTTTTTGAACTGAATTCTTCCATATTTTTCTCCATTGATTTCAAAATCTATCAATTCTCTTCTCCATTTCTTCCCAAGCATCATCAAATTGGAAGCAAAAAAAAAAACCCAGATGCTACAATGAGGTACTTTTCAATTTAAAAATGCTTAATTGAACAATTCTGTATCTTCATGCCCTTTAATTAAACGTTTATACATAGTTTAGCATTGCTAAATAATCACTTAAATCATTTTATTAGCATTATTTTCAGCTTATAGAGACAGATCAAAGGGATAATTTCTCTGTATTTTGTTCCACATTTCACTAACCATGGTTATATTTTTTTTGACCAGACCATGGTTATATATACAATTATACATTCATATGAAATCTTTTTTTTTTTGTAAATTTTTTATGTAGTTTTTCGATTTATCTAGGGTTCCATTGAATTATGAGTGTGCATTCTCAATTTTATAATTATATAGTTTAGTGTAGATTTGAAAATGTAGCTATTTGAATGGTAGTTTATAATCTAAGAGAATTTTCTTTCCTTAGTGCAGTTAATATCTGAGCAAGGGAGAAGGTTAAAATGGTAAAGTTGACTATGCTTGCGCGTGTCACTGATGGATTACCGCTTGCTGAAGGATTGGATGATGGCCGTGATGTGACAGATATTGAATTGTATAAACACCAAGTAAAAGCTCTGTTTAAGAATCTTGCAACGGGGCAAAATGAGCCGTCTAGGATGTCGATTGAATCCGGCTCTTATGTCTTCCAGTATCCTGTTTACGTTTTTGATTAAACATATCGTGTACATAGTAAAATCCGATTCATAATATATGTTTTGTGATTTTAATGTTCTTTTGGTCATATGCTGTTGTTAGGATGTATGTCCATGAAATATTCAACAGTTTCTGTTGAATTGTTAATTTATTTAGCGTTTCCCTTGACTTGATACCTTAGTTATATCATTGAAGGACGTGTTTGTTACCTCACAATGTGTGATCGTTCGTATCCTAAAAAGCTAGCATTTCAATATTTGGAAGACCTCAAGAATGAATTTGTGCGTGTTAATGGGGCTCAAATTGAAACTGCTGCTAGACCATATGCTTTTGTTAAATTTGGTAGGTATTTTTGATTCATTTTGTTTGTTTCATTTTTTGTTGATACTGTCTTTTAATGCTTCTGTTATGTCTGATTTTTGGTTTTGTGTTTATGTCTTAAAGATACTTTCATACAGAAAACAAAGAAACTGTACCAGGACACCCGTACTCAGCGGAATATTGCAAAATTGAATGATGAACTGTATGAAGTTCACCAAATAATGACTCGGAATGTGCAGGATGTACTCGGTGTTGGTGAAAAGTTAGATCGTAAGATACTCTTATATTTTCAAGATCACTGGGTTTCCAATTTCCATTATATTATACATTTTATTCTCTTGTTGTGTGAAAATGAATAGCCAATATCTCGTCCTTAACAATTCTCTTGTTGCGTGTTCTGCATATCTATGTTTATGGAAAATTGTGAAAATGGGGTTTTCATGTGGAAAATGTTAAAGAGGAGTTATGATGTGTATTGACGACTTTATGACACTCGTGTCTTTGATGCCGTTCTACTTTAACTGCCTTCTGTAGTTTAAGCTTTTGCAATCTAGAATGCTTTTATTTGTTTTCTAGTGGGAATTTCATTTGGAATCTTTTGTCTGTTTTGTACTAATGGTATTCATGCTACGCAGTTTAGCTAGATTGTATTATAATTTCTTTTTGTTCATTTATCATATTCTTGGTCATCTGCTGTTGTATCCTTATAATATTTGTAATTCGTAAATATTGCCAGAAACCCCATGATACAGCTTGCCATGTTTGGTTCATGGAATAGGTGCGGAATGGAATAGCTATTCCGTATAGAATGAAAATTCTTTACTTTGGTTCACGGAATAGGTATTCCACGGAATTGCTATTCCATGATTTTGTGGAATAAGTACTCCTCTCAAAAACTAAAGAATGGCTATTCCATTCCTTATGGAATGACTATTCTATTCCATACTATTCAATTCCATGAACCAAACATGGCCTTTATTTCTTCACTATTTATGTCATATAACGGTGTCAATCCTATCTGTCTCCCTCCCCTCTGTGAAATAGGCCCCTTTCCCCCCTCCATATCATATTACTGAATAAATAAATTTTACATATTTGGTGATATTGCAGAGGTCAGTGAAATGTCCAGTCGGCTAACCTCAGAATCTAGGATATATGCTGACAAGGCAAGAGATTTGAATCGGCAGGTTAGTTCCATTGATCAAGTAGCTATATTAAAAGTACTAATCATATTGGCCAATATTTTATGAAATCTGAATGTTTTAGGCCAATATCAGTGGTGTTGCAATAAAAAAACTATTTCCAATTGAAGTAAGGAAAAAAATGCTATGCACCCTGATCAATAGAATTCCATTTGTGATGCATAGCATATGACAATACAAGAAACCATGTCTGCGTTTTCTTTCTTGGTGATGTTCCTTCTTTGTATATCGAAACCGTGTCTGAATCTTGCTGTGAGTCATGCAGAGCATTGAAATGAATAAAATTATGCATGGAGTAGATACAGAGCTACACTGATATTCTTCTTTACATTTACCAAGTGCAGGCATTAATTAGAAAGTGGGCTCCTGTTGCTATTGTGTTAGGAGTTGTGTTCCTCCTTTTTTGGGTTAGAACGAAGATATGGTGATCCAATTGCTTTTGGGTTAGAAAAAAGATATTACTGGGTTTCTCTACTTTGCTGTCAGTTACATAATTGTTCGAAATCGATGCACACAGAGACTTGCTCATGTTTGAAGCTGGGATAGTCGCGCGGCTTGTTCTTCAAGTACTTGCCAACAACTGTGAAATTGTGAATGAGAGAGGCCCTTCGGTTTATAGAATATGTTGGATACAAGAAAATTTATGTATTTGAAGATGCTTAATTAATCTAGATGTAATCTACAATTATTACATTTATATATTCCTAGCTACAACTACAATTGATCACCTTAAGGTTTTTGTGTGTTCTTCAGGCTTAGACAAAGAATAAGGAAAGATAATATAGAACATGAAGAAAAAAATTAAAAATGAAACATATTACAAAAAATAAAAGTATTTTTGATTATTTTTCTTTAATAAAAGAATATAATTAAAACTATTTGAACAAGTTCTCAATTACTGGCAAACATAATGGTATATTCACATTTTTTTTTTCTATTTCAAAATAATAAGCTGTTTGAGTAAATGAAAATATATAGTTAAATTACTTACAATTTAATATTTTATCATTTTTAAAATATGAAAATAAAATAAATTATAACTTTTTTTATTAGTTCATTTTTCATCGATATGGAAAATGACATTTATTCTATCAAAATATAGAGCAATAAATTCATTTGGAGATAACTGGATATATTAATTAGGAGTAAATATAATTTTAAAATTTAAAATTGTTTATCAAAAATAGAAGGTGACATAATAATTTAAGACGCAAAATTAATAAAGGCCGCTTGTCAATTCGGGAGGGTGGAAGTGATATGTAATTTTTTAAAATGTATTTGATTCATTCAAAATAATAAAAATAAATAAAATAAACAATTTTTTTAATCAAACTTATTTTACCATAATCTACTAAAAATCAGTGCCCTTTGAAACCAAATACATACATTATTACCGTTTAAAGTTTAAATTTTCAAATTCCTACTCTTGAAAACTTCTCAACATTTTCTTTCCATAAACTAAACAAAAGTAAGAAACCATAATCAGCTCCTGTAAATCCCTAATTTTATCTCAATTTCATCAAGGAGCCCAGATCAAATTAAGAAACGATTCACCAATGGCAATCTCAGAACATGAATCAGAAGATAATTACAGCAAAACTGAAGGATCCAGTGATTCAGATTATGAATCAGATAGAGATCCAAGTTACAGCATTATTGAGGACACTCAAATCCAACTCTCAAATCTTTCTATCCACAAGAAATCAAAATCAAGGTTTGCACAAGAAAAATAAATATTTTCGTCAGATTTAATTGTTGAAATGTTTTGTGATAATGGGTCATGTACTCATGTTTGTTTTCTGTAGAATTGGTAAGGCTTTGGATATAGAGAGAGACACAGAAGAGAATGAATTGAAGGTCTTAATGGAATGTTAGTACAATTTAATTATACATGCATCAATGTGTTAATTTTTTTTTTCTTTAGGTCTAAGTAGCAGTGTAGCATGGACATGGGAAATGGAACACTTGGACACGGACATGACGGAACAGTGTTATTTTAAGATTTCTGTATTAAAAATGAAGTTTCCGTGTCTGAAACGTCAAGTGTCCGATATGTTTTTGGAACGGGACATGTTGATTCAATGAAGTGTCCGTGCTACTTAGCTTTAGTTTACATGGATTATTGCATGTGATAACGATGTTATTTTTATTTATTTTTATGGGTTGTGAAATTTGGTGGCAGCTGGTAATTTAGAGAAGCTAAAAGTGGAGCAGTGTAAGGTTTATTTGAGAAAGAATGGACTGAGATTGACTGGCAATAAGGCTACACTTATTCAGCGCCTTAAGGAGCATCAAGAGTAGTGTTTTGTAGTTTATTTGCTGAACTAATTAAAATTTGAATTTTTTGTTTCTGTTGATGTTGATGTTGAGTTTTGCTTGTTTTATTCAGGATTTTGAATGGTGAAGCAGAGAAGAAGTACCCGGTTTCTTGCTTTGTTATGAATTGTAAAGGTGAGTACATTCAGCTTGAATTCAGTACTGTAGTCTGTAAATTGTGCCTCATTGAATAGTTTTTGCTGTGCAATGAGCATTGGTGGATACTGGATAAGTGGATATGTATGTGCTGAACTGCAAGGGTTACCTTAAGGTTTCTTATGTTGAAAATTAAGTTCCGTGTCCGAAACGCCAAGTTTCCAACACATTTCCGAAATGGAAAACGTTGATTAGATGAAGTGTTCGTGCTACTTAGGTTGTAACTATCCATCATGATTGGCTCTATTGCAATCACATCTAATTATGTTTCTATATATTCATATATGGCCTGAAAATTGGGCTATTTTTTTACAGGTGATGCTTGTCTGGGAGATGTTGTCATGTTTGAACAGAATGTTTATGAAATGTAAGCCTTTGGATGAGTTTGATGCGCATGACTCTCTTGTTTACATATTGATATTATAGAGCTTTCTGCTACTCGTGCTTTTCTAAGATAATGTTCTAAATTATTACAGTTTCTACTTAACTGTAGTTATATGTGTTGTAAATTTTCTCAGGTTCAATATAGCATCACGAAGTGCTAGTGGTCCGTCACTTGGGAAAAGGATAGTCGTTGGTCGAATTGTGAATGATAGCTATGGTGCTGCCAAACAACAGCATACATTTACAGTGAGTCATTTTTAGCATACAGTATAACCTAGGATATTATTATTTACAGTCTCTGAACATAAAGGTCTATAAGAACAATTGATGGGGAGTGAATGTGAATGTAGTTGTGTGCTTTTCAAACAGCGGATCTCTTGAATAAAATGCGAATTAAAGGCTATTTTTTGGTTATTCTAACAGATAGAGGTTTTGTGGAGCAAAGGAGAGAGACCACTGCGTCCACTTCAGCCTCTGCTGATTAAGGGTCGGAACCTTTACCGATTGAAGACTATGAGACAGGTTAGTAATGGGCGGATTACAGCTCTCTTCAAATGTCATCGAAGATCTCATGTATAGAAGTTAGCTGACTACTTATTTTTGCTTTTACTTTAGAGATGGGAAGATGAAGACAAGAGGCGTAACGTTTTGATAGAAAAGCATTCGAGGGGTTCTCTAGCTAGGGATGCTAGAGAAATCCGAGTGCAAAGGAAGGAAAGCAGGAAAATACTCGGGGAAAATAGGTATTATAGAATTTGAGTTAAGTTTACGTTGAAAAATCTCATTTAAATATAGCCATGCTGAACACAGAAGCTTGATTGTTTACATAAATTTACATGATTAAATGCTCTATGCTTTAGGGTCCTGAAGGAGAAAATACACAGGAATCAGATAAATTCAAACTTAGCAACAAAACAAGGAATTCAAGCTCAACAATCAGGTTCATCTGTTGCAAAAGTAGCTCCTGAACCTCAACAATCAAGTTTATTTGGCAATTTCGACAAGACAACAGTTCGAAAGTTGAGCTCAAATATAGATCCCACAATGGGATACAGAGCTCACATGTCGACATCTCCACGTCCACTTTCAGGAGCCTTCGCTAACAGAGTAAACATAGACAGACCAGTGCTGGTTCCACTAGAAACCCAGAAGCCGACCATTCTTCATGAACAACCAATGAGGCAGACAGAGAACGCTCATCGCCGTCAATTTACTCACTACATGGATGATCCCAGCCACTTTCCGGACCTTCACAGAAATGGTAATTTTGGCTCAAGGCCGTCAAGCTTCAATATGAATCATCGTTATCCTCCTGTGAATGACTACTCCAGAACAGAAAATTACAGTCATGTACATCCATCGACAAGGCCAAACCGTTATCATCAACAACAGCAGGCATGCAAATATTTTGCCCAAGGAAGATGTAATTTTGGGGATAACTGCAAATTTTTGCATGACTCCAAAGAGAACTATGGCCAAAGGAGGGGAGACAGGCCTTGCTATTATAACAGGTTAGAAAGACAGCAATTCTGAAATTCTCAATATTTTTGTTGATTACACAAAATAAACATTGATCATGAGTTTTGAGTAATACTTAGAACTAGAGTTTTTGTGTAATTTAGTTGGTGAATAGAACAGAAGAGGGTTTTTGGAACTGATTTTGAATTGGAAAAATTTTTCATTTAGCACTATCTGTGTGATTGCAATTGTTTGAAAGTTTTTTAGCATTATTAACCTTGAACTGTGCTAAAATTTTACTGCTTTTTTTGTTTAATCTTGAGCTGATCTTGCAATAAAAGTCTTTAAATTTGATGAAATTGACAAATCTTAAATAATCTTCTAAGATTAACCTTACTTCATTACCAAGCAAAAAAACGGATAAAAAAAATGAGCAAAGTGACAATACGGTCCCTCAACTTGTGATTCGGGTCAAATAATTCATTCTCAACTATTTTGATCAATTAGGGACAATTTTGTAAATTTTTAAGTTAATTAAGGATAACATTCTTTAATTTGGGGTCAATTAAAGATAAAACTGGGTCATATCAGTTCTTAAACTTGTTGATATTAGTAATTTGTCCTTAATTGAAGAAAAAATAAGAGTACTGTTATTAAAATATTTGAGAGTAAATTTTTTGATCCACAATGACAAATTCAGAATCCGAGTGACCCTGCACTCAAAAATAAATTAAAGAATCAATTTGGAGAAATCCAGTACACTCGATGACGAACCCAATGATACCGAACTAATTTGTCTTTTTTTTTTTAAATTAAATCAAATCAAATTTATAAAGATTTAAATTATTTTAAACTAAACTGAATGTTTGTTTGATTTTTTTTGGGTTCACTTTTTCAGTTTGGTTTGTACTAAAATAAATTGAAACCTTTCGTTATTTTTAAAATCGAACCAAACTAAAAACATCAAAAACAATTATATCAAATTAAACAGAATCAAATTAATTGGTTTGATTTAATTTTGAGCAAAGAGTCAATTTACCTTTTGAATTTATATCTCATGATCGAATAAGTCATTTTTAATTTTTTTAGTCGATTAGATTCCCAATTATTTTAATTTTGGTCAAGTAACCTCTAATCACTTCAAACGCGTGATTTGTTCGATTCCAAGATACAAATTTTAAAAAATTTAATTAATTAAAAATAACTAATCAAGCAGGAGAATTCTGAGACACAAGTTTGACACATTTAATCTGGATACACCTGAACCTTTTAACAGTACCCATTATTTAATTTTATTTTATCAAATACCATGCAGACAAAACACCCGAGTCTATTCGCTGGTTGACTTTAACACTTAAAAATCATTTGTTAGAAAGATTAGGACAAAACATGGGAATCAGAGTCAGTAAAGGCTCCCGTAAAAAAGATAAAGTCAGTAAAGGCAACCTCAATTTTACTTTATTACCATATATATGATCTAATCCATGTTTATCAGTTGTCACTGCCACTCGAAATCTTGATAAACAACAGCTTCTACTGCTAATTATAGGTACTTCTTTTCTTGTAGTACTATAATTTTGTGAGTTTGAATGCTCATAATTTTCATTTTTTATGGTTTCAGTAACATCACTGTTACTTTCCCATGTTTCTATTTCTGTTACTAATTCTACTCATTTGTCTAATTTGAGACCTTTATTATTTATGTTATACCTAACTATAGTAAGTACATTTGTTACTTTAACATTTCTCAGTTATGTTGGACAAAATCTTGTTCAAGTTCTATATTTGCGTGATTTGTATACGTTTTTAGGGTCAAATATAAATCACGAACTTTAGGTTAGTTTGTAAATAAGATGTGACTTTAAAACTTGGCAAAATCAGTTACAAAATTTCATGTTTTTGGAAATCGGAGCACTGAGATTTTTTTTTCGCTGAAAAAACACTAATGTGGACACCAGAATATATCTATTCCGGCAGCTATGTTAGTATTTTATCAACAAAAAAGGTCAGTGTTCCTGTTTGTCAAAAATGAAAGCTTGTGACTGATTTTGTCAAGTTTGAAAGTTCGCGCTAAAGTTCTATGATTTTCTTTTTTGTGTTTTTGCAATTAACCCTGCCGTTGAAACATTTCCATTTCCATGCTATACAGTTTCTCAGTATGTTGTTGATTCTTATGAGCTAAAACTTGTGATTCTTTTTGACATATACCACATGTTAGCTACTACTAAGATAGATCTCTAATGGAAGAACTTTTAAGGTTAGATGGCGGAAGACCCGGTTAATGTAAATGAGTTCCAAATTCTTGCAAAGCAAATCCTCCCAAAAATGTACTATGATTTCTACAGTGGGGGAGCAGAAGACCAGCATACACTAAAAGAGAACGTTGAAGCATTTCAAAGAATTACGTAACGTCTTAAACCTTACATGTCAGTTGATCAGAAAACAGTACACTGCCCGAGCTAATACCAAACCATTTATTTGGCTTTCTCAGGTTTCGGCCTAGAGTTCTTGTGGATGTTAGTAGAATTACAATGTCCACTACCATATTGGGTTACAATATCTCTGCTCCAATTATGATAGCACCAACCTCTATGCATAAGCTAGCACATCCTGAAGGTCTTTCTCGATCATCGAAGAATTCTAGTTGTGTGTGTATATATATATGTGTGTCTGTGTGTGTAAGTTTCCAATTTCATGACGAGTTTTAATCTGATTTCTCCAGGAGAGATTGCTACTGCTAGAGCAGCAGCGGAATCTAACACCATAATGGTACTCGTTAGTTGATCTTTGAGTTAGTTTTCATGGTTCAAGTTCTTGGATATGCAATGACTCAATTTTCCATTTCAGGCTCTATCTTTTTCTTCTACTTACAGCTTGGAAGAGGTTGCTGCTAGCTGTGATGCTGTTCGTTTCTTTCAATTATATGTATTTTCCTGAACTCTTTAACAATTTGATCAGAAGATTCTTTTCCCGTTCACAATCATGATAATGGTTTACTTTCATTTATGCATAGGTGTATAAAAACCGCGACATAGCTGTTACCTTAGTGAAGAGAGCTGAAAGGAGTGGTTATAAGGCTATTGTACTAACGGTCGATACTCCAAGACTAGGTCGAAGAGAAGCGGACATTAAGAATAAGTGAATATCATTTCTCCCTCTTTCATTTTATTTGCAATTGCACTCACTACTTGGTTCAATAGTGAGGTTGCAAAACACATTTTATAGTCAACAGCCGTATACAAAAATGCTTTATGAAATTTGGTTTTACAAATGAACAATACCGTGATCTTCTGCAGGTTGATTGTGCCTCAAATGAAAAATTTGGAAGGTCTGTTATCAACTGAAGTAGTACCTGTGAGTCTCATACTTAAATTTTCTCTATTTTTTGCCACAGCAGAACTTTGGAAAAGCATTTCGAATTGTTAAGAATCGAACCATTAACTTCTTTACAATAACGGGACAGGCACTTGACACGAGACTTTAGGCAAATGACTTCCAAATCTATTCTCAATGCATAGAAACAAAATGACTTACTTTTTTCCATAGAGGTTCCGGCATATGAAAGCAAGAATTAGCTACTTTTTTTTATGATTCTATCATCACTGGTTCAAATCAATACATTTATTCATTTCGCCTCATGTTTTTCAGTTGGGAATCAGTATTGTACACATTGAGATTTGAGATGTGCTTCTCTGATGAATTTTCAGGAAAGAGGTTCAGGTCTAGAAACTTTCGCCAAGGAGACATTGGATGATACTTTGTCTTGGAAGGTATAAACCAGTAAAGTTTTTGTTAGATGCTGTGTTTTTTAACTTTCGTTTTAGGATTTCAACTTTCGTTTAGATAAAAAAGTACTAATATTTTGTAGCCTTCTCATCAAGAACTGGAATGGCATTTCATTTGCACCAGATTCATTCCTCTGTTGCTTGTTGTATTGATTTAGTTAGTTTATAATTTTATTACAGGATGTAGGATGGTTAAAATCCATTACAAATTTGCCGATTTTGGTCAAGGGAATACTCACTCGTGAAGACGGTAAATCCAAATCCTCTTCTGGTTGTATGTTTATTTTTCAATTGCTGAATGCTGACTCACTATATGTGTTGTTATGGCAGCCATAAAGGCCATGGAAGTTGGTGCTGCAGGAATTATCGTCTCAAATCATGGGGCTCGACAGCTAGATTATTCTCCTGCCACTATTTCTGCTCTAGAAGAGGTAACTAAACTGTACAAACCAAGATATGTAAATGCATACTCGTTTTAATCATGGAATTCCAGGTTGTTGAAGTCGTTGGAGGCAGAATTCCAGTTCTTCTTGATGGAGGAATTCGACGAGGAACTGATGTGTTCAAGGCGTTGGCACTTGGTGCTCAAGCAGTCCTTGTAAGTTCGCTTGTCAAGCAATCACTCCATTGCTATGTTGTACGAAAACAGAAACACCAAAACAATATATTTTTACGAGAATAAGTTGAAACGTAGGACTCTGACAAGTTTCCGTGCAATATAGTATAATCGAATGTCACTGCTTGATATTAAATATGTTACTTTTGCAGGTTGGAAGGCCTGTTATCTTTGGATTGGCAGTGAAAGGGGAAAAAGGAGTTGGACAAGTGATGAAAATGCTGAAGGATGAGCTGGAGCTGACCATGGCACTATCTGGCTGTCCAACTCTGAAACATATTACAAGGAGCCATGTCAGGACTCAGAGTGACAAGCTCCGGTCTATGCTCTAATAATGCTCTCACAACTTGCTTCAATTTGATTTTGATGGAAGTAACCAATAAAGTGGGAAATATTATATGAATAAATTATATGTTTGAATTATTGTAATAAAAATTTCAGTGCTTAGATTACAAAATATGCGATTATCGTTACGACGTCTCGTATTGTATGCCAACAGGCAGCCTGGCAAAGTAGGCATAAAGCCAGGACTAATAATTGAATGAGAGTGATCTCTGTTTTATAATTTCAAAAGGTATTCATATATTGATTCTTTATAATCCTACGTTACAATGGACAAAGAGAAATGTAAAATTTGGAGAAAGTTGCAAACTTTTGGCTTGATTTGATGGAAAATTGTAGTCTTTGCCATCAGGTCATGTCTTCATCAAATGTGAAAATGCCAAATACATCCTTCTCAATGAATGAAAATCATGAATGCTTATACAACTCAACATACTTTTGCAATGATAAAAAATAAATAATAATTGAATATTTTAATAATGGAAATACTCATTGCCTCGTGATATCGTAAACATTCATTGTCAAATGACGTAACACAAGTGTAATCAAGTTGAGCCAACTCATGAGTTATTCGGGATTGAGTTGAAATTGGCTCAACTCATATCGAGTCGAGCTACTTAAATTGATTATCGAGTCAAATTTGACTTTCAAAATACTTGACTCAATGAGTTCGCGTACTTCAATTGATTTACATTTTTAAATTTTACCCTTTATATATATATATATATATACCTTTATTTTTATATTACCATAACATTTATAAACTTTAATTATTTATATAGATAATCGAGTCGGATAGAACTCAAATCCTAATCATTCTATCAAGTTCGAACTCGAACCTCTAAAATAAAATTCGACCGAAATCAAGTCGAATTTCAAGCTTCGACTCCACAGGGTTACAACTGTTAAACACCCCAAAATCACTGCAACAGAACAAAAATCCACTTCTGAGCAGAAAAATAATTTCCCGATTTACCCTTTTACATAAATCCAAGCTCATCAGACATCACTTGATTCAAACTCTTGGTTAACAACAGTGCAACTTCTGGTTAACTGCTTAAAGCCTTAAACTTCGTCAGCTGTACGAGGATTTTTCATCTTCTCTTAAGGGTAAGTCTTAACTCAGTTAATTTCTGGATGGCTTGCCAATTTTTTTAATGGTTTAATCTTTTTATTTTAAATTTTTAATCTTTTTGTTATTGGTAACTTATTCTTTGCTATGCTTAAAATTTAAGTTCTCTTTAAGTTTATCTGGCCTTATGCTTTTGAATTTCATTGAGAGTTATTAATGTTATACTGAAATTGATCAGTAGTAAAATTTGTTTCTAATGTAAATATTTACAGGTGAAATGGCAGCAGAGCCAGTTAATGTGAATGAGTTCCAAATTCTGGCAAAGCAAATTCTTCCTAAAATGTACTATGATTTTTACAGTGGAGGGGCAGAAGATCAGCATACATTGAGAGAGAATATTGAGGCATTTCAAAGAATTACGTACAATCTTAAACCCGACTGATTTAAGCGAAAAATAGTATAAATTCTATAACTTTATTGTATGTTTGATTTTCCAGGTTTCGGCCTAGAATCCTGGTTGATGTTAGTAGAATAGATATGGCTACTAGTATACTGGGTCATACAATCTCTGCACCTATTATGATAGCACCAACTGCTATGCATAAGCTAGCACATCCTCAAGGTCCTTAATTCTCCCCAGTGAATTCTTAGTTTTGTGTTTTACGTTTCGGCATTCAATTTTTATTTCCGAAAACGCTTCAGATATATATTTTTATAGCTTGTTTCTACAAAAAGAACCATTTCGCCATTTTGCATTTGAACATTTCTGATTTCCATGCGACATAGGAGTTCATCATAAGGCTAATTGTTTTTGGTTTGATTTCCCCAGGAGAAATTGCTACTGCTAGAGCAGCAGCTGCAAGCAACACTATAATGGTATTCATATAATAGAAATATAGTTGGTGTTTTTTTTCTGCACTTTGAGTACTTAAAAATTACAGGATTTTCACTTCAGGTTTTTTCCTTCTCTGCTACCAGCAGTTTGGAGGAGGTTGCTGCTAGCTGCAATGCTGTTCGTTTCTTTCAATTATATGCACGTTCCTCAACTCATTTTAGTGCTTCAAGTGAAAGGTTACTTTCTCAAAATGTCACCTAACTTAAAATTTATGTTCATCGTGTTTTAGGTGTATAAACAACGGGATATTGCTGCTACCTTAGTGCAGAGAGCTGAAAAGTATGGTTATAAAGCTATTGTACTAACAGTCGATACTCCAAAATATGGTCGAAGAGAAGCTGACATAAAGAATAAGTGAATATTTTACCTTTCTATTCATTTTATGTTCTACCACTTGCTTAGTTGCAGTTATAGTTTGATAATTCAGATGGACTACTTTATGTATCATGGCTGGAAATCACTAACTGTTGCAAGAATTCTTAGTAGGAGCATGTTAAATTATGATTTTGTCTCGTATGAACTTAACTGTAATATCTTCTGCAGACTGATTGTACCTCAGCTGAAAAATTTGGAGGGTCTTTTATCAATTCCAACAGTGAGTAGCATCCTTGAGCTGGAAACTGGAAAAAGTTCAAGCTCAATTAATTATTGATAATTTTCATATTTTCCAATATATAAACTGGATAATGAGATTCATTTCATATAACAAAAATGCAGGATAAAGGTTCGGGCTTAAAAGCTTTCAATGATACACTTGATTCTTCTTTGTGTTGGAAGGTATTAACCATTTATTACCTTGGGCTGTATTTTTTAATTTACGTGCTAGTTTTCAGTTAAGAACAAGCATACTTGATATTAAAGTTAAAAGTTGAGTGACATTCACTTGAAGTTGATTCGACTTTCTATTACGTGTGTTGGTTTAATTAGTTCAATTTGCAGGATATAGGATGGTTAAAATCTATTACAAACTTGCCAATTCTGATCAAAGGAGTACTGAGTCGTGAAGATGGTAAAACCAAAGTGGCTTCTGCTTTTATTCACCTCTTATATAGTTGAATAGCTTGTTCACTTGGTATATTTATTGCTGTTGGCAGCCATGAAGGCTATGGAAATAGGTGTTTCAGGAATTATTGTCTCGAATCATGGAGCTCGCCAACTAGATCACACTCCTGCCACTATTTCTGTTCTAGAAGAGGTAAAAGAAATTACAGTGTCCACAATGGTACACATAATTTCCCAACTGTACTAGTGTACAATTGGCTAAAATTCACAATTTATCACATTTATTTTTTTAACAAAATTTTTCATGCTTAAAGCATCCACTTGGCCAGCTGTATGGAACCTATGTTGCACTGAAATGTATTCGCGGAAATAGAAAATGCTGAAACGGAAACAGTGAAATGATATTTTTTGTAAGAATACGTTATAAATATATAGTTTTCAGAGTTGTAGAAGCGTTCACATAAACAATACGCCGAAATATAGAAATCGGTAAGCTTCCGTGCGACATAGCATGGCACTAATACATTCTGAATACTGTTATTGCAGGTTGTTCATGCTGTTGGAGGAAAAATTCCAGTTCTCTTCGATGGAGGAATACGGAGGGGAACTGATGTATTCAAGGCCATGGCACTTGGTGCCCAAGCAGTCCTTGTAAGCAATCGTTGAGCTACCTACCACATTATCCTAATGAATGAACCTCGTGTTTCACCTAGAAAAAATACGGTGGTAACTGATACAATCCGACATTACCGCAGGTTGGAAGGCCTATAATCTATGGGCTGGCAGTGAAGGGAGAAGATGGAGTAAAACAAGTGATGAAAATGCTGAAGGATGAACTTGAGCTCACTATGGCCCTCTCGGGCTGTCCTAGTCTGAAAAACATTACAAGAAATCACATAAGAACTAATCACGATAGAGTCCGATCTGTGCTCTAATGCTGTCACAATCCACCGGAAAGTATTCTGCATTCAACTTGAACCCGCACCATGTCTACTGCTATATAACACAGTAGTAATCATTTTAATTGCCTTGAAGCACCCTCTGTTAGTACAAAGAGTCTGTGTATGTAATGACCCATATTTGTACTGTTCTCATTTGGGTTGCAATCATCATAACTGGAAATGATTGTTTTCATTCAGGTTGCAACCCATTGATGGATCCGTGCTTAAATTATTTGTATTAGTACTTTTTCATTTGAGCATCATTTGGCAAAGGTGAGTCGGTTCTGTTTTTTCATTTCAGTTCTATTCTTTTGGTTCACTTTGCTACAAACTGAACAAAAAACGAAACATAAAAGGTCTGGTTCGGTTCGGTTTGAAATATTGAAGGTTCTTACAAAATAGGTTATGTTCTGATGACGTAGTGATAACGTCACTTTTCATGTTCTATTTAAAAAATAAATCAGTTCGGTTTGAACAGAATGCACACCTGTCACTTTCCATTGGGTGTTATTATTCTCTCTTCTTACCGGATAGTCTAATGAACCCCACTTTGAAAATTCCAAGCCAAGTAAAAGAAGTAAAAGATGACCGCTCTAGAAGACCAAAGAGATTGGAGGATTAGAGATTGCATTAAAGCAATAATTTCAGTGAAGCTCCATAAGAGGGGGCCAGTAGTAAAGTGATTATTGAGAATATCTTCCATAATGCATGTGATTATGCGTCAAATTTGCTATTTCTTGTCAATAACATTAGGACCCATATCATTTGTCTTTGCATTAACATGCTGTTTGAAACATTACATGAATTGCTATTGCCAACTTGTTGACAGATTAACATCAACTTCCACCGCAACTACGCCAAAAATCACAAATGGCGCTTGTCTACAGTCAAGGATAAAATTATTGCAGTCAACTAGTATACATAACTTCAATTTCTTTTTTCTGTTTAACATTTATAGTTGGTTCAACTGATAAAATATATATTGAGAACTCTTGTTATATGCTGCTAGAGCTTTGCCTGTCCTTTACAGATTTCTCTTCTCTTACAGGTACTATTTCTTCTTGTCCTTCAAATTGCTTGATCTTCTCGTGACTTTACATCTAATGTCCTTATTTTCAGGATAAATGGCATCTGAACCAGTTAATGTGAACGAGTTTCAAATTCTGGCCAAGCAAGTGCTCCCAAAGATGTACTATGACTACTACACTGGCGGAGCAGAGGATGAGTATACACTAAAAGAGAACGTAGAGGCATTTAAAAGAATCACGTAAGCATCTTGAACCTGTTGTTTTTAATGTTGAAAACAGTTCCTGAACGTTTTATTTGCTTTCTCAGGTTTCGGCCCAGAATTCTCGTGGATGTTAGTACAATATCAATGTCTACTACAATATTGGGTTACCCCATCTCTGCACCTATTATGATAGCACCAACCGCTATGCATAAGCTTGCACACGCTGAAGGTCGTCTTTTCAATCTCTGAAGAGTTTTTAATTCGATACTCTTCTGATCTGACCAGCCTTTTTGTGATTTCCTCAGGAGAGATTGCTACTGCAACAGCAGCAGCTGCATCCAACACGATAATGGTATCATATAATACATGTTGAGCTTTTCTTATTATCTCAATTCAAATGCTTGAGTAATGACTCGGTTTCAGTTTAGGTACTGTCGTCTTCTTCTAGCTGCAGTCTGGAGGAGGTTGCTGCTAGCTGCAATGCTATCCGGTTCTTTCAATTATATGTACTTGGCATTTACTGAACTCGTTTTTTTACTCTTTCAGGTAATATCATATTTTCTTACGCTACAGCATATTCTAATGTTTATTTGTGGTTAGGTGCACAAAGAACGAGATATGGCTACAAACTTAGTGCAGAGAGCTCAAAGGAATGGATATAAGGCCATTGTCCTAACAGCTGATCGTTCAAGATTTGGTAGAAGAGAAGCAGACATAAAGAATAAGTAGGTCTTATTTCTTCCTCTTTCAACTTACATGCGCATTCTTGCTATTATATATTCATAACTAGCGGTACCATTTCGTGTAAATATTTAACTGTGATATAATAACATCTGCAGAATGATTGTACCTCAACGGAAGAATTTGGAGATTTTTTTGTCAACCGAAATTGTATCTGTGAGTAGCAAAATTAAAGTGGGCAATGAACATGCCAAATCCCTTTACTTCTCTTTGTTTTTTTTATATTATTGTGCCATGCATGCTTATCTGTTCTACTATCAGTAATCTGCATAGTGAATACTATTTCTATACAATGAGTTTGCAGGAAAAAGGCTCAGACTATGAAGCTTGTGCCAATCAAAACATTGATTCATCCTTGTCTTGGAAGGTACGAAGCAATGAATAATTTTTTCATGTCTTCTAGCCTTCTCGCTATTACAATTGGAACTGTAGTGTCATTTATCTTAAGGAGAATTAATCCTGTATTTTTAGTTTTAGTATTAATTATTGCGAGTCTTGTCGATTGCAGGATATAGCATGGCTAAAATCAATAACAAACTTGCCGATCCTGATCAAGGGAGTTCTGACTTGTGAAGATGGTAAAATCAAAGAAGCTTAACTTGATATTGCATCTCAACTCTTTCAACAGGAAAATAGCTTATTCAGTCACTACATGTATTGTTATTGACAGCTGTGAAGGCCATGGAAGTAGGCGTTGCAGGAATCATTGTCTCGAATCATGGAGCTCGCCAGCTTGATTATACGCCTGCTACTATTTCTGTTTTGGAAGAGGTAATTATGTTTACTGCGTGGACTCCTTTGCTTATAAATTGAAGCTGTTATCTTAAATCCTGATACTGCAGGTAGTTCATGCTGTTAGAGGGAGAATTCCAGTTCTCGTTGACGGAGGAATACGGCGGGGGACTGATGTGTTCAAGGCATTGGCACTCGGTGCACAAGCAGTCCTTGTAAGCTCAATTGTTAATAGCTCTGTATTCAATTATATTGAGGTCAGAAATACTGCTATTACTGTCACTAATGAGCTATATTGCACGGAAACTTGTCGGATGTTACGTTTGGGCGTTTTGTTTTCATTTTTAGAAACACTTCTAAAACTTCAAAGCCTTTATTAATAATCTATTCTTGTAAAAAATGTTGTTTCAACATTTTTGGTTTCAGCATTTCCGTTTCTGCGCGATATAGCTGATGAGAAAACAAAATTTCCGCAGGTTGGACGGCCGATTATTTACGGGCTGGCGGCAAAAGGAGAAAAGGGAGTTAGACAAGTAATGCAAATGCTGAAGAATGAACTTGAGATCACCATGGCACTTTCTGGGTGTCCTAGTGTCAAAGAAATTACAAGGAACCATGTAAGGACTGAAGAACACAGACTCCAATCCATGCTCTAATAGTGCTGTCACAGTATACATTAAATTACCATAATGATGGTTACTAAAAATTGTTTCCATGCTGTTTTTTTTATTGAAAGGGAATGTCTAGTCTAGTGACATTCTTTAAGATTTGTCTTCATAATCACAACTATTGAAATTTTTATGTATTTTTTTTTATGAATAATTTTTTATGAATTTAAATTATAAATTTATAAATTAATCAAAATTCAATTATTTAAGAAATTTATGAGGTGCCATTTAGCTTATTGTCTAAATTATTCAGTTTATTTTGCAAATTGATGTACATATTGTCGCTGATTAATTCCAATCTTGACCAGATTTATAAATCGCTCCTCATTTTTTTTGTGGAAAATCAAGAAACAAAATTTTGGACTAAATAAGGAAAAAAAACTGATGTCGGAGTTATTTGTCCATAACTCACAAAATGGGGTGGTAATTTTGGTATTTAAGCACATTATCTGATATTCAGATTCAAGTGATACGATGCCGTATAGAATCTAAGATGGTCAATTAAAAATGGTCAAATGACTAATTTATGAAAGTTTCATAAAAATCCAAACCTTTCAATTTTGTATAATTTTTTTTGAAACGCATGATTTTATTTCAATTATATCCAATTATACAATTTTACTTATGTGTTGCTGATGTGTTGCATTGTTACATCAGGGCACATGAACAAAATTACATGGTTGGACATTATTAAAACGAAATCATGTATTTCAGAAAAATTAGATAAAATTAAAAAGTTTGTACTTTTATAAAACTCTTATGAAAGGCTTAATTTTTTTTTTCATTTGGCTATTAAAAATAGTAAATAGGTGAGTGAGTTGGTAAGTAAGACGTTAATCTTGGTTTAATTGAGGTTGTGAAATCAAAATGATGCCGTTTAATAGATCTAAAATTGTTGCCTCTCGTTAAGGACCTATCCAACCCACAATTATTCTAAATGTATAAGATTTTAAAAATACATTCTAATAGTCGGAATTCGTTCGGACACCTCTTATACATTTTGTAACATAAAAAGAAGTAAAAAAAACAACACTACTCCATAAAGTTCTTGTCAGCTTTGCACTTAGAGTTTGAAAATAATACCATAACATACAATAATATAATATAATATAATCACAGTAAATTTAAAATTATTTGCATCCCATTATTTCCAACAGAACTTGGCCTAACTTGTTATTTGCAGTAGAGTACTGCAGTGATCTCTACCTGCCCATTTCAAAAAGCTAGATATCTACTTAGTAAATTGAATAATTATCTATTCTTTTCAGGTAAATAATTCCAATTATCAATTAAATTTTTGAGTTGTTGGGCCAAACATTTTCTTGCTGCTACCTCTATTATTGCTATGTTTATGTGATTTCTGGATTTCTTTTTATTGTTCTTTTTTTATTGTATTATTGATAACAGGAAAGTGTTTTGATCAATATTAACTTTTTTTTCTTCTTCCTATTTTTTTGTTAATCTTGTTGGTTTTAATAAAATTAGTAATGTAAATGCATATTCTTGTCTTGTTTTTAGTTGTTTTGGTTATTTTCAAATTTAAATTTGCTTTCTTGATTCTGTTTATGAGCTGCCATGATCAGTTTCTTGATTCTCTATCAATAGCAAGTGATTTTCTGGGTTGTGCTTTCCAAAACCTTTTGAGTGGTGGTATATTTTATGATTATATTATATTTTTAACGGTTAATTGCAAAACAAATTATGAAGTTAGCCGTATTTTGCAATTACAATATGAACTTCAAATCTTGACAATGTACATCAACTGTCTATTTTTGGCAATTTGGAACACCTGAGTATTTTTCCGGAAAAAAAATGTTGATATGGATGCCGAAACAGTGTATGTTCCGGTGTTTATTGCAATCCTATTTTTAAATAAGTTATGAGTTGTTTATTCTCATTTTTCTGCAAAATTGTTCAATAAATTTTTGAACTAGAATACTACCTTAGTAAGAAATCTGTGGTATGAAGCTCTGAATATGGCCTAGTTAAAGACCTTGAATGTTTCACTTAGTTATTTGATTTTTTGTATTAGTATGATAGTTCTTTGAAGGGGCTGAACATATATTTTTCGATTTTGATAGTTCAGGAGAAATGGGCAGTGAACCGGTGAATGTGAATGAGTTTCAAGCATTGGCTAAGCAAGCCCTTCCGAAGATGTACTATGATTACTATGCTGGAGGTGCTGAGGACCAACACACACTTAAGGAGAATGTGGAAGCATTTCAACGAATCACGTAGGTGTTTCGCCCAATATAACTTAATATAATATAGAGAATTTTAGGCTCGCTGATTAATTCCATGTTTTTTCAGGATTTGTCCGCGAGTTCTTGTCGATGTGAGCCAAATAGATATGTCGACTACAATACTGGGTTATAAAATCTCGGCTCCCATTATGATTGCTCCAACTGCAATGCATAAGTTTGCAAATCGTGAAGGTTTGATATATCCTGAAAGACTTCTCAGTCAATATTGTATATCTCGTATTTAATTTGTTCTCTCGTGTTTGTTCCAGGCGAGATTGCTACAGCCAGAGCTGCAGCTGCATGTAACACGATTATGGTAATGAAGTAAAAAGAAATTGAAGCACATTTTAGAATTCCTCAGAGTGTCAATCCTTAATTAGTTGTTTGATGTAGATTTTATCCTACATGTCGTCCAGCACGGTGGAGGAGGTTGCTGCTAGCTGCAATGCCATTCGATTCTTTCAATTATATGTACTTATTCGCCTTCTTTAGATCCTCTTATTGACTTTCATAATCAAACATTTTTAGCTGCAATTTTTGCATGTGACGGTATGCTTTCGTTCAGGTGTATAAAAGACGAGATATATCAGCTCAGCTTGTGCAAAGAGCTGAAAGAAATGGATACAAGGCTATTGTCCTAACCGTGGATGCTCCCAGACTTGGTCGAAGGGAGTCGGACATAAAAAACAAGTTAAAAATATCATCTTTTTATTTTAATTTTTGTCTCTCTTGATGCTGAACAGAAGCCTTCTTTTATGCATCTCTTCTGAACAACGTAACTGTAATAACTTTTGCAGGATGGTTGCTCCGCGGTTGAGGAATTTTGAAGGTTTAATATCAACTGAAGTTGCCACTGTGAGTGGAGAATTTCAACTCTTTGTTGTTGTGTTAAACAGTATCTAGTTATGATATATGAGATCATTCTTTATTTATTTCATACTTAAATGCATTAAATCAGTATCTTTCAGTAGGATGAACTGAAACAACTGTCAAATGAACAGTTTTTAGACAAAATTATGAATTCTGCTGTTGCTTCATCATTTTTATCTTGGGTTGGTGTGGAATATATGCAATTATACATGTTAATGTTATGTGAGAGTGAGTTGGTATGAAACAGTTTCCGCTCTAGCGAATAATAATTTGTAATTTTTTTGCAGTATTACGACATATGTTTTTAAGTTGAATCGTTAGATTTCTGCTGTTTAATGTTAAATTTACTTAGTAACTGAATTTTCAGGACGAAGGTTCAAATCTAGAAGCTTTTGCCAAAGATGCTTTTGATGCTACCTTATCTTGGAAGGTATGAATTCTTGAAATTATTCCATGAGCTTTCAATTTGACATGGGTTAGTTTACACCTTTGACCATCAAGAATGACGTCAAATTAGGGTGTAAACCGACCCAAAATTGACAAATTGAGAGTGTTTTTGTCCAAATTCATGAACTTGGACTCTTTTGATCTTTTGTGCCAAGTTGGAGGGTGAAACGAACAATAGAAAATCTATGTTTCTTTTTTCTTTTGCTTTTTTCTCTTGCTTTTTTCTCAACAGTTTAGATGGTTCAACATCTGCAGGACATTAGCTGGTTAAGATCCATTACAAGCTTGCCAATTCTTATTAAGGGTGTACTTACTCGCGAGGATGGTAAGATCAAGGCGCCGTCTTCTTATAGTTGTTCCTCTTCTTTTTTTTCTCCTTGCAGTAAGAAAGATAAATTCCTAACAGGATTTCAGTTCCACTTGCATTTGAAAGCCTAGAATTTAAACTATTGATTTTTGCTCAAAATAAGCAAATAGGAGAGTTTTGTCTTTGCTTTAACTGTAATGAATCGCCATTTGCAGCAATAAAAGCTGTGGAAGTAGGTGTTGCTGGGATTGTAGTCTCTAATCACGGTGCGCGTCAGCTAGATTATAGTCCAGCCACTATCACTGTTCTAGAGGAGGTAACCATCTATTACTAAAGAATTAATGCACAATCCTTTCGTGGCACTATGGTTAAACTCATATTCAACTTCATATGCATATTTATTTTGAGACTACTTACACAGTTCAAGCTTTTATGTAACATATAAACGCGTTAATATCCTAATTTAGACAAGCTGGTCTCTCTTTTCTTCCCCAAGATATTAGCTAATACTTATTCGATCACTTCAAAACCTATGAGGTATGTTTTTCTCAAAAACGTAGCTTTTTGCAGGTCGTTCATGCTGTCGGAGGGAAAATTCCTGTTTTATTGGACGGAGGAATACGGCGTGGAACGGATGTTTTTAAGGCCTTGGCCCTTGGTGCACAAGCTGTTCTGGTAATTAAGCTCACCATTGCCAACTGTTTGTTTAAGTTTTTGTTCTCTATTTTTGTGTGCATGCATGTATGAAAAATGAAGAGAAAAATGTTATAATTTCGGAGCTGATTATTCCATTTTTCTTAAAGTTTGTGGCTATTTTAAATATTACTATTAAATGAAAGCTGCTAATGCAGGTTGGAAGGCCAGTTGTATTCGGGTTAGCAGCAAAGGGAGAATATGGAGCGAGGCGGGTAATTGAAATGTTGAAGGATGAGCTTGAGCTGACTATGGCTCTTTCTGGCTGTCCGAGTTTGAAACATATTACCAGGAGTCATGTCCGAACCGAGCATGACAGACTCCAATCCATGCTCTAGTAATGGTTTCAGATGATCATATTGTTACCCTACAAATTCTGCAATTAAACTAGGCTATAATGTTTAGCAAACCAATTTGCAATAAATCTGTCTCAGTTTGAAGTATCTGCATACTTCAGTTCAGAAAATTAAAGTATATGCATACTTGTCTTTGAGCATAAAGTATATGCATACTTGTATGATCATAAACATGAATTTCAGTTAATGTTATATTTTTATTTCAAGAATACTCGATGCTTCATTTGATTATTTCAATCTTACAAAAAGCATGCTGCTATACCCTACCAGCTCTTCTACTACTAACTAGGGGTGTGTTTTCAGTCCAAACCGAACCAATATTTTCCTCTTTTTTCCTCTTTTCAAAAATTGAGCCAAAGTTTTGAGGAAGTGTAATATTTCAGACCACACCGGTCGGTTCAATTGGTAGTTCGATTCAGCTCAGTTGTTTTGGTACAGTCTATACTAAAACTTAGCTAAATTTTTTTTTTTCCCTCAAAATTGAGCCGGACCGAAAAACCGAATTCTGTTTATAACATCAAAATGAACCAAACCGAACTGATTTGTCAGTTCTGTTTGCTTTGTCAGTTTTGGTCATTTTTGCACACCCCTACTACTAACAGCAGATCAACAAAACCTGACATCTACAATCACAGGGATTTTTGTGGCTGCAACAAATGCAAACTCATTTAAAGCACATGCATTATACCACTCTGTTTCTTACAAATTACTATCACTATTCTATAACTTACATTATCTAGTTTTAACTACAGTCAGAATTCTTTTTCTTCCAGCTAAAAGGATGACATTAAATGTCTTCTCCTAGCACCACAGCTTTCTGTTTCAACAGGGTTTAGCTTCAAAACAGTAAGATGAACTATTTTATGAGTTATTAACTGAGTTGCTTTTGTTTACACCTTGAAGTTCCATTGGGGAGTTTGTGATGCTTCCAACTGAGCCAAGAGTCTGAGAGCTCAACTGCGGACTGGCAGGACACGCCTCTGGATTTCCAGCACTCATTCCATGGATTGCTCCAGAACTAATTTGAGGGCTCATTGGTGTTCGCTGGCTCATTTGCTGTGGACTAGGCTGTTGCTGAGGTTGCTGCTGTTGATTCAGTTGTGGAATTCCCATGGTAGACGGTGAGCCTACCTGTGGAGGTGTAACAACAGACTGTAGCGACGAGGATTGATCTTGCGGCAGCTGCTGCTGCTGTTGCAGCTGTTGTTGTTGCTGCTGCTGCTGTAATTGCTGCTGTTGTAGTTGTTGTAATTGTTGTTGTTGTTGCTGCTGCTGCTGCTGCTGCTGCTGGAACTGTTGTTGCTGTTGCAATTGCAGCTGCTGCTGCTGTTGTTGCTGTTGGCTCATATAGAAGTTCATTCCTGCCATCAATTTCGGAGGACCCATAGGCCCCATTCCACTCCGTTGCATTGGGTTGATGTTAGCACGGTTCAGAGACTGGCCCAGCATTGAAAGACTTGCAGGGCTTGGGTGCATCTGTCTGGCTCCTGACATCCCAGCTATACCGGATTGTTGGCCCCCTAGCATGCCTGTTCTACTCTGTGCCATCCTTAATTTTGAAGCCAGCATAGCAGCTTGTTGCGGAGTCATACTTCCAGCACGCATATGTTGACTTATAGCATTGGCGATATTTGTATTTTGGCTCAGATTCAGCGGGTTCTGACCCACATTACCCATACCCGATATAGAAGCCATTGGTCCCGAGATTCCAGGTCCTGCTATTCCTCTTGCACTTCCAATTCCCATGGAATTGCTCAAACCTCCTAGGCCGGTCAAATTGTTGCCCATATTTCCCATTCCCATTGCTGTCCCAAGACCCATCATCATTTTCCTCTGTTGCATCTGAGGCTGCTGCTGCTGCTGCTGTGGCTGCTGTTGTTGTTGCTGTTGCTGTTGCTGTTGCTGTTGCTGTTGCTGCTGCTGCTGCTGCTGGGGTTGCAGCTGTTGCTGCTGCTGCTGCTGGAATAGCTGAAGCTGGATGTGAGAAGGTTTGTTGAGCATTTGGTTGCCTAGCTGCATGTTTGAATTCTGCCCGAGTGTGTTCAAGTGAGAGAGAGATGGAAGCACCATTTGCTGCCGTTGGAATTGTGAATGCTGTTGAACCAACGAATGTTGATTTTGTTGCTGTTGAGATTGTTGCTGCAATTGTGGCTGCTGCTGAAGAGATTGTTGAGGGTCTAGATGTTGCGCCCGTGCTGGCATTGAAACGGCTGATAGGAGACCTTGAGACATCTGTAACGCTTGAGAGTTTCCAGGAGGCAGCATCCTCGCATTCGCCAATAGATTCTGGGATAAATTCATGGATGCATTACCACTAAGATTTGGCTTTACGTCATTGGATGCCTGAACTGGAATGCCGTCATTGTATTGCTGCTGAACCTCAACCGATGAACTGTTAGGAGGAATTCCAGAGGCATTTGGTTGGCTACTTGAGCCGACATGCATGCGAATAGGCTTTGGCCGAATATTATCTTCCACAAGATATCCATCTCGTATCATCTGCACCAATAAATTGCATTAACAGGGATCCAAAATCTAGATTTATGGAAGAAAAAAAAATCCTATTTACTTTGGAACTTACCAATGAACAAAATTGTGCTGCAAGCAAATCCGCAAAGTGCTGGAACAGAAATAAGTCAGATGTAATCAGAGCACAGAGGTTAAAAAAGTTTAACATAATAATTCCGCATTTTTTTCCGGTAGGGAAGAGAGGTAGAGCCCCAGAAACAACAAGATCTAAATAACAGAATCTTTAAATCTACTTAAGCCTTGAGCATCTGGGGAATAAAAACAATGACCTCTGAGGAGGTTGACGAAGAAAGTGAAGGCCAATGTCTAACGAAGCTAAGATTTTTAATCAAACTTTTCCAATTGAACAACAAATTTGTTTTCCATATGGAGAACTAGAATTTAACTTTTTAGCTCCTAATAAAATATGTGCTCTTGGAAAGCAATCCTATAATAGAACTTGTGTCAACATGAAATTCAAACACATTACTTAGTTTTAGTTTTGAGGTTCACAAAACAATTTTGATATGAATATGCTTCCTAAGTTTTTAAACTAAGAACTAATTTCTATTTTTCCTTTTAATCCAGAAAATGAAAACTGAAAATGAGAAATACACAACAATCTCCCCCTAAGTGAGCAGGCCAGTTGTATCCAAAATATCATAGACAATTCCCTTAGACGAAAAGTCAATTTGATTGATCAAATATATGCAATGCACAAACTTACAGTATTCGGCAATGTGGGAAGATACTCCTCTGCAGCCAGGAAATCGCCATCCTCTGCTTCTCCATAAAGCATTGCTACTGTACTATCATTTGGCTTCTCTGACATTATCATTCTACTCCGCACCCGGGAGACATAAGAAACAACATTCCCTGTAACAAAAAAGTACAATTGAGGATATGATGGAAAATCGGATTTAATACTCATGAGGCAGTAGATCGTATAATCTATTGAAAATAAGGCAGACCTTGAACTATACGATCAGCCAGCATAAAATTCATAATTCTCATCTTGGGGACATTCATGCTGCCACCTACAATTGACTTTGACAATTGCCTTGCACTAGAATCGTCCTTTGAATCTTCAGTGTTGTTTAAATTTGAGAGACAAAGCATCAAGTTTTGAGGTGAAAACGTGTTGGATTTTCGGACAGGGCAATCATTGACTTTATTTTTCTTGCTGTTGAGTTGATGCCTGAAAAAGCAGCCAGTAGGACATGAAAACATGAACAGAATACAATATTTGTAACACCAAAACAAATAAGAGAAACATTGTTGGGCATTGAAAAGCAGCTATGCAGGCTACAGCAATTTCTTGACAATTCTTGGAAGTACTTAAAAAGCACATAACAAAAACCTGCATACCTCATAGTTACCATCTCAATCTTTGAGAACCTTTCAAGTACCGTTTGATCAGCTATAGGCGGGGTTCCAACTGAAGGACTAGTGGCATTTAACGGAACACTTATATTACTAACACTTGCAGGGGAGCCAACCCCACTCATTACTGGGGTTTTGGGCAGGGAGTTGGATTTCCGCTTTGCAGTGAGTTGGGTCTGCTGATGCCGGTGCAAGGAATCATTCGCACTGGAAGTCAAGGACGGGGTCCCACCAACAGCAGGAACCGAAGTGACAACTGACTTCTCCTTTTGAGATGAACCAAAAGCATTTGCTGCAGCAGCACCAAAGTGGTTTCCAGCAGAACCACTAGAAAATTCTCCAGATTTAGATGACAATGGTGATTGAGGCAAATTCCCAGCAGATAACCGAGGACTTTGGACAGTTTTCCTCTTGTGAAGCTGATCCTCCTTCCTCGAATCTTGACTTATATTATTGTTCCATGCTGTCTGGGAGAAATTGCCTCTCAAATGATATGGCGGTAATCTTTGTTGTAGCCGTGACACCTGTGGATCAAGATGGCCTATTTCTGTCTCCATGATCTGCTGCATATCATTTTTACTTTGACTGAGATCCGAACCCAGCTTTTCGGTATCAAACTGTTCTTCCTTGGGACCAAATCTTGCACCAGGCTGTGCAGATGAGAATGATGCCGGCACAGCATTTTGATTTATAACCCCCTCAAACATCTGTTGGGTATACTTTTGAGTGCCTGAATTAGCATAGTGAGTTCCTCTTGCCATTGTTTGGTGCTGCAATAAAGAATTTTTCCAGTTCAAATCTGATGCAGTAAAGCTATCCATGTGTTGCCCTATCTGCTGCTGTTGAATTCCATCAGGAGCAGCTGGTGTATGTCTTGCTCTCTTATTGAAATTGGACTGCGCATCTTGGTTCTCCCTTTTACCATGAAGTGAAGCACCGTGATTCATCATACTGTCACCGTATGTAATCATCATATCCTGCCCAGCAGGGGAAGCTCCTGAAATGTTAACAAGAGACCCTGACCCTTGATCGTGCATACTTCTTGTGGTTCCCACTCCCATTTGGTACCTTTGTTGCTGTGCTACCAAAGGCATTGCAGGAACATTTCCATCTGGTGCAAAACTTCTAGTTCCTACGGGCAACACATTACTTGGACCGAAGTTTTGAGTAGTCAGATTCTCTGGAACACTTTGTGGCATCATATTTCCAGAAATTGTTCCTGAATCTCCTAACCTACTGTTAGAGCTTTCTGGTACCCGATCTATGCAAACTTTCTTCCCATGGATTCGGCTGCTCGATGTGACAGTTACTTCAGGCATCTGCCTTGATCTTTTTCTTCGCAAGCTGGTCAGACCTAAATTGAGCTGCAAACAATACATATAAGAGTTAAGAAGCAAGAAATTAATTCCACCAGCCAAACCCCTTTGACATTTATTACCTTTGGGAGAGTTGGGTCATCACAAAGCCTATCCAATTTCGGAGTAGGATCTAGACAAAGTTTTGGCTGCAATGCTTTCAATATCCGGGACTCCACTTCCTGCCACCAATAAGCACAAAATTTTGACCCAGTAAAAACGACAAGTGATAAAAAATCATTTTTTGCATAAGAGATGAGTAAAATGACACTTACCATTAAATTACCATAAGTCCAAGAATCATCTGAAACCAACGGAATATCTTTCACTACATTCTCCAAGGACATCCTGAGGCATACTCTATTTACAGTAGGAAGCCCATCCATAGATGGAATACTAGACCCTTGCTGAGAAACAGATTTTCTATAATCTCGCACCTGCAAGTGTTTTGAGATTGGTAACTTTTGAAAGTCTTTAAACAGATGTCAGCATCAATTACTTGTTGCTTTCATAAGTATGTTTCCTTAAACTAGAAAAAATTCATCATGCAATTTGCACATATTCATCTCATATAATCTCCATAAAATAAATTGGTAGGTAAATTTTGAAGATACAAGCTTAATGTACTCACCTCACACATGAGTGTGCCATTAATAAATTTGCATGGTATATCATCCCGAATATCTCCAGGCAACCGGCCAGACTCAATTGCCTTCAAATATATTTGCACATACAGGGACAAGAAAGCCAGTGAGAGGCGAGATACAGTAATAAAGTATAAGGATTGTGATGTATATAACAAGACATTTTAGGCAATAGTTGCTGCACTTATAATGTAATTTGAAAAATTAAAATGAAGGCATTAATAAGATGTTTTAATGAAAGGCCCATCAAAAATAGCATTGATGTCTGAGATGCAAAAGCAAAATATTATTTCATTTCACGACTAAGCCATTAAAAATGGCACAAGTTGATGAAATAACTTCTTTCATAAATGAACTCAACGTGCAGCCACATAATATATATCTAACCTAGGTGAAGTAGATTCAGAATATTTCATTTCACTGTAAAGAAACCACTACATGGTAATCAAAATAAATCATCAACAATGGTGAAGGAAGCAATTAATTTACCGAAAAGAGAGTTTCAGATGTCTTATCATACGGATGCAATAATTTTGAAGCATCTTGGAGTAAAGCCTGATGTGCAGCTGCATTCTGAAAACCAAAAATTATATAATTTTAAGATAAAAAATAAACACCGTGTTCAATCCTTTTTATTTACTATCTTCATTATATTCCAGAAAATTAAAATTTTCTTGAACAAACCTCAGAGGGCTTTCCAATTAAATATCCATCCTGGTAGAGGTTCAATGTGAATGAAACTTCATGCTCTGGCAAAAGACAATCGATTCAAAAAAAAAAAGTCACATCCAAACATGAAACACAATACCTAACAGACAAATGAACTGTCAATTGAAAATGCAGATATCTTTACCGGAAATGGATGAACCCGAAACAACGGAGAGGTCCTCACCGCCTCCAGCAACGTCAACCTAAACTCACAAGACATCTAAAATTAACATACATAACAAAAACAAAATATAGCATTCACACTGCCATTACTGCTATTCAATAAAAACACAAGAAATAACACAAACATATAGAAGCATTAAAGAGCAAAGTCAACCACTGATCTCAACTTAATTTCCGCAGAAATTCCGCGAATCGAAAACAAGTTTCGGATTCTAAATCTACAAAATTCTGCGTATATCAGTGCCATTCTCTAAGCTAAACAAAGATTTAAACAGAAAATTTTTACTAAAATTTAAACACAGCCACATAAGCACACCAATTAATCAAAATGTTTTGCTAATTAATACAGTAGAGGATTGATAAAAACCTGAAGCTTTCGTTTTATGGAGCTTTCCTTGGAATTCTCTGAAGCCACGTCAGCATGAGCTGGCTCCGGTAGAGTAACCGGCTTTGGATGAAACCTAGTCCCCTTTTTTGAAACCTTAAATGAAACCCCCATTTAAAATCCCTAATTATGATGCTATTTGAACCATTAGTGAATGATAAATAAACATAAAATTGGAGAACTCGGGTCTCAATTTAAGAATTTGAGGTTATAAAGAGCTTGAATTTTAAGAAAATGTTGTCGTCTTTTTAATGGTGTTTGGATGCTGAGAAAGTGAAGGAAAATTAGAGTTTGAAGAGAGAAAAATAGAGACCCGCGGGTACTCGGTAGAGTCGGTACGTCTGAGTAGTACTATTCTACACGATCCGGTGGTAAATTTTCCGAAAACCCCCTCAAACTTCAAAGTTTTTTAAACTTTTAGAAAATTAACGTGAATCTATTGTCGTTTTAAGTGGAGAAAATTGCACAAAAGACTCTCTTTTTTAATTTATTTGCAATAAATATCTCAATTTTAAACGTTTATTCTTCTACCTCATTTTTTTTTCTTTTTTTCTTTTTTTCTTTTCACTTTCCTCTCCACCCTCCTTCTTCATCTTCGTCTTTTTCTTCTTCATTTCTTCTGCAACTCTTTTTTTTCATTTTCTACCATTGAATTTCTTAGAAAATTCTATTTAAATTTTCTATAATTTATTTGAGATATTCGATTTATAACACAAACAATCAGATATCTGAAACAAATAAGAAATTAAAGATGAAAAAATCAATCGTGTTCGTCTCAGAGAATTTGAAGCAACGGAATATTACGTCATCGCTACCGTCATATCCTCTTATTTTGGATTTTTTTCTTCCTCTTTCTATTTTTTTATGTATTAATTTTTTGTTCATACGTTTGAAACTATTGTAAACCGTTTGAAACTTTTTTTAAGAAATCGTTTTAAATTGTTTGTTTGAAACCTTTATAAACTGTTGAAAATTTTGTAAACTGTTTTAAACTGTTTTTATAACTAATTTAATTTTTTTATGAAATGTTTGAAACTGTTTTTAAAATCCGTGTGAAACTGGTTGAAACCACTGTAAACTGTTTGAAACTTTTATAAACCGTTTTTGAAATTTTTGTAAGTTGTTTGAAAATATATATTTTAACTGTTTGAAACCTTTGTAAACTGTTTAAAATATTTTTAAACTGTTTGAAACTGTATTTAGATAAAGGTTGCAAATTGTGTTTTATGAAACTGTTTGAAACGCTTGTAAACTGTTTGAAACGCTTGTAAACTGTTTGAAGCTTTTTAAAAAAAAAACTATTTAAAACGCTTGTAAACTGTTTGAAACGCTTGTAAACTGTTTGAAACCTTTATAAACTGTTTGAAGTTGTTCTTTTGAAACTGTTTGAAACCATTTTATAAACGTTTTTTAAATGATAAAAAACTGTGTTTTTGAAATTGCAATTGAAACTGCATTTGAAACTGTTTGAAACCGTTTTTAATAAAAAAATTAATGAGAATAAATAAATTAATAATTTACAGTTTTCTTTGTTTTTGGAGAAAGTTATGATCGTTGGATTTGAATTCGAAGTGAAATTTGAAGCGATTTGATTATGAATTAAAAATTCGAGCGGATCGGAAACTAAATTTGAAACTTACAATAAATGTTTAAAAAATAATGATAGAATTAGAGAAATCAGTTTGTTTAACTGCTATAAGCTGAAGATTTTGAATTGAATTTATGAATTGATAGTTATTTTTTTTAACGAGTTGAAGAAGAAGAAGATGAAGAAGACGACGACGACGAAGAAGAAGAAGAAAAAGATGTAAAGTACAAATAGAGTATAAAAATAAATAGGAGAGTAAAAAAAATAAATACCTGACATGTTAGGGTAGAGAAAAAGTTGAGATTTTTTAGTTAATAAATGCAAATATTTTCACTATTTAGGTATTCTCCTAATTATCCCTTTTAAGTGTTTCACACGTGACTACTCTTCAAATAATAAATAATAATTAAAATATTGATTAATTAAGAATAATTTATGTTATTTATAGAGAATGTAAATAAAAAATATGAAACAATAATTAAATTATTAAATTATTGAAAATAATTTAACTTAATTATAATTCTATATGATTAAATAATAATTAAAAAGCTTAATCACCAAAAAATTCTCTACCTTTCAGCCCCCTTTTTAATTGCACCCCGATATTGTGATTTTGTCCAATTAACCCAAATTCGCAGCTTTGATCTCCGATTCCACCCTTAAAATCAAATTGAACTCTTTTCCACTCAAAAACAATTGAACAAAGGGTCAACGCGCCCCCTAAACTTGTGTCACGGGGTCATCTAACCCAATTTATATATTTTTGAGCAACTAACCCCAAAAACTCTTCATTTTCGGGTCAAATAACCCCATAATTGTATTTTCAAAACGCGTAAAATACAAATTGGAGGTGAGGGATGCGAAAAAATAATTAGATACTTCCCTAATTGTTGCGATATAATTATACTAAATCTGTTTTTTAAAATAAAAATATAAATTATGGGGTTATTTGACCCAAAAATAAAGAGTTTTGGGGTTAGTTGCTAAAAAAAGTATAAATTGGACTAGATGACCCCGTTTACAAGTTTAGGGGGCGCGTTGATCCTTTGTTCAAAAAAAATTCATAGAAACTTTTGTATAGTACTAATTTGAACTCCTTTTCACAAAAAAAGTTGAAAATGAATGACTTATTTGAACTTTTTCCAAATGAAAAAAAGATCAATTTAATATTTGATGGTAAATTGGAACCCAAAGGTGCGAATTTAAATAAATTGGACAAAATTATAACGTCAGAATGAGACTGAAAAAGGACTAAAATATGGGAGTATTTTTTGGTGATTAAAGCTAATTAAAATAGTAATAATTAAATATTTAAAGTGATCTAGTTTAGTAAATCCACTATACAATTATCCATTAAACCTTTTTTAATATAATTTTTTTTCTTGTGTTCGAGTTTGAATATGTTTTGGAACTTTTTTTTTCCAAACTGCATGGCTATTTGACAGATTTCTATATTTCATTTTCTACATAAAAATGTTTTAATCTTTTACTTTTACTCTATTTTGACGATATCCAATCTTATTTGAGGGAATCCAATCATTATGAAAAATTAAGCAACTCAACAAAACAAAAATTGCAGAAACCATTAACAATATCAGCTCCAAATTAGTCGGCTTTCTAAATCTAATAAATTTAGAAATAATATACAACAATAATAATTAAAAAACAATTACAGCTCGGAGGAATTTTGGCTGATAATTGGCCAGAGAAGAGGGATCAAGGCATTGATGGAATGTAATAATTTAACCTCTATGAGATCTGACTTTCAGGTAATGTAAGCTCCATTGGATCTCAGTTGGCTCTTCCACCACACAACTCTTTACGGCTCTCGGAGTATAGATTACCAGTGACGAGTATCTGAGTTGTTGCAATCCATTGAATTTTGGTGCAATAATAGCACAGCAATACTGTTCTATCGAGTGCAGGTTTACGAGATTTCCTCTTCGAGCTCCATTTTGCATACTGAATATTCTCGCTCAAACAGCAGAAACTCCTGTACATGAAAAGGCAGTTGAATAACATCAGCTGGAGCAAATTGACCAAAAATACTGCATTATATGCTACCTATTATTAAGAGAAAAAAAAAGGAACAGAGAAAGCAGCACAAAACACACTGAAATTCGTGATTTAATTTCATTTACTAAAAAGATGCACGATAAAATTACTTAAAGAATCCTTTTCGAACAGAATTTCATAGGGTTGAATTACAGCACTGACTTTAAATTTTGGCAATGGCAAACACTAACTGTCAATTTTTACAATCAGAGTATCGAACAATTTTCTTATAAAAAAATATTCATATGCACACCAGAATATACACTTTTCCAGCATCCCCATCAGTATCTTTTATCGGAAAATTGCTCGGTGCTCTAAATTGCAAAAAAATAATAATTTGTATCTGACATCGCCAAAATTTAAAGTTGGTGTTGTAATTGCAGAACATGTTAAAATTCATGATTTGTTTTGCAATTAACCCTATCTTATATGATGACATTCTTAGCATCTACACTTGCACTGCAAAATAATATTACGTAAAGTCAAGAAAGATCAGCTACAAATCCTCCTGATATTGGCAGTCGTATGTGTTCTTAAATAGTTATTGCTGCTGATATTGGTTTCATGCATATATAAGATGAATATAGATATCTGAAAAGGAAATATTTGCCTGCAATTAGCTAATAATCAAACTAATCATCAACTTACCTGTAATTGTTGCTGACTAAACAAATGGAGGAACCCAGCTTCCGAGCTAGCAACGAGTTCAATCAAATCATCATGGTTTTCTGGTGGATTACCGGCCTCCATTAATGCAATAGAAACCTGCAGAATGGCAATACTGTTAATTGCACTACCAAATATACTGTATACATTTATTCAATCTGTGACAAACAAGAGAACTATCAAAAGCTAAACCCATACAAAATTAAATCATGTGAAAACTACTAGTCTACTACAATACACACAAGACCCATTTCCTATTTGCAAAGAAGACCATTACCTGCATACATCGAAGAATTATTTCAGGAAGACAACATCTACGACATAGTCCCTGTACTATATATGTAGCCGGTTCTTCCAAAGATCCCTCTGCAATTGAATACCAAGCATCTAATCTGGAAATTTCCATCGTAACTCCTGCTTGGAACCGCACAAGCTCCCCTGCATTTGATATAGTTAAATAAAATCAGCACCACTAAAACATCATTGACGTCCTCTCAAACAAATTTTTATGCCTTGAAGATCCCTTATGTAAACGTAGCTTCAGTTTTTGTATTGGATATCCTTTTAAATATTTTCCAATTACCAGCGGCTCTTTTCCCATTATAACAGGTGGAAAAAATTATGTTATTTTAATATTTTTATAGTGTAGCACTATCAACAAAATAAAAGATACTGATGATCTCTTGAGAAATCATCCACAAAAATGTACATAAAACAAATTACAAATTTCATTTACATTATTCAAACTCGATCCCACAAAGGCAACCAACAAAACTGGACCAGAACTATAGATGATATAATATTTTTTACCTTTAAATCCAGCTGCTATGACAGTACCAAGAATACCACCATCATCAGCTTGGTGTAACCCAAGTCCATCGCCCTCTACTGCCAAACAGCGAAGAACAACCTCAATGCAGTAATTGTCCCTTGGTGAAATGGCAACATTCACCTAGTTAACAAAATTTAGGCCATAAGCAAAGGCAAACTACAGCTAAGAGAACTGAAAAGATCAACTTCATTCCAAGATCCCAAATGGACATGTCTTTCTACTGTTTTTGTTCACTAGTTAAACTTTTGTGTTGAAGACTCTATGAAGTATGTAGAAAAGATACAGTTTAAAGAATATAAACACAGATAATTCCACAACACCCCAACTCCTAACCACCTAATTCCTCCCCCACAATACATTCATCAACCACCTTCCTACACACAAAGGTCGGCATAAACATTGCATCAATCAACAATTTCTACGCCAAGCAACTAACTACTAGAAATCTAATTATACAATGGAATTTCAAAGAAGCAACAAACTGTAAATTCCTTTAAATTCTAATTTTGTCGCAGAAAAGTTCTTGTCTTAATGACATGGATGTAAAGTTTACCCACAGTTTTACAAAGGAATGTAATCGAAGGTACTCACCTCACCCTACAAGGAATGATTTATGAGAATATAAAAACTGAATCAAGAAATAAGACATCCAAGACCAGCTCATAGTTTTTTGTGAAATCAATTAATTAAGATATAAATGCATGAAAGTAGTCATCAGATATTCTACATCTAGATATATGAAAGTCTTATATACTTTCTTATTTACTTTGACATGTAAATAAAACAAATTATTCAAAAACATATCATTAATTGGCAAAATACCAGAATCTAATTAAAAACATGGAGTTACACAGAAACAATAAACTGTATTTGCCTTTAAATTCTAATTTTGTCACAGAAAAATTCTCTTCTTAGGAATTGGGATTAAAATTTAGCCACTGTTTTACACAAGATAATCTAAATGCTCACACCTCAACTTGCCAAGTATGATCTCTAAGAATATATAAACTGAATCTAGAAATAAGACATCCGTGACAAGCTCATTACTTATTTATGGAAAAGTTTAATTGAGAATTATCAGCAACTAACACATGAAACTAGTTATCAGATACCTCAGCTAAATATATGAAAGTCTTAAATACTTCTTTGTTTTAACATGTAAATAAAAAAATATCGAAGAACATACCATTAACTGGCGGTGTAAGACAGTCTCCTCGCTCACTGACGAGTAAAGAGCACTCACTAATGCAGTACAAATGGTAGCATCTGGACACATACATTCACCCGAAGGCAGGCAGAGCATAGCAGTAGCATGCAGCTCAAGAAATAATGGTTCTGCTGATTCGTATGCATGATCTACAACAGAAGTCAACCAAGGGTTGTCTTTCCCTGCAATGTGAAGCAAGGATATCAGATCGCAATAATTAATCAGTAACTACTCAAAATTGATCAGGATATGAGGGGATGCAATTGCCAATCCTAAGTCCACACTATTGAATGTCATGAGCAAGCAAAAAAAGAATGGTCATATTCACTTACTTAATAGCAATGATAAAGATGATCTCAATGTTTCCTTGGCTGCTGTAATAGATCTCTGTTTTTCCTCCATTGAGAGTTCATGGACTGGAACCTCTGCGTTCTCCAAATCAATTTTGAGCCAGTTGCGGTATGTTGCATCACAGGAGTAGTATTCGCTCTAAGAAATACATGAGTATAAAAATGGAAAAGCAAATGTCAATACAAAAAGAGAGAACAGAACAATATGGAAAAATTAACATGCTGCATACCCAGTCTTGAAATTCTCTGAGATTCTCAGAAACATAATCTTCAAGGGTATCAGGTATATCGGAAAGCTGCTTCAGTGGTTCAGCAAGTAAACTAAGCAATGCATGTGCCCCTATAGGCATTGATGGCACTCTCCACATAGATATCAGAGAAAATTCTCTGAAAAGTATGTTGCTATAGAAAGAAACAACACTTAATTTCAGAACAAAGAACACAAAATAAGAAGGGCCAGAAAGGCAAAGAGAGAGCAAAACCAAAAGCCTTAATATTAACTACACAAGAAATACAAACAGGCGCAAACAGAGAGAGCAGAAACAAAAGCCTTAAATTTCATCTCAAACACAAGCCTCGGACAACAGTGTGTCGCCCCTTTATGACTAGAAAGTTTGAGTCACTGAAAAAATTACAGCATAAAAACAGCAGGAAGGCTGTGCAAAACATTGTTTGCTCAAGCTTCATAAAACGAAGAGTTTGGGGCACCAACAGTTGAATAACTTTATAGCGCTCGTTTTCTATCATAATACCCAATACAACATAGCAAAAGAAATTTACAAGTCAAAATCAAGAAGTTCAACGCCATGATCCTCACTTATGGAAACGAATACGGAAAACACAATTTCTCAGAAATAAAAGATATAGAAACATTGGAAAAATGAGTAAATAATAAAATATAGGGGTATATTTATAAATATAATAAATATAAAGATATATTTATAGATTTTAAATAAAAAAAAGTATATATTCAATTAAATATCATCAATAATTATGCAATTACAGTAAGTACGTATTAAAAATAGTAAGATCATTTGTTCGGATTTAGTATTAGCAATTGTTATTGCTTGAATAATATAAAGAGGAGAAAAAATAGAGAAACTTGAATTTGATCGAGAACAAATAAAAAGAAATCCGCTTATTGTAGATCTGTGTAATTAAGTTTAATTTTTTCTTTTGAATCGTGTTTTTCTATTAATAATTATAGACACGCCCAAAACGTCGAGCTTCATATTTCATGAATTTCAGTTTCCGAAACATTTCGGGAACTTACAAACTCTATTTGAAACACATTTCTGTGCTTTATAGGTCCTCATTAACAGCAAGAAAAAAATTATGGTTCGAGGAAGAAACATCGATCGTGAAAAACTCTTATATTCTGCTACAAATTCTATTACCTGTGCATCAATGCCCGCCAAAGAAGCTTGAAACTAATATCTTTAACATTGTTAATTGTGGAGGGTGGTGTAAAGCAGAGCCATTGGATCACCATTGCTTTTTGAAGGCTCTGTAAACGGTGCTGCTCAGAAACCTCTGATGACTTATCGTATTTCCCAACTTTGATTTCCCGAGACCTTGACAGAATCCTGTTGCAGCATAATAAGCCATTTAAACGCCAATAATACAATGAAATCATAATAGTCTGCACTTGCTCTTCTCAGGATTTAAAAGAGTACTTTTCCAACACCTAAGTACCTCTCAATGATTTCTTCAAAACTGCCTTTTGAATCATCCTCGGAAGAAAATTGTAAGTACTCCAATGCAGAGAGGAAAATTTTGTACTTAACATGCACACTGTTTATCAGAAATAAAGGGTAAAAATTAGAAAATCATCATTCTTAGGAAAAACGGGGTCTGACCAAGATAATAGATCAAGAGCTTTGTTACACTTTGACATCCATCCCAAAAAATAAGGTTACAAGTAGAAGGGACTCTATTGATCTCAACAAGTAAGATTTTGCATACACAGAAGGCTAGAAATCAAGGATAATCTTCTTGAACAAAAAGAAATTTCATTCAGAATTGTGCTCTCAACTAATTACTCTTATGGCTTAGTCAGACAAAATCTTCAGCAAGGCTGTTTACAACACTTTTAAATGGAGAGTACGAATCAACTAAGTTCACAACTTGCCAGATAATCTGGCAATAAATACCTAATGATTGAGTTTCTCCTGTTATACAAGATTTGGTTGTTTACCAACATACGTCAAATCAATGTAGTAATACAAATATAAATAAAGAAAATAAACAACTTGTGTCTTGTCTGGTTCCCATTTAATACAACATTGATAACCAATAACTGACCTGCTATTTATTCTTAGTTCCATCATGTGAACAAAAAGGTCAACGCAACGATGCCGTGCAAGCTGAGATGCATAAATTCCGACTAACTCCTCATGTTGCTTTGAGAAAAGAAACATCACATACCTGAAATTTGGATTTTCCTACAAAAGGTTATGTACAGATCAACTTTGACAACCCAGTACAGAAGCCTTATTTTGAAAACAAAACATATACATGAAATTATAAACATAACATGATTAGCTTCTAGAGCCACGGCTCTATAAGCTACACATGTTCAATTTGTGCAAAGCTTTATGGATGGATGTGAGTGAGCGACTTGGGCACTTATGTGAATCTTTCCCATGGGTGAACTACAACACTCGCTCAACTCCTGGAGCAGTAGATACGTAAGATGTATACATCATCTATACATCCAAAGCCTGATGAGGGTGTATGGTGTGATTAAAAAATGTATGAATCTCAGTCTCTCCCCTCCGTCCTTGTTCCGTAGGGATCTTCACCAAGACTTAAAGACCTTTAATCTACTTAGAATACAATGTGAATTTCCTGCATGATGTCTTTCTAAGATTGTGAAACAGAGTACTTACATGTGTAGAATAAGATCACCAACATTCATAAGCTTCTCGTTGAAAGAATCCTTCAAGTCATCGGCAAGTAAACGCCTAAGCACAAGCACTAAGTGAGCACCAAAACGGATCATTTGAGGATCACCATGAGGCCTGCCATCAAAATAGTTCGCAATTCAAGAAGTCAAAAACTTAGAACTAGTTAAACTACAAATTTGTAATGGACAAAAAACAACCAAAAAAAAACAGGAACACATTTTCCTGCCTGGCTGTTGCTAGATATGCATGAAAAGAAATCAATTTAAGCAATCCCAATACAGTACCTGAAGATACTTTGATTATCTTCTGAAGGTGCTATCCATGACCAGATCAGGTCCAGTAAGTGTGGGATGTCACACGACATTAGATCCATCTAGCAAATGATGTGTAGTTTGATGGGAAATAGAATAAAATCAAATGAGAAAGATCACAAATGTTTCCATTCCTTAATGAATAGGGTAAATTTAAACTAGCATGAGGTTACACATATAAGAAACTTGAAGGTTGGTATTATTCATTTTACTCCTAGGGGAAGGGGCAGCACCGTATTCTGCGAATGATGCATAACGTATATGTTGTAAAATTACTTTTGAAAAGCATCAGAAGAAGGGCTCAGTACAATAGATCATGCATTATGTTCGAGTAACAACTCTGAACTGCAAATCCATATGTAAGTATACTAAATTCATTTGCAAAGATAGAACCTCAATTTTCCGTTGCTGCTCCTTGCTTGCTCGAGTGACAGCTTCATTGACCATTTCACTGAATCATGCAGGAAAGGAAAATATATAGCATTTTAAAACAATCCAAGTAAATAAACTCATAAAAGACTGCACAGGGACGATATTGAAATAGAAGACTGCAAACGTACCCCGAGTGGAGTTTCTGAAGAAAAGCAGAAAGACTTCGTGGTTGCTGGTTCAGAACTTGCAGTGGCCAAGTTTCTGGTCCAAAAGAAGTCTGAGATGCATTATCAATTTGTCCAGGACTTCCATCAAGAGAATATCCAGAGTTTTTGAGCTGTTCCATTCTCCCAGGTTGTGAACGAGCCAGCTCTAAATCTACTTGAACATCAAGCCAAGACTTTGCCATTGCCCAGCAGGCTGACTGTAGGTATATGAAGCATACAATTTCAAGACGTTTTCAGAAGAGAAAGGGTTAAAATCAAAGAAAAGAAAAAGAAAGAAATTAGCAGGAACCGTAAACAGTTAGGCAGACATAAATTTTAAGCAATAAACCGAAGCATCAAAGACAAGATAGTAGCGGATGGCAATTCATTCATATTGTTAACCCACTGGCTACTATTTTTGGATCAGGATTGAATATAAAATAGCCATCACCAAATAAAAGCTAATTAGAAGCAGCACTCTGGTTACTTTACCATCTGAATGCAACTAGAGACAGCATCCAGATGGATGATACAAAAACATAACAGCTGTCACAAGACCACAACAATTTTAAATACCACCACAATAATATTCAACATCCTGGTCATCCAAGGTCTGGTGAGAGCTCTTGATAACATGGCTTTACCCCTACTTTTTTGCAGGAATGCCATTTCTACGACCCAAAACCTGTGACCTTTCAGTCATACAGAATCAATTCTAAGGTTGTGTGACGACTTGCCATCATAACATACGTGATAAAATACAGTCAAATTAAAGCAGGTGTGGGAGAGAAGAATATGTTCAGAATTTTGCATCAAGAGCAACATATATCTAAAAAAAAAAAAAAGATACCTCCCAGTCTGTGCAAATAGGAAGCATGCGATTCAAATTACTGCATTGTGCTGCATATACAGCTACTTCATATTTTCCACCATTTTGCTCTGCAATTTTCTTCAAAATCAATAAGAGGACAAAGTAGTCAATTCTAAGAATGTAGAATAAAAATACTTATCAGTAAGGAAAATTAACATCTCAAACTTGTACAGATCATTCTATAAAGGTAAATAAATTGTGAGTCTCTACACATGTATAGCTTTTCCGGTATAAATACAAGAAATTTTAATTGCTGCTTCAACAAAAACAAAAAGGCATAAACAGAAAAGTGCACTTAAAATTTCCTCAGAGAAGCCAATTAAAGCATTACATGCAGAAAATAGCATGCAGTAAAGAAGTGTATCATGTAATGTATGAAAAAAAAAAAGCAAAAGAGAGTATTTATTAAGATTTTTTGTTCAATTGTAAGGTCACGGGAAAGGGTTTGATTCTCTCCATTGAAACTTAATCTTTACCTCTGATGCACAATATGATGCCCACTTCCAAAGACGCCATTGATGACCAATACCACTTTCTAATTCAACAGCCTGAAGGGTTCTACTCTTCCCATTTTTCATGAGGGCTTCCATAGAAGGAGCTAAGTCCAATCCTCCAAAAGGACACAAAGTTGCAGCTCTCCATGGCTACAACAAAAGGAGCATATCAGAAATGGATAAGATGAAACAAAAATGAAATAATTCACATTTTCAAACTACTAATTTAATACCTGTCCAGCAGAGCGGCAAAGGTCGCATGCCTCATCCAGTCTTCCTGCCCTTAACAGAGTCCAGACATCCTCCAAAAGAGACTCGTCTTGTTTCTGCATAGTTATGAGAATTGTGATTTAGGTATTTGTAGGGCCCATATTGTGTAAGCAGATAAATATAAGAAATCAAAACAGGGATACTAAGATCCCTAAGAAGTTAGACATGAATACTTTATCATCCGGAAGCTGATGAGCATGTTCACGTGTTGGAGCATCAAAATCCAGGTGGTGAACAATATTTGTGCTGGAGGCATCCTTCTTCAAAAGCCGCTGAGTATGGTGCCAAATTCCAGAATTGGGAAGATAGGTACCAACATGAGATCCCCGAACCTGCATCATTACTAAAAATACATGTCAAATACATTTGATATAGCTGTAGAATTTTCAGTACATTCAAAATGAACATTTAATGCAAATTTCAACTGTCAAACTCATTCACAAAACTAATGGGTTATTAAAAATCAATGTAGAGAACACTAGCTTATTGAGATGATCTCCAAGAAAATGTTTTTTGTATCAGTTTGTGATTGTTGAGGTGATAGGTGGGGGTAGCGGGTAGTGGGTAGTGGGGGGCATGCAAGAGTTACAAGGAAAGAAGTCGGTCAATGTGAAAAAAAAAGGATGAATTCCATCTACATGCATTAATTTATAAGTCATAAAGCAAATTAATATCATGAAGCAAAGCTACGATGCGAAGGGTTGGCAAACACTGGTATTAAGTATTTTCTTCTCTATCTAATATGCACAAATCATCCCACAAATGGACACAGATATAAAGGTTGTTACACTTACAGTAATGGTAACAGTCCAATAATGGCAGTTATGGTTAAAAGATGGCCGTGATAGCTGTTTCCAATATGAAATTATTGTACAGGACACATGTTTTATAATGGGGTTAACTAACTGTAGCGGGAAGACAATATTCCATAAAGCGCAGCTGTTATTTAAAACCATGTTTATGAACAGGAAATGATAGTACTATGCACCTCATAATTAATTCAGCCATAAGCATCAACTTGAAATCAGTCTCAACTATATTAAGAACTGATTTACCATTTATGTTCAAAAGTGATGCATGAACTCTTCCAATTACTCCATGTTGACAAGTTCTAACGTGCAATGTGCAAATTGCCTCTTTGTTACCTACCCTAATTTAACCCGTAAATTCGAGTGCTAGTTTCACATACTTGCTTAAGTCGTATGAAGCTACTTGCCATAATTCCACCACAATAGGTCAAGCAAAACTATCTTGGCAGTCTATGAAGTTACAATAGACATTAATGCTTAATGTACAAGTTAATCCTAACAAACCAAAGTAAAAAAAAACCCAAGTTTGAAAGCTAATCACCTTGCTTTCCAAATCAAGGGCTTTAGAGGCTAATCCTTCAAGCCACTGAACTACTCTGATGCATAACTGTGCAGTAAGATCCTTCACAACAGACTGGCAAGCCTCTAAATGTGATGTCGAGGGTGACTGAAGTAAGACAAATTAGACTTAAATGAGAATAAACCCTCTGAATGATATAAAAAGTCCATATTTATGCCTTAGATGAGTTACGAGTAGAACAACACATGGAAAGGAGAAGAAAATACCATAATAAGCTCGTCAGGGATTTCCTCTGACTCTGCAAGAAGTATGACAACTCATTACAAGCTAAATTTTGGTAGAAACACAAATATTAAAATAATGACAAATCATTACAAATCAAAGGCCGAACATGGTAAGATTTGGTGGAAACACAAATCTTAAGACTAGGACAATCGAAATAAAACAAATAAGCAATGTAAAGTTCAAATAAGAAAAGATTAATTTCTTGTATTGTGAACAATATCACTCTGTGGTTCAGCAACAAAACATTGGATAATGTTTTCTGACCTAAAAGAGAATAAAGATTTTGTAAAAAATATAAAGAATATAGAGCCAGCAAGTAATACCACTGCATGCATTTTAAACATGATTATGCTTGATATGAAGGCATTATCCTTAGAAGTAAGTAGAAATTGCAGGAGAAGGTGTGTTTAAAGCCAAACCAGTTTTCATTTTAAAATCTAAAGCGCTGCTTAACTCTAAGAAAGAAAATAATACTATTTTAGGCATACCTATTCAATTAACTGCATTTTTGTTTTCCCTGTTTGATAACGAACGGATGAGGAAACGGCTTTACAGATTTTATCAACACCATAAGTATGCACATTTTTGAAAAATCAAGAATGTAAAATACACACATTCACCTATTCATACTTCTGCATGCTCAATACTGAATGCCAACTATCATCTAAGCTCTGGACCCAAAAAAACTAAATGTTCTCTCGCTTTAAATGTCTACGTGTGTACATAGAGACATATCTAAGAATATGCATGAACATTTAAGTTGAATGATATTTACACTATAAAACGGCACCTTTCTTAGAAAAAAAAAGTCCACTCATGAAATGATAAAATACTACAAATCCTTTCTGATCAATTGCAACAAGGAAAGTTTTAGAGGATTAAGATTGTTTGCCTTTCCCGTATATGTACCACAAAAGAGACCAGGTAGCGGCCTCATCAAGTAGAAGTTGAGCCTTCTGTCTCATCAGTTTGTCTTCTACAGCTCCATGCCGTATGTTGTGTCCGTACCTAAAGAGCCATGCCCAGCATTGTATCAGATTAACACTCAAGAGACTAATCCTACATAGTTTAATTAGAAACTAACCATATAATGCATGACATCTTTTATAACCAAAAACCTTATGAAAAGATCAATTACAGCTGATAGATGGGGCCCAAAAAAAAATTCGTCTATACTTCAGTCACGGGTAAAATATTAAATCAATAATTGTCAGATGATAAGGGGATTACGAGATCAAATTTACTATGTCCAGATCAAATGGCTGAAGAAGTGGACGGCAAAAACAAATTTCTGTATATCTACAAAACTTACTCTTACAGCAGGGCCATCAGCATTGTAGAGGTTAATGTTGACTCGGGAAATTTAAACATATTAGATGAATGAAATTTGTAAATTTTCTCGATAGGATATGAGAGTATGTGTACCTGATTGACTCTGACACATTCCTGCATGATTTCTCAAATCTTAAGATCAAGTCAGGGATAGGCATCAACCCTGCATAAAATAAAAGAATATATGGAGATGGAGGTTTATACATCATAACCAGTTCCTCGGAATTTGAACAGAAGATAAGTAAAACAAATACTATAACAGTGATAAGAATATGAAAAACTGCAATATTTTTCTAAAGATTAAGTATTTTTAGATAATATAAACTTATGCCTGTGACGTTCCCCTCTCTCCCCAGACATAACTGACCAAAAGAGTGTGGTAAGAAAAACAAAAGAAACTAAGGCACCGTTGGAGTGAGGGTTTTTTAAATCCATCAATTTAACTAGATTCATGGATTTAAATCAATAGAATGTGAAATTTGTTGATTTATAAATTCCATAATTTAGATTGAATATAAAATTCATCGATTTATAGGGATATATTTGGAATAGTTAAATCTTAACACAATGCATCATTCATAAAAACTAATGGATTTCAACTTCACACCTAGGAGGTGGGATTTTGAGGGATGATGGGTTTTCACAATCTGTGGGTTCTCATGCTATTTTTTCGTACCAAATGGTGAAATCTATGGATTGTGCAAAATTCATGGATTTTTTCCTCCAAAATACCTCAATCCAAACGTGCGTAAGTATACATAAACTGAGTAAATATAACCTATGGAACAAGCAAGTGACACCATAGATTAGGAAATAGTTAAAACCCTATAAAAGTGGCTTCCTGAATCAACACTACTTCAAAATTTACAGACAAATATTTTTTCAGGTACCTTGAATAGCAGAATCAAGAAGCGAAGCAAATAACCCAAAAATCATCTCTCCGCTATCAGTCACCGACTCATCCTCAATCTTACAAGCTTTAAGCGACTCACTACCAAGCCGTCGTATCGAATCAACACCAAAGTCACCCTCATAAATACCACGACTATCAATATACGATCTTCTTTTAGATGCCGTCCTTGAATGCGGTGTACTTTCAAATTGATCAGTATCAATACTATCAGCCTCTTGTTTAATATTCTCAAGAAGAAGTGCAGCATTAGTAGGACTATGTATACTCTGCCCCTCATATAACAACCTCCCATCTTTGAGCTTAGGCACGTAATCGTCTCGGTGCGGAGATACACTTGTGGAATACCGTTTCCTGATGCAGATCATGTAAAATCGTAACATGAATAATTAAAATCGCTGGGGATTAAGAATTACTTAACTGACTAACAATTAATTTGCAATGCCTAATATAAAAGATTTAATTAAAAAATCAAAGTAGTATCAAACCCTAACAGAAAATGTTACCCGTAACGGCGAAATTGTTCTCTTGATGTGAGGTCTTCGGGGTCGAAATAGCTGGGAGGAGAAGATTCCATTTCAATGTCCATTATCTTTTGTGGAGTCTATGAAAGTTGAGCAAAATAATCCCTAGAATTTGATGAAGTTGAAGCTGGATTTTTATGGTTTTTGAGCGCGCTTTTTGAAGTAGCTAAAACCCTACGCGTACAACACTACAGTTACAGCAAGCTAGAACTGGAAGAAACAGCAAAACGCTGCGTTTTGTTCTTTTTTTATATGGGTCCCAAGAAATTCAAATAAGAGGGAATTTCGTATGCTACACAACTTTACATTATATTTTTTTTACTGTTCTAACTATTTTTTTTTTAATTTTACAAATAATTTTTTTCACTTTTTAGTAATTCATTCTCTCTTTTATAAATTTTTTTCCTGATGTTTTTTTTATTTTTTTACCGTATTTTTAGTGTAACTATGATGTATTATAATACATCTATTGTGTTTTTATCGCGTAATTATGTTGTTTTTATAGTGTAACAATGGTGTATATATAATGTATTTATGGTATTTTTATAATGTTTTATGGTACATACCATAAAAACATTGCAAATATACCGTAAACACTGTAAATACATCATAAACACTACAAATACACCATAAATATACAAGAAAAACGGCATAAATACACCCAAAAAACATAGATACACAGAAAACACTATAAATACACCAAAAATACATTATAACGTACATAAATTATAAAAACACTGTAAATATACCATAAATCAATTCGTTCGTTACGAAATCAGTAGCGACAAAATAATTATATGAATAATAAAATAATTTTATAAACATAAAATTATAGATTTACTACAAAATGTCCAAATCATCACAAAAAATTAAAAAAATTATAAAAAATCTAAAACCGATGTCAAGAAATTCATAACGCGAACAAAGAGACGAACAGAAAAGCGCAAACGGAAGAGACGAACAGAAAATCGGCCGGAAAAGATGAGAAATCCATCAGAAGTAGACGAACGGAAGCGCAAACGGAAAAGCGAACAGAAGAGACTAGTAAAAAAGCAACTGGAAGAGACAAAAAAATAATCAAACGGAAAAAAAAGAAGAAAAGAAAAGAGAATTTTGAGAGAAACAGAGAGAATAGAGAGTGATTATATAAATTTTTAACCAAAACTGAGATAAGACTTTTATATATAATAGGTATTTTTATAAATATGTTTGTTATTAGTGTAGAGCTGAAAATTATGAAAAGATGTATAAATTAATTATACATATGTTTTAAAATGAGGTGTTTTGAAATTAATTCCTTCAAATAATGACTTGAGTGGAAATTTGACCTCCACTTGCAAGAGAATTAGTACATATTTTATGGTCAATTTAATTCTAAATTTGACTTTTTTTATGTCAATACATTTTATTTTTGCATTTGATTCCGCGCGTATTACTCACCCGAGATTAAGGATGATAATTTTTGACACGATTGGGTTCAAATTGAATTTATATGAATTTATGTAATAAGTGGATCAACCTTTTTATAATATGGTTAAATAATGGGTTAATAATGTTAAATCCGCTAAATTTGTCCAAAAACTCGTTTAAATTTATTTATTAATTAATATATTCTTTTAATTAATTAAATTATCCCATGTGATAATAGCTCATATAATTTATTAAATGTTGTTTGTTGTATTGAAATATATGGTTATTTTAAAAATTTGTTGTTTAATTATACTCATTTGACAAAAAAATAATATAAAGTAAACATGTTATTAGTAAACGTGTTAAATATCTTACTCATGTTGTCTATTATGACTTGTTTTAATAGACTAATTAGACGGTTCAATACATATTAACCTGTTTAATAAACGTTTTTTATTTGAATTTGACATTTTAACACGATTAGTTAAACGAGCCATGTAAAGTTGAATTTTTTTTGTCTATTTTCAAATGTGTATACAACACATTTATGGCACGTGGTACGACTTACCAGCCTTACCTCTTATAATAATTTTTATACTAAAATAGAACAGAAAATTAATAACTAAATTATCATAAAACTAAAATGTGTGGTAAATGATTCTCGAGGCAAATTGCCACACAAGTCTTTAAATAATCGAAGTCTTAGAACTAATCTAACGGTTATTTACTGCAGTTACATAATTGCTATCATACAAACACGCGTCTCGAATAATTACCTGAACCATATATAAAAACCAGTCAGCCAGATAATCAAGAATTTTATCTTCTTAAGAAGAAAGAAAATCAAAACAAAGTAAAATGACAGTACTTCTCCGCTGCTCTTGCTTCCATCCCCGCCCATACTCCGCCGTTCCTCCTCCACCGTCCGATCACATCATCTCCGGCAATACCCAGCTCCCCGGTAAGTACATTGCACAGATACCCTATCGCAAGTCGCAATTCACCTCTTGTTTAGCTGAACTTTACTGTAATGTGCTAACAAATATGTAATCTTTAGAGTATATATAAAAATTTGAACTTTAGATGAGATGATCTTTATGTTTGTATTTCTTGTTCAATTTGTTTCTTGGTTCTTGAATTGTGGCTAGATTATACAGCTTTGATGATTGTTTTTGGTTAAGTTTTTGATGTGTTTCTAATGTAGATACTGAGTGGAAGGTTTAATTTTGTTTGGAACAGGGAATTTGGATTCAGTTCTTTTGAAAGTTGAGAACTTTTCTTCATTAAGAGAAGTTTCTAGTTTGTTGCCTGTTTTTCGGTTTAAAGATGGATTGCAAATGTCGCCTTTTCATCGACAATTCTTTCCAAATTTATCAGCTCATCAGGTATGATGGTGAGTCCTCTGGTTTCTTTTCTTGTTGTGTGTATGTTTTTAACAGCAACGATATATTTTAAGGACCAATTTAGCATCCAAGATATGCGAACTTTATTTGTATGTGCTGTTGTTTGCTTTACAGAAACATCTATGCTGAGGAATTCATCATTGAACATCAGAACACGTTGTCTAGGATAGCAACCAGTTAATCCGCCATGCTGTTATTTTAAGTTAATTATGATTATAAAAATTGGAATCAGGATGTGTTTTGTTAATGCTAAGGTTCCAATCTCTACAATAGATGAGTAGCTTAATTGTAATACAAAATTTACAAATAACTCCATCCTCCATTGGTGGCGAGCGGTAATGGAAAAACACGATGAACGCTTGGATTCCAGTAAATCTTAGTCCATATTGCCATTATAGGTCTAATTTCACTAGGATGTTTTAGGTTCCATTGCATGACGACACAAGTCCCAACTCCTTAATTTCCTGACAGATTAACTTAAACTCTCTCAACTGCAGGAAAACTCAAAATTAAGATCCTCAGTGACGGCATTTCTTGTTAGTAATGCTTTGATGTGGACTGCCCCTTTTGAGGCTTTGGCTGAAACCTGTGAAGCTGATAACTCCATTTTCAGTATGCCACTACTGCTATTTGTGGCTCTTGTAGGAGCCACTGTTGGAGGTATGGTGTCTCTAATGTGAGAGCAGATCTATTTCTACAATATCAAAATATGAGCGGTTTTACACCAATGCATCTATATAGAAGATCACTGTAGAAACCTTTTGTGCCTTTTCGCGCTTGCTTTTTGTTCTATTTGATGGAATGCTGCATAGTTCTTACACCTACTTTGCAGTCTTATACTGTTCACTTGAAACTGTTTTTATATCATAGGGTTGCTCGCTCGACAGAGGAAAGGGGAGTTGCAAAGGCTGAATGAACAATTGCGCCAGATCAATGCAGCTTTAAGAAGGCAGGCTAAAATTGAATCATATGCTCCCACCTTGAGTTATGCTCCTGTCGGAAGTCGTATACTAGAAGAAGAGGAAGTGATTGTTGATCCGAGAAAGCATGAGTTAATTTCTAAGTTAAAAAGCGGAAAGAATTTTTTGAGGAATCAAGATCCGGAGAAGGCATATGTAGAGTTTAAGACGGCTCTTGAGCTTGCTCAGAGTCTGAAGGATCCAACAGAGCAAAAGAAGGCTGCAAGAGGCTTAGGTGTGTTTCATTCTTGTGCCATATATCTATATTTTTAGTCTATATACTATATTATAAAGTTGAACTCCAAATAAGTATTTTGACAAGTGGAGTGGCCACGGATTGCGAAGTGGCATCGATTTAAGCTTACTCTGGCAGAATTCAATTGTTTTTCCTCTATTTTTGCTTCAAAGTCAAATACTCGGATCCCTGTTACGTCTTCAAATACTAGTGTTGTTCTTAATCTGTTAAGCTGAAACCTGCAATAATGTCTTGGTTTTGCAGAATGCAAATAAGGTTTCTTTTTAATCTGAATCTTCTCTGAACAGGGAGCTCGTTGCAAAGGCAGGGTAAGTATCGTGAAGCCATTAAATATCATTCGATGGTTCTTGCCATCTCCGAAAGCGCAGGAGAAGACTCTGGAAACACTGAAGCATGCGGGGCAATAGCTGATTGCTATACTGAACTTGGTGATCTTGAACAAGCTGGGAGATTTTATGACAAGTACATTGACGGATTATCAAAAGACTAATCTGTTTGTTGCCTCATACTTTCATAGTTTCATCCTTTTGAGTGTAGTAGATCTTGTTTGTTATCATAGGCTGTGCAAGCATTACAGACCTGAGTTTTTTTTATCAATTCGACCTTTCAATATGACAAAATCCGTGACTACCTCATATCAGCTCATTCGATCAGGGGTGCATTCATTATGCTCCAATTGAACTATGAATTTAATTTTGTTTTAATTTTTTAGTTTGGATTGATTTTTACTCAATTATTAACAAAACTTAAATGAAAATTTTCAGCTTCAAAACTAAACCGAACTGAAAAAACCAAACCTCAATAAACTTCGGCTTACTTCTGTTTTTGCACACTCAGACTTGCGATGGTCAATTATCGACAAGATGTAATTTAACGTAAAAATTACTGAATGTTGCAACACTTTTGAGTTGTATATGAAACCCCCACACCCATAGATTAGTGTCACTACAGTATGCAGCACCCTTACCAGAAATCAAGGATGAAAGCAAATGAACTGCACAATCGAGCCGATCAACAGAGTATATAATGCTAATCAACTCTTAATAAAACTCTAATAATACAGAATATCAATATAGTCAAAAGCTTTAAAGCAAACTATTGTCCATACTAGACACCTCATCCTCTCACCACAAACCACTCATCCCTACTTTATAGATAACAAACTCATCCCTACATGGTAGAAAGAGAAAAAAAACAGAAAAAGATGAAAATTACATAATATGTATACATCCATACAAATGCCAAGCAAATGATGTAAATATGCGGGTAACAACCTCACCGCACGATAAAGAGAAAACAGAAAACTTCCTAATAATTTAAGACTCAAATAAGACCTGCAAAGGCAGGTAATAGAAGTAAGAAGTTAACTCTTGTCATTACTAGTAGTACATGAGCTGCTGGGCAGCAGCGATATTCTGGAACCCACCATCATATATTGCTTGGCTCGTTCCAGCACCCATTCCCATTGCTGCTTGTTTGAGAGGAAGCTGCCCCTGAGGATGCATCAAGGCATGAACACCGCCCATCTTGCTCATTGCTAGTTGTCGCTCGTAAGATAAAAGGTCAGTGGCTGAGAGGCCTGGTAAAGGTGCGACTGCAGGGGGCGGAAGTGGATTTGAACTTGTTCCTGGTGGGGTGGGCTTGCTACCCCAAGAGCACTACAATAACAAGAAAGATATTTAGAAGTCAAGGACTTAACCAAAAAAGAAAAGAGGCTCCCCCACCTTCCAATTGTCTATGAGTAGGGGTGTGCATTCAGTTTGAACCGAGCCAAACAAAAAAATTAATTTTTTCAAATGATCCAAACCGAATTTCTAAGAGACAAAAAAATTTCAAACTGAACCGGACTAGTCAGTTTGTCGATTTTTCGGTTTAGTTTGCACTAAAAATATTTGTTTATAAGCAAACTGAACCAAAGAAATGATTTTTTTTATAAAATCGAACTGAACCAAATTTTATTGGTGCGGTTCGATTGTTTAGTTTGGTTTTTGCACACCCCTATCTATGAGACATGCAAAGGTGTTTACAACTTCTCCTTCGATAGTCAATACATTGAGAGACATCGCAGACATACCTTTATTTGTTTGCCAAAAAGAATTGACTGGACATTTCCCAGTTGAATAGCTACAGCTGCCTCAGCATGACTACTGAACCTCACAAAACCAAATCCTTTATCCCGCTGGACTCGGACCTCCTCAATAACTCCAGCACCAAGAGCATGGAAGTGGCGATGTAGATCAAGCTGAGTGACCTGCCAAACAGAAAATTACTACAATCATCAGAGATCCCGACTTCCGGATTATCTGATAAACAATACCATTTCATTCTAAGAATACACAACATGCTGATAGAATAAGCATGCAAGAACCTAAGGTAGGATGAAAAGAATCTTGCCTCTGGAGCGAGGTTCCCCACGTAAACAGTTGTGTACTGAGAATTATTTTCTGGAGCCTCAATATTGGCTGTTTCTTTGCCTTCATCTGTACAAGGAAGAAAAATAGTAAAGGTTTTACTTTTGTATTGTTATTTTTTTGCTGAAGCGCCGTTAAAAATAAATAAATCCGGACCCTACAATTCCATAAAACATGTATTAACATGCAAATATCATTTCCGTAACGAATTACTGGATGTTGATACATCCAAAAAACTAACAAAAATGAATAGTAATAATCATACCCTCCATAAGATAAAACTGAGAAAATGATCAATAAATAACATTAACTACTCCTTGCTCAGATTAAGCACAACTCACCTGATGAACCATTTGTTAGTTCCACTACACTTTTGGCATCAGAACTTTGCTTGTCATCATTAGAGGTAGCACCTTTTGTGGCCCAATTGCAACGAATCTGTCTACTCCCAAGCCACTTCCCTAAAAATGAGCCACAAGCAAGCGTTATTGTCATGCTAGCATTGCAATTAAAAATATTCAACAGAAAGATAGCATGTATGATTGGTAAGCCCCCCCACACCACATAATTTATCTTTTCTAATCTATATCTTACACCAAGTAATAGTTTGCCAAAAAAACAGAAGTTTACCCTTCGGCCATATATAGAGAAGGGAACATGGAATAAACTGATATATTTCCCAATATGGCCATTACAGAATGCAGACAGATATGTTTGCTAACAACTTGCTATTATTTTGCAAGCAATAAGCAAACAAAGAGGTGAAGATAGCGCATCGCTAAAGTCCAATATAAAAATGTGATAATGTACAACAAACTTGTAACTGAACCTGATGATTATACAGAAATAAAATCTCTCCTAAAGCTATTATAAGTTACAACAAATTCACAATTCATCATTCATACCTGTTAAGTCGTTAATTGCACCTTGAGCCTCCTGTTGATTTCTGAAAGAAACAAACCCAAAACCTCTTGAACGCCCAGTTTTTTGATCCCACATAACCCTTGCATCTCTGAAACCAAAAAGAGGTAAGAAATCGCCCTCCACTTAATAAAAACACCATTTATTAAATATCATCAATTCATCACAATAATAATCAGAATTCACATTGTCATAAATTCAACCAATCATTCACAAACATACAAATAAATATGAGGGTTAAGACTTACGAACAACTGGGGTAGACTGAAAAGCAGGCAAAAAGTGTTGCATCAGTAACCTCAGGACTAAGATCTCCCACAAAGATGTTGTAGTGACCTGCACATCACAATGATATCTGAGCTTATAGACAAAGCCTTACAAGCCAGTTTTTAGGTATTAAACTTTCACTCTCAAGCAGAAACCAACCTGATGTATCTTCTCGCTGACCGCTAGCATATGCCCAATTAACTTTAATAGGCTGCCCAAATCTATGAATCACAAAACAATTAGATGAAAGCTAAACAAAATAACAGAAAATCAACCGAGAACAACAAACTAATGGAAAATCAGAAAGCAACATACAAATGCCTTCCGTTCAGAGATAATATTGCAAGAGCAGCTGATCTGCGATCGAAGTAGTGAATAAATCCATATGAAGACTGCATGAGCAGATACAACAGGCATGTAAATCAACGGAAAACATATGGCACATAAATTATAAGAAATGGAACAATAAGGGCTGCATAAAACCAAACAGTACCTTTTCCTTTCTTATAAGCTTACAGCCTTCAACAGGACCAGTACTTGAAAAAACTTCTTGCAGAAGTGGTTCAGTTACCTGTGTCTGGATATTTCCAACATACCTGTATTTTTTTCAAAAATGAAGCAACTAGAACTTTCAAAAAAAAGAAATGAAATGGATGAAACTTATAAGTGACTTTAGGCAAAGATCAAAAACAAGTGAATAACATCTCACAGCAAGAAGAAGTACAGTTAAAACTTACAGATAAACTAACAACTGAACTCAATTAATTACGTTTTCAAGTAACCTAAAACGTTTTGAAATTAAAAAACAAATAGGTAGTACTAAGTGCTAATACTATTGATGCTAGAATATGCAATCTTTAAAAGATAAAAAATAAAGTTAAAGCACTACACTTTTGAACATGTAGAGCAATATAAGCAGTAGCATTATTAAGATGCAGATGAGATGGCAAGCACAAAAGAAAAAAAGACAGGAAAAAGAAGAAGGAAATTGAAGAAAAGGAAACATGTCTAGACAAACACTCACACACTGCGGCAAGTGCTTGGATCAAAACCAGGAGGCAGATTTCCACTGGGGATTGGCTCAATCTGCAAAATGAAAAAGTAAAATCTAAAAAAAAGTAAAAAAAAAAAACGAAAAGAACTAAATGCAAGAAATCCCCTCCTGAATCTACTTAAACACAAAGTATTTTAAGTCTGTAAAATAACATAAGCTACGCCTAGTAATGACAAATTTTAAGTACACTAGAAAAATTAACAAACAAAAAAGGCCAGCAATTACTCATATGATAGATTGCTAACTATCATGGTTTTCAAGATAAACTGTCCACAGTTTCACCATCTAAAAGTAGAAAGAAATCACAAAAAACAAAATGCTACATTTAAAAAGATCACATTTCTAATTTCAAGAATGTCAATGCCACTATTTTACTTAGGGAATGAATTTCAAAAAGACATTTCCAGTGCATTGATTTCCAATTGGACGTTCACTCTAAATCCTCAATAGAAAACTATCTGCAGAACTGAAGCTTCATATATAAAGCTAAAATAATTTAGCAACATCCTTTATTGGATTTTGTATATGCTCGTCCAAAAGGAGAAAGACACTTTAATAAGACAGCATGGTTAACCTGATTAAAATACTAATGGTAACTATGAAATCGTAGACAAAATTCCGGGAGTTAGTGATGGGTGAAAAGTTAGTTTGCATTTTTTTGTTATATGAACATGACAAAATTAGCTGTGTGTATATTCCAAACTTAACTACGCACAGCATTAAAGGTTGATTACTAAACACAGCCAAAAATGCAAACAGTGAATTCTAAACCTACTTCAACACACACTGGAGTTGGACTAGTTTAAAGAGGCAAAATATACTGTAAAATTGTACAACAAATAGTACCAAAAAGAAATTAAATATTTAGCAAGTAGAAAGAACATTAATTTAAGCTGTACAGCAGAAGAAAAAAAACTGAAAGTCATCAACTTTATTTTTATATTGAAACAAATTTCAACAGTTTTGGATAGAAAGAATAATACTTTAAGCTGTGTAGCAGAATACGTAAACAAATTGACACAGGTTTCAGTAGTTTGTAACCAAACTTCAGAAAATTAGAAGAAATTAAATGAAAACATATACAGCAAATCAAAAACCCTAACATTTTAATCATAGTGACAGCAAAAGTAATGTCCCTAACTAAGGAATCACAATTTCTAAACTTCCAGAAAAAAACTCTAACCCTAGCTTTCCTAGCAATCCAAATCAGACAGAAAAACAAAAAGAAAAATTTCCCGTTGCAGAATCAAAAATCAATGAATCAAAAAAGGAACAGAATTTGAAGCAAAAGATGAGAGAGTGAAGAAAAAACCTGAGGAGGAGCGAGAAGACCAGGGTGATAGAGAGACTGTTGCTGAAGAAGAGCTTGCTGCATCAACTGTTGCTGTTTCAGCCTCTGATGTTGCATTTTCTTTCAGGAATTCGATGCAAAATTCAAGCCCTGTTTGTTTCCCGAGAAAATAAAATTAAGCTTCGATGGAGTATTTTCCTTTCCTTCTCGTTCTCGGTTTTTTATTTTATTTTTTAATTTAGTTAATTTTAGGGTTCAAATAGGAAGAAAAAAAAAAGGAAAAGAAAATTGGAGTACGACAGAGAGAGAAGGCTCTGAGGAGAGAGATAGAGAGGGAGATAAATGAGTGGCTCCCAGTTTTCTATTTATACTTTTTTTTTAATTTTAAAGTTTTTTTTTTGTTTAAGCTGATAATGTAAGTATTGTCCTGTTTCTATGTTTAAAACTTTAGACTTTAAAGTGAAGTACCAATGGAGTAACGACAAATTTTATGTGTTACTTAGCTTTCTAAATCGTCTTAGGATTTGGATTTGAATTTAGACTTTGGAGTAAATATCATGAGAGGACACTTACATAATCTATTTATTTTCGAACAATGTAATATAACTAAAATTGTATAAAAAATTAAAACCAATTCAACCAAAAATTACAATTTATCTGTTTTACTGGTTTGATTTTAAATTGAAAAATAAACATTTTAATTATTTATTTGATTTACGGTTTTAAAAATACCAAATGCACTTGAAAGTCAATAAAGACACACCGAAATTTTACATTCGTGATAGATTTGCAAAAAAAATGAAAGGTGGTGATTTTATTTGACAGTTTTTAAAGAACGTGGTTAAAAAAAAAACGTATAAAAATGATGATTTTATATGAAATTAATAAAAAAAATCATAAAATATAAACAGATGGGAGAAGAAATGGTGAATTTTCAGTTTTACTGGCAATCACTGTATCCTTCCTTCCTCCAAAAAAAAATGGTGGAAAAATCGGTGAAAAAATAATTTTTCGCTTTCTAACAGTATTATAGAAAAGGAAGAGCTCACACAATCGACAAGCATATTACTTTTTATAACATTAATATTTGAATAAAGAATCAATTGACCCCCTCAAGTTAGCACGAAGTTCAAAAAAATCGATCATATAAAAATTGGTTAAAAAATCCAAACTTTTACCAAACCGTATAGAATACCTATCCCCCAATCAGCTTTTGCATAAAATACCGCTCCAATTATTAAATGGCAAAAAAAATTAAGAGACTCTCCATATTTATATCATTATTCATGTTGACACTTAATGATTTTTAAATATCACTTTGCCCTTTATAATTTTAAAAGTTCTAATATTATAATATTTTTTTACTGTACAAATTTGAGAATTTTTGTACGCTTCCCCATTCCAATTTTTCTCGTCTCTTTGTCACTGGCAACAATAAATCATCGCCGCCACCTCACTAACAACAACCACTAATTTATCAACAACAACACTCTTTTCGTGAGAAGGAGGAATCAACTCTTCACCAGCGATCTGTTCAAAAATGTAATATTTTGTTCCCTTTAATTTTGATGAATTTTATTTTTTTTGAATTATGTAAAAAAATAAATTATTCTACTCTCTTAATTTAAATTTCTAGCTACTCCACTGGCTAGAATTGAGTTTTTAATACAATGTGCTAATTCAAGGAGGTTTTTTTTTTTTGCCAAAGAATTCAAGGAGGTGAATTGGTCATTTGTTCGTTTACATTTAAAAGTGATTTCTTGGTTAAAATCACCTCTCACCTCTTAAATCATCTCATCCCATAGAAGAGGTTATTTTATTCCTATCTTAGTTAAAATCACCTCTCACCTCTTAAATAATCTCATCCCACACTAATTAGTGATCTTTTTTTTAGGGTATCTTTCAAAAGTATTCTAAAAACGGAAACAATTTACACGTGTACCTTTTTTCCTTCATTCTTTACATGTGTGCCTATTTTTGTCATATATTTACAGAAAATACGAAAAATATTGTTGGCTTTTTTTTTTTAACAAAAGACTGACGCGCGTCAGAACTGACGGGCCTGACGCGCGTCAGTGCAGGGCTGACTTATGGGTCAGCCCTGCTAGCACATGCATCTGATGCATGGCCTCTTTTATTTTATTTTTTTGTTTAAAAACTACATTTCTTTCTTTAAAATATGAATAATTTATTTATTTAAATTATATAAATAATTTATTTATGTTATATAAATTTTGAAAAATATTAAATTAATTTCAGTTTTAAAAATAATATACTATTTTTTGATTAAATATTAAAAATATAAAAATACACAAATGATACAATTCTAAAAAATATAATTTATGAGTTATTTATGTTATATAATTTTTAAAAATACTAAAATTAATTTTAATGTTAATTTTATTTTTAAATATATAAATCTATCAAATTTTTGACTAATTTTATAAAAAATATAAAAATAACCAAATGATACAATTCTAAAAAAATATAATTTGTGAGTTATTTATAAAATACATTATTTATACATACCGAACACGGGTCTGATGTATAAATAATTTATTTATTATATATAAATTTTGTATCATAAATTTTGTTAAAAAATATATAAATTATATATAATGATGTGGTAAAAAAATATACATATCATGTATAAATTATGTGTATTTTTATAAAAAATATACATATTAAAAATATATCAAATATTTATAATATATATATAAAAAAATTCCCACACTTCTCAAAAATGTATCATAAATATGTATCAGAGATGTGTTTTATATGTATCAGAGATGTATTGAATATGTATCGAATATGTAAATTAAAAAAACGTTTTGAACGATCGAATATGAATGAAATATATATTGACAATGTATCAGAAATGAATCATATATGTATCGGAAATGTATCGTATATGTATCAGAGATGTATTATATATTTATCGGAGATGTATCAAATATGATCATATATATATATAATCAAATATAAAATGTATATAAAAAACAAGAAAAATAGTTCAGATGATCAAAAATCTATATTAAATAAATATATTTAAAATAAATAACTTAAGAAGACGTTTTAAAGAAAAAAGAATCAAGTAATATAAAAATTTAAGCACAATTACTACATTATTTATTTGTAAGTAATAAAAAGTTAAGAGGTTTTATGCTAAATTTTTTTGGGAGGGGCCAAGGGCACTCTTAGAGACTACTTGGCTCCCTCCCTATCGGAGATGTATCGACATCAATAAATAAAACTCTACTGCCGCCATTGTTTATAATTTATATTATTAAATTTATATTTTAAAAATTTATATATAACAAATAAATTTTTGTATATAATTTAAATAAATATGTATATAAATTATTATTTTTTTACCAAAATAAAAAAAATTAATATATTTATATTTTAAAATTAAAATTAAAATTTTAATATTTATATTTATATTTATATATAATATATAAATTTTCTATAGAATATAAATAATTAAATATATAAATAAAATATTTATATTTTATTTTTAAAAAAATTAATAAAAACAGTGAACAAGTATAAATTCTCTATATAATTTAAATAAATATGTATATAAATTATGTGGATAATAAATAAATTTTTTTATAGAATATAAATAATTAAATATATAAATAAAATATAGTATATGTTTTGTTTTGTTTAAAAAAAATTAAGAAATACAATGAACAAGTATGAAAAATAAGAACCATGAAACAATGACCTGCTTCTTCAAAAATAAACAATGACCCACGCATCACGCGCGGCGTGGGTCATTAAAGCAGGTGCACCAGCAAAAACTGGTGCACATGTTGATAGATGTAGGCTGACGTCACGATGACGTCAGCAAAAAGGTAGAAATTGAAAAGATTCCCATAATTTATGTACCGCATGAAAAGAGATAGGGAAAAAATGTACCGCGTGAAAAGTCCTTCTTGTTTTAGTATTTTCTTGCATTTGGATTTAGACTTTGGAGTAAATATCACGAGAGGACACTTACATAATCTATTTGTTTTCGAACAATGTAATATAACTAAGATTGTATAAAAAATTAAAACCAATTCAACCAAAATTACAATTTATCTGTTTTACTGGTTTGATTTTAAATTGGAAAATAAACATTTTAATTATTTATTTGATTTACGGTTTTGAAAATACCAAATGCACTTGAAAGTCAATAAAAACACACCGAAATTTTACATTCGTGATAGATTTGCAAAAAAAAAATGAAAGGTGGTGATTTTATTTGACAGTTTTTAAAGAACGTGGTTAAAATAAAAAAACGTATAAAAATAATGATTTTATATGAAATTAATAAAAAAATCATAAAATATAAACAGATGGGAGAGGAAATGGTGAATTTTCAGTTTTACTGGCAATCACTGTATCCTTCCTTCCTCCAAAAAAAAAATTGGTGGAAAAATCGGTGAAAAAATAATTTTTCGCTTTCTAACAGTATTATAGAAAAGGAAGAGCTCACACAATCGACAAGCATATTACTTTTTATAACATTAATATTTGAATAAAGAATCAATTGACCCCCTCAAGTTAGCACGAAGTTCAAAAAAATCAATCATATAAAAATTGGTTAAAAAATCCAAACTTTTACCAAACCGTATAGAATACCTATCCCCCAATCAGCTTTTGCATAAAATACCGCTCCAATTATTAAATGGCAAAAAAAATTAAGAGACTCTCCATATTTATATCATTATTCATGTTGACACTTAATGATTTTTAAATATCACTTTGCCCTTTATAATTTTAAAAGTTCTAATATTATAATATTTTTTTACAGTACAAATTTGAGAATTTTTGTACACTTCCCCATTCCAATTTTTCTCGTCTCTTTGTCACTGGCAACAATAAATCATCTCCGCCACCTCACTAACAACAACCACTAATTTATCAACAACAACACTCTTTTCGTGAGAAGGAGGAATCAACTCTTCACCAGCGATCTGTTCAAAAATGTAATATTTTGTTCCCTTTAATTTTGATGAATTTTATTTTTTTTGAAATATGTAAATAAATAAATTATTCTACTCTCTTAATTTAAATTTCTAGCTACTCCACTGGCTAGAATTGAGTTTTTAATACAATGTGCTAATTCAAGGAGGTGAATTGGTCATTTGTTCGTTTACATTTTTTTTTGAAAATAAGCGGACTTTCATATAAAATAATCCAAAGCAATTACAGAGGTGAGAAATTCAGGGAAGTGACAAAACCACTCCTGATGACCTGTAATAGAACGGGCTTTTTGCGCTAACACATGCGCAGCCTGATTCGCAGATCGCCTCACAAAAATAAATAAAACATTAGTAAACTGCTTTGCTAACTCAATACAATCGTCAATAATAAAGTCCGCATCAACTGAGCTCGGGTTTCCAACTGCGAGCACTACCTCCATCGCATCCGACTCGATAATGAGATTTGGAGTCCCCTTAAGCCAACTCAGCGCCTCTCTAATGCCCATTGCTTCCGCCATTCTGGGACTGTAGCTACCATCCAATTTCACATGCCTAGCTTGAATAACAACACCCTGGGAATTTCTAACTACTATCCCGATACCAACCCCCTCACCTCCGGCGTACACCGCTGCGTCAACATTAGCCTTGAACCACCCATCATGAGGACAAACCCAAGTACTGCTCCCATCTTCCTTCAAAACTGATGCTCTTCTCAGCTCACCATCCTGCACATGCGCCACTTTCCAGGCAGCTAATTGAGAACAAGCTGCTGAAATAATGTGATTTGCCGGTGCCTGATGCTTCTTCCAAATTACAGCATTCCTGTTTAACCAAAGCTGCCAACAAATAGATGCAACTAACGAACTTTCATCCAAGGACAGCTCCAAAACCCATCTAGTAACCCAGTCGACAAATCTTTCACCTTCAGCATGCACAGGAACCCCTATCTTCTTCCAACAATCTGCTGCCGTTGCACAGAAAAAGAAAATATGGGAAGCATTCTCAGCTCCTGACGAGCATACCTGACATTGCTCATTGATAAAAACACGGCGAGAGGCCAGAACATCACAGGTAGGGAGAAAACCCGAGCATCCGCGCCATAAGAAATTACGAATATGTAAAGGGATATTTAACCGCCATAATCTATTCCACAACTTATTCGGTTGGCTCACCACTTCACCACACACAGCTCTGTAAAAACTTCTAACTGAGAATTTCCCCTTACCATCAAAAGACCAAGCCCATCCATCATTAATATTTCTATTACTCAGAGGAATATTCAAAATTCTCCTAACATCCGTACCATCAAACACGTCTTGCAGTAACCCTACGTCCCAAGCACCACCCTCCATAACAATTAAATTACTCACCTTTGCCAAACTCAGATTAGGTGGCATGGGAGTCATAATCTGCCCACCGTTCTCACTGTCCAGCCATGGACTACCCCAAACTGTGGTATTTTCCCCATTACCAATACGCACCCTTGACCACTTCGCCATCACCGGGAGAGTCTCAAAGATACTCCTCCACACATAACTTGGATTCGATCCTAACTTCGCCTCTAGGAAAGAAGTCTTAGGAAAATACTTCGCCTTAAACGTTTTCACCATCAAGTTATTGTCTAGAGTAATAAAACGCCAAGCTTGTCGAGCCAACATGGCAAGATTGAACACTCTAATCTTCTTGAACCCGATACCACCAAATTTCTTTGGAACACACAATCTATCCCACCTTGCCCAATTAATACCACTCTTCTTCTCTTGATCTCGGCCCCACCAAAAAGAATTTAACATTCTTTCTAATTCCTCACAAAGACGGAGAGGAATCAAGAAGACATTCATTACGTAATTAGGCATTGATTGGGCTACGGACTTTATCAAGACTTCTTTACCCCCTCTTGATAAGAATTTACCCTCTCACTTTTTTCCAAACTCGCTCTTTAATGAAACGAAAGATAAGGGATTTATTTCTCCCTACCAAAGAAGGAAGGCCCAGATAATTACCACCATCCTTCGCTTCGTTAACTCCCAGCAGTGATTTAATATCACCCCTAATGCCTTCTACCACATTTGCACTAGGAATAATACTAGACTTATTGAAATTCACTTTTTGACCTAAAAGCTTTTCATAAGCATCAAGAACGCCCTTTACTGCCCGCGCCTCCTCCATATTAGCTCGAAAAAAGAGGAAACAATCATCGGCGAAAAACAAGTGACTAATCGAAGGAGCTCCTCTACAAATGCTTACCCCGTGAATATTACCCGCCCTCTCCTCGCTCGCAAGCAACAAACTGAGCCCTTCCGCACAGATAATAAACAAATAAGGGGATAAAGGGTCACCCTGGCGTAACCCTCTCCTCGGAATGAGAGGATTCATACTCACACAATCACCAATGCTAGTGTACCGAACTGAAGAGATGCAGAACATAATCAATTTAACCCACGCATCACAAAAACCCAACTTTCTGAGCATAAACTCAATAAAATCCCAATGGACCCTGTCATAAGCTTTGCTCATATCAATTTTCAAAGCTGCCATTCCATTCCGACCCCTCCTCTTGCATCGCAAATAATGACCAATCTCATAGGCAATAAGAAAATTATCTGTGATAAGCCTATTTTCTACAAACGCACTCTGATTTTCTGAAATAATTCTTGGCATTAGAGACTTCATACGATTAGCCAATACTTTTGAAATAATCTTGTACACAACATTACACAAGGAAATGGGTCTTAGATCGGACATAGACTCTGGTTTACTGATCTTGGGAATGAGCACCAAAGCGGTATCATTTAGACCATGATTAAAAAAACCATTTAGCATAAAGTCCCTGCATAACTTCACCACCTCCCCTCCTACTATCCCCCAATAAGATTTAAAAAAAGCTGGATTAAACCCATCAGGACCTGGGGATTTGTCATTGTGCATGCTAAACACTGCTTTCTTAACCTCAGCTTCCGACACAAAACTCATCAACATCTCATTATCAGCTTCACTAACACAAGGATCAAAAGGAATAAAATCAATAGGATCAGCATTATCTTCCAAAAACAGGTTACTAAAATACCTGAACATAATCCCCTCCACCTCCTGCTTCGAGTTCTGCCACTGCCCCGCTTCATCTCTTAGTTTCTTCACCTTATTCTGCCGATTCCTTGCTGAAGCAAAACTATGAAAGAATCGCGAATTTGAATCCCCCTCCGACAGCCAGAAACTCTTCGATCTCTGCTTCCAGTACACCTCCTCTTCTCGAAGAATTTCATGATATTCAGCCACTAACCTGTTGTAAACATCCAGGTTATAACTTGGCTGACTAGATTGAGCAGCCTCCATTTTTTTCTTCAATCTATCAATACGTTGTCTGAATTTTGGAGCTTTCTCACCACCCCAAACTTTCAAAAATTCTTTTGTAGCTCCAAGCTTATCAGCTATACTTCCATTCACACAGGACCTCCACGCTTCCTTCACTACCCCAGAACTATCTTTTTTGGCTAGCCAAATATTGTTAAACCTAAACTGCCGCGCCACTGGGACTTCCACTCTTCTCTCCAAGGACAAATAGATCGGTAAATGATCAGAAGTTGATGATTCCTGATTATGGACAATAGCGCCTGGAAACAGGTCCAACCAGTCACTTGAGCAAAGCACACGATCAAGTCTCACCTCTACTCTTCTATCCACTGATCTCCCCCTATGCCATGTAAACTTATAACCAGTTGCCTCCACATCTAACAAACCACAAGAAAAGACTGTCTCCCTAAACCCATTAATTAACCAGTTTGGGTAAGGCAAACCTCCTCTTTTCTCTTCTTGCAAAAGGATATCATTAAAATCCCCTATCACACACCACGGCATCGAACTATCCTGACTCAGCTCCCGAAGTAAACTCCATGACTCTCGCCTACGGTTTCTGTCCGGACAACCATAAAACCCAACCAACCTCCATTGGACACCCATCACTGATTTCACCTCCAAGCTAATGAAATTGTCACAAGAATCCAGGACTTTTACTTCATAATCAGACTTCCAAAAAAACACCAATCCTCCCTTTCTTCGCACGCTATCCACATAACAAACACCATCAAATTGCATTGCCTCTTTTAAAGCTGTAATGCGAGGCCCAGTAATCATAGTTTCGCTTAAAAATAAAAAAGAAGGCCTAAGCCTCCTAGCCATGTCACGTAAAAATCTTATTGCCCGCAGGCTGGCCATTCCCCGGCAATTCCACCCTAAGCAACTCATTGCTTCGGGCCGGCCTTATTATCAAGGCCCGCCAGTCTGTAACCTTTCAGATCAATAATCATATCTGAGACATGAAAATTTGGCCCGGAGCTGCTTGGTCCCTCTATTAATCCCAAGTTAGACCTCTTCCTCTTTGGGTCCACAGCCACCTCACCCTCCACATCGTGCAAGAAATCAGAGGCGCCATGATTCAAATTAATTTGATTAGATCTCCTCCCATCCTTCACCACTAAATCAGCAACCTTCCCTCCAAAAATCTCCTTATCAGTTTTATTCCCTTTTCGAAATTCAAAATGTTGATTTGATTTTATTAATGACAGATTTTTTGCAATTCCATTTAAATCCTCCACGTCATCATCCCCAACCTCGGTCGCCTCCTCCTCCACCGGACCTGTCTTTCTCAGCCACTTATTTCCCATAGAACTCGTCCCCTTCTTCAAGGAAAACCTCAACGTGGAATCATAAGGGAGTTCCTCCTTTGGAATTGGATTGTTAAAATACTTCAAACAAAATTTCTCAGAATGCCCCATAATTCCGCAACAAAAACAAAACTTTGGAATTCTCTCATATTGGAAATTGATGTAACTCCATGCATTCGCGCTTCTCGTCAACTTCATCCTCTTCTTCAATGGTTTTCGAACATCAAGACGAACTCTAATTCTCATAGAGCTACCTTCCACTCTTTTGACTGTCTTATTATCATGACAGACAAAAATCCCTAAGTAATTCCCAACATCAACACCAAGTTTTTTTGTCGCCAAACCCAAAGGAATGTCCAACAAATGAACCCACAAATCCGCTTCCCACAACTCAACACTTGCTGCTGTCTCCCCTACTTCCAGTTGCCTGCAAATAAACAGATGATATTCAAAAGTCCATGGCCCATCTTCCAACACTCTCTTCATATCCATTTCATGATAGAATTGAAACAGAAACAGATTCGGAGCAGCCTGTGTGATACAAACACCGCAAACAGGTTTCCAAATAGGTGGTAACACCTCTTGAACAGCCAAGCAGTTCACTGTTTTAATTTTTTTTAAAAATGTTTCCGACAAAAAAAATTTAAAATAATAATAATTTTTTTTATTATTTTATAAAATTAAAAAAATTAATTAATTATTTGGATGTATTTGATTATTTTTTAAGTTTAAGGATTTATTTGTATTTTTAAAAATAGAAAAAAGTATGTTTTAAACTCTTTTCCAAATAAAAAGAGTACAATTTAATGCTTTTGGGTTTGACGATAAAAGTACATCGAACCCGTATGAAGTTTTACCGTGAGCAGATTGTATCCATTGGATACAAATGGTGTTTTTACAAGGTCAGGGTATAAACGAAAAAAAAGTGCAAGGTGGAGGGTTTTTAAAAAATTAAGCCTTCCAAATATGAAGTTTCAACTATAGGTCGTCTAACAATCGTCCTAACTATTAAATCAACGAATTTGAAATATCTCGCCGATTTTTAGAAATTTTACAATTTAATTGATGTCTGTCAAATTTATTAGAAAAATGCACCATTTTCATAAACTAATATCTTGCCGTTTCTTATAGTACACCAGTAATTAAAATTTATGTTTATCTTATAGTACATCAGTAATTAAAAAAAATATTAAAAGCATATGTTGATACATTTCTTTTTTAAATATAAATACTTAGAAAATAAAATCTAGACCTTAAAATACTAGATTCACAAAATTAACTTCCAACAAAAAAATTTATGTAGGCATATTTTAATTTTATTAGGAAAATATTGGTAATTTTATTTTACAGAACATCAATCAAAACTAAAAGAAACTGAAACAGCTTATGTTTAGTACTAACATAACATGTAACACTCTTCACTTCCCATCCCACCATGCAAATCTTCAAACCCTAATTAATTATTTTTTTCTTTTACTTCCCCAAACCAATTTTATTTCTCTCTTATTTTATATTCTCTTTCAAATCTCTTTCGGTGCGATTGGATCTGAGTGACCCCTTTTTTTTTACAAATAACCACTCGGTTCAATTTAATCCGGAAGAGAAAATATCCCCAAATTTCAAATATTCTAGGCTTTTAATTTGTTTTTGAATCTGTACCAGATTGTCAATTTTAGGAGTCGTTAGGGTTTGTCACCTGAATTTCAAGAAATTTTGAGAGATTAGGGTTCTTAGGGGTTGTAAGAATTAGGGTGTTAGCTATTTTTTGAGGGTTTTAATAATTGAAGTGAAGTGGGGATTCTGTGTTGCGTTAAAGGTGGAATCTTGAACAGCCAATGCTATATTTGCTGGATGAGTTCAGTGAAAATTTTCGGTAATTTTTGCAGTACCGAAGAAGTTAGAGTTTGAAATTATCAATGTCTTGGGCAGGCCCGGAAGATATTTACCTTTCTACTTCTCTTGCTAGCTATCTTGACAGTAAGCTCTTGTTCTGTTCCTTATCTTTAATTTGAAAATTTGAATTTAGTAAAATTTGTGTAGCAGAAATTGGTAATTTGGTGTTAAGGAGGTACTGTTTATAAGCACTGGAATGTTCATGTTTAAAAGTTCAAATATTTCACTCTTCCATTTATGCTTGCATTTGAGGATTTTTGTTGTTGTTAACTGTTTAGTCTTTTGCTTCAGAGAAGCTGCTGGTGCTTCTGCGAGATGGTCGGAAGCTAATGGGAATACTTCGTTCTTTTGACCAATTTGGTACCTTTTCTTGTTTATTGTATTAGTTGCTGCTGAACTCCTTGAATGTTTGAATACTGATATTTGTGATTTGCACAGCCAATGCCGTTCTTGAGGGTGCATGTGAAAGAGTTATTGTTGGTGAACTCTATTGTGATATCCCCTTAGGTCTATACGTTATTCGGGGAGAGAATGTTGTTTTGATTGGAGAGCTGGTATGAACTATGAAGTAATATGTTTCCTTGATTTTAATTTGCCATGCTTATGCTTTCTGCAGTCTGCTGAAGTTTGAGTCTTTCTGTTTCAGGATTTGGAGAGGGAGGAACTTCCTCCTCATATGACTCGTGTTTCACCAGCAGAAATTAGACGGGTAAGTTGCTTATTGGTTTTGTTTTTTATTTTTATTTTCTCAGCCAAATGTTTAAAATTGAAAACTGTGGTGCATCATGAACGGACTTGTTGCTAAGAAACGTGATTGCTTGTATAGTTTCCCAGTACATACTGTACAACTCCATATTAACAGTTTTTTATTATTCGAAGACCAGAATTTCAATTCAAAAGGTCTTGTAGTTTGACATGGTTCAAGTGGTAAAAAATTCTGGACACAGCAGACTGAAAATATAGTTGGGATGTGTTTTTGCGACTGAAATGGCTGCAGCTCAACATGTTGCTTGCATGACGAATGGGCTTCTGAACATCTGGATGTACTATAGTGGAACATCCATTTCACATCCTTTATTATAAGTATAAAGTTTCTTTGCAGGGCATTCTAAACTTGCCGTCATGTACTGCAGTTATTAGATGCCAATTTATGTATAAGCATCTTCCTCTAGGCGTCAGGTTTCCAAAGATACAATTTCTATGTCTTGTGGTGTGTTAAATTATATACTGATTTGATTACTGCTTAATAAGGTGGTTCATAATCTAGGTAGATTATACGAGGTGAAGTTTCCATATTCTTACAGTAAAGAAGTGGACTGCTTTAGCAGTTCAGTTAGAACTTATCTCGAGTAACCATAAGAAGTCTATTGGATATGCATTTATTGCATGAACTTTATTTCTTGTCGCATCATGGAAAAGATTGGGAGCAATTATTTTCCAATTAGTATCTTAGTAGCTTCTTACTATGGCTGTGTATTCTATAGGTCAATTATATCTACATGTATTGAATAGGTCGATTATATTGACACATTGTCACTGACCTTGTAAACTCTTGCAGGCACAGAAAGCTGAAAGGGAAGCTTCAGATCTAAAAGGAACGATGAGGAAAAGAATGGAGTTTCTTGATTTGGATTAGTGTGCATCTCTTACAACCAGGTTATAGTTTCCGCACATATTTCAGCGGTCAATTGGTGTAGGCGATATTAGGTTGGATGATCTTCCTTTTTCTTTTTGTCGACAAGTGTCTGTAACATTTATCAAAGAAATGTATTTGACAAATTCACTCAGCATTTTCATTCTGTGAAGTTTCATTTACTTGTTTGGATGGGGGATAGATCAGTATTTTACTCACTTCCAGTTTTCAGCTTTCATAATTTGCTGAGTGTTCAAGTTTGTAATGACTCTGAATGCATCCTGTTGACTATGATCAACAAATCATTAATCTTGTAATATGTTAATGAAGCAGCCAATTTGCTTGCCCAGTGTGGCATAGTCCGAGTGCGAGTGTATTCCTGAGATCTTGAGTTTCAATTCGGACTGCTCAGCAGTTAGTTGTTTCGGCTGAATTAACTCAATATTGTTATACTTCTAATGCTAATGACTAGCCTAATGTAGTGAACTTGCTTACACACCTGTGAAAAAGTTATATTTTAGGGGGATAACTTTTGATTTTTTAAAACTAGAGGGACTCAGTACGACTTTAACCTTTGAAAGAGTTTTTAATAATTAACCCTTAAATTAAACTTTTGAAAAAAAGTTTCCAATCAATTGCATGCAAAGCATTTTGTCATGACACTATGCGTTCTTTTTCATTTTTGTCTTTTTGTTCATTTCTCTAATTGAATTACAACAAAACCAAAACCTGCCCTGGATTGAATCTCATCTTCTCCGTATTGCAATGTTTAACATATATTGCGATCTAACTAAAATCAAATTAATTAAATTACTTTTTTTACAGATTAATTTAACTGAAATTAATTCTTAGTAGACTCAATTTATATCTTAAAAATACAAACTGAATTGAGTGAATTAATCTACTAACTTAGTTAAATCTATAAAATATTAAAAAATAGTAATCAGACATAAAAAATATAAAGGCTTAATTACTTAAAAAACCTTCACCTTGTAATATTTTTTCGTTTATACCATGATCTAGGAAAAAGTTCATTTGTACCCTTTTTTTGATTTTTTGTTTTCAACTCTACACTAAAACACTAAATTGAACTTTTTTTATCTAAAAAAAACTTAAAATAATCCTTCAATTTTTAACTTATTTGTATTTTTTCAAATAGAAAAAAAAATGATATAACCCTTCTATTTAATTATTTTTAATATTTTCATCCTATAATTAATTAAATTATCAAAAAATAAAATTTTGGGGTACAATTGAAAACGAAAAATCAAAAAAAGGATACAAATGAACTTTTTCCTAGGTCAGGGTATAAACGAAAAATTGTTTCAAGGTGGGGTTTTTTTAAATAATTAGGCCAAATATAAAATATTCAATCACTTTAATTAATACACTTTCTCTTTTCTCTCAAAGCAAACCCTAGCCGTCTAGAGTTTTTTTGTTGTTTCTTCTCCGGCAGCCGTCAATGGTTTGATTTTGCTGTTGACGGTAGCCATCCCTTTACATATGTTAATTTAATTTCATAGATATAATAAATAGCCAATTCTTTTTCATTTTTTCTTGATAGATTGAGATTTATCAACGAAGCGCAATTCAATTATCAAGAAGCGGAGATAAATTGAAAATCATCAACAACAAAATGAAATCGTTTATGAGTTATATTAGGTTTATTTATTTTTCATTGTTTTGTTTTTTTTCTGAATGTTTTATTTTGTCCTTTCTTTGTGAAAGGTTTGTTGTCCTTCATCTGTGGAAGGTTTGCTGTCTCTTTTTTATGAAGGAGTTATCAAGTGGTGGTTGAACCGGATGATGTGAGTTTGCGGGTGATGGGTGATGGATGAAGTTCGATCGAAGATTGATTGAAGATTGTACTTAATTAGCGAAACAGTTAATAATTAATTTTTGTTTTCGTAAGTAAGATCTGCGAATCAGACAGCATGTTGTCTGTTCCATGTCAGGTCATCGGGTTTCGTTTTCAAATTATCCCGAATTTCTTACAAATGTAACTGTTTTATATTCGATTTAATGAAATTTGATGAATTCAAAAAAAAAAAAAAATTGAAATATTTTAATTAATCGAACGATATAGTTAATAGAATTAATTTCTAGTTAAATTTAATCAAAACATATAACACAACTTGATTTATTCAACGGTTCGATTAGCCGACATTGCTCCACAAGCTATTTCCATATCCAGCACAACTGAACCCACTCAATCCATCCTAACCATACACCAAATTTCAGTCAAAACATCCAACGGCTACAGACTTCCACTTCCTCACAAAACCAAGTACGTCCACCGTAATTTCTCCAAACTCCAAAAAATCACTAATAACCTAAGTAGCACGGAAACGGAAACGGGAAACGGAAACGATACGAAACGGACACGGGGAAACGAAAGTTTTTCAAAATGAAGGACACGAAACGTGGGGGAAACGTGTAAATAACAAAAATTTAGGGATATATTTATAAAAATATTATTTAAATATTTATGATAATTAACAAAATAATTCAATTTAATGTACTAAATATTTAAAATTTTAAAAATATATAAAAAATATAATACAATTCAACACAAATAAGTATATTTGTTGTATTGTGGGCAATGCGAATGTAAAATTTATGGGTTAGATTTTTTTATTTGTGGGTAATAATTTTAAATTTTTTATAAATTTTAATTTTTATTATTTACAGAAACGGCCCGAAACGTTTCGTACGGGTGTCCAAGAGTTTCCGGTTTCCGAAACGTTTGCGAAACGGGAAACGCAACTTTATCGAAGTTTCCGTGCTTCTTAGCTAATAACAGCAGCTTGATCTGAATTCTTTACACTACAGTTATAAAGTCATAATCTTTTCACTAATCTCAATCAGCCCACTTCAACATTTCAACAAACAGATCTAAAACCCACACTGACACTCCCCACTTTCTCTCTCTAGCTTCCACTTCTCTCTCTAGAATCACAAGCCAGTCATAATGTTGAGACTTCACAACTGTATTTCAGTTGTGTCGGTTATTACATTTTGTTGGGTGGTGTTTGTGGAAGGGTCAGTTCATGATTATAATGGTGAGAAGTTTATAGCTAAAGGTAATGCCTTTGTTGTTCATGGTGGTAGTGAAGGGATTTACTCTTCCACTAGTAAAGATCTTAATGAGAGTAATTCTGTTCTTGCTAATGGGGAAGCTTATATACGGTAATTTTTCAATTTTTTTTTCCATTTTTGAAAGTAGTTCATATTGATATTTTAAGATTTGGATTTGCGTTGTTGGGTTTATAATGTTGAGATCTCTTGTTATTGGGTGTGTGTAAAGTTTGATTCTTTCGTTTTTGGGCATAAATTGTAATGTTTTTAGGACAATTTTGAGGAAGAACAGAAATTTTGAGTACTTTAGCAATTGTGGTTTGTGTTGTTTCAATTTTGACAATGATTCATGTGATGGTAGCTTATAGGTGGTAATTTTTGTGATTTATGAATTTTCAGCTTTTATGATATGATATATATGAAGTGGTATTTGGGAATTTGTGACAAATTTGTTGCAATTTGGTTGCTGAAGTGATATTTGATTCCATATCCCGGGGTTTTACAGTGATTGTGGTTTTTGCCTCGGGGGAGTGAGTCCTCGTTGCCAAAAAAGTGATATTTGAGATGTTATTTAATTCATGCAATCTGATATCCTATATACGGAGTGTATGTTAATTCATCCATTCGTTATCATTTATAAGAAGATAAATTTGACTTTATCGACTATTCTGTGTTGTTATTTCTTCTCAGTTTTGAAAAGATCAAGTTCCGGAGACCGGAAGACTTTGCTAACTTTACCTCGGGTTCAGTACAAGTTATCGTCTTTGAAGTAGAAGATAGAGAGACAGTTGGAGGTTCAGCCTATGGAGGTCAAAAAGCTATCTGTTGTACAGGTGATCTTGCTAAATTGGGTGCTTGCTCACAAGGAGATATAATTTATCGCCCTTCAACGAAGAATCCTAGCTGGCCTCATGTCTTTGGTGTTCCATTTAATGAAAATGAGGTGGTTGCCACCTTGCCATCGAGATCTATACAGATTACTAAGACTGGAATGTATAATTTGTATTTCATGCATTGTGATCCTAATCTCAAAGAGGTATTCATCGAGGGGAAAACTATATGGAAAAACCCTACTGGCTATTTACCTGGTAGAATGGCGCCGCTAATGAACTTCTACGGGTCCATGTCCCTTGCTTTTGTTTTACTCGGAGTATTCTGGTTCTATCAATATGCAAGATTTTGGAGAGAAGTTTTTCCGTTACTAAATTGCATTACAGTGGTGATAACACTAGGCATGTTTGAGACGGCTCTCTGGTATTTTGACTATGCCAAGTTCAATGAAACCGGAGTTCGCCCAGTTGGCATCACTATCTGGGCAGTCACTTTTGGCGTGGTTAAACGTACTGTTGCTCGTCTTGTAATTCTCATGGTCTCAATGGGTTTTGGTGTTGTGAGACCTACCTTAGGTGGCCTCACATCAAAGGTGCTTATGCTTGGCATGACCTTTTTCTTGGCCTCTGAAGTTCTTGAATTGGTTGAGAATGTAGGCGCTGTTAGTGATATATCTGGGAAGGCAATGCTGTTTTTAGTTCTTCCTGTAGCTATGTTGGATGCTTTCTTCATTCTTTGGATATTCAAGTCCCTTTCAGCAACTTTGAATAAGCTTCAGGTACTTTGCCTCCCATTCTGAACTTCTTTTAATAGCATTGGGTCAATGCCTTTGCTTTTGAATAACTTATTAAAGATTTCTGTTCTTGTAAATATTAAATTTAAAGCACGATAGACACCGTTATTATTTTATGAAAAAATTTGCTTCTTGTTTGATGTTACAGGCTAGGCGGATGTTGGTCAAGCTGGATATTTACCGGAAATTTACGAATGCTTTGGCAGTAGCAGTTATTGTGTCCGTGGGTTGGATATGTTATGAGGTAATTTTATTGCATTTGCATATTACTTAAATTTTGTGTGATTTAACAATGTTGGAAAGTTTACATTATAGCGTTCAATTTTCCAGAATTTATCTAAAATGAGAAATAAAAGCTATTTGATTTATGCTGTTCTTATGGCTCTTTTAATTTATTTCTACCTGCTTTGATAATTATGTCTCCCTGAATGCCTGAATCTTGTGATTGCAGTTGTATTTCAAGTCAAAAGACGTTTACAACGAAAACTGGCAGAACGGTTGGATCATCCCAGCTTTCTGGCAAGTCCTTTCGTTTTCTCTTCTATGCATCATTTGTATTCTTTGGGCTCCTTCTCAGAACTCAATGCGGTAAGTCCAGCTTCTGGTTTAAAGTTTCCTCTATATCCATTATTGAATATTATTTCTGCTGTAACTTCCACAAATCTTTAATGATCATCAGAGCATTTAGCACTTGAGATTAACTTAAGAGACACACTACTAGTGGCTTAAGAAAAGCCTTTGTCCACTTTTTATAGATAACAGAGCTGCCAAGAACTGTGAGGTCTTTATAGTTTTTATACTCCAAAAAGTTCAACATATTTCGCCGTCTTGTTATACGCGTATCAATGTTTAGTGCACTTACAATACCTGGTAAACTGTATTTAAGCTTGTATTCCAATACTAATGGACTAAGTTGCACGAAACTTGTCGAACTTATGTTTTGAAGTTTTAAAAACGCTTCCGAAAACTTTACATTTATAACATATTCTTGTAAAAATTATCATTTCGGCGTTCCATTCCGATATGATTCGCTTCAATTTTTCTATGCTTCATAGTTTATGGTGATTTAGCAGTATCATCTTATTCCTTTATGCTGAGATCATGCTGTGTTTTTTCTTTGGTTCATTTCCTATTCCATATCAAGCTCGAGGTTGAGCTAATTTTTGTACGTCTCATACATTAGTAAGTCGATAACATGAACTCTTTCTCCTTCATTGACAGGTATGCTTACTCTGATGACGTGGGTGAAGAGTTCGACAGAGATGACAGTTCTTTGACACTCATCAAGCCATCCACAGCACCATCGAAGGATTTCCGAAGTGCACCAGAAAGTAGACCAGTACAAGCTAACAACGGTGCATCTAATGGCGATCTGGAAGAAGACAAGACCGAGTAAAATATATCGTAAACAGCATGCAATCATACACGGAAGGCTTAATTATGCAATCCCTCTTGGTCCTTGAAGCCATTTTGAAATTTCTTTATATAGGTTCAGAGTCAATGGCTAGGAAAAATCATTTTAAAATATCCAATAGAAGCTCATTCTTAATTTGTTGATGATGTTATAGTGTAATTGTCACAGTAATTTGATGAGTTCGGTCACAAATGTTATAGAAAAAACAATTAATTTGTTAATTTCCTCTGCTGTCACTTCAATAATTTTCAAAATTGGCCTAACATAGCTGGAAATAATGCTTTTTTGATGTGACCAAAGAAGTAGAGCAATATTTTACATGTAATCACCAACTTTTACTCCTCACCGCCATATCAAAAAGTTGCATTTGCTGAAGGGTGCAACATACTGTTTACGCCAAAATTAAAAATATGGCCCGAAGGCCATAAATCCCATATTCTATTAAAAAGATAGAAAAAACTGCGTGGAGAATTTAATTTCAAGAGATTTTAAAGATGACTTTTCCAAGAGACTTCAAAGGGATTTGACTTTTCCAAGAGATTTCAAAGGGATTTGACTTTTCCAAAAGATTTTAAAGGGATTTGACTTTTCCAAAGAGATTTCAAAGGGATTTGACTTTTCCAAAAGATTTCAAAGGGATTTGACTTTTCCAACAGATTTCAAAGGGATTTGACTTTTCAAAGAGATTTGACTTTTCCAAGAGATTTCCGAGAGATTTGATATTGAGAAGTTAATCTCAGAGGTTTGCTTTTGACACCTTGGAGGAAAAGAGAATTTTAGAATCAAAAGGCCAGAAACCCATTAGAAGCTGAAAAGGAAGAAGCCCAGAAGTTCAATTGGCCAAGGTCCAGGAAGTCACGTGCTTTTTGTAAAGCAATATTTCAGGAGCAGTTTTTAGAAGTGGGAAGCAATGTGAAGACGTGGGCAGTTAAAGAGGCAGTTATCATCAGGCAGTTTCTGCAGACGCTATAAAGGAAGAAGAAGACAACGATTTGAATCCCAGCCAAATTCAACAAAAACTCAATACTCTCAGGAGATTATCAACACCAAAAGCTTTTATTTTATGCAATCCTCTGTAAACGCTTTACAGCTTTCGCAATTTCAATCTTTTGTTTTTAAACATTATTTCAGCAGTAGTTTCATTTACAGTGTTGAATTTTAGATTTTAATTGCAGAAGTTTGTTCTTATTTTTAAAGTTTTTCAAGAGTTTTTCTTTACGAACCGTTTAGATTTTTTACGTCCTTTGAAAATCAATCACAGTCGCTTGATCAATTTTTAATTTTCAATTTGAGGTCCAACCTCTGGCACGCCCGCACACACTTCAAAGGCACCAACCGTTTTCTTAAAAAACAGGGAAACACATACTAACTAGAGGAACAAAAAAATTATTACCCCTTCCGTTCTGCAAAAACAAAAAAATTATATTTTTACAAGAACTAAAAATATAACTAGCTAGAATTAATTTATGATAAAGTTTCTAATTATTCTTTTAGTCTTTTAAGCGCTGAGTACTTAGATAGTGAGTTTAAATCCTCCCAAGTGCTCTCTTTCCCCCCCTCCAATTATCAAAAAAAAAATCAACATAAATTAATGATTTACAAAACTTAAATCTCTATATAGATATTGTCCAATATGATTTCATATATAAAGGTTAAACATTGAAATTATAATTCAATTAATGTTGATATGAATTTTTTTTTTAAAAACTTCAATAATTTTATAGTTAACTAATACTAGTAAAAAAAAAACAAAACTAGTATTTTTCTGTCTTTACATGATAGAGGGAGTAAATTTTAAGATCTTATCTAAAATAGGATTATCTACATTAAAAAGTCTCACCTTCATCTATATAGCGCTTTAAACTGCGTATATGAAAGTTGTTAAATAATAGTATGTTCTTGACAATTTCTCATCCAAAAGCAATTTTATGTCACCAAATGATAAAGATGAAGTTTTTCAATGCAAATAATCCTTTAAAATAAATAATTATTTTACTTAAAATATTTGTTCCCCTTTGACAACTTCCAATATTTATGCTCTTAATTCTCATGCTCTATATTATAGAAATATATTTAGCAACCAGATAGGGACCAAACAAACCAAACCTAATTACTTGTCTATTTTCAAGTATTTCATTCTAATTGGAGACTCAAAATAAAATGAAATGTCAAGCAGTTGGCAAATTCGTGATCACTTGTTAAATTATAAGTGTTTTTTTGACTATTTAGCCAGCTGATTTTTTTATTTTATTTTTTTGCCAAAGATAGACCTATTCTACTTGTTAGCGGGAATTAGCGGGAGTTAATTGTGATTATATACAATTTTTTTTAAATCAGCCCACTGGCTGCTGAGGCCTGGGTCGAACTCAGGACCTCAGAATATGTCTATTAGTTGACACTTTGGCGGCTCTTTGAAAAGTCATTTCCCCAACATTCTCTATTAGTATTATCCCATTTCCTTGCTTCTACACTTCAAAATTGAATTAATCATCAAAATTCTAGGGGTCCATTGATGGCAAATTTAGCCTTTTGTTTGTTAAAAACATTTCTCATAAATTCTTTATATTATTTTCATTTTTTTTTGTTTTCATCTAAATGAGAGGATTAAAAGAGCAAACGGTCAATCCGGTCTTGAATTTTTACAAATCAAATTTGGCATATTTTGATGATTTAGTCCATAATTCTTTAAAATAAGTTCGATTACATATATTACTATATATTTTTAGAGAGGACGGAAACACAAACATAATAGACTTGATATAAGATATTAAATCAATCTGAAAATACAGAAGTGGGTGCAATTAGCCTGTTTTAAAAAGTTATGCATTAAATTGTCAAAATAGGCTAAATTTGACAAACTTTGCCCTACTTGAAGCAAATTTGAAATACTTTTCAATTGTTAATAAGGAGATTCTCTATTTGGCTTTGGATTAAAGCAAAATTTAGATGCTCAAATCCTACACATTTGTTTGTGTTGACAAGTGTTTCCAATTTTAATCTTGTTTGCCGTTTTAATCCTATAAAAAGCAATTAGTAATCAAAAGAAAATTCAAAAAACAATTACTAATTAATTATGTACTCCAATAATTGGAGTCAAATTGACACAAATTATCTCCTATGTCAATTTTGTTAGCAGGACATTACTCAATTTAGCAGGGCAATAAATGTCACCAACACCATATTTTCTAAACTATCTCATACTATACTCAGAAAATATGGATATTATGAACTGACCGTTCCTATTGGCATCTGACATTCATAAGCAGGTAGCACGGACACTTCATTCGATCAACTTTCCCTCTTCGGAAATGTATTGGAAATTTGACATGTTGGACATGAAATTTCATGTTTCATATAGAAAACCTTAAAACCACACACCGTTTTGCCATGTCCGTGTTCAAGGGCCTCGTTTTTTCGTTTCCGTATCCATGCTACCTAGTTCATATGCAATCTAATTTTCTGAAACTACGCTCTTCTAATCAAACAATGGAAATGAAGATAAAAATAGATTTAAGCCAACCCCTAAACTGAATCATTTGTATAGTATTAGATTCCAACTATAAATTGGACTTAAGATCACAATATGACATTTGTAGCAATAAAAATTGAAGCTAAATAGAAATTCAGCTTCAAAAATATTAAGAAAAATCACACATAAAACAATTCTGATATGAACAAATGAAGCAAAAATCTAAAATGTGGTAAACAAAAGACTAACAAATCAAACAGCATAATAGCTTACAGTGTGGAAAGCATTCAGGTTCAGAGCCAATTGTTCTTTTTCAACTTCACCCCTTCAAATCTGCACACAAATTTTCAGTTTTAGCCAGTGATGCCGCGACGAATCGCAGCCCGCCGGCTAGCCCCACAGTGACCAACCAGCACCTCATTCACCTAAACACCCCACAAAAAATTCAAAGAATGTTTCCTATTTCATAAGCTGGCAAAACTCATACTATCTCCCAATTTCTCTACTGAGATCTCCTCCTCAAGTGGAGAGAAACCGAAAACCCCTCGAAGAAATCCAACACCGCGTTTTCCAAATCCTCGACGGAGTATTTCATATAGTTCTCGGGATGTCTTCCGCTTTCTATATGACTCCTGAACCTCCCAAGAAACGATCTGTAAGCCGGAATCAACTTCTCCGATATAGAAATTCGAAGCTCCTCTCGTAGTTGATTATCGGGGACAAACCACGCCGATTGAGTCCTATGAACTTCTTCAAGCATAGCATTAAAGGTCTTAAACCTCTCGCGTAACGCACTCTTCGATACCCCGGACGAAAAACCTCCACTCACATGTAAACCTTCATCTCTCAAGCAATATAACACCCTAACCCAAGTTGCTCTCTCGTAACTCGTTGCAGCTTGCCGCAGTTTCCCGGTAAGCTTTCGAAGGTAATCGTCACCGATCATTTCTCGCAATTCGGGCGAGCCTTTAACCTTTTGAACAATATAATGCACATTGTTCATCATAAACAAATGTGCTAATGCTACATCTTTGTAATGCTTAGACTTAGAATTCAAATTGAATTGCAATATCACAATAATCCAAATCAAATGAAGAGCTAATGGAGTTTTCTCATCTAACTCAGCAAAGTCCATATCTGGTGTAGTTGCATCACCAGAATATCTCGAACCAGTTGAAGGTTTCGACAAAATTAACTCAATCAAAGTCATCTTATAATCCGAAATCAAACTGATATAATTCATCACATACCTAGTCAAAGGATGAATTGTCCCACCAGGCACAGGAACCAAACTAGGTTCCCTAAGAACAGCATTCTCAAACTCAGATAAAATCCCTCTTGCAGCCTCAGCTAACCTAGACAAAATCTCAGCAGCTTGAACACGAACCGAATCCGCCGATTTCGACTCGAAAACGACTTCAATATCAGGCATTAAGTCCATCAAAGCATCATGTAAATCCAAAATCTTAAACATTTTCTCAGGAGATCTTCTGCTAATACTAATAGCTTCAGCAAAGTTAAACAACTGAATAGCAGGACCTTTAACAGTCTCCATAAAACAAGCATCATCAACCGAAGTACCAATCCCATAAAAAATCTGCTCACACAATCTTTTCTCACTAGCAAACAAGATTCTAACACAAACTTTAGCAGCCCTAATCCATCTCCTAATCTTGGTCTCCAAGGCATCCCATTCAAGCCTCTGAATATCTCCAATACTCAGCTTTTCAACCCCTAATCTCTTAAAATTTGCATCCACAGCCGATTTTCTCACACTCCCGTACACTTGAATACACTCTCTCAAGTACCCAGAAGAGACCATCCGTACAGCAATTGACTGAAGATCAGACACTGCATCTTGAGGAATCAGATCAATCTCCCGGATACTACTGGTTGATCTGTAACTAGTACTGCTATTACTCGCAGTTGAATCAACCCGTTTCATCGGATCTTGATTATCTTGATTTTCTTGATCAAGATCATCAAGAAACTCAGCTCCTGAGCCTGAAGAACTCGGATCAGCCGCGGCGAGTGAGTCTAGCTCGACGGGGGTTGTGTGGTTGAGTAGAATGTTACGAAACTCGTCTTCGAGACGAGCCATGGCGATCTGAATGGTGCCGGAGTTGACTTTATCTTGGTCGTCGGAAATGGAAAGTTGGTCAATTGCTTTTAAGTAACGATCTACTTCTTCTCTATCTCCTTCGAATATCATTTTTTCTCTGGCTTCTTCTGATGCTGTTGAATCCCACCGTAGAATAATCTTCTCCGCTTCTTCAAATCCGCCGCTGTAATTCTCCGGTGGCTCCATGGTTGTTCAGTTCAAGAACAAGAACACGATTTCTTTTTTGATTTTTTTTAAAGAAATGAAATTTTTGGAAGAATTTTTCAAAAATAAAGTTAAAGAGAATAAAGAATTGATTACTTTTTAAAGAAATTATAATCTTTCATTGGTGGGGGTAATGAATTTTGAGTTTAAAGTAGTGATTTTTCAGTGAAATTGAAAAAAGTAGTGATCTTTTTAATTCGGTATCAGGTAGAAATTGGAATATGAATAGGATATTGAAAAGGGCGGCGGCGGTGGTGGTCGGGTGGTGGTGGGTCAAGGAGGAGGAGGATAAAAATTGGTGAAGTGAGATAATGAAGAGAAGGATTTGGACAAGAGTATAGGAGTAATGGGTTTTGTCTGAGTGTTGTGTAGTGATGTTGTTTTACTAGTCCTATTAACACGGTGGTGGTCTTGTAAGGCAGCTCAAACATTTTTGTTTGAATGTGATAGTACTTTTTTTTGTAGGAAAATGGAAAGAAATAGAGTAAAATTAAAGTTTAATCAATTATTTTTGCAAATATCACGACATTTATAAATAAATAAAAAATCGAAGCTATTAATTATTTTTATACCTAAAAATATATAAAAATGAAATTAATTAGTAGTTTTAGATTTAATAGTTGATTACAATTAAAATATTTTAATAAAAATTAAATTTAAATGGTATTTTTATAAATTAGATTATAATAAAAAAAACTGGAAAATGTTATATATTTTTAGGCCTAATATAATGAAAAATGAAAAGAATTTGTTAGTACTTTTTAAGCCAAATGTACGAATTGGACCTTCTCATTTGATTTGATTTTAAATTTAAACTTTAATGAACTTTTTTTCAGTAGAGGTACTTAACGTTATAAACAAAATTCACACCGGACCCTCCAAACCTAAAATATCATATGTTCGTTAGTGACTGGCCAACTCTATATGCTGGCGTATTAGATTTGATGGTTCACATTGATCAGTCACTACCAGACATGTGATATTTTAGTTCGGAGAGTCTGATGTAATTTTTTTTATAATGTTAAGTACCTACATCGATACCAATGAGCTATATCTCAAATGATATAAGCGCTGAGTAGTAAACTGATAGGTCGTGGGTTTGATTCCATTTCTCCCACAAGTGCTCTTTCTTCTCAGATTATTAAAAAAAATACCTACATTAATTTTTTTTATTAGAATTTAAATTTAAAACCGAGGCAAACGTGAGGTTCCAAATATGTACGTCTAGCTGTTTTGTATAGCTCTAAACCGTACAGTTTGACTTGTACATTTAGCTGTTTTAGTCTCCGGTGGCCATAAGCATCTTTTTAGGATATTCCGGTTATGTGGCTGTAAATTTCTTTTTTCTCCTTTATTTTGACGAATTTTAATTTTGACCAAAAATTCTAAAATTTTCGGACAAGTGTTTGTTTTAAAACCAATTATACCCTACTCGCAACAGATAATTGTTGGGTTTGTCAAACAAAATTGATAGTAGTTGCTTGCGTACATGTACTATGAAAAATATGAATTAATTGGCTGTTTAAAATTCAATTTATAAATTATTTGATAAAAATCATCAATTATTATGTGATTGTTGGCATAAAAGACAAAAAGCATGTAAAAAATATTAAAAAATTGGAGTATTATTTAAACCTGAAGTTATCATAGCTGTGCCTGTTGATGTCAACCTGCAAAGACAAAAATTAGTCAGGAAAATTAATTAACACAATTGTTAAGCACAGCCAAGAATTAGCTTAATTTGCTGGCTCTTGCTTTATACACTCATTTAAACACAAAAAATAATTAGCACATGGATTCTATCTGTTTACACAGTTAAGTTAGTGTATAATTGATGTATAAGCCTAATTACATAGCCAACTTATGCAGTAACATCAAATTTATATATTATCCGGGAGATGAGAGTTATTTTAGTGTTTAAATTTATAATTAATTATTATTATCCTATAAGTTTAAGTTCGAATTTTTATTTTCTTTTTATAAATTTTAAAAATTATTATTTTTCTTTCATATTTTAGGTTTTTATTCAACTAAAATCTTCCTTTGTAAGGGGGTTTTCACATATGTTAAATATAAAAATAAAAGAACAAATAATGATTCTCAAAATTTAAAAATAAAATAAAAAACAATAGTTCGAATTAAAATTCATTAAAAAAATTCAAGAAAATTTCATTAAAATAAAGTATATAAATTTTAAATTTTGGAACAGATATCATACAGATAAAACGTAATCTGCTTAAACATTCTAATTCATAATTATTAAAAGGTCTAATTACTTTAAAAAAAACCCACCTTGAACTTGTTTTTCGTTTATACCCTAACTTTATAAAAAAACTTATTTGTACCCAACTTTGGATTTTTAGGTTTCATCTCTACGCAGTACAAAAAATAATTGATAATTTAATAAATTAAAGGATGAAAAAATTAAAAACAATTAAATAAAAGATTATATCATACGTCTAATTAGTATATAAATATAAATAGAAGGATTATCTTAAACTTTTTTTTTAAATGAAAAAAGACAATTTTAGTATTTTTAGGTAGAAATTAAACCTAAAAATTTAAAATTGGCTGTACAAATGACTTTTTTTTTTATAAGGTTAGGTTATTAAAAAAAAATTAAGGTAAGATTTTTTTAAGTAATTAAATTTTATTAAAATGAATCAATTACATCAATTTTTATGGGTCCAAAGCGCACAAACAACAATTGTTAAGATGTATTCCCTCCATCCCATAATTATAAAGAATATTTATATTTTGGATTGTTTCATAAGATATAACATTTTCTATGCTTTATTAAGGACTTTGACAAAAATATCCTTCCTTATTTTTTAGGGTTAACAATTATGGATTCATATTGGTAATTTTAATTTAATTCTAATTAATTAAAATAAACTAATTAATAATTTTAAGGGTGATTTTTAAAATATTATTACAAAATGATATGATGCCTTAAAAAAATCCAACCTTTTAGTCTCTTTTCAATTTTACCCTGACGTTGAAAACTGGTCAATTATCCTATTTTGCATTTTTTTTTCATTTCAATTGTACTTTAAGCATTAAGTTGACTTTTTTAAAAAAACGTACAAAAAAACTCTTTAAATTGATCCTTTTTATTTTAGTTTGATATTTTTGCATTAAATCGACCTTTTTTGAACTTTTTTCATATAAAAAAATATCAATTTAATGTTTAAGGGTACAATTAAAATGAAAAAAATGTAAAATAGAGTAAAATTGAATTGTTTTCAACGTCAGGATAGACTTAAAAAATGACTAAAAGATCGGGGATTTTTAGCCTTTAGGCCTTAAAAAAATATAGCATTAGTGATATTTCTTATCTATATACAAGTCAAAAATTTGAAGCTTTTTAATAATTATGGAACAGACAGCATATATTTTCCAAGGAATAACAAAAACAAATTTTAGACAAAACGAAATTCAAATACTCCTATAAAAGGTACAACGCAATTTAAACTGACAATTAATGTCACCGTGTCATAAAAATATCGTGTATTCATTTAAAAATTGACAAATTTTCTCAACACAATCCATTTAATTAACTGTGTTAAAAGTTCAAATCCACACACGATATTTTTATTGAACGGATTAACACTTGTTGAACTGTCTAATCCATTTACTAAAAAAAATTATAACAGGTCACATGTTTAACCTATATAACATAATTTTTAATTAAATGAATATTAATTAAACAACAAATATAAAAACAATAACAAATCTTAATACGACAATTATATGTATAATATAAATATATTTAGTCACATATAGAATGTAATTAATTAATATAATTAATAAATAGGCTTAAATGTACTTTAATATGTCTTAAACGGATTAAGCGGGTTTGATAAAAATCTTCCAGATAACATTACTAAGATAACAAGCTTTCAGACTGCCTTTCCAAATGAAAAAAAGACACCATTTTAACATCACCGTAAATCAAAGTTTCCCAATTGCATAAAGAAGAACAATTTTAAAATAAAACTATTCATATTAAAAAAAAAACACTAACTCATAATGAATTTGGATTATTAAAACGCAACTTTCAAATTTATTTAAAAAGCAAACCTTAATTTCTAATATGTAAATTGCAAATTCTCAAATCACCAACATCCCAAGAAAATTTATACAAAACTCTTGACGATGTATCAAAAAAAAAACGTATCATGTCAGACTCAAATTGGTTTTGAATCGAAATTGGCTTACTGAGAACCAATTTTTCCACACTTGCATACAATCTTCCTCGGCAATCTCACATCTAAGGCACAACTGTTAAGATATTTAGTCAAAAAATGTTGAAAGTGGCATAAACTATTTAATAAAAAATATAAATATGTTAAAATTGGTATAAAATATTAAATAAAATAAAAAGTTACTATATATTTAGACTTTTGAATTCTTACATATTGCTAATCAAACTTTAATTTTACTAACAGTTAAAAGGCACTAAATGATTTTAGACATAGATAGATAATATAAAAATAAAAAACAGTAAATATTTTATGGTCATTGTCCACGGAAGAAGAAATTCATCAAAAAAAGCATTTAATGATACGTTCTTAATAAAATTGAAATTTAATTATTAAATATAACAATTTAAAAGTCGGTATCTAATTCTATAAAAATAATAGTATAAGTTAATGATAAAAGAAGTAATATAAGTTACTAATTGTAAAGAACGCAACATAATATTTTATGATTGTCGTTTTTATATTAAAAATTGTAAATGGATATATATTAATTTTATAGTAAAAAGTTATGAATTAAATTATCAAAATAGATCAAAAATACGAGTAAGCTCAAGGATCATGATACCCTTAACTTTATAATTAAGTCAACTAATCTACTGCCACATATTCACGTGCATGCTTGCACCAATACAACCTCATTTTTATAGAAAATTCAATTAAGTATATGCTTATCAAATGTTGAGCATCAAGTGATCTGTAAAATCTTGTATGGTGTGCAATTTGAGTTGTGATTAACCATAATTAATTAGTAAGCTAATTACAACAATCTAGAGAAGGAGAAAACAGTTTAAAAATGGAGTTGCACGAGTGGTGGTGCAGGTTTTGCAGAGAGAGTTAATTAGTAGAAAAGAATTTTAAGATCTTAAATTAAATTATTGGCATTAATTAATTAACTTGTCCAAATGCCCCCAAAAAGATGACAAAAACTAATTTTGAGTTACTACAATAGTTAGCTGGCCTAATGCTTTCTTCTGCAGTTTACATGGAATTTCTGACAATTTTAGTTACAATCATCGAAATGACTGTCTTGGTTCAATGTGCAACTATATAGAAACATGTGGATTTATTTGTTTTAAAATCTATATAGTATACAAACTGGGGAGGAATTTAGGGGCGGAATTATTTATCGAAATGACCCCTTTAAAATGAGATGTGTACCAAAACAAACGAATTAAAGTGGCTAAAGAAGCCTATCACATATATAGCGGCTTGGTATCGCTTAAACAAGATCTCGGGTTCGAATCTTGTGAATGCAGAAAATCCCCACTGGAAGACTCACCCACCATGCCAGGTGCGCGACACGGATCGAATCCGGATTAGTCAGGGCGAAACTCTGAAAACCGGATGAGCTTATCAAAAAAAAAAAAAAATCTCTGAAATTCAAAGTATATGTTCTCGCCTGAATTTAACAAAATCTATTTGAATAATACAAAAAATGTGAAGTTCAAACAACATAATGGTTATGTTGAGAGAAATTAACCTTAGATTAAATTGTTTTTTTTTTAAATCATCGTCATAGTATCTCTACGGTTGAATCCATTTCTTTCTAAATTCTAATATAAATATGAAATTTTAATCGGACAATTATCCAATATTTAGAAAATTTTAATCGACGAGTCTAGACAAGATATATTTCTTTTCTTATTTATTTTATAAAAAATAACAGCAAGACTAACCGTCTCTTTTCTTGACGTGGCTCAAGATCTAATTATCAGTTATTTTAGATTGTGCTTTTTTTAACCGTCTGATTTCATTTTTATCTTCTTCAGTAATCGGTGTTTCCAGAAAAAGAAAATTCTTTTTTAGTGTTATTCTTTGAATGTGCAACTGCGTACAAGTTTTCTATGTGGTTATTGTCGGCTAATAGGCTGAAAAACTACCGACCTTTACTTTTATTTTTAATAGCACCCTGACTTTATAAAACGGTTAATTTTATCCTATTTTATATTTTTAACTTCAATAACACCCTAAATTGGAAAAATTAGATGATTATATTACTTTGAGAATGAAAATATTCAAAACAACTAAATTTAAGGGTCATATCATATTTTTTCTATTTGGACAAATTCAAAAAAGTCATTTGACTTAAAAAAATTAAATAAATCATAAATACAAGAGTTCAATTCGATGATTTAGGGTGCTATTGAAAGTTAAAAACACGAAATAGGATAAAATTGACCGTTTAACAAAGTCGGAGTAGTATTGAAAGTTAAATATACGGAATCGGATAAAATTGGCCGTTTTACAAATTCGGAATGCTATTAAAAACAAAAACAAAGTGGGATATTGTTGTTTGCCAGGTTAGAATCATACTAAAAATTTGTACTCCAGCTGTGTTAAGCTATGATCATGAGGTACACAAAGACAAAGGGTTGACTATATTATGATCTCTCTAATTCTGTCAATGAGTTGTGCTACCTTTGTAGACTCCCAATACCATTCTTCAGGTGTACATCACACCATCAATTAGGTCTACACTAAAATGTCAAGGCCAAATCTATTTGGAGCTCCTCTATTTTTACTATTTTAGTCATCTATTTTTTTTAAAAAAAATTATTTTTAGCTAATTTTTATATTTAATTTATTTTGAATTTTGATTTTTCTTTTTGGATGTAAAAGGAGCGTACATTCTCGGTATGGAACGTGCCTAAGACAATGGCGGAGCCACATGAGAAGCAAGAGGGGCAATTGCCCCTCTTAATTTACAAAATAAAATAAATTATCAGTTTTTTTATTTTTTTTACATATTACATAAAAAAAATGTCACATTTTGTCCTTCTTAGTTTTAATAAATTTTAATTTTATATATAATATAAAAAATATTACATTTTGTCCCTTTAATGAAAATTTCTGACTACGCTATTGGTCTAAGACCGAACTTGAAGAGGGATAATATAAATTTTTATTACATAGACCAAATAAATAAAAAAATTAAAAGTACAAGGACCTATTAAATAAAAAGATTTAACCCATTAATTAAAACCTAGCTTATCATTTTCCATGCATTAATGGTAACATCAATTCAATACACACATACAAATGTCGTCCAAAAAACGAACATTTAAATTAGGCCAAATGTCGTAAAAAGGTCAAAACTTTCACAAAAATTTCACAAAAGTCTTGACCTTTTAATTTTGTCGATTTTGGCCAAAAAGTGATTATTTGGTTTCACAAAAGTTCTGACCTTTCAATTTTGTCGATTTCGACCAAAAATGAATTATTTGGGTTCACAAAAGTCCTGACCTTTCAATTTTGTCGATTTCGACCAAAAATGAATTATTTGGTTTCACAAAAGTCCCGACCTTTCAATATACGTGCATGCCACGTAGGCGCCACATAGGCAAATTGAAATCAAATTGAGAGTTGGCCACAATTGAAACCAAATAATCTGTTTTTGGCCAAAATCGACAAAATTGAAAGGTCAGGACTTTTGTGAAACTCTTATAAAAGGTTTGGCCTTTTTTTTACGACATTTGGCCTTTAAATTAAATCTTTGAACTTTAAGGATTTAATGAATACAAAATCTAAACAAAACGGTAAAAATATTGGAGCCTCAAAATGAATTTGGTCAAATATCAATTTATTCCATAAGTTTGCGAGGAATATATTGAGGGGGGAAATGATGTTTGACATTCACAATTTTAATTATTTTATCAAATATATTTCTAAATTATAATTTGAATATTTAGATCTGTTCAGTTTATAAATTGAAATAAATATATCAATTTTTCAATTTAATTCTATTTTCAAGCACATAATCTTTATTTTAAACTCGGACATTCCTTCTTAAATAAAATAAAAGATCAATTATGTAAAACCATCATTCATATAATTAAAATCTTTGTAAAACATATCCTGAAAATAAATATAATTTGGAAGTTGAATATAATTATTCCAATTTTAAAATTAATGAACCAGAATGTACACATTACGTTCTTTTTGAGGATATATTTAATAAAATGGTAAAAGTTGTCTATATTTTTTTTGAGAATCAAAGATATATTAATTAACCAAATCCGAAGCAATTACAAACGTAAGAAAAACAGGATAGTCCGAAGACCAGACCTGATGATCTAATAGAAAACGGGCGTACTGCGCTAAGTTATGCACCGCCTAATTCGCAGACCGGTTTGCCTGCAATTAACACTAACATTAATTTCTTTATTCAATAAATCACTTGATACATTTGATGTAATCAATAGAGTTGACAAATTTAAAGTACCAAGTGACAAAAGAATTACTAATTTTTATACTAGTTTACCATCACCGTATAAATTCAGAAAGTAAATTGACAAGAATTATATTGTTTTCATCGTACGGAAACATTATGTATGTCTACAAACTACTAACTATGGTATTAAAAGCAATCACTACTGTACAATGTGCTCAAGAACAGAATTAAAAATAAAATTACAAACATAATTATAATCACAAATGCATCCTAATCTCCTCTCTCACAATACTGCATACAAATGATTTGCGATGTGATGCGGAATGTCGATCGTCTTTCTTTTCTCGACGAGTAAATAATTAATTTTGTACTCGTAAACATAAATTTAATTTTCATTCTTTACGAATTGTGAGTCAGCAGAAGTAAAGGAGAATACAGAATTGTCTGCAAAGCTGTTGGATCCGCCATGTCGTCCCTTTTTCGAGCTTTCAGCGTGATTGAACGGGGTTGAATCGGCATACCCGTCTCTAAGCGACGGAAGCACATGAATTGTTCGATTATCCGAATCACAACTCTCCAAATTTATATCTTCAATTTTTTGCAAAGCTACTCTCAGGTCTATCCTTTGAGCAGGATTACTTTCGGCACAACAAGCGCCAATGTGTAACATTGCTCGCATTTTCCCTAGCGAATTCGCGTTGTTTGCAATGTCAGGATCTAGCAATTCCGTTTCTCGACCCTGAGAAATCGAAGATTGGACCCATTGGACTAAATCAATCCCTCCTTTTCCATTGTTAAGATACTGACAGGGAACTTTTCGTGTCAGGATTTCGAGGATGACGAGGCCTAAACAGTAGATGTCGCATTTAGGGGAAACTCCGGATTGTGCAGCTTCAGGGGACTTGAAAGCAAGCAGAGCTTGTTTTCCGACAGACGGAATGGTAAGTTTATTGAACCCGAATTCTGCAATTACCGGTTCGTTTTGGCTATTGAGAAAAATGTTGCTTGATTTTAGATTTCCATGGGGTAAATCGAAGGAAGCGAGTTCCGTATGAAGATAAAATAGTCCTCTAGCAATTCCTGATATAATCCTTAGACGAAGAGGCCAATTTAGCTCACCATGTGAAGGTCCTCCTTCCCCTGCAAAAGGTTATTTTTTTCAATTGCTAGAAAAATTCATCACAATTATTGTGCTCAACTTAGATCTATCTGTTCAATGGACCGGGTATCTGTAAGGTCCGTCTTGGTTGCTTGTTTTGACCGGACTAGACTAAGACTAGTATGTAAAAGAGTCCGACTCGGTTAGATTCGGTCCGAACTCACCCAAACTCGATCCTTAATTAGGTATACAAAAGGGATGTTATACGGTTATATATTTTTGCAGTTGGTGAACTATACACTTTTTACAGAACAATCACCGATATTTTATTTGTTAAATTTTAATAACCGAGCTTTTAGGAAGGTTACCAGTCCCATTCCGGCTAATAATTACCTATGTACCCGATGAATTGTTGGTATCCAACTTCGCCACTTAGGCAATTTGTCTGTCATCTATGTAATTATTGACCGGAATTGAATGGATAATCTCCGATTATTGGAAAAAGAAAAGTTTAGTTATTACAATATGACAAATGAAACATCGATAACTGTTGAGATGTATAATTCAATAACCACACAAATATTTAACCTGCGATTTCGGTTACTCATTGTATCAAATAAAAATAGTTACTAATTAGAAGAGAGTGACATACCATGCAACAAGTAGAGCAGACTGCCTTTAGGCATGTATTCATATATCAACAGCTTCTCATCTTTCCTATAATGAAATGCCAAAGGAGTCAAAATATTCTGATGTTTTAGCCTTCCAAGCTTTCTAACCTCAGAATCAAATCCATCTTTCCCTAGAGCATTCATTTCCCTCATTCTCTTAACCACGACGGCCTCTCCGTCCGTCATCAAAGCCTTATACGAAGACCCTAATCCGCCATTTCCGAGCACTTCTGCGGCAGCTTTCATCAAATCATGCAGCCCAAAAACACCCTTTCCATTATTCACCATCACTAGTTCTGCTGAACCGGCGCTCTTGTTACTTTGATTACACCCTTTACGAGCAGAGACCGTCTTCTTGGTTGCTTCCACCGTTTCCTGGGATCTATCTATAAGAATTATTGATTGATTAATCAGTGGAAGTATTAATTAAAAATGAGTTAAGAGTGTAAAAGCTAATATGCATATGAAATAAATTTGAATTCAACAATGACCATAATTGCAATCTAAATCACAAACTTGTATATGTTTTATAATTTTAATATGAACTTTCAGCTTTAACGAAATGTAAACTATTAACTTTTTGCAATTTAAAACTCCAAGCAATTTTTATGATTTTTTTGGCGTTTTCTTGGTGACTATAGAAAATGTTTTTGTTTGTGTTATATTAGCAATGTGGGATTTTTTTACACTACCAGGCATTGTAACTTGAACCTCGACCGTCTCCTCATTAGCGCCGGCAGTGGCGGTACTGCTGTCCTGTCCGCTCACCTCGAAATCGTCTTCTTTCCTCCGTAATTTAAATAAAATCACAGCTCCTACAGAAAGTAACATTGCAGCCAATGTTATAATCCCTGCACTTGTTGTCCTCTCAGCTTCATTTTCCTTGGTTTTTGTAGCATTGCCTGATCCAATAGAAGTAACGTTGTGTGTTACTGTTGCTGCAGCTAAAGAGGCGGTTATAGTCTTACAAGCTTTTCCGATCTTTGCGCCGCATATGTCAGAATTTCCGGCGAAAGAACTCAGGTTGAATTTCTCTAACCCCTCAGGAATTTTCCCTTTTAGTTTATTGTTAGATACATTAAATGTTTTCAACGTTGATTGCGCAATAGGCGGAATAGTGCCCGTAAATTCGTTGTTTTCGAGGTGTAATTCGAGAAGATTCGACAAATGCATCAACGACGGCGGAATATCTCCCGTAAAATTATTATCAGAAAGCCATATTTTCTTCAACGAGACCATTTTTAAGAAAAAATCCGACGGTATCTCGCCCGAAAACTGATTTCCTGACAGGAAAATACTTTTCAAATACCCTAAACGACTCAACTCAGGAATCGGACCCGAAAATGAATTACGAGCAAAGCTTATACTTCTGAGCCCCGAAATCCGAAGCAATGCATCGACATTAATCTCTCCCGATAAGCCCATTTTCTCGAGCCGAAGACCGATAACAATTCCATTACTACACAGAAGTCCATTCCATTGAGTTTCACCTTCACAAGGGGTGGATCCATTAACCCAAGAACTGAGTGCACTGGCATTAGTAAACGAGTTCTTGAGGTTAATCAACGCGTCCGACTCGGTAATCGAAGAAATCGACGAAGATTGAAGTGAAAAAACTAGGATTAACATAGGAAGAATTGGCCGGAGAAGCCAATTCAAGGCCATAATTTGGATGAAAAAGAATTAGAAACCTTGGGAATGTAATTTTGGCAGTGAAAAAATTTGAGGGTGTGTGTTAATTTTGCTAAATTTTCGGTTCTTGTGTCCAATTCTGTTAATTTCTTCATTATTTTTGTTTTGAGTAAGTGCAAGAGAGCCCTTCAATTTGAGAGTGGAATAAGAGAAGAAAGAAATTTCTATGGCTTGAAATTGTCTGTTACAAATACCGTTATAACCGTTTTTACTTGTATTTACCAAATGGACCTTTTTACTGATTTGTGAAGGAGGAAAGCATTTGAAAGTTATTCAAGGACATTTTCGGTAATTAGCATACACTTGTAGTATGTTTGGTTAATTTACTAGGTTGGATTTTAAGTACTAACGCTGATAAAAAGCATTTGTTATTATCAGCGTTAGTAGTTGAAACTTGAAAGATTATATTTCTTTTTATCCTCTAAATTCAATTTTTGGTATCAGTTAATCTGCTGAGCTTGTTAATTTTTATCAATTAATCCAAATTATGATTCATAATTTTTTTTTATTAATTAGTTTTTTTTATAATTATTTTAAATTAATACATTGGTCTGATTGATTAAAAAATTAAGAAATTATTTGATAAAACAAATAAAAATTATTATATTAATTATCCGTCGCATACAAGTTAATCTGCTCAACTTGTAGATTTTTATCCAAATTATAATAATTAATCTAAATTTTTAATTAATTGGTCATTTGCAATCTTTTAAAAGTTTAATATATTTGGTCTAATTAATAGAAAGTTAAGGAATAATTTGATAAAAGAATAAATTGCAATAGAAATTGTTCATTGCATAAAAGTTGAGGGAGCAAATTAAAACTTTTAAGTCTTTGTTATTACTACACAATTGCACTTCCTATGGTAAAATCATTGGGTTTAATCATTCAAAAATAACTCATCTTTTTGAATTTTTTTGTTTATGACTTCATCTTTCAAAATTTTTAATTTTAGCCGATTTTTTAATTTTAATTTTCAATTATAGCCACTTGTCCAAATTAAGGTGGAAAAAAAAATTCAAATATGTCATTTATATTACTTCATATTGTTTCAATATGCGTTTTTATCACAATTAATTTTATAAATGAAACAATATGAGGGATCTATTTAAACTTTTTTCACTTCAATATAAACAAAAGACTACAATTGAAAGTGAAAATTGAAAAATGGAATAAGATTGAAGATTCTAAAAGTTGAAGCCATAAACAAAAAATAAATCAAAAAAATGTAGTACTTTTGTATCATTAGGCTAAATCAGTATGATGACGTGTATAGCTGTTTCTTTAGGCCCAAAAGATTATCTTCTCTCTTTCTGTTTTTCTGCACAAATAGCCCATAGCCCATGGCCCAAATCTCAAATGTTTCCTTTTTTTGAAGTTTATTTATTTAAATTTGGCCAAATGTTGTAAAAAGGTCAAATCTTTTATAAAAATTTCACAAAAATCCTGACCTTTTAATTTTGTCGATTTTAGCCAAAAACAGATTATTTGGAGTCAATTGTGGCCTACTCTCAATTTGATTTCAATTTTGCCTATTTGGCGCTACGTGGCATGCATATATATTGAAAGGTCGCGACTTTTGTGAAACCAAATAATCCATTTTTGGCCAAAATCGACAAAATTAAAAGATCAGGACTTTTGTGAAACCAAATAATCAGTTTTTGGCCAAAATCGACAAAATTAAAAAGTCATGACTTTTGTGAAATTTTTATAAAAAATTTGGCCTTTTTACAGCATTTCGCCTTTAAATTTAGACCCTTCTCTCTTTGTATAAGTATAATACAATATTGTGAAAACAGGCCGACTTTAGATGAAATGAGCTTTAAATTGTTTTTTGGAGCTATTATTTTCATCAAATTATTTATAAAGTACGCTGGTTTTATTTTATTTTTTATAAAAATACGCTCATTACTTTTCACTTTTATAAACATATAATTTTAATAGATCATTAATATATTTTTAAAAAGTGTATGTTTGCAAAAAAATTGCAAAAACACATTTTACAAAAAGTTAAAAAATTGATATACAACTATTTCTATTAAATAGGTAAATAGAGATACACTAGGCCCTCATCGTTAAATTTAATATAAATTACATATTATCTCTGTTGACATTATTCAGAAGATACATATATTTTACTGAGGGGTCTGTTTAATTTTTAAAATAACACTTACACCACCTATTACTAGAAGGCATGATAAATATATATATATTTTTAAAAGACCTAAGATAAATACGGGCCATTTAAAAGGCTCTAATTATTAAAACAAAACTAATTTTAAAATAAATTTTTTAATAAACATCACTAAAAGTTCGATAAATATGTATTTTAAAAATATAATATATAAATTTTTTAAAAAATATATTTTTTTAAAGGACTCCATATTTGTATGGAACCCTTCAAAAGTTGAAACCCTAGGCATAGGCCTTAGTGGGCTGAGCCTAGGCTCGGGCCTAGTCAAACCTAATCTAATTCGCCGGCTGGACTGAAACATCTAAGAAATGGTGTCTCAGATGGATCGGAGTATCCTTAAAATCCTCTATTTTTTTTTATAAAACCGTTAAAAACCAGTTGATCCACGCGAGTACTCTCCAATCCATACAATTCAGCCTGAATAAACAGTTTGGCGGTACCAATGAGCTTTAACTCAAATGGTATAAGCGCTAAGCAGAAAAACTGCTAGGTCGTGGGTTCGATTCCTCCCACAAGCGCTCCCCTCTCCCCAAATTATCAAAAAAAAAAACAAAAAAACAGTTTGGCGGTTTTTGTGTTTTATTTGATTTAATCCAATTTTTCATTCTAAAGCTAGTTGTTTACTCATTTCAAATTTTACGAGTGAACAAAGCAATTTATCAAATATAAAATTCATGCTTTCTAATTAATGCACTTAATTAATTAAAATATATATTGTTTTATAGAGATTGTTTAAAATTTTGGATAAAATTTATGGTATAATTTTTTTTATAAAGTTATAGATATAACTATTAAATATATCAATTTTTAAAATTTATTTGATTCCAATTCAACTTTAGTTGAACTTTTAACCTTTCATATATTGTTTTTACCGGTTTAATGACAGGAAGGTTTGACAATATTGATATAATACACATGAAATTATAAAATAAATTAGTCAATTTAATTTGCTTAATTATTTTGTATATATTCATAAAAAATATTATTTTATATATTCAAGTGATTGTGGGATAAAATTGAATCAATCTACTTTTTGACTGGACAATATAATTAAGTAGTGAAATAACACAGAAACTAAAAATCCTCTATGGATTTTCTCGAGAAGAAAAAGAAATTGGCTTCTGGAGGGACACCACAAACAAAGACTACAATGTAAGGTGTAATTTCATCAAACGATCAAAGAAAATTCAAGGCTAAATATACATATTGAACCCTCACATTTGATTCGGTTTTAAATTTAAACCTAATTAATTTTTTTCGACAGAGATACTTAATGTTATAAAATAATTTACATCGGACTCTCCGAACCTAAAACGTCACATGTTCATTAGTGACTGACCAACGTGAACCATTAAATCTAATACATCAGTGCTAAGTTGGAGTCACTAACGGACATGTGTCATTTTAAATTCGGAAGATTCGATTTAAATTTTTTTATAACGTTAAGTACCTCCGTCGAAAAAAAGTTTATTACGGTTCAAATTTAACACCGAACCAAATAAAATGATACAATTTGTACATTTTGTCAAAATTCAAAGTTGGTCAGTATATAACTAATCTGAAACAAGCATGCATAGCCATGTCTTTTTGCAGAAACTTGGCAATCTGCATGTACATTTTTCCACAACAAAACTTCAACATTTTTTGAACCCAAAACTTGACATCAAATCATATTTTTCTTCACATCCCAAAATACAAACAATTACAGAGTGAAAAAATATAGTTTCAAACAATTACAACAACATAAAAACAACACTAGACAAGAGATTACCGCCCACTCCTATAAATTGTATGCTTTCGACTTTTCTTTATATTTAATCTTTTACAATTTCCTATCTTGATTCTCGATTACATAACACTTTCAATGAATTTTATTGTAAAAACAGTAGTATTACACAAGAAAATAAGAGTAAAAAGTAGTGACACGTTCTGTTTCCATAGGGAGATTAATCACCATAGATATCAGAAAAATAGATAGAAAATCAGCCAATAAAAATAAAAATTGAACCAAAAACAAACATAAAATTTATATGGTTCGTCAACCGACTTTGTCCTCGGACGAAAAGAATGAATTTATCTAAAATAGAATTGGTTTAAAAAATTATATAAAATAAGATTAAATTTAAATAACGCTGAAGATCGTACTAATCTACCTCATATTTTTAAATTTTACAAGGCACATAGCTTGTAGAAACCAAAACTACTCTTAACAAATAATAATCCCAACAAAAAAAAATATTATTTCAAAATATAGGAGTAAGAATTATATTTTTGTATTCTTTTACAAAAGACAAGTTAAATCATAAATAATTATTCAAAACATATTAAAATAGAATTAAATATTCAGATTTTAAATTAATTAGATTTTTTCGAAAAATTCTAATAGTTTTTAATATAATATATTTTTTACCTCCTTCCCAAGTATTAAAAACAATTCATTTTTTTGAAAAAGGTGAAATTAAAGATTTTCAGGTGTAATTAAATTAACATAGATAGGGGTGAGCAACGGTCGGTTCGGTCATCGAACCGCCCAAAAATTCAAAACCGTTCGGTTTTTTAAAAATTTCGGTCACCGAACCATATTAACCAAATTATATCAAAACCGTATTAACCAAACCGAAATATTACGGTTCGGTTCGGTTCGGTTCGGTCGAAAACCGTAATACTTTTTGTATGGTTTTTAGAAAGAAAAAAAACAGTTTTTTAAAAAATAAATAAAAAAAATGGAAAAATTTAACCTAGAGAGTACATGTGCTTTAAATTAAATCTATATTTATCGTTTTTTATTATAAAACTATAAAATTAAACAAGTTTAATATATAAATGTGTGTATATGAAAGTTTAAAACAACATAATTTTTAAATACGGTCGGTTCGGTTATTACGGTTATTTTTTTATAAAAACCGTAAACCGAATAGTCAAAATTTTAAACATTCGGACCGTAACCGAACCATATTTTCAAATTATATTTCGGTTTGATTAATTCGGTTCGGTTCGGTTCGGTTATTCGGTTTTGACCGTTTAATGCTCACCCCTAAACATAGACACTCAATTAGTGCTAACATTAGTGCCACATGCTCCGCTCTTTTCAGTTCACTTTAGGCTACTTCAACTTTTTCTTTTATTAATAGGAAAGAGGTTATTTATACCACTAAAATTTGACTCTAGGATCAAATAGGTGCCCAACATTCAAAAAATTCAAATATAATCTCACAGTCTATAAAAATAAATAATCACACCTCCCAATTTCGACAACAAGGCTCTTAATGTTTCATTTATAAGTCAAAATGAGGGTTTGACTGTTCACTTTTAAGACGCTATGGGCATTATTTTAACTTTTTCAAAGGTTAAGGGTTTGTTTTATCCTGAAGGAAATTTTAAGGGCATAAACGATCCTTTACTGACCTGTTATAAAGACTTTTTTTTAAAAAGAGCAAATTACGTTGAGATTTCTGAGGTATACTATAATTAACAGTTTGATACCTCTTATTTCAAAAGTCTACTTAATGGTCCCTCAATTTTAATTCCGTTAACTGAGAGACTCTTTGAGGGACTAATCGTTTAACGGAACTAAAACTAAGGGACCAAATTGTTTAAAAGTGAAGTACCAAATCGTTTAATAAAATTAAAAGTGGAGGATTAAACCGTTCACGAAATTAAAAGTGGGGTACCAAATCGTTTGAAAAAAAATGTCGAAATTAACGAAAGGGCCTAATAATTAACGGAATTAAAACTGAGAGATCATTAAATAGACTTTTAAAATGAGAGATACCAAACTGTTAATTATTATATACTTCAAGGACCTTAAAATAATTTGCTAAAAAAACACACATACATATATGACTAGGGGTGTGCGTCGGTCGGTTCGGTTCGGTTCGGTTTTGAATATATAGAAACCGACGGTGTCGAATTGCAGTAATATGAAAACCAAATTGTCTATTTTTTAAGTTAAAACCGAAATAAATTTAACCGAAATATGTCGGTCGGTTTCGGTTCGGTTCGGTTCGGTATTTCGGTTTGGGCCTCTTAATGGGCCTAAGTAAACAAACAACCCAATTGTAAATTTACAATAATACATAGACAGAATTACAAATTACATCCCTGTTTAGTGTTCACTGTTCAGTTTATATTCAGAACTGAACTTAAATAATTACATGATTTACATCCCTTCTCAGAATATGTTAACATACAAAATTACATCCCTTCTCAAAAATGTTAAGTATATGCAAAAAATATTAATTGTTCCAAACTGATATATTACAAAAAAAATGGCATCAAATTAAATAGAGGCAAAGCACATGGCTCACTGGCTCAGGCTGGCCTCAAGCAAAGCACATGGAAGCTGCAACAGGATCAAGCAGCCTCAAGCTGCTGAGAAAGTGAAGAGAACAAAACACAAAACAATCAATTTTGATAACTACACTACAATTTACAATTTAAAAAACAGACCAGATTTTGATGTTAAGGAGTTAGGGGCTCAGATTATGAGTTTTTCTATTCATTTGTAATGCGATCGCATCATTTAAGATACGGTGGCTCAAAAATGTGCCATTACTTCATTTCATATCAATGAAGGCATTACAACATCTGAAGATATGGTGGAAGCATCATCATCGCCCAAAAAAGTAAATTGAAAACAGTTACAAAGATTTAATATAGAAGGAGTTCAAAAGGTTTAAACCAGAAAAGTAGCCAGTAGTTTAAAAGATTTAAACCAAAAAAATAGCAAGTAGTTTAAAAGATTTAAACCAGAAAAATAGTAAGTAGTTTACAAGATTTAAACTAAAAGAAGTTTCAAAGAAGTATAGAAGAAGTTTCAAAGAAGTATATAAGAAGTTTAAAGAATTTAAACTAGCAGAAGTTTAAAAAAAGTCTTAAAGAATTTTAAAAGAAGTTAAAGAGTTGAAATCTCTTACAATCATTTTGCTTCCACCACAGCAGATTGGTCTGTTCAAGACATCAGTTCAGATAGGGACAGGGACACTATCACCAGGATTCATATCTGAATCAGATGATATGCAAAATCAGAAGGGACAGGGACAATTCAGTTTGGCAATTGGCTTCCACCATAAGGTCCAACACCACAACTGCAACACAGTGTCACTTGTGTTTCCAAAAGCAAAAAACGCATCACTTGGATTGCAGGTTCTAAACAGGAGGACCAACATTTGGCAACCCTAATAAATCCAGAAAAGAAAGTTGAGTTCAGAACACTAAATCACAGAATGTCAAACATGTAAGTAAGATAAAAGAAAAACTGTAAACAAAGTTAAAAGATTAAAGTACGTAACCTTGCTCAAATGTTTCCAACTCCTCAATACATTCTTCAACCACCAGAGGTTCAATTGATGCTCTCAACCAATTCTGTGTACAGATAAGGGCTTCCACCAGCTTAGGAGTCAAAGAACTCCTGAAGCAATCAAGGACCCTCCCACCAGTGCTGAAGGCAGATTCAGACGCCACCGTGGAAATGGGAACTGCTAGGATATCTCGGGCCATTCTAGACAGAACTGGAAATCTAGCAGAATTGAACTTCCACCACATTAACACATCAATTTGGTCCTCATCATCCAATAAGGCCTCATCTAAATAGATTTCAAGTTCAGTTCTTCTAGAACTGGAAGTTCCCATTTCCCTCCGATGTTGCTTGAATCTTGCTTTCATCACAGATGGAGGTTTTCTTGTACCAGTAGCACAGTAAGGGACAGGGACAGGAGCCAGATTGCCTCCTTCAACTTGAGTAGAACTAGGTTGAGAGCCCAATTCAGAAACATTGCTACTGCTCCCACCACCAACAGATTCAAAAATAGAATTGTACTCAAGGAAAAGCAAGGTTAGCTCATCAACAACAGCTTTATACAAGGCAACACCTCTAACCTTTCCAAACATGGTAGTCAAAGAATACTCCATTCCCTCCAGTTTTACACTTGGATCAAACACATAAGCAAAAAAGATAAGCTTGTTCATTTTGTCAGGGTCACCCCAGTATTTATCAAACTTAACTTTCATTCTTTCACCCAAATTTTTTATCTCTAAGTCATCACTTTCAATCATGTCACACAGGACAACATTAAGATCACAGATTTCTTGAAAGTGCATATCAGAGGTAACATACAATGAACCAGAAATACGCAAAGTAACTGTGTAGAAGTGAGCAAGACAATCAGAAAATTTTCTAACTACCTCCCAGTCATGCGAATCAGGTATATTACCATTCAAATCTGTCTTAAATGATGACTCATCCTCATCATATTTCTCAAATACTTTTTCATACAAAGCAGCAGTGTGAAGCATCAAGTAAGTAGAATTCCAGCGTGTTGGCACATCTAAACAAAGACATTTTTTAGACTCAACACCAACAAAATCAGCAGATTCTTTAAATTTTTTTAACCTAGCTGGACTGTTTCTAATGTACCTGACTGCATCCCTTACTTTTTTCACAGAGACATTAACATCTTTAAGACCATCACTGACTACCAAATTAAGAATGTGAGCAATACAACGCATGTGCAAATATTTCCCTTTTGCAACCCCAGTTCCCCAAGAAATCAATTTCTTTCTAAACACACCTACAGCTACATCATTGCTACTGGCATTGTCCATGGTAATAGAAAACACATTTTTTACACCCCAATCAAGCACACAATTCTCCAAAGACTTAGCTATGTACTCACCCCTATGACCACTGACTGGAATAAAAGAAATAATGGCTTTATGCAGCTTCCACGAATCATCAATCCAATGGCAAGTGACACACATATAATTAATCCTTTGAATGCTAGTCCATGTATCAGTAGTTATGCTAACCCTCTGACTATGATCTTTTAAAAAGGATTTCAATTTCAATTTTTCACTTGCAAACAGATTGAAAATATCCCTATTCATGGTCCATCTAGAGGGAATTTTGAACCTAGGACATGCAGTGTTCATCAGTTTCCTAAACCCCATACCATCTACAAATCTCAATGGCAACTCATCAACAACAATCATGAAAGCTAAAGACTCTCTAACAGCTTCTTGACTAAACTTCCAGACCCCAACATTAACCAAGTTCCCATCATTAACATGTTGAACATTAGGCATAGTTAATAAGGCTTGTCTAGTGTGTTTACTATTGGGATTTTTCAAACAAGCCAACATATGTGCTCTAAGAGTTGATGTGCCATTACGTTTACTGTGACATTCATACACTCTAGCACAGTATAAACATTTAGCACTTACCACTCTGCCCATGTCATCATTCACACTTTCATAATGCTCCCAGACCACAGACCTTTTATGCATTGGCTTCCTCTTTCTGGCATTAGCTGCCTCAGGTTGAGGTTGAGGGCCTTGCACTTGCTGCTGTGTTGGCCCATCAACAACCACTTCTGGGTTAACAGGAGCATCAGGACAGGGAGCAATATTGCCCCAAGTCCCAACTGCATCATCTGTTGGCAGCTGCAAATTGAACCAAGAAAAATGTCAGTTTATAGTTGCAAGGGAAAAACAGAAAGCATAAAAGAAATAAACACAAACAATGAAAAAAATAACTGAATGAAAAGCATTAACGAACACTTACCCTTGCATCTGGTTCCATCTGATCTGATAATGAATGAATAGGGACTTTTAAGCTTCCACCGAATCACAGAATCACACCACACACAGAGAAGTGAAGAGAGACACAAACTCAGAGAGAGACCGATTAGCTTCCACCACTTCAAGTTCCTCAAAAAACAAGCAAAGGATTAGTAAAACTCAGTACTAAATCACAGAATATAATTTTAACACTAAATCATAAAAAAATGAAAAAGACTACAAATTTACCTTTTTTTATTGTGATTCAGAGTGAAGCCTTTGTCCAATGAACATATCCATTCATTTTGAAGGACATACACAAGTGAAAAGAATAAAAATCAGTCAAAAGAATCAAGATTAAAAGACCACCGAAGAATCAGAAAGGCAAAGTGTTCCAAATAAACAAAATCAAAGTAAAAAAACACATTTTAAGAACTCACCAATCACCGATTCACCATCATCAGTTCTCTGTGCTTGCCTCTAATCATTATTAACGAGTAATTAACAAGATTTGCGTGTATTAGAGACAGAGAGACTGGAAGGAAGAAAGAACAGAACCGGAACAAAACCAAACAGCAACCGTGTAGCTTAAAGGAAGCACAAAATCAGAGGAACCATTGCATCAGAGAAGAGGAACAACCATTAATTTAGGGTTTATGCGAAGAAGAATGGTGGTCTGAGAGTATAAGATGAGAGACTGAGAGAGGCAAGAGAGTAGAGAGTTGAGAGAATTTTAGGGTTTCAGTTTTAGAGAGAGGCGAGAGTTTGAGAGAATGAATTAGGGTTTCTGAAAATTGGTTTATAAACCAACACAAAACGCTGCGTTTTGTGTATCTGAACTCACACATGCCACAGCCTCTAGAAGCTTCCCACGCGTGCGAATCCTCAGTAAAACGACGTCGTTTTACTTCTTCGGTTATTTCGGTTAAATCGGTCAACCGAACCCAAAAACCGAACCATTTATCAAATATCAAATAATCCCCTAACCTACACCCAAACTACACCGTTTTGCCGAATTGATCAAATCAAACCTTCAATTTCGGTTCGGTTCGGTTCGGTCAATTCGGACAATTCGGTTTCTGCTCTCCCCTATATATGACATATAAATCAAGACCACATTTCTCATTCTAAGAAAAAAATGAAGTCTAAGTTTAATTTCTAACCTAACTCTACAGCCCCATTTCTTTATATGGATACATACAGATTTTTAAAATCACCGTTTCGATTAATCAGAGCCAAAAAATTTATAATCATTGTTTTGATTAATTTGGATTTTCATAATGAACCGAGTATAAAAAAACGTATCTAGACAATAAATTATTCTCAACAAATTTTTAAAATTTAAACTATTCATAGCTTAAATTCAATTTTTTTTCAAAACAGAAGTTGCAACTTCATCCCAAAACTGCTGGTAGCCCCACCTTTATATTGTCACTGTCACTACCAAGCTGGAACAGTGGCAATAATATAAATTAAAGTGTAGCTGCAGCCACCTAAAATAGTGGTAACACCCCAAACCAAACACATTTAATTAACAATAAAATTGGTTACTTATTTGCCAAAATTGACATAGCCACAGTATATAGTCAAACTTGTTCTTATTCTTATATAAACCAATGTTTATAATACTATGTATCTTAGTTTTAATTAATATTGTTATTGTTTTTAATGAAGATGAAGTTAAATTTTGGCCGACTGAGACATTCACCATGTACTTAAGTCGACATTCACCATGTACTTAAGTCGATTTCTGTATTAAAAATATCATACGATGCAACATTGTTGCTGCTCTTCTTTGATATGCACACATTTAAATTTGGAGCAATAATTATTAGAGATGAGTAGGAGCATCTCTATTGCATATGTTATATTTTGTGTGCGTTCAACAACAATTAAAAATATAAATAAATTGGTATATATTTTTTATGAAAATTAAATGGATTAGTTATTCAAAGGACAACAAAAATTTACTTATTCAATTTTGAAAATATGCATTTATTATTGTACTGATTTAGTTTGTTTGATTCGATAACGTGTAGTCTTCTTGAGAATCTGTTGGTTCGAGAGTTGGTAAGAGAACTAGAGATTATCAAATGAAACAAACTAAATGAATGCATATTTCCAAAATTGAATACTCATGAAAATGTCTATACGAAAGAAGCATGCATGCATAGCCAATGTCTTTTTGCAGAAACTTGGCAATCTGCATGTACCTTTCTCAACAACAAAACTTCACCTTTTTCTCAACCTGAAACTTGGCCATCCTGACGACCTCTTCTTGACACCAAATCATATTTCTCTTCGCATCCCAAAATACAAATTGCGGAAATATAGTTTCAAACAGTTACAAAAAAAACAATGTTAGGCCGGAGACTACTAGTATTTTAAAAATTAATTTTTTATATAGCGTTTTTCTAAAATCTACTACTAGTATTTATACTATTTATGTAAGGAATAACTTTAATTGTCTTAATAAAGTGATTTACTGACTATATTAAACAAGAGAATGTGATAATGAGGAATTTGAAATTGTAGGAAAAAGGTTCAAATAGGCCCCCAAAATTTTAAAAAGTGAACAATCAAATTCCTATTTTGATTTATAAATGAGACATTAGAGTTCTGGTTGTCGAAATAATTAAGATGTTGGGACCCTGCATATTTGAATTTTTCCGGACGTTAAGAGTTTACTAATTAATTCTGTAAGCAAATTTTAAAGACATAAATTACCATTTTTTTTACCGTATGAGAAAATATTTTACATATCTTTTAAGTCGGGATTTATTTCTAAAACGGTAAAACATACTAATTCTAGTAAAAAAGAATGAAGTTAAAGTGGAGTTAATAAGCAAGCGTAATTAAATGAACATAGTACTAATGCCACATATGATACACAGCTAATGCTGACATTAGGGCTACATGCTCCGCTCTTTTCGGTTCACTTTAGGCTAATTTTCAAACACTCCTTCGTTTCTCTTTTCTTCATTCTTCTGCTCTGAAAAGTTTTAATCTGTACCCTAAACTCCTCAGATTTTAAATTAATAACTTTTTTTATAGGATACTGACCTGTTATAATTTTTTTAAAAAAACCACATACATGTACAGCATATAAAGACACATCAATATTACATGAGTTATTCTAAAAAAAAAAATTAATTTTAATTTTCTAACCTAACTCCACCACCTTTGCATCCCCATTTATTTTGGAGCAAATTACTGCGAAGCCGCTTTTATTTGTTATAATTTATAATTTAATTTTTTTACATATAAAAATTAATGATACAATATCTTATTTTTAATACTATTAACGATTTAGTCAATTTGTCTATTTTTAGTGTTAGCAAACGAAACTATAATTTTTTTTATTTGTTTTAAACAATTCTGCCTCTCGTTTTTATTTTTATTAACGATTTCATCTTTCATGTTTGAAAATTATTTTATCTCTAAATTTTTTAACTCCGTTGACTAACATTAGAAATAGATGTAAAGACTATGCTGTCGACCGAAATACAAATAAAAGACCAGTTGACTATTAAATAGAATTGACTAAAGTATAAATTGTATCAAAAGTTTCATATTAGTTTACTCTATATAGATATTCAAACTCACTGTTTTGATTAATCATATTAATCACAACAGAGATTTTTATAAAACATGGATTTTTATAATCAGTGTTTTGATTATTTCAGGCCGAGTCTGATTAAATTAATATAGACATTAAATTTTTTTCACCAAATTTTTATAATTTAATCTATTCATAGCTTAAATTCAATATTTTTTTTTTTAAAAGAACTTGCAACTTCGTTCCAACGCCACTGGTAGCCACACATTTATATTATCACTGTCACTATCAAACTGTAACAGTGGCAATAATATAACATAAAGTGCAGCAGCAGCCACCTAAAATAGTGGTAACACCCCTAACCAATTACATTAAATTAACAACAAAATTGATTGCTTATTTGCCAAAATTGACACAGCCAGAGTATATAGTCAAACTTGTTCTTATTTTTATATAAACCAATATTTATAATACTATGTATCTTATATTAAATTAAATTGTTATTGTTTTCAATGAAGAGAAACTTAAATTTTGGCCGACGGAGACATTTACCATGTACTTATTGTTTTTGATTAATAAAGATGTGAGATTGCATAAATATCAATGTCATTGAGATTTTAAATGAACATCTATTTTGTCTCAGTCATGGCGGTTGCTTTTGTTTTACAATCAACTGAAGTCGATTTCCATTTTACGCTTTTTTTTCATAATTAGGGAGAGGGAAGCGCTGGCAGAAACTAAATTCACGATCTAATAATTTACTAAATAGTATGTATACCATTTGAATTTTGTCATGGTTATTATATCATGTTTCAATCTAACATGAATTTGGATTGAGAATTTTAATATTTATTAATTTTATCAAATTTTAGTGGTTCTAAATTTATGAAGTGTAAAACCCATGAATCTATAAATTACACATTTTGGATTCAATGTAAAATATTTACATTTATAAAAGTATCTTTAAGATAATCAAATTTAAAAATAATTCATCATTCTTAAAAAAAATATGAAAAGTTTAACCTTTTCGTATGTGGGTTTTAATTAAAATTCGGAGGATTTAAAAAAATTTGAATTTTTTATATAACCTTTTACAAACGACGAAGTTCAGTTAAATTTGTAAATTCTGCAAAAATTATACATTTTATTTATCTAAAATCTTCTCATCGAAATAGTAAAATTTAATATTAAAACTGAACCATAATTAAGGCCCGTTGATTATTCAAAGTTTAGATCTATAATTTATTTAGTACTATTATGTTACTTTTTGAATGATGATAAGCTAACAATGATGATTACTTTATACTAGTAAGAGCCTCTTATATTTGTGTTTTTTGTCCATCATTTTAATCAAAATTACGATTCTGTAGATTCTATACTCATTTCAAATTTCATGATCAAACATGAGTAACTATTTTTTTTGACTTTCAAACAAATGTCGATATATAAAGATTTATTTTGAATATTTTCTCATTGATAGCTATTTTTACTTATTTACCCTATTTTAAATCTTTTAACTATTTAAAAATTATAAATTGAAATTATTTTATAATATTAGAGTAATTATAAATAAAAGCAACAACTGTTTAGTTAAATAAGGTTCGAACCTAGACTTTATTTAAGTGGTCCAGAAATCGAATTAAGTAGTTTTTACAGAGATCAAACTGTGACCCAAATTTAAACGAGTGCATATATAAATATATTGACCTCATTTAAGTTAGAAGAGCGTAACGATACATGACGCAACGACTGTCATGTGCTACATTTTACGTGTGGTTGTATCTGCCAGTACCATATATATATATATATATTTAAGTGTATGTGAATCTCCAGCTGCAGCTACCCACTCTCTGCACTCTGTGTCCTCAACCTAGTTAGTGGATGCAAATGAGTCCCAACGGAGATGCAGATTTCGACCCGAGCAATCCTCCTCCATTCAAGATTGCCGAGATCCGCGCGGCTATTCCTAAGCACTGCTGGATCAAGAATCCATGGAGGTCCCTCACCTACGTTCTCAGAGATGCTCTCATTATCTTGGCTCTGGCGGCTGCCGCTCTTTACTTCAATTCTTGGGGGGTTTGGCCCTTCTATTGGGCTGCTCAGGGTACCATGTTCTGGGCTGTCTTCGTTCTCGGCCACGATTGGTAATCATTTCATATCTCCCATATATATATACGAATGCATGTATGTTTTTCTGAATTGTTTCTTTATTTGCAGTGGACATGGGAGCTTTTCTGATTCCACTTTGCTCAATAATGTGATGGGCCATCTCCTGCATTCTTTTATTCTGGTTCCTTATCATGGATGGTAAGTTCAAATGGTATAAGCATTTGGCAGCATTCTGCTATGTCGTTTTTTTAATTCAATTCGAGTTGTAGTTCAAATGGTATAGGCTTTTAACAGCATTTCTGCTAAGGTTGTTGGTTCATTTCCTCCGAAAAACGCTGAGTTCCCCATTAACACATGCATTTCTTGTTGCTCAGGAGAATTAGCCACCGGACTCACCATCAGAATCATGGAAATGTCGAAAAGGATGAATCTTGGGTTCCGGCAAGTTTTCTTCTTTTTCTTTCAATTACTATTTTATAATGTTGGATTAAAGCAAAAGCTGTTATCTTGCATTTTATTTCAGCTGCCTGAGAAGATCTATAATAGTTTGGATTTGATGACCCGGATTATGAGATTTACTGTGCCTCTCCCTTTGCTTGCATACCCTGCATATCTGGTAACACCTAACTAACACTGATTTCACATTTCCAAATTGAAATCTGGATTTTAATATTGCTGTTGGGCTGTATGCATTTTCAGTTTTCTAGAAGTCCAGGCAAAAAAGGTTCACACTTCAATCCCTACAGCGAATTGTTTGTCCCTAATGAACGCTCTGCCGTCCTTACTTCCACCGTGTGTTGGAGCTTGATGCTTCTTCTACTCGCTTATTCCTGCTTCATGTTTGGTTCCGCCCCGGTTCTTAAGCTCTACGGTGTTCCGTATGTAATTTTCGTCATGTGGCTGGATTTCGTTACATACCTGCATCACCACGGACACGAGGAGAAACTCCCCTGGTACCGCGGAAAGGTAACAAGTGAATTTTAGTATTGATGATGAAATGTGGTGGAATGAATCAATCAACTAATAAATGTATTGACAGGAATGGAGTTATCTTCGCGGAGGACTTACAACAATTGATCGGGACTATGGATGGATTAACAACATCCACCATGATATTGGCACGCATGTTATACACCATTTGTTTCCTCAAATCCCACATTATCATTTAGTAGAAGCGGTTAGTGCATTCCCTCCGTTCATCCGTGCTTTTATATATAGTACATGTAATATAAGTATGCTTGCCTATTGATAAGAATGTTTGAATTGCAGACAAAGGCAGCAAAGGGAACGTTGGGAAAGTACTACAGAGAGCCAAAGAAATCAGGACCGTTTCCATTTCACTTATTTGAAAATCTAGCAAAAAGCTTCAGTGAAGATCACTATGTGGACGACGTTGGAGAGGTGGTGTTCTATCAGACGGATCCTGGGCTGTATAAGAAATTGGCAAAATCTAAGTTAATATGAGAGTTAGTTTCCTTGAGGAAACAGCTAGCTAGTCATTAGTAGTGTACGAGAGCTGCTATTGTAGCTAGGGATGTTCAATGTTATGGTGCTTTGTTTTGGCAATAATACTCTACTGTTACTTCTTTAAAACAAAAAAACAAAAAACTTGTTCTGCTCCTTACTTTTGTTCTCCAGCTACAACATGTGATCAAACTTACATCATGACATGCCACATTCACCTCCATCTACATGGCATCATAATTAATTTGTCTCATTTTGTTGTATGTGTGTGTTTTTATTTTTCTTCTTTAAATCAAGAGATTAAGAGCATGCTACTTTTCTTTGCGAATCACCATGATCAAGAAATTCGGAGGAAGCTACTCCTGAACTTGATGCTTTCTGATGTGCCTGGTATGCAGACTAACCCCTTTGTTCTTTCCATCTATTTTAGTAACTGCTCCTGTTCTCTTCTTGGTCTTATACACTTTATATTGTATTATATGGTTTTTCAGGTATTTCGGAAGAAGAGAAAAGCAAATTGTTACACTGTGCTGTTGTAGGAGGTGCCACAGGAGTTGAATTCAGTGGTGAACTTAGTCATTTTATCATGAGAGACGTTCGCCAAAGATATGCCGATGTCAAATATTATATCCATGTCTCACTGATTGAGGTTTCCTCATTCTTAATTTTAATGTTGTAGTATGTACTTATGCTATCTCTGCTAAAAGGAATGCTTTCGTTGTGGTTGCTAATTGTTCTAGTACTAGCACATCATAGGACCTTTATTTTGCCTGCTTCCCTTATCTGAATCATTAATATTGCATCGCAGAATTAATCAGATTGCTTATTATTCACAGGCAAATGAGATATAATCTTCCTTTGATCATCGCCTCCGTCACTATGCTACTAAGCAGTTGATAAAGGTAAGAAATCTTTAACCGACTAAAAGTTTGCTTACTTCTCTCTGAATAATTTATTCCATTTACTCACAGAAAACTGACTATTTACAATATCAGTGTAATTCCCTGTAAGTTATAACTTAAGTAAGAAGATTACTTATGAAAGGATTTGGAAACATCCCGTATTATATGAAGTGCAGTTTAGATTTTCCCTTTTGACTAAGCTGTATTATATTCAGCATCAGATGGAATTGTTCCATTATAAACTTATTGTGCATGTTTTTTCAGTAAACACAATACTTAGTAGACAGTTGGATATATAACTCAATTATTTGATTTTCGGAAGACACTTGATATTTCTCACCGTTTATTAATTTTTCTGTTCCCTTTTTCCTTCAGTCAGGAGTCCGCCTTGTCCGTGATGTTAATCCTCAGAAGCTAATTCTAAGTGACGGCTCAGAGGTTCCATATGGTCTATTGGTTTGGTCTACAGGTGTTGGCCCTCACCTCTTGTGAAATCTCTGGACCTCCCAAAATCTCCAGGTGGAAGGTAAGTGGTCATTTCTTGGCATCTTAAATATCATCTTTTTTTATTTAGAAGGTACAAATTACTGTAAACTCTAGTAGCATTATGCTTAGATCTCCCAAGGAAGTACATGTTTTCTAGAAACCAGCATTTATATAGTGTCTTTGGAAATGTTGTAATTCCTCAATATGTAATTTTCAAAAGATGGATTGTCATTTGTAGTGTATGTGGAAAAATTCTTAAGAACTAATATTCTTAAATGTGGGGGTTCCAAAAGTGAACTTATCATTTCACTGCTTTTCCTATGGCATATCTCTTGCATGGTATATGCTATTATGCTTTCTGATTTAGTCTTCCTTCAGGATGTATATCTTTCCCACAGTACACAACCGATGTTGTTTTCGGTCATACGGATATCATTTATGAAATTTGTTTTTGTTTTTATTATCTTAGCGTCATGGGATTTCTTGACACTACCTGGCATTGTAACTTGAACCTCAACCATCTCCTCATTAGCACCGCCAGTAGCGGTACTGCTGTCCTGTCCGCTCACCTCGAAATCGTCTTCTTTCCGCCGTAATTTAAATAAAATCACAGCTGCTACAGAAAGTAACATTATAGCCAATGTTATAATCCCTGCACTTGTTGTCCTCTCAGCTTCATTTTTCTTGGAAATTGTAGATTTGGCTGATCGAAGTAACGCTGTGTGTGTTACTGTTGCTGCAGTTAAAGAAGCGGTTTACATGCTTTTCTGATCTTTTCGCTGCAAATATCAGAATTTCCGGCATAATAACTCAGGAATTTCTCTACCCGTAAGGAATTTTTCTTTTTAGTTTATTGTTAGATACATTAAACGTTTTCAACGTTGATTTCACAATAGGCGGAATATTACCCGTAAATTTGTTGTTTTCGAGGTGTAATTCGAGAAGATTAGAAGCCTCATGAATGTAATTTTGGCAGTGAAATTTTTTGAGGGTGTGTTGATTTTGCTAAATTTTCGGTTCTTGAGTCTAATTTTGTTGGTTTCTTCATTATTTTGTTTTTAGCAAGTGCAAGAGATCCCTTCAATTTGAGAGTGGAATAAGAGAAGAAAGCAAATTCTATGGCTTGAATTGGTTTGTCAGAAATACCGTTGTAACCGTTTTTACTTGTATTTACCAAATCAACCTTTCTTACTTCCAATCCAAGTTTTTTTCCTCTTGTAACAAAAAAAAAGTAAGCATTTAAAAATTATTCAAGGGCATTTCTGGTAATTGACAAACATTTGTAGTATATTTTGTTATTGTCAGTGAAACTTGGTTAATGCACTATTCATTTGTCTCATTACGCAATTGTTGCATGTAATAATTTTTTCTTAAAAGTGTTTATTATGTATTTATTTTGCCAGATCTCTTTTACAACAAGTCAGTGAGTATTTGCGATAATTTTTTTTAATTATTGTTTAATTTTTTTATTATTAACTTTTTTATATGATTAATGCACGATCTAAGAAGCACGAAAACTTCGATAAAGTTGCGTGTCTCGTTTCAGAAACGTTTCGAAAACCGGAAACTCTTTGAAACCCGCAATTTTTATTGTTTATTTTATCTACAATAAAACTTATCTTCTTATTTTTGTTGAGTTGAATTATGTTAATTTATTTTATTAATTGACATAAATATATAAATAAAATTTAATATATGTAACATTTATATTTTCTAGTATTGTAAATGTATCCCTATTTTTATTATTTAGACGTTTCCCCCACGTTTCGTGTCCTTCATTTTAAAAATTTGTCGTTTTTCTATGTCCGTTTCGTACGTTTCCGTTTCCGTATTACCTAGTACACTATTGATTTGCTGCATGAATAACATGGCGCAACCGTTGTGTGCAATAGTTTTTCTAGACTTAAATATCAATTTACCTTCTAAGACGCTAAATTCAGTTTTTGTTATCAGTTAATCTGCTGAACTTATTACCAACTTTTATCCATTAGCCCAAATTATGATTGATTAATTTAATTTTTATTAATTAGTTTTTTATAATTATTCTAAATCAATAATTTGGTATGATTAATAAAAAGTTCAAAAAGTTAATGGATTATTTGATAAGAAAAACTAATTATCATATTAATTGTCCAAGCATGTAATGTTAGGAACAAATTGAATCCCTTAAGTCTTTGCTATTACATAGTTACCCTTTCTATGGTATAAGATGTGTATTTGGATATATTTATGGGTATGAGTATCCATCCAGGCCAATCTGTTTTTAGATGGGCTTGGATATTGGTTTTTGTCTTAAGACCGGCTTGAGCTTGAGTCCGAAAAATCCTGCCATTTATGGGTGCACTCTAGCTTTTATTTTTATGTGATTTCTCATATAAATTTGGAAAAGCACAATCGCTTACATAGAGGGTGGCCGGTTTTGGGTAGCATATAACAAGTCGGGCCGGATTCGTGTTTGCATAAATGATAATAAAGCCTATCAGGTAGTGTCCGAGATCGGTTCAAACCGGGCCCGTAAAGTTATAAAATATCCTTGATTAAATTTGAAAGATATATAGTTGCGCGAACAAAGTGTGCCGAACCCGGTAAACAAACAAATAAGTGGTCCTTCCGGTGCTGATTTTTGTTTTCGCCTTCCTTCTAATTTAGATTGGCACCTTCTATGAAAGCGAACATGTCTATGTGTATTACTGTTTCATTAGGCCCAAGAGATTGTGTTTTCTCTTTATGTTCTTCTACACAAAAAGCCCATGGCCCATGACCCAAAGCTTAATGTTTCCTTTTTAGTTATTTATTTATTTATTTATATTTAGACTCTTCTCTGTTTATGTAACAAAAATGAAATGATAAAAAATAAGTGGTCAATTTTATTTGTCTAATTCTTTTGAGTGACCATTCAATTGTGGGATAAAATTGAATCATTTTGACTGCACAATATTTAATTATTGAAATGATACAGATATTAGAAACTCTCAAGGGATTTTTTTTTAAATTCATCGGATTTCATTAAATTAAATATGAAACAGTTACATTTATAAAAAATTCGGAATAATTTGAAAACTAAACCCGATGACCTGACATGGAACAGACAATATGCTGCCTGATTCGCAGATCTTACTTACGAAAATAAAAACAAATTACTAACTGTTTCGTGAATTAAGTGCAATTTTCAATCACTCTTCATTCAAACTTTTACAATCACCCGCAAACTCACAACATCCGATTTAATCAACACTTGATCATAACTCCTTCTAAAAAAGAGACAGCAAATCTTTCACAGAGTTAGGACAACAAGCCTTTCATAAAGAAAGGATAAAATAAAACATTCATAAAATAGACAAACAATAAAAAATAAATAAAACTAGTATAGTTCATAGACAAATCCATTTTGTTGATGAAAGATCTTCAATCTATTTTCGCTTCTTGATAATTGAATTGTGCTTCGTGATAAATTTGAATCCATCAAAAAATAAAAAAGAATTGGCTATTTATTATATTCTATGAAATTAAAATAATATAAATAAAGGAGTGGCTACCGTCAACAGAAAAATTAAGCCATTGACGGCTGCCGAAGAAAAAATATGAAAGAAACTTTAGACAGCTAGGGTTTATTAGAGAAAAAAAAGAGAGTTCCAGGGATTTTCTCAAGAAGAAAAAAATTGCCTTCTAGAGAGACAACACAAATGCAAATTGCAGCTTAATTTTGATAAGTATCTTTCGATTGATTTTTGTTAAGATTGATTATAATTAAAGATTTTTTATAAAAACATATCTAGTCGGCTACAATTTATATATATATATATTTATTGAAATTATGATTATGTGGAAAAAACTAAATATTGAGCTATAAATACATGTATTTTTTAAAAGATAATATTATTGAGTCATTAGACTTTTTTAAAAACCAAATCTAAACGAGTCATTCTCTTATACATAAGATAATAATTTTATGTTATCTTAATATTTTATTTCTTAAATTAAATTGTATAATTATAATTAATTAAAAATTATATGTTATGATGAAAATATTTTAGATGAATTATAAAATTCATTTTATTGAACTTTAATTTATTTAAATTGAATATACATACACATTAAATAAAATTTAAATTTGTATGCTATAATTAAATTAAATTTTGAATTGACACAGTCAACTTTATTTAGACTCGTTTAGATTTGTGAACCTCCGGACAACAGAGAGCAGTATTATCTATTGTGCCCCAACCACCGCAGAGACAATGCATAAGTGTACAATTATATTTTGTCTTCTTTTTTCAGTCCACAATTTGCTAATTATATTGGTGGCTTGGTGCTATTCACTATTCACACGTTTTCTACATGGCTACCTTTTTATTAGTCAAATTAATATCTTATAATTTGCATATGGTCCTCTCTTTTCTTTTCTTTTTTCACAAATAGTATGGTCCTATCTTCTAACCAATGCTTTTTAGAAGTTGTTATATTATTTAATTTCTAATCAATCCCTATTTATTGTGTAATTATTATATACTATAAATTTCATAATATGATGGCATGATAGACGGTTTTCTCAGCTTCGTTTCGGACGATATTACGGGCGTATGCTTGCCCCGTATGTGTAGATTTCTTTAGAGTTCTCTGGCTTTGGCAAGTCTTTTTTGTATCAAAAAAAAATTATCATCAAAATAATTAGATTTAATTGGTAGAAACTTTTGATGAAAAACTATATATTTTTAAATAAAAATATCTTGATTGACCTTTAATTTAACAATACTTAATGTCAAAGATGACAACTTGAGATATTCAAACTTAACTAATATTTCCTTTCAAAAAAAAACTTAACTAATATTTCAATTGATTATTTTTTAATTACTCATGAAAAAATAATCTTTAATTCAAAAGTAAAATTAATGAAGTTGTATTTTTATTTTTTTTATTTATAATTTATAATTTTTATTGTTAAATTTAAGTGATAATAATTTATCCAAATTCTGTCAGCAATAAATAAATAAATAAAGTAATATTTACTTTGTAATATAGTAACCACATAATTTACAATTTCTTAAGGATATTCTTTGCATGTTCAAAATTTAGATTATCCATATTACATTTATCAATAATTCTCTATTTAATATCAAAAAATTCTAACCAATACCTGATTTATGACAAATTTATGGAATTATCCAATCAAATAATAGAGAAACACTAAATATTCATGTTCAATTATTTGATTGGTTTTGGTTCACAAATAATCATGGACCGGATATAAATATAAATTTATCTTAATATCGCTACAAAAATATTATAAAAAATCCTTTAGTCTTTAAAAATACACTTGAAGTTAAAAATTACATCCTTATCTAAAAATAAAAACATTTTTACTTTTGAACTTTTTTCCTACAAAAAATAAATCGCATATACATACATATTATATACTTTAAAGATACACATTGTTAATATCGCCTTAGATACAATCCTGATATAGAGTGTAGAAAATAAAAAATTTTATGTAATTTTTTTAAATATGGGGCTTATAAAAATTAATTTATATTATTTGAAAACTGTATTTTGAAAAAAAAAACAAACCATTTTTAGCCATTTCTATAATTTCTCCTAAATATTTCAATTATGTTAAAGTTTGGTATAATATTTTTATTTCTCAAGAGACTTGGTTCAAATTTAAATTAGTCGACTTTTGATATAATAGTTAGATAGTTAATTAAACAAAAACAAATTTACTTTAGTTTTTCAATTAAAAAAATTACAAATAAAACTATAACTCGACATGCTTACAAAGAGAAAACAACTTCATTTATATTAAATTAATTGACGACCATTGTAATTATTATAATAAAATTATCTAATTATTTTATTGTAATGTTTTATTATAAATTAATGGCATAACATTCAGTATTACATCCTTTTTATAAAATATACAGTTAAAATCTAAAATGAAATTTCACATCATATAACATTGTTATATTATAATATAATAAAAATATAATATTTTCTCTGTTTTTAATTGTATCATTTTAGAACAAACTCACAAATTAAGAAGATGATTAATACATGAAATAATTCTTAAACTACTCTTAATAAAAAGTACTAACTTAAATAATAAATTTTTTCTATTCTATTATTATAAAATATTATGCCTACAATTGTAAGTAGTGTAGCCACATGAAAAGATTTGACAATGGACCATGATCGTAATTTTGTTGGATTTTGATCACCACAAAACCGGATGGCTACGCGATATAAACACGTGTTCATAGAGTTTATGCTGCAATTACCTAACTAGCCCTGGTACTTAAGAAGTTGTTTATCACGTGCGGAATTAGAATATTTGTCTTTGATTTGCAATTTCATATGGGTCCCGCTTGCGCTGGTAGTCGGTCATCCTCTGCGCTGACATCTCCGTCTACCTACTAACGGTGTTAAGTAACGATCTCTCATCTTAAATGACTTAAAAGGACACAACGTGTTATCTTATTATCAAAATTGCCTCTGATTTAAGGAATTCACATGGAGATTTTTTAATTATTAATTTTCTATGATTACATTTTTTTTAATTGTGAATTTTAAATTTATGAAATTAAAATCATGGACCCTTTTTTTCAATCACACCTATGATCATTCAAGTCATATAATTTGACTATAAATAAGATACCAAAAATGGATGGCTCGGCAAATAGGAAAAAACACATGGATGGCAAAACTGTAATATAATGGCAATCCAAGTGCAATTTCTTAGTACTACCCTTAAATATCCATGCCAAACTTTTTTATTTTGAGAATGCAAATAAAACGTGCTAGAAATAACCATTGAATAATTAAAAAGTAGGGAAAAAACATGTATTTATTTTAATTAATATTCAAAAGAAGTAAAAGAAAAGTAGTACAGCTAATGAGCTAATAAGGTTCAAAGAATATGATAAAGAAGTAGCCATAATATATATATTCTTGCTGTCCTAATACAAAACACCCACCACTTTCTATGCATTTTCTTTCTTCATTTATTTTCCGAGAAAGTTCAAGAAAACGAGTTCATTAATTCATTCTCAAGAAACGTTAAATTCAGCAAAGATTCAACAATTTGTGAAGAAATACAAGAGTTTTGAAGATTAGTATTATTCAAAGAAAAAAATGGCACATATGATCCAGAGATCTGGTAAATCATCAGAGAAATCAAATTTTGCTCAAACTTGTAATCTTTTGAGCCAGTATTTGAAAGAAAATGGCAGCTTGGGAAATATTATAACTCATGGAATATCTTCAAATCTTGAAGCTAATAAAGGTATACATATATATCTCATGCAATTTTTTTTTAAATTTTTCTTTAAATATTTGAGTTTGTTGATCATGAAAAAGAAAATGTTTAATCAATGTTCAGGTATTTGAACCAAATACTGCAAATATTTAATATAATTAAATTTGAGTTTTATGTTCTAGAAAAGATTGCTTATATAATAATCCTTTTTTTTTTGGGAAAATTTCAGATTCTGAAGCATCAAGAACACCTGTAAAAACATTAAATTTACTGTCAAGCATGACAAATAAAGCTGAAAGTGCATCAGGGCACAATTCTGTGCTATCGGAAAATATGAAATCCATGGAATTTTTACCACAATTTGTCGGTAATTTTAGGTGAGTAATTATGATCTTAATTTACATGTACATAAATTTTCTAGAATTACTTATCTGTTAAAATAGAGTTGTTTCTTTGATAAAATTACATAATCACCCTTGGCATGTTGAATTAAATTGGGGCCTTGTGTAACATGTGTTATGATGAGTATGAACAAAATTAGATTAAAAGTCTAAATGATACTAAACTTTTGTCTTTTATTTTAACTTGGTATTAAAACTCCAATTCTTATCAAAAGAGATACCAGAATATTTATTTCTATTCCAAACGATGGTATTTCATTATTTTTCGATTCAATATGAAAAAATTGAAATATTTTATCTTAAAATATAAATTAATTGTCTGATATAATTTTACTATGAATTATATTTTGGTATTAGATTGAAATAAAAGACGAAAATTTATAGAATCTCAATTGAATTTAATTAGATTCTAGAAAATGGTATATTAAGAGAAAATTAAGTTTTTTTTTTAGTTTTTAAAGAGAAAATTAAGTTAAAGATTAGAAAATGATGATAATTAACATTGATTCTTGACATTCTTTTTATTTGTGATTACCAGAAAATCTTCAAAAGCAGATAATCCTGGAACTGCTCAATTGACCATATTTTACAGAGGACAAGTTATAACATTTGATGATTTGACTGCTGAAAAAGCTAATGAGATCATTTCTTTAGCCTGCAAATCTAACAATTCAGCCCTTCCTTCTTCTTCAAGTAAAGTTCGAGAAGAATTTCAATTACGCCCTCAAGTTTATGGACCAGGTACATTAAATTCGAGATTTTACAGTTCTAAAAACGTATTTAATCTTGATTATAATTTTTTAATTTAAATTCGTAAATTTTAACAAATTTTTGATTTGGTTGGTTAATCAGATTTGCCAATTGCTAGAAGAGCATCATTACATCGGTTTTTAGAGAAGAGAAAAGAAAGAGTGGCATCAAACGCGCCGTATCAAATAAATCACTCATCGGCATCTTCTCGTCCAGGATCCGAACAACGAAGTGATATGTTTAACGACTTAGAACATCAATCGTCAAAGCAACTCGAGCTTAAGTTATAATTTTGAGAGTTACATTGCACCACTGTTGATTAATTATTAATTAGGATATCATAGCGGAATTAATTTTAAAATCCCAACTATTCTTGTTAGATTGTTTTTGTATTTAGTATATCATTCATGATCACATTTGGTAATAAAATTTGTCTTCTACTTTTTTTCTACTAATGATTAATGACTTAGTAGAAAATGAGAATATAAATGCATGGTTGTATTAATTGATAATAGAATTGTGATGGTTACATCACATTAGAGCATCCACAATGCAGCGCCCATTTTTTTATGTTAAATTTAGCATAACTTTTTAAATTCATCTTCAATGCAAAATGTTAAAAGAAAGTGTTATAATTGCAAATTATGATAATTATTTATTAATTTTTTTTATTATGTTATATAAAAAAATAATCATATGTTTTATAATTTTTTTAAAATATACTCTGATCATGTACGAAAGTGTTATCCTTCGGCTCAGTAATATGGAATAATAGTTTTATTTTCTATTTGATAAAATAATGAGATCTTTTAAATAGAATTATTAAGTGAATTGATGAATTATATAATTTTTTTTTATAAAATATCATAATATGCGGGCGTGTGTCCTATAATTAAAAGTTTAATCAATTGAGATCGTAAAAAAACATAAAATTGAAAATAAAAAGAAAATCAATAAATAATGAAAAGAAAGTAATAATAAAATCATAAGTGAAAATGAATTATGATTAGTCAGTTGAAATTTAGCATATGCTATAATTCATGCTAAATTTAACATGTGATATAGCATATGCTAAATTTAGCATAGAGTATAACATTACATTGGAATTGAATTTAATGACTTAGTGCTAAATTATAGTATTAGCATGTTAATTTAGCATTGTATTGTGGATGATCTTACATACAGCAAAAGAAATACACTTTAAATAAAAGATTAATACGTATAACAAACTATATCTTCAAATATCTTCCCTCATCTTTTAAGTTACCATATTTGTTTGAATTTGTTTCTCTTAAATCTGTCCTATCCTCCAACAACACTCCACTAATTTGGATGTTATTGTTAGAGCATTCATCCTTATCTTTTCTTAATTTTTTTTATCATCCTTATCACTCATTTGACTCGAACAATAAATATCAGTGTTGCAAGGATGTTGTGTGCGAATATCCCCCTGCAAACTATGTCAAGGATGAAGGCTAAGTTTGGTCCGAAAATATACAGTGGCAGCCAGTGGCGGAACTAGAAATTTTCTCCAGCCCGGGCTTAATAATATATGAATAAAAAATATATTTGAGATAGCTATAAAGCTTATAATGAAATATATTTTAATAAAAATCCGTTTCACCATTCCGACTCAAAAGAGAAAATTAAAAAAGTCTAAATTTCCAGTTTTGGATTAAAACATCTATTTTTATTCAAATTTTGATAATTTTAACCATAAAATACATCAAATTTATGTCAGGTTAGGGTATAAAATGAACCAAAATTAATAAATTGCGTATTTTCAATTTAAAATTAGAACTATAAACTAAATTTCGGTTGATTTTTTTTATAACTGCAAAATAATCTAAATTTTTAGTTTTGAATTTGAACATCTATATTTATTCAAATTTTAATCATTTTACATTTTAACCTTTAAGAACATCGAAATTGATGTAAGATTAGGATATAAACTGAATCAAAATTAATAAGTTGTGTATTTTTTCAATTCAAAATTAGGGCCGTGAAATAAATTTCGGTTGATTTTTTTATAATTGTAAAGTAATATTTTAACTTAATTCAATTGAAAAAAATAAAAAAATAAATTAATATTTAATTTTCTTTTATATTAACATAAAAATCTAGTATTAGTTTTAACTTTTATAAAAAAAGAGAGAAAAATGATTAATATAAAGGCAACAAGTGATATAACCGTTGAGACTAAATGGTTGGTATTATAATTATTATTAACTTTTATTGAGGTAAAAAGAAAAACAAATGGTTGGTATTATAGGAGACTACTAACCCTCACCCGATTGCAAAGTCTAAAAGGCTACAAGTAATATAACCGCTGAGACAAATAATATTTTGGTCATATCTCAATAGTAGTTAACATATATAATATTTTCAGCCCTGGCTAGAGCCTACCCCAGCCTAGCTGTAGTTCCGCCACTGGTGGCAGCTTTAGGCAATACCACTTGATGATCTCCAAGTGTCGAGTAACAAGCAGTCCAAGAGTAACGCAATCACACACATAATCTAATTCGATGTGTTTACTTCGAGCATGACGTACGAGATTAATTGTCAAATGTAGTGCACTCAGATTGTCATAGTAAATTATCGAAGGAGATGACAAAGGAATGCACAAATTTTTGAGAATGTATAGGTGAGCCAAGTAAGCTCCGCTGTAGTGTTGGCCATGGCTCGATACTCAGCTTCGGTACTTGAGCAAGAGATGGTGTGTTGTTTCTTGGCCTTGATGTCAAGTAGAGTACGAATGGGCTTACAATATACCATAACATATTGCTCAAGTATGGTAAGACCATAATAAGACTGTGTAATATCCCATATTTTTAATTTTTTTTAACTTTAATTATAAATTCTTGCTTTCCATCAAGTTTTAAATAATTTATTATTATTATACATTTTTATTTAATTTAATTTTAGTCGCTCGTTGATTGAATCGTGATTTGATTCGTGTTTAGTGGGAATTAATAGATTTTAAAAGAAAAAGGAAAAAAAAAGGAAAAAAGGAAACTAATTTTTATGAAATATAAATCTTGAATGCCATGCAATATTAAAGCCTATGCATGTTCTCCTTCCATTTAATTCCCACGTGAATGTATGTTGGGCCATTCAATGTCCTTGAATTCCATGCAATATTAAGGCCCATGCAATCCTTTTTAATGAGATAATTGCAGCAGTGATATGAAACTTATATTTCCCTTATATGCTTACAAGTTGAACTCAGCCCTTCCCCCTTATTTTTACGTGTTTGTTCACGTTTCTTCATCCCAAAAACCTAAATCTCATTCTCTACTAAACAACAGTAGCCGCCATTCCTCATCATCAAATCTGAACTTCACCTATCTTCATCTTCATCATTCCTCCATTCCAAGTTTTGGTAAGTTCACGTTTAGCTTGTTCTTCGTTTCATTATCGTCAAATACAGTTCTTGATTTTGTATCTCATTATTAGGCTTTAATTCAATTGTTCTTTGACGGTTCGCATCGACTCAACGATCTCTTCGAATCTCACGTCTTGAAATCAATAACGGTACGTTAAGTTTCCTCCGTTTGTCGCCGTTACGATTTCACCGTGTTCATGTTTTAGTTTACTGCCGTCCCTTTTGTTTTCAACGCCGTTGTTATTTGATTATTGTTAAATGTCTTAGTTACGTTCTGATCATAAACTGAATCGATATGTCCGAGATTGAACTCCATTCATTCTTCATCTTTCGTCGTTCTTCTTGGCACTGTGACCATGGTGTCATGGTTATTCATGTCTTGAATGCTTGTTGGAGTTTGTTTTTGCTAATTAGGTTCTAAGATTTGAAGTTTGCATTATCTAATGTCTAAATGTGATTGTTTATAAGACCACTGTTTGTAAAAAAAATTTGGTTCATTCAAATGGTGTGGTTGGCGGGTAATGGTTCAATATAATGAGGAAGATGGTCAAATGGCCAATATGGTCACTAAGTGTTTTACCTTGAATCTTTTGAATCCCTCAAGTTGTGTTATCTATTATTATTGTTTTATATTTAAACTTTTAAATTAGGAATGGATTTATGAACTAGTAAAATGTAATCGATAAGTATTTTACAATTTAAGTTATAATTACTCGGATAATTATATTACATTTTGAATAATATGCCAATTTGGCTAATTTACGATTTAACCCCTAAACTTTCAAAAAGACCTATTTAAGTTAAGTTTTTATCAATAAGATAACTTTTGGACTTTTGTTTGATTTATAATTTAGTATATTGAAAACGAGTAATTAAATTTGATTTCGAAAATCAAATTGGCTAAAGTACAATTTAGCCCCTAAACTTTTATAAACTTAAAATGGTTAAGTTTTAGTTGTAACTTGGGTTACTTGGATTTGAAGTTATTGAATTCTATTTTAAAAATAGGATAATTAGTTTATCAAGTATTTTAATTTATAAACTCGGGTTTATAAATTTAATAAACTTTTGGACCGGATTAGACTTTGGTCGCCCAGCAAGTGGGAAGAAGCTTGATAGTTTTTAATAACTCGGCTGACTCACTGATATTGATTTTAACTTGGATTTATTTAAATTATTTTACGAATCATCCTAAAAATATTTATATGATTTGTATTCTATAATTTGAGTTATTTTTTAGAATGCATTTAATATATTATTAAATGTGACTTTGTATTGTTGTGCTAGTCCTATGTGGTGTCTAGTACTCTTTAGAGTTAGGGTCTGTTTTTAATTATGATTTTATTATTTTTAGACCCGTCGACTGTTCGTACTTCAGAGGCGAATCAGAGTTAGGTGCTTGTCGGTTTCACGTGGAATAGCATGCAGTGAGTTTATATCTCTATTTACCTCTTTATTAAGCAACTATTATATTTTGTATATATATATATATATATATATATATATATATATATATATATATATATATATATATATGTATGTATAAACAACTTTCGAACTGTTTTCGGCATTGTGGATTTGATTTGGAACGTGCTACTCGATGGGCATCATCGGGACTGCGTGCGCACCGATAATGATTATGGTATTGAGGTAGGTTTGAGATACGTCTCACCTTAGTGAGGGCACCGGTGGAAGATACGTCTCCTGGGCTCACTATTTATTAAGTGATAGTCGGGGATCGGTTATTGAGATACGTCTCACCGACACGACAATGGATTTAGAATTGTGGTTTAGGGTTTCATTGATAATCCATAATGAAAATGTTTTATTAAACGTTTTAAAGGTTTTTAACTTAATAAATGTAAATGGTTATATAAACTCTACTCAGTAAATCTGACCCCGTTGTTTTCCCAAATTTTCCAGGTTTATGATTTGAGCGTTTGGTCGATCTCCATTTCTTCATTCCCGGAGGTTTTTATTTTATTTTCAGAATAAAAGAGTCGAACTATTTTAAACTCTTAGACCGCAGTAGTAGTTTCATATTATTCTTGTCTTAGTCTTACGTTTATAGTTTTGACTATTGTTTGTTGGATTGGTCCAACTATTACTTTATCGCTTTTGGCATGATTACAATGTTTATGGTATTTATATTATATTGCCATACTGTTGGAGATTATTCTGAGATAAGCGTACTTTAAATATATATATTGTTTTATGTACTGCTAGATTAGGCTGAAGTCTCGGTTGCCCCCGAGCATGTGGTTTTATGCAGGTACATTATTTTAAATGTTATAAATTGGTTATCCGCAAGGCTAGCTACGGGTTTTGGTACAACCATACCCATACCCTAACGCCGGTCGCGATTCATGAAAATGGGTCGTGACAGACTGAGACATAAGAAGACCATCATTAGTTTTTAGAACTTTGATGCTAAGGGAATGACGAATGGATTTTAAGTCTTTCATTGAAAAGTCTTTGTTTAATAGTTGAACAAATGGTGCAACAAGTGTTAATGTGGAACCTGTAAGAAGTATATCATCGATATATAAAAGTAATATTAATGATCCATGATTTAAATGAAAAACAAATAATGACGGATCAACCAAACTACAAAAACCATAATTAAGCAAGAAAGAAACTAAAACAATCTTATTAAGAACGTGGTTTAAAATCATAAAGGGCTCGTTGTAGCTTGCACGCATGGTCTGGATATTGAGAATCTACCATACCTTGTGGTTGTTCCATATGTATATGTTCTGAAATATATCCATGCAAAAAAGCATTTTTAACATCAAGTTGGCGAATTGGCCAACGCTGAAAAAGAGCCAAAGTGATGACATTCGAATGGTTCCAGGTTTTATGACTGGAGAAAAAGTTTCGGTATAGTCAACTTCATCAATTTGATGATATCCTTTAGCCACTACTCGAGCTTTCCGTCAGGCGTAGGTTTAGATTTGAAAACCCATTTAGAGCCAATAATATACATGTCAGAAATACGAGGAACAAGTTTCCATGTGTGATTATGATGTAGAGAAACAAGCTCTTCATTCATTGCTGCCTTTCAACCAAGATGAGCTAATGCTGATCAGATATTACGTGGTTCACGAGGAATATCAAATGATGTAATACTCGATAAGATATATTTAGGATTTGGTTTACCAATTCTAATTTTTGAACGAGTTACCATAGCCCATGAGAGTGGCGCTTTCGAAGGCTGATCTGGTTATGCAAATGAGTGAGCAGGTTCATTTTTTAAAGTTTGCAAGTTTGGTGAAGGCTCAAGGTTTGTTTCAGCTAGTGATATAAAGATCAAATCGGAAGTAGAGAAAATGGCTGCTTTGTTTAGTAGCATGGCATCTTGTATTTGTAAGGAAGAAACTTCAAAGGAAGGCATCAAAGATTTTGTTGGCAAAGAAGGAGTAGAGTGAACTGTTATTATTGGTAATGTTCTTTGGCATGGTGGAGAAGACATTTCCAAATCTGAACATGTATGAGGAGAAAAATCAATATGTGCTAACCATGAATCAAAAATACTTATAACATATGGTACAGTAGATGACACAGAAGAAGTATGAACAATTTTATAGGGGAAGCATAGTTCATCAAAGACAACATGCCTAAATTTTTTTTTTCTTTGAGTATGAAAACATTTACTCCCTCCGTCTCAATAGAGTTGTCCACTTTACCTTCATCACATAGTTTAAGAAATGCAATCATTGTTTATAGTTTTTGTAAAATTTTTCTTACTTTTCTTGTCATACCCCTATTTAATGTAGGATCCACTTGCAATTTATTTTTATTAGTGGACTTTAAATAGGGGTAATGTAGGAAAATTAAGTGTAAAGTTAGTTACTTTTTGAAAGTGGACAAGAGTTTTGGGACAAAAAAAATTCTTAAAGTGGACAACTCTATTGGGACGGAGGGAGTATATCATTTATGTCTATCAATATATCCTATAAAACACAAGAACGATCAAACTTATTACGTCGTGTGTCTCAAGCATAAAGAAATCATTTGATGCCAAACACACGAAGAGAAGAGTAAACGGGTTGAGTATCATGCAATTTAAAGTACGGTGTGTCGAAATTAAGAGCAAATGTAGGTAGACGATTCATAAGATAGACAACAGCATTGAAGGCTTCTATCCATAGAAATAAAGGCGCACCACAAAGAATAACATACTCATACCAAGCTCTTGAATAATTCTATGTCTTCTTTCAACCATACATGTTTCTTCAGAAGCATACCGACAAGATACCTGATGAATGACGTTTGTGGAGAGAAAGTGAGAGGATAATTTTGAATTGATAAATTCTCCACCTTTATCTGAATGGAAAATTTTAATTTTCTTCTTGAATTTCTTGTCTACATATTGTTTAAAATATATAAAAGTATTAGAAAATTAGGTTTATGCTTGTAATGGAATAATTCATGTATACTTATTTCTTAATCAATGAAATGATATCATTGTTGATAAAAAAAAAATTATAAAACAATTCGATTCATATTTTTTAAATTTAATCACAAATTTTAAAACGTTTCAATTGTATGCATGATTTTTTTTTTCACAATTCGATACACAGAGTCATAACATGATGACGTGGCTGTCAAAAATGATGTCCAGCTCAACAAAATTACTTCAATGAATGAGTGTCACGTCATTATATGCGTTAAAGTGAGAAAAAAATAAAAATTCATGCATACAATTGAGACGTTTTAAAGCTCGTGATTAAATTGAGAAAATATATATAGTTTATGAATTTATTTAACATACCCCTATATAATTTGTAAATACAAACAAAATTGTACGCGTTTTATTATTAAACAAATCATAGAAAGTCATTGCTAAAGCACTTGGTAGCTCACATTTTCGATCCCAATTAGAAAAGATCAGGAAAATTCCCACTGATCTAAAATGAAATCCGATGTTCAAACATGAAACCGTAAATAAGGTTCATCTCAAAACCTTTGATCCGATAGAAATACATAAAGTAAAAAGTCACAAACAACCAATATAACAAAAGAAAAGTAGTACGTTAAGAAATACTCAATAAATTGCATGTCAAAAAACATATGTCTAGACCTTTTTTTTCATAGTCATTGTAATACCCCGTAAAATTATTAGTGTTTATTTTCGTGTGTGTCCAATTTTAATTGATTAGGACCTCGAAAATAGTGAATAAATTCATCTCATGAATTTATAAGTGTGAAAATGTGATTTGGTATGTGTTTTGCCTTAAATATGATTTTTGGCAATTTTACGTGTTAAAAGTGAATTTTGCGACTTTTCACTAAAAACCGTCAAAATAATTATTTTAAATATTTTTAAAGGCCCAAAAGTATTTTAATCCAGCCCATATATAATGTTTTAATATTTTTGAATATTTGAGAAAGTTAAATTATTTTGCCCCTAAAGTTCGGATTATTCACAAGAATGCCATAAACTTGTATATAATTGAAATAGCTAAATTAATATCTAGATATTTCCCTAGATAAGCTTGATGCCCAAGCAATTCTATTGTCTTCTTCATTTTATGTGGGTGCCGAATACACCATAGATCAAAACACCAAACTTTATTCTTTGATTTTCTCTCAAAATTTTCTTAATAAAAATTGTCAGGAATATTGCGTAGATCGTTTATATATATTTGCATGTTCGTTTGAGGTATAATTTCAAGCTCAAATCTTCTTTTTTATTTTCTGATATTGATGAATCTTAGAAACATGCTTAGTATGGTTTAAATGTGATGTTTGATGGATAATTAGTTGGTTTTAATTACTAGTTTAATGGGTTTCGGTTTAAAAATAATTTTTCCGTGAGATTAAATTATTTACTTTAATTTTCTGGGCTGATCTATATGATTAGATTTATATATGCTTTAAAGTTTGATTTTTGTGAATTAAAAATGTTAATTAATTCGGGTGTTAATTTAATTAGTTGAGTTTTGATTTTTAATGTTTTTAAAGCTTAAAAATCGCTTAAAAAGGGTAAATCAATTGATTTTTAATTTCTGGAAATAATTTTATTTATGTTTGAGTTAGATGTTGGGTTGATGGTGAATAAATGTTTAATGGTGAATTTTTAATGGGTTGTTAATCGGTTTTGATTTTTAATAACTCTATTCGGTTAAAATTGTTTAAAAAGGGTATTTATGTCATTTTTAATTTCTGGGCAGAAATTATTTATGAAAAAATTATGAAATATGTTTGATAATTATTTGTGGAGTTTAAATGATTTTTGTGAAGTGTTTTGACGGATTAATAATCAGTTTTGATTATTAATTGTTATTTCGATTTTATTTATTAAAATAATGGAAAATATTATTTTAAAAATTATGGGCTGCTGTTTTTACAAGATGAAAATTAAAAATGTATTTGAAACTGAATTTGGTGAATTTCGGTGTAAAAATGGCTTAAAATGAATTTTTAAGCGTTTTTAGCGTTTTTGAGTTTTCCGGCCAAAACCACCGGAATATGATAACCGAAATGTGAGCAGAGGGGATAGAGCATGTTGGCTCAGTCAGCAGCAGTTAGTGCCAAAATGATTTTGGTTGAAAATAAGGGGGGCCGAGCCCCGGGTCAAAAATATTTTACGGAAAAATATTTTTGGTTATTTTTGAATTGTGGTATATTTGTTGATATTTTCTAAAAGTGTATTTTTAGAAAATTATGTGAATTGAATATGTGTTAGAATTATATGGAGTTATAATTCTATGTTTATTTATTGAAATAAATAAACTATGTGGATAGAGTGTATCGTATAGAAATACGATGACGCGGAAATAGATAGTCGGAATCAAATTTGGTTTGTGATTATGTGGTTTATATGGTTGAGTCGGTCTAGAGTATATCCTAAAATTTAGAGTTATTACATTTATTAATGCTTAATCTCTAAATTAGATCCAGCGAGTTTTGTCGCGGAAACCGGCGAGCGAAGATTTTGATATTCGACGGGTGATATTTTTAAATTTGGAATAAGCGAGTACTGTGAGTGTGTTTACAACTTATACTGCTAAATATTAGTATTAAAAATATTGCGAACTGCTTTACATGATTTGCAAATGCTTTATTTTATTTTGAATTTAAATCGCATGAACTATTATACATAGTTTTGAAACCGATTTAGATTCATTGAAACATGCTTACTATTAGGCGGCAATAGTGCTGTGTGATCACCGGTATTGCATTTAGAATGTGTTTGCATAAAAATGGTATGTGGAAATCTGGACGACGGTCTGGAAGTCAGGCGACGGCCTAGACATATGGAAACAGATCTTCAGAGGCAACAGAATATAGACGACCAAAGGCAGGTAGAGAAACTGCCGAGATCTGAGAGGTTGAACCTTTTATTAAAAAATTAAAATTGGCGACAGTATTTATGTACTGCCGAAATCCGTTGTATTGTAAGAAGAGTCTGGGACTTTCAAATACGTAAAATAAGAGTAATCGGATTTGACTGGCTAAAAGTACAAAAAGAGAAAATAAATACGGCCAAAGGGAAAATAAAAGGTTAACCCGAATGGAATGGAAAAAGTGGAATATTTATGTTTCCTGTTTTGAAAGCATATAGGAACATGAATCATGGTTTAGGGTTTCATATGAATCGGTAATCTGGAATGCATTGCTTTCATATTAATATTTATTAGTACATGTTGTACGCATTCACTCAGTTTTTATAACTGACCCCGTTGAATTTAATATTTTTACAGGCGAGTAGTTTGAGGTGTGGATTTCCAATTTCTTGTTCCGGAAATTCCTAACTTGAATAAAGTGAGAATGACTTTTCTTTATGTGTTTAGAGTTGCAGTAGCTAGAATAAATGAATGATGATACCTTAGTAGTCGTTGGACTTATTTATGCTTTATACTTTATTATAACGCGCAAACTCTAATATTATGTAATATGTGAATGCTGTGCGAAAGTCCGAGCGACTGCACTTGAATAAAATGCGATGAACGCATCTGCATAATGAAATGCAGTTAAGTCCATAGAGAAATGGCATGCATAGTGAAATGCAGTAATTACCATAGTAAGATGGTATGCATATTGAGATGCATTATAAACCATAGAGAAATGGTTTTGAAACTAAAATGCAATAATTAAAGAGAAAATTATGTGCATGTTTAAATGGTAATTTTTATAAGAACGTTTTTAACTGCGATTTTAAAATGTTCGAAAATGATTTGAATTCCGCGAAATTTTTTAAGTGATTTTTAATTTATTTTTAAGGCTTGCTACGGGTTTCGGAGCAACCACTCCCATTTCCTAGCGCCGGTCTCGACGCCGAAAATCGGGTCGTGACAGTCATGTCCACATAGAAATTCATTGTAAGCTAGAGCAGTACAATCTTTGTCGTAAAACAAGCTTGGTTTAAATTTCGGGGGTTAGTAAGAATCAGAATAATACAACTGTTGCATTTGGTTTTGGCTTTTTATTTTTTCAATATACAATCTCACATTTCTTTACTTGTGTAAACCTCTTTTATTATGTTTATAAGTGAAAAATAATTATGAGATTGTAAAGAGTTGGGGGGAAGCAATGGATTCATGCCCCCTTTACCCCCGTCATGTCGTAGCTTTCTTTAAAATAGCCACAATTATTAATTTTATAATTAATTATTTTAAATGTTTATCTTAAAACAACTTATTATCTTATCAGGTAAAAACATGTCCTATATTTTGTTATTTGATTTCTTGGAACGTTTAAAATTTTGTTTTACATGTTACGCTAATTATATTTAAAACCCTAGCTCCTAATAACTCATATCAGACGAGTTTGTTGTATTATAGGAGATACACTATTCTTGACGAATTATCCTTTAAGGTAATGGCATTTCATGCCTCAATTTTTTTAATTTTTCATCTGTGTTGAATTCGACAATCTAAAAGATAACAATGAGTACTGAAATTCTCAACACGAGCTACTGTCAACAATGTCTTTATGACAGCACTGCTTTGTGATGTTCCTTATGCTAAGCCATTTCCAAAAATATCAAAGATCGAGGTATTTCATGGAGAAAACTTTAAACGCTGGCAGAAACGAGTCTTCATTAGTCTTAACATACACATAGTCGCTTCTACCTTAACAGATCCAAAACCTCATAAAGCAGCAACCAAGGAATCAGAACCTTGTCTTTATGCCAATAAAATTTGAAGACATACTATTGTTGGTACTTTACCTAATGATATTTTTAAGGACGAGATGACCAGTTCTTTCAAAAAAGTAATCTTATGGATGCAAATAAATGAGTTACGTATCGAGGATATATGTCATTTTACCAATCAACATCAAAAAGCAGTAAAAATAGTTACATGACTTGTTTTTTTTTTTGTGAAAATGAGTAATTTAGAGTAAGTTTTTAAATTTATAATCTTGATTTCATAAACAGGCAAGATGCCTAACTGTGATTGCAGAAAATTTAAAACAAACGGTACCCGTTTAATGAATGGGAGCTCCTAAGCTTGGTAAGTGAAGGCCTATTTATTTGGCTAATCTACAATTACGAAGCCTTTAATGATATGAAAATAAATGTAAGTTATTCTCTAGAATTTTATGTTTTCTAGTTTTTTGGCAAATTTTTTATCTAAATTTTAAATTTCAATGTAGTAACATTGATTAAATACGTATAAATAATAAAATTGAATACTTTTTCTTGATTTATGAACAAAATACAAGAATTGTATTTATGGAGGGTAAGAGTCAATGGCAAAGAAAGAAACTGTGAATAACAGGTCATTATTTTATTCAGTCGGTCAGTACGTTATTCGTTTTTTTTATCAGTAGTAGATTAAGATCCATATTTTTAAATTCATTATAAAGATAAACTTATAAACTAAAAATTCATGAAATATAAAATTAGAACTTAGAAATATTAAAGCCCATAAAATCTAAAACTGAAACCCAATATGGTTTAGTGTTGTTACTACTCTGCCTTGGCTAAACTCTAAACCAGTAATAGTAGTAAGGAAATTGAAAAGAGGCGGGACAGTCAGTCATTGGGACCTTGCTAGTGAGGGAGGGCGGCCGCACGGGCTCGCTTCCTCTAGTTCTGCCATACATACGAATTGTGAACATAGCATTCATTTTTATCAAACTTTTTACACTATTTTTTTATGAATAATACTTAACTGAAAAATTATCTGTCAAAAAAACCCATGTATTCAATCTCATAATTGACATATACAGTTTATTAATATCAATTTTCAGTCATTTTTATGAAGTCTAATTAACCATTAGAACATAAAAGAAAATCAACAAACCTGATATGTTGAGTCTGGAAGAAAGTAAAGATTACAAGAAAGACGTAGAAAACAATTTCAGTAAAATGACCACTTTTTGAGTTTTGAACAGTCCTAACAGTTTTTATATTCTTTTTTGCTAGTCATTATTACTTGGTTTTATCATGGTATCATGGCAAGGTTATAATTTTTTAGTTTTTCATAATTATAAATAGAGTGAAAAATGAAGATGTTCTTTTAATTTTGTTTTCACATTGTTGAAGTATAAAAAAGAGAATATATTCAATTAGTCGAACATCGAAAGTACGAGTTATTGGTTCTTAAATTAAATCACACATTCAACTCTTGAGCCTATAATATTTTTTTATCAAACATCTAAAGATTAACACTTAACTACATAATTATCTCATCATTTAATGACAAAATCAATTATATCAAATAAGTGGATAAATTCACATTTATATAAAAGTGTAATAATAAACACCTCATTAATTACTGTTATATAAAATTAAAATCTACATGAACCATTTTTTCAAATATAAATGAGCAACTATTAAAGCTAGTGCAATTGAAATTATTTTCTATCAATACACAATACACACATCAAGATTTAACTAAAACATTTTCGATCCTAAATTTAAAAAGTAAATCATACTTTCAGTTCTTGAATTCAATTTTTTTTATCAAAAGCTTAACATCCAAGCAATTATATTGTGAATTTAATTTCTTCTTATATCAAAACTAAACATCCACATAAGTAAATCCTCATAAATAAATGCATCTGTTGGTTGCTATATAATACATACAAACTGTGAACGTATCACTTCTTTTTATCAAACTTTGTACATTTTTTTATGAATATCTTTTAACTGCAAAATTATATGTCATGAAGTACAATATCCTTCAAACCAAAAAAGGTAGAGACGCTGGTCCTTGAGACTTCGGCGGTGAGGGAGGGCGGCCGCACGAGCTCGCCACCCTTAGCTTCACCACTGATAGGGATATTGCATTTGTTTAGAAATTCAAAACGAACGAACATTTATTTTCTTTCTTTTTTTAAGCAAAACCGAACCAAAAAAATTTATAAGTATAAACTTAAATATAAACTAAACCAAACATGTTGGTTTGATCAATTTTTCAATCCGATTTGATTATTTTTAGTTCATTTTACGTTAAAACTTAATTGATTTTTTAAGCTAAACCCCAAAATATAACAAAATTCAAATTTTAATTATTATCAAAAATATCAAACCAAATCAAATTAAATAATATCTTATAATAACACTTGCAGGCGTTCTACTTTTGACCTCTACATCTAGCTGAATCTCTCCATTCCATAATAATATGTGGTTATGGAACCACAAGAGCTGGAGTGAACTTTTAGAAAGTAAGGAACTTTATGGGAATAGACTTTAAAGATGACGTATATACAAGTATTTTGAGCCAATCGAGTAGCGAGCATGCAAAATCAATTCTCGAAGAGATATGGTATTTGAGATAATTTTCATATAATGCATATAGAAAAGCCTATTTTAAGATTGATTAATTCAGTAACTTAAAATCTTTTAGATGTTTTAGTACATGTTTATTTATACACATATAGAATATGTTCTTTTGAACATATATCTACACTAAATATATATTCGGATGTTTCATTTTAATATTTCTTTTCATTTAATACGACATGTTTTTAATTTTTATTTTAAGTTTCATAAAATTGTTAAATTATTTATCAGAGTGGCGACACAAACCAAGACAAAGGCAAGAAAACAAAAAGAAAGTTTCAACCTCCTACGATATATTCATAAAATTCTGGACTTATTTTTTAAAATTTGATTGTATAATATTTTAATTGCCTTTGAAATATAAACAAAACAATACATAACTAAAATATATAATGTTTTTGGAACTATAATTTTAAATTAGCACGTCAATTATATAAAAACATTTATGTGTATAATTTAAGTGTTTAATTAATTAGTAGATATTTTATTTGTTAGGATCTCGATCCTAGTATGCCTGTGAGTCGAGATTATTTTAAATGAGGATTTTTTATGAATTTTATCAATGAACTATTATAGGTTATGGATTAAACTTTGAAATTTAATTTAATTAATTAACTTTTAAATTTATACAAGTTTTTTGACTACACATTTTCAAGTGATAGTTTTTTGAAGTTTAATTTGATTTATTATTTTATTAAATATTTTAAGTTTAGTCACTGAATTTAACTATATGATATTGATAAATTATAAAATTTAATTTATATTGAAAATGTAAATAATTTAGTTTAAAGTTAATTAAAAATTAGACAAAATTTATTAATCTAATTATTTGAAATTTGTAAATCTAGTTATATAAAATTTATAAATTTAATTTAAATTTATATTTTATATCAAAATTTATTTTAAAAAAATTACAATTATTCAATTGTATACTAGTTTATAATATTTTGGGAACTGTTTAATTAGTATGATCTCAGTGTTATATTATTAAACATTTTCTTTGCTAGGATCTTGATCCTAATTTCCTTTAAGCCGAGATTAGTCCACTGAAGGCAACATTTTCACTGATATAATGCGGTAATTACATAGATGATTAATTTGAGTTATTTTTATAAAAATATCTAAAAAGGATACTTGCAAAATTTAACCTCCAAATTGCAAATTTTTTAGTCATCTATCTGTCTATAATTTATATTTATCTATCTATCTATAATATATCTATCTATCTATAACTATCTTATATGTGAGAGGGGGCGGGGCGGGGCGGGAGGCGGGAGATAGACAAAATTACGATTGGCCTTAATACAATTTATAATTGCATTGGCCTTAATACAATTTATAATTTGTATTAAGGCCAATGCAATTATAAATTGTGTGGCTTTATATTGAAAAATTCAAGTTTTTATGCCAATTTAATGTGATATAATTTGTATTAGGGACAATGCAATAGTGATTATGAAGTGTGTGGCTTTATATTAAAAAAGTCAAGTTTTTATATTAGACATCTGCTGGGCCATTGTGATCAGTTGGATTCTTCGAGCACTGTATAATGCAGACTTTCCGAAACCATTAAAGGAAGAGTTTTCAATCCAGGAGCTGGGATCGCGTGTTACCGGAAAATGCAAAAGAAAATTCCGTTACAAATATGAAGAAGGCATTTAAATGGGTGCAAAAAGAAGGATTGGCCAGACTATGTGACTACCCTTTTGCCGGAAAAAAATGTGAATGCCAACAAAAAAAAGGTGAGTTACTACAATTTTTAATTAATTTTTTAAAATTAATTTACTAATTTCTTTATTTTATTTTTCTAGGGAAAAAGGGTGCAAATCAGTCGATTTGTAGAATTGGACACTCCTAATAAATCATATATGCTCAGCCTACTTGATAAACACCAAGTTATAGACATTATTGATATCAGTCAGGCGTTTTCAGATTTGAAGGGAGAGGTAAAGTTTTTTCTCATATTATTTATTTATTTATTATTATTAATTAAGTTAATGGGATTTTTAATATTTTTAACAACATGCCATATATAGAGGACGTTCAGAATCTGGACCAGCAACAAGTACCGAACAAACCGGACTGCCAACCATAGGTAACTGTTATATTGAAAGTTATTACTGTTAATAATAAGCAAAATTTAATTTAATTTAAATTATTTATGAACAGATACGAAGCACGCGGTGCTCATTATGGGTTACGGTACTAACGCGTCCGACGTCAATTTTTGGCTCGTCTGAAACTCATATGGGACAAAATGGGGACACGAGGGGTACGGGAAGGTTGTTCAGCAGTCCAGTCGCCCGACTGGAAAACCGTCACTATTTGAGTCGGTTTTTTACCCCGAGGTAAAATAAACTGATCTATAATTTATTTTGTTCTAGTTGCAATCCCACGCATTTGCGCAAATTCAATATGAATAATTATAAAAAGAAATTTTTAATACAAAAAAATTCAAAAAATAAAAATTTCATAAAATATAATCTATAACAACTAAATAAATTAAGAATTTATTCTAATTAGAATTGCTCTAAAATATTGAATATCTATAATTTATTCTTTATAATATTTTGTATTAATTAGCAAATAATACCTTGATAATTTAAATTTAATTTTTCAACAATTACTAGAGTAAACTTGTATTATTAAAAGGGAAAGAGAATCACATCAATTTGATGAATTGTCTTAGAAATTTACTTTCTATTTAAGTTAGTTGAAATATTTTTAGAAGAAAAAAAATAGAGGAAAAGTAGATTCAAATTTTAAAAGGACAATTTGGTCGAATTAAAAAAATTTGCTCTGGCCTTAGTAATTCTTGCTTTGAAAACAGCGACACCTTAAAATTATTTTGGAATTTTGTCTTTTCTTATTTTTTTTTCTTTACTAAAAGAGGCTTAAACAAATTGTCATTGCTATTTTTTTATAATGAAATACGAATTAGATAACACAATTTTTGATATTTTAAGATATAATCACATTTTTTCTAACTCTTTAGAAGACTGTAAAAAAGAATAAAAAAGATTAATATTTAGCTTATTCAATAAAACTAAATAATATATATAAATTAGAAAATTAATACAAAAAAATAATTTATTACATCAATTAAAATTTAAAAGAATATCAGATATAATATGAACATCCAAAAAATAATTAGTTTAATGACTATATGTATAATATTATATTTTCATATAGTTATCAAATCCCGGGATGTGGACCGTATGCAAATCCCGGGATGTGAATCGTATGCAAGCCCACATACCTGATAATTTCGGGCTATAATGGACAGCAATCCAACCTCAACCACTCCATATTAAGAAAGGGCGTAGCCGGGATTTGAACCCGCGACTTTTGGCGTCCAGATGGCTGAAGTTTAGACCAGTAGACCAAATCCGTGTGGACAAACAATTTTCTGTATTGGTCTGACTCATTCCACTGAAATATATCTTTTGCTCTTCCGGTTTATCCCAAATACACCACTATTATATATTTATACTATTCATGACATGCCCTCAATAACATTCGTTAAAAAAAAGGGTGTTGCTATTCGCCATTCGCTTTTACTTAACACCGCACAGGCGAAAGACATTTCTGCCCCTCTAGCAAAATTTCAAAAAAAAAGTTCTCTCAACTCATTCGAACACAGTCGAACAACTACGTAAAAAGTCGAGTAAAATGACGGATAACGAGTATAATTCGTCGGGAAACGAATATCGACGTTCGGAAACAGGTTTTTCCGGCTTTTCCGAGGTAAAAAATAGTTTTTTCAAATTTTTATTTAAAATTTTTGAAGGGGGACGATTGCGTTTCACGTCCTCTCCAGAGGAGGGGACGCCGGAGTTCGGCGTCCTCTCCAGAGGAGGGGACGCCGGAGTTCGGCGTCCTCTCCGGCCTGATTGTTCATTTTTCAAGACGTTGGGGGCATATTTGAACCTTTTCGGACGTTGAGGGCTTGCTTGATCCTGAAGGCAAACTTTAAAAGCATAAATGACCCTTTTCCCTAATAATAATAATAATAATTTTTGATTTGGACATAATGTTGTAAAACATTTCCAACACTAACATAGAAAATAGTGTGGTCAAATGAAATAGAAATCCGCGTCATCATTTAAGGAAATTTGAAGACCATCCATATTGTTAGATATTATCAACAATGTTAAGCTCTGAGAGTCCACATGTTCTCCAAAACCAATTCAGTTAATATTGTGAAAGAGCGTAAAAATGCAAAGAAACACAATATAAAAGGAGCACGCTTGAAAGCTAGATTTTTAATTAGGTATCTACCCAAACTTTAAAGAAAATGATGTACAGTAATTTCCTTTAAACAATTCGGTGCTTCAAGAATTATTAATAGATTTAACTTCTGCTAGGCTGGACAGATCTGTTGAGCTGGACTGATGCCGTGTGTATGAAGTCAGTTCTTTTTGGTCTTGAGTTAGTTATAGAATGATGTAAAGTGTGTGATTAGTTTGTGTTCGCGTGGAAATAATCCGCCACTCGAATCTTTGAATTTATAATGGGATCTGTTTCGGTTTGATGCTTTAATCGGTCAAGTCGATCAAGTCTCGCAAAACAGGTCTTGCAAACATGTCATGATCCGCCGATCGGTCAAATGGCTCGATGCGCTGATCTCCTCCGGTGTTTGCAAACTTGTCTCGCAAACAAACAGGTTCCGCGAGGCGAACGTGTTCAGCGAGGCGAACGTGTTCAGCGAGGCGAACGTGTTCCGCGAACGGAACAAAAGTAACCAGCTAAACTAAATCTAACAGTATCGATCCGGAGGTTAAGAAACCTAAGCGGGATTGATGTCCATCTACTCCTAAGTTAACCAACCGCAGGGGTTGTGGATTGAAAAGCACAGGGCTTTGAGATTGTGTTTTTGTTGATTGATTTGTGTAGGGTTTATTAATTTGCTGAAAATAACTACTTATAGGGACAAATCCCCTAATAATAGGAAAAAGAAAACAACTAAGATTTAATGACTTAACTAAATTCTAACCTAATAAGACTAAAAGTCTTTGACTCAGCTAATAAAAAAACAATAATAAAAATGGCTATTATGGTCCCAATCCCAATTCAGCCCGTTGTGCACCATTTTAACTGGCAACCCATTGTCTTAAAGTCTATTTTTGGACCGGTGTAAAGAATGTCCCTCACGTCTTTTTAGCTGAATGTCAAGTAAGGTGAAGAGACGTAATTTTTAGTGAGACATTTTTATGTCTCGGTGAGATCGGCATGTTTGGGCTTATTTTATAGTTTGTGGATCGGCATAAACATTGATTTCTGCTTTTTTGATTGGCATATTTTGCCGAAGTTTGTTTTCTGTTCAAAACAGCTACTAATAAGATTATGCTCACAATAATCTCAAGTAAAGATATCGATCTTTGCTTGCACGAAACAATCTTGTTTTTGCCGATCATTGCGTTTTATCGAAAGTGTGAACAAACAATGATCGACCGTCGATCGATCAACAAGATTATGCTCACAACAATCTTAAGTAAAGATGTCGACCTTTATACAAAACACTCTTGTTTGGCCGATCATTGCGTTTTACCACAAGTGTGAATAACCAATGATCGGCTGCCGATCAACAAGATCATGCTCACAATAATCTTAAGTAAAGATGTCGATCTTGCACAAAACACTCTTGTTCAGCCGATCATTGTGTTTTATCACAAGTGTGAACAACCAATGATCAGCCGCCGATCGGTCAACAAGATTATGCCCACAACACTCTTAAGTAAAGATGTTGATGTTTGCACGAGACACTCTTGCTTTGCCGATCATTGCGTCTTATCAAGTGTGAACAACCAATGATCGGCCGCCGATCGATCAACAATATTGTGCTCACAACAATCTTAAGCAAAGATGTCGATCTTTGCACAAAGCACTCTTGTTCGGCCGATCATTGTGTTTTATCACAAGTGTGAACAACCAATGATCGGGCGCCGATCGATCAACAAGATTATGCTCACAACACTTTTAAATAAAGATGTTGATGTTTGCACGAAACACTCTTGCTTTGCCGATCATTGCGTCTTATCAAGTGTGAACAACCAATGATCGGCCGCCGATCGATAAATAATATTGTGCTCACAACAATCTTAAGCAAAGATGTCGATCTTTACACAAAACACTCTTGTTAAGCCGATCATTGCGTTTTACCACAAGTGTGAACAACCAATGATCCGCCGCCGATCGATCAACAAGATTATCCTCAGAACAATCTTAAGTAAATATGTCGATCTTTGCACGAAACAGTCTTGTAGGGTCTTGCTCGTAAATGCATTATGTTGATCGTATCGCACATTTTTAGGAAGTATGCGAACTTTCTCCCTGATCGACTTGTATTTACTAATCATCAGATTTTTGTATTATGGATGATCAACTCTTGCCCCCCAGCGTCTTGATTCGTTCTTAAAAACGAGTCACATGCCTTATCGCCTTTTTGACAATTTGATCTCACGTAAAGGCGAGACAAAATAGACTTGATAATCTGATCGCCTTTTTAAAGCTGATCACCATTATATAGAACCAATCTTCAAGCAGTCGTCTCCATCATGTGAAATCGCCTTGCAGAAGTGTACTCCAAGTTCATTGATTTTCTGCTTCTCAACCTATTTCTTCATGACCTTTCGAATCAACGAGCATGATTGGTTGAAGTGTCTCTCACCATATCGACTATCTTGCTCTCGAATGAGTCCTTTGATAGGTAGTTTCTGTCTACTATGATGTCTCTCATCCATCTTTCTAGTCGTTTCATAGTTAAATATTGTCCCCCTGTATGGATCATTTGTCTTACGAGACTCTCGCCTTATCCAACAGATTTGTCTTTTTGGTGTCTCGCTCATCCAATAGGGTGGCTTGCTAAGTGATACGACGGCTGATTTTTTCATGTCTCCTTGATCGGGCACAACCACGTCTCCATCTAGCATACGCCTTCGCCATGGTTTATTGCGGAACGACTCTGGTAAGGTCACCACGTAAACATCCTGCGAATCCTTCTTGACACTCTTGACACGTAGTTCGCTATTTGTTGTTAAGATCACAACATCTTTATATGATAACTTAGTTATCTTAGAGTCATTTTTAGCACCATTGTCGATCACAACTTCAACAATTTTTGTTTTTGGTTGTTCGATCGGCTTGATTGACTTCTTCTCGGCCCAAATCTTTCTAACTTTCTTGATTGGAGACTTAGAAACATTTGTAGCTGTCTCGTTGCGATCACCCGGACACTTCGTTAGATCGACAATATGATGTTTGCCAAGTTTGTCAGCTGACTCATTTAAGAATGTCAATTGTCGCTTCACAGGTTGAATTTTTTCCACTCTTGATGGTTCCTGATTTATTTTTGAATCAGTCAATTTTCGTGACTCTTGTCTCATCCTTTGCGTCCGTCGTTTCTGAGTTTTGCTCAGGTGAGGTTGATCCGCAGTGGGCCGAAACATTCGTTTGAAGACTGTGACACCCTCTTCTCTCTTGGATTCATGCTTCTTCCATTCTTTCGTAGAAGCTCTTGATTTGAAACACGTCTTCCATTCTTCCATTTTTAATTTCTTTTAAAAAATTAAAAAATTATTGACTTACAATAATTTTATATATGTTACTAGTATATTTTATTTATTATAAGAACTTTATCAACTTATGTATTAAGTATAATGAAATAATAAAAATTAGAAAAACATAAATAAATATATTAATTTTAATTTTTAATTTTTTAAAAATAATAATTTGTTATTCGGTTTTTCGGTTGATTCGGTTTTTAAAAAGCCAAAATTGAATATCAAATTTCGATTTTGACTGAAACCGAATTAAACCATTTTAACTAAAAAATCAAAGCAAAATTAGTATTTTGGTTTAGTTTGGTTCGATTATATATATACACACATCCCGGAGAGAGTACTCAAAGTTGATTTGTGAACTTGCAAAGTAAGATAATTTCTTCCAGATCCAGGTTTTATTATATTATATTAAACGTTAATGTACCGTTAATTAAAATCTTAAGCGTGGCAATGCTGCAGTAATTGCGACAAATTATACAAAAGAGTCTTCTCATAACGACGCCTATTGCTATATTAACATTAATTTGCGAATCATTTGTAAGCACATTCAAGTTGCGGTGAGAACAACAAAAACCATTAATCTGATCTAAACCAATCCAAAATTTTGATTTGATTAAAATGGTTAAAATTGATTGGTTTGATTTTAAATTATATATAAAAAAGTATGATTTTTGATTTTAGTTTGATTTTTATTAGTGGTTAACTGAGCCAACCGAAAAATCAAATTTTAGATAATAGTATTATTTATTTATGCACACACAAACGCGAACACACACACACACACACACACATATATATATATATATATATATATATATATATATATGTAATTTTTATCTAAATTTATATTAATCAAACTGAAAGTGGTGCCAAATTTTGGTTAACCGAACCAAAATTTTGTATAAATATTTAGTATGATTTGGTTGTTATTTTTCTCCTTAAAGTATGATTTGGTTTTGAATTTTACTAAACTAAATCAAACCGAACTGAACTATATTCACCCGTACATTTAAGAACCACTTAATTGTTACAAACCAACCCGAATCCGACACATATAAAAAAGAGGAGCTTGTTGATTTCAAAAAGAGGCTAAAACATATGTTCCAGATTTTTTTTTATTTTCCATTTAGCTAAAATTATATTCCGTTTAGTTGATAAATACTTTATAAATCGAGTCATATTATCATTTATTAGTAAGAAATAAATTTAAAAGATAATAGCCAAAGTCATTTTTGAAATTTTAAATGAACAAGTAATTATATATAAATTCGTTTGTCGAAATGGACAATTAAAACAAAACGGAGGAAGTAATAGAATAAAAAATTTAGTTAATTATTCCTAAAAGAACAAAGGAACAATTTACCCCATGATTTTGATATGAAAGATCAAATATGTCCAAACTGTTTTAATCAAAAACTGAACCAAATTAGTACTCTCTCTCCGGTGTGTGTATGTGTGTATTAACATTCATTTCCGAATCATTTGTAAGCACATTCCAGAAGCACTTAATCGTGACAAACCAAACCGAATCCGACCCATATACCAAAGAGGAGCTTGTTGATTTCAAAAGGACTTTTTACATACAAGTTTCGCATTACGTGCTATCCACGTAACTCGTAATTTAACTTGCTAATTTTTTAATTAATAATTATTTCTTTATTTAAAAATTGTTTTGATAGTTTATTTTTTCTAATTAATACTTAAATTGTAAAAGTATATCGAATATGAATATTAAATGTCAAGTAATAATTAAATATATAAAATAGTCTATTTTAATTAGTACTCTAAATAATTATATTAGTATAATTATAAATAGCTTAATTTAGTAAGTATTTAACTCTAATAAATATCAAAAAGAAGCCAAAATATATAATAGAATAATAATATTAGTTAACTGTTCCTAAAAACTCAAATCGGCTAAGATCAAATTTATACAAAATTTGACTTTGAATGAGTTGCACATATGATATGACTACCACTTGCTTAACATCAGGCATAGATTTCTTGTAAAAAAATAATGCGTGCAATGTCAATTCATTGAAATGACGAATCCATTTACCACTCTTCAATTTGTATTCTCAACCCTAAATTAAGTTCGTCTTTCAACTCTGGTAGGTGGGCATTGACGTTTGAACACAAATATACCTAAAATCTACAGCTTTATGAGAAACAGAAGCAATAGAAATTACACTAAAAAAGGGAAATAATGAACTATCTTACCAAGTTTCAAAATATTCACTACTCATGAGAGTATTACTTAAAATAAATTAATCATTTGAAAAATTTATCACTCGGCAGTCACAAATCTTGCAATGCGGCGACTCTATCAGGTTTCTGCATTCGCTCTTTGTGGTTTGAGCGTTCAAAGTAATATAAAATTTCATTGTATTTCGATTCCACGTTCCCTCAACCACGCATCCATTCTTTCGGGAGTACTCATGATTTCTGTTCAACCAAAACAAAATATAATTTCTAGGGTTTCTTTTTTCTTCTCTTTTACAACAGGGAATATCCAGATTAACGCAACTTTATATATTGGCGCTATCCACTATTTTTTGTAGACAAAATTATATATAGGGTCCTGATTTTTAAATTTTGAATAGGCGAAAGATGCAAAATAATTCTTAAACTTTGGGGCTACGAATGCATATAATTCTTATTAAAAATTATTGACGATTTTGATTACTGCCAGGGTAGTATTAGAGCAGTAATGGATGATGCTCACACCTACCTTTGTTTGCTCTTTTGAAGCTTCTTCTTGAAAGTATATACCAGAGACTACTTGATGAACTAGTTAATGTGTATCAACAAGTTAACATTACAACACAGTTACGCACATTCCTCTTCCGAATTTTTTCGCGTCTTTAGCCTCAGAAAACGAACACTGTGATTATATGCAAACGGATCATACAGCACCTCCGCTTGATAGACTTTGATATCTCCCGAAACCAAACCTTTGGCCTTCAAAGTAATGAGGAATACAACAGTCCCACGATAATTAGCCTTCTCAATAATGAAAAGTTCAAGATTCTCGTCCTAAAACAATTTTTATATTTTATTAAAACTTAAAAAACCATTAAGCTAAAGTATAATTAAATCGACTTTAAACACGTACATTGCTTTGATTATTGTGATGATCGATAGCTAAATCAGCGCTCAGCTTCGCCCATTTAGCAAAGCCACAATTTTCATTGTTGAGATCAACGGGACGGGTGCCACCAAAGAATGAAAAATTAGGGACAAAATCAACATCAAAACCCTAAAATTATATAAAAAACACACATTAAAACAAATACATAGATTAAATCACAAATAAATAAACAAACAAACAGAAATTATTACTTCGCTGTCCGTAATTTGTTTCTTGTAGCGGTGAAACTCCTGCCTCTGCTCATCGTTATCATAGTCATCGGCACTGTCGTATTCAAAATTACATTGAACAATACAATCACAGTGTCCCGCTTTTTTCCCGCAATCGCAATCCTCCTCAGGAGATTTAACGGGAGAATCCGGAACTTCGATCCCCCAAAGCTTCAACAGTGCATCAATTTTTTCGGGAGAAACCCATTCTTCTTCAATAAACCAAAACAAACGATAATTATTTCTAAGGTTTTTCTCTTCTTTTTCTCAGCAGTACATTTGAAGAGATTTTGTTCTAATTAAATATGAACAAAAGATCACTTTAACCACCCCCCCCCCCCCCCCCCCCAACTTGGCACAAGGTATCTAAAACGTTAAAGTTAGTAAAAATAAATGGCTTAATTTCTTAAAAAACCCCCACTTTGCATTTTTTTTTCGTTTATACCCTGACCTTGTAAAAACACCATTTGTACCCAATTTTGAGTTTTTATGTTTCATCTCTACCCAAAAGCATTAAATTGTACTCTTTTCATTTGAAAAAAAGTTTAAAACAATCCTTCATTTTTAACTTATATACGAATTAGATATTAATGTTATTAATAGTACAAAAATACCATCTTTTTCAAAAAAATTAAAAATAATAATAATTTTTTTAAAAAATATTTCGAATTTTTTTTTAATTTTTTTAAAAATATTTCCAACAAAAAAAATTAAAAATAATAATAATTTTTTTAATTTTTTATTATTTTATCAAATTAAAAAATTAATTAATTATTTGGATGTATTTGATTATTTTTTAAGTTTAAGGATTTATTTGTATATTTTAAAATAGAAAAAAGTATGTTTTAAACTCTTTTCCAAATGAAAAAAGTACAATTCAATGCTTTTGGGTAGAGATGAAACATAAAAACCCAAAATTGGGTACAAATGGTGGTTTTACAAGGTCAGGGTATAAACGAAGAAAAAGTACAAGGTGGGGTTTTTTTAAGGAATTAAGCCAAAATAAATTATTTTTATCTTGAATTTAGTAAAATCGGGTCAAAAAATCCCTCCCCAACTCTTACCAAAAAGAGTGAGACACACTTTCCGATTTACGTGGTGGTTTTGTTTTCCAAGCAAAAAGTGTTAAATGATCCTAATTTTTATTTAATATTTTAAATTAATACCTAATAATTTAAAAAATATACAATTTAATCCTTTTAATTTTAAATTTTATATATCATATTAACCCCCCATATTTTCTATTTTTAACAAAAAAAAATTAACTTTTCTTTTTATATTTTTCGTTCTCAGTCGAGGAGGAGCTCTTCGCTTGAGAAGAGGAGTTGCTACTCCGGTGAGGAGCAACAACTCCTCCTTCAAGAACTGACTGTGGGTCTGTTCTTCATTCAACATTCAAGAACATGCCGAGTGCTCCGAGGAGCAGCAACTCCTCCTTCTGGCGAGGAGCAAAAAAAATTGATTTT